>NW_027437184.1:9299325-11699325 GCF_033239565.1 Halichoeres trimaculatus | reverse complement strand
GAACACGTTTATCAGATATGAAAATTTTTGCCGATAGGCACAGACGATAAGGGGCCATTTAGTTAGATTATTATTTTCCATCTGAAAAATAAGCTCCTTAAATAAAATGTAACACTTCATTTATTTGCACTGCAGAGCTCTGTGTCTGTCACCAGGTTGTTACAGTAGCTCTAAAATAATCAAATGCAACTTGGTTATGTTTAAAAATGCATTGTACATTTAAAGTTCATGTGATCTAAAGAAATTATTTTTCTGTATTTCAATACTGAGCGTCTTGAGTTTGAAAAAATAATACATTTCTTATTTATGGTAAAATCAAATGTTTTTTGTCTTGTTTTATGTGTGTTTCTTAAACAAATAAGACCGTCACAACAAGAGTAACATATAAATTCCAGTACAGGATAGACTTAGCTTTCTTTACAGTGAAAAAAACAAACAAACTTGTTATTATCGGTATCGGCCAAAAGGGGTTTCGATATATCGGCATATCGGATATCGGCAAAATTGCAATATCGTGCATCCCTATTTCTTACCTGTTTGTCTTTATTTCTATAAGCCAGTCTCTTTCTCTTTCTCAGCGATGGGATGACAGTCTTCAGTCCTGTAACATCAGCTCGGTACAGACGCAGCAGTGTGTCCATCAACCCCAGCTGCCCCTCACAGGTCAGGGAATCACAGTAATCAAACACCTACAATTTTATTCACATTCACCATTAACGCTCCAATGTCAACCCATAGTTTCTTTATCCTCTCCTTCAGCTCGTACCTCTGTCACCTTTTTCTCTAACCGGAGACAGATTGGACCAGAAGAGGCAGGTAAGGACTGGGATCAGACTTCTTGAAGTGATTCTTCTCTTTGGAGTGAATTAGGATCAGGGCTCAATCCAGTTCAGATGGTTTTATACGGATAGATATTTAGTTGAAAAGTACTTTAGATTAGTCTTATAGGGATTCTTGGAAGATGGTTTAAACTGTATCTAGTGAAGCACATATATGTTATTCCAGACTATGGAAGTGAGATTAAATCCGGATTCGACTGTTCATATCAACCAAAATTAAACTTAAACCTAATTTGTGGAGGTTTCTGTATAACTGTGTGTCGCCCGAATAATTATGGTTGCTGACTTTGTTGTTTTCCACTATCTGAGAGAGTGGGAGCATATAGCATATTACAGAAGAGGCCCCAGTCACAAGGATGCATTTAGGTACCTAAACATGGTACCTTTCGTATTTACATGAGTTGGTACCCGGTACTTTTGACTGATTTTGGTCGGTACCTATAAAAGTTCCTAATTCGGTACCCATCCCTAACTATGACTGAAACTCGCTGTCACACTGGTCATCTAAACCGTACTCAGGCAGGATTGCCTGTGAGCCGTTCTCCCGCTGGCCAGTAAAGCCCACAGTCACACTATTTCAGTATGAAGCAGATTTAAGGAACATGCATGGCCCACCTACATCATCATGAGGCCTCTGTTAAAAAAAAGCTCAATCTCATCAGAGTCAGCACAATTAGACACTGAAGGCATGCTACAACTTTTGTGACTTTTTGGCTTATGTTAAGATGTTTTTATCTGACACACCCAGCTATTGTTTAAATGATTGTTACGAGGAGTGGCCACAGTGATTATACATGCTGCCTGCATGCTTGTGCCTTGCATGAAGTGTAACGCTCTGAAGCACACTTTCTGAAGCATGCCAAAGAGGGGAAGTATGCCATGCCTGAGTGCATTACAGACAGGGTTTTGATTGGGTCTAAATCTAATCTATAAGTCTCAAATAACATATTTTCACAGTTGGTATATGTTAAGATTTGATTTAATAAGAAAGAGTGTCACTTGGCTTAAGACTGGCAATAGATGGGGTCAAAGGTCATCATGGAGATCACTAAATGCTGCTTTATGTTTGGTGCAGGAGGAGAACATGGAGATGATGCTCAGAGGGAGTCTGCAGAGAATAAAGTACAGCACACAAAAACACTTCTGATTTTTTTAAAATTAGTTTTGATAAAGTTAAGCTAACCAGTACTTTCTCTGTGTCTCCCTGTCTTTCCCAGTGCTTCCAGTCTGATCCCAGTTCCTCCAGTCAGTCAGTGGCATGACCACACTTCAGTGGTGAGAGTTTCTAGACATATTGATTATGATTTATAATCCAGCTCTTATTTTGATATTTGTAGTGCTGGACAACTATAACATGAAACGTACTCGTTTTTAAAGCACAAAGCTTCTTGGGTAATTAAGTATTCAGAGGAAGAGATTAAGTTTATTTCAGGATGTAGGATTGTGTCAATACTGCAGTATATAATGACTCAGACTCTTGACTTGACTATTCATACTAAATCTAGATCACATGGATCTGGACATTTAAAATTTTTTTTGTTCCTTTTCTTCTTTAGTGGTATCCATCACAGGACAGCGGTATCACACCAAACTCCTCCCCAAGTCCCACCAGGAGGTTCAGGTACCAAACGGAGACCTTTATTGTGGTTTTATCTTGAGTCAGGGGAAAGCGTCTTAGTTAATCATTTTTCTGACCAACACGTTTGTTGTCCAACAGACCAGCAGTCAGCAGTGCCACTGTGAGGTGGCCCGCGTTGACTCCGCTCAAGAGGAAAGGTAATACTGTTGACCTCATGAATCTGCTTTTATTATTCGTTGTGTTTTATTTCCAAAAGAGTTTTAAGTCCCTTTGTGGATGTTCTTAGCAATCTTGAAAAAGTCTACCTCCTAGATATATGCCTGATCATAAACCACACCTTACAATAATATTATCAGCACCAAAATAGGTTGTTCCTAAATGCAATTTCTCAGCTTCTTGATTGGGTCAGGCAGGACCAGACTGATTTACGGCACATTGAAGTCTCTATGACAAGACACATCTCAGAGCACTGGGCTGTGGAGAACACTAACAGATAGTCTGCTCAACTTATGGACACTGAACTACAAACTGAGTTCACAAAGGTTGATTGTTGTCACCTTTCAACCTAAAAATAAATCCATTACCTTGTTGCTTTGCATCCAGGGAAATTATGTCCTAAACAAAGAAAATGTTTGAAAGATCTGCTTTCCATTAGTTTGCTTCAAAACAAACACATCTTATTGAATGTCACATCCTCACAACAGTGTGCAAGTGCTCATGGGAAACAGTCTTTGTCCCAGAAAAAACACCAGCTTTTCCTGATTGTCTTCATAGCCTCTTTAATCTCTAATTTTAAAATCCTTTGTCTCTCAGGAGGAGTCGAGTCTGATGGGCCCCCAAAGAAGCTTTTTGTTGCTGGGGTAACAGATCCTGCCCACCGCAGCAGCTACACGGTCAGGTGAGGATCATGTTGAGAAGGCATCAGGTTTTTTAGTATCAAGTTGTGGTTTTCAGAAACCCAACTTTTATCTCTGCCTCTTTCAGTGTTTCACAGTCATCTGCAGCATCTCCTCCAGCAGGGGGCATCAGTCCTCAGTCCAGCCCTCTGTCCCTGTCCCCTCCACCCACTTTTACACCATTCACCTCTCACCAACACCCTGGACACTAAAACCCTCTTAACTCGGGTCACCTGGAGTCCTGACCCTGCCACTGTGGATGCTGACAGACCATCTTCCCCAGAGGATCACTGACCCCCATCATACCCCGTTTCACTGTTAAGTCTCTTCCTGTGAAACTCAAGCTCTCAAGGCAGACACCTGGTGTCTAGTTTTTGGATCTCTTTCCAATTTCTGTTTAGGATCCTGGATTACTTTCCTTTCAACCCCCAACTGAAAATCTTCCCAAAGATTCCAATAGGCTCATTTAATGCTGAGCCATATCATGCAGGACTCTCTCATTTACTCCGTCAGATTTGTGGCCCCGTCCCCAAAAGTGGGCATGGTCTTTAGGGTCTTGAGCCTTGACATGCGTGAAGGCTTTTGGGATGAATCAAATGTCATTCTCAAAGGAAAGGTTTACAGAAGATTCAGCATCAACACATAGTCACAGTCTGAGTCGGGAGACTGGAGGACATGCTGGTTGTGTCGTCCAACAGGAGAATGGCATGAACTTACAGAGATGTTACAGGAACAGGATTAACTCCTTTTATCAAGACGTGTCTTCTGGGCTAAAAGTTATGCAAGTTGTACAGATGAAGTGAAGAAAATTTAGAGGAATGCACATGAACCAGCAGGTTTGTGCACACACAGCTCGTAGAGTATGTGTTTTAGGCTAAAATTGTCTGAACTTCTCTGTAAACATGGACAGTTTGGGCAGCTCTGTGGACCTCACAGGAGAAAAATGGGACAATTTGGATGGGGGTACCATCTATGGTCTATCAGTTAGAGGAAGCTGCTGGACTCAAGCTGTCCTTCAAGTTCCAGATCAACTCTTCCAGTTCTTGAGAAGTTCCAATAAGTTCTTGAGTTGTAATCAAGATGTCAACACAGGAAATGAAAAAATGAAGTGTTCACCCAGAATGTTCTCTGACAACTTCAGGAACTAAACCAAATAGAGACACTTCTGGAAATCTTGGACCAGAGTTGTTGGAATTAAAGTATTAAGTGTCGATCTTTCTGTAATGAAGGATTGGTGTCTGACGGATCCAAGGAACATCTGGACTCTACTGGCACTTATTCAAATCAGTGAACCAGGGTTTATGTGATTGTTTCCCACTATATCTCCATCACATCACATTTCAAGAAATGCTCAGCATTTCTATCTCTCTCAAGGAAACAAATCATTAAAGAGGGGGTATTCAACTTTGACATATTTTAAGCGTGGATAAAAATAAACAGTTCTGGTTGTCTTAAAGCTAAAAAAAAGCATCAGATCTTTATGTTAATCATCATGTTAAAGATGTAGGTCTCAAACACCAGATCTGCCCCCCGACAGACCTCTAGAAGGCTTGTCAATCAGAGGGGCCTGGGAGGTGGGGAGCCTTAAAGACACAGCAGCTAAAACCAAGTTTTTCAGACAGAGGCTGAAATAAGGACTTTCCGAAACAAGAGTGAGATAGGGATGGATTTATTTGAGCTGCGAAATGAGTAAAAATACCACGAGATATTTTTAAGCCTGGAAAAAAAGCACAATACCCCCTCTTTAACCCCAACCGTCGAATAAAACAGCAAAACAATCCAAACTCTGAATCATAGGAGTTAAAGCTTTCTATGAGGCTAAAAATGCTAACCTGTTAAGATTGGTGTCCAGACCAACAATCCTGAGTTAAGTCTCTGGACAATGTGCTTGACTGACGCCGAAGATTTGTTCTAATGGTAAAGTTCAAACCGTCACGATTGAGTCAAACCTGACTGAAGACGTCAAGGTGTCAGTCATCAAATGTTTGTCAAACTTTAATTCTTTTGTAGGATGTCGGCTTTAGAGTCTGGTTTTACTAACTGGCCCTCGGTCAGTAGAAGGACTGAGGTATATTTGTTAATAGTGTATGTATATGTGAATACGGCAGCCGGAGCAGCTGATATGTGCTCAGTTTTCTTCAGCCTGCAGGGTTTGATTGTACATATTGAATCTGCAGGAAGTGACCACGCTCTTCCCTCTTTCCGTGTTTTTCCTTGCTGTTTGTTTTTCTCTGAGCGACTTCAATCTTTTCTACTTGAAATCAGCCTCATTGTCCATCAGAAGCCTTTTGATTTTCCTCCTAAGGATTCCATGAAGGATAAAGAAATCATGACTCTGTTTTGAGACAGAAGAAACCCCCAGAAAATGAGATTTTCTTCTTTGGTAGAAGCAGCTGTACTCAGTGATAGTCAGGACGTGGTGAAGGCTCAGTAGCATCCATCAGTAGTTGGAATTCAACTTCATTTTGTTGTATCGATGGAGCCATCAAGAGGACATGACCAAGTATCTGGTCTACCCTTTCTAGGAACCATCTCAGAACTTGTTTTCTTAACTGATCAGAAAACTCAGGAGGACAAACAGGTTTTGCACAGAGCCCTGGCATCATAAACTATCTGTCCTTTTTTGTCCCACAGTCAAAGTTATTAAGCACCAACAGGATGTGTTTTCCCTCAAAGAAAACTAAAGTTCACTCATTGTGTTTTGAGCACTTACTTAAAACTATCCTGCGCTCATATTTATATATCAAGGCTATCTGGAACAGTCGGCACTGTCCTGCACAAACGGGAGTGTCCCAGCACTTGCTAGAAACCAAAGTTCCGTAAAACTCCAAGAAAATTTTAAAGTTATCTTGAGCTAGAGTTTTTTATCCATGCACAAGAGACCCCCCACATTTACTGGACAGATTTTGTCCTCTTTTGAAACTTTTTCAGCACTCAAATTAAATCTTCTGAAGCTCTCTAAAAGTCAAAGAAAAGAAAGAAAATACCTTTCACAAATTTTAGAGTATTGTATGCTCTTATGGAACTTTCTTGACTGTACTTGCGTTATCCATAACTACTTAAACCATTTTGTTCTCTTGGGGAAGATATCTTCCAGTAGATATAAGGTACTTTTCAGACTAATCTGGCGCCATCTCAATTTTGCACGTACAAGAAATGTTCCAGCTCTTATAAAAATACTTAGCACTTTAGTTAACAATGATCCATGAAAGTATTTGTGACTGTAAAGGTTATCACTTGAAACCATTTACCATTATCTTGTTTTCACTTGAAAGAGATCACAGAACTGAATTTGTCCTTAATCAAAACTTTCCGGTATGCAAAATATCTTGCAGTAAAAATGTAGTATCAGATGCATTGTGCCCTCAAGAACTGGTCTTGACTCTACTTTCCAGCTCCTACACATCCTGATAAAAAAATATCTTGCATGAAAGTATTTGTGACTCTTTGAAAGCTTTCAGCAGCCAAACAGAAAACATGATGGGCTAACTTAAACTATCATCTGCTCACCACAGCCTGAACCCATTCCTTACTGTCTTGCAACCTTCTAACCCTAAATGGAAAGAATACATCTTTCAACATATTAAGTTCTTTATTTGTCTCACACAAAAAACTCTCAAGTGTATAGCTCTTGGTCTTGTGTGCACAAGATCTGGCAATACGCAGAAACGATCCAGTTCTTTCCAAAGAAAGACAACCAACCACGCTGAACCAACTGCGTACTTCAAGGTATTTTGGGCTTTCTTGACATTATCTGACCAGAAGCTGTCGCGTAAAGTATCTTGCGCACAATCACTCGTGTCCTCTTGAAAGCTCCTCATAAGTCGTAGTCCCCCTAATGTTAGTATCATTGAACAGTTCAGCACAAACTTGTGACTGAGGTTACAGGTGTTTACGGTGACTCATCAGAAGGGTCAGAGGTCAGCTGACATGCAGGTGAGGCCTGCTCTATGGGCTGCCGTTTTGCTTCCAACGTTTGCACTTGCACAGTATTGTACAGTTTTGTATTTTCACTCATCATTGTGCCTGAACATGTCGTCATATTTCAGAGGAGCGGCGGTCGCCATGTCTGATTGAAGGGCAGGAAGTCAAGACTTACCTGTTCTTTTATCACACCTGTGAGATGTGTCTGTACATAAAGTCTGTATAAGCTGTTTTTATAGAAGTGTCTTCACCCCGCTCCTTTAAAGACCCATGGATTAGTGAGGGTGACGTTTCCAAACCTGTGACAGATTTTGTTTCTGCTGTCACAACTTTGCACAGATTGATTAATTTGATCTTTTTTTTCTTTTGAGCGATCATAGAAACATATCATTAGAAATGCTGTTAAACTCTGCTGCTTTTTCTGTTTTTCTTGCTTTTTTTTCTCAAGTTCTTACCAGCTCTGTCAGTCCATCCTGTTTTAAAGTAAAAGCCTTGAGGTTATCCTACAAAATTATCCAGATAAAAGCTGGTTAGAATTGTTTGGAGAGACTTCACAAGGAAAAGGTTTAAGGTGAGAGGGCAGGAAAAAATTATTGAACTGACAGCAAACCTAGACTGTCTCAAGCCTGGTTAATACTTCTGTGTTGAATCATCACAGTTCCATACCCTGTGGATTTATGTAGGTTCCCTACACTGTAAATCTATGTAGCCCTTACATGCTGTGATTGGTCCGTTGGATGACATTGTGCTTCCTGTTTTTACAACATCAGCCAAACGTTTCATCACCCATACTGAGAAAGAGTTGCAGGATAATCAACAACAATACATTTCAGCTTCAGTTTGACATCATTCACTCAAAACCGCTGTGAAGAAGCAGGAACATAGCCAGCAATATGACGATCATGCAGACCCCACTACCCTCAAGAGGAGTACAGCAGAGAGACGCAGAAGTATTGAGTGCTGACGGCTGCATCCATGTAGAAGTATAAACCAGGCCTAAGTTCTCACTGAGACAAACTTTAATTTCCATGTTCTTAAAAACAGGATGAACTCACCTGAGCCAACGTCACGCTGCCAAATTCACACACCTGTGAGAACTGTAGCTTTAAGACAACTTTCTGTTTCCTGTTTTGAACTTTGCACACTTCATTAACAAACATGAAGAGTTTCTTTTATGTAGCTGGATCTCAACGAAATGTGGACATTTCATGCTTCACTGAATGTTTTTAAGCCAAAAAAGAAAAGAAATCTTTAACAAAATGCTCAAGCTTGTTGTAGGAGTTTTAAACGGCTGCATGAAAAGGAAGCTTTCTGTTAATGTGGTTTTATTATTTCTCACTGTGAGTTTTCCCTCTGTTGCTTTTCTTCTCCTCCTTTAAATGTTGTTTGAGTTGAATATAGCAGATTTCCACATGTGTCTCAGTCAGAACAACAACAAAAAAACCCTCTAGAACTCAAGGTTTTTTTTTGTTTTGACAAAAAAGTCCAGTATGACCACAGGTTTTCTCATGAACTCTGCCACAGGTTGTCCTCCAATATCTTGTTCAGTTTTGCCAATTTGGATGTTATGCTAACGGTAAGATGACAAAAAGTAATGTCTCCTATTAACAGAGAGTTAATCTTTAGAAAAAAAGTTGAAATGTGTTTTCAAATTTCCACGTCAAATTTATTGGGGGATTATTTGTGACTCAGTGAAGTTTTAGGTCTAAATTAGGACAAAGTTGAAAAACAATCGATTAAATTATTTTTGAGGAAACTTCACTAATCACACTGGAATCTTTGATATTCTTTTAAATTATCACTTTTTTTCCTGTAGACACTTCCCCCTTAAATCACCCTTAATCTTGAAATGTCTCATTTTGTATTGTCAGTTTTTTGTTTTTACATTCTTTATTTAGATGAGAATTCAAGATTTTACCCAGCACATGTTATGTTAGCTTTACACCAATCTTTGCTTTCCAAACAGGACTCAAATAAGTCCTCAGAAGATTTTTGTTTTCTGTTGTTGAGCTGTTGTCAAAGGATTTTCTCTGTTTGTTTTCTTGAGACAGAAGTTTGAACATGTAGCGAGGAACCAGTCAAAGTTATTCAGTATTAAAGTGCAGAGTCACTCTGGAAGAACGCCGTCATTTCTCAGCACAAGAGCTTACTCCTCAATTTTTGGTATGGGGTGGAAATGATTTGGTTTCTTTATGTCAAATCAGCTTTGTTTCTTTTTATAGATTTTATCAAAATCTGTCAACAAGACATAAGATGTATTGTTGTTCCTGTTTGTCTTGAAATATTATAAATATTGCATTGTAGGACATTTGAAAGAAGATGTTAAAAAAAACTTGTCCTCACCTCAAAAATATATATTTTTAAAAATATAAAGATTTCCAAAAAGGAAGAATAAAAATAACGCTCAATGGTGAAGTCCCTGTGCTCAGCATGCTGACATTAAGAGTCTGTGATCCAAACTTTTTTTTTTTTAAATTGTCCATTTGGTCATTTGGTACGCAGGAGGCCTTGTGGTCTGGGTCCTGCTCCATGAGATTTGCATTCTTACGGGTGGCCTGAGATCAAACCCAGCCTAGTCTCAATAAAAATGTTTGGTTTTAAGCTTTCAAAATTGAGATACATATTTTTAAGAGCTTTTGTCTCTAAATTGGCCTTTGGGAAGTCACAAGCATTTTATCTCCTTACAAGTCACCAGAACTTTCCAAAAAGTGTTGAGAAAGGCCATTAGTTGTTTCAGAGTGACCTCAGACTTTAAAAGGGCTGCTAGAGTTGAATCTGGGCTGATAAAGGGAAGAAAAGCACATCTCCACAAACATTCACACGAGTATTTTCAAACTGTAAATAGTTTTTTTTCCTTTGACGGATTCTCCACAGAAAAAGACTGAGATGATGTATTTTTATGAACGTGTAAAATAAAAGTCTATATTCGAGTGTTCATTCCCTTCTGATGGCTGCAAAAAGACTCAGAATGATGTTTGATCATCTACACATTATAAATATATTATATATGAAAACTCAATAAAAGAAATCTGTATCCTATCAGAGACAATGTCCCGCTGTTTTTGTTCATTGTTTCTCTTCTCAAAGATCATCTCAGGTCTAAATTTTACATGGATACAAAAATATTTTGTTTCCTTCTTCAGGAGTTTCTATTTTTATACAAGAATCAAAAACCCTGAAATGGTAAAAATGCTGAACGGTAGGTATGCTAACAATCAGGTGAACAAAACAACAAAAGAATTCTGATTGTTTACCTTTTAGTGTTTAAAAAAAGCACTACAAAACAAAAATCTAGATTTTTTACAAACACTGTGTGGTTTGTCTGTTGTTACTTTTAGACTTGGGGAGAATTGGTGCTTTCTGGTCTTTGGTCGAGAGGATGGGGATGAGTCATGTTTCCATTTTTTACACCTAAGTATGAAAAATACTGAAAGAATAATAAAAGATAAATGCAATTTAATGTAGTAAGATTTCAGCTTCAGTCAGATTGTTTTTATCCAAACCTCAGTGATTTTCAAAAACATTTTTTTGAACCTGATGTTTGATTACTGGAAAAAAAAGTTTAAAAAACTTAAAAAAAAAAAAAAAAAAAAAAACTTAAAAACACAACATTTTACTGGACTGATGAGTTGAATGTGGCTCATATCCAGTTTCGAGTATACCAAGACAATTTTTACGTAAAATAAGACAAAAACACTTAACCTTCCTCTTGCGTTAGGGTCGCCACCGATCGTTTTAGTTTTCAAATGCATTTAAGAATCACTTCAAATTTGTTTAATTCATCAGGGCTTTTTGACTTTGTCAGGATCCTTAATTTCTACAAGATTCAACAGAAACATTTTTTTCAGTACATTATAAAATTCGCTGGTTGAAATTATATCCTTTGTAGTGTTAGGGTCGGTTTTGACCCGTTTATAAAAATAAGATTATAAAGCAATTTTTAGAGCCAAGATAGAAATCATAAGTGTACTGTCAGCCAAAACACTTAGAGCCACCTCCTCTTCCAATCATGTGAGCTTCAAGGAATGCTCATTTGTCCAGTCTTGCTGCAAAAAAAAAAAAAAAAAAAAAAAAATCGATAAAAACAAAGATGGCATGTCCACCATGTCAGGTCACTTCACTCATTTGACTTGCAGAGGGCACATCCCCAATTTGCAGAATACAAAAATGAAAAGAAGATTCATATTGCATGAAACTCTGGATCACATTTTTGGAGAAAATGAGGGAAAAGACACGGATCAGCATAGCGATGCAGAAGAGCAAGTTGAGGAAGAGGACCATATAGAGTACCAGCCAGTAGACACACACACATCTGAGTCTGATGAGGAGGTCGCTTGTGCTGAGGCTGCTCCTGTTGAAGGATTCAAGTAAAAAATATTGAAGGAGTTTAGTACCTCAACATGCAGGGCGAACAGAGCAGCTCCTGAAAATGTCATCAAAATGACCCCTGGTCTCACAATTTTTTACTTTGCCAAAGTCATTGACATAAAAAAACATGTTTTGAGCTATTTTTGCCACACATGTATCTAAACACACACGCACACACACACACTTACACACAGATACTTTTTTTTTTTTAACTCTGATTTAGCATTCTAATAGTTTCTGAAGTAATAAATGATTTCTAATGGCTTGATTGGTTCTTATTTGTTTCAACTTCTAAATCAATATTTTATGTTATGACCTGTTCTGTGTTTCAATATATCCATATTAAAGTTCTATTGCTGACTCTTTTTTTTTTTGCATTTTCTTGAATAAAATATATGGGTTGAAAATGTCCCATAACACCATAGATGTCATGATAGTTAATAATTGTAAAATGAAAAAATAAATCAAGCAAATTAATTTCAGAGATGTGTTCTATACTCCTTAGTAATATTCAGGTAATACAACCTTCTTTCATTCATTTGTATGATTCTCTTGAGGTTAATTTTTCTTTTTTTTTAAATTGAAATCAGGAGGTATACTTATATAAAAGGGGCCCAGAGACCCACAACAAAAATATGAAACCCAACATTTTCATGGATAAGGAAGCCTAACAAGGTAACCAGGGGACAGCAAAGAGCTACACAGACTCACCTTGAGAGATCTTAATGGTAAAAAATAAAGTAAAACAAGAGACGATAAATCAAACTTTTTTTCTTTTACTTTCTTTTACTTTCACATCATCCACACGTATTCTTTAACCTCTCAGTTAATCCATAAAATGTTTGGATCTAAACTCTGGAGTTTGGTTTACAACAGAGAACGATCACATGTTAACGTCCGATAACTTAAAGGTTTCTACATTCAGACTACGAGCTTCATCAGATCTTCTGACTATCTAATCGCTCTGGTTTATCTTCTGCAGAGCTCTAAACTGTCATCTTGTAGACAGTTTTTGATTCTGAAAAAGAAACTGTGGAGGAAGAAATGTTTGTCCATGTCGACTCTGCAGTTCCACATTTTTCTCTTCATGATACGAACAGAAACATTTCATCTTGCTCCTTTTTTAAAACATGATTCTGCTTCACAAAGAGCAAGAAGCTGAAGCTCACCTTTAAAACAAACCAAATTTAAACGTTTGAAATGTTTGAAACAAGTCATCTTCAGTTCTCCCTTTGAAGGTAAGGTTTGATATTTTTAGCTCAAACACAGAGAATGGCGTGCAACATCTGAGACAAATAGAAAGGAAGGAAAAATAAAAACTCAAATAAAAGTTGTCAGGCTTCCTGGTGAGTGGGCTGAGAGGTCAGAGGTCAGCGGGACAGCAGAGGGAGGTCACTGGAGTTCATGATGAGGCTGGAGTCCAGGTTCAGACTCTCTGAGGACACAGGGAGGAGGTTTTCAGGCTCACACACTTAGATTAAAACTCAAAAGCTTTCTAAAGTTTTTCTCCATAACTCACTGACCTTGGTCAAAGTTGAGTTTCTTGCTGCTGGATCCGTCCCCAAGTCCCTCGATGTCCACCAGGTCGCTATTCACATCTGAGTCATTGAGCGCACTCAGCGTCACATCTGCGGTCTTCTGTTTCTTGATGGGCGGAGCCAGAGAGGGACTATTCTGCATGCCTGTTGCTACGACAACCTGTGAGGTTGGTACAGCAATCATGGCAGGGGCGGCTGGGGGCGGAGCCTGCGTCATGCTGAGAGCTGTTTTCTTGACAGTCTTCTTCGGGGACTCAGAGGAAATTGGGACTCTACTGTCCTCATACAACTTCCTCTTAACTGTGCTCTTTATCTGGGCGCTGAAAACAGGGAAAAAGAAACAGTTAGCTTAGCTTAGCATAAAAATAGGGGGAAATGGCTGTAAACAAGCTGGTTTTCTTGTAATGAATATCTCTCCAGTTTGATGGAATAACAACATCAAGATGCAGATTAGTCTAAAGACCAGAGTCAAGCTTTGTCAGGTCTGAACTTAAGAGAGGAAAACTACTTTAAAGAGGCTCGATGACCCGAAGTCTACAGAAGAGGACCTGGAAGAGGTCTGCCGGAGGTGTAGACCGCCATACAGGCTGTTTTTGTAAAACATGCACCTGATTGGTCGATACCGCTCAGACCAGAAACAGGAACACTCCTCAAGCACAGACTGTTTTATACAGAATATTTCCAATTTTTATTCCCAAAATTTCTGTTGTTAAACCAAGTTACTTAACTACACAAAAGCTAAGCAAAGCTATGTAGTAGCAGAATCCTTTTATTTCTTTTAAAAACTTCTAAATGTTCAGTAAAAACATGGTGCTGACAGGAAGGATAAGTCAAGGACCTTCAGACGTACACAGTTCTCTCTTTGATCACCGTACTGATGTTGTTCAGGTCGTCTCCAAACCGACGCACCGCCACACGCAGCATCTCGATCTCCGTCTCTGTCCACTTTGCTCTGTGAACACAAACACAAACAGGCTGTTAGCTCGATGTATCGGATGGATGTTTTTTCTTCTGTATGATCACATGTTTAAGGTCAAAACTAAATGCGTGTCTGAGACTGCAGGCTGCTCTGGGCAACAAAATTTCTTCACAAATTAAATGAAATGCACAACTAATTTACATGGCAAAGAGTTTCCAGAATACCCTGATGTTTCTTAAAGAGACCGTCCTAGAGTGCCTTGAACTTTCTTAAAGAGACAGTAACTAAAATGATGGTTTTAAAGAGAGCAGCCTGAGATCAGTAAAGAGTGTTGAGCTGTAAATGTGAAGCTGCTACAGAGCAATCAGAGGAACAATATAAAGACTTGAAATCAACTTGCCTACTCTTTAATGTGTGTTAGACAAAGAGTTTAATCTAGAAACCAAAGGTAGGGTAATCCAATTTTCCTCATATCTGTTTATCTGTGACTGTCAGAAACCTGAGTTTAATTATTTGATTTCACGGTAAAGAAAAGCCTGCTGTAGAGAGACACAGACAGGATGTTGATGGTCTCACCCTGCAGGGCTGGAGTCAGACACCGGGTGCAGCTGCATGGTCAGCTCCCCCAGCTTGGTGAAAGCAGCTCCAGCTGCAGAGAAAATCTCTCCAACCTGGAGAATGGATCAGAGGTGTGCAGGTTTGGTTACAGATGAAAGAGGAGGGTTATCCCATCAAATGTATGCCTTGATGCTATTTGTTATGAGCACAGTCCAGTAATTTTCAGTCATATTTCTTATAAACAACAGGATTGACATACAGTTACAGGAATGAGGGCTTTTTGTTCATTTTCAAACCTTTTTTAATTTCTGGGACAGTTTCTGAAGCTTCTTGGTAAAAGCCAGGCACTGTTTGCTTAATGAGAGATTTGCAACTCAAACTAGAACACTATCAGTACCAGATTGATATAAGTTTTGCAAAAAAAAAAAAAAATCCTACTAATTCGACATCTGAGAAAAAGTTTATCCTCAAAACAACAGAGATGAAAAAGTGCTTTACATTATGTTAGTTACACTGTTTATCAAATCAAACCAACCTGTAGTAGTGTAACATTATGAAAAACACAAACCCCTGCGTGTAGTGTTAATTCAGTCTGAAATGTCAATAATTGCAACTTTTTAACAGTTTCTTTAACATATACATTGTTAAGGTGAGGAAAAAAGTTTCTAATTGAAAAATGAGTTTTGGTGTCAGGACTAAGAAACATTCAATAATCTTTTGCCTTAAATCCTTTTAAAGATTGAAAAAGTCACAACTGAGATAGGCCAGTACACATTTCTAGTGCTTTAATATGTGTGTTAAGATTCAGAATAACAATGAAGAACATTTTTGGGGACACGTTTCATGGTACGGCCCAGAATCAAATACTACAACAAACAGAAAACAAGTGATCACTATGTGATTCATTTCATCCAACAGGCAGCACCGTGTTTACTAAAAATGTGCCTAAAAGGGCTCCAACCCACTTCCGTAGAACCTGGATTTTTATATTAAAATCAAATGTTTGAAACACAAACTAAAAGCCGAATACTGATTCAGACCGCGTTGAGGCAGGGAAATGAAGGAAAGAGGAGATTTTCCAAACTCTGTCTTGAAAACTTGAGAGAATTTTTTAATGTGTAAAATTTCTGAATTGTGTTCTGCGCGTACACTGACAGGTTGTGTTAAAACTACACTGCTCGATATCTTACTCCTCTTTCTCACCTTTTCGGGTGACTTACCTTTGCAGAGGCTGACGTCATCTTAATGAAACAGGTGAAACTTTTCTTTATTTTAACGCCTTTTTTAATCAAAAGAAGTAAAGCTGCTAGCCACAGTTAGCTCCTGAGGCGTTGGGTGGCTCGGTGTCGTTAGCGGGCTGCCATGGAAAGCTTGCAGAGAATCCTTAAAATGCAAAGCTTTGAAGTAATTATTAATTAATAATCTCTCTGAAAAATTTGGAGGAAAGTGATTGAAATCAACCATAAACAGTCAGAATTTAAAATAAAATTAGACAAAGGTAGTGGGGATAAAGGAAATGCTGCGCTACTGTGGGACTTCAATGCCATTGGTCTATTTGAGAGAAAGGGCGGGGCGTGTGACATCAGGGGCTCCTATTGGTCTCCGGGCTGTGGTTCACGAAGGTTGCCGAGTGAGTCCGAGTAAAGCCGAGTGATGAGGATCAGCTGACTGCAGGGCCCAGTCGTCTTTCGATGGATCATTTCTCTCTTTATTGAATTGGATTTAACATTGTGTGATTTATCAGTAACAAAAAATCGCCGGTATGCCGTCGCTCCTCTTCTGCGGGCCAAAGATGGCTGCGTGCGGTATCGTGATCAGCATCTGGGGGGTCATAATGCTGGTAAGACATATGGATCAACAGCAGGGTGCAGACTATTTCCTGGAACGAGTAGCTATTCAGCAGCTTTGTTTCAGTAGGATAAAGTCATTTTTAAATATTTAAACATTTGTATATTTGTAATCTTTTAAATAAGACTGTGTTTCCGTGTACGCCACAAAATTTGGGAATTATGCCAAAAAAATAGCCATTAGCTCCAGTAAACAGACGGTGACGTGACAGGCCAAGCTAAGCTACCATTAGAAAATGTCAGCTCTAAAAATCAATACAGAGCTGATTTGATCAGTTTGTCTTATATAAACAAACCCCTGTGTCTTAAACCTGGTGTATCGTTTTAATAATCAGTAAAGAAAGTATTGATGAGCAATTTTCCTTATTCTGTGCGGCACCAGCTCTGTAAACCAACAAATTTTCTTGTAGGTTATGTGTTTATTGCCAATTTTAGTCCTAAATTAGGATGTCTGGCCAGTTTATGGAGCTGTTTTTCGTGTATTCTCAAACTGTGAGCCAATTCAGGAACTTTAAATGAATCATGTGACTTTATTTTTGTTCTCATGTGAAATTTAAATACAGGAAGTTTCACAAATTCCACAACAGTCACACCAATATGGGAAAGACTGAACCTCTACACCAGACCCCTGCCAGTAAAAAGGACCTGTATGTTTTTATGATCCATTATCTTAGGCCAAGGTGGTATCTTTATTTTTAAATTTTGTGATTGAAAACCCAAATATCTCTTTGAAAAAATTCAGATACTTAAAAACAAAAACAATAGCAATAACTGTTGATAAAAGCTAATGTGGCTAGTGCGAAAACTGTTGTTCCCTGAGTGTCCACAAGAGTCTGTCTACAGAAATGAGTCAGTCCCCACATAGTGCCATGTTAACATGTCCATCTTTACAGTATAGATAAATACATATTTACAGCAAATTGAGGATCAAAGAGAGGGGTATAAGGGGAAGGCCTCTTTGACTGACAGGTTGGTGTGTTGTGGTTGTTTATAACAACAAGAATGTGGCTGAGATGGTAAAATAAAAAAACACTTGGAAAATGGTCATAACTCAGCCCTATTCATTGTGCAGTCTGTAAGAATGATATTAGCATGGAAAGCAGAGTATGGCTATGGCTAGTAGAGCTAGCACCAGCAGGCAGCAGTGGTCTGGTTGTGCTGGTATTGTTGGTCTTTGAGATGTTTTAGTTGCTGACAGAATGCTGTATTATCTGCAGTGATACAAGAGCAGCTGTCATCATAAATGAGGTAAGAAAGCGTGATAAATAACAATAATCATCAATGATAAACAGTTTAACAGAAAGGAGAGGAACACAACCAGACAGTGAACACAAGGTCCAAATTTAAGATCAAAATGCCAGTTATTCAATTCACGATGCTCTATTTTAATCTGAGTTATTTTTTTACTACTATTTCTGAAATTAAACTAATTATCTAGACTTTTTCTCAGCCTATAACCAATGTTAGCAGGTTATTTCTGTTGTTCGTCAGTAATTTTAGTATTATTTGACCACTAAATGACCAGATTGTTTGATTTTCTAAATTGTTGTTGTGATTACTTTGTCACAATAAATCAAATATTTCACAGATTCATTCACAAAGAGACTAAAAATTATGAACAGTAGCTTCTTGTATGTCACTGATCAGTTGTTTCACATGAAGCGTTATATCTTTGGGAATCAGCCAACACAGTGTTGGTATTCTCAGTAATATTTCTGTGTCCCTGAGCCTCATGTTGAGCTTCTGTTTTTCAGGCCATGTTGGGAATCTTCTTTAGTGCTAAGTCAGCAGTGCTGTTAGAGGACGTCCCGTTCACTGAGGAGGATATTCGTGGAGAGTGAGTCATCAATATGTTATTTTTCTTTAATGTAGCCCATGTAATCAGAAATCAGAATATTCCGGATTTTTAGATCAAAGTTTTGTTCATGCAACTCAAAAGTTTTCAACAACACAAACTGTAGGTTTAATCAGAAAACTGGAGATCCTGATCCCAAACTTTAACTCTTTCCTTTTCTTCTTCTTCTCTGCAGTAAATTTCCTCCTCAGAACATCTATAGCCTCTACAACCAGGTTGGCATCAACTGCTTCATCGCCGCCGCTGTCTACGTGGCAGTGGGTGCCGTCTCGCTCTGCCAGGTGCGACTGAACAAACGCCAGGAGTACATGGTGACATAGAAGGCTTCAGGCGGGACCTCTGACCCCTGACAGCTTCAGAGGAGGTCACCTTTTTTCCCTGACAGAGGACCAATCAGCATCTGGAGGTCTTTTAAATGATGTAGTCGAGGGGTCAAGCGAATAGTGGATTATTTTAAGGTTTAAACATTCAATGTGTTTGTTGTTATTGTTGTTGTTGTTGTATGAAATGTGACATCATTCCTACAAGCAGGTTATCCAGTACAAAGTGTTAGATTTCCTCCTGCATGTGACAGTGACTCGATTTATGAATTTAATTTGAATTTCACAGGAAAAAACTGGAAGAATCGGTTTTAAGTCTGTTTAATTTTTAAGGTTTTCATCACGTTTCTATCATATATTCAAGTTCAACTGAGACTAACTCAACAGGAAGTTGAATTTAAAAAAAAAAACTCCAACAACTGTCATTGATGCATTAGTGTATTTAATGTGACTATAATGGTTCAGTGGATAACCTTTGCAATAAAGTGTGTATGTGTGTGTAAATGTGTAATTTTTTTTTTTTTTTTGTAATTTGCATTAAGTTTAGTCTTTAATCTATAAGGCTATTTAAACGGAAGAGAAGTTGGATATAAACCGGCAATATTTACACATTAATGTTCAGTTCAGCGATGGGGGACAGATGAAGCAAGTGAACCGGGAGTTTCCAAACTTTTCAGCCTGTGGGGTAAGGTTTATATCAGGGGTCGGCAATTGGCAGACTACATTCCAGGTCCAGACTCAGACACCGTCCTACACGGACTCAGAACAATCATCAACTTATATGGTGGCTAAGCAAAGCTGGGACCACACAAACCAGTTGCATTTGAGTTAAGCCATCCCTCTTCAGCCAATGAAGTGCACTCCAGGTTTTTCCAGTCAGCAACTTTTGTGCAAGTGGATCATGGATGCATTGAGCTAGGATAACCAAGATATCCCAGCTTAATCCCTTTTCCTAGTTTTGTACAATGCGCCTTAGGTGTAGAGGTTATCTGCAACTTTTAAAAAGCAGTCAGGCGATGAAACAGAACACGTTCACGCCAAAACTGGGCTGCTTTCACGTCCGCAGATACAACACACACCTTTTGCAGGAATCCCCGGGCAGGTTTCAGAGGCGGGAAGAGGCGGGCTGAACCATTGTTCGCTGGAGGGGGGCCCGATTCTAAAGCTTTTTATTAGACGGGTAGTTTAATTAAAATTAGTTACAGTACCTTGTTTTTGGGATAGAAGTACACTTCTCAAAATGTATTCTCACGTTTTTTTGAGTAAAGAGTAGATTAGGAGGTGAGTTTTTTCAGTTGTCACTCGAGTTGGACTGCGCCACCTCTGTCACAGCGTTCAAAACACAGGACGGTGTGCTGCTTTTTTTTCAACCTTTGTCTCACAACTCACAGCAGGCACTGTTGAACAGGTAAGGAAAATAAGCTTTATATGTAAATCCAAAAAGAGGGTGATTAGTCATTACTATGAGACATGACTTGACAGGAGATTGAATTATGTATTTCCATCTCCCGGAAGTCATGTCTCAAAGTAATGACTGTACAGCCACAAAACAAACAAACAAACAAGAAGTGCAGGGGTTAAAATAAAGGGGGAGTCAAAGTGCAGGTGTACTTGTACTGGTACTGGCTGATTTGACTTGTTGCTGTTTATGTGTAAATATTTGTCATGTTTAACAGATAATTTAGGCGTAAAATCACATCAAATTCACTCAGCATATGCCATTTATGTAACCATCTGAAGACTTTAAGGCTCAAAAGTGGGGCTGAAGTGTAATCTGATACAGGCTGTAGTTTTGCTGGCTGCTGTTCTAATAATAAGTATTACTGCTAATAATCAGTGTTGTGTTATTGACAGTGAGATTTTTTTTTTTCATTGAATGCTTTTTTGATTGATTTTGATGTCTGTGTGTAAGAGTTCAACATTTATTAGTACTTAGACCATATGTAAATAACTAAGCCAAAACTTAGATAACTTTAATCTAAGATTTTAGCACTTTGATTTAACTATTTGACAGATTTAAAAAGAATCAGTCACAACAGTTAAGTCATACTGCAGCTAAATCAACAAGTAAGCAGGAGGAAAAGATAATCTTAGCTTCCGTGGTAGAGACACTTAGCAACCAACTTGATGATCATAACTAAATAGTTAAAGTTAGTTAAAACCACAGATCAGCAAAAAAAAAAAGTAAATAAAATAGAAAGCCATAGTGAATACAGAAGAAGACACCTTTCACACATTACTGATTCAGTCAATCAATCTTTATTTGTATAGCACCAAATCCTAACAAACTAATAAAATAATAATATTTTATTAGCAGAAACCCAACATCAAGACAAGATAATGAGTCTTATCTTATCTCAATCCACCATGAGTACAGTACTTTGCAGCATTTAGCAAGTTACAATGGCAAGGGAAAACTTCCCTTAAACAGGCAGAAACCTCAGACAGAACCAGACTCATGTTAGACAGACATCTGCCTCAATTATGTTAAATTCAACAGGTAAATAAAACTCAAAGATCCTGCTAGATTCATACAAATTTTAATTGTAGAGTGAACACTGCCATTTGCTGGTCAGCTTTGATATGGTAGACCATTTAAAAAGAACCTGGGGAGCCTTAGTGTTTGGTTTCAGACTACAAATCTCACAAAAATATTTGCAATTTGGATCTACTCACATATTTCGCACTAATCTAGATCTTAAGTCATCTAGCTCAGCTCATCACAGAGCTACAGCTCAGACACCACTAGCTTATCACAGCTCAGTCACAGCAAGAGTGCCAGCTAAGAAGTCCATCCTGAATCAGAAAATAACTCATTTTTATTATCATTAAATTATCTTTATTGAATTTTCACAACTTTACAACATTCATAACAGGAAGCAGCACTAAAACAGGATTACCTGTACTCACTAAGAGAAATTCCTGTTCAACATAAAACAAAAATGGTTGTCAGGCTCTATAAAAATGATAGAAGGACCCTTGAATTGTGTCCCTAAGGTGTTCAAGTTTGAGGTGTGCCATTACCGTCTCCACCCAGTCTTTATGTTACAGTGGAGCTGCCTTCTTCCAACTTAAAGGGATCAGCCATCTAGCCAATAATGTAGAAAAAGCTATAACCTCAGCCTGACTTGTTGATAACTGTGCCCCATCCAGCACCACACCAAAGATAGACGTTAAAGGGTCAGGATTGATGTCTTTGCCACACATATATGGGAAGGTTCAGATTACATCTGCCCAAAACTTAGCCAGCCTGGGACAATCCCAGAACATATGACTGAGATCAGCCAGCTCCAGATTGCATCAAGGGCAAGATGGATCAGAGCCTGGGTAAAATTTAGCCAGCCTGCTCCTGGATGGATGGAACCTGTTGATCATCTTGAATTGTATTAACCCATGCCTGATGCACACAGAAGATAAGTGTACAAGTTTTACCGACCACTGCCATTTCAGATCCAACATTTCTGTCCCTAGCTCTTCTTCCCACTACCTTTTGATATGTGCAAGGTATAGGAAAGCTGATCTTTGGATGATTTCATATAGTATTGACACCATACCCCTATGGGTGGATACCATATTAAGCAGCTCATCTATCCGGCCACTTAGTAGTGAGTTCAGAGACGGAGAGAAGTGTGTTTCAATGAAACCATGAACCTGCAGATACCAGAAGAAATTGCACTAAGGGATACTGAAGTCTATTTTAACTGCTTGAATGATCTAAAATTGCCATTTTAAAAAAGGTCTTTTACACAATTGACCCCATTTCTGGACCAAAGCTGAAATGCAGAGTTTATTAAGGATGGAGGGAACATATAACTCGAGACAATGGGGGCTGTGGGGAGGGCTTCTCTACTGTTGGAGTGATTATTGAGTGGTTCCTGATTCACTGGCCCTGTTCTGCTGTGACTTTGTGCCCAAACTATTAGCAGCAGGCTGATCAGCCTACACCTGAGGATGAGTAGATCTACCACTGACATATTTTTTATATCAAATGATAAGGCATTTAAAACAGTTGTTGGTCTAAAAGCAGTTTGATCAGTGCCATAAAATGTTAATTTTGATATCTTGTCCTGTTTTCATGTTTCCAGAAACTGTCTTATTCTCTTGTCTCTCAGACATGAAGGAGATTTCAGAAAAAAGATGGAAACAAGCCCTGACCTCCATCTTGGAACACTTGGAAAAAATACAGTATGAAAAGTTACTAGAAATTTTGGATGAATTACCCAAAAGTGTGAAGGAGGATACGAGCATAGCAAAGATGCCGGGAAAAATTATTGAGTTCTACGGACTGGAAAAGTCTATTTCTGCCATCAGTGAGGCTGTAAATCGGATACCAAGAAAAGACGAAGATGTCCAGGACCTTTTGCGCCCATACGTGGACTCGCTGAAGATGCAAGAGGAGAAAGAAAACCAGGGTTGGTTCATTTGACCAAAGTCTTAAACCACACTTTTTTTTTTTACAGTGATAGACCATGAATGAGATTTGTTTAAAGGGTGAAGTAAACTGACAAGCTCCAGGAGTATAGTAATCTTCAAAATGTCTGTCACAGTAAACATTTGTTGATGCATTAACAACTCAGAAACTTCAGTATCATACTGCTTTAGGATCTATTTATGGTTTGACTTGTTTCAAATAAAAACCAGGAAAGAAGAGGAAACTGAATGAGGAGGGAGAAGGAAGGTCTGCTGCAGGTACGGAGCTCCACTTATAGAACATGTTGACTTTATTTAATAAACATAGTAAAGTATATTTATGTACAAAATAGTTTTTGTTTATTATTATGTTCACATTGACTTTTCAGGAAAGAAGATGAAACTCACTGAACAGAAGGAGGGACAAAGGTCTGCTGCAGGTACGTTCAGAGATCGCTGCTGTCTACCAGTTCAACCTTTTTCATGGTAAAAGAAATCACTTCATTTGATGTGCTCTGTGAAACTATTGTTGTGTACAAATTAAGGTGTTTTTTTTATTACCATGCTTACATTAAATTTACAATTTAGGTTATTTTTTAATTACTGTGCTCAAATTAATATTTTAGGAGAGCAGAAAAAGGACAAAGTGGTGGAAGAAGAAGAAGAAAGTACAAGTGCAGGTAGGTTAAAAGATCATCATTTATAGATTATGTTGACTTTACTTAGTGCACATGTTGAAACTACTGCTATGAATGAATGGGTTATGTTTTATTTATTATCATGTTCATAATTATTTTTATTTTCACAACAGAGAAACACAATAAGGTTAATAGAATTAATCTCCAGGTACTTTAGATCACCTAAAATAATCTTTTTAAGATATTTTCCAGACTGAAAGTTATGTAATGTAAACACTGACTGATGTGTTTCTGATTTTAAAGATCCACGGATGAGCTGCCAAACTACACAGGTGAAAATTATATGAACTGATTTAAGTATATTGAACCCTGTATGTAAAGAAACGTGAGTGATGTTTGTAACAGTGTTTTAAGCATAATCCTCTAACAAAATGTTTGTTACAGGAGAAAAGCTGCCCAACCTTGGTAAGTTCTTTGATATTCTGTGGGTTTACAATAAATTAAGTTGATATCTGTATTTAAGGATCTTTGACGGAGATTTCTTTTCTCTTTAGATGATTTCCATCAAAGATCTGAAATCCAGAGACCAACCTCCAGAGACAAAACCCTTTTCGGGGAAAGTAATTCAGAAATCAGGGCTTCGCAGATATCAAAACAAAATGGGTAAAAATAACATCTTCTTTGATCTGGGCGTGGCTGATAAGACAGCATGTGTTAAGGTGAGGGTTTATAAAAAAGAGCTCTACAAAGTTATCCAAGAAGGTCGTTCCTACATGTTCAGAAATGTGACAAAAGATCAGGATATGATCAAAGTTACAAAACCAAGCACAGTGGCTCAGACCAGTCCTCTCCAAGTCCCTGAAGAGCTGGAGATGGAAGCTCAGAAGCTCATTTATCAAGAGAGTGAACTTTACTCCATTGATGACGCCAAAAAGGGTCCAGACAAGATGGTTATGAGTGTGGAAGGGACTGTTGAAGAGGTGAGTTAAACAGAGGGTTGTGTGTTCAAAGCTGTTAGTAACAGCAAGAATGCATTTGGAATAATAGACTGAACATCAGATAATGATAATATCAGATAATCATTTCTTATTTATTACATTTTTCACTCAGATTGCTCTGGTTGAAAAAACTAAAGTGTTCTACCAGCAGCAGAAGAAAAAGACTCAGCGTCTGAAACTAAAAGACGAGACTGGTTCCATCTGGATCTGCATGTGGGGGGAAGTAACCGAACAATGCAAAGACCTGTCATTAGGAGATGTTGTTACGATGACCAACGTGAGAACCAACCACTATTGCGGAGATATAACGCTGAACTCCAGTGCTTTCACCAAAATTTATAAGGTGGGTAAAAGACAAACAAGATCTAAAATTTGATGACCCCTTCCTGTCAGTTGTCTTCATGATCAGCTGATTTTCTTACTGTCCCTCTATCTTCATTCAGGTTAAAACTTTAGGCATCCAGGAAGTCAAAATTGAGGTTATTGGGATCACGAAGGCCACAAAAAGGACGACTCACCTGGAGGCAGAATTCAACCAGCAAGTTCACACATTTGTTGTGGGGTCGGCACTTCTAATGAAGGAATTAGATATCAAAGCGAGTGGTGGTCTTCAAGACAGTCTGGTTGATAAAGTGCCGTTTACAGCTGATGCAGAAATCAAAGGAAACACAATTAAGAAAATAAAAGTGGTTTCAAAAAAGTAGAAATAACTTGTTTATGAAGCTTATGAAGATATTTGATGAACCACAGCTATTGTGGTTTCTGTGTCCAGCCTCAAGTGGAAACAAGGATCTGCAGTTTTTAGCAGTTCTGAAAACTGCTGTAATCAAGCCACCATCAAAAAGTAACATTTTAGACAATACAATGATGAAAATGTATTGGCCTATATCTAATTTACCATTATTTAAGGTTTGGATATGCCATTTTTTTTTTTTGCAAACTGTCCCTCCCTGTCTCACCTGCTACTCTTCATTTACAAATCTGTTCTTGGGCTGCTTCCATCTTATTTGACCGCATATTTGATCAGGTCCAGTAACCATCGTGGACTGCCCTCCCAGGATTTTATAAAAATGTTTGTTCCTTGAGTCAGAACAGAACCGGGTAAAACAGCCTTTTTGGTGAATTTAAGACTTTCTTAAGGGACTGGGAGAGGGCTAGCCTTGGACAATGTGACTGTTTTAATTCTTGACTGCTTCTCATTTTGGTTTGAATTGGCATTTCCAGAACAGCTTGGTTTCCATGTGCTGATGTCTGAATATATTTGTTATTCTTATTGTGTAACTGTCTGCTGCTGTCGTGCCAGGTCCCTCTTGAAAAGGAGATTTCAAATCAAGCTTTTATCTGGTTAAATGAAGGACGTAATAATAATAATAATTTTTTTGTAAAGTTATTGAAAGATCAGTGTTTCAGCAATTCCATAACTTGCACCGAATGACTGTTTTGACGTCTTCCAGTTAGGGCTGCAACAATTAGCCGACAATAAAAATTCATCCACGCAAATTCTAATAGTCGATGCGTCGTATTTTTAGTTAGTTATACTTTATTCCAGACCCTTGGGTCCATATAAATACAACAAATAGTTAATAATAATAAAAAGAATTTTAAAAAGGAAAATACAGTTCATATGTTGACAGCGATTTGAAACACAAACACACTAAGACATTTGTACCAATGTTTCCAATAGCAGGATGAGAACCTTGCGTCGCTCATTGTAAGCTGAGTAAGTGACGTTATTATTCCATTGTCTGAATCAATCAGGCGACCTATGAATTTGTGCATATAGTTTCTGAGAATAGCATAAGATGTTGGCACATTGTTATTAACAAACATGTGACTTGCACTCGTCCACCGAGGTAATTTTAAAAATACTGTTATTGTTTTTATTGTCGTTGTCAAATGATGAAATCAAATACCAAGGGGTAATACTCATTTGTGACTTCAGTTCACAGCATGTGCTTTGCTATTGGACACTTTTATGGGAAAAGATCACTAAGTTCATACGTGAGGAATATTGATGAGGAAAAATCTCCACTTCCAGAGAGCGCTGTGCGCTGACGAAGGCCCTGCATCTCCGGCTTGGACAGACTGACAGCTCCCGGAGTTTAGCGTCTGATAACGTGATTTAGAGCGTCTCCTTCACTCTCTGTTACAGACAGTTTTTCAGGATCTGAGTCACAAACTAGTGTCGAAAATCCCCTAACTTTTGTAAAGAGAGAACATTTAGGCTATATGATGGAGCTCTCACTCTCAACTCTCAAGCTCACACTGCACCGGTAACACTCAGCGGTGAAGAGGAGGGGCGGAGTGCGCATGAGCGAAGTGGAAGTGGCGCATGTAGAGAAACGAAACTAAACGCGTTATCATGAAGAGCCTGTAGAGAGTCAGGCGGGATCATACAGAGAGCAAAGCAAGCCCCAGTAAGCAAATAAACATTAGAAAACAAACCCAAAGTCACTAATAAGCGGTCTGTCCAACACTGCGCACAACTTCATTTCCCTATTACCTGCTTCATTCATTTTGAGATGTATTTATTTTTTTGTATTATATTTTTTTTATGTCATCATGAAAGAAATAAAGACAAAAAAACAAACATGACACAGGGCTGACCAATCAGATGTAAGAACCTAACTCTGGGTAAATGCAGGGAAAATGAAACGCACGGGTTGAATTATAAAGGTCTGCACATTTTAAAGGCCAAATTAGGTTGAAACTCAAAACAATCGTGATTAATTGACTAATCGAAAAAATAATTGATAGATTAGTCGACATTAGAAATAATCGTTAGTTGCAGCCCTACTTTCAGTCAGGTTTTCAGCCTCATCACCGCGCTGAAACTGCTGAAATTAAGATGTTTAATGACATCCGCTTTAACACTGACAGTGGGACAGTTTTAGTCATAGTGCTTCTGGATCTTAGTGCTGTTTTTAACACAGTCGACCATGACATACTGCTTAACGGACCAGAGAACTTGGTGGGACTTTCTGGCACAGTACTCAAATTTCTACCTGAAGGACAGAGACTATTTTGTGTCAAACCGATTGACTTGTTGTGAAATATGCTATTCAAATAAACTTGCCTTCTGCCTTGGCGTTTGAGGAATGAAGATTGTTGCGTGTTTTAATTCATTGTGGATTTCTTCAGACTTCATGATTATAATCAGAGACTAAAATTTGTTATTTCATCAATTGATTTCTTTTTTTACCCACAAGTTTTATAGTTTGTTTTATTGGTGATAAGAACTGTTTTGATTGTGTTATTTCTTGTTCTGTTGAATGTGTTTAACATGAAGTTCAAAATAAACCAATAGTAAATGTATCTGTTCAAATGAAAACTATCAGGATGTTTTTGGCGGGAGGTAAGCTTAAAGTTTCATTGTCTCACTTCACTTGCAGAACTTCCTTTTCTTGTTTTTTTCTCCTGTGCACTGTTGTAATTCAGAGATGCAGTGGGTTAAACCATTTTCAGTGGAGGGGGAACTGAATTTGGAATGATAAGTTTAAAACTAGGTGTAAAGAAGAAAAAATCAAAAACAAGAGAAAATAATATATTTTTGAGTTTGACATATAAAATACAACTTTTAACTCAGGGATGAGGACTGTTGCTTGCAGGCTATAACCTTTTCAATGTTTGCCACACCTGGTACGTGTTTGTTCCTCTTCCTGTGAATGAAGAGTTCCACCATATAGTTTATGCTCAGAACAGATGGGTGACGTCAGCGACGCTCCGTCCATGTTTTATACAAAGTTAAAAAAATCAGTTACAACAGGAAACGGTCTGTGGTTCAACAACACGACGGGGTGAGTGTTATTTACAGGTGTTGTTACTAATAACTATTTCGTAAAAAAAACAACTTGTATTGTGAAGGTCCTGAAAATCATTGATATGTGCAAAGAATGTTACTTTTGTATGATGCAGTCAGGTTGTGGTTAAAGCAAAGGAAAAGGGAAAAGTATGATAACGAAGCTGTTCAGGATGTTTCGGTACGGACTAAAAACAGATTTATAGGTTCATTCCAATAGATTGGAAAATCACTGTATGTAAGTGTTAATTTATTTTAGTCGTTCATTTCAAAAAGTGAAACTCAACTCAAATATAGCTCAGTGGTCCAAAGTCCTGTCATGTTTCATGACATTAGCGAATTAGGGACTCAGAGTCTGGAGGAAGATGAGAGACTCCAGACCCAGTAACACAGACGAGCTACAGGCTGCTGATCTCCATGACACACCACACTGATGCAGAAATTCATACAAAAGTCTCCAACTAACTAGGTTGACTGAGTCACTGAGTGAACATAAATGACAACACTTTTCAGAAAGCCAACACTTTATATATTGTATGTAACACTGTATTAAAACCCTTTTTACTGGTCTTAATATTCTAATTATATGAGAAACTGAGTTTGTCATCACATGTAAGCCATAAATAGACTATCACTATAAAAAATTAAATGTTTGTCATAACTCTGTGTGGGCTAAATGTTCAGAATATAATAGTTTTACTTTTTGAATTTAACTACTGAAATAAACAATTTTTTCCAACTTATTCTAATTAATTAAGATGAGCCTCAGTATGCTCCATTGGCTGTTCAACTCTTTTTTTTTCTATCAGTCCAGATAAATAATTATCAGAACCAAGGTTGATACAGCAGAGGAAAGAAGCTCTTATCATTCCTGGCTTGTTGAGTGTGTCCTCTCATCTCTTCAGGTTTGTTTCCTTTCTGTCTGTCAGATGGCGCTGAGAAATTTCGAGGCCAAGTGGAAAAAAGACCTGACCACCATCTTGGAGGAGCTGACTGAAGAACAATACAAGAAGTTACTTTCTGACTTAAGCAAAATCCCTCAAGGGCGGAGAGCAGACAGGGTCAGAGTGGAAATGGCTGAAATTATCATCCAGTACTACGGAGTAGAGAGCTCTATCACCATGATCGATAAAGTGATGAGGCAGCTACCAAGGATGGATGCAGCGATCCAGGAAAAACTGCGCCCTCATGTGGAAAAGCTGAAGCTACAACGCCAGAAAAAAAAGAGTTGGTTAATGATCATTTAAGAAAACAAAAACAAATTCACAACCAGACCTTTAATAAAAAGTGATTGAAACAGTTATAAAATATGCCTGTATGCGCCATAGGGAGCGCTGCTGAGCAGCACAGATGGGATTCAGATAAGCTGCGTATGGACCTGAGGGTCCAGGAACTTTTAGTCCCTGGTTAAACACCCCCCATAACTGAATGGTTCCTGTGGCCCACTGTTTGTGTTTTGATGGCAGGTCTGAAAATCAGGGTAGATTATGTAAGACAGCACCAGACCAGTAGCAGGTGGTAAGACAACAACAACAAAGGCCTTACAGCCAAAATGACCCCATAGAAGGAGACAGACAAGCTGTGTAGCACTGCAGTTGGACTGCTAGCATAGAGATCTTCAGCCTGTGCTGGTTTTGATGGTGTCTTAATTCACTGCAGACGTATTTCTTGATGAGTGCGAGTGATAAGGCCGTGGCTAATCAAAACCAGTGGAAGTCTGCTATTTAGCGGGTAGATGGCAGAACTTCAGCTTAACCTTGACAGGGTCACTCTGTAAACTAAAACCATGTTAAGGAGCTATTACACCAAGTCCATCACAGCTGGGAGAGGGAGGGAAAATAAAAACACTGTGGCTGCTCCACCAATCAGAAACCTTTCGGTTGCAGGCCCCACCTCTGGACTAGAGGCTCACATTTTTTCAGGAATCCCACAGGACATGAGATTCTCGTGGGATTCCCGCGGGATGGGAGTCAACTTTACTCTTAATCACTAGATTGGGACGGTACAGGGTAAAAAGTTATTGGGATCAGACAGGAGCGTGAACCAATCAGGAAGATAAAATATAATATGTGACATGCACTGCCATTTTGTAGTTTATTTCCAATAAGCCTACACTCTAATGCAGGGATCTCCAACTCCTACCCTGGAGGGCCGAGGGGCTGCAGGTTTTCTTTCCAACCAATAACTCCACCAGCTGATTTCACTGATTAGTCCCTGCTCTCTGCTTGAAGGTGAGGTAATCAGTGAAATCAGCTGGTGGAGTTTTCGGTTGGAAAGAAAACATGCAGCCTCTTGGCCCTCCAGAGTAGGAGTTGGAAATCCCTGCTCTAATGCAAGTAATAAGAACTACACTTCCCAGGAGCCAACAGTAATCTTAAAAAAGAATGGGGAGAAAATCACATCAAATTTAGTGTATTGTCTAAAAATTAAAAGAAGAGAGAAAAAAATGGGAGCGGCACAGGAGTGGAATCATCCTGAATGGGAGAGGGGTGGGAGTGGGAGCCATTTTGCCAGGAGTGGGACAGGACGGGATTTTTCTCTGTGGTTGTGGAATGGGACAGGAGTGAAAATCCACTCCCGTGTCACTTTCTACTCTGGACTTATGGAAAGTACCCTACCCTCCAGGTAGAGCAGGTTTCAGGCGTGAATTTATCCCAAGAACTTAATTTCTACCCTAGTTCCAGTAGTCGAAATGCATATTGTTTACAGGGAAAGTTCCAATGTTCTTACTGTTACTTCATTTTCTATATGATGTTAGGAAACCTGATTGATGTAGCAGAAATATTAATTAAATATCTAATCATGACATTAGTTGTGTCAACACTCCTTTTGTCCAGATTAGTTGGTTTGACCCATATGTAAGGTATGAGAAGGAAAGTTAACTGCCCTCTTTTTATTTTCAGAAATGGTGAGCAAAGCCGCAGCTAACTCAAGACCAGCCCCAAAAACGCAACAACCTGAAGCTTGTACATCATCACACAGAGAGTTCAAACCAGTTGTTGAACAAAGAAGATAATCTACTAAATGCCTATTTTTCAGGGACAGTGACTGAACCCTCGGCTGACCAGCAGGACCAACCTTCTGCAGGACCAGTGGTCCAGAAAAGAAAACCTGCAACTGGTAAATGCACAAGCTATGGGTTAGACCAATGGTTCCCAAAGTGAAGTTCAGGAAACATTGATGGGGGTCATGAACTGCCTTTCAAATTCAAAAACTATCTACTTTTTCATATTTCATCAATTAAAGTACAAATATGAACTTAAATTGCGGTTAAACTTGATCTAAACCCTGTAAACAGAAAATGTTTATCTGTTTGTTTGTTTTTTTTTTGTTGAAGACCCACAAGTTGACAAAACCAGACTACATTATCAGTGGAGGAAGATTCTTTTAGAAACCAGGAATGTGTGACCATAAGTAGACTTCATTCATTTGTTTTCTGAACAGCTTATCCTGTGCAGGGTTACGGGTGGCTGGAGCCTATCCCAGCTGTCATTGGGCGAGAGGCAGGTTACACCCTGGACTGGTCAATCACAGGGCTAACACACAGACAGTCAACCATTCACACACAAACATAGACCTACTGACAATTTAGAGCGATCAGTTAACCTGATGATAATGTTTTTGGACTGTGAGAGAAAGCCAGAGTATCCGCAGAGAACCCACGCATGCACGGGGAGAACATACAAACGCCACATAGGAAGGCCCACTGGCCAAGCTGGGAATTGAACCGGAGACCGTGCAGCCCCATTAATAGATTTAGTTAATAAAAAAAGAATCCACCTGCTCATTATGATGAGATACTGAAGACACTGTATATTGAACCGATGGACGATAGACAGAGTGAGAGGAAATACATCATTAGGCAGTTAAACATTTGTTGTTGATGGTTTTTCTTCTAAATTTGTTTCAGGAACAGCAACCAGTGGCGAAAAAGCTGGCTCAGGATCAGCAGCCAAGAAGATCAAACCAATAGCTGATTCAGGAAAAGTAACCAAGAAGACCAAACAGACCAAACCATCAACTGATGTAGGACCAGTGGTCAAGGAGAGCAAACCAATGGCTGATTCAGGAAAAGTAACCAAGAAGACCAAACAGACCGAACCATCAACTGATGTAGAACCACTGGCCAAGAAGATCATACCAATAGCTGATTCAGGAATTGTAACCAAAAAGACCAAACAGACCAAACCATTAACTGATGTAGGACAAGTTGCCAAGAAGAGCAAACCAATGGCTGATTCAGGAAAAGTAACCAAGAAGACCAAACAGACCGAACCATCAACTGATGAAGGACCAGTTGCCAAGAAGAGCAAACCAATGGCTGATTCAGGAAAAGTTACCAAGAAGACCAAACAGACCAAACCATCAACTGATGTAGGACCAGTGGCCAAGAAAAGCAAACCAATGGCTGATTCAGAAAAAGTAACCAAGAAGACCAAACAGACCAAACCATCAACTGATGTAGGACCAGTGGCCAAGGAGAGCAAATCAATGGCTGATTCAGGAAAAGTAACCAAGAAGACTAAACAGACCAAACCATCAACTGATGGAGGACCAATGGCCAAGAAGACCAAACCAGCAGGAGGTATGTTTTAAACACATTTGTTTACCGAACAAAGAATTCACTGAAGTTGTTGAATATTTAGTGAAAAAAGTTTCCTACCTAAGAGACTTAAATAATTACATCAAGAGAAAAAAGTAATAATAGACAAGAGTAAAGTTGGAAGACAGAACATTCCAAGAATAAAGTAACAACAAGGTTATGAAGATTTGAAAATTAAGTATTAAAATTTAAGAGCACCAAGTCATTATAATACCAATTTAGAAACGTAATATCAAGAGTGTAATTGCAAAAGAATAAAAGTCAGTCAGCCCAGAAAATGGCTGTGGTCATCACTGAAAAAGCCTTTTTCTGCAGTTTTCATTTTCAAAGATTTCCACACAGTTCCTCAGTAGCCTACTTAAAGAACTCACAGAAACACTGAAAAAATAACTCATGCATTTGCAGGACAGTTCCAGCCAATTTTTCCACAAGAAGACACACTCACTTCTGGACCATCTCAAGGCGACGCTAGAGGACCTGGACTTTTTGGTACTTCTGCATCAGCTTCATTTTCTAACACTAGAGGTTTCCACTAGTGCACACAGAGTAAACAGGATGCATTAGACCCCAATGACAGAAATAAATAACTCCTGAGAGATTTGGACACAAATCCCGGTGATTAACAAAAAAAAAAAACCGTATCGCCGTTTCTTTTAAGCACTCAATGGCACCATTCAAATTTAAAACTGTTTCTTCCTCTTCAGGTCTACAGAACACCAGCGAACTGGATGACGAGTTGACATGGTAGGTTTGCTTTTACTTGACTGTTAGTGGGGTATTTTCTGTGTAGGGAGCATACACCGTTTAGATGTATTATCACAAACACTGACAGATGTCAGAGATGTCTTTGGGATGTGTTAGACAGCTGGTGTGTTCAAGCAGGCAAGTGAAGGATGGAGGCAGAAACATCAAGAGAAACCCCAGTAAGTGCTCACTTGGCTGGGTCAGAGCATCTCCAAAACTGTGATTCTGCTGGCATGTTCTCAGCCAGCAGGGGGCAGAACTAAACCATTTTGACTTTTTCCGAAGATATTCTTCTGTCTGTCACCTCGGCTTGGTGTGTAACAGAACAGACACAGGACAGACTGTGGTTCACAATTTCACAGAAACAAATCACATTAAACAAAAATCCAGCAGCTTACTTTCCTCCTGATGCTTGTCTTTGCACTACTTTCTCAAAGGTTTCATACATTTGTTGTATTTCAGAACAAATAGAGACATAGTGCAGAGTTTACCAGTGATAGTGAAACTACCAGACATTAAAGGTCCCATATTATGCTCCTTTTCAGCAGTTTAATATGGATCATTGATGTCTTCATGAAATGGTTGTAACATGTTTTGGTCCCAAAAGCCAATAAATCAAGCACAGCAGCATTGTTTCCAGGCTCTCATAGCCCCTCTATTCAGAACGGTCTGATTTAGTGGGCGTGACCTTCTTATGTAAATGAGCCACAGCTGATACCGCCCCGTGCTCCCGTGCTCCAAGTGCACAGTGTTTAGAAAACAGTGAAGCTCTTTCACCATAACATTACAGGCTAAAACAACAGGCTAACCACAGCTAAAGTTAGCATCCTGAAGCTAACACAGAGACGGGGGGACACTGAGGAAAAGCTCTTACATCTGCTCCACAGCACACAGCATTTAAAATACTCACATTTCCAGGGTCTGAGGTTTGTTGGCGGATGGTTAGTAATGAGCCTGGATTCAGGACCAGTCTATTCGCTAGCCGTCTGTTGTCCTGTCCAAAGTTGGAAAAGCAGTTGGCCGTGAAGTGTCTAGCACACACATGCTCAGTTTTACTGAGTGTAGCTGGCACATTTCCTTGATAAATGAACTCTAGCCACCTAGTCATGTCTTCTTCTGAGATGGGAAGCTTTTGCATGGAACTATGAGGCTGTTTACAGCCAAAAATAAAGCAGTGATGGCTCTTCAACTTTGGCATTCTCCTCCCCGCTGCTGGAGAGATTTCTCCCCAGCAGCAGGGAGGGGAGTGGGTGAGAAGGGGGTTCGGGGGTATCTGCTCCGGTGGACCAATCAGGTCAGACTTGCTCCTGATTGGTCAAAAAAGGGAATTGCTGACGACGGCAAATCACCCAAAATCCAAACAGCTTGTTTAAGGTCAGGATTTTACCTTTACAAGCACTACAAAGTACAGGTTTTTTCATTAAATATCGCATTTTGTGGGCTGGGAGGAAAGCCAAAGACCCACATATTTCACTAAAAGACTTAATAAAGTGATTTTTGCATAATACGGGACCTTAAAAAAACCACCAGCATGTGACACAGTGGGCCAAATACACTGCCATCTAATTTAGGCCCTGTAAGGTGTTTTTTTTTTTTAAAGAAATTTCCAAACAACTACTTTTAGCCATGCAAAATGAATACCATGCTGTATTGAAGACTTCACTTAATCGACCAAGATCAAAAACTCATGAGGAAAAAGTTAACTTAGTTTATCAATCAGCTGAGAAGGAGGAACACCTTATCATAGACTTACTCTGAGTCTGCTCTCTACTGGCCCTTTGAAAGACTGCAGGTTTTAAAGCAGTTTAAAAGTTCTTGTATTATATGCCCTTCAATACTAGGTTTTGGTTGGCTTACAATCTCACAGTCTTATTTTCTGTCTTACTCATCCAGCTTTCACCAGTGGTTGTCCCAGTGCTGAACACAGAAGTAGACCAACAGGATTCGGCAGATGCCAAATACAAGAGAACGACTGGACACTGGATAAATTTTGTTTTGATTTGAATAAAACCATTTTAAATAATTATTTTGTGTCCGTTTATCTTGAGTTGGCAGCTGCATACTGATTGAAACAATGAACAGGTGGTTATGCAAATCAGAATGCCAACAGGGTGAGTATGAGCACAGATTTTAGTTTCTATTTTTTCCACGTGGCAGTGTTTCAGTGCTTCCTCTAGACCCTCAAAAAAGTGCCTAACCAGCGTCAGGAACCCTTTTAACACCTTCCTGAGCTGGGACAACTACTCCTCTAACAAGTGGAATAGCCAAACAGCCTTTGGAGGAGCAGGAGAGAGATGATAAAGCAAACAAGTTTATTTCTACTTGACTTTATTAAAAAATGTATCAACACAATCATCAGAAAACATGCTCACACATACACACACACAGACACACATATATAAAGCGTTTTCATCCATGTACATGTCTCACACGCAGTTGCTTAAACAGGAGAAGAAACAGAAACAAAAACTGGTTTCACATCAGAAGAAAAAAAAAAGTTCTTGGCAAGCCCACAGTTAATCTACCACAAAAAACCTACAATCAAACAACCCTCTGAGAAGTGAAGGGCATCCTTCCAAAACACTTTGCATCCAATGTTTTAATAATTAAAGGTGTAGGATAAAAATGACCTGATATTCCCTGTTTGATTTCCAAAAATATACAATATCTATATAGTTACATGCTGTGAAATCTCTGGCTGGCATCTCATTTTGGAAGGAAACCCTTCACTTTGAAGGTCTGTCATCAAAACTATGATGAGAAGATAATGTGTAAATATAAAAAAAAAAAAAAATCTGGGGTGTTAGCTGTCGTTTTTCTCTGGTTTACACACACACATGTCCGACTCACACACACCAAACAGAAAAAGGAGAAATCTACAAAAATAGACAATTGGGTTTTGCATCTTGAGCTTTCCTCTGAGTCGTCTCCAGAAAAATCCACTTTATGCACATCAAACCCGTCCGTACGACCTCAGCGCTCTTCTCTTATAATAATTGTCTCTATTCACATATGGACAGATGAACAGGTGCTGCCGTCACACGATGCTAAGCTAACAGCTCTTTTACCTACTCTGAAAACCAAATGTTGAAATGAACAAATGTGACGGCTGTGTTTTCTGCTCATATGTAATAAACAACATGACGCCATCTTTGGAGAGTTATGCAGACAAATTAGCAGCTCAAAAAGATAACACACTGTTTTTTGTGAGTATTTTAAAATAATAAACAAGAATAAACCACAAAACTGTTCCGTCAACACAGGTTCACCCCAACGCTCTGGCGTCAACCCCTTAATGTGTGTGACAGTTTTAGCTCCATCCAAAAGTTGACTTTCAGCTCAGCTGTTTAATTTAGAGTTTGTGGGTCTTAGACGCATAAAGACTGATCAAAACCCTACTAATGCACTTTGAAACAGACCGAGAAGTCTGCACCAAAAATAAAATCTAAACAGAGACTGGGGGGTGAAATCAATATTTGAAGCTCCTGAAGTCTTTTTGCACTACAAACAATCTGAATTAACCCCATAAATTAAAGGGTAATGGGGAAAGTCTTGAACTGTGTTCAGATCAAAGTCAGTCATTGTGTCACCTCTACTTTCAAGAGCAAGATTTATTCCTACTTTGCTGTTTCTCAGATAAAGTCAGAAACCAAACAGCCGCACAGACAGATGTTAATTTTTTTTTTAAGTTTTAAAGAGTTTAGTTGACCTCTCAATGCAAAGAGTTGAAAAAAGGCCTGTGCACAAACAAATGTCACATGCTGGAGTTAAAAAAATGTCTGTGCACGTTCATGTCTTCAATAACCAGGGGTGTTAAACTTCATGTCAATAAACCCATTGTGTTTCGTTAGGAAAGTCTTCAAAAGGAGTCTAATTTGTTAGAGCTGAATATTTCTTTCAGGACCCATGTTGTCACACTCTGGTGGAAACCTTTAACAGCTGAGTGTTCATGTTTGGAGTTGTTTCACGTCTCTTCCTGTTTATCTCTAAAACACTCCTGTGAAGTGAGGAATGATGAAAACATCTGACAAACTCAAAATGCTGACAAGCTTAGACAGACGGCGTTAAAAAAACTTCTTAAGCTGCTGTATTTTTTTGCTCCTTTGGAAACTTGATGTGTCACAGTTTCTGCAACATAGTTCTGCGCTCTCATTGGCTGACAATCAGCTGTCTCAGGTACGACTGTGTGAGGCCTCGCAGCTCCTCCAGCGTGTAGTCCTCGGGCATCGGTAGGCGGGTGATGTGCAGCGCCAGATGAGTGAGGGGGATGCTGAGGGAGTCTGAGGCCGCGTCACCCTGCTGCAGGCTCAGCACTACGCGCAGGATGTTCGCCACACGCTTTGCCATTTCTGCACGGAGGGAGGCGGAGCTTAGTTAGGTCAAAGTGGAGGTTGTGTGCAGGTAGAGGCGTTGCCTCCACTCACCTACCTGAACTTGCTCACCAGGGTCATGATTCGTCTTCCCTAAAATCTCATCCCACCTGTATCTCACTCCAAGCTCAGCATGAAGCCTCTTAACACCTACCTGAGCTTCAGAGACTCGCAAACACCTGACGCTGTGTAGCTTATGTTCCTCATTTTTAGGAGACTAGGGCAGTGTGTAAGCTCCACTCTAAGTGTCTTTGTTAAAAAACAAGCTGCTTCATGCTCCTGTCAGCGTCACCCATTAATGTGATGGGGTGGAGCTGTGCATAAACATTGACGCTGTGCTCTCCCAGTTTGAGATGTGAGGCCAAAGCATGGTCTCAGTGGACACTGCACTTGTCAACCAAAGGTGTGTGTAACAACTGGTCACACAACAAACTGAAGACACACTCATTTGGCATCTTTTCACCTCTGACTTTATGCTGGCTTCTTCTTCTACTCACTCTCATTAACTAAAGAAGGTGTTTAGCCCCAACGTGTGGAGTCATGAAGTAATGATACAGGAAGTAAATCTGTCCAAAATCTGTTCAGGGTGCTGTCTTTTCAGTTAAGTATCTGGCACATGTTGCATCAGTATTTGGTTGTTTTCACCGTCTGACTAAAACAGATCTAAAGTTTCTAATCAGAGCAGTCAAACTTTAAAATCTCCACTGGTTTATATTTCAATGAGCTGCAGGAGTTAATACAGCTTTTACATTGTTTATAGAATGAAGTAGAACAAAATACTCACCCAGAAGGCTTTCCTGATCCAAGCAGTGCTTCGGGAGAATTTCAGATCCAAAATTGTGCAGCAGACGTCCGTATAATGGGATCCATCAGGGCATAGACAGCGCCGCTCCTGAAACTGCATTAATCGTCAAAAAACTCATGTTTCTCCACCAATATTCCACCATGGTCTGCTCCGGGTTAGTCCTCTGCTGCAGTCTGTGTCACTCCAGACAGCGCTGTGTGGCTGTAATGACCTCTGAACTGACAAAGACTTTGTTTACATTTGCTCCTCCGTGCATGCGCAGTGCGGCTCATTGTTCCAGGGGAAGACGGCAGCCTACATGACGACTCTCTTCTTCCAGTTTTGTGTAAAATGGACGAATATCTATCTGATGAAGATGTTGTGGAGGAGAACTTTGAATATGATGCATGTCATTACAGTTTTGAGCCAGAGTTAACAGATGACGAGCTCAAAGAAAGGAGGAAGTGAAGTCAGCTTTCTAGAGAGTACTGCGCATGCGCGTAGGGGAAAACATAAACAAAGTCTTTGTCAGTTCAGGGGTCAGTACAGCCACACAGCGCTGTCTGGAGTGACACAGACTGCAGCAGAGGACTAGCCCGGACCATGATGGTCCATGATGCAATATTGGTGAAAAAACATGAGTTTTTGGATGATTAATGCAGTTTTAGGAGCGGCGCTGTCTATGCCCTGATGGATCTTATTATACGGATGTCCGCTCCACAATGTTGGATCTAAATATCTCCCGAAGCACTGCTTGGATCAGGAAAGCCTTCTGGGTGAGTATTTTGTTCTACTTCATTCTATAAACAATGTAAAAGCTGTATAAACCAAACTTATCCTTTAAATACTCAAAATGGAAGTTCATTGTGATCTCTCTCCGGCCTTAGTCTTGACAGACGTGTGGCTCGTTGGTTGGAGGAAAAAGCCACAAACCCCTGAGTGTAAATGTGATAACTGAGGTGTGGCGCTCTCACCTGATTGGGCAAGCCGGTCTCTGGCGGTGCTGCAGGGAAGCAGCTCGATCCTGCTGCACAGAGACGTCACATCTGTGTAGAGACGCTCCAGCTCATAGCCAGCGTTTTCCATCTGACAAGGAGAAAGAGACCAACGTAAACTCTCTTTGCATGGTGTCAGCATGCAGGTGGACGCCGTGTAACGCCGCCACCAGAAAAAAAACATATGCACAAACTGTGGGAGCACCTGCTGGATGTCTTGCAGTGTCTTAATAACTCGGATGTAGTCCAAGTAAACCCTCCCAGCAATGTCCCAGTCCTGGATGGTGGCACTGTGTTCAGGGACTGCCAGACCCTCCAGGAACTCCAGCAGATAGTCGTGGTTGTCGTTGATGATGCAATCTACGGCAGGACAGGAGGGGCAAAGTGTTAACTTTACAAAAACGTCCCTCCTTTTGATTGTCCACTGTAAAACATTCCTCACCTGAAGCCAGGTGTTGGATCAGCAGCCGGTGACACTGGCTCCAGTACCCGGCTCGGTACAGGTGCAGCGCCTCCAGGTGTTTGTCAGCATCGCGGCGTGCTCGCGTGGCCTTCGCCTCGTGGAGCCACTGCTCTGGGATCATCAGCCTTTCAGTCAGGAAGCGTTCTCTCCGTACTGACTCATCTGTCTCCTGCAGGGGGCAGTGCAGGGTCAGCATCTCCCGCACAGCTCGCTCACGCTGACTGAAAACAGGAAGAAGAACATCAGATGACGGAGCATCACACCGGTGCCACCTGCTGCACAAAGATCATCACTACAGCTAAAACTATTGCAGGGGATTCTCAAACAGAGCAGATATCTTTCCAGCACAATCAAAAAGAAAAACCACTCACTGAAGAGACGGAACTGCAGATAAACAAAGGTAAATTTTCCTACTTGTGCTCAGGGATGTGCAGCAGGATGAAGATGGCCATGTGCCACAGGCCCGCGCTCTCCAGCTGTGCTGCGTAGCTGGCATGGAGGAGTCCCTGCCGTGAGGCGCTCAGGTGGCTGTAGTGCAGAGCCTGCAGGACGCCCCACAGGTGCCAGCTCAGACGGTAGTCCAGACGCTCCCAGGTGACGGTCAGAGGGTCCAACAGCTGCTGCAGGCTGTAATGTCTGCAGGAGGAGGACACATAGTCAAAGATGAGGGCTGGATCAAATGTTTACTGTGTTTTTAAGAGAAAGTCATTACTGCAGGAAGCGTGATTAACTGTGGAGCAGATTTTTTTTTTAATCAAAAACACTAAAACAGGTTAAAAACAGGCCACCCCAACTCTTTAACTTCCAAAACTCAAAGTTTCCTGACTCTAAAGACAGAGAGAAGTGGAAACCTTAGACTTAATCCTCTCCAATATTTGTTCATGAAGACTTCATGAAGAGTTTATTTATTTATGTAATGCTTTTATTCCTGGAAAATTTAGTAAACAAATATCTACCCAAAAAATAAAAACAGTGATGTGTCAGTCATGCATCTCATTCACCTGTCGCTGTAAAGTTTGAGCAGGTGGAAGCAGAGGTCATGAAGCGGACGTTTTGACTCCTCCTGCTCTTCGTCCTCCATGTCCAGCTCCTCCTCCATGTATGGGGGCAGGGGGGCGCAGGCGTACTTCCCTCCCTCACAGGAGCCCTGCAGGAAAGAAACAACATGATGACAAAGAGAAAGGAGGGTAAACTGGGGTCCTAAGGAAGGCAGACAGAGGGTGTGGACCAGTAACAGAGGACAAACTGACAATAAGGAGAAGCTGAATACTTAAGTTGTTCTGGTCTTAACAAACGTATAAACAAGAAAAGAAGTTAGAGTCTCTGTCAGGACTCTGACCAAGATCTGTTTGTTCTGGAGAGCAGATCTTCTTTTGAACTCTACTTATCTTTGCTCAGAACAATTTTTCCAGGCGATGTATTTATCTGTGGTGATGTTAATCTCATTTTAAATTGTGGATTATGATCAGAAAAATATCTATGATAGCTGTATAAAATGCAAAGAAGCTTCAGCCAATTCCCTGTGAGTATGTAAGTCATGTGACTGCAGCTCACCTGGAAGGCAGCTTCATACTTGGTGAGGGCATCTGCCACAGAGGCCGTAGGTGGCAGCATGAACCAGAGGTGCACAGCAACACAGCGCTTCCAGTCGAGCTCTGTGCAAACATTCACGACCGAGTCGGAGGACTGCCACACCTGAGGGAGGACACACGATGGGGATCAGACCAGAGACTCAGAGACCTGATAAAGCTACCTTCACTGAAAATCTCTAAGAATAAAGATCAGTGGTCATTTTTCTGCTTTTCTTCCACTGAGGATCACAAGAGCTGAAGAAACGAGACGTACAGGTTTCCCAGCGAGCAGGGCGAAGATGCGTAGTCGCTCCTCTGGCAGGTAGCAGTCAGTCTGCATGCGGTTCCAATCAGCGAGCTGCAGGGCGAGCAGGTCTCTGCAGTACTGAGAGCCCACAGCCTGAGACAGCAGCAGGGACAGACGGTGGTCTCCTGGGGACAAAAAGCCACAGGTTAGCAAGACTTTGATATCTAAGGTTACCCTCCTTGACTTCAAATTAACGTTTGAGATTCCCTCACCCTCCTTCTGGGCCAGGCGACACGCCTCGCTGATGCGGTACCCCGTCAGGTAGCTGAAGATGGCGTCTGTGTGGCGGCCCTTCCCTGCCTGCGCCACCTCCTCCTCCACCCTGCAGGAGGCGCCACGGGCAAGCCAATTGGAGAAGCTCCGCCTCCTCTCCAGCTGCTGCTCATACTCTCTAAAGACAGATGAGAGAGAGAGAGCGCTCTGTGACCTTTATGACCTCAGTACGCCTCTTCCTGTTGTATAACTGCCAGAGGTGTCACGTAAAAAAAAAAAAAAAACTTTGTTATGGGTATCTTAACTTTACTTGTGTACTTATTAGCCGACATTTTACATCTACTCCTTACGTTTTCGGGCAAATATCTGTACTTTCTACTCCACACTAGGGTTGTCAAAAGTATTGATACTTAAAAAAGTATCGATACTAAAATGTTGTATCTGGATACGATACTCACTTTCAAAAGTATCGATACTACCCCTACTGTTTTCACTCACTCACTGTTTTCTAAATGACAAATTCATCCTGAGGTTCCCTGGGTCACATATTGTTCATGATGTGGGCAATCTTTTGGAGGATAAAGCTTCAAATACAATCTACTAGTGCAGTGGTTCTCAACCTGTGTCTGGAGGCCCATAAGTGGGTCTCAGGTCTGTTTTTAGCGGACAGTGCATAAATCAAGCAAAACATTTGGTAAAAATGTCTTCAGTGTGTGCTCAGGCCTGAAACTTTCTTTTTACACAACTGTTTGTTGTGTGTGTGGTACTGTTAATTGTCACATGTTGCAACAGAGGTTCTATTTGCATTTTTTTGTTAATAAAAATGTTTCTTTTAAATATTGGGTTCTTTTTTTTTAATGCTTGTGGTATTGAAAATAGTATGGAGTATCAAATATTTTCCTGAGTATCGGTATCAAGTTGAAAATTTTAGTATCGTGACAACCCTACTTTACACATTTCAAAAATAGCCGCACTGCTCCTGTTTCATTCCAGCTTGTCATTGTTCAAAAAGACACACCAAAAAAAAAAAAACTATCCTAAAATCGCTGAGATTGTGACACCCAGAAAGAGTGAATAAGCTTTTGACCTTAATGGAAGTTTACCCTCTTTAAATTAATTTTACTTTTATACTTTAAGTTGTTTTCAAACCAGTAATTTTACACTTTTACTTAAGTAAATAGCTTAAGTTGATACTTCACCTTCAACAAAAGTATTTTTAAACCCTAGTATCTATACTTCTACTTAAGTAATGAATGTAAAAACTTTTGAAACCTCTGATAATTGCAAGGTTTCAGCAGCAGCAGCAGTGTTAAATAGGTTTAGGATTGTAAACGTACTCGCTGGGCGTCTCCATGTCTTGATCTTCATCTGCAGGGCCCAACTGACCCCAGAGGGCCTCACACAGAGTCCAGACTTCAGACCAGTACCCGTACAAGGCTGCATGAAGAGGGAGGGAAAGGTTAGGTTGATGCTAAAAGAGGAAGGAGGAGGAAGTTTCTTCACTTCATTACTATCATTATCATTATTAGTATCACTTTGACTCCTCCCACTCACGCTCTGTGTCTCCCTGCTGGTCGTTCAACTCGCCGATCCATTCGGCGTACTCATGAAGCGCCGCCACACCTAGCTGCGGTCGAACCAGAGGGCAGGGGGAGTCTTCAGTGATATCAACGGTGCTGTGCTTCAGACAGATCTCCAAGGGGCGCTGCAGCACCGCCTGGCTCTCCTCTTCCTCACTGCTCTTAACTGCAGGAGGCTCCAAACCCTCCAGCTGCTCCAGCAGCACCTTGTAGGGGCTTTCCGTGAGCCTAAGGGAGGATTCAGAGTCAGAAAAGAAGAAAACACACACTTAACGCTTGGATAGAGCGTCTGTCTTACGGTTTGCTCCTGGCAGGTTTGGGCAGGAAGCTGAAGTCTGTTTTGGTTGTCAGCTCTTGCAGGTTGAGCTGTTTGGATGAGGATGAGCTCAGCTGTTGACCACAGTGTGCCAGTGTCCAGCCTGGACCCCATCCAACCCTGAAAGACCGTCCGGCAAACAGTGCAGCATCCATCAACAGACGACCCTGAAAAAGGTGAAAAGATTTCACATTACTGTCGTCTCTGAGGACAGAATATCTGATCTCAGAAACTGTTTCAAACACAAACCTTTCCCTGAGCGATCGACTCCTGAAGCGGGACGGGGCCGCCCAGCCGTCGCACGCCCACCGTCCTGATGGGCAGTTCTGGAACCCGAGCGGGCAGCATGAAAGATGAGGGACCAGGCCCCGCCCACTGCAGCGTCCGGGAAGGTTCAACAGCTGCTGGAGTCACACGAGAGAAAGCCGGGGGGATGACTGGAGAACGGGGAGAGTCGGAGAGCTGAAGGGGGAGGCTGGAGGTGAAACGAGCCTGAAGGAGACCACCCACTGGGGGAGAAAGGAAGGGAGGGAGACAGAGAGAAGGGGGAGGGATGATTAAATTCCAGGTAACAGACAGAGATCCTGAAGCAGAACATTCAGGGCACGCTGGCAGCTGGTTCTTGGTCCAAACTACTGGAACTTCCTTAAGAACTTGATGTTTGAGACACAGAGTGGAAAAAAATAGGAGGAGAGAGCTGGAACAAGACAACAGAGACATTAGGAGGTGAGATAAAAGCCGTGTCTCCTTAATTTCACTGTGGTCAGGGTGAGATCTCTCTGAGTAGAATGGAGGAGCTAATTGCAGTTAAACCGTTTCAGAGTTTTCCTTCAGATTATATTCATTATCTCCACCAAGGAGGTTATATTTTTGGGAGTTTGTCTTTTTGTCTGTGAACAACATAACTCAAAAAGTTATGAACAGATCTTGATGAAACTTCCAGGAAATGTTTGAAATGTGATAAGGAAGAAGTGATTAAATTCTGGAGGTGATCCAGATCATCCCCTGGATCCAGGAATTTTCTAAAAGGATTCTTTATCATTGCGAGATAGGGCTGTTTTGGCCATATGTGTATATAACTCCATGATAAATGGTCAGATCGCTTTGCATAACAGTACAAGACAAGGTCATCTTAATTTCTGACAGATGTAAAAGTAGGATCCAGATCCTGACAATATTCTGGATACTAAGAGCCGGAATATGAAATATGTACTGGGTCATCATAATTTTCAGCACTGTCAGGGAACAAATTATTATACAAACCTGCAACTAACACTAACTTGAAACAGACAGTCTGCTGAAAGGGAGTATAACACATGACAATCACAATATGCTTGGCGGAGTGCTTTTCTAGTTTGGTAAACTTTTTTAACCATGGAGAAATAAAGGTGGTGTCTGTGTGCACGTGTGACACTTCTTACCTGAGGGCCGGCCCTGTGTTCCAGGCAACACAATGCGAGGAGACGAGAAGTCCGTGGAGACTTTCATCGGCGCATGGTCCTGAAACATTTCACTCTCCTCCTCGTCTTCAGCAAACAGCGACGCTTTCATGATCTAGCAACACACATGGCGTTTCATTGTGGTGGTGTTCTGACGCTATAATGAACTTCCTGTGTGTGGATGAGAACTGGGGCTCTACCTGCAGGGTGTGAGGGTTGATGCCGAGTGAGGACGCAATGTGGCCAGATGCAGAGATGCCGTCCTGCTCGGAGGGGATCAAACCTGCTAGTTTCCCACTTGTCACGTCCATATCAGCTACCGTAAGCTCGCCGTCCTCCTCCCCTCCCAGCATGCTCTCTGACGGGAAGCTCTGGGTGATGTCAGCCATGTCGCTGTCCAACTCAGGGACACCACCTGGGAGATCCAGGACGACAGTGGACTGAAGACAGAGAGAGAAGGTCAGCTAGACGTCATCAGGGACATTTCTGAAGTGAAAAACTTCAAGTGCCCTAAGTCCAATTTGATTTGCAACAGGAGTTAAAACATACATTCTTACAATTCAAACAGTGAAAAGTCATCAAAACAACTATAGCATAACACAAATAAAAGAATAAATAAATACAGAATCAGCACATTTTACTTGTGTGTCACTTTAATCAGGCTCGCGTACAGCCTGTCTAATAAACCAACAGCAAAATTTTCTCATTAAATCAAAAGCTTCTGTTTCTCTGACAACTTTAATATTTCTGTCAGTTTCTTAACCCTAACCTACATCAGCATTTATCCACTCATTTCTGCTCACAAACATACTTCACCGAAAGAATTCACCACCAACAGATTATCCCAGAGAGAAACTAACCACACCAGCAGTGAAATGAGACATTTACTTTATTAGCTTAGCATTACTTTCACCAGTATGATGATTCAAATACACAATAACACCTAAAAGAAGCTTAAACCTTAAAGATTTTCTGTGAAACAAAATCAATGATGTTTTCAGTTTATTGGAAAACACACATTTCCTGCTGGTACAAAAGCAGCATGAACAATCTTTGTCTGAAGCAGGAGACCAATCAGATCTGCAGGAAATAAAATGATTCACTGAGAACAAAAAAAAAACACCTTATATAAATCTCTTCTAGAGAAACTCAATGGGAGAAAAATGCCAAAATAAGCAGATTGATAAAACTCAAACCCTTTCTGTGATTAAAGATTAATCAGAGCCACATCCACCTGAAGTTAAAAAATGTCTGAATTCAAAATGCTGAGTTAAAAATGATGCCTGGATTGTTTTTACAGAGTATGAAAATCTGCCAATGGGGTAAAAATAAAAGTTTCAGATTCAGTCCAAACAAGGGACTTATTTTAGACTTGTATTAAACTTGTGTTTCATCTTCACACTTCCTGCAGTCTTCCTTAGAGGAGTCATGCTATGTAGAGATTTGTCTGTCATCTGTCACATGACTCTTGTGCAGTAAAAAAGAAAGGAGACATTTTTGCAATCCCTGGTCTGGGTTTGGATCATGTTTCTCTCCTGATTTGAAAGAACATTTATTTCAACTTAAACACATCAAAGACTTCCTTAAAGCAGAGTTTTCCTTGTGACGTCTAAAAAAAGAAATGATGAAAAGAAATCAATTCTGCATGGAGTCTGTCACTAAACCAGCTTTCTTTTCCCTCTGAAGCTGAGTCATTATGTAACATCGCCCTGAGTTTAAGGCCACTCTTGTTGATTCATCCCCAAACTTAGAGTTCTCTAGGTGTCATTAAAACCTGATCCTGTTCAGGTTGCCGTCATAGGTGACAGGGACTTATGCCCTGCAATACTCAACCTAAACACTAAGTGGCAGTGGGATTTCTGTGCCAGGAACAGGTTGTTACACAGATGCGACAAGGCTGTAAAAGTTGCAAGTGCCGTAAATGCTGAGACACGCAGCAAGCAAACTCAGCGCTAAATGCCTGCATTCTTTCCTTGACGTGGTGCACGCCATGATTCTACGCTTTCACCAGGTTTAATGAGTTAGGGTTGGTTAGTTATTACGCTGTTGTAAAGCCAAGATCAGGAGTGTTAAAGTTGTTTATAATTGATCAAAAGTGTTGACATTGACCTCGAGACTCAAATGAAAACCAGTCTCTTAAAACAGCACATTTTTCAGCAAACTGCTCCTTTAATTCTCTGTGTCAGTGAGTAGGATGAGGAGTATGAAGATGGGTGTTGATGGGCGCAGGCTGCTCTACCTGAGCCTGCGGCGCCACCTGCTGCTGAGAGGGAGGGAGCTGCTGAGGCACTTTTGAAGGAGGGAGCGGCGGCATCATCGTCTTCAGCTTCTTAGGGTCAGTTTTAAGCGGGACCTCTTCATCCTCGTCAGAGTCCTGGAGGCCATACTTGGAGAAGTGGTTCACCTACGAGAGATAGGGGTGGGAGGGGGGTCAGTTAATATCTAGCAGTTGTAGCTCCTGCATCCTGTCAAGATAAAAGCCCATCTGTCACAGGCTCAGCAGATCTTCATGCATTTTAAAATTCACAGTTCATATCACAGTCAAGACAAGACACTTAATGGGTGACTGACCTCAAACACCCAGGATCCGGTCTCAGGTCTGTACTCCAGGAACTTGGCTCCCTGTTTGCGAGAAGCTTTCTCCAGCCGGCCCTCATAGTTCATGTCAGACAGACGCTCAGGGCTCCTGATCTGCGTGCATGTCGTCTTATCGTTTGGCCAAACGCCATCCAGAGTCACCTCAGCTCTCCTGCGACCAAAGAAACAGGATCAGAATAAGGTAACACTCCCCCTCTCTGCATCCAGTCAGTGTTCCTGGCTTCACCCGCTCACCTATTAAGCCCCTCCCCCTCTGGCGGCTTGTTTTTATCATCCGGATACACAATGACCTCTTTGCGTCTGAAGTGGACAATCTCATCGAGGTTCAGTCCCGTCACGTTCACCTCACCGGGGAAGAAGATGGAGCCATAACCTGAGGAGGTCAACAAGAGCAGAGCAGTGAGAAGGTCAACCAATGAAGACACAAGAAACAAGGGGAGGTCTTTATCTTGGAGAGATGGAGGACCCTGAGCCAATGAGAGAAGAGACTTAAAGTAAAGTTACCTTTTCTGCCGACGGTGAAGTTCTCCACCACACAATCACCGTTCTCATCCACCATCTCTGACAGATCCTCCATGGAGGGGATGGTGTAGTAGCCCACACGGTTCAGAACGATGCCTGAAAAAAAAACAGGTGACATGAGCCCAAACTGTAACAGTGTGCTAAGAAAAGATGTGGCCTTTGTGAGTTTGCATGATACAGGAGAGGTTCTGGGTCAGAAAAGAAAGGGACGCAGGGATAAAATGTTTCTGACCTGCAGGATGGGGAGACTGAACAGACTCCTGTGGCTCCTCCTCTCTTTCCTCCTGCAGAGACTCCTCCCCCAAAGATGCAGACACATCCTCGCTGCTCAGCTGAGGAATAAGGATAAAAAACATTTAAGACAGGAAGTGTTACTTACAGATGATAAGCAGATAACACAGAAACAAAATGTGTTTGTTCAGAGACATAAACTCCTCAGGAGCCAGTTAAACATCTCGGTGAAGGGAGGTTTTCATGGGCCGGCCGCCCTGTTTGTCATCGTATTTACTCTGGTTCTGTTGAAAACATTTCTCTATCATTTCATTTTTATGTATAGAGCACTTTTAAGTTACAGTATGTCACAGAGGGAGTTGGTAACCAGTGTGTTTTTCGTTCTTGGGCGTGGAGATAATTAGTGGCCTCTATGGGGAAGGTGTTAGAGAGGCTGGTGTGGCAGAGGGTGGGGAGACCTCTCCAGAGCCTAGGGCTGGAGAGGTGAGCTAGGAAGCTCTTCAAAAGAGTGTTTTTTTTTTTTTTTTTTTTTTTTTGCGTGCTGTGAAAGTCTGATTGCCGAATAAAAGTGTTTTATTTTTTGCAACAACATGATCCGTCTTGATGCGCTCTGTGACACAGCTTCAGTTATGTACAGTTTTTTACAGATTGCTTATTAAACATCGGCACAGATCTGATCAGGTAGCACATTGAAAAAGCCAGCTTTGCGACAAACACATAAAAGCTGAGGTTTCACATCACATCCTCGCACCTCTAGTCCGTTCCTGGACGCTTTGTGCATGTTCAGGTCGCTGATGGTGTCCTGCAAACTGGCCTGAGCGCGGCCCTGAGGAATTGGCTTGGCAATGGGGTTTACGTAAAACTGTGTGACCTCGGGGTCTTCGTCAGCTTGGCTGCTTGGGCCTGGCACTTCCCTCGTGTCCTCCTCGATGTGACTGAACAGAGAAACAGAGCAAAAACTTGTCAAAGAAACATAGGGTTATGACTGGAGATAGTGAGGATATGAGTGTGTGTATGTGTACAGACCTGTGTCCGTTCTGTGGATACTCAGGGGGTGAAGCAAGGTCGTCATTCTCCTTGTTAATGGGGCTGTTGTACTGGCTGCTGTTCAGGTTCTTCAGCACCAGCTTCTTGATGCTTTTCCTGTAAAAGAACGCGTTTAGATCCACTCCGACACTGTGCTCACTAATCAGCTGCTTCAGGCTATATCCATGGTTACCTGGGTATGAAGGCTCCATTGGTAAGCGATGGCTCATCGTCATCTAGGCCGTCAAACAGCTGCGTCTTCGAGGCCCCTGATGATGTCAGAGCTTTGGGGCGGACTCTGGTTGCTGGGCGGGGTGTCAGCTTGTAGTGGGTGGGTGTGGTCAGAGCCTTCTGGGCTGTTGGATTGGTGGGTTTCAGACGCTAGTGAAACAAAGAGACATTGGTAACTACTGAAACATTTTCAGGGTGAGTGAAGTGTTGATGTTAAGCTCATGGCGTCATTGGTCACACTCTGTTTGCACTCTTTAGTAGATTCACATGATTCACAGCTCAAACACTCTCCATTGATCTCAGGCTGCTTTCTTTAAAACACTAATTTCAGCTACTGTCTCTTTAAGATCAATGAACTACAGGGAGCAGAATTCTAGAATCCTGTACTCCAAAGGCCAGCATGTAACAACATAGCATTCTAGAACCATGCACTCCTGACGCTAGCATTCTGGAACCCTGTAGGTCACACTCATTTCAGGGGATCCATCGTGTGGTGATGTAGTGAATGGAGAGACCTGATGAGTAATTCTCTGGTAACTTTTTGACCATGTTAATTGAAGCAGAATTTCACACCTGTTTACCTCAGGATCAAAAACTTCTGTTTGGATTAAAGGTGCAGAAGTCATTCAATCCAAAAGTTCCTCACAGAAGCTTTAACTTCAATTTTTTAGAAAATGAAAAACCACAATAAGACCTCCTCTCCTCCTTGTTTAATTTTTATTTTCAGCTTGTTCCTCTCACCTCTTCTTTCTTCTTGGGGTCTGACAGCTGGTTTCTGAACAGAGGCGAGTCTCCATATGGTGAGTAGGCCAGGACGCTGAGCTGCTGATTGAGCATGGCCTGCTGGGCTGCTGCTGCGTTTGGATCTGTGAGAGCTGAAGGAGAAAGAGTTATAAACATGAAACCGGGAGGAAAAAGAGCTCATGTATGAATGGATATAAGAGCCGGGACTGGAAACACTTGTCCAGTAAAAAAGAGGTTTAGGTATAATAAGGTTATATATCTGATGGATGGATTTTTCTATTGACATGAAAAGTGAACAAATGTCAGCTCCTGTTTTCACCAAATGACCAAACAGACAGCTGGAGCCCTTTTCTCACCGACAGGCTGCTGTGTGGCTCCAAAGCCAAGTGTGCTGGCCCCGCTGTTGAAACTGGTCGCTCCAAATGTTCCCATGGTTCCCAGCGTGGTGCCCAGTTTGTTCTGGTTGTTCCCGAACAGAGATGGCTGACCTGCACCCACTGCTTAACACAAACACATTTTTACGTCAGTATAAACATGAAAACAATATCTTTGTTCAGAATCACTCATACTGCAGCCCTGCTTCTGTAGATAGTAAAGTTTCTTCTTCATGGCTCCTACAGTACCTGCGCCGAAGCTGGTTCCCAGTCCTGCTCCCAGGCCTCCAGTGGCCGGTTTGTTTCCAAATAGACTCCCAGCAGCAGGGTTTGCACCAAAACCTGAAACATCAGACCAAAGACAAAAGTTTAGTCCTACTGCAGCCTGAAGCATCAACTGGAGACACCATCATGACTGCACAGTGAACGACGAAGACCTACCAAAGGTGGACGTGTTGGTTCCAGTCCCCAGTGTGAGTGCCGGCTTGTTTCCAAACAGCCCGGTGCCAGTGCCGAAAGATGGGGCGCTGGTGGTGGTGGTGCCGAACCCGGCAGGTTTATTACCAAACAGACTGGGCTGTAACACACACACACACACAGAGTAACATTTAAAGAACATTCAGTCATGCTGACACATTAGAGGATGCAGGGCTCGGTAAACCTGATTTAGCTGTTTGTTGGTAAAAACCAGGAAGAGGAATCTTCCAGAAGCTTCTAAGAGAAAAACACTGCAGATGCTCAAGTATCAAAGTCGTCACAGCAGCTTTTACACAGTAAGAAGTGTTCAGGGAGGAAAATTTAACCAGATAAGACCAGGGGATGAAAGCCTGCCAAGAACCATCAACAACCAACACAGCTCACCATGACTTTTCCTTAACCCATAAACTAAATTATTATGCTTTTAACTACAGTGTCATTCACCTGTGTGCCAACGTTTCCAAATCCAGTGGTGGTGTTGCCAAACAGCCCGGTTCCAGTCCCAAAGCCGGTGGCAGTGCTTGTCTGAGTAGCACCAAACAAGCCGCCCGGCTGAGCTGCTGCTGTGTTCCCAAACAGACCCTGAAGAAGAGCAGAGCAGAGGGGGGGATGTGACGTTACACAAAGATGAAACATTGCCTCTTATTGACAGAGACATCCTAATAAAAAGAGACTCTCACCATGCTGGTGGTGTTGGGCTGTCCCATAGTGTTGGTGTTGCCGAAGGAGAAGCCGGTGCTCTGTGTGGTGGTAGGCTGACCAAACGGCTTGAAGAGGCTGCCCGCTGGCTGCTGCTGCGGCTGACCAAACAGACCACCTGCCGTCGTACCGAAACCACTGGCAGGCGCTGAAGAGAAGACGAATGCGGATAAAGAAACCTGAGGGGTTCAGAATCACTCTCCTGTTGGTCTGACAATGACCTCCTCTCAGTAAAGAGCTTACCGGCTCCAAAAGTGCTCTTGTTTGGTCCAAAGGAGAAGCTGGTGTTAGGGGCAGTGGAGCCAAACAGGCCGGTGGTGGCGCTAGATGTGGCTGTGGCTGTTCCAAACAGGCTGCCTGTCCCTGCTGCCATTGGGTTAGCTGGACCCTTTCTACCTGCCTGGTAGTCTTCGAGCCTCAGCTCCTGCAGGGAGACATGGGAGAGGAGTATAAAACCCAGTACCAGGTGACTCTCTTTGTGAGGTATGTCAGACATGTCTGTTTATGAGCAGAATCCAAATCAATCATCTGTGGGTCCATAAAGAGTCTCACCTCCAGAGATTTATTCTCATACTCCTTCATGGCGGTGATGCACTGGTGCTTTGTGTTGATGTTCGTGGTCACCCCTGCTTTCACCATTGTGTCACTTCCTGTTGGAGGCTGAGGAGGCAGAAATAAAAACACAGTAACAACTGAAATGATGAACTGAACTGTGAGAGTCACAGAAAGGTTTTTTTTTTTAATCTGAAGTATCTCTCTACAGCTTTACTCACATTGAATTTCACTGTGGTTCCTGGCTGCTGCTGAGTGGCGGAGAAGCTGGAGCCTCCGAACAGGGACGCCGTCCCTCCAAAAGGGTTGGAGGTGGTGTTAGTGGAGCCGAACAGGCCGCCACTGCTCGTGCTTGTCCCAAAGCCTTGAGAACAGAATAAATAAACACATCACAAACCAAAAAAAAAAGCCAAATGTGTCTGAGTAGGTACACAAGTTTATAAAACTACATCAGTGTGATTCTTCTTACTGGGAAGCAAGTAAAGCAAGCAAGCAAACAGTCAAATATTACTAATACTCCAGGAACTGTTAACAAAACTACAAAGACATTGCTGTATTTAACGCAAGGAATTTGTGTTGGCTATTGATTACAGTGCCCCCCATGGTCAGAATCTGTAGAGCTTTTCCAGGACAAAGACCCAGTTTCCCACAAGCTGCATCACCCACTGTCATAAAGACTCTTACCAAGGCATGCATTTGTATTGGAAAAAAATATCTTCTTTTCCTGATAAATTTTTGAAGGAAAACCCCACACAACCACAGATAGTGAGGAATAACTTAGAAACAACACATTTTCTCACTGACAATCTCCTTTAAAGTCATGCATCATGAACATACAAATATATCAAAGAGAGATTATTTTTAGTGGGAGTCAGTTGATGTCCAAAGTGGAGGGATTCACAGATAAGCTGATAAACAAGATCTAACTTCATTCAGCAAGAACAGCTTTTAAAATGACACAAGACGAAGACCAGTAATTATATGGGGTTCTTACTTCCAAAGGAAGTGGGTTTGGCAGCACCAAAGGCATTGTTGGGCTGGGAGAAGAGACCACCAGTGGTGCCTGTTGCTGTGCTTCCAAATAGGTTGGTAGAAGTCCCGCTTGCTGCACCAAAGCCAAAGCCAGTGCTGGTGGAGGAAGTTGCTGGCTGGCTGAATGTACTGGACCCAAACAGACCACCTGACAGAAACAGATGTTTTAAAGAGAAGGATTCTGTTAGACGTCACAACACCAGGGTTCGGAACAATGACAGGATACAAATGAAAGATGCACTAAGCTAATATCAGTAAATTTTCTACAAAATGGACAGTATAAGACAAGTGAGAAAAATTTCAAATATCCAACTACTTTTGTTTCCAACAGCTGGCGTACCAGGTTTATTCTGTGTGGCACCAAAGAGTCCCCCAGCATTACTTGTGGCTCCAAACGCAGATGTCCCAAAGCCTCCTGTGGCTCCAAAACCAGTGTCTGAAATAAAAGAGTTTATGTAGGGAGAAAGCTACTTGACACATCTTGACCACCACAAAAATACAACACTGAAACTTGCTGAAAAAACTTTATGAAATGAAGAAAAATTAACAATGTGGAGTTATTTATTCTAAACTTACATTTGATTAACCACTCATTAGAAACATGCTCCCCCACAAGTCTGAATGACATTACAGTGTACTATTTCACATTTAACCACACAGCAGAACATACATGTTTTATGGGTATGAGCCCATAAAGCCACATATTCTGGTCAGTTTGAGTATTGTGCCTGGTTTAAAAATATGTGATTCAGGAGAAGTACGAGGCTGACATGAAAGAAGTTAGTCTGACATCTCTTTGCTCACCTGTAACCGCCGTGATTCCATGAGGGTCACATTTAAGAGGTTAATAACTGAAATAAAGGTCAATAACTTACTTTGCTGACCAAAGGTGGACGAGGTCCCAAAGCCCCCCGTCCCTCCACCGAAGGGAGTGCCGAACGACTTATTGAACATGTTGCCCTGCTAGCAGGACAGCATAAGTCTTCTGTGGAAACAAAGAAAAACACTTCAAAACTGATCAAACAGCTAAGTTTCTGTGGCAACATGTTTTCTGTTTACTTTCAGCGGGAGTGATCCAGAACTGAGAGAAACATCAGTGCGGGAAATGTGGCAGTAGGGTTCACCATGAATGTTGATGTGCATGCAAAAAAGAACAGACTGATGCACAGCCGCTCTGAAGAAACAAAAGAAAAACCCTTTGTTTTCCAATGACTGAATTAAACTACAGGGTACCCACAGGAGACAAAGTGTCACAGATTCATGTTCTCAAAAACATTATGGCTATCACAGACTGCGTATTCCCTAAAATTTGCACCACCTTGAAGTGAATGTCACAAAAGACAAGTTTCCTCCTTGCCATTTCTTAGAAATATAGAAACATTTTTTGGTACACAAGCCAACTGAAAGCATGATACATGAAGGTGATACTTGGAGGTGGATTTTGATGACTTAATGTGGATTAGAAAGAACTTGTAGAGTCCTGACCAAGGGTGGAATAAGAACATTAGACTAGAATTGACTTTTTCATTTGTTCGATCCCAAGTGGAAGATTTGACACAGCAAAAAGGGAAATCTTAACGAGTTTTTGTTTTAGTTTTGTAAAAAACATTTTATTAGACCCATTACAAGCCAGATTCACCTGACAAATTAATCAATACTTTTTATTTTAAGGTAATAAAAGACAAAAATGAAACCTTAACTGTTTGTGGAAAGTAAAAAGGGATGCCTACTTGTTTAAATTCTTGTACTGAGACATTAAGTTCATATCGAGAAACTTGATGAAGACATTTTCTTACCCCATTCAAGGTTTTTTATGCTTCAAGGGAAATTCAAGTGTCATTTTTATCTACTGATATCTTGAAATAAGACATTTTGTTCTGGAATTGTCAGGTGAATGTGGCTCACATTTGTTCCATTATTGTGATATTTTTCAAAAAACACACAAAACATTACTTAAATTCCAGTTTTTGTGGTTCCCTTCCAGTTTCATGTGGCTCTCCCGGTCAAAATGTGCTCATGGTCAGTACCTATGTCCAACAACTACACCTAGAAAAGACTTAAAAAAACTTCCATTTCAGACTCCTAAATAGCTCACAGAAATCCATGATTACAAACTAACATACATGAGCATGCTTACCACTTTAATCCCTATTTGCACTATGTATATTATTTCTTATTGTATACATTTTACTTAGAACGGAATATAACTTTATTTGTCATTGCAACAAGTACCACGAAATTACAAACTTTTCCTGCCTTCATTGAACATTCCATGTTCACTTCTGTTATTATTCTTTCTTAATTGTTTTATTTATGTATCTATTTCATTTTTGCCAGATGTGATGTCCTCTTTTTTCATAAACCTTACCTCTTCTTTCCCCCTCATTGCTGTGCAGCTGAATAACCTATCTGCTGATTCTCTGTTGTGTCACTATCTGTCAAAGCACTTTGTGTGCAAACAAAATACATTTCAACTGAGTTTTAAAGAAGTATCTTATCTGAAATACCTTTCTTTCTTTCCTGATCTTATTCATCTCATTATTTTCTATGCCATATTTCAATGCTTGCTTCGTTCATTACATATTTTCTTGAGTAATACTGATTTCACTGTTTAGCTTTTCACTCTTAATAAGTCTTTTTATTTCTCTTAGTATAAACTGGGCTTTATAGATGGACTTGCCTTGCTGTCAGACTGTAGGTGAAACCTGCACAGTGAAACTTAAAAAGGTCTGTGTTTTCAAAAAATGAAGCTGGTTTGAACTCAGATTTGTTAACAGCACGAACCGACCCTCACTCCTCCACGTGCAGCTGACCGGGCTCAGCCGTTTACCTAACCATATTAAAACCAAATATTATATTAAAATAAGTTACTTTTTATCAGACGAGCTCTGGTGATAGGATGGGAAACGTACTCTTCTGTTATCGAGTCACAGCCAGATAAAACCAGTTTCAAACCACAGATCAACACACGGAACCGAGGCTAACAACCATAGCAACAAGATGTTAGCTATGTCACTTCAGCGCTTTAAAAAATTCTGTCAACAAAAAACCTGTTCACTTCAGATAGACGTAACAGATTTTAAACCGAAATACACATAGATTAATGTCGGTTATGTCGTGTTTTAAAGCTCCTGGGAGCAGGCAGAAGTTAAGATTTCAAGCTAATATTAGCTACTTAGCTCCTCCGCTAACTTCTTAGCAAAACAAACGGGACACGGACATGAAGTGGCGGTTACTTTAACAAACAGTTACCTGGAACAACGTTTCTGTGGTCGGTGAGTTAATCTGTCTTCCTTTGTATGCCGCGTTCAAGCTTTTTAAGCGCAGATTGATGAATTTATACAAACATCGAAGTAGCCGGTTAGCTTCGCCAACGAGGAGGGAAACTGTCCACCTGCAGCCGTCAACACGCAAATACATACGTCATACGTAATGACGACATCAAGAACTAGGGCGCTGTACGGAGCTGTTGCTTACTTTTGAAATTATGGTTTGTGGAGTGAGTGAAGTGTGTTGTAGTTGTGTGTGTAGCTTGATTTGAAAAAGAGACATTCCCACCATGCTGGTGGCAAAATACTGAATTTTAATTCATGAGAGAAAAAACATTAAAATTTCAAATATAATTCAAGACAACATAAAGTCAAAGAAAGTCGTCATTGTGAGAGTAAAACAAGCCAAAATGGAAAGAAAAAAAGAATGATTGATTATAAATTTAAGATAAAAAGCCTAATTTAGAATTTAATAGCCTATTTAGGTTATTTGCTTGTAGCTATTGTCCTGTTGGTGCCTATCACTGCATTTTTTGGTTCTGGGTATCTTACCCTTTTCTATACCTCTGGCAGTTTAATGCTAACTTGGACTTCTTCATGCTGTTCATTGGACTTGAAATGCAAATGCATACAGAGGTAACTGGAAAATTGGTCCATTGTAAAAATTTTGACAAATAAAATAAAAATACTTTGTATCTCAATAGACTTTTCAATTTGTTTATCTTATTTAATTACTACTAATATTATTATTGTTGTTTTTATTATTACTGTTATTACTATTATTAGTATTGTTGTTGTTGTTTTTTAAACAGCATTGTTTCTTTTTATCACCAGAGAAAAAGATATGTTGATGAGGATGTATACATTTATACATATTCATATATTTAGTTAAGTACTTTTTTTGTATATTGGTTTTTTTTTTTGTATTTATTTACAGTTGTTCTTCTTGTTTGAATGTATGTTTTTCTGTAGTTACATACAATATTCTTTTAACAAGATATGATTTAATATTCATTAAATGTTCATACTTTCAGTATCAGAATTGTGCCTTCTTAGTGACATATATTCAAAGAAGGAGAGGGGAAAGCTTGAGGGAACAAAACAGAAAGAGTCCTGATGTGTCTAAAACAAAAACACAAATTTGATTTACAGAGAGAGCAATATGAACTTATTGTATTTAATGTAAACTTTTTCTCTAGTAAAAGTGTTAATCTGGGCAAATTGTAGGTAAACATGGTAGATTAATATTATCTGAACTGTCTGATGTGTTTTGGCATTAATTATTCAGGAGTTGTTTTCAGATGCAGTGAATGGTGAAAGAAGGGCTGCTCATGATGTAGGAGTTTTGTGTACAATACGAATTTAATCATAAACTCTACATTAAGACCTGCAGTTTAACATGAAAATGTACTGAAAATTATGTATCTTATTCTCATTCTTAGTAAAGAAAGGGGGCAGGTCAGAAAGGTTAACAACACCCAGTTTACCTTCTGACCTTTTTCTTTAGTGTTCATTCCATACAGCCGGAGAAAGCGACTCAAAAACACGCCAATAAAAGCTTAAAACAGCCTCACTTCTGTCGACAGCACAGGTGATAAATGAGAATGGGTCTGATGTTCTGGTCTCGGATCCCGTAAATCAGAGGACTCAGACATCTGGGGAAGATGAACATACACATATAAAACACAATCTGAATACGAACAATAGCTATCCTCGTAACAATTGCTGAGGTAGCGATGAGTAGTGGGCTCTGTATGGTGGAGCACAGACTGAGGCCCAGCTGGATCAGGTGCAGCAGCAGCGTGTTCCGAATCTTCTGAGTCGAAGCCTGGTCCGAGGAGGCAGACTTGGCTGCTATCGTCACACCAACGTAAGAGGAAATGATAGCAACACCAGCTGTCACAAACACAAAACATGTGTAGGCTTTGTCGTATAGGTGAAGCATTGGGGAAAGCAGCATGACACGCTCACTGCATAGGTGCTTCATCTGCAGACTGGGCAGGTCTTCAAACGGAAAACGTAACAGCAAAATGACTCGGATGAGGACATTCAGTGAACTGATCGCCCACACTGTGAAAACTGCATACATGGTGTTCCTGATGGTGACGATGGCAGCCTGCCTTAGCGGGTAACACACGGCCACATATCTCTCCAAAGACATCATCACCAGTGTGAGAGGAGACACCTCCTTAGTAAGGTTAGAAACCATGGTCAGAAGACCACACACAGGGTACGTGAGCCGGACCCTACACGCAGCCACGATATACATAGACTGACTCAATATAAGCATCACAGTTTCTGAAAACAGGAGGTTGTAGAGGAGAATGTATCGAGAGGTTTCACAGAAGACAGATTTACTCCTCAGGATGAACAACATGGTGCCGTTAATGAAGAGAAACACACAGCACGGGACTGTGGTAAGAGTGGACAGCAGCACTCTTTCCAGCAGACTCTGATACTGGTGTACAGTGGTATTAGTCACAAACTGGTTTGACATCTAGACAAGCAATGCAGACATTATTAAAACATGTAAACATCCATGGAAAGAAGATTCAGTGTCAACACAGACAAGTTCACCTGCAGAAAATAAACCCATGGACACATCTTCCCTGTGAACAAACATGCATTGTCTGTGAGAGCAGAGCTGGTCTGCAAAGTCCCACACCCCCACAGCTTGTATATTTGTTTAGATTCTTGATCATGTGACACCATTACATCATCTAGATTAACAGCTAATGTGATCTGTAGTATTTCACAACAACACTGACTAATGAGGCTGAGGCATGACCTGGATCAAAGCAGCACCAAAGCTGCATCAGACCACCACCTTCATGACACACAAAGCTGCATGATGCAATATCAAAAGGATCCAAATCCAGACCGATAACTTTGTGAATTCATTACAAAGAACTTTATGAGGGTGCACAAGACAATAGAGTGGACGATTGTAATGGACTTGGATTAATACTTCCTTTAGTTTTCTTTGAGCCTGATGATGTAAATATGTCTCTGTCAGCTACCAGTGTTCCAGTTTAAAGAGTGACTCTATAAAGTAAAGACCTTCAGCTGAATGTGTCAGTGGATATCCAGTTTACAACTGTTCAAACACAGAAGTCCTAGGGAATGCATTCTAGTTTAGTTTAAAACATTTGATACGTGTGTGTGTGTGTGTGTGTGTGTGTGTGTGTGTGTGTGTGTGTGTGTGTGTGTGTGTGTGTGTGTGTGTGTGTGTGTGTGTGTGTGTGTGTCATTTCTAAGCAGCAACCTCAGGTACCTCAGGTTCAAAAAATGTCTCCTGTCTGAACACCTGATTTCTCTATTAGCACACATCATACATACTCTGCAGTTAATAAGATGTTAAGAACGCAAGTTCAACAATCAGAGACACAGCTCAGTTCATATAGCTGACAGGCATCCCATGGCTGTTAGTGTGGCGGCTCAAGGCCCAGGCTATTTCCAGTTTTGCCCCTGTTAACAATTTACTTCCAATCATTGTTTCAGAAACAGACAGGTGACGTCACAGATGGTTGGTCATTATCTTCTTGTTACATCCTTGTCTTACTGCCCTCAACTGGTCTGGCAATGCGTTACAATTACTTTTTTTTCTCCCCAGGAATTGTGCAGTTCATGGGAATGTTTTATCAGTCAGGGAACTTTTAATTCCAGTTTAAACTTCCCCTAGAACCACCCGACCTCATTGTTTCTCTGCGTTTCAGCACAATGAGGCATGAAGAAAAAAAAGCTGTTAAGTCGGTGCAGATAACCTAGTTGTCTAGGCTGCACCCCTCCTGCGGGTGGCCCGAGTTCGAACTCAGCCTGTGACTTGCTTCCCATATGTCCCCCCCCACACATTTCCTACTCTATCCAAAAAAAAAAATAATAATAATAGCACTGCAGTTAGACTGTTAGCATAGAGGAGATTCATCTCCAATGACAGAACCACAAACACTCCCATAGAAAACTTCTCTACCCCTCACACCTGTACATCGAGTCTTTCTGTTTTTTTTTTTTTTTTCCAGTTCTGCGGATAACTCTGATGATGTCTACCATTTTCATCAGGATTGTTTAAAACATGTCATAGCAGTTTGAGCTAAAAGTTAAAGAAGTTTCTTTCTAGTAGTTTTTGTCCCAGCCATCTTTAGAGGTTTGCATCACCCCTAGTCCCCCACAGGAATGACTGTTAACTCTGATGTTTACTGAAGACAGCAGTGGAAAAAAGATATGAATTATTGATATGTCTAAGTCATCAAGAGAATGGGTCAGATGGGACAGTTTACTCTTGTGTCTTCGGAAGCTCAGGAACACTGTCAACAACACTCATGCAGCATCAGACTGTGAATGTTCATCAGTTTTCTGTGTTTACTCTTTAGACTCGTTACTTCATCCGAACTCACAGGGAGCTGCGTTCAGTTTTGTTTTAAAATCAGGCCCCATCAACAATGGCCTTTAAACCTCTATCAGAAAGAAATAGGAGATGTCACAGAAATTTTGCCACTATATGATACAGTCTGTGAATGACCTTGCAGTACATTTGTTTGTTTCTGTTGTAACATGGGATTGTAGTATTGACCCCTTTACTGTTGGTAAAGAGTAACGTCTATGCCCGCATCTTGGCAGCAGAAGTACTGTGGAGTAAAGTGGTTCATAAATCTACACACACACACACACACACACACACACACACACACACACACACACACACACACACACACACACACACACACACACACACACACACACACACCAGTATGACGTATATACAGTCAAACCTGTACACAAACACATTTAATAACTTACAGACACAGACAGTGCTGTTTCATTGGAAAGTGTGACCCTTTTAACTGGGGATTGACAGCCCAGAATCACTGAAAAGTTCAGCTGAAGGTCTCCAGTTATGGTCCGGTTATGGGAATGTAAGATCTATGCCCAATAAGATGGATGAGCTACCCGTGCTAACCCAGCACCATAAAGAATACCAGCAGATTAGCATCATGCTACTTACAGACATGTCTTACAGAGCTAACACCGGATATCACACTGGAGAATTTCATCTGCTCTGAGCAGACAGGATACATGAGAGTGAGACTGAGGAGACCGGTGAAGAAGGTCAGCTCAGTCCTGTATCCTGGAGGGGTACATGGACTCTCCGTGGTGGACAATCATCGACCAACCAGGGCCTAAATACACCGGACCAAACAGAAACAACGCAGCAAATTTAGCACTAACGTTTTGATTCAATTCAAATAATTATCCAGGGCTAGAAAATCAGAAAAACTCCTGAAAATACCTGACCCCCCCCCCCCCTTGTCATTATGAGCAAACCATGCAAAGAGTTAATCTGTCATTTTGTTTGTACTGTGACTCTGAATTTCCCTTTGGGCATTAATACATTCTATTCTCTTGTATTGTATTCTATTCTATTCTATTCTTGTAGAGGAGTCTATGGGCCTTGCTGGGGTTCTCTGCCTTTTTTGGAGCAACCTCAAATGGACACGCATGGAACTGCAGTTTGGTGCACTTCTGCAATGGCTATTCTTTATACCTTGATTAGTTTGAATTGGGTCCAACAACAAAGTGACTGTTCGGCTCGAATGGCGATAAATGAAACAGCTTATCAGGGATGCATTAAAACAGAGTTTAAGTTTTTCTTTAAGTTTTAGATATATGAATGTTGCAGAATAAAAGAGACCACTACGTGGTTTTTTGTTTAAAAATCCTGTTTTTCAGTGATATCAGCTAAAAAAGGGAATATGGTCTGAGTGAAAATACACTTTTTTCAGAGCTCAACTTTTGGAACTCAAACCAACTTTATGAGTGAAGTTTAACACATGATGACATGTCAGCGCCTTTGTTGCGATTCCCAATCAGTGACCCCCCTGAGACATGCATGTTTCACTGTTTACTGAAAACACTGATGACCTGGGCTTTGAATATTAAATGTGTCCTAATGAGTTATCATGAGACTAATGAGGCTCAGGGCTTCCTCATAGTATTTCACCGACAACAGTTTCTTTCACCATGATCACAAACAGTGTTTGAGAAGTTAGCAGGAGCCAAACTTCTGCTTCAAACTTCTTCTTCTGTTCCTCATCACTGCTGCTCATGTTATCATAAAGACTCTTGACAGTTTGATTCACAAACACATTAGAAACATTGCATCCCACAGATTTACAAGTTGATTACAAAATATGACCTAACCTTAACCAAACGATAAAAATGCTTAACAGAAATTAGTGTATGAGGAATATTTAAGGGTTTATCAAAGTGTGGAAAAATGTAAAAACCCACAGGTACATACAGGTTAAAATGCCTCAGAGGTTTTATTATGAAAGTCAGGATTCGGGTTACACAGGGTATCCTGAGACCCAACAACAACTATTACCAGTTTCAAGGCCTTACTGGGAAATTTTACACATATGGAGATCATACAGGTATAATTTTTTCAGCTTTTCTTTTCTGGTCACCAGCTTGAAACTAAATAAGCAATCAGCACATAGACTGTGTGAATTACAATTTTAGGCTGAAGTTTTCAAATACATACAATATGATTCCAACAATAATTCAGAGTATCATGTTGATAGATTTATGCAAAAGTGTTGCTGCATTACTTATTAGAGAGAGACCTGTGATATCTTTTTATAAGTTAAGTTTCGGTCATATTTTTGTTGCCAATGTGCGAAATAGAGATCAAGTGACAAACAATTCTATTTCTTAATATAGATTCAGTGAGTTGTTATACAATGTTATTACTCCACCTTGAACGGACACCTTGAACAGCAAGATTTTCTTTTCAGCCAAAATTAGATGAAAATAAAATACATATTCACTCAAAAAAGAGATAATTTCAAGTAGAGATCACATTTCTCTATCAAACAACAAACCAGTCAGTTATAAATGTGGTCAGATTAGATATGGCTGAAGGTTTTCTGTCTTCAGTATCTGTTAGCCAGCCACCATCTTAATGTGACTGCAAACAAGTGTATTTTCAGTCATTCTGACTCCAGCACAGTAACCTAACTGCTTAACTTTTTAAACTTAAACATCTCCACAGAGACATATTTAATATTCTGGATGAAGTTAGATTTCTGCCCATATGACAATGTCAATTACATAAATAACTGCATAAATAAAAAAAAATATACAATCACTATTCTAATCAGAACCTTTCAAGTATTTTAATAATGAGGTTATTTCGTTGAAAATCTTGAAAAACGAGGGAATTCTAAAACAATTTATCCACTGTGGGGCGCAGTTGTCTAATTCCCCTAGTACTTTTACTTTGAAAGCGAGAACCGGAAGTGCGAGTTTCATTGTTGCGTGTGTGTTATGAGGACTCTGGTCCTCGCTCAGCCTCCTCCGGTCGTCGCCATGGTGCAGATGATGGAGTCCCAGTGTGAGTACTTCATGTATTTCCCGGCGGTGCCCATCACGGATCTATCGGACCCGGCCCGCTACCGTACTCTGCCCCGCCGGAGTCACCTTTACCTGGGGGAGACGGTCCGGTTCCTGCTGGTGCTGCGGAGCAGGGACGGTGGGACGACTCCGACCGAGCACGGCCCCGGTAAGGGAGGGAAGGGGGTGGCTCCATCCGTCTAACCGGCACTGGATGAAGGGAGGAGGGGAAGAGAGCTTGAAGGTTTATCACGTTTCGGTGTATCTGTATGAAACCCTCTGATAATGATGCTTTGCCTCAGCTAGACCTGATCATAGGACACCGTCCCAATGACATGAGTTCAATGCAAGCAGGAGAAAAACCGAACTAGGCACACAAGAGGAAAGACCTTAACCCCTGCATGTGTTTGAACACATAGGAAACACTGACAACAAATACAATCAATAATTATTTATTTATAAATGTATAATCAATCAAATAGGAAGGGGGGAGGGGTTCATGGACTGTTTGTGGTGGACAGTCAGTCATCGACCTGCCAGGGCCTAAATTCACTTGTCCACATACAAACACTCTGTCCTACGTTGGCTAGACGTAGGACAGAGCGGTGAGGCTAGTGTCAGGTGAGTAAGTGTGACTAAATCAAAACGTTCAGAATTTTTTGGAGATTTATAAAGCCCAGACCTGGTTATTCAAACAGAGTCTTAAAGCGTAGTGATCATGAAGGGTCACTGATAAAGGTGTGTTCAGCCAATGGTGATGAAAAGCTCTTATTAAAGTGTCCATGGTTTTCCCGCAGGGGGCACTGGTGGCTCTATGGCAGGTTTTGGGACTGAATCGGCCAGTAGCCGGGCATGGAGGGAACTGGCAGGCTCTCTATGCGCTGTGGCCAGTGTAAGTCCAGGTGAGAGCAGCCGCCATCGCAGCAACCACCACCAGCACCACCACGAGTACCAGAGCAGTGGGGATGAAGCCAATGAGGACGGCGAGGAGGACTACATCGCCGCAGCAGAGGCGGCTATTGCGGCGCTTGGCAGTAGGGTGGACTCCAGGTGTCGGAGCTTCAGGGACTGCAAGCCTCTGCTTATTCACAACTCATCGGGGACGGCGGCTAGGGAGTTCCGCAGGGCACCTGTGCAGGTACAGGACAGCAGACGAGCCAGAAAGCAGAAGTTTTTAGGACCATGTTGAGATCTCTAATTTCTATCCTCATCAGTCCCCTCTTGACGAGCCAGTGGTTCTGACGGATGAAGTGATCTTCCCCCTCACTGTGTCCCTGGACAAACTACCTGTCAGCACCCTGAAAGTTAAGGTGAGGAGAAATACCTGTCCTTCCGTCCACATACCCCCTGCTAGATGCTGCTCTTAGACTGAGCTCAAAGTGTGTGTGTGAGTCTGTATTTGTGATCAGGTGATGGTCACAGTTTTTTAATCTGTGTGTGTGTTCAGGTGATGGTCACAGTTTGGAAGAAGGAGGCAGAAAAAGCTGAAGTGCAGGAGCTGGGCTACCTGAGTGTCCTGCAGCAACGAGAACCAACACACACGTTCAGACATGACCTGAACACCTTCAAGGCTCAGGGTACAGTACAGGGAAACCAAACCAAAGACAACTTCACTTTTATTAAAAAAAAGAGTGATATCAGGATGAATTTGAACTATGTTTAGATATCTGTGCTTGGATAATTATCTAATCTTTGACCCACAGTGAGCACCACTCTGACTGTCCTGCCGCCTCCCACTGTCCGCTGTAAACAGATGACTGTCTCTGGAAGACACCTGGCTGTCCTCAAAGGTTAAACATGGGTCCCAGCTTACAGCAGCTTGTTCTCTTTCTGAATGTGCATTAACATGTTCTTCCTCCTCTCAGTGTTCAATGAGTCATCTCAGGAGGAGGTCAGCGTTCGGGACATCCGCATTTTACCCAACCTCAACGCCTCGTATCTTCCCATGATGCCTGACGGCTCGGTGCTGCTGGTAGATAATGTTTGGTATGTAGGAGACTGTATGTCCTGCTTTGCAGTGTCTGCTTGTTTGATGCTCTAACATTTTATATCTGCAGTCCAGATCACTGCCTTAATTAAAACAGACATGACTCTGTAGTGGAGATCACTGCATTAATTAAATAAAAGACATGACTGTGTAGTGGAGATCTTTTCAATCTATGAAACCTTTACTCTGTTCATCCTGATGGTTTGCTGTTTCTCTCTCTCCCTTTCTGCAGCCATCAGTCTGGTGAGGTCGGCATGGCGTCTTACTGCAGGGTGGACAGCCTGGCCTGCCGCCTTCCCAGCATGCTCAGCGCCTTGGAGGAGCATGACTTTCTGTTCCAGCTGCACCTGAACGACATGCCGCAGGACGACTCCAACGAGGTTTGGACTTGTTAGCATGATGTGTCAGCTTTAGAGTGTTTTTTCTTATATCAGTCCTACAGATGATGCTTTGCAGTCTATTAAAGCTCCCCATCAGGTTTTACTGACCAATCAAATTTAAACTAATCAAATCTCAGGTTACACATCTCTTCATGTTTCGCTACATTTTAGTCCATGTTTTTTTCTTAAGGGGATGGAGGTCCCTCTGGTTGCTGTGCTGCAGTGGTCAACTCCCAAGATGCCTTTCACCAACTGTATCTACACCCACTACAGGTGAGATCCATGCAGGACCAGATTGAGACAGAAAGGACACAGTTTAAGTTTTCCCCTCTCACTAATTCTGGGAATGGAGTGTCGAATAGAATTGTTTCTGCCTCTGCATAAAGAATCAAAAGCATGAGTGAAGTGAAAACAGCTGTTTTGACTTTTACAAACTGGTCTCTTCTCTTTTTAGGTTGCCCAGTATCCGTCTGGACCAGCCACGGTTCGTCATGACGGCGAGCTGTCCGAGCACAGTGCGGGTGAAAGAGCACTTTAAGGTCAAATATGTGCTGTTGAACAACCTGCAGGACTTCTTGGCTGTTCGACTTGTCTGGACTCCAGAGGGTCAGTGTGTATGTGTGTGTAAGAGTGTGTGTGTGTGCGTGTGTGTGTGTGTGTGTGTGTGTGTGTGTGTGTGTGTGTGTGTGTGTGTGTGTGTGTGTGTGTGTGTGTGTGTGTGTGCTTGTGTGTTTGTTTGCATTCAGAAATACATTTCATTCCAATACGAATGTGTTTGTTTAGGTCGTGGTCACGGCGAGGACGCGGCGCTGGCTGCTGTGGTCTGTCACACTCCTCTCAGTAACCTTGGTCACTGCAGGAAGGGAAGCACTCTGTCCTTCAGTGTGGCCTTCCAGATCCTCAAACCAGGACTGTATGAGGTAGGACCTCTCTGATCAACAATTAAACCACTTCCTATGGTTGGTCTCTTTGGTGTTAACATGTCAACCCTCTGCAGCTGAGCCAACACATGAAGCTGAAGCTGCAGTTCACTGCCTCAGTGTCCAACCCTCCACCGGATGCTCGGCCGCTGTCACGTAAGAGCAAACCACAACCAGCCTTTTGTTTTAGGTTATTCATGAAGAAAACAGTGGTGCACTTACAAGTTCTGTACACTAGAGTGTGCTGACCATTTTGTTTGACCTCCCGGTCTCTTTGCTCCATTGTGTCTTAGCATATGCTGTGGTGCAATTAGCTTGGACAATATTGCAATAACAGTTGCTATTTGGTATGATAATGAATAATGATGGTAGGCTACATGCTTTGTTATAAATGCACATGCAGAGATTTTGTTGTTGTCAGGTTTTGTTGTTTTGTTAGTTTACGGTTGCCATTGTAATCCTGCTGCACACACATGGAGTCAGTTAAGCAGACGGGTGCCGGAGAGTTTGGAACGCTTGTATACACGGGGACCCACATTTAGCCATTTAAATTGCAAATCGCAGCCTTTTGTGTGATTACATAATTGCAATTCCTCAAATTGCAATTGTGATTTGATTAATCATACAGCGCTAATATGCTCTACATAAAAATCAAGAATCTGTGCTCATGGTCTTTTACGAAGTGTGCTTCAATCTTCTTTTCACTCACCTGTCCAGGTAAAAACAGTCCATCTAGCCCTGCTGTTCGAGACCTGCTAGACCGACACCAGGCCAGTCTGGGTCGATCTCAGTCCTTCTCCCACCAGCAGCCGTCTCGCTCCCACATCATGAGGTAACACACACACACACACAAACAATCTTTCTCTATGATCTGAGAACTGTTTTCATTTGTGTCTGTGTGGTAGAACCGGCAGCGCCATGGAGCGACGAGCCATCACACCTCCAGTCGGCTCTCCAGTGGGTCGGCCGCTCTACCTCCCCCCACAGGACAAAACGCTGCTGTCCCTGGACAAGATTGCCAAGAGAGAATGTAAGGTGCTGGTGGTGGATCCCGCTAGCTAGGAAACAAGGAAGAACTGCAAGAAAGAAGTCAGGAGAAGGAAGAAAAAGAGGGACCTCATCGGCTTATCTTTGTCCTTTAGTTGAATCCGCTGCCTGGAGTGTGTGTAAAGGAAACAAGCCGAAACAAGCTGAATCAAAGAGGTAGAGAGGAGACCCTATAAACCACACCCTCTGGACAGCCACACCCATTTACACAATGTTTCACCCATAAATGTAGAAATGCAGTGACAAAAATTTGAGTTTACACAGAAATGCTGAAGGACTGCAGTATGCATGGCAGGCCTGTAGTTGGGGATATATCTGTAGAGTCTTTTAGTAGCCCTCCACTGAAGTAGAAGTGGGCTGATCATCTGGTGTATTTCTGGGACGTGTCTTCCCTGATCGCAGAAATGGTGCAACAGATGCACATTTTGTTGAGGGCAGTCAGCAGATTCAGCAGCGCAACCACATGGTAGTCTGTGATTGCCTAGGCCTTCTAAGGACACATGAATGATCACAACAACTTAAAGCATGCCCTCTGGTGGTCACACTCTGTCACGTGTCAGACCATGCCCATTTGCAAATTGAGCAGATTAATGAATTTAATGAACAGAAGAAAGAAAAAATGAGTTGTGGGCTCAAGTGGAACAGCGAGGAAATAAAATGCCTCATTGAATTCTGGGCAGAAGAGCACATCTGCCAAATGTTGGACTCTACTCATAAAATCAAAAAAGCCAAACATGTTGTTAATGGTCCATGGCGGGTAAGAAAATAAATGAAAGAACAAAGGTACGGAAACTCCCCGCCTTTTGGGTGTGATTTCTGACCAATGAGAGAAAAAATCGATCGCATGTGACATTTGTTTACAACTTTGGACCGCACCAGACTTTTGCCTTGTGAACACAATGAACCAAATGACAACCGCTACAGTTGTATCATTTTTGCCCCTGAATCGCAACAAAGCAAACGAGCCACAGGTGTGAATACACCCTAAGGCTGCCATTCAACGCCATGGAAAAATGACAACTTTTGAAGCAAAGTTTAACAAATCTACAACACTGATAAAAATCTGCTTCTTTGTCTGCTGCTTCATCAAGTCATAAACTATTTTTCAAACACAGATAAAAATTAAGGTACGTTAAGCATCCAGGAGTAACTGAATTTAGCACACATTCAGCTTTAGCTTAGCATCACTTCTTCTCTACAGAGAACCAAAGTATATTTATGAAATATTCCTGTCATGTATTAAAATGTTTCTGTGGTATCTGGAGGGTATCACAAAGTGAAAGACGTGACTTTCTCAAACTAAGAACTGGTGTATGTTGAATTCACTTTTTATGTCAGTATTACTTTCTGTTTCTCAGTCAGTATCAACATGTCTGTTATGTAATAATAAAGAATGTAAAATAACACTGCACACAGGAAATGAAACCTTTCTGTTTCCCTTTCCTCACATAATACGTTTTTTTCTGTTTTAATGGTAAAAGTTTTATTTACAGATGTTTGCGGTAACACACCTGGGCCAGCCAGGTTTGGTCTGCTATAGGTGAATAGACAATAGTCCAAGGGCTGTCGTCATTATGTGAGGTCACAATCAGGACAGGTGAGCTCAAATAATTGATGTTTCAGCAACTTTGTGGATACTTTTGTTGGTTCCATTGGGGGAAGATAAGATTTCATCCCCTGGTGGCAGAATAGTCCATGCACCCGTGTTCTATACCGTTTATCCTGTTTAGGGTCGCCGGTGGCTGGAAGCAGTCTTGGGGCGAGAGGCGCGGCACGCTCTGGACTAGTCCCCATGCAGTCAGTCGCACAACGGCTGACACATAGAGACGGACAACCTTTCACTTACACACCTACACCCACGGATAATTTAGGAGAGACAACTTAACCCGATGCGTATTTTTGTGACTGCGGGAGAAAGCCGGAGTACCCGGAAATAACCCACGCGTGCTCATGCAAACTCCACACACACAAATACCAGCTGTGAATCGAACGAAAGGAAACTATGTTCCAGCTGTATGACCACTTCCAGTTGTTTTTTGTAGACTGAAAGTCTTTTCCACCTGTTACTAAACCATGTCGTTACAGCCTAATCAGAAGCTTGAGAAGTAGCTACTTCGAATTAGGAAAATGAATTCCGGACTGGTAGGTTCTATACAAAGATTATGTAACGAGCTAAAGGGTTTCATCTGGTTCCATAGTGTAGCGGTTATCACGTCTGCTTTACACGCAGAAGGTCCTGGGTTCGAGCCCCAGTGGAACCAAAGTTTCCTTATACATTTGGTTCGATTTTATATCCCTAGCCAAAATACACTCTTTGCTAAAAGACAAAACATTGGGATCCGAGCACAGTCACGACAAGAGAATAGGAACACAAGGACTGCCTCCGTTTTTGTGGACGCCCTCAAAACTAAAAGTGAGTGAGAAAGGAGTGCTTACAGGTAAGACTGTAAAAACGCATTCAGAAGACCTTTGCTTTGACGTTTAAACTGAGTTAATTTGTGTTTTAGTTTAAGTTTTAGTTAAGGTTTGTTTAAGTGCCTGCTGCTGTCAGATAAAAATGTTTTATACGTTTACCACAAGTACAGGTTGTTGTTCTCACATTCAATGTTTTTTTTATTAGTGTCTAAAAAAACATATCGTCGTAGCTAATAATACATAAACACCAAAATGTGCATAATCATTTATCTAACAGCGTACAGCTATTTGTTAACAGTTTCAGAACAAAAAGAATGGAGATGCCGGGGATTGAACCCGGGGCCTCATACATGCGAAGCATGCGCTCTACCACTGAGCTACATCCCCACATCGGGACCAAATTCGTCGTAAAATACGTATTCATACGTACCGCTGGTACTTATGGGATACACAAGTACATAATTGGAAATAAGTGGATAAATACAGGGGACTGCTGCAGGATTTGGGTCATAACTTTATCCAGGACCTAATTGTCCAAAGGAGTCAATAAATCATGGACCCTGATTATAAACAAAAGAACAGTAATTTAGTTTACTTATCAGCTTAGCTGTGTTACGGGGAATGTTTTGTAGCTTTGTATCTTCAACTCAAATGAAATAAAGATCAGGGTTTGAATTACCTTATTCCATACTGTGCCATCCTCTGATGGAGTAGTCTCTCACTTTCTCTTAACAACTGTGCTATCTCTCCGGCTGCGTGTCTCAAAAAAGGTGAACTTTAATAATTTGGGGAGGTAAAAGTCAGTACTTGTCCTATTGCTTTCACAATGATAACACAAATAATAAATAGTATTTGGTGGGATCAATTATTTTAAAGTTACTGCTGATTCTCAATCATGAGGTAAATAAAACAGTGACTGTTTTTTTTTTTTTGTTTCTGTTTTATTTCTTACTCAGCCTAATGGTGTGGGTTTTTCTTTCTGCACTTACCTATTTCTAATCATGTCATGTTTGGTCCCCCACAACATGATAAAAAGTAAAATAAACTTATTGTAATACTTATTTTAACCACATAGAGGAGCCATTGTGCCATTAAAAGATGGAAGGAAGAGTTGAGAAGAAATTCTGGCCGAACTATCCGTTACATCCAAAGACAGAGAGAGAGCTCAAGTGGTTCCTGAGAAAACTAGTGCCCTGCAGAGGTCCCTGAAGATGGCCAGCACCATAATCTTAGTGAAGACTTAAGCCTGGCTCACACTACGGGATTTCCACTGGGTAACCAAAAGTCTAGAGGACAGCATAAGTAAAAAAAAAAAAAAATGGCTTAATTTACCCCACTTTCTCTTAATGAAAATTTTTCTGATTCTTTTTTTTTTTTTTTAATGTCAAAATAATCCTCCTCCTTTGTCCAGGGTTTGGACCGCCAAAAATGACCAAAAGAGACAAATGTATGCCTGATTCATTTGTATGCAGATATCTTTACAAGCTGCAACACACTGGCCAAACATACGTAGGGTTAAAGCGGGCTTTGGCATGGTATGGATGGCTAGTGTGACTGTGCTCTTACAGGAACTACTGCATGAGTGAGGAGGGCTTGTCTGAGTGTCTTAGATAGGGGACCGGCTCCGCACTGTGATTGGCACAACTTGTTGAGATCAATGCCTGCTTTCACATCAGTCTCCGAACTCCAGAAAAGTAGCTGGACTTGTGGGTTGTCACTTTTTTGACAGAAAAAAAAAAACTAGAGTCCACCCCTCAAAGTTCAGGATGTGCGACACCAACGAAGCAACATGGTGTGGTTATTGAGCTCTACACAAACATAACATTTGGAGAACGAGGATGGCTGAATTTGCCTTGACACCATCAACACCTTTCTTACCTGTTCTTGGCGATCCGGCTGTTTCTTGGAATCAATGGCTGGTGTCATTTGAGGATTATACATTCACTTGTCTGATGAGTCTGGATTTCTGCTGCCACATTCGGATGGAAGGGTCAAAATTTGGCATCAACAACATGAAAGCATGGATCCATCCTGCCTTGTATCAATGGTTCAGGCTGCTAGTGGTGGTGTAATGGTGTGGGGGATATTTTCTTGGCACACTTTGGGTCCCTTAGTACCAGCTGAGCAAGGTTTAAACGCCACAGCCTACCTGAGTATTGTTGCTAACGATGTCCATCCCTTTATGACCACAGTGTACCCATCTCTGATGGCTACTTCCAGCAGGAATTTCAGCTCAAATCATCTCTGGTTTCTTGAACATGAAAATGAGTTCACTGTATTCGAATGGCCTCCACAGTCACAAGATCTCAATCCAACAGAGCACCTTTGGGATGTGGTGGAACAGGAGAACAGCCTCATGGATGTGAAGCCGACATCAATCACAACTGTGTGATGCTTTCATGTCAATATGGACCGAACTCTCTAAGGAATGTTTCCAGAACCTTCTTGAATCTATGTCACGAGGATTAAGACAGTTCTTTCTTATAAAGTGGCCGGTGGGTGTATGTTGGCTTTGGGACATGTGGACCTCGGGAAAGCTACAAAGCGCATGGCTATGCACCATTGTCTGGGGCGGAAAGGAGCAATCCTTGCCACACTTACCTGAATGGATGACAAGTATGCCACAGCCGCTTTGAAGACTCACTTCAGCTCCGGAAGAAGCCGGTAAATGCACCATTTTGAGTTTTGTCTGAGGGCTCAAAATCCTGGTGAGACCACTTCCCACTATGTATCAGCGTTACGTACCTTCAAGATTAACTATTCCTCCTTTAAAACGTCAGATTTTCTCTGGATCTCACCTAGTTACCATGTTTACATTTTAAGCTTGTGTAGTAGTGGTAAATGATTTGAAAAGTGGCTTCCATACTGTGTGTGCAATAAAAAAGCTGTTATTCAGAAGCAGCAACCACCAACAAGAAGTTGTTCATTTTTTCCCCCAATATTACCATTAATATCGTTGTCCCAAATTTCCTTAAAATATGGTGGTATAATTTTGAGGCTATATCACCCACCACTATGTGTAATGTGAAAAATATTGAGTCTGTTTTGGAAATTCTGTGAACTTTCAGGCTAAGTTCTGGTTTGCATGAAAGGGGAGAGTAAACCTGCACTAAGACAGCCAGACTGCCATCAGCTGCTGAAGAACCAGAAACCACATATGCACGGAATTAAAAAAGCTGAGTATTACAACAGAAATAAACGTGTACAGTCTTGTTCAGACAGACCGGGGTGGTGGTCCCTCTTTTTAAGAAGGGGGACCGGAGGGTGTGTTCCAACTACACGGGGATCACACTCCTCAGCCTCCCTGGTAAGGTCTATTCGAGGGTACTGGAAAGGAGGTTCCATAGGATAGTCAAACCTTCTTCTCCCTTCAACAGCAGTGTGGACTAGTGATGGGAAACTCGGTTATTTTTACTGAGTCGAGTTTAAATGAGATACTCACCAAAGTGAATCGGGTTTTTGAGTCATTTTAGTCACTCAAGTCAGTTACCCAGGAGCAATGTTGTTTTCGTCCTGGCCGTGGAACTGTGGACCAGCTCTATACCCTCAGCAGGGCCCTCGAGGGTGCATGGGAGTTTGCCCAACCTGTCAACATGTGTTTAGTGGACTTGGAGAAGGCATTCGACTGTGTCCCTCGGGGAGTCCTGGGGGGGTTCTTCGGGAGTATGGGGTGTCAGGCTGCTTGTTACGAGCTGTCAGTTCCCTGTACGACCGGTGCCAGAGCTTGGTCCGTATTGCTGGCAGTAAGTTAGACTCGTTTCGAGTGAGGGTTGGACTCCGCCAGGGCTGCCCTTTGTCACCAATTCTGTTCATAACTTTTATGGACAGAATTTCTAGGCACACTCAGGGTGTCGAGGGGGTCCAGTTTGGTGACCTCAGGATCGGATTGCTGCTTTTTGCAGATGATGTAGTCCTGTTGGCTTCATCAAGCCGTGACCTTCAACTCTCTCTGGATCGGTTCGCAGCCCAGTGTGAAGCGGCTGGGATGAGAATCAGCACCTCCAAATCCGAGTCCATGGTCCTCAGCTGGAAAAGGGTAGAGTGCCCTCTCCAGGTCGAGGAGGAGATCCTGCCCCAAGTGGAGGAGTTTAAGTATCTCGGGGTCTTGTTCACGAGTGAGAGAAGGATGGAGCGAGAGATTGGCAGGCGGATCGGTGCGGCGTCTGCAGTAATGCGGACTCTGCACAGGTCTGTTGTGGTGAAGAGGGAGCTGAGCCTGAATGCAAAGCTCTGTTTACCGATTGATCTTCGTTCCTACTCTCACCTATGGTCATGAGCTTCGGGTAGTGACCGAAAGAACAAGATCGCGGGTACAAGCGGCTGAAATGAGCTTCCTCCATAGGGTGGCTGGGCTCTCCCTTAGAGATAGGGTGAGAAGCTCGGCTATCCAGGAGGAGCTTGGAGTAGAGCCGCTGCTCCTCCGTGTTGAGAGGAGCCAGATGAGGTGGCTCGGGCATCTGATGAGGATGCCTCCCGGACGCCTCCCTGGTGAGGTGTTCAGGGCACGTCCCACCGGGAGGAGACCCCGGGGCAGACCCAGGACACGCTGGAGAGACTACATCTTTCGGCTGGCCTGGGAATGTCTTGGGATCCCCCCGGAAGAGCTGGATGAAGTGGCTAGGGAGAAGGAAGTCTGGGCTTCCCTGCTTAGGCTGCTGCCCCCGCGACCCGACCCCAGATAAGCGGAAGAAAATGGATGGATGGATGGACAGTCTAGTCCAAAAAGGCTTCCAGTCTGAATATCTCAAGTTTTGTTGTACTTCCGAGTATTGGCCTCAAACTAGACAGACTTGAGTTAGCGCGAGTCATCATTTCCAATACTGGGTCCACTGACAACAGTCTTCAAAGCTCCGCTTTAGAATCAGACAGTTAGCTAATTCTGAATTACTGAATTCAACCTCACCAAGCAAAGCTAATGGAACTTAACTCTTCTCTTTTACCGATAGACTGTCAGATTTATACAGGCCACTGCAGTATAACTGCTTAATGTGGGTTGTACAGTCTACGTGCTGCAAATGGATCCATGTTCTCCCAGGAAGACCATATCAACTGGGGGTGTCTACAGTGTCAGGGCTGATCCAGAACCAGGGTAACGATCTCGGTGTTGAAGTTTGGGTGTTTTCACCATGCTCTAGGGCAAACCCGGGCAAACATCCCGCGGGCCACATCCGGCACTTTGAATGTCCCTATCTGGCCCGTGTGAGGCCAATCATAAACACCATAAATTAAACTTACATTTCTCTCCTTTTTTAACTTTTATTTTGAAATTTGAAACTTTATTTTGAAAAGCGCTAGTTGCCTTACTTTTGTATGAACGTTTGCATGTAAGTGAGTGAAAGTTAACAGCTACAAGTGATGCTAGCCAGGTCACCCTCAAGATGTCGGCTCGTGCTAAGAACAGAAAGAAAAAAAACTGACAACGAATGCCGTGTTTTCAACAAGACATGGACTGCCAAGTATTTCTCTACAGAAGTTAAAGGTAAAGCAGTGTGCTAAATCTGTGGTATGCAGATTGCTGTGTTTAAAGATTATAATTTGATTTGCCACTACACTACCAAACATGAAGATAAATACAGAAATCTGTCTGATGAAGAGCGTGCAAGGGAGTCTGATGCATTGCTTGCAAAACTACAAACCCAACAAGGACTTTTTATGAAACTTCACACCCCCAGAGATGCAGACGTCAGGACAAGTTATGTCATTTCTCACAAAATCGCCAGAAAAAGTAAGGCGTTTTCCGATGGAGGGGTTCTTAAGGAGTTTTTATTGGACTCTGCTGTGCTGATTTGCCCAGAAAAAAAGGGCATTTGAGAGCGTTTCACTCTCCCGACGCACTGTACCAAGGCGGATTGAGGACATTGTGGGGAACTTAGAGCTTTAACTGAAGAACAGAGCGGCAGACTTCGTTTTTCTCTGGCTTTGGATGAGAGCTGCGATGTACGTGACACGTCCCAGCTATTCATTTTTCTATGTGGGATAACTGCAGACTTTCAAATCACGGAGGAGTTGGCAGCCATGCAGTCAATAAAAGGGACAACCACTGGCAATGACTTGTTCAGAGAGGTGAATGCATGTTAGTACTAAAATGGGACAAGCTTGCATTGTATTATACATCAGGAAGTATTGTGTAAGACAGTGTTAAAAATGAAACATGTCATTGATGCTTACAGTTAAATAGTTAACTTCATCAGAGTGAGAGCTTTAAATCATAGACAATTTGTTGCATTTTTGGAGGAAAATGAGATTGAACATAAGCTATCACTGCACTGTTAGGTGGCTCAGCCTCGGCAAGGTACTGAAAAGTGTCTGGGACCTGAGAGACCAGATTCAAGATTTCTGTGTTAAGAAAGGTCATGACGTCCCAGAACTTTCAGATAAAGACTGGGTGGCAGACCTCAGTGGATGTGACTGCACTAATGAACGAACTGAATGTCAAACTGCAATGCAAGGGCCTTTTTGTGCATGAGATGTACAATGCAGTGAAGGCTTTCATGAGAAAACTGCAGGTTCTCTCAAGCCAAGTGAAAGACAACCTTCTGACTCACTTGCCAACATTTAAGAAAGCCATAAGACCATGTTAGAAGCACTACATGCAAAGTTTTCAAGGCGATTTCAAAACTCTTGACAGTGAAATGCACATGGTTTCTTCTCCCTTCAACAGCAGTGTGGACTAGTGATGGGAAACTCGATTATTTTTACTGAGTCGAGTTTAAATGAGTCACTCACCAAAGTAAATCGGGTTTTTGAGTCATTTTAGTCACTCAAGTCAGTTACCCAGAAAGTGCATAGAAATCTATATTTCAGAGAGATTCATACCAGCGAAATGACTGAAAAGGACAAATAATACACTCCAATGTGAAAAAAATAGTGAAAGATCAACATATATTAAAGAAACTTTTATTTTTCTAATTCACAAATAAAATAACATTAAATTAGATAAATATAACTGAGAAAAATTACAAAGTTCAAACAGTGCAACATTAGAAAAAATAACTATGTACAATAAATTTAAAGTTCAATAAAGCCTCTTGACAAATATGAAAATAAAGGAAAACAGCTTAAACAAGTGAAATAAAGTAAAATAGTGAAAGTGAAATAAAAATAAAGTGTCAGCAGTCATCAAAAAGTCACCCCTCCTTTGAATGAATTATCCTCACAACAAATTGGCATTCAGGAAAATGATCTCACGAAGCTTTCCCGGACTGAGACGGTAATGCCATGTATGTTCGAGCTGGCGAGTGACTCGTATGTGCAATTCTGTGAGTGAGACCCGAATGTGCTAAGAGTCGAGCCATGCTACGTACGTTCGAGCTGACGAGTGATTCGTATGAGTGATTCTGTGAGTGTGACCCATATGTGCTTAGGCCGCGTTTCCACCAAGTAGACCGGTTCGGTTCGTCTCGGTATGGCGCGCTTTTTGCGGCGTTTCCACTGACTCATCCCGTGACAGATCCCTAAAAACCGAGACGAGCCAACCTTCTTTTTTGGGACGCTTTCGTTTGGGTGCCAGGCTATACCGATCCGCTCTCGGAAGGAGGAGCAATACACTGCAGACCGTTGATTGGTCAAAAGAATCGTCACTTACCCCGACAGCGGCTGCATTTCTCCTGGCGGCACACAGACTTCTCTGAAACAAAGCCTGATTACTCTTTGTAACAGAGAGCTACATGCCAATCACAGAGAGGACAAAATGCTGCATGTCTTCCATCCGTGCTCTTCGTTTACTGTGTCACGTTTTCTTCTTTGTTGGATTTAATAGCAGGTAAGCTGCTACAGCGTCGCACTATTGTTTAACAGCTGGGGCTTTCGGCATCTGGCTTACACGCCACCTACCACAAGAGGGCACAGTTTGCTGTGGAAACGCAAACGGGATCAGGCTTAAATGTACCAAACCGTCCCAAACCATACTGAACCGACCCAGACTGCTTGGTGGAAACACAGCTTTAGAGTCAAGCCATGCTACGTACGTTCAAGCCTGCTAGTGACTTGTATGTGTGATTCTGTGAGTGAGTAAGTCCGACCTGTATGAGCTAAGAGTCGAGCCATGCTACGTACGTTCCAGCTGATGAGTGATTCGTATCAGTGATTCTGTGAGTAAGTTCGACCCGAATGAGCTAAGAGTCGAGCCATGCTACGTACGTCTGAGCTGACGAGTGATTCGTATGAGTGATTCTGTGAGTGTGACCCATATGTGCTTAGGCCGCATTTCCACCAAGCAGACCGGTTCGGTTCGTCTCGTTATGGCGCGCTTTTTGCGGCGTTTCCACTGACTCATCCCGTGACAGATCCCTAAAAACCGAGACGAACCAACCTTTTATTTTGGGACGCTTGGGACGTGAGTAAGTGTGACCCGTATGTGCTAAGAGGCGAGCCATGCTACGTATGTACATTCGAGCCTGCAAGTGACTCGTATGTGCTTTGAGTCAAACTGAGAGTGAGTTAGTGATCTGTATGTACTGTAGGTGAGTTAATGACCCGTATTCACTGTACCATTCTACGTACAAGCCATTCTCCCGTGATGTGAGTGAGGGGCTGGGCTTCCATGAGCTCTGTACTGAGTCAGTAAATGAGTCATTTGGGGCGAAGAATCATGATTCTCGATTCAGTAAAGTGATTCCTCGGGTATTGAACGATTCGTTCATGATTCGCTCAACACCAGTAACGGGCGGACTGGCCATCTGGACGTTGTGGAGAAGTCCAGAACGACCAGTGCTGCCGGTCGGCTGACGGCCAGTTCGACCGGTGATTTTTTCTGAAATGCTGCCAAAACTGTTGCCATGTTAACAGTTAGCCAGTGTTTTCAGTGGAAACACTGACGTCACACTCCGCTTTGCGCAACCACATACAACAGTCCAAAAGTACTGTTGTTATAGAGTTTGATTCATGGATTTTCCGCCTTTTCAACTCACGAAACAGTAGATCTACTGCTGGACAGTGAGGTTACAGATCAATTTTTTGGAGTTTGAATAATGTGCTGGAAGGAGTAAAAGCAGAAAATAACAATTACTCACCTGATTGACACCAAACAATCTGCATGTATTTAAAATGGTGGATAGGTGTTTCCGTAGTGTCGTGGTTATCACGTTCGCCTAACACGCGAAAGGTCCCCGGTTCGAAACCGGGCGGAAACAAGAGTTCTTTTTGAAGGTGTTTTTTATCATTTTGAGTTGAAATTTTGACATAAACATCTGCTGGTGGGCACCCCCTGCCCACACATCTGTACATGCGTGCAAGTGTGTGATTGATCATGTATTTCCATCATTACATTTTGTTCCATTGTACTTGTTGCATTTTTCTTATATTATTTGTTTTTTTTTTTTAGTCTTTTTTTTTTTCTTTTTCTAATAAATTTGACATATTCTTTCAAATAAATTGGCAAAGTTTTTGGACAAGATTGATATAAGAAAACTATAATCTTACTGCACAGAATGTTACAATAGGCTTTGCAAACTGCCTGTAACCTTTGTTAACATGGCTCATTTTGTTAGTGGAGAAGTATATATTTAGATTTGGTTGGCTATCTATAATATGAAGGACCAAAAAGTACTAAATAAATAAATTAATGCAAAAAACAAATGTATAAACCAATAAATTAAAACCTTAATGAATGAAAGAATGAATGAATAAATGCAGCACTGAATGCATAAATCGATAGATCGGTGACTATTTGTTTATATTTCATGTTTTTATTTATGATTTTTTTTAATTTCTACATGTATTTTACTATTTGTGTCCATTTTGTTGGACACTGTTGTTGGTGCTTTTATTTTGAAATGCACTCCATTGGGCCACCTTGTGTTTCCGTAGTGTAGTGGTTATCACGTTCGCCTCACACGCGAAAGGTCCCCGGTTCGAAACCGGGCGGAAACATACTTTTTTTTTTTTTCTATTGCTTGCTTCAGTGACCGAACATGTATTTTAGTTATTAAAGTGTTACCTTGATTTATCTCACACAGCTTCAGTGTGACTGTTACAACTGCACAAACTGTAAATAATAAATTGTTATCCAACCAGCTATTACAGACCAAAAATAATATAATTAGAAATAAAAATAAAATGAAATTTATTCATTTATCTTTGTCCTCATTCATTAATGCTTTTATTAACTAATTAATTTATATTGCTATGATTTTAAATAAGTATTTTTTGTTTTTCCCTATGTAATCATGTATTGTGTTTTTACTCATGTATTTCTGTAGTGTTTCCCCTACCATTTTATACGCCCCTCAAGCATAAGTAATTTAAGCCCTGTTTCCACTTAGCAGTACGTGCATGAAAAAGCATGCATGAATGGGGCCATAGATGATTAAATATATGTTAAAATATTGCAGTAAAACATTAACATAAGCATATAATCATTAATCTATGTATCTAATTCTAAGTTGCTAGGCGTCACCCTGTTGGTTGTGGCTACTTGTTGTAGCAGCTCTCTCTTCTTTGTCAGTTTCTTGTGATTTCTTTGTCTCTTTTTTGTGTTTGGAGTGGGTCATTTCTTTGTATGGCTCATTTGTTGGTCATGGACACCAAACCGGTTGTGTCTTCAGTGATAGTTTTACTATTCTTGCTCTTGAATTTGTCTGGAGTTCCTACATGTAACCAAAGCTGCATTGTTTACATGTGAGATCAGCTGTTAGCAGCCTTTAGCATGTCAATGGCAACAGGTGTAAGACCTGATGTTTTCTCGCAAGGTGAGGAGAAGGAGGTAAGGACGACGTGCTGGTACTCAGGTGTAAGCTAAGAAGTGACATCGACTTGTCCTTCCATCCATTGTTATTGGGAATGTAAGATCTATCCCCAGTAAGATGGACGAGCTAGCTGTGCCAACCCAGCACCAGAGGGAATACCAGAAGGCAGAGTATGCTATTCACAGACATGGCTAACATAGCTAACACCAGACACCAACGCCACATTGGAAGAACTTCACCTGCTGTGAGTGGACAGGATACAGGAGACAGAGGACGCGGTCAAACTGGCAAACCGTGCCGTGCTTAAGCATGCTTCAGCCCCAAAGCACGTTTTGAAGGGCCAGTGTGACCGCAACCATGCCAAGCTTGAGCAAGATTCACTTCTCTGCTCTGGCACGCTTCAGAGAGGTGGGCTTTGGCACAGTTTACTTCATGCACGAGGACAAGCACGTGAACAGCGCGTGTGATACATGAGATATGATCACCGCAAGCACATCTCTCGACAATTATAATAAAAGGAGCAGGGGAGTTAGAGGGCTGTATCGGAACAAAACGACTTACCATTAGTCTAAAAGTCCCTAAAGTGTGTGTGTGCCAGTGTGACGGCGTCCAGAGACTGAACAGACTGCTGAAGAAGCTCAGTCCTGGACACTGTGGAGGTGGAGGCTGGCTGACTGGACAATAATGGCAAAGCTGTTGTCATCTAATTTTTTTATGGACCTTTTTGCACTTTCTGTACACTTTCTTACTTTTGTTGTTTTGGTTGCTGCCGTGACTTCTAAATAAAGTATTTTCTATTTCATTCTAGTCTGTTCTATTCTAATGTTGCTTATATTAATCTACTGGAGTATTTATTTATTCTTTTGAGTATTCATTTTTAGCATTTTTTTCAGTACATTTATTTCTACTTTTGTCATTTTCTTGTCCCTCATACCCTACACTTAGCTCACCCCTGTTTTTATTGACTGTCTGAGTCAGTCTAACATTAAAGGTACAACAGAGTTCTGAATTATTTAACACTTAATCGTATTACATCATCCATCCCAACAGTTTAAATATTAATTAACACTAAGGCATGAAAACACACATTAATATGGCCCAGGCTGACCTTAATATCATCTATCCGTATAGGATTTGCATGTTACTTTAGCTAACAGCCCTCGAGTTCACACTGTCAAAATACCTCCATTAGCAGTCTTTAAATTCGTGTCTCATTATCTCTGATGAGCTAAAAAATTACTTTAAAATTGAGCTACACTTACGTTTGAGAAGTTGGACTTTTTTAATTCGTAGCCGTAGGAAGAAGCCGCGGTGATTTTTGGTAAAACAGCAGTTGTTCGGTGGTTGCTGTTGAAGTGCTGGTTGCCTTTCAAACGTGAAGAACCCGTTTTCTGTGGTCTCTTTCCATCTACCAAAGTGGGTACACAGCGCCACCAAAATTTCACTAGTGGCCAAAAAGTATATTGCATCCGTGGTGTCAAAAAATAAGTACCAATAGGAAAAGGTAAGAATGATAAGCTATTTACTGTGCTCGCTCGTGTAGGATGCTCGGCTCCGATGTCCTAACGGGGAGGACAACTTGTCCTCTTTATTTTTCGAACTGCTACCATGTTTGACTTATTTGAGTCCCACGTTTGTGTTAATCAATGTCACTATGTCAAAAACTTCTGTTTTTAGGACCTTCTCAAAACTTGAGTCACACATTCGCGTGAGAGATGTGCTTTATTTAATGTAGAAAGAATGCATTCTTGTAAAAGTCCTCAGTGGACATCTATCCATCTCACATTTCTTATCCACCTTCACACAGTGCTGGCGAACAGCTGGGATGAGTTGGGTGAAGTGTCTGCGAGAGCTGGGATCGAATCTGCGACCTTTGTATTGAGAGAAGACTGTATTACGAAGTGAACAACGAAAATCCAATCACCACCTTCTCCATATCTCAAACAAAGTGTAACAAAAGCATTGATTAGACAGATGCAGGCATGTGCAGTTGAGGCATCCTCGTTAGTATTTTCCAAAGTATCTCCGCCTGTCAGCAGAGGTCCAGACGCGGATAGCTGTCGAGGACGACACGGCAGCAGAGCGGCGACCTGGGTAGAGAGTGGGTTCGAATCCAGCTTTGGATCAACGAAGTATCAGACGATGCGACTACAATGAATACATCTTCAATGTTGTTAGTGAATGATGGTACAGTGATACTAATTTCATATTAACAATAAACTGTAAGTGCAGTAAATCTATGATGACATCCTTAAGATAACAGAAATATGACAAATTCCCCAAGTAAATGGCTAGTATTCCTTAAAAAAGTGCATTAGTTTATTGACGATAATAATCAGATGTTTATTGAATGATGAGTGAACGTTTAAAGCTGAGAAAAAGGAGTATAGATGATTTTCTTTAGGATTTTTATCACCATTAGTGTCACTTAAGTATCCACAATGCTTGTCACATGGTTTTTCTGTGATTAACTTATAACTCTTACTAGCTCTACAGATATTGTTACTATATTAAAAAAAAAGTTGTATTTTACTGGTATTGATACTTCAACTTGCAGTACACAGAAAACTAAACTGATGGTAATATCAGGGTTAAACTTTTTTCTTGATGCATAGGTGTTTACGAGGTTTCCTGAGGTTGCCTGTTTGTAGGCTGAGTTGGTAGGCTACCCATTAAAACAACTTCATTAAACTGTCACTAAATTCAACATCACTTAAGACCTATCAAGAATTTTCAAAATTGAGCCTCAGGATTCCCTGACAGGGAATTTCCTTTAACTTAATGGAACATTTTGACACTATAGAGCCTGGTGGTGGTACTTTTCACTGTTCTGAGAAATACTAAGGTATAGGGAGAATTAAAATTCCTTGAACAACTACTATACTGATTGGTCATACCGGAACAAAGTTAAAATATTGAATTATGTTTTCAATTTATTTTTCATAATAAGTAATTAATAATTATTTGTGTTCACATTTTTGTGTTGTGGAGTCTCTGTATGTTTAAGTATTTTTACGTGCAGAATTAACTTTTTATTTACAAATTTATGTGTTTATTGGTTCATTTATTTGTTAAGATGTTTATTTTATTATTTACTCATTTATTTCTGCATTTACTCATTTATTAACTCATATATTCACTTCTAATTATGTATTTTTGGTCACTCATGAATTGAGTACATGATAACTAATAAACGTAGATATATATTAAACGTAATTATTTTATTATTAATTTACCGTATTATGTTTTTGATGCTGTATTTATTTATAATTGTGTCATTTTTGGCCTCTCATGTTTGGCCACTAGAGGGAGCAATAAGCCTAAGAAAAACAGAGAAGGTGATCAAGTCCTTGGCGGGAAAACGACACTGCCATCTAGGATTATGAAACCGCAAATGCCTGAAACCGCCTTCGTCTGCTGGACAAAGACGATATGCACACCTCCAGTGAAACATGCGTTTATTCCCAACCAGGTTCGTCCCTGATGACAACATTTACGTAAGTGGTCGATTTTATATTAAAGATGAACAAGTATACAGTATAAAAACCCAAAAAGTATTCAAAACATGAACACATGGGCATTTGTGAAAACTAGACAAGATACTATCCGGCTGTATGTTGATGTTCGACGGATAAAATATAGTGTGCCTCAAGCTGCGATGGCCGAGTGGTTAAGGCGTTGGACTTGAAATCCAATGGGGTCTCCCCGCGCAGGTTCGAACCCTGCTCGCAGCGGTACACCTTTTCAATTTTTCACAAGGTAGTTTTACCAGTAACACTTTACTGGACGTAATCTCCTAGACGTCAACCATATGTTTCTGAAATTGATATCAGAGCATAGTATCAGAGCCACGCGGCCATATTGCAAGTGGCAAGGGCTACGATTACAGCTAAAGGGAGTCTGTCATTCACGTGACCTGAGCTTTGACTCTGATTGGGCGAGCTCGCGATCTTAATATCCCCTGAACTATCCAGTTTGAAAAAAAATTCACGCTCATACGGCGTGGCGGTAGTGAATCAGTCAGGAGACGTTTTCGAACCAGACTCTAAATAGGCTGATTTATGCTTCAAAAATGACTTCTTTTTTTTGTTGGCTCGGTGTGTATGTGACTTCCGGTACCTCCGGAGCCAGCCTCAAGTGGACACTCGAGAAAACAGCAGATTTTAGCACTTCAGCATTGTCTCATATTCCTAGACTGGAGGTTTCTGCTTGGTTTGATCACACAGAGATTTTTGATATGGTGAAAGAAACAGTGCTGAAATCTTTCCATATCTAAGCATGCATACCACAGTGCTATTATGGATCCATGTGCACGTTTTTTTATTTGTTTTTTTGTTTGTTTTTTGTTAGAGCGTTTTTGTAAGTATTTAGATAATTTAAAGTCATAAAAGGAGGCTTTCTCAGTTTCAGCTGCATTTTTTTCTGAAACAGAGTGAATAATGTTTAATCTCTGAGATCATAGACCTCTAAAGAGTAGGATGTCAGGGCCAAACCTCTGCTGCTCAGTCTCTCACCTCATAGTGCTGTTATTATTTCTCTGATGTGACCACCTGCTCTGTCGGGCAGAACAAAATGTCCTCTTTCTTCAGCAGCAAGATACCTCTCTTTCTCTCACTCTCCTTCTCACTCTCTCTCTCCTGGCAGGAGTGAGGTGTCAAACAGTTCACCACATATGCTCTGAGTTCAGCATGCTGTGTGTATTTGGAGCTGCTGCTTGTTGTTCTTCTTGTTTATCTCAGAGAGAACAGCAGCTTCATGCTGTTGAGCTGTCTGCAGCGTGGCTCTGCATGGTCACTTTCACAGATACAGAGCTATAAGGAGTAAAAAGCAAGGTCTTTCCAGAGTCTGTGGAAATTATTACAATCCTAAAGAAGAACCATCTGTCAGTCCCTTCAGTCCCCTGTCTGACTCTGCTTCCTTGTATGTGTGACATTAGAATGTGATCAAAGTTATAAAAAAATAGAATGGTATCAAAGAAAAGAGTGCAATCAAAAGATGATATCAGAGAAATAGAATTATATCAAAGCAGTAATACATGATAAATAAAATTATACAAAGTAATAGGACATTAATAAATAGAACAAAAAAATAGAACAAAAATGTAAATATATTGAGCTACAGAAAACACTGAGATCCCTAGTTAACATTTACAGCCAGTCAAAGGTATTTCTTGTTATTTTACTGTACATAAAAAAACATACAGTAAAATCAAAATGCTGTTTTTCCCCCTTTCAACAAAATACATTTTAAAAATGTAAGTAAAAATTCAAGACTAAAATTTATTTTAGAATTTAATTTAAAAAAAAGTATACAGTAAAAGAAAGAAACAAGAAAACAACCATGTACACAGTGCATCTGGATACACTATGGGAAATGTAGGATACAATGATTTTACTAGTTTAAAGTTGTTATTGAAGGTCCGTGTGATGTGTGGATGTTGAAAATAGAAAACATACAGCATGTGTTGTGATTTTATGTTCTTCATGCAGTGAGCTCTGCAGCCTTTTGGGGGCACTATCAGATGTTTTAGATGACATGCTTGTGTGTATGTGTAAATTGTAGGAAGGGGGTGTTAGCTTTGAGTGTATACAGTGATTAGTACAGCTCACACTTCATTCTCCGTAAATCCTGTTTCCATTATCCTCTAGCAGCTAATTTGATGTTAATGTATTCAGCTGCAGGAGGATTTTACAGAATTCACTGAGGACTCCCACAGTGGAGTGTGCGCACACTCACACACACCCACACACACACTCACACACACACACACACACACACACACACACACACACACACACACACACACACACACACACACACACACACATACTGGTGCAGCTGTTTGTTGTGCCTCATGTAAGTGTCTTTACTAATCACTGAATCAATAACAATCACGACAGGAATTAAATTAAATAGAATTATTTTTCCTTAATTATGTTTTGGTGTTTTACTGGCAGTGAATTGTTCCATCACAGCTCAGTTAGGCATTAACCCCTTTTACAGACGACTCAGTTAAAATGTTCTTATACCTACCTCTGTCCTAAGCTGCTGCAAAACATGCTCTCCAAAGGCTGGATCTGTGAATGATAGAAAAGTAAAGCAGAAAAAATCCACATCATGAAGATAAAGCAAAGAGACAACTAATTAATTTCATATCCAAAACAATTTCAGAAATGAGTCAAACCGTTTTTGTGTCAATAATAATAATAATAAAGTAAAATTTGAAATGTATTTGTAACTGCATGTTACACCCATTACTGTAGAAAAAAAAAAATTAAGCGGATGTTAAATTTTATATAAAACCATGCAAACACAAAATGTTTGGTCTGTTTTCCTTCACCATTGTACATCACAGCACTGCAGAGTGAAGAAGATGAAAAGTAAAAACATAAAAGAGCTAGCTGGATAGTTTAAAAAAAACATACGCAAGTCACTTATGGAAAAAAATATCAAGTAGCACTGCCTAGCGCCTAATGTCCTTCACCATGGCAGGTATCATAATTCTATTTTGGACAATTACTCAAAATCTTATCAAAAAAGTATCTTATATACAATCAATATGTCTCATTTCTTGTCCAATTTCATTGAGCTTATCTTAAATTATCTTAAGTTTCTTGTTTTTGACTTGTTTCACACAATTTTTTTTAAAGGAATAACTGCTCTTTAAACACAAATATATCTTTTATCCAGTTACTTCATTAATTGATGGAATTTTCTGTAGAATTCTCAAATTCTAAAACATTCAATAGCTGCAACTCTCCACGAACTAAATGCTTCCTGTGGCCCATTGTTGTCTGGGTTTCTATTAGGGCCTCAAGTCCTGTGAAGAATCAAGAAATCAGGCCAGTAATGTATGAAGAAAAAAAAAAGAATTTGCAATACCCCTCCAGACCAGTAGGATGCAGGGAGAAAACAATGAAGGCCATTCAGCCATTAGGGCACAACAGTGTTGGCACTGCAGTTAGCTTGTGAGCATGGAAGTTATTCAGCCTGTGTTGGTTTCGATGATGCTTTATTTCACTGTGATGGATTTGTTGACTCAGGAAAGGGGACGAGCTCTTGAGACAAAGCTGTATAAAGCTGGTTGAAGCCATCTAGAAAAAAACAGCTGCTGTGTAAAGCATGAGGACAACAGAGATGTTTGACTTTCAAAGGGAGCCTGTTGGTTGAGGACTTTCAGCGGGATGCATTCTTCTGAAACAGCTTTGATCATCATTAAATACTGACCAGGTTGGTGCTCCACCAATCAGAAACATTCAGCTTGCAGGCCCCGCCCGTACTACTTCCTGAACAAAGACTGTTACCTCCATCAAGGCTATGTTTTTGGGAGAGTTTGTCTGTCTGTGAACAACATAGCTCAAAAATCAACAAAGGGATCTTGATGAAATTTTCAGGAAACGTTTAAAATGGGACAAGGAAGAAGTGATTAAACTTTGGAGGTGATCCAGATCAGCGTCTGGATCCAGGATTGTTTTTAAAGGATTCTTTATCATTGTGAGTTTGGACCGTTTAAACCAAATGTGTATATAAACCCATGGTCGGATTGCTTTGCAAGGTCAAGATAATTTCTCACAGATGTAAAAGTACGAGCCAGATCCTGGCAATATTCTGGATACTAAGAAATGTATGAAATATGTACTTGGTCATCATAATTGTTAGCACTGTCAGGTAACAAATTATCGTACAAACCTGCAACTAACACCAAATTGTAGAAGAAAGGGAGTGTAACAGTAAAGTAGGACTTAAGTGTTGGGTGACAATCACAATATACTTGGCAGAGGTCTGTGCTCTATTCGTTTTGTAGTTTATAAAGGGGTAGATCAATACCCAAGAACAAAATTTAGACACTAGCTCCTACATTTGAAGAGCACATATTATTGGCCTTGTCCCGTCATATTTTTTCATCCAAGCATGTCTCTTAGTTCATTGGGACATCAAAATTTTTCGTTACATAAGACCAGTTAAAAGCAGAGGTTTCATTTGAACTTCCCTGTCTGCCTCCTTGGCGTATTAAAGGTGCTGTTTACTTGCAGAAAGATGAAGCTAAAATCTCATTTCTGCAAATCCAAGCTTTACGTAACATGGAATCCAGTAAAGCGATGCGTGTTTTCGTCCATTTACCTCCATTTATTATGTATGATAAGTTTTCAGACTCACAGCGTCTCTGCCGGCCGAGAGAGAACCCCGTGACTACCTCCATCTCCACTCTCTCTTTGTGCCTCTCGCCCTTTCTCTCTCCTGGCGGCTTGCAGAGAATTGAAGGAGGAACGAGAGGGAAACATTAACAGCGAGAGGTGGGAGGAGGAGGGAGAGCCAGGCAGACAAAGAGGGAGAGACTGGGGAGAGAGGCAGTGGGAGCGTGTAAAAGGAGGGCGTCTGACAGAGATGAGAGTATTTATAGGTGGAGAGATGAGGAGATAGGACGACAGGGAGGAGAGGAAAGAGAGAGGGAGGGAGGAGAGAGACGAGAGAGGGAGGTGCACACACAGAAAGAGAGAGGGAAGAAAACCAGACACAATAAGAGAAAAAGGAGACAAAGAGGAGGAAAGGGAGAGCGACAAACCATGCTGAGGAGGAAGAGGAGCGTGTCGTTCGGAGGCTTTGGATGGTAAGAGAGAGGAAGTGTGTGAGTGTGTGTGGATGAACAGACGATTGGACTCAATGCACACACTTTGGGGGTCTTTGAGTTCATTTCTGGTCCGAGCTGTGCTGACGTGACATCACAGTGACATCACAGCTCCTGAAATGTGTGTAAATGAGTGAGTCAGTGTTTGATGGTGTGCAGACACAGAGAAAACAATGAGCTGAGGGATGACACCCAGGTTTGTGTTTGTTTGCTAGTTTTCTAACTTTTAGTTGTTACTATTGTCAGTGTTTGAAAATACATGGGGGCGAATCCGTTTAACACACGCTAGCTTTAAAAATATTAAACCTAATGTTAAACTTCCACCAGATCTGTGTCTCATCCGTCTCTGTCCAGTTAAGCTTCTACATCTGTCAGTACCAACCAACTACATTTTTCTGCTGAAGTCACGTGACCAGCAGGATTTCCTTCGCTAATTTCTCAATCAACAGCTGGTAAAAACCTCAACCCCGTTGACCCCTGGCTCTGCTTATGTCATTCTATTATTGTACAGTGAAATACCATCAGGTAGGCTTTATTCTGAAAATTAGAGATGGACTGTATTATTTTTTTAGGGCCGATACCAATTGTTAGTAGTCACCAGTAACCAGTGTTGGGGAAATTACTTTTAAAAAGAAGTGTTTGCTCGTTACGCGTTACTTCTTAAAAAAGTAGTCCCTTACTTAGTTACCTTCTATGAAAAGAAACGTTTTATGTTACTCATTACTTTTGCTTTGCTTTTATAGTGCCCAGCTTTGGGCAGAACCCCATCTCATTTCCTAAATGTGTATAGGCCTATATAAAGTTCTACAATTGGGCATATAACAGGTAATTCTCTTGTGCTAACCGGTCCCTGGGAAAAGTAATGTTGTGCCCAACTGAGAAAGGAACTACGTTTTGTCACCATATTTTCAATAGTAACATGTTACACTACTTTTTACCCAAAAAAGTAGTTACATTACGGTTACTTTATAACTCGTTACACCCAACACTGCCTGTAACCCAGTTTTAAATTGTTTCTTATTGGCTGTCAGATTAAGAAAAAAAGTCAATATTGGCGCTAATAATCAGTCCGGCCATTAATCGATCTATCCCTACTGAAAATGAACCAGATATTGTACTGGAATAGAAGTCTTGAATATCTGCTGAGGAGAAACGTAAGAGGAGCTGGCTGAAGTTAAAACTCAGTAGAGATGTACTGGAGACAGATCTAGTGGAATTTAGTAGTGAAAAGTGTGAATGGGCGTGTGTGAGGTTGTCTGTCCCTGTGCTTTGTAATTGACTAGCGGCCAGTCCAGGGTATACCCTGCCTCTTGCCTGAAGACAGTAAGGAAAGGCTCCAGCCACATGTGACCCTGATCAGGATTAGCAATAGAAGATGAATGAATGAATGAGAAAGTTGCACCGTGTTTAGGCTGAGGTTTTACAGCCCAACGTGAACCAGGAGAGGACCGTCATTGGGGTGGGGAATCCAGGAAACTCCTAGGTCTGTGCCTCCAGCTATCTGGAAGTCCTGATACATGCCAGGATAAAGATACATTCTGTGTTAGTTGATAGATGAGCAAGCACACAACAGTGCATTCTTGTTTCTGAAAGAGTAAGAAGTTATCTGGAGTAAGTTGTTGATTTTGTGACCACCGTCTTTAAATCAGAACTGCCTCTTTTGTAACAAACTGATGTTGACTTCATCCATATCTTACACATTTTGTGTGCTCAACGGATAAATGAGGCACTAATGTTGCCCTGCTTCCTCTAAACAGATCTGAAACTTTCCACACATGTACCAAAGATATCCATCATTTTAAATTATGCAAAAAGCATAATTGTACCTCCTTAAAGTTTTACACCTTTCCTTCACACCTTCATGTTAAAATCTCCACAGCTCTACAGTTTCATTTAGCGGACCCTTATGTCCAAAGTGACGTACAACACGAGCAAGGATGGTGCTAGAGTTAAAGCAAGAGGATTCTGTGAAGGCACAAAGTGGGCATGCTCAGACTGAACCGAGGTGTGAAGTTACTCGATAATATAGTATATGGCAGTGACCTGAATTCATCTGTGATGGTGTTTGTAATTTAGATCTTAGTCTGTGGTGTAGAGAGCCTCACAGGAGTGGAGGTCAGAGGTCCCAGAGCTTTGCTCTTACACCTGTAGATTATTGATCAGGTGGTCATTGATTGGCCCGCAGTTTGTCTTTATACTAATCTGTTAAACGTGGACACTCAAGGGTAAATGTGAGGTCGTGTGGGTTTTATTTTCTTTAGTTTAAGCTGCTGTTGTCTCGGCTGTTTTTCCACAAGTCAGTGAACACAGCAGCTCACCTGTTTGACCCCAGGACCTCAAGTGAGACAGGTGATGTGACAGGACGGCATTGACTGAATCTTTCTCTTTGCTTTGAAACCTAGTCAGTGTTTCAGATCTATCTTTTCTCAGACGTCAGAGACCATTTGGAGTCACTGCTCGCTCTGATGTCCTGCATCACTGAGTCTGCAGTATATCAGTGCGTGTGTGTGTGTGTGTGTGTGTGAGAGAGAGAGAGAGAGAGAGAAAACTCTTACACAAGCTTTCTTTTCAATCATTCACTCTTTCTACCCTCACTGCCAAGAAAACAGAGCAAAGACAAATTGTCTGATATGAACTGCTGGCAGGTCCATCCAGTACCTGGATTCTCCTCCTACAGAGCCATGCTGTTGTGATCCTGCTGAACGTGGTTTGTCATGGTCTCTCTGAAATGTGTAAGGTATTCCTGAAACAGTCTGGATGGATGGATGGCAGCATGTGTTGCTCCTTAATCTGTAGATATTGTTCAGCATTAATGGAGCCTTCATAGATGTGAAGGCTCCAATAGCTCCAGCTATTTCGCATAGCTTTTAACTTAAACTAACAACTCCCGGTACTGAACTTGCTTTTTCTCTGCACCTTTGAATTTTTTTTGCCTTTTCTTCTTTTTCTATACATGTTTTTCTTTTTAATGTTATTTCATTTTTTTGTATCTGTTTTTAAACTTCTTTTTTATACTGCTTTTACCTTGTAAAGCGTCTTTGAGATTTTGAAAAGCGCTCTATAAATAAAATGCATTATTATCATTATTATTAAGTTGACACTTCTGATCCCCAGACCATCAGGGATGCTGGTTTTGACCTGTGAGCTGAGAACAAGCCAGGTACTCCCTCTCCCCTTCAGAGCTGAGGACACAGCATCCATGGTTTCCAAAAAGAATGTCAGATACTGATTCATTGGACCTCAGAACAGTTTTCCACCTGCCTTGGTCCATCTGAAATGGGTTCAGTGCAGAGAAGTCCCTGCTGTTTCTGGATTAGGTTTCTATCTGATTTCCTCTTCTTACTTTGTGGATTCAGGGATAAACTGTGTTCAGTGGTTTCTACAAGTGATTTTGAGCCCATGTGGTGACTTCCACTCTTGAGTCATGGCTGTTTTCATTGCGGTGCTGCCTGGGGGGCCTGTAGATCTTGTTCATTTAGTCCTGGTTTTGGTTATTGTCCCTTCTTTACACCTTTTCTTCCTCATGTTCCTCCTCCCACTTTCCATTACCCCATCACTCCTCCCATTTTTTCTGCAGTAAAGTTGTTTTTACTTTTTACTCCTTTTTTTCCTTCTAAAGCCTTTCTCCTACACTTTGAGAAGCAGTGTTGTGTACAAAGGGGGATTCGGAGGGACCGTCATCCCTCTCTTGGCCTAGTTGTTGAAAAATGTACACAGAAATGCCCTCTTTGGAGCCAAAACATGCACTACAGCGCCCTTCTGGGAGCCAATATGCAAACTTAAGTGCTCTGTTGGGGGCAAAAATGTGTGCCTAAGTGACTTCTTTGGGCCGCAACACAGGTGAAATTGCCCCCTTTGGATCCAAAACATGAGCTAAAGTACCTGTTTTGGGGCCAAGATAGGTGCTAAAGTGCCCCAATGGGAGCCAAAACACTGGGTTAAGTACCCTTCTGGTTGTCAAAACACACTTGACTACCATCTTGAGTGTAAAAAACACATAAAACCGCCCCCTTGGCTGGTTAAAATATGACAGACTGTTGTCTTGGGTGCATAAACGTTTGTTGTACATGCCTTTTTCTTTTCTTTTTGTCTGAGTGCTGTAAAGAAGTGTCCTTTTTCCTTCCATATCTTTCTTCCTTCCTTCTATACCTGCTCATTTTCTCTATACCTCCTTTCTTTAATCTGTCTGTCTAACCCCTCGAGGCTGCCTTCTTCCATCTGTACCTCCCTCCTCTCTCCTTCTCTCTTTTTGTCTCTATCCTCTGTTATGATAAAGAAACAGATGGTTAGGCGTCACAGTTCATTTTTCCATCCTCTCGGTGTTTACATCAGTCGACCAATAGAGTTGCAGTATTTAATAATGCAGCAGCAGCTTCGGGGCAGCTTCATCAACACTTTATATGAAACCTCCACCCTAATGATAACCTCCTTTTCCCTGCTCTCTCTAATCTCAGCTCACTCTCTAATTTCTTCATCTCTTGTTGAATTAAATCAGAAAACGCTTCATCAGCACTTATTAGCTTTAATTCTGCTGATATTCAAGTTAGTGTTATTGCTTATATTACACGTAACTCAGGGTGAGGCAGGAGCTTGAGGAAACAAAGCTGTTGGATGAAAAATAATATTTAAAAAAAACCTGAAGAAGGTTTGTCTACTGTGCAGCACATGAATAATAATTTTAAGAGGGGTCATTCTGCTTTTCTGGATATAAAGTTATGTACTAAATGTAAATGCACAATATATTCCTATGTTTTAGAAATTCCTGAATCTGTCTGTAAACTGATCAAAAAAGAGCTCCAGATTTTCACAAGACTTAAGTGATATCATCACATAAGAGTCTCTTAACTGGTTCAAGATCTGCCCACAGCTCCACCTCGGACAAGTCTCCAGAGGGGTGGCCAATCAGAGGGAAGGGGGTCATCTTAAAGAGACAGCAACTGCTGAAATAAGGGTTTTCTGGAACACCAAAATAGAAGAGAAGGTTGTTTTTTTTTTTTTTTAAGCTGTAAATCATACAAATATACCCTAGCTCTACATAACAGTTGATAGATACCTTACCCTGTGGCATTGTATCCAGTAAAAAAAAAAATGTCTTGAACAAAGAAAAGCAGTGTCAAAAAGAAAATCTAATCTCCATTCATTTCCAAAACAAACACATGCTTTGGTAAGAGTCAAGTCTTCAGGACAGTATGAGTGCATTTCCGGGCTCCTCACAGTCAAGGATGAGTTTTTGCTCAAAACTCCAGCAGAAAGAGCTTGACTGAAACGGGATGGTATATTACTTTAATATCTGACAAATAAAAGTTTCCGGGACTAGATTATTTATTTATGACCAATCAGAAGCCAGCACCTGCCAGGTACCTGTCCTGAACACTCGTACTCACTCTGCAGTCTGCCATCTTGGTTTGATCATGTGGTTTCTGGGATAATATCTACTGTCTCCTCCAGCCAGCTCACCCTGGAGTGTGTGTGTATGTGTGTGTGTGGGCAGATTTAGCAGTATAAATGTGTTATTTATGACCTGAGGGAGTTGAGTTTTCACAGAGTCATCGTACAGACAAGCTTTTAGCGTTTAGTCGATCACTCTCTCTCCCTCTTTCCATTTATTCATCACTCTCCCTATCTTTGTTCTGTGTTCTCTGGTCTCCTTTCCTCTGTTCTTGGTTCTGCTTTCATTCCCTCTATTTACTTTTCCTTACTTCTAATTTCTTACTCCATCTTTTGTTCTTCCCCTTCTGTGTTTCCTTCTTCCGTCTTTCATTTAATGTTCTCCTTACCTCCCTTTCTCCTTCTCTGTGCTCTTCTCCTTCTTCTCCTCTTTTCATCTTTGCTTCCTACTTTTTCGCTTTGCCGTTTCCCTGTATGCATCTACTTTCCTTTCCTCGTCTGAGAATATGAGACAATGCGGAAGTGCTAAAATCTGCTGTTTCTTGAGTGTCCACTTGAGGCTGGCTCCGGAAGTGCCAGAAGTCACATACACACCAAGCCAAAAAAAGACAATTTTGAAGCAGAAATTAACTTATTTACAGCCTGGTTCAAAAAACGTCTCCCGTCTGAGTTGCTAATTTTACTATCAGCACACTGTACGGGGGTGATTTTTTTTTTTTTTTTTTTTTGACTCGGCCTTTCAGAGGATATTAAGATCGCAAGCTCGCCCAATCAAAGGCACAGCTCAGGGTCACATGACCGACAGGCACTCTATAGCTGCACACAAAGTCCTTGCCACTACCAATACGGCCACTATAGCCGATGTGCTTCATTTACCGTTTCAGAAACAGATGGGTGATGTCGGGGAGACTACGTTCATGTTTTATACAGTCTATGGTTTTTTCTCATCACTTTTCCTTCACACTCCCTCCCTCTCCCTCTCTCTTGCTGCCTGCGCTTCCTCTTCCCTTCCTACCCTTCTCTCCTTTCTTCTATGCTTCCTTGCTTCTTACCTTGTTTCTGCCATTCAATGCATTGCATCCTTCGTTTCTCTCCATCCTTGTATGCTTCCTCGCCTCCTTTCCTTCTTTTTGCACATCAATGCTTACTTCCCTTATTTCCTGTCTTTCTTTCTATGCTGTCTTGTCTCCTTTAAGGCTGTGTTGTGCTTTCCGCCTTAATGTGACGCACAGAAATGAAACGCACAAGATCTGCGTGAGAGAACGCGTGAGGCTTTTATGCTTTTTAACACCCTGTGCGCTGTCTGTTGGTGTCCATTCCTAAACTGCAGGGGGTGGTGTATCACAAATGTACGTCTACCAGAGTACTGAACAAGAGTCGAAGAAGTTTGGCTTTATTTACAAAACATTTGCATATCTGTCCCAGAGATTTTTCCAGGTTCTTTTAGCCAAATCATCCTCTCTGCCGCAATATCTTGGTTTATTTTCCACTCCATTATCACGTTGATCTCTGTGTGAAGAGTCATACAGATGCTCATGTTTCTGTACTTTGTCCACTTCCCCCATCCTGTCCGTGGATCTCCATGTGCGCAGTGTGGAAATGTTTTTGTGTGGAAAGGACTGCGCAAGGTTCTTTAATGGTTCCTTTTTTCCCCTTCCTTCCTTCCCTCTGCCTTACAGTGTTTCATTTCCTCCTTCACTCTCTATCCTTCCATGTTTCCCTCTCCTTCTATTCTATCCTTTTTTGTATGCTTCCTTTCCTCTCCTCATCAAGAGGGTTTCCTTAATTTCTTCCTCATCTAAATGCTTCCTTCTCCTCTTCCTTGTCTTCCCCTCGTTCTTCTTCTTGTTCCTTTTTTTGTTTGTGTTCATCCTTAAACCATAAAGTCAGACAGGTAAAAATATTTACAGGTGAGTTAGATATTTGACACGTGGTTCATTTTTTTTCTCTGAAGCTTCAAACAGAAAAAAAACAAACAGATTTAATAAATTATTTTTAGTCCACATTTTGTCTCTCTATCTTCTTAACACAAACACCAAACATTTATAGCTGCTTTCACCTCGTCCACCCAGAAACACAGAACACCGTGTGTGTTTTAGAGTGTGTGTGTGCGTATGTGTGATGTAAATGTGTGATTTATTGCAGCAGCACTTTAATAAAAAGGATTTTTATTGCAGTGAACCTAGGAGATCACACCTCCTTTTGCCATGCTCACTTACCCAGGCTGCAACACACACACACACACACACACACACACACACACACACACACACACACACACACACACACACACACACACACACACACACACACACACAGTCACTATGGTTGATAAAGTATTCAGGCGTAATCTCCTCAGTTATGATTTAATGTTCTGATGTCGTTTGAGAGTTTGAGCACAGCATATGTTAACTATATATGTGTGTATATGTGTGTGTGTGTGTGTGTGTGTGTGTGTGTGTGTGTGTGTGTGTGTGTGTGTGTGTGTGTGTGTGTGTGTGTCTTTCAGGATTGATAAGTCTACAGTCAGCGCCCTGAGAGCTCGGTGAGTAACTCATCTGCTGCAAAGGTGTTTCTGTTGTTAAATGTTTTAAATTTTGTAATATGTTGTTTGTTGTTGTTGTTTTTTCATTTTTTCTTTCTTTTCTTTATTCATTTTTTTGTTTCTATATATGAACATTTTTTTCCCCATGGCTTAAGTTTTAGGTTTTTGTTGTTTTTAAGTTTCAATTGTGGTGTTTTTGTTGTTTAATTTTCTCATTTTCAATTTATGCTGATTACATTCTTTGTTATTAATCATATTAATAATTTGTGTTTGTTGTTGTGTTTTAAGTATTATATTTGTAATCTTGTTAAGTTGTTGTTTTCTTATAATAATAAGTTTTGTTTTTCAATATTTTTGATTTTACGTGTTTCTTTAATTTTGTTATTAGATTTGTGAAGGTTGTGTTTTCTGTTGTTTTTATGTTAAGGTTTTTTTTTGTTTTGTCTGTTTTGCGGTTTTTGATTTATAAAACATTGATTTTTTTCCTTTTTTTCTTATTTTACAGCATTTTAACTTCACGTGTTTTTTTACTATTGTCTTATTTTTGTCCTTTTTATTTTTATTATCTCTGTTTTGATTTAATTTTTGCTACTCTTTTTGTTTGTTCTTTTTCTTTTGTTTTAGTTATTTTTATATATCTTTGTTTAACTTTTTCAGTTGTTTTTTTCTCCAATTTTGGTAAAAATGCTTTTTGTTTTGTGCTCTAGTTCAGTTTTTCGTGTCATTTCATAAAATCACAATCAAGAACAAACAGCACATCAAGGCTCGGTCTGCTGACTGTTATGATCCTCCATCCTAATCCAGTCTGACAGATGAGGTGAATGTTACTAGTGACACCTTTGTGATGTCAACTGTCAGTGTCAACATGTTTTTTATTGGAGCAGAAATCTCCTGCTCACCCTGTCAGTATTCCATGTGCACTAACCCTACATATTGAAATAGCATTATGTAACAAAACTACAGCATCAATGATCAGTTAAATACTCTTTATATAGAACAGTTACGTCAAAGTTTCAGAATGATGCATGGTAATTGATGAAGACAGACCTGCAGGCTGTGGCTTGTATTTTCAGTTTCTATGTTCAGATGGGCTAATTAACCTAACGTCTCTGTGATGATGGACCCAAGGACACACATGTGACATCTGTGTGTGTGTGTGTGTGTGTGTGTGTGTGTGTGTGTGTGTGTGTGTGTGTGTGTGTGTGTGTGTGTGTGTGTGTGAATGTGAGAAAGAGGGAGAGAGAGCCTGAAGGAAGGTGACCTGTCTATCTGTAGACATGTTTCTGCTCCTTTTTCCCCGCAGCAATTTTTCCTGATTCACGTTTCATCATCTGTCCTTCAAATTGCTCCCTCCATACATCATTTATCTCTCGCTCTCTCCCTCTCTCTCCCCATCTGCTCATCAGCTGATGATTGTTGAGTGACATCTGTGTTGATAGGAGAAAGAAAATATTTTGATGTCTTTATGTTTTCCTTACTTTATTGTTGATTTTGAAAGATCTCAGGTTATTACTTACAAAGTTTGATGATAAAAGTTTCTTCATGGGTCAGTTCACTTCATTCTTATTGCCCCTCAACACCTAAAGTCACAAAGTGCTTTACAAAACATCCAAATAAAGAAATGAGAGAAGAGAAACAGGCAGTGAAGTAAAGCAGTGGTTCCAGGATGAGCAGGTATGAGAATTTGAGAAACTCAGACAGGAAACTAAAAAAAGTTGAGTCAAATTGTGTAAGACAGCAGATACATTTTTGTGACTCGTTGTGTGACTTTTAAGATCATATGCAGTGATTTTTTTATTTCATTAATATTAATTTGTTTTGCTGTTTTCAATTATTCCTTTTGTGGCTGCATCAATAATTTTATTTAGTTGTTTTTACGTATTTTTTTTAAATTGATTATCAATTTTTTTTGTGTTTGTTAACCTGAAATTTAATTTGCTGTTATTTATTGTTTGACTTTCGTTTTCTTTACGCGTTTGATTCTTTTATGATGTTTCCTCTTTATTCTATCTTTCTTTTTTGGGGGGAAGTATGTTGTTGTTTTTAATGTTATTTTTTCAAACTCCGTTGTCTAATTTTATTTTATTGTTGTTTTTTTGGTGTTTTCATATCTACTTTTTTTGTTGTATTTTTGTTTGTGGATGTTTTGTGTTTTTTTATGTTGGTGTTTTTTTACGAAAAAAAAAAAGAAAAAAAAAAGAAAAAAAAAAAAAAGAAAAAAAAGGGCATTGTGGCTCCAGACTGCTGCTGCTTTGAATATCATTAACTCCTTAAATAGCGCTGAGTCCTGAAGAACTGATCCAGGTTTAATGCCATCAGAGCACAAAGTTTCCCATGAAAATGATAAATTACTAGGGATTCACCATTAACAGATCTTTTTTCTTTTTATTTAACCAATTTATTTTTTTTACCAGCACTCTTTGCTACTCGATTTGAAATGTTGCCTCTGATGCACTTGCTTTGTTTTTTGCTGCATTACCAGTCAACAGGGTATAAAAGTTTACATTTGAAAAGAACTTTTGTACATTGTGAAAAACTGTTTTGATGGTGAACATTTAAATATTTCATAGATTAGATAAATACTAACTTCAGTAATTCCATATACTCATTTTTTGCCTTTTACCCAAAACATTTCCAGTCTTATCCCACAGTAAGGCATGCAGGTTGTTATTTAACGCCGGTATTGTATCGGTATCAGTGTCGGCATTAGTCAATACCAGAGCCAAAGTATTGGTGTATCCCTATACATTACCAGTAAATGAATAAAGTAAAAGGTCAAGATATGTTTAAAAAAATATCGAAAATGACCTTATTTTCTATTTACCCATCAACTGTCAGATAAAAAATCCTCTGAAATTAAGAACATTAATTTCCTCTTTTGCTAATTCATGTCACTGTTAATATTTATTTGTTAAGAGACTAATGTGAAGCAGATAAAACGCTCACAGCCCATTAATGCAGAGACGTGTCTCTGTTACAAATGGTGATGATGCTGATAGCTGATGATTTATCATTGCAGATCTTGTAAAAAGAAGTGTTAGCAGTTTTCGCCACCAGGGGGCGATGTGACTTGGATGAAAACGGGTCATTTGTTTATTTTTGGAGACTTCAGTGTGAGCCACATTTTTCCAAACAGAGAAAAAAACCTCCTCTTCTTTCTGTCAGTCGTCCTGTTTCCTCTCTCTGCATCTCTCCCTCTCTCTGAGGCGATATAATCCTGCTGGTCTCTGGCGTCATTAGAGAGAGAGAGAGAGAGAGAGAGAGTGTGTGTGTGTGTGTGTGTTAGAGAGAGGAGAGGAGAGAGAGGGGGGATGCTGGTGTAGTCGAGTTGAGTGAGATGCTCAGTAACCAACGGCAGCGCAACAATGCCGCACGACCACTGGTGAGTCTGGCATCTCCTCTCATCCTCCATCTGTGTCTTTGTGTGTGTGTGTGTGTGTGTGTGTGTGTGTGTGTGTGTGTGTGTGTGTGTGTTATATTCCACTGCAGCCCCTTTCTGATGCATTCAAGTCACATGATTTGTACAAGAGTTTCTGGACTGTTAGGATGTTGGGGATCATCAGGTTGCATGTTAGTAATTTTATGAGCTCGTGCTCAAAGATTTGTGTGTGTATGTGTGCGTGCGTTTGTGCATGTTAAAGCTGTTGCTCTGACCTTTAAATCAGCTTATGTGTCAGTTTAAACTCTTGATTTCCCCTCAAGAGATGGGTTAATAGAAATCTGTCTCTGATGGGAAAGATTCTTGAATCTTCAGCTCTGCAGGATCAGTTCTGAGAGATAAAAAAGATAGAAATTCAAGATATTCACTAGCTAAATAATAATGAAAGAAAATGATAAAAAAAAAACTCTTTTTTTTTTTATTCAGGTTAAAAGCCATAGTTTGGCCAATTCAAACCAATTTTGACCATCCTTAAAAAGAGTAAAGAGGTAAAAAACCTATTGTAGATAGAGCTAAATCTGCAGAAAACCCAGAGAAAATGATTAATGCTGCATAGTTCATCAGTCAAATACATTTCCCGAAAGTGCATTAAGCCTGTAGTGCATGCCTGTGTGTTTGTATGCACGCATGTGTGTGCGTGTGCATTTAAAGGGCAGACACTCCGTCTGTCTAGAAACAGAAGTCGGCAGTGTCTCCTCTCTCTCCTCCTTCTGCTGCTGCTGCTGTTGTTATTTATGATGTTGTTTGCGCCACTTTGTCTTTTTTATATTGTTGTTGACGCTGCTGACTCATTCCGTACCTGAAGAATTTAATTAGACTTCAAAATGAGAGAAAGAAGAAGTAAAAACAGACGTGAGGCCGCAGACAAATGTCTCTGCAGGTGTTGGAGAGAATCCGACGACTATAAACTCCACAAACTGCAGATTTATCTTTTTAATGTCGAACCTCAGCCGTTCAATGTGTGGTCTATGTGTGTGTTCAACACAAAGTCTTGGCAGCACCCCCTAGAGGCTGAGCGGCTCATAAAACTCACATTATTAAAGTCTTAAGTCATTCAGCTGATGTTACATAAGAAAACAACAACCATAGATCTTTGGTGTAAAAGTAAAGAAGTGCCAAATTGGTTTCAAATTGCAGTGATTTTCATGACCAGCAAGAGGCAACTCCAGAAGTTTAATGGGCAACTGTTCATCCTCAGCCATTTTGTTCTCTCAGTGAATGTTTTCCAAATGTGTAAATAGTCTCAATTACTACTTTTACTTTGATTTCATTCTATTTACCTCATTCTATTACTCTTACTTAGTTACATTGACTTCTTTCTATTGCTTTTACCTCACTTTACTGCCTTGATGTAATTATTTTGCTCCGATTTCATTCTACAGACCTTGTTCTGTTGCTTTGATGTCATTCTAGTGATAAGATCTCATTTTATTGCTTCGATGATGCTCTATTGTTTTAATTTCATTCTATTGATGTCATTCTATTGCTTTGATATTCTGTTGTTTTAAACTCATTATATTGCTCAAATTTCATATTGTTACTTTGATTTCATTCTTTTATTTTATACTATTGCTTGTATGTCACTTTATTGTTTTGATGAAATTCTGTTGCTCTTAATGTCATTCTGTTGATTTGATTTCACTCTATTTTTGATGATCCAATTCCATTCATCTAATGCTATTGATATCATTTTACTGTTTCAGCCTCACTCTATTTCTTTGATGTCATTTAATTTTAATGTCAATCGATTTGATTTCATTCTGTTGACCTTATTCTATTATTTGATGTCATTTTATGGTTTTTTTTTAATTGAATTGATCTCATTCTTTTGCTTTGATCCTGCTCTGTTCTTTTGTTCTATTGTTTAGATTTTATTCTATTGATTTGATGTCATTCAATTGCTTTAATCTTATTCTATTGATTTTTTTTTTGCTGTCGACCTCTTTTCTTTGGTGTCATTCTGTTGCTTCGATCTCATTATATTACTTGGATCTTGTTTTACTGAACTCACTATTGCTTTGATGTCATTCTATTACTTTTATATCATTCAATTGATCTCATTCTATTACTTGATGTCACCCCATTGCTATGATGTTCTGATAGTTTCAGTGCACGTTGGAACTCTTGACCCTTTTTAACCTGTGCATGAATCACACAACTCAGACATTTATATCATGCTTCTTAGAACATTTCGATGCTGGCTCTAAAACTCCATCATGATCAAATGTACACAGGTTGATATTTTGTCTTCCTTGGCTCAGTAGCGAAGATCACTTTCACTTCCCCATCAGAGGGTTTGGACCATCAGTAGTAGAATACCCTGAGTGACTGGTTTGATTTGGTTGAAGTCAAATTAAAGTGTTTTTTCCTGTGGGGTTTGTCCCCCTGCAGGTCTGTCAGGAACATCTGTCACTTCAGATCTGCTGAAGCTCAGCTGGTGGGTTTGTAACAGACGAACATCGTCCCTCAGCCGGTCCCACTCTAAATTTAAAACTCTCCCAGGCTTTGATGGTCGCTGGCTTTAGTCTGCCTCCGTCTCTTAGTGAGCGTCTCAATCTGCTGTTAAAACCTTCAGGGTGTGTTTTTGAGGACAGGGAGGACTTGGATTCAGACGCTGGACTTGTCTCGAGTTTTGTTGTGATTTTTGTGAACAGAAGCTCTCGGTGGTGCTTGGAGTCAAGGAGCATTTCGTGTGTTTGTGGAATAAATTTGTGTTTTTAACTTTTTTTATGTAGCAGTTCTAAACAACCTTATTTAACCATGACCTCTGCTTTTCCAAGAGACGAAGAGGCGGTATAGGAATCAGAGCTAGCGCACAGCTTATTGGACCAATGTTGGAACCAAGCATCTGATCGTCTTGGTGACATTTTTGTGTCATTTAAAGAAAGAAGAAAGATCACAACATTTGACATCAGGCTTTAACCATGATGATGTTTGAGGATTCAACAGAGGGTCATAACAAATGATCCAACCAACTTTTCAACTTAATTGAATTTAAACTCATTCTTTGACATTTCAAAAAGAAAATCTGGACGCAGTATCACTCAGAAAATGTCTCAAGTATGGGACTGGGAAAGAGAGGGATCAACTGGTTCTTAAAAGGATTATTGAGGTCATTTTTGATTTATGGCGAGCAATTTTGGGTGCCACACAATTTACAGGAGGTCAAAACAACACCAAATCAGTAACTCCTAAAGCCAAAGAATCCAACAATCATGTAAAATTGAAAATCTATCTTGTCCCATAAGAAGGCAAGAGAGGTAAACTGTGCAAACGAGATGCTCAGGAAGTGTCATGATCTGAAGCCGACTCAGAAAAATGGAGGGTTACTTTGGGTCTCTACCAGAATACAAAACAAATACCAAACCTAGAATACTAGAATACCTAAAACACAATCAGTGAAACAAATTACTCCTGTTCTTATGACTGTAGACCTGAAACTTTATCATGTGTTGCATCTCAAGGCCAATTTACACTAATGTTTGTTTTTAAGTTTTTTTTTGTCATAAACTTTTGACTCTGGGCTGCCCCCCCTAACATAAAGGATGCAAGGCAGTATGTGAGCAGTGACAATAACATCATTTGAAAAGGACAGATACATTTTTGTGCCTAAATGAGAAGGCCTTAAGTTGTGGTTTACCGACACTTGCTAAAGCTCTACCTTTGGTAAATTCTCAGTGCTGTAGAATGGATCCATGTTGTCCCACTCACACACAGCATTCACACATCATACCCTGCCGTATGTCTCCGGCTGCTCACAGCTGTTATGCTGTGAGTCTTTTTTTTATTTTCACTGGAGTCACACACTGAGGAGTTTCCTGGATTCCCACTCCAGTGATGATCCTATCTTATGTCATGTTGGGGGGGGTAAAACTTCAAAACTGTTGACTTCTGGTCCAGCTCTGATCATTATGTTGTTTTTCTGTTGAAGTCAAGATAAATACCATTTGGTTTGAACACGCTTTGTTTTATTTTGAAAGTCACTGGGATCAGTATGTCTGGCACCCCAACAGAAGGGTACCAAAAAGTAGGGTGGTATGGGTCGGTAACTTCCACCTGTTCCAGTTTTAGTCAAAAGAAACGCCACAAAGTGTGTGCTATACCAAGACGAACTGAACAGCTTGGTCAAAATGGGGCTCATCTCAAGATCACTAAGACTCGTAATTCTTTGGATTTTTCTCAGAATCAGAAAGCCTAGCCTCTGTAGCTTACAGGTTAAACCTGACTTACAGAGGCTGGTGAACTGGAAGGGACTTAAAAATATCTGTACCCTTTGGATTGAGAGAAATGCCCCCCTAGCTTCAAGTATAAGCGACTTTCTCAGTTTTAGAAAAAAGCCCGACCGCAACTGAAGTGTTAGAGATCGATAGCTTCAGTTTGAGTCTGATTAAATCAAAGATGCTGATGAAATCCAGACTTTGATCAGTTTCAGAGGAACAAACATGGACGTGTGTTGGTCTTTAACTGAAAAGTGAAGTTCTGGCGTCCTGCTGCTGTCACATTACTTCATGTTGGAGGAGCTCGAGGGTTAAATTTAAATGTTAATGAGCAGCTTTGATGTTCTCTCAGAGCCCTGTGGGCCTCCTGGTTTGAAAAGAAAATTCATAGATATATTTTTCATGACTTTACAGGCTGGCGAATCACCTGGAACGGCCCCAAAGAGGTACAGATGAAACCGATAAACATCCTCATGTCGCCATATTTAATTTATGAGCAGTGGAGGCTTTGTAACACAACAGGACGGAGACAATCCGTTAACATGGATCATAAAACATCAGTCACATCTGCTGTCAGGATGTATAAACACTTAGTAAATACTTAATTATGTAAAGGATGGATTTGATGCTGCGGGTTAAAAACAGTATAAAGCTAGAATGCACTTATAAGCATCTATCATCAGTGTGCACAGTGAAATATCCAAAAGTTTAACCTATGAAATCTAAGTATTTCAGTCTGCACTGATTAAGAGTATCTCTAAAGTTCATCTGATATTAGGAAGCATTTACTCCAGACACACTTTCTTCCTTGCTGAGTCAAAATCATTTTCATTGAAGCTTAGCCGAACACCCAAGCGGTTCCTTGGGTCCCAGAGATCGTTTACTCTAATTTTGTTGACATTCTGTTCTAAATGTGAAGTAATACAACTCAATACCGCAGAAAACTTAACTTAGACTGCAATATTCTATCCTAATTTTGTGTCACTGTCAGGAACCAAAAAGCGGAAATGCACATGCCTAATTGAGTCTACAAATCTTGGACATTTTGTTATCTACAAAGCATCTGAAAAATACTCACAGAGCTTCACTTTTTCCGCATCTTGTTAGCTTCATTCCAAAACGGAATAAATTCATTTTTTTCTTCAAATTCTACACACAACTACCCTTAATGATAAGGTCAAAAGAGTGTTTTCTTTTTCAAAATGTATTTTTCGGACACGATTTGTCTTATTTTGAAAAACACACAGGCTGTTTTTATGTGATTTCCTGTCCCTTGCAGTTTTTACGCAGCAGCTGCAATATGTTTTCCCCGACTCTGTGGGTTTGTGTTATTTAAAAATACTTTACAGATAACTCTCTGCTGCAGGAAAGGTTCAGAGGAGAAAAAGACGTTGTGGTGAGTTGTGAGTCAGTCAGGAAGCAGCGAGGAGAGGCGGGATGACATTTGAAAAAAGCAGCTGAGGCGTCACAACTCACCTTGATGAGTCCAGGAACCTTTAAAGAGTTCAACCTCCTAGGCGAGGGAACTTCCTGACAGGAACTAAATTTAGTCATTCGTTCCTCAAATCAGAGCTGAGTTCATGAAAAGGTTCCTGGTCCCCTAGGAGGTTTCTGGAAAGATCTGTAGTAGTCTTTTCTGCATTTCAAACTGAACTTGTCCTGAACTTCACGTGTCAGGCTCTTGAGGCCCGGTGCATTGTGGGAATGGCCCACAGGAGTACTTGACATCAGTGACTCATGTGAACGTGTACGTGTGTATGAACGTGTGAGTGTGTGACACTGATGATGTGATCTGATGTGACAGCAGCAATAACGACCTGGCTGTGAGTCGACTAAAAAAGGGAAACTGTTGGGAAAGAAACTCTCTCTTAGTCTTCTTTTTTTCTTGCTCTCTTTCTGTCTCTCACACACACACACACACACACACACACACACACACACACACACACACACACTACAATGTGTGAAAACCCCCAAAATTGTAGGCTTATTTGTATGGGTCCAGGGTTTTGTCCCTGTTAAATTTAGAGTCCCCACATCGTGAGTGTGCAAATATGCATAGGACCCCACAAAGCCACACACACACACACACACACACACACACACACACACACACACACACACACACACACACACACACACACACACACGCACAGCCCCTTACAGAGTGACCTTTTTCCTCTCAGCAGGTTTCATGTCTCCTCTTACTCTCCGTCCTTATCCCCTTGTTGTCTCTTTCTGACCTTTTCCTTCACTCCTGGACTCTAATCTCACTAATCACTCCCTGAGGACGTGTTAACTCTCTACAAAGATTTAAACTGATGAATTAAAAAACATAAAAACGGTTAAGTGCAAGAAAGACTGAAAGTGTTCCTTGTGTGACGGATTCCTAAAGATCATCCCTTTATAAAGACCTGAAATGTCTAATGGGACAGCAGGAGACTGAACATGAATTTTTTCCGCTTCAAAGATTTTTGAATGGGTGTTTATGTGGTTTCTTGCATTTCTGTGGACAGCCTCTAGTGGACATTCTAGGAGCTGCAGGTTTCACCTTATTTTCTAGACTGGAGGCTTCCACAAGCTGAGCTTTACTTTGCTAAGTGCAAACTGCACATAACGAAAACAGCCTGCTAGAGAAAGCTTCAATGGCACATTGTGGATTGATCGACCAGTAAAACTTGTATCCTGGATTTTAAGCTATATAAAAAAATTGTCCTGCATGTTTGTTTGTTTTTGTTTGTTTGTTTAATGAAAAGTAATCAATAGAGAGCCTGTAAACATGTTTATTTCTGCTGTAAAGTTGGACCTGGGGCCCTAATGAGGCTGACTTATTTTTGAGGACAGCTTAGAGATGACACTAGAGGAGCTGCAGTTTTTGGAACTTTACCCTTTGTTCATTTTTGCATTTTTTTCAAAGAATTTATTTTTTTTGTGCATTTTTTTAAAATCTAGATGTAATTTAAAGCTTATAAGAGTAAAGTAAAGAGGAGTAATTGTGCCTCTATGGAGGATCTTTGTTCCGTAAATCTGGTGTCCCATAGTATCTTTACATGATTTACAGCTCAAAAAGAAAAAAATCTCACTCTTCGGTGTTTTAGAAAACCCTTATTACAGCTTCTATCTGAAATGCTTGGTATTATCTGCTGTCTCTTTAAGTCCTTGAGTGTCTATAGGGGGCAGAATTTTGGATCAACCTTGGTGTTTGAAGCCCTGCACCCTTCAGGTGTAAATCAATTCGGAGATACTCATGCAATTATGTCAGGATTTCAGCAAGTCTCGTTAAGATCTTGTGAAGATCTGGTACCATTTTTACAGAGCTGAGCAACCAGCATTGCCACTTTAAACCAATGTCTACAACATAAGTAAGCAGAGTACACACTCTTTTTAGATATCTAGACCCTGATTTGTCATCATCTGAGATTAACAGTCAGATTTAAAAACTCTTTAGAAAAGACAAAAAAGTTCAAGTTGAAATGTGTCAAGAAATGAAAAAACATTTATTACATGGATATTTATTAGGTGACCTTATTAGGATAGTTGAAGATGAAGTGCAAATGTTTCCCATGTTGGTAATCATCCCACCATTCCTCTAAATAACCTCCTCCCTCTTCTCTCTGTCCTTTATGAATCCAAACTAATTTCAGCAATCTGACATTTCCACTGAAAGAGATAAAAGTGGAACAGCCAGAGGGGTGGAGAGCTCGCAGGGAGGACTGTGACCTTGTGCTAATGTGTGTGTGTGTAATTGTGTGTAACAGTATGTGTGTAACAGTATGTGTGTAACAGTATGTGTGTGTGTGTGTGTGTGTGTGTGTGTGTTGCGACTGCGTGTGTGACTGTGTGTGAGTGAGAGAGAAGCATACAAAGTGAGCGATGCAGCATGAAAACCTATGAAACACCAAGACGAGACTGAGAGAAGAAAGAGTGGAAGCAGCAGGGACACCTTGAGGGTAAATTTAGTCTGTTTACAGCATTTTAATAAATCCTCAGAGTGTTTGTGACATTAAACAGCATCCAAAAATAATCTCAACAAACCATTTTTTTGCTGTTGTTTGTTTTATTTATTTTAGCTCTGTGCAGCTGTCAAGCTTTGTGTCGAAAAATATTCAGATAAAAGCTTGTATATTGTCTGTGTTATAATCTGAGGTTGATTAGTGATGTCTTCAGTGATATTGTGACACCTCAGCGGGACATTTGACACCTCTGATCAGGAGTATGTGATAACGAAGGTGAGACGTCATCAACCTCCTGACGCTCAGCTCAGGAAAACAAACATCACGTCAGAGCTCAAAGAAGCTTAATGAGCATGGAATTCAGTTTATAACGTTGCTTCAATCTGAGAAAAAATCTAAACTCAGTCATTATGATACACAACCATGAGTCAGCAGATTTCAGCTTAACTAACTTTAACCAATCAATCAACACTCTGTTTACTGCATGAAAATAACCAGATGTCAGCTTAAAATTCTGGACATTATCTAACTAGTTAACATGTGCTTTCAGTTGCATTAAGAAATGATATTCTGGCAAACACCTAAATTTACTTAAATATTCTTTCAACACAAGCCTGGTTTATGAACAACTTTTTTTCCTTTTATGTGTATAAAAACACTTATTAAACTATTCCGAATAAGTTATGATTAAAACTGAAAATTAATTCAAATGAATTTACACCACTTTGTCCCCATGAAAAGACAACTTTAATCTTGTAGATGAATAACTGTGTTTTTGTATTTTTATTTTTTTTCTTTTTAGAGAAAACATTTTTGTTCAGTGTTCTTCTCTCAGCTTGCTAATTCCTAAATGTATTATTTAATTAACATCTAAATACTCGTAAAGTTACAAATTACAAAATTTACTTAATCTTATTGAGTTCTGACACTAATGTTCAAACAAACACCTTTACTTGTGTAATTGAGCGACTTTATATTCTTGTTAGCATGCTTTTTACATATCCATTCTTTTTTTTATACTCTTAACTTGTAAAATCCTTTCCAAAAAATGTAAAACTTTATTTTATTGATGTTGCCACCACATACTCATATATAAACAGTACTTTTCTCCTCCTTTTGACACTTTTTTATGGCTTTCATTCCTTCTATGAAATTGACATAAATTAACAAATTATTCTCATCAAATGAACTTAAACAAAGTTAGTCTTTTACAATTTTTAGCTTTTACAGTTTACAGTTTTACAGTTTCATTTAGCAGACCTTTTTGTCCAAAGTGACTGCTAACAAAAGCTAGGATTTGGACAGAAAAAAAACGTAGTTAGTGTTACAAAGTGCTACAAGTTATTTTGGGCATTAAGTGCAAAAAGATTTTTTTTGTACAACAATCTAATAATCTATCCAACTAGCCACAATTAATTGCCGCAATTATGAACTTCAACGTTCAACAACATTCAGTAATTAGTGCTGAAAATTCATTAAGAGCTGGGTCTTAAACCTTCCGACTAATTCTACCCCTAAAGACAAAGAGGAGAAGGGTTAACTTAAGTGTTCCCTGAACAGATGAGTCTTCAGACATCTCTTAAAAAGTAGAAAGGGACTCTGTGGATCATATAGAGTTAGGTAATTCATTCTACTATTCGGGCACCATAGAGGAGGAGAGTGTGGCTAGAGATTTAGAGCCGCACTGGGCTGGGAGCACCAGGTATCTTTCAGAACGTAGCGGGCAAGAAGAAGTGTAGACCTGGAAGAGGGACCCCAGGTAGGTAGGAGCCATTCTTGTCAATGTTTTGTAAGCCAGAAGAATAGCTTTGAATTTGATTTGAGCTGCCACTGGCAAATGTTATAGAGGGCATATCGACAAGATCGAGCAATCGAGGCCACGTGAACCTTAAAGGTCAGCTGGTCCTCAATCATGACACCCAGATTTCTGGTAGAGTTTGTGGGTGCAAGTTGATTGGAATCAAGCAGGACACTGATCTGCAGTTGAACTGAGGGACAAGCTAGAAGGACTATGAGGTCAGTTTTTGGCAGGTTTAGCTGAAGGTGGCGTTCCTTCATCCATGTGGACATACCAGCCGGACATGTTGATACTCGAGCCAGGACAGTTGTGTCCTCAGTAGGAAAAGACAGGAAAAGCTGAGTGTCGTCAGCATAACAGTGGTAGAAGAAGCCATGAGAGCGGCTCACTGCATAAAGTAAGGTGGTGCCTAAGGACAAAGAAGAGGACCAAGCACTGACCCCTGGGGTACCCCTGTTGATAAGTCATGTGGTTTAGACACTTCTCCTTGCCACGACACACTGAAGGATCTGCCTGTGAGGCAGGACTTGAACCATGACAGCACAGATCCTGAGAGGCCAAGTTCAGAGAGTGTGGGTAGAATTTGATGGGATTTTTTTTTTGTAAAGTTTCAACTTTTTTTCTCATGGACTTAAATCTTTTAAATTTCAACTGTATTTGCTTAAATTTGTGACTGTATTTTCCCAATTTTTCATTTGTTCTCTTTTAAAAAAAACATTAAATGTTATCTTTAGGGTGAAGATTTTTTCAACTGTTCGACTCCTTTTGTTCTACAATTTTGGTCAGACATTTTGTCTTAATCTCGTCACGTAACGACTTCTGTCTTTCAACTTTATTTCATCTGTTTCTCATCAATTGATGTTTTATATTGGTTTTTGTGTTTTTCTTCATGTATTGCTGTTTTCTAACCCGTAAATTCAGTTGAGGGGCAGGAAACCCCACCCCCAATTCGGCACACAACCAGAACATTCAGTGACATCATGAAGTCTGCCAATGAGGGGGATTTGTTGTCTCAACTAGTAGGGTTACGAGTCTCCGCACGGAGACACACACCAGTCATTGCTACCCGAGTCGAAGTCCAAATCAGCCATTTTCTGACAATCTGTTGTCTGATTGATGCTTTAATCCGATTGGCTGGTGGATGATTCTCCAAAAGTTTAATCCAGGTCAAAACCTGATTCATGTCAGACAGGTGGTTACTGTGGCAACCAGGTGGAGCGATGTTCAGCCGACCTGCTGAAGGCAAAGAAAACTTAAGGTCTTTTAGCAGCTGGTGATTACAGTGTGAGTTTGTGTGTGTGTGTGTGTGTGTGTGTGTGTGAGTGTGTGTGTGTGTGAGCGTGTGGAACATGAAGTCATCTACAGCTGAGTGTGTCGAGGCTGCGGACAGCTTGAAGCTCAGTCTGTAGGGACTCATCACTCCTTTGTGTGTGTGGCATACAAAACACAGGACACACACACACAATGGACTTGTACAGACAGCTAACGAGCAGAGAGAGTTGAACATCAACAAAACTTCTTCAGACACGACGTTGGGGTGCAAATCTGCACCTTCCTGAAAAAGTAATCTCCAGCAGCTGAATAATGACAAAACAGTGATAAAATACTGTTAGATAAATGATTAGTTTTCCCATGATCCTCTAAGCTGAACTTTGAATGACTGTTTCTGTTTATGTGTTTTTCCAGCAAACAGGAGCTCCTGACCATCTCCAATGTCCCCGTTACAGACTGCCCCCCCTCGCCCCCCAGAACTGCACCCCCCACGATGAAGGTGATGCACTTTCCTGTTTATTTGTACTGTGTGAAGACAGCTCAGCATCCTCAGTATGAAACAGTTTATTTTATATCCTGCACTTGCACCCTCTACAGAGAACCAGTTAGAAACAATATCAGTATTTAAATGTTTTGATGGCAGCAAACCTTTCCTTTCTCTTTCTGCAGTCGGCCCATTTCTTTGACATGATGGACAAGATGGAGGTAAGAATCAAATCTGAATGTGTGTGCAGAGGGGTTATTTTCCCATTCAGGTAGTTTTATTTCTGTCAAACATACTCTGAGTTTGTTCAGTTATTAAGCTGTAAAACTGTGGCACAAGACTTCACCTACTCAGGAAATATTTAGACAAACCAGTTATAATGAGCTCTGAATCAAGCCACACCCCCGATCGCCATGGTTTACAAATCAGGCTCTAATTCTGGCAGAACACTCACGTGGCCATGCATGAGAAGATCGGGTGTATCAAGCTGTGATTAATCCGCTGCAGAAAATAGTCTCTTCACTTGCAGTCCTGAGTGAAACAAATTATATCCCGGTACGAGACGACAGATCTGAATTCAGAGCCTTAGATCATCTTTACACTGTGTTCTCTTCCTCATGGTGACACAGCAGGTGCCAGAAGCTGCAGAGATGAAGACGATCCCTCAGAGACAGAAGGCACGTCTGTCCATCCGTCTGTCCCCATGTCCATCCACTTCCACTCAATATCATTTCATTTATCCGTGCAAAGAGAGCCAAAACAGCATGTCTCTGAACTCACTGTGAAACTGAAATTCATTTTACTCTTCCTTTAGTCATAACCAAACACATCTCAGGTTTGTGACGAAGAAAATGTGATCGTGGATTTTAGGCTGGAGGGATCTGAGGTAGCAGAATGTGTGTTTTTTTTTTTGGTTGTTTCCTTTTTTCAGTATTTTCTGAACCTTTATTTCTCCAGGTTATTCCCACTGGGGTCAGTTATCTCTGTTCTAAGGGGAACCCATCTTAGTCTGGCAGCCACACAAAGTTTCAACAACAAACCAGTCAAACTCATACAGAACTAAAAGTTCCCAGACAGGAGTCTGGATTCAGACTTAGAGCTAAGGATTCAAAAACATTCAGGCTAACTAAGTGTGAATTCCATTATTCAGGATGAAGGGGGAAGAAATTTATGCAGGGTGGTTTAAAGGTACATGACAATATTCTTGAATGTTGTTTTGAAGATAAAGAAGTTTTTGGAGAATTTTACCCAGAAAAGCTTGAAAAGCAGAGAGCAGTATTCCAAAATGTTGTTTTAAATGACTTTCAAGATAAAGAAGAGTATTCCACAACTTTTTTTTAATTTTTAATTTTTTAATGGCGATCAAGATAAAGAGCAATATTCAAGGATCTTGCTCAGTAGGGTTAGGCCTGGCTCACACTACAGGATTCTCGGCCCGATTTGACCCCAATTTGGTCGTCCTGACAATCGGGGAAGAAATCTGGGCAGGGACTAAAATCGGCCCTGACGTTGGGGCAAGATTATCTTCCAGTGTGAGCGGTTGACAGATGAATCTTTAGCCCCACTATCGTCTCACAGACTCGTCGGAGCCACCCCGATAATTTTCAAACATGTTTGATATTTATCTGGATGATTATAACATTCATTCTCACTGAGGATGACAACAGCCAATTAGAGAGAGCCCCCTTACAAGAGACCAGACAACAGACAACAAACACAGGCTCAAGTGCAACTGAAAGGCTCCGGGTCAGCTGACTGCACGCTCCACTGGCCCACTCGAGCCAGTTCAATAATGCCTTTAAAAATAACACATAACCACGCCATTTTCATTCAGTAGCAAACTGTTGTTTTATCAGTGATCGCGTGAGATCATGCCATTATTGGCTGATACAGCAACAGTTTCACCTCTGTCCCTCTACGTGCGCGTAATGGATGAAAGGCGCCGCTGCAGACAGCTCCGCTTCTCTTTCCTCCTGTCCCACCAGTGCGCTAAAAACCTCAGATCAAACAACTGAGCACATGTGGTCCATCACTCTCTCTGGTCAAATAATCCTGGTGAAATCCTGTAGTGTGTGCTGGTCAGTATTTTCAAATCTTGTTTTTAGAGTGTGCTTAAGATTTAAGAGAAGATGATCTGTGCAGATTCTCCTTATGTGTGAGATACAACCCAATTTCAGAATCTTTTAAGATTTTTAAAATCCTGTAGTGTGAGCCAGGCTTTAGGCATTGTTTAATATTGAATGATTCTGGTTCCTAATGATTCGTGATTCCAGTTCTTTTAAGAGAAAAATAAGTTTGCATGGTTTAAATGAGGGTGCTTACCAGAGTTCTTTTTTGATGAGATGTCTGAACTTCTCCATGAATTTTTTAGTTATATGATTTCTTTTATGAACTTTACTATGAATTCCCCACAGGGCTATTCCAACCAGTATATTAATGTCAAACCTTTGAACTTGATTATAAGTGTAATGGAGTTTCTTTTCACAGGAGTACACTTTCATAAAAGATCTTATTTTTTTAAAACCACCTGAAAAAGCATTCGATCTCTCACTGATGGGCTAACCTGGTGCAAAATAACAAATGAATAAAAAGAACAATTTGTAAAGCCTAGTCCAGATTAGCAGGGAGTAGAGTGTATAGGTACAAAAACAGGTTTTGTTCAGGAAATTTGAACCATTTCGGGGGAATCAGAATCCCAGTTCCCATCGATGCTCGGGACTTGATGTCCAACCCTTTTGCTTGGGAAGGCTTTGAGGATGACAATGAGAGGGATAACAAGAGTATTTCTATAAGAGACATGTACTTATGCATGTTTGTGTCATAGTTTTATAACAGGTATCACCACCCAATAATAAACTGTGATAGTTTGACAACTCATCTCATTCTGTATCACGTGCCCCTCTCATGTCCTCGATATCCAATCATGCAGCTTATTCATCAGAGTCTTTGCATGGTGGTTTTTCTTGTGTATTTGTTTCGTCATGTGTGTAACTTTTGGTCTTCTCTTGCAGGACGACTACATTCCCTATCCAAGGATTGAGGAGGTGAGAACAAACAGCTTTGTGAATTCATAGGAGCTGCGTGAGATGATATAAAAAAAAAAACAGGTTTCAGGTTAGACTCTGAATCAGTTTAGTAAACAGTAAAGCTCTGTTTGCGTCCTCATTGCTGTGTTACCTGCTGCAGGTGTTGGAGAGGGGGGGTCCGTACCCTCAGGTCATCCTTCCACAATTTGGAGGCTACTGGATCGAGGACCCTGAGGCTCCTCCCCCACCTGCACCTCCACCTGAGATCAAGGCGGAGGAAGCAGAGGAGCAGGAGGAGGAGAAGGGGGTGTTAAAGGAAATAGAGGAGGAGGAGAGACCCCAAGGGGATTATGGGTACCAGCTTGAGGAGATCAGCGAGGCTGCTCGGGCATACAGGAAGCACTTCTTAGGCCGGGTGAGGAGAAACACCATCATGGTTGTGTTTTCTTTAGCTCTGAGCTCATGTTCAACAGGCAGAGTATCAGACACCAGCCAATCAGGACTTTGAGTGATTTTTTTCTCTTCCTACCCCATGTTTTTGTGTTCTCTCTCAGGAACATTTAAACTTCTTCTGTTCGGCCAGCAGTCAAGGGAACCTCCTTCTGTCTGTGAGGCACGAAGAGGAGAAGGATCACGAGTCGCTCCACGTTATCGTCAGGTACACGAACACCTCAGTGAAGAAGCCTCAGCTGGGCCTCAGCTTTTTAACTTTACTACAAACTGAGTCTAACTCCAAAAGAAGTATATTGTGGGGAAAAGAAAGGCATAGAGCTAAAGAGACAGGAAGTGTGGGCAGTAGAGTTTTGGGGAAGGGTTGTTGCCAGAAGTCAAAGCCGTATCCGCAGCGATGAGGACTGTAGCCTCTGTTTTTAGGTTGATTGCTTAAACGTGTCTTTTCTTGATCCTGTCTCTCCTTAGGTCTCGGGTAAAGAGTGTCTACCACAGATTGTCTCTGTCAGAGCTACCTGAGATCCCAAGCGTTCCTGAGCTCGCCAAGGTACAAACACAAAGCCAGAAAACGAGCTTCAGAGGGGCGTCACAGCTGGACAAATTACATAAGCATCAACAGCCACTAAACCTGCATTCTTTCTGATGTCCTGCAGGGGGCACCCCCTGTAGTTTTATAGATCAGTTTCTACTCAATGTGGCTGGCTTTTCAAGGGCTTGCTAAACTCTTTAAGACCAAAGATACAACATAAATACCAAACCAGAGCCATTGTGTATCAGTTACCTAACCTCTCACCATGAAACCATCTACGGTCCTGCAAGTTCCCTCACACACACTGTGTATGTTAATGTGGCTAATGGGGACCATTAAAAAGAAATGACACAGGGTTCAAGTGACATCATCGATGGATTCAGTCTGTCACAAGAACTGATCTCAGTGTTGAAGCCCTTTCTCTCTCTCTCTCTCTCTCTCTGTGTCTTCTAGCTGCTGTGCGATGAAGCCACAGGTCTACGTTTCAGTCCCGTTCTCTATCCCAAGGTGACAGCAAAAATATACATCACACCTATGACTCCAAATATTCTAACAATGTCAAGGCCCTGACTAATTCAAACATACCTGTCTCCGTCTGTCTGTCTCCAGGCATCTCAGCTGATAGTAAACTACGATGAACATGAAGTCAACAACACCTTCAAGTTTGGAGTCATTTTCCAAAGATTTGGTCAGGTACTAACCAACTGTCGACTCTTTGAAAAATGCAGCTAGAGCAGAAAAAAGCTTAAAAATGCTAAGATCAAAGGAAACAATACTTTGATCTCTAAATCTCAGAATGCTAAGTGAAAAATCTAAATTTTGGAGCAAAGTGGAATCTTAAAAGGACATTGTATTCATTCCCACCCTCTTCTGTAGATTATACCCCTTATTTAATAGCATTTTATAATTATTTTAAGTAAACCTGAAGGAAAAAATGAACACTTTGGCTTAAATCAGCATGACTATCATGATAAAAACATGTTTGAAAAGCATTTTTTACTTCTATACCTTGACCCATGTCACATCTGTTGACATGGAGTAGGCAGACTTAATTACCTATGCCTCAGACAGTCAATAGGGGGAGCTCTAAATGTTTTAGCTTCCATTCTGAGTAGATGTACTTGGTTTGCTTTGCAGGAGCCTAAATCATTTTCTCACTTGTCCCACAGGTATCTGAGGAGGAGCTGTTCAGGAACAATGAGGAGACACCAGCGTTCACAGAGTTTTTGCAGCTGCTGGGAGACACCGTTGATCTTCAGGACTTCAAGGGGTAAACAACACACTGAAAAAACTGAAATCTTATCAAGTCTTTTTGTCTTATTTTCAGTAGAAAATTCATTTTTAGACTCAATACGAGCCACATTCACCTGACCAGTCCAGAAAAATGTCTTGTTTCAAGTTATTTAAAGACAAAAATGAGGTCTGAGTTGCTTGTAACCAGTAAAAAAAATCTGCCAATGGAACAAGAGAAAAGTTACTTGTACTGAGACATCATTCTAGTCTCAAGGAAATTTTCAAGCAATTTTTTCCTGTTCCATTGGCAGATTTTTTTACTGGTAACAAGCGATTCAAACCTCGTTTTTGTACTCTGATAACTTGAAACAAGACATTTTTCTGGATTGATAAGTTGAAAGTGGCTCATATCTAGTATAATAAGACAATTTTTACTTAAAAAAAGACAAAAACACTTGATAAGATTTCAGTTTTTTGCAGTGCAAAACTGCTCCACATGTGCTTAGTCTGATCATTTCAGCCAATGACTCAGACTGAAGTAATGATGCGTGCAGACTATTAATGAGCCTTTAATGGACAGACGACCAGCAGGGGACACGGGAACAGCCTGACAGCTGGCTAAATTAGAAAGGTCATTCAGAATAAGGTAATTCTCACAATGCTCTTCTGTGCAGATTTCGGGGTGGTCTGGATGTGTCTCATGGTCAGACGGGATCTCAGTCTGTATACACGGTGCACAGAGAGCAGGAGATCATGTTCCACGTCTCCACCAAACTGCCCTTCACAGAGGGAGACACTCAGCAGGTAGGCAGCTTGACTCAACATGAAAACTGAGACAGGAAGTAGCAGAGATGCACAGTATCACATGTTTTTGTGACATGTCCTGATGATAAAATGACATTTTCTCTCATTCAGCTCCAGAGAAAGCGTCACATAGGAAATGACATCGTAGCTGTGGTGTTCCAGGAAGAGGCCACGCCTTTTGTCCCTGATATGATCGCCTCCAACTTTTTGCACGCCTTCATCATTGTGCAGGTGGAGGAGCCATGTTCAGAAAGCACCTGCTACAAGGTACAGATCAGGATGTAGATGATCAACCTTTATGCAAGTGTTCTAAGAGCTCTGGGTATAAAACTTTTATTTGGTTAGATTTAGTCTGTTTTTCAATTTTGGTTTAGTTTAGTTTAGTCTGTGTATGCACTTGTGTTTTTTTCTGTATTTTAAGTCATTTCATGGTTATTTTTGAAGTCATGCTTTAGGTTGGTTCAGTTCTGTCATTAACATTGTGCTTAGTTTAGCACACTTATTTCACTTGCGATTATTTGCTTTGGTTAAGTTAAGTTTTTTTTAAGCTTGGATTATTTAAATGTGCTGAACTGTCCAGTAGGTTAAGTTTGGCTAGGTCTAGAATATTTAGTTTGCTCCATTTGGGTTTGGTTAAGCTAAGTCAGCTGGTCAAGTTAAGGTAGTGTTATTGAGTTAGTTATGTTGGTTTTGCTTGGCTTCGTTTGAAGTGTTGAGCTTTGGTTTTTTGAGTATTTTTAATTTGTTAGGTCAGGTTGGTTTTGTTTGTTGAAGACAGGTTCTTTTGGTTTGGACTATCAACTTTGTTTAGTCTGGTATGTAATTTATGATTTTGTAATGTCCATTTAATCAATTTTGTTCAGTTATCTCTTTTGTTTTTACCCTCAATAACTCACAATACCAAGTCTTCTGGATCATATCTTTACTTTTTTTTTTTTTTACATGTTTTAAGAGTCATTTTTGCAAAAAAATTTTGCTGTACATCAACACAACCCAAATATTCAGAACTCTGTAAAATGTATACACCAATGTCCAGACTAAATAGATAAATTGCAAAAAAAAAATCAATAAATCATAAAAACATGAAAACTGTACACATATTTTTCCAAACACAGAAACATCATGACTGTATTAAAAATGTAGATATAAAAAATCTTGATGATGTGAATTCACTGTAGAAAGCGACGTTAACTTCCATCTGGATGGTCATGCTTTTGTTGTTAAGGCTTTATTCTGGATTTCTGTAACGCTAATATTCTGAAAGCGCAAGATGAAAGTCTATGTGGTTTCAAATCAACAGCCAATCCAAACTAAAAATGCAAATTGCGCTATGTTGGGCTCTACACTGGGCTCTATGCATGGATCTATGCTGGGCTCTGCACAGGGCTTAACACTAAGCTTTAGACTTGGCTTTATTGGGTTTATTGGGTTAATTAAGTTTTTTCATCAGAAGTTGGTTTTGAGAACATGGATTTTAGGTTTTCTTTACTTTTTTTTTTCTTTAATCACATTTTTCTTTAGTTTGTTCACTATTTTTATTTACTCTATTTTTATTTATCCATGCTCTATCTTTTAGACTTTAATCTTCTTTGTTGGTTTTGTTGACAGGTGTCTGTCACAGCAAGGGAGGATGTTCCCCCGTTCGGCCCACCTCTTCCAAATCCAGCTGTTTTTACCAAGGTGAGAGGAAGTCTAGATTTATACAGTATGAAACAAAAATGCACAAGTAAGCAAAGGTCTGAACCTGATGTCTGTGTGTGTGTGTGTATTCAGGGTCCAGAGTTCAGAGAGTTTCTTCTCACAAAACTCATCAATGCAGAGCTTGCGTGCTACAAGAGCGATCGCTTCGCCCGACTGGAGGTAAAAACACCAAAACACAGAGCAGCATCCATGTTTTATGTTCAAAAGCAGTTGATAAATTTTCTTATCTAGAGAGTAAATACTGTAATTATTTAATCACTCATATACAAAGTTCTGCTCAACACAATTTTTCACCTTTTGACTCTGGAAATATTTTTTATCAGCTCTTTGTCAAGGCATGCCTCAGGGCTCAATGATGGATCCCCTGCTGTTTTCTAACTACATGGTTTTCCTGATGTGTTTGTGTATTTGTAGGAGCGTACTCGAACTGCACTGCTGGACAGCCTCCACGATGAGCTGCTGAGACGCTCCCAAAGCATGCTGGGATTGACATCAGGTTTTGAGGAGGAGGGAAGAGCTGAGAATGGACACGCCCATGGAGGTTTGCTGGAGTCCCTCAAGGTCAGTGTGAAAGTGTTTATGGTGGAAGTAGCTTTAGATCAGGGATCTCAAACTCGTGCCATGGAGGGCCTAGAGGCTGCAGGTTTTCTTTCCAACCACAAACTCCACCAGCTGAATTCACTGATTAGTCCCTGCTCTCTGCTTGAAGGTGAGGTAATCAGTGAAATCAGCTCGTGGAGTTTTTGGTTGGAAAGAAAACCCTGCAGCCTCTTGGCCCTCCATGGCACAAGTTTGGGATCCCTGCTTTAAATCTTTTTGAAGTTCTTTTTCCTTTAGATTTCAGATGTTTTTAAAAATCTTGACTAGAAAATGCAGCTCAGACTGAAAGCTTCTACTCATCAGGGGGTCAGCAGGAATAACGTTTTCTGCAGAGTTCAATTTGGATCCTGAATGGGATCATTTTCAACCCAAATTGACAGTTTTCAAAGTATCACTGCATCGAATAAGACTTGAAACTGTAGAATGAGACAACAAACTCATCAGGAAAATGTGTACTGAGGAAATCAGCTCAACTTCTACGAAATCAGACTGATTGTTGCTGCCCTCTAATGGATATAGGAGAGAATGAAGGGTCAAGGAAACTTCCTTGTCTCACTTTTCAGAACAGAGGGAGTTAGCGCACAATTTGTTAAATAACAACTAATTAACTCACTGCACTGCCCCTCCATGTAGGCACGTGGAAGGTCAGGGAGCTACCAGAACAGAGCAGGCCACCAAATACATATAACCTACTTAATTATTTTAACGGGAACGGTCATGATTGAATTTAACTGAACTAAATAATCTCTGTCTGTGTCAGAGGGCAATGCGAGGGCGGAGTGTGTCCATGGAGACAATGTCGAGAGGCGGGGCAGGTCTGCCCACCAGTCTGAGTGGAGGGGGTCTGGCCCACTTCAGCGCAGAGGTGAGGGAAACTCAAAGGTTTTTAAAGGTTTGAGGTAGATTTCAGCAGCAGAAAAGAACTGAACTCTGCCAGTTAAACTTCCTGTTTATGTCATTTGGGATGAAAGGATTTGTAAAAATAGGACTCAGGGTTTACATTTCTCGAGTTACCTTCCACAGCTGATGTGTGTGTGTTTTCTTTCAGTATAATGTTAAGTCTCCGGTGAAGAGGCGTTCAGGACTTTTTCCTCGTCTTCTGAGCGTGGACAGCCAAACAGAGAAACACAACCTGAGAGGGTACATTTCCACGTTAGCGTCTATATTTCATTCTTTCACCTGTCCACCTGTCCTGCTAAGTTAAGCTTTATTATGAGTGATCATTTAACCCTCTCAGTCTCCTCAGTGAGCAGAGGAGCTTCGATGGCTGTCATGCGACACTGGAGGTGAGGTCAGAGCTGCCGTCCAATCCCAGCTCGCCGGAGGCGGGACGAGACAAGTGTGTGTTTAACACTCTTATTCTCTTCTTACTTCTTCTCTTCCTACTCCATGACAAACTCATGGTTTCATTTTTTTCCTCTGAAGGATTCACATGAAGAAGGAGAGCAGCAAGATCTCCAGGTCAACATCCAGCAGCTGCAGCTTCAGTTTACCTGCCGACGACTCGCATCTGGTGAGAAACAAGAGTCCCCCCAAAGATGTACAGACTGTTTCTGAGTGGTATTCTAACTAGCATTAACAAATCAGGTATCAGCAGGTTTATTAGTCTGCATGCACTTTGTATGGAGAGCAAAAGCAAGAAGAACTCAATCCAACTCAATGGTATCCCAACTCCTGTCGCTGGAAATCTGATAAGGAATTTCTCCTTTTGACGACTGACCTGACAAAGCTTGACTTTTGACTTATGCTATTCTGCACCATGATGTTGTTATTCAGAAGACAATCTGTTTCTGTTTAAGCTTCATACTGCTGAAGGAAGACAGAGTGATGTGTACGGATAAGACATAAAAATGATGGAGAAACTGTGCAACATGAGAAACATGAGAGGGTTCTGCTTTTTGTTTATAGCCTGAGTCATATCCACCAAACAGATTACAGAACTCTGAGATCAAGGACAGAACTCTGCCCCTGATCTTCTGAGAAAATTGCAGCATTCAAGTATAAAGGCTCTCTCTTTTTGTCTCGTGTCTCTCATTGTCTCTCTATCTCTCTGTGGCTTGCCCAGGCTGTAACAGTGGAAGGTCAAAGTTCAAGTCCGCTCCTGGTCTGTCGCAGCCCCACAGGTTTGTACTCATTCTTTATCCAGCATTAATCATTTAAAGTGGTTGAAAGAGTTTGACCTTCCAGTTTGTTTTTCTTTCTGTTTCAGAGCTGAAAAATAAGAACTCGCCGAGATCCAACCTCAAGTTCCGTTTCGATAAGTTGAGTCACTCAGCTGCAGTAAGTCCGTGTGTAGGCTAAATGTCTTCTGTGTCTCACTCGTATAGCTGTCTTGCTCCGTTAGCTAAATGTAACTGCACAAACATTTTTGGTGGGGTTAATCTCAAAAATGAACAAACCGGGTTCATTTTCTTTAGAACACAACTTGTGTTTGATTTATTTTTTCTTCAGTAAGATTTATCCTGGTTAGAGTAACTTATTCATATTGACGAACGAACATACTGCCAGGACGACTAACAGTCATGTTGGGTTAATTCATGGAGCATGTCTCTGTAGCTGATGAAATGGTGTTTTCAGTGTTTTATCTCAGTGTACAGATATTTCTCATGTTTCTCCTCCTCTCTGTTTCCAGCCGGGTCAGTAAACTGTGACGAGGAAGAGGAAGGTGAGAATGACGTCTGTGTTTGAAGAAAAATCTGTTACATCTGAACTGCTATTTGTTTTTAGTGAGAACATTTTCTTTTGTATACGGGGCAGTTCTTGCTAAATAAGAACTGAACTTGCAGCACCTCTCTATAGGCTCTATGCACACATCACTTCCTCATTGGTACGAGGATGCTTGGATGTTTTTGTTTACCAAAAGAAGCATTAGAAAATGATAGTAGATGGTGTTATAATGACATATATTAGATAAACAAGGTGCTTGCTGAAGTTGCTATAAATGTCTTCAAAAATATATAGAGAATAGTTTGGACATCCAGTACAACTCCCAATAATACATTACTCTCTCACAAGAGATTCCTATTTGAACATTCAACATGTTAAACAATATAAAAACCTTGATGCTGATGATTTTGATGATGATATTAGCTTGATGCTAACCTACATAGAAAATTACATTAATATGCTAATGGTGAGCATACACCCATTACTACAGTTTTCCTGCAGAATTTCTGCTTTCATCACTGAACACACAAACAAATGTATGTTACCCTCTCACAGGAGATACCTATTCAATACATTTAAATGCCATCGCATTATGCACATTAAGTATTAGGCCCCAATTAAAAACATAAACATCAACATAGACAGCACTACACAACAGCAATGAAAATAAACAATTTTGGATGTTTTGATAACAAGCAGTCAATGGTGTTGTACAATTACACAGCACTCTACGGCTACCAGAAATTTAAATGCATCCTAGGATTTAACCAGAAATACCCCATGCTCACCTGTGCATAAAGCCTATAGACACCCAACAAATGGACAGAAGCTACCATGAGGTGCTTTTCAATCCAAACAGTTATGAATTTAGTTCCTTGAAGAGGATATTGATGACCTCATGGTGGAGAACACCAATAGGTACCTTAAACAGACTTAGATGTACCTTACAAGAATACAAATCCACCTTTAAAAGCAACTGTGGAGAGAAGAACCTGCAGACAATACTCAAGGCTAATAGTTCACTGACATCTCAGTTTCTTTTCTAATATTTGATGTCTTTTAAATACTCCTCATTAAAGGAGAGAGTAATTAACTGAATTATTTATTATTAATCTTCTTCCCTCTTTCATTTCTGTTCTTTAGATTTTAGAAAAGAAGAGAGGTCACAGAGATGAAAGGGATGTTTACGTGAAGACACTGGTGGACAAACACAAACACTTAAAGTTAAACACAGTTTAAAGGGACGACAAGGGAAACGTTTCCTTCATCAGAAGAAAATCATTCATCTGAAGTCTCCTCACTGTCGTCTTTACATACAACACGCCTTCATCTTTAGTAATATCAGAAAATGTCTCTATGATGTCATGGTGATGTCATCAAGGTTATCTCAGAGTTATTAAGGAGTTGTACAGGTGAGCTGGTATTTACCTGTGAGGCACTAATAGGGTCAAACACTGTGTTCTGTTTGTGTTCAGGCTTTAATGATGACGCTTAACTGTTTGAATCAGGGACTCTGTGCAGAGCTAACAGGCTATTAGGCTTACAGGCTAACAGCTGGATTAACAGGAATGTAATATTTATCTGCAGTAGATCATAGTTGGCTGATATTTCACTTTTCAATGCGCAATTCTTTGTCGATGGACAACGACACACCAATGAGAGCACTGACCAGAGTAATGATGCCCTGCAAATATGAAACCCTGCACCTCCAACAATGACCACTGTGTGAGTTTAGATCAGGGGGAGAAGTTAAGAAAGCAATCAAATATATGACTGAATATGGAAAACTCTCATTTGACTTTGTAGATTCAAGATGTCATCACTTAAGTGTTTTACTTGCCTTTGGCTTTTTGTCAAATTACAGTTTTGCAAAAGTTTCTGGTGACACTTTTTAACCAGCTATACCAAAATGTGTTGGTAAAGCCATCATGACTTTTGACCTACCACTTCCCAGTAGTAAATTCTCAACCCAAGTTTTAAAAGAAGTCATTTAAAAAAGTTTTAACTGTGAAATACCTCAGTCACTTTTACTCCCATGGCCTGGAACAAGTTTAAGCTTGTCTAAGTAATCAAATATCTTCAGATTAACCTGGTTAACCTTTTTAGTTTTCTTTTTGTTTGAGGACCAAACCAGTTCTGTAAAAATACTCAAATTGAACTTCTAAAAACTTTAAAGCAAAGCCTCTGATGCAATAATAATTATTCTTGTGACTCAGTTATGTGACTGTAGTTCTTCCAGGTTTCCTGCTGTAGACACTTTCCTCCATACTCTACATGTGGATTCTTTGTCTGAATGTTTACACACATTAGTCACTGTTAAAAATCAGTCAATACAATCAAACTGTTGGCCGAAAATTGTTCAGTCAGCACTTTGTCTTTTCTGCACAGCTTTGTGTCAAACCTGCTAAAATACTTAAACTAGAATCTGAACAGGTTTGACTCAGAGCCGTGCTGAGAGCGACCAACCTGCAAAAACCTGAAGCTTCACTGCCGTTCGATGCAAAAACCGACAGGAAACAGACGTTTACTTTGCACTAAGATGACACAAAGCTCTGTGGATGTTAATATGTACAGTCTGAATACTCTCATATAACTGTCTTGATTGCACTGAAAGCACAAATTCTGTTCCTCCTCGCTTTCCTCTGATTTCAGGGGTAAATCATTAGTGTAATCCGTTCTTTTGCAAACTAAAAGTTAAAATTTTATTTTCAAAGGGGACGAAGGAGGATGTAGCATAATCACAAAGATGTCCCTGTGTCTGTATTTAATATTTGGCATCATAAACTGAGATTTCTGTGATTCTGACATGTAAATCTGATGTAATAAAGTTTCAGAAATGAACATGTGTTTCTTTTCTTATTTTTCTTTTCATATTTATTTATTTATTATTATTATTAAAGCCCGAAGGAAGCATTTGCTGAGCAGGGCTGTAATGATTGGCTTTTTGAATGGGTGTGTATGTGATTATGAGTACTTCTGAAGCCAGCCTCTTGTGGACAGTTTTCAGCACTCCCACTTAAATTTCATATTCCAAGATGATTTCTTTCTCCCTTTAACTTGGATATCTTTAAGTACAACAGTTCTTTCACAATAAGAGTTCAAGGATAAACCTGTACTAACACAACAAAAAATTAAATCTTATCAAGTGCTTGAGTGTTATTTGCAGCAAAAAAAAATTATTGCATAAGACTAAATGTAGCCACATTCAGTTAAGTCCAGAAAAAAGTCTGATTTATATATATATATATATATATATATATATATATATATATATATATATATATATATATATATATATATATATATATATATAAACTAGAATAATGCCTAAATTGCTATCAAAAGGGTGAGAAAATTGTAAATGTTAGGTTTCTTGAATTAATATCTCGTCTTTGGGCTGTTCATGTTTTCTTCTGTGAATGTCAGAGCACTGTGTAAATCTGTGTTTCTTCTACCCCCTTTCTTCTTCTTCTTCTTATTATTATTATTATTATCATTATCATTCGTATCACTATTATTAGTATTAGTAGTGGTAGTAGTGTTAGTAGAAGTAGTAGAAGTAGTAGAAGTATCGAAGGTTGATTTAAGTGTTCAATAAAACCATTTGATCAAGATAATGAATAAATGTCATCTTGGGGCTCCTGTAGTCTGTATGCCTCCATTAGATATCTAAGGACTCAATGAAAATAAATCATATTAATTTGACCTGCTTTTAGTTTAAATAAACACGTGAGCTTCAACTAAAAAAATAGAGAAAAGCGAGATAAAAAATATTAGAGTTAATGGCTAATGGCACACTCGCTAGATGGCGCTGATGCTACCTTATATGTTTACGCCTTCACAGCACCAACGAACAAGACGCGCGAGGATAGTGATGATGGGAATTACGGTTCTTTTACGTGGGCCGAATTTTTTGGCTCCCAGGTCGCTTCTAAGAGTTTCATTGCCAACATCAATTCATTTACATGAACAATAAACTAATGTGTAGAATAATTTTCTAAATAAGCTTAGCTTGTAACACAACAAAATTAGACTAAACATGCGATAAATAAAAAGGAATTAACAGCACCATTGACCAACAGATGCTATATAGCTCTTTGAAAAGCTTTTTTGTAGGTGACAATCTTATGTTTTCATTTTGCTGTTATCAGGATGTCATATTTCTTTTAGTGTTGTGTCTTTATTATTATATTATTATTATTTATCTCTTCCTGTTGTAATGAAGTCTGCAATAGCCTGCCAGGGACGACCGATGAAACTAAGCCTTGTGGCTAACTGGTATATTTGAACGGATACTGCACTGTAATGACGCTAGGTCCCTTTTACAGATATACATAAATTACATCACATCTTGACCAATCACTAGTAGCTGTAACAAAATAGGGGAGAACATGGTGGCCGACTTTCGACAGTCACTTCAACGATCCGGCTGCAAGAGCCGGATTGTCCGCGACCCATTCATCCCCACTGGTCGATGAAGCTCTTCCGGGTCAGCGAACGGCAGCAGCAGCGAGCGAGCAGCAGCCGTTGTTAGCATTTCGCGCCATGGCGGCCGTACGCAGCTTACAGGTGTCGGTAAAATCAGACAGCGGCTCCGACCGCTCCGACCGCTCCGACTCGGACTCGGAGTCGGATAGAGATGCCCGCGAGGCCGAGCCGATGGAGGTGGAGGAGGGAGAGCTGGAGCCAGAGGACGTGTCCGTTAACCGATCGCTAAAGGAGCTTCTACCGGTAAGTGAGGCCTCTTCAAACCGGGGGCTTGAGTCTATAGCGGCCGGCGGAACCGTGGTGAGAGTCGGCATGAGACTGATGGGCCCCCCCTTCTTCTGCTTTGGAGCTGGCTGTTGTCACTGCAGCTATTTAGGCTATAGGTTAACAACTGTTATTAAACAACTACTCTGACAAATCCTGCAGTAGTTTAGTGCCTGCGTTTTATCTCAGTCACTTGTTGCTGTTGGTTGATATATCATACTCTCAGTGTACAGTAATAAAACTCTGCTTAAGCAACTTAAAAACGCGCTAATAACGTTAAATACCTTCGCGCAATCACTTCTCGTTGAGTGTTGGAGGGAAAATTATAAACAGTAAAGGGCACCTTGACACGGCTGTTAAATTTACTTCTAAGACCAGCAGAAATCATACAACAGAAGGCAGTGTGAAAAATGCCTAATTATTTGTTCATAGACAGATAGGAGACGCCTTACAATGAAACTGATGTTAGTACACCAAAACTGATACAAAACCCTCAAAACAGACCACTTAAAGGGCATCAGCCCCTGGACGAGTTTCACATGTACATGCTCAAACCATGTCAGAACATACTAAATGACAGAAGACTAAGAGTTTTACAGAAAATCAAACTCAGTTGTTTAGAATATGAAACTTCAGACGTCTATTTACTCAAACATCTTGTAAAACGGCAAGAAGAAGAACTAGGTTTGCCCAGTTTGGAGGTGACAGATGTGGTTGAAATCTTGTTTTGCAGGATACAAGTCGGCGGTATGAGAACAAGGCTGGAGCATTCATCACAGGAATTGACGTCAACTCAAAGGTGAGATGCCTGACACCACCAATGAAGAATGCCTTAGTGATTATGTGACATCACAGCTGTTTAAAGAGCCAATCAGAGTGCAGCAAGTATCAGAATTAAACTGTGTGTGTGTGTGTTTTCAGGAAGCAATTGAGAAAAAGGAAAAGCGAGCAAGACGTTTCCACTTCTGTGCCGAGGAGAGCGTCGCACAGAGGAACGTGTTCCTGGACAAAGACATGATGAAGAAAGGTGACCCCTCCTCACACTGACCTGATCCAGGTGTGTTTACATGTATGAGCTGACTTCGCGCCTGCTAACCTGCCCTCTTCTTCTGTGGTGCTCAGTGATCCCCAGGCTGCGCATGGAGGCAATCCACATGGCTGGAGTGGACGAGATGAGCACACAGGACGTGTTTGGATACTTCAAAGAGTATCCTCCAGCACACATTGAGTGGATTGACGACACTTCCTGTGAGTCTGGGAAAATGAACCATGCCCACAGATCAGTGAGGAGCAAGTGAACTCACTCCTGTCTATTCCCAGGTAATGTGGTGTGGCTTGATGACAACACCTGTATCAGAGCACTCTTCAATAGCAGCCGGATGCCCGATACAGAGACGGTTAGGACGGCGGCAGAGGGTGACAAGCAGACAGAAAAACACAGCAAAGGTGTGTGTGAGTGTCAGCAGAGTCTGATGAGGATGACAACTCAGTGACTCCAATAACAAAATGTTTTATTTTTCACCTGTCAGACCGCCGGGGTCAGCGATCAGATGATGAGGATGATGAAGAGGAGGAGGGCGAAGTCGATGAGGATGAGGACGAGGAAACGGAAAAGAAGAGCAGCGAGGTGAAGGCTAGCGAGGGAGAGGTGGAGCAGGACAGGAAGGTGGAACCTGGACAGGTATACTTAGATTTAATTATCAGGTTTATTTCTCACCCCTCCTATAATCCCATTGCTGACATGATTTTATGTGTCTCAGGTGGACGACCTGTCTGCAGCAGAGAGAGAATCTCTGCTGAGAAATGAGCTGCGACCAGCTACAAGACCCTTTAAAGGAAACAAACTGTTCCTACGCTTTGCCACACAAGGTAACTAACACATAAGAGATTTGCAAACAAATTAATCTTAAGTTACAGATTCTACACAAACATGCAAGATGTATCTCAGGATCCAAGGAGTGTCGTGGTTTCTGTTTCTAGTCTGAGCGGTATCAACCAATCAGGTTTCAGATAAAAAAGCAGTGCGTGTGGAGAGCAAAACAGGAGTTGTAGCATTCGAAAACAGGGTTTGGGTTGGAAGTTGTTTACTCCTGGCTGCTGTTTGTGATAGAATGCTTGGTGTTCTCGTCACACATAGTGTCACGTTTTGTCGTCAGAAGAGAGCTGAAAGCAAATTGTCAAACAGATTTATTCATAAAGTGTAACACAAAACTCTGTGTTTATGTTTCCAGATGATAAGAAGGAGCTGGGTGCAGCACGGCGCAGCAGATACTACATGAAGTATGGAAACCCAAACTATGGAGGCATGAAGGGAATCCTCAGCAACTCCTGGTGAGACTCACAGACACACACCTTTTACCACACACACTCCTGTAAATTACTCAGGTGGGGAACACATTTGAACTTAAAAGTCGTGTTTACGCCAAGCTGTTCAGTTCAGTTCATCTCAGTACAGCGCACATTTTGTGGCGTTTCCTTTGTTGATCAAAACTGGGACTGGTCCCCAACTTACCGAACAAACCTTTGACCCCCAAAGGTGCTGGAAACACTGCAGTACATTGAGTGGTTAAAAGAACTGTCACTCTCCATGCGGCAGTGGTAATAAAGAACACATAACCCTGCCATGTTTAAATTTCCAGTCCACTTAGTAAAGACAACTCTTATTTTGGAAAATGACTTCACGAAACAGAGATTATTAGAAAAGTGCACCATCTTGTGTTGCCATTAAGTAGCTGACATGACTATCAACATAAAAGACGGAAACAGAGGCTCAAACTCTTAAAGTGATACTCCGGGATGGAACAAGTTGGGTCCTATCACAAGGGTTAGGGCAGAAATTACCCCTACAGCAGTGTTTTTGTGCAGCAGAAGCCCAGAGCGCCCGCACCAAAGACCCCCTCCCTGCTCCTCTGCCGGTTTCCTCTGCACTCAGACGGGGCCAATTTTTACTTGACCAAAAACACAAATAAACGGACTCCCACCAAAAAAATCTGATATCGGTCTGCAGTCACGCTTTATTTAGAGAATTTTCAGACACAAAAACACTGCTAAACCAGGCTCTAATTCTCACTGTGGCGTAAAACGGCGCTACCTTTGCTGCAGAGCCACAGTTGGCTACGAGGCGCTCGCCGCTTAGTGCATCAGTCTGTGCGCGCGGCGTGCCAGATATGAACAAATGCAGGTAGTCTGCCAAAACGAAGAGACACGATTAGAACTAGTGTCTCCTCTGTTCAGCGCGGCATCACTGTCTGGGTTGGGGTCATCGAGATGGACGCTGAGAGCTTGCACAGAGGGAGGTTCTCCAGGACATCAGACTGTTAATCCTCCCTGAGGTGTCATGGGCCTGACTTAACCAAACACCATCAACAGGAAGTACCCACTGAACAACCCTTGTGGTATTCTGGCTCTTGCTGCTCAACTGCCTTCAGCTTTTGGGTCTAGGACTTGAGGCTGTGGGTGGTCAGGGGCTCATTAATACAGGTAGTTGTGGGATGGATTAAAAGCAGAACAATGTTTTTTTGCTCAACTGTCCCTCCTGTGTGAAATCTTGTTTTGTTCAGGAAGAGGAGGTATCACAACCGCAGGATTCAGAGAGACGTCATCAAGAGCAAGAAGCCTCTGATTGGAGACAGCATGGGACACACACCGCCGTACACACACAGGCACTCAGGTAGCAACACCCACCTCCCAATCAATAGTGAAAAAGTTTTTAAAAGTTAAAGAAACATCTCCAACCAACTTGGATAATGATCAACAGGTTGGTCATGTGACTAACCTGTTGATCATTAGTGTGGGTCTAAAAAGAGAGACTGTGTGGGCAAACAGTTCAACAGGTTGAGAATAATGTTCCCCTGAGTAAAATGAGACAGAGAGTGGATTTTATCTTTTCCAAAACAAAATGTCATAAAGATTTAGAGAATTTAGAGTAACCTCTAAAAAAAGATATGACTCTGTAGTGGAAATCACTGCATGGGCTCAGATTCCCTTTGTAAAGTATATTCATGTAATCTGTCCGTCTCTCCCCCTCTTAGCCGATCTGGTCAACCTGCCTGAGGAGCCCATCAAAGAGGAAGAGGAGGAAGAAGAAGAGGATCAGGATGAAGACGGAGATGAGGACATGGACTCAGATGACCGGGTGGTGGAGTACAAAGAGCGGGACAGAGGAGAGAGAGGGGAAGGTGGGTCCAGGCTTCGCGGCAGGGTGGACCGCTCCCCATCTCCATGGTCAGAGTCGGACGAGATGGACTACGACCTGGAGCTGAAGATGATCTCCACGCCGTCTCCAAAGAAGAGCAAGAAGATGACGATGTACGCCGATGAGCTGGACACACACTTGAAGAGCATCAGGTCAGCACACACAAAGATCACTCCGCCAAACTTTTGTTTCTTCACCTCACTGTGTGACGACTGCATCCTGAAAAGTCGCACGAAACACAGGAGCTTTCTCCCTCCCCTGATTTTTCAACTGTTCTGCAGGAACAGGATCGGAGGATCAGGATCACAGAGCAGGCCCAAATCAGCATCTCCCCCCAAGGTGACAGACGTACGTCAACTGCTGGAGGAGAAACGACAGGGTGTGTTGCAGCACAGACAGCCCCCTCCTGTGGCTGCCAGTGGAAAGACAGGTGAGCTGTTTAACCCAGGATCTTTGGGTTACTTGAGAACTTGCTCTGATCTGACTCTCTCTGCAGATGTTCGGCAGCGGTTAGGAAAAAGACGTTACTCTCCTGACAGACGGCGCTCCCCCTCCCCTGTCTCCTCAAGACATACGCCACCATCCAGAGAGCCAACCAGAGACGTGCATCGCAGGCTGGGTGTGGTCAGCCAAGACAGCCGAAGCCTCTACTCCACCTCATCCAAGGACAGAAAGACAGGTACGGACCTAACACAACACTTCTGTAGCTTAATGTGACATTTAGAGAAAGATGGAGTCAGCTGATGTTCTTATCACTTCCTGAAGGTGGGCTCTGGAGCAGACTTGGATCAGCTGATGACGACAGCATCTCTAAACGTCAGGACCGCAGGACGACAACAAGCCGCGCATCAGCTCTCTTCTCCTCCTCTTCTTCATCTTCTTCTTCATTGGGACGTAAAAACACCAGCGACACCACCAGCAGCAGCAGGAGAAGACAGGGTGATGGAGAGGAGGAGGAAGAGGAGGAGGGGGAGGAAGACGACTCAACGCTGCAGAAAATGTGGGGCGCCATGATCAAACAGAAACAGGAGCGACAGACACACAAGTTGAAGAAGAGTCGGCTGGACAACCTGCCGTCGCTTCAGATCGAGATCAGCAGAGACAGCAGCGAAGACTCTGATGCCTGAGAAGAAGAGGAGGGGGAGGAGTTTGTTTCTGTTGAACTTCAGTCACTGTTTTTTTTCCACACACAATAATATAAAAAAGACAAGAAGCTGTCAGAGCAGACTGCAGATCTGAGGTCATTGTGGGAGTTTCCTGTTCATGTGGATCACTGGAGGGGTCCACTAGGCACATGCGCAGGAGCAGACACGGTGTAACTTTTTCTGTTACCAGTTTGAACATAGACTCCAAAAATTGTGGACACCATCAAACAGTTTTCAGTTCTCAAATTTAGCTATTTGGGCACTGCTGTGTTAAAACCAGAAGTGAGTATATTTGTTTAAGTGGCTGGAGCCAGAGAGGAGCGAGGGGTTAGTCTACAGTTGTAGAGTTGTAAGCTAAGACCGGGGACCCTGGTTTAGTTGCTGGAAAACAGGTGTGGTTGAAGAGGCGCCCCTGCTGGACGTAAAATCAAAGGAATGAAATGAGATCAGAGAAATAGAATGAGATCAGAAGAATAGTGTTTTTAAGCCTTCTCGTTGACTTCCATAAGTCAGACTAACCTTTGCTGCCCCCTGCTGGAGAACAAGGAAAACACAGTTTCAAAACACAGGTTACATCAGGTGATAAGTCCACTTCTCATATGCAGTCTGTGGTTTGGGTCAGAGATGTCTTTTTTCTTTTCAGTGATAAGAATATGAAAACAAACACCCCTTGCAGAAACAGAGTGTGTTAAAAACTTTCTGTAATGTATCTGGATGGACTTCTTGTACCCTGTGTGGGCTTGATGTTTTGGTTGAGCCTCTGCGTTTGGACTAAAAGCAGCTTCTGTGAGATGAAATCAGACAATCAAAACATAAACAGAGACACCTTGTGCTCAGATTAGGGGACGTGACATGAGACGGCTATAAATCAGTACATTTAGGTGAAGTACTTCCTCCAAATAAAAACAACACAATTTAAGAGATTAGATCTCTGTTTAATATTTTGATTTTAATTCATACAGGATTGACATATTTTGATGAGTGAATTGACGATCTGTTTTTCTAATATTGGTGTTAGCCTGCTTAGATCTTAACAGGCAACATTAAAATTCAGATAATCTTTTTAGGGTTCATTAATACAGCTTATATCTGTGTTTTCTTTCAGAATAGAAGCACATTTGTTATAAAATTGAAAATACAGTAACCTGAACATAGGGCAATGAAAGAGGTGATAGCAGATGATATAGCTCACCTGTGACTATTTACATCCAGGTAGGAGAGCTTTACAGCATCATGGCAGCAGATGTTAACCAGAGATACAGCTCCAGCTAGTGGAGAAAGGCTGAATTACAGTTTCAGTAATAGAAATATGATTAATTGATTTGTAATTCTGGTGCAAAAATGTAAGGAAGGTGAATGTTATCATAAGTGGTTTGTTGTATCCCTTGAGAGAAAATACTGCCCCCTGCCAGTCACTGGTTGCTCTACATGGAGGCTGCTGTTGAATAATCCATCCATCTATCATCCTGTCTGTGCAAACTGAACTCCCCCCAATGGCCAATCAGAATCTCTCCTCTCCCCACTCTCTGTGACATCATTCCTACTGTGACGTGAAGCTTTGATAAATTCAGTGTTTGCCGACTAAAGTACTCTGACCTGTTCTTTGAGACGCCTCATCTGGGACCTGAGCCAAACTCCAGTCGTTAAACAAGAGAGACTCGGAATCAAACTGAGAGTTGTAAACAGAACTGACACCACCTTTCTTCCTGTTGTAGACTCTCTTTGTGTCTCTTTGCGTTTTGATGAGGACTCACAAGGTGAATGATGTGTGTGAGGATGATTTTCTGCTGGTGTTACAAATATGACTGAGCTTTTTTTTTAATCTCAGACACTCCTGTTTCTGTTTGAGTCACTATGTTTTTCATTTTTTTTAAATGAATCTGTCGGGGCCACGGTTACGTCACGCTGTGATGTCATCAGTCAGGTGATATCAATGCATTTAGATAAATATTAAAAAGCCAGCTTATGTTCAGTTTGACCTGCCTGTGATTCCTGAATCTTTCTGAGTTAGCTGTCTTTGGTTGAGTTTCTGCAGCTTTCATAAAAACACACTTGCTGGTGAGCCATCCAGTAACATCTCAACAGGTGAAGTGATAACCAAGCAAGATAAAAGAGTTTCCTAATGTAAAGAATAAATAAACAGCTGCAGACTAGAAAGGAAAAAAACAGGTCATTCAGAGCTTTATGGGGTGTACTGAAAGGTGAGCTGTTGATGGAAAGAGATGAAAAGAAGACAGTAACTGAAGAAACTCTTTAAGATTAATTCTAACTTCTAACTTACACTGCCTTTGTTTGGTATTTATTCTGTCCCTCTGGTGTCCCCGTAGTATCTTTACAATTTATTGCTCAAATAAATCTGTAGTCTTTCTCTGATTGTTCAGAAAACCCTTATTTCAGGCCTGGTACAAACATAGCTAGGTACTTTCAAAAAACATTAACCCCCATTTATTATTGAAAATACTTCAGTCCAAGCATAACCAAAACCAAAAACTCTGTTTCCTCAGGTATACATAAAACCAGAGTTTTCCAAGTTTTTCACTTTAGCTGGAGTGTTCAGAAAAAATCATATTCAGATTGTCAGTTTCTGGTCAGACTGTATCAGGCTGTTATTCATGTATAACAGAAACTATTAGGTTGCAAAAAGGGTATGAAAACGGTCCTGATCATTTTGCTGAGCTCTGCAAAAGAACCAAACAAATCTGTGATAGTGTCAGAAAAATGGTGGAGATGATATCTCCCTGAGCCATAAGGCTGAGTTTGAGACCATGGAGTCATATTTTCTATTCAAAGAATGGTCTCTGATTTAATCATCATCATCAGCTTGTTCTGTGGATCACAGACGCTCTGACTGACAGAAGCAAAGAGTGTCTTTAACACACATAAGACATCCACAGTTTATCCATGAGAGGGTGCTCTTCCCTTCATCATGAGAGTGTAGGGATGAAGAGAAAGGAGAATTATCTGATTGGATTCTCTCATAATGCTGCTCTTCTGTTGTCCCTCAGAACAGGAGAGATACTGGAGATTATTTTTTTTGTGTGATGACACCTTTGACCTGAATGTGTCTGAAACTGTACCTATGACATTAGATTCAAAAGAGCGAGACAGAACATGAGTCTCAAGTGTAAAGGTCCATCTTGATTAGCTGATGTGACATGTTGTGTGAGGTGTGAGATCAGGTTGTTCCTGGGGTGTGCTGTGAAGAATTAATAAGCTATGTTATGTGGCTAACAGAAGCTTTCAAATCTGTTCCAATCTGTTTCATTCCACTTCAATCTGTTAATTCTATTCCGCTTTAATCCGTTCATTCTATTCTGCTTTGATCTGTGTTCTATTCTGCTTTGATCTATTTTAATTTAAATCTATTTAGGATAGCCCCTTAAGATTTAAAATCTTGTTTTCAAGGGGGTCCCAAATTTTTTCCTTTATTTTCATATGCTTTGATCTGTCTATTCTATTCAGCTTTCATCTCTTTACTCTATTCTACTTTGCTTTAATCTGTTCATTCTATTCTGCTTTGATCAGTTTATTCTATTCTGCTTTAATCCATTGTTTTTGTTCTGCTTTGATCTATTTTATTCTTCTCTACTTTGATCTAATCTCTTCCGTTTTGCTTTGATCTGTTTATTCTATTCAGGAAAAAAACACAAACAGACCGAGAATCACTGAGCTGTCCCTCTCTTCCCTCTCTCTCCTTTATATAACCTCACAGGTTGAATCATTATCATCATCATCATCAAGGTGTTTGTCTCTGAGCTCAGTCTTCCGTCTTTGGTATCAGTCAGCTGCTGCCGTGCGATTCATTCCTGAAGGCCAAGAAATATTTGAGTGAAGGTGTGAAACCTGTGACGCTGGATCATCTGTGAATCGTCAGTGTGAAGCCACTGATGGAGCAAACATCCAAATAAGAGAATCGCTAAAATGACTGACATCTCCAGGCTCTAATTATGATGTGTGAAAGTCTTTGTGCTCATCTGGCTCTGAATTTGTATTTGTAGAAAGAGCAGCGTAGTACGGAGTCTCCAGGTTTTTCGAGAGCTACAGGTAATGTGCTGGTAATGGACCTGAGAGCTGTTGGTACCAAGTTAACAGGCACTGGCAGGAACAGCCAGACGTCTTGAAAGCAGGGCTTATTTTCAGGCCGAAAAACGAACAGAGCCAAACACAAAACTGTCCAGTCAGAAACATGTAAGTCTGCTCTGAGTCGAAGATTCAGCTACTTCCACACTCTGTCCTCAGTAATGTGTTGTTTGGAGACATGGATGAACATGAGGACATGTCCACTTTGAGAATACTTTACCAAAGTGCTGATCCTGACCCTTCATCCTCTGCTCCTATGGTAACAATTGTCTGAGGCAGTATTATTATGATTAAAGCTCTCTACCTTGATGGGAGCCGCTGCTGGAGATGATTACAATAATTCAGAGCCATTAGGATGGTCCCTTTGTGACAGCCAGAGATGAGAGGGGCTGAGAGGAGCATGTTTACTGAATTGCTGTACTCTTTGCTGTCAGGCTGAGGCCAGGAAGTCAAACACGGCTTTAAATTTGATGATGATGATTTATGATCTTTTTTACTGGGGAATCCTCCCTCTTTGACCTGTTGAAAGGCAGGAAATGATTTTATAAAGAACTCTGGGCTGTAAATTTGCTGTGGAGTCATATTATCTATCAAACACTAACAGTTTTATAATGACAGTCAAAAATTTAAGAGAGATGGAGGACCTGTACGTACAGAAACCTCAATTTTTCAGGAGTCAAATAAGTACACAAACAGAGAGATGCCTCATTTTCCAGCTCAGCACAATTATCCAGCCCTCTACAATAATGGGATTTAAAGCCAATGGTTAAAGGAACCTCCAAACTCAGCATTTTGTAGATGAACACACTGAAGAGTAACAGTAGAACGATAAAGATTGGACTGTGAGAAAGAACTACAAGGGAGAAGTAGCATAGAATAGAACAGAATAGAATAGAATAGAATAGAATAGAATAGAATAGAATTTATGAATCCCCACCGGGGAGTCACAGCAGCAAAAATGAAAACAAAAAAAGGAGGAAATTGTACAGTGCAAAAATGTCCATAAGGAAATAGATGGTGACGGCATAGCCCTAACTCTCTAGTCAGCCTCCACCTCCAAAGAGCCCAGCACTGAGCTGGTCTTCACCAATTCGTTTGACCTCACTCCTTTGTCCTGTACATCAACAGCTCGTGAAATCCTTCATATGTAGCGTTGGTGTTCAGTGTTGGCCCCATTTGCCAAGTCTTTGTAAATAGCGTGATGCTAATTTGCCTGTATTCCCTCTGATGCTGGGTTAGCACAGCTAGCTTGTCCATCTTATTGGGAATAGATCTTACATTCTTTATAACAATGGATGGAAGAACAGGTAGATTTCATCTCACCTTAGCTCACACTGTAGTACCAGCACATGGTCCTCACCTCCTTCTCCTCAGCTTGTAGGGAACACCAGGCCTTGCACAGGTTAGCATTGACATGCTACAGGCTGCTACAATGCGACTATGGTTACATGTAGGATCTCCAGACAAACACAGTAAGAAAAATAGTAAAAACACCACTGCACACATAACCAGATTGATGTCCAAGACCAACAAATGAGGTGCAAAAAGTAACTACAGACTTTAATGGTAAAGATGACAAAAAAGGGACAAGGAAAAGAGAGCGACTGCAACAATGCAGCTAGTAGGGTGGGGCCCATAGACTGTATAAAATATGGACATGGTCTCCCTGACATCACCGGTCTGTTTCTGAAACGGAAAATGAAGCTCATCAGCTATAGCGGCCATATTGGTAGTGGCAGGGGCTTCACCTGAGCTGTGCCTCTGATTGGGTGAGCTTGCGATCTTAATATCCCCTGAACAGCCAAGTTTGAAAACAATTCACCCCTCGTACAGTGGGTGCTGTTAGTGAAATTAGCAACTCAGACAGGAGACGATTTTTGAACCAGGCTGTAAATAGGTTGATTTCTGCTTTGAAAACTGCTTTTTATTTGGCTTGGTGTGTATGTGACTTCTGGTACTTCCGGAGCCAGCCTAAGCGGACACTTGAGAAACAGCGGATTTTAGCACTTCCACATTGTCTCATATTCTTAGACCGGAGGTTGCCGCTTGGTGGAGTCTAGCCGAGTTGTTGATAAACTGTGTTAAGGATGAGACCATGAGGGCTCATAAGAGAGAAGGGTTATCCTGAAATAGAACAGGAAACTCATTAAGTAACTGCTGTTAGCATATCCACATTGTCTAGCCTTGCCTCAAATTCTAGGGCCCAAAAAAAAAATTTGTCACCTGCAGAACACTACAATACTGATCACAGAACATTAGAGAACTTCAGAATGTTACAACTGCATTATTGTCCAATATTCTAGAGCATTCATTGATCTGTGTGGTCATCAAAGACCATTCTAGAACCTCAGTGTTAAAATTTATGTGAAAACATGTCGAATTATCTTTGATCGACTGTGGTTTATCTTTCTTCAAAGAACATTCTAGTGCAGTATAGTAATATAATTTTTACACCAACAGTTGTAACATTCTAAGGTTCTAGAATGTTCCTTAAGAACATTCTAGACCTCAGGCAACTGTCACTTCCAGTTCAGCTGGTGTTATTGACTCCTTTGTTTTACAGTAAATCTACTGAGTGTGTAAATTGGACAGTTTGATAACAAACTTCGATTCTGATTGTTCCTTAAAGCCCTCACTGTAAGTTTCACATGAGCAGAGAGTAAAAAGAGATTATCCGTACGCCTACAAACAGCAGGAAACATCAAACCTTTTAACCCAGGCTCTTTATTTCTGAGCGCTGCACAGCTCCCCCTCTGAGAATCACTTTAATGAAATCAAACAGACTGTTTCATAAAGTCACTTTTCTCTCAAGTGCTGTTGTTCAAACTGAAACCAAGGACACTTTATGAGCTGTGATGCTTTTTTTTTTTCTTTGCCGTGTCACACTTTATTTAGTGCTCATTTATTTCGGGTGGTTGAAAACTGCAAAGCTTGAGGCCATCTGACTTTAATCACTGAGGTCATTTATGAAGGCTTAGTCCTCACTTTATTTAATGGTTCAGTGAGTCTTCAGTCATTTATAATTAAGAAAATAAATGTCTTTCTGGGGAGGTTTCAATTCAAGTTTTGTTCATTTTTATATACAACAAGAACCTAAATCAGGGGTGTTTTTTTCTACGCCTCTACTGATGACTGCGTGAGATAGTTTGTGAAACTGGTCTTTGTTGGCAGTGGGTACACAATATTAGTCATGTCCTTCTCCATCACAAAGATCTTTTTTGCTGTCCGTGGATTTTTTCTAACAAAACCAAATAATGGAATGAGTGTAGAAACATGTTAGTGTGTTGGTTGGCTAACAACACAATCAGACATCCAACACTGTCTTCCTGACACATCATGCCATCCTCTGATGGTGAGTTTGGTTTAAGGGTTGTTTTCTGAACTCGATCCAGTTTAGTTACTGTGACATATCTTTTAAGATGCTGTGATTTTAGATTTCATCCATTTGTTCATATTTAACCTCTTATCCTGTTGAGGTTCACTGGTGGACAGAGCTTATCCCAGCTTTCTTAGCTCATCAGGTCTCTTTTCTCTGGGTCTGTGTGTTTCTTTAATTGTTTTTGGTGGTATTTCAGTCAAAATATGTTGCGTAGACTCTGCGTTTGCACCTTTTTCTTTTAATTTTCCTCCAACCCATGTCTTCATGATTTGGAAACAAGTAACTTCTGAGCATGCCTTGTAAAATCCCTCACACTGATGATAATCAACGCAGAGTGAACAAAAACAAAACAACAACAAGAAGTGCCTGATGCAGAATCTGAAAAGCAGAAATGACTTTATTAAACAGTTTTAAGGGGAAGTCATTGAATCCTGAAGATACTCAGTACAGTAAATGGCTTTTCTTCAAGTGTCCCAGAAGACTAGATCAGTATTTAGCAGTTTGGCTCTTGCAGCAGACAAAAACTCACTGGTACATAAATAATAGGAAGATGTAAGATCTAAGAAGACGTTTTATTACACAAGTGAAAAGTAACATCTCAAAGCTGAAAGGATTATTAAAAAGGAAAAACTGTTCTAAAGCCATCCCCTGACTGTAAACAACAGAACAAGACAGATTTTAGAGTAAAGACATCACTGATTCAGTAAAAATTTAGTCCACGTCAGGACCTATGGAGCATTTCCATGACAAACTAATGACACTAATGGTCAGCACGTGTACTTTTATAATTGCTGGTACTCAAAGTCCACAAGAGGAGACAAGCTGCGAACACAGTCCTCAAAAATCAGAGCAGCTTAAGGAGGAGAGGTCCTCGTGGGCAACCAACAGTTCCCGCAGCCATGGAAACAGCAGACTGGTACAATAGGTTCCTCAGTCGCAGAGAGAGGAAAGGAGGGGTGGGATGAACAAGCGGAGTAAGAGGGCGGCATGAAAAAGGGAGGTGGAAATAAAGGCCGACAGTCTGGATGAAAGAAGAGAAACAGCTACTCATCCTGCACCACCGTACAGGTTCGTGTCTTTGCTTGTCTTCAGTCGAGCACACCTCCATTTAACTCAATTACCCCCACCACCACTCCAGGTACTTCTGTGACTCAACTTGTGTTGAACATGCTCTTTAACCCCAATCTGCAGTTAAAAGCAAACATCCAAGTAGACCCAGTGGCTCTCCAGCCCACAGAGCTGAACCTTCATCACCTTTGTAGACCTCTGGAGAATCAAACCTGCACTTGAGTGTTAATGCTGTAAACAACCACAAATCCAAACACCTGCCTCCGTACATCTCCTGTTAGAAAGTTCAATAGGTTCAGACAGCAGTGCTTCGACCCAGCAGGGGGTAGGCTGTAGGCAGGCCACAGCTGGGCTCCAATCCCCTCAGTCCATGGACCCCCCGAAGCCCTTGCAACCCTCCTTGGAAACCCTGTACCCCTCCTCGGAGTCCTTGTATGCTCCCTGGGAATCCCTGCAAGCTTCCTTGTAGTCCTTGTATTCCGCCTCGTAACCCGTGTCCATCATGGTGAGTCCTGGGCTCTCGACGCGGCATGGTGGCCATCGCAGCTGCAGCCTGCATGGACCGAGCCCCTGGTGGAGTTAAGGTGTTGTGGTTCAAGTCCATGTTGGAGAGGAGATGCCCCAGAGAGTCCCAGCGCTGTGACGAAGGCAGGCGGATCAGGGAGGAGTAACCCCGATCTGGGAAAACGGTCATCACAGGAGGCTTGCTGGTCTCTGATGTGAAAACCGGAGCCGGGTCCAGGTGTTCTCTTGGAGGGGGTGGCAGTGGTGCAGCTCGTAGTGGGGCGGGCTTTATGTAGGTGCCCCCTCGAGGGTCGGCTAAGACTTCACTGTAGGGTGGGGGAGGGTCTTCCATGAGGAGTGCCTCCTCGTAGCAGGGCGGCTTTCCAAAAATATCTGTGTCTGAAAAAGAAAAGAGAACAGCATCATCAACAAAACATAATGTCAAACATTTAAGTTTGTGCTGGAACAGAAAAACGGCAGTGAGATCATCCTTCCCACCATCAAGCTATCCCCTTCTCCCTGCTGACTGATATTTACTCTGTTTTGGGCTCATTTCTTTCTGATTTCCTCTTCTGTTCTTATTCTGAGACACATTTTTATTATCTGTTATCCAGTTTACACTCTGGGCTTCACCATGAGGATGAATACTAAGACACAGTCTGGACTCCAGCTTTTGTAAATAAATGTGTGTGCGACACCAACACGCTTCATTTCAAGGTCACAACCCCAACAATCCCGCTGAGCTGCATGTGACAGTGTGTTCAGCTGCAGGAACAGAGAGCATGGCAGCACATTTGGTCTCTTTATTATGGCTCTATTATTTCAGGAACTCATGTTTTCTGTTTCTCTCTAAAGACCTCACCATTACTTGTTGAAATGATGAGTATCCACAACTGTTTGACGTCTCCATTAACCGTTCAGTCACTACAGACTAAGTGTTAAGTGCGTGGGCAGGAGGCAGCATTTTCAGAGACTGTGTTGGCGTCAAATTGGCAAAAAAATCAGTTTCTGCTAAAATTCAGCGGATGATATTTTTAGGAGAACTAATGCCGAGTTTCTCACAGCGGTTAAAAGTAGGTTAGTCTCTACTCTCAAACAGCAGTGTGGGCATTTCTTCAGGATGCATTTCTGCACCAGTCTAACAAACTGTTGGCCAGTTGCCTTGTTTACAACACTGAAGAAGAACCTGTTGTGAAAACATCTCAAGATTTCTTTCACACCTCTACAACATCTGAATAACAATCAAATAACACTACTACTAGGAAAAAGCCAGACTCTGTTTTATATCAAAATATACTGTTTACATAACTGATGTTACATTCAGAGAGTAGAGAATTCTTTGAGGACAAGATGACACCATTTTCAAGGTCTGTAGGTAACATAATCAAACACATTATTTTCTGTTTTGTTTTTTTCCAACTGGTCATTGGTCTGAGTCAAAAAGTGGGTGATGTTCAGCACATATCAGTTTATCAGTTTTCTATTTCCAGTTGTTGCTAGAATTATTGAATCAGAGAGGAGATATTATGCTTACTTTGATAGGCTTTTGCTTTGAATTAGCTCTAGATTATTTACAACACAAACATTTTTGTATGTCCATAGGATGGTCATATTTGTGCCCTCTTTCAACCTCTGGATATAAATCCAGCACATTGGATCTCAAACACTTTGGATCTCAGAATTCCATGATTCAGAACTTAAGAGCCCCGCACTTTAAAACCCAACACTTTAAGATCCATTAGATACTGGGTTCTGACACTTTAAGATACCAGCACTTAAAAGCCCACAAAGCGGTCAGATCAGTAAAGCCTGGTTCTGTTTACATTTCCACAGCCAACAGTGCCCCTCTTGGTGGGCGGTCTGTAAGCTGGATGCCGATAGCTGCATCAGCTACATAATAGCACGACACCATAGCAGCTGGACACAGATCTGCACCTCAGAGGTTGACCATAGATCACTGTTTTGTGGCGCCCATTTCAAAATAAAAAAATTATGGTTTTGAAGTCAACTGGAGATTTAACCCCCAACTGCCTGGTTTAGTTTACAATTACGTTAAAATATTAATTTCGTGGGGTTTTTCTTTGCATTCTCACAGATGCTAAATTGAGAGGAGATTGTTGATTTGAATATAGCACATACAATAGTTATGATTAAGTTGTATGCTGTGTAAAGATACAATAAGTTCATCCTCTGACCAATATATTGGGACATGGTGCATTTGACACAATCCTTAGTATATGTGTAGGACATCAACTATCCCACTAATAGGCACTAGTGGGGATACAAAGGTCATCTCAGCTGCATCAAGACCTGACAGGCTATGTTGCAAATTTGCAACAACAGGCATCAAGGGGTTAAACATGCCAGGATCATTTGTTGTTCTTTATTACCGCTGTCATACAGGTAGTAATGATTCTTTCCACCAATCAACGGACTGTAGTGTTTCTAACTCCACCTTCTGGGGTTGGATCGTTATGTCTGACACCCCAACAGAAGGGTACCAAAAAGTGGGTTGGTACAGGTGGGTGACTTGGGGACCTGTCCTGGTTTTAGCCAAAGGAAATGCCACAAAATGTGTTTTGTACCAAGATGAACAGAAAAGGTGCCTAAGACCTCACTGAAATGTCCTCTGACATATTTAAAGAAGATGATTACAGCAACCTGCAGACTTGACATCAAACAGGATGTCACCTCTACAAGGTGCTACCTCAGCTTACTTCTTGATGAAATGCAAGGTGAAGAAGACAACTTGGAACAATGAGATACACTTGACACTTGTTGTTCTCCCACTGCTGCTTCGATCCGTGTTAGTCTGCTTAGAGCCAGATTTCAGAGCTGGTTTTAAATATTCCACTCACCAATTCATACCACAGTACTCGACCATAAAAACAGAAACTCTGTTCTGAGGAGGACAAACAGCTGATTGTTGAACTGTTGCCATGGAGAGAGATGTATCTAGAGATGCCAATGTGTATACCTGGCCAAAGTACCTTTAGGATCAGGGTCTTTAGCTCCTCTAAGTCACAAACATGTGATCGGTTGCCAGCTATCAGCTTAAAATAACACAGTGAACACAGGGACCATGTTTCCACTCACAGGACTGCAGCTCTGTCAAGATACACTTTGTGACAGCTCCTGAAGTCTCACTGAGCTGAAGGATTACACAGCTAAAGAGGATAGTGGTATTTTTGAAGTGAGGCTGCAGGAGGTAAAAATCTCTACACCTCTTCTTTCCTCCATCAAACAAACTGAGCGTTGCATCGATTTGCTCCCAGTGTCGACTCTGTGTGGGTCAGGACGACTCCTCAAAAGCTTGTCAGAGCTGAAAGACGCCGCCTGTGTGGGACAGTTAAAATCTGAGTTTTAGCCACCTCTCACCCACTCACTCATGTCATTTTAACATCCATCTGCTGTCAGTTTTTGGACGTTTGAAGGACAAACTAAAGTAATAACGCACTCCTGTACGAGACAGCAGGCTGGAGGTACCGCTGAGATTCATGAATTCATCAAAGTTTGAATAAAGAAGAATAATTCAACAGGAAAATGAGGCGTAGGAGCTGAAGTTGAGCTTTGATTTGAGGATTATGGCATCCACAGGACAAGGAGAGGGAAACTTCAACTGCACCACAAAGTCCTGATTGGGAACATCGCAAACAAGAAAAACAACGGACGTTATTAGTTACAGTTAGTTAGTTATAGTTATTGTTTCTTTTCTTTATGCTGACCATCCATGGATCGGGTCATGGATGAGGTCAGGGCAGAACCCAAAGTCTGCAACCAAAGGTAAGGATTGGAGGAGTAAATCAGTGTGTCACCACGACAAAACTGAAGATCCTGTAATCTACAAAATTTTGGGAAACCAGTCAGAAACTTCAGGGATCCCAAAAAGTTCTTGCCTGATTCTTTCAAGCTCTGAAAACTATGTGTTCATTTTGAAAAATTTTGAAAAATTTTGTTCATTTTGAAAAATTTCCAGGGTTTCAAAATATTCATCTTTGCAAGTTTTCCTGGAACAAATTCCTCTGGAAAAGAATTAAGAGGGTAAAAAACCTTCAGAGGAATCCCTAAACCTTTACTTTTAGGAAAACACTGAGAATATCTCAAGTAATTCTCTAAAGTTGATCTAAAAACTTCTAGATCTCAAGAAACTTTCAAATCCAAATGCAAGACCTTGGTAAAAATAATAATAATAATGCAACACTGGATGGAAATAGATCTTGTGACATTGTGGAAGCTTATAGAAACAAAGCTGCAACAAATATGAGCCGTAATCAAAGCGTAAATCAAGGCGGTCCAACGAAATATTAGAGTGTGTGAGCTTTTTTTTTTCTGGTCAGGCAGTGTATCTGGATAATGTCATTGCTGTGTTCACAGAAGCCAGTCTAAACAAAGTAAGAGCAACAACGGTGTGCGTGTTTCTTGAAGTTGGGACTTGGTGTGTGGGGCTCCGTAAATCTGTCCCCGGCTCATCTCAGCTGCTCTCCTGCTTCTCCTCTCGCTCCTGCTGCTTGGATACTGAACCTCTCCATCAGTCTGTGAACGGAGCCAGACTCCAGCAGCCCTTTGTTTTATCTTTACTGTCTGTCTGAGCTGGTGAGGAATCTCTGACAGCAGCTGATGCTCTTTGACTCCCGCCTGTTTCTCTCCTGCTCTTTGCTAATCCTCTTTTTTTCCTCACAGCAGCAGGTTCCTGCAGGTTTTGAATCCATTGGTTAAAGCCTTTAACTTCTTCTTCACTTGGGGTTTTTAATTCTGTCAAATAATTTGAAGTCAAAAGACACAAAATGACTTCCTTTTTAATGAAAAAGCCTCACATCCTCTGCGTACTCCAGCTCATAGTTTCCCTCCTCTCTGTGTCGCCTGGTTTTAACTCAACTCTGCTCCGCATCGTCAATCATCCTCCCAGCAGCTGCACTTTTACATTTCAGGACTTCTTTATAATTCGTGTTGCCTGTGAAGCAATTTTCCAGCATAAGCCTGAAATCCTGAAAAGTGCAGCTGCTCCTTGTTTACCTCTGCTGGGAGGCTGCTGCCAAAAAAACTTATGAATGAATTTCCATAAATTCCATAAAATTGAAAATTGAGGTGCACGACGACCTCGGGCTGTGGAGAGGAGACGACTCACTGATGCAAATTTATGTCAGAGAATCAACGCTTTGCCAAACTTTCGCTGAATGAATCAGACTAATCTTTAGGATATTGTTGGAATAAAAGTTGTGGGGTTTGGGTTTTTACGAGGGAGGGCTGAAAAGTTCAGAGCCTGACTAGGAAGGAGTTATGCCATGATAATGCAATTTGGCATGCATTAAATTCTGCATTTTCTGACATTCATAGAATGGTTTATTTTCAGATTAACTGATGTTGATGAGGGCTTTGAAAAGTAGAACCAGGCATTTTGTGAATATGGATAAAATTTGGCACCGTGGTGTTATCAAATATCTGCAAAAAAAGGGGGTTAACCCCCAAGGACATTCACGCCGACATGGTTGCTACATCAGGGGATAATGCTCCAGCTTAATCAGCTGTGAACTGTGGGCAGCTGAATTCAAGAGGGGTAGGGAGAGTCTTGAAGATGACCCAAGGTCTGGATGTTCTGCCACAGCAACAACCCAAGAAAACATAGACCGTGTTGAAAAATAAACCATGCCATAAGCGTCAGAAAATGTTGAATTTAATGCATGCCCAGTTTCATAACTCCCTCCCAGTCAGGCTATGACCTTTTCGGCCCACCCTCGTACTAGGTTCAGGACTTTTGTCATCAACACCTGATCCTGCCCTCACCACACAGGTTAGTTAAAAGTTGAGTCAAACTTTGGCAGTATTGGTCAAACATTCACCAAGACTTACAACATCACCCTCTGCTACCCTTAGTCTTATATGAGGAGTCTTTGCAACCAAAACAACCCTTGGGGGTTATTTTCTGTAAAGAGACTGTGAGGACTATCTGTTTGAGTCAGATAGCAGCGACACCTTTGGCCCAGAGTTGCACACACACTGCTGTGAAGACGTGACTCTTAAAGCATGTTGTTTTGAAAGTGAATAGAGATCAGATCTTCTTTTTAAACTCAACTCTTCTTGGTTCCAAAAAACTTTTTACTAGAGACAACACATCAAGGTAAGGGACTTTTTAACAGTTACATAGAACTACAGTTTGAAACATGACAACGAGCAAACTTTGACAGAAATAGCACTTAGGAACAACCTAAACTGGTGCTGATTTTACTTCTCCTGATTTTACTTTCTACTGTCAAAGTGTGGATTACTAAGAAAGTCCTCACAGTCCCCTTAAGCGTGCTATCGTTTCTTTAAGTGTAGGATTACAACAACATCATAAGGAAGAAAAGTGTCAAAAAAAAGGCAGCATTGTATTGGTTCGCCCCATCAGGTTATGTAGTCAGCTTGATTTTTGGGGCCATCTACAGGATAAACTAACACTAAAATACTGCTTTTTATAAATGTGGCAATGAAGATATCAAAGAGCCTTTTGGCTTTTGTAGCTTTTCTTTAAATTGTTGTGCAGCTAGGTGGAAATTTTAGGCCCCATGTCTTTTTCATATTTCTATGACTTCCTGTTTCTTGTTTGTCTGCTTTTGAAATATTCAAGAGGGTCGCTTACATCGTAAATAGTTTGTTTTGTTGCTGTTTTTCCTCCTCCAGTTAAAGATACTTTAATAACAGCTGAAACCAAAACATTCAAAAAGACCATGTCCACAGAAAGACCCCCCACCCCCACCCCCACTCCCATCCCCCCACTACGATGGAGGAAACGGTAGCATTAGGCTCAGAAGCATTCCTAAATGTAAATGTTTAGACTAAGCGTGTGCAGATTTTAAAACCTCTACATATTCATATGTTGTAGAAATCCCAGAATCTGTTTGTAAAATGATCAAAACACTTTTTTGGTTTTAAAAATAGCACCAGATCTTCACCAGGTCTTGTAACTTGTTACCGACAAGTTGGAGGGGCAGGGCCTCAAACACCAAGGTCTGCCTCCAGAGGGCTGGTCAGTCAGAGTAAAGAGGGTTTGTAGAGTGGGATCCTTCAAGAGACAGCAGCTAAAGCAAAAGACAGCTTTTGGTACACTGGCAACACTCCCTCATCCTGACACCCTCATGCTTCCTGGATGCCCAAATATGGTCACCAAAAAAAAAACTCACAAAGATTTCCTTTACAGTGTCAGAAAGTGATGAATTGTCATCTCTCTACACACCATCCTATGAGATCTTCATAAGATCTTCAAACGGCAGTGCCTCAAACACTAAGGTCCACCCACTGTTTTACCTCCTGAGGGCTGTCCAATCATAGTGAAGAGGGTTTGTGGAGCAGGGAGTCTTAAAGAGACAGCAGCTTAAACAAAGTGTTTCAGACAGAGGCTGAAATAAGGGTTTACTCAAACACCAGGGAGTGAAAAAAACAGTGTTTGATGAGCTGTAAATTATGTAAAGATACTACTGGAGCACAAGAGAGACAGAATAAAGAAAAAAAAAGCAAGATACCCCCTCTTTAAAGAAAACCAGACTGAAAGTGATCCACACGTCCGTATAGAAGGGTCACACAGTGAGAAAGCAGAGTACAGGAGGAGGAGAAACTCACTCCACTCTGTCTCAGATATTTTTATTACCCTCTGTCCTCCCTCCTGCCGAGCAGCGTTCCCCCGCGAGGCGTCATGGTGACAGCTGCTGCTGGGACGTGGGTGGTGACTGTGGAGGCCAAGCAGTGACGGGGGGACAGAGAGAGACGATCAGAGAGAGGGAAAGTCAGGAGGAGCACAGCTGCACGTGAAAGACGCTTTGATGACTGTAATCACTCTTCTCTTCTCTGTGTTGATACCTCTACAGATGGAAACATGGAGCACACCGTCTTTACCCGTCTGCCAGAGCTGAAGCCATCAGGGCCACCAAGAGACTGTCATGCTGCACTTCCTGTGCTTGGTTGTTGCGCCTCTGCTCTTATTGTGGGTTAAATCTCTGAGCTGGAAGCTAGAAAACGCTACCCAATCACTTCCTGCACCTTTGTCACCAGAGAGAAGTTTCATATTGGAATCGATCAATTTTTTCATGTAGTTTTATGATTTTGTACATACAATAACATACACTCCGCCACGTTGATGGATTTAATGAGTCACAAAATTCACATCAGCTTTCTCTCTGTCAGAGTTTGATCCACAAACATCGGGGCACCTAAGTCTAAGGGGCCATTTACACGACAATGGTTTTAGGGTGAAACGCAAAAGTTTTGTTGCGTTTCAGCCTCACGATTACACGAAAATGGCATTTCAGCCGACCTAAAATGCAAACCTTTGGAAATGGCCTCCAGAGTAGGATTTTTGTGAAACGCTCCCGACACCGTTGCCGTGTAAACAGTAAACCGGCGTTTTCAGTGGAAACACTGACGTCACACTCTGCCTTTCCCGCGCATACAACAGGACAACAGTACCGTTGCTACGATCGTCGCAAACCACCGTGTTGTGCTTGTGCTGCTGAATCTGCTGACTGTCTTTCAACAAAATATTAATCTTTTGCTCCACTTTTTAACTTAGTATTCCCTAATACACCAGATGACCAGCTCAACTCTACTTCAGTGGAGATCTCCCAAAGGCTTCTGGACAAGACAGTTGTAGCACCACCTACAGGCCTGGCATGCTTACTACAGCGTTTTCAGTCCATCAGTGTTTCCGTGTAAGCGCAGATTTTTTTCACTGCGTTTTGACTGCGTTCAAGTGTTTTCAGATGAAACGTTGTCGTGTAATCAGGGCCTAAAAAGTTTAGACACGCCCCTGCTTGTCAGCGCGTACCTTGTCGCAGGTACATCATATTGCTCTGCTCCTCAATGGATGTATTTATGCTAATCGGAGGATTCATCCCATAGAATAGAGGAAACGACAATGAAAGACGGAACTCAACTTTCTCTCCATGTAAAAGTCAAACAACACCTCAAGCATTTAGGGAGGGGGAAATTAGGAGGAGGGGTAGAGTGGGGTGAACGTAGAAAAACTGATGTATATTTCTTTGATATCTAAAACTAAAAATGATTGGGTATTTATTTTTCAAAACCATTAAATAACTGCATGTGAATGAAAAAGCATAATAGATTCAGAAATTTTTTAAAGATCTGAAGCAAACCGCCAGCACAGACTTTATCCTCATGATTAAAATGTGACTTGTCGCCATACATGACGTCACAGCATGAGACGCAAGGAGACAGCAAATATACTTTTATTTTTACTAATACTGTCAAGTGATTAAAAAAATCAGATGTCTATTTTGTGATCAATCATGATTAAACCGTTTTGCCCCACCGGCAACGATTGTTGCCAAAGGGTATCGCTGTCATTTTATACTCACAATAAAAAATTCCAGCTTTACTAATGCAACTTTTTTCTCTAATATGCTAGTCGACAACTTAGACAAAGACTTTGGTTTATAAAAAAAGTTTCCAAGTGGTTGCTGTCACATGACATCATCTCCTTCCTGCTCCTTCCGGTGGAAGACATGGCGGATACAAATCGTCCTGGAAAGAGCCAATTTTCATAAATTTTTTATGATTTTTCCCCTAAACATACCTATGAATATTTAATCATCCAAGTCTCTAGAGTAACCCCTTCCAAAAAATAGTAGCTGAGATAAATATTTTTTTGTTCATGGGCTTATTTTTATGAGTGGCAACAAAAGTTGCCGGTTGGCACATAGCTACTTGAAAACTAAAGGAAAACACTGCCTGCAGGATTACTCATAATTTACTTAATGGTGCAATTTTCTTGACACACAAGTACTTACCATAGCCAATGCCCCCCCAACACACACCATCTTTTTAAAAAAAATCTATTATGATTATATATATTTTTTAATAACTTTATTAGTATTATAATAATGATTATTTCTATATTATTTTTGGGTGACAAGCTGTGTGACCACTGTCAAAAGTTGTTGCCAGTCATAAAAATCCTTTTTCCCTCAAAACAAAGTAAAAAAATGGAAAAAATAAATACATAACATGATTCAGAGGGACTCAAATGATAAAACTATATGCCTTACAACTCTGAAAAAAGTTGGGCATAAATGGATCAATCACACATTTCCTTTGGGCTTAATAAAGTCTGTAGATACAACCAATCGAAATTATACAATTAATTTGTATCTTTTTACTCAGGAGAATGGCAAAAGTAGTTACGCACAGTGACTTGGATTATTAACTTTAATGTAATATCTGGTTTCTAGAAACACATTAGATTACTTCTTTTTGATAACAGTGGTCATAATACTGCTTAGTGTTTGAGGCCCTGCACTTTAAGGATCTTGTAACAATCTTGTTCCATTTTAGAAAAGTGTATATTTCCTCTAAAGAAAGTCTTGGTGAGTTTTTTGGTGACCAAATTTGGGCACCCAGGAAGAAGGCGAGGGTCAGGATGAGGGAGTGTCGCCAGTGCACTAAAAACCGTCAGTGGACACAGGCCCTGATTTCTGCAGCTCTACCTAAGGTTAACAAGAAACGTTACCTGGCATGGTGACCCAGTTGGCCTGTGGCATAGGATGAGGCACAGGCAGAGGAAGAGGAGGTGCCAGAGTCTGAGCAGGAGGGCAGAACTGTGGCGGCTCTCTGGGCAGCTGCGGGGGTGGAGGAGGAGGTGGTGGCGGAGGAGGCGGAGGGACAGACGGGTATCCTGCAGGGTGACAGCTGAGCGGCTCCATCTCCACGCTCCTCAGGCACTGCTCCCTCAGACGCTCCTCCTGACGCCGCTTCAGCCGGCGCTGCAGGAAGCTGCAGAAACAGCAGAGCATGACAACGACGGCCCAGACCAACCAGAAGCCGGCAAAACAGGCCAGGAAGGTGTAAGTGCCCTGTGACATCACCATGGCGGTGACAGGATGGGCTGAGAGGTCCCCCCAAGGAAGGAAGAGATGGATTCACGCAAAAAACAAAGACCTGAAAACTTGCAAGCTCTTCTTTGAAAATGTGAATCAAAACGACAAAAATAATAACGTTTAAAGTTGGAGGTATGTCCAATTGAAGGCTGACATTGTTCTTACACTGACTGTAATCCACACTCGCTTCACATCCTCCCAAAAAACATTTCTCTACACATCAAAAAAACTTCAGTGTCTTTGGATTCTTTTCAAGAAAAGAACAACAAAAATGGTTAAAAGCATCATCTCTTTCACAAGTTCCAATATTTCAAACTTTCTGCAGTTAGAGTCTGTGTAAAGGCGAAGAGCTGACCATCAGATAAAAGCTGATCCTCCAAAAATCAAAGATGTGCAGACATGCATGCTCTCATGAACTCATTTCTGAGAAAAAGGTAAAAAAAAAAAGGCCCATAATTAAAAGTTGCACATGAGTTTCATTCAGCTGCTGCAAGTTTTGTCCAACTAGAAGACACAAATGAGGAAGTACTGGGAACAGAAACCTTGTAGGAGTCAAGTTGTTCTGAGCTTAGGAGTCAAACCAAAAAGTTCCCACATAAGAAAATATGTCTTGGTGAAAAACTTTGAAAATTAGTCCCTGCTTATTAAAAAAGTACTCTGCAGTGAGAAATCTTTAAGTTTGCTGAGAAAACTTGATACATATGCTGAAAATCTTTCTGAATGCATCTTTCCTGTTGCTGGTTTTTGCAGGATGATCATGCACATTCACAGAGAAGACAAGAAACCATCCGGCTGAATCATCCAGATGCACACTGTCCTCTGCAGGCAGACTGTTTTTCCATCTCTCCGTGGTGGAAATTCTGAGCTGCAAGGCCCCTAGAGCAAGGAGAAGTCAAAGCTGGGAGAAACAAAAGGCCTCTGTGTGAGGCAACGCCATCCAGCCAGAAGCTTGGAGCTCAGACGTGAAGTCCACCACGTGAAGTAAAGCTGGTCCCCCTTCAGGTCTGCAAGAGGCTTGCGGTCTGGGGTCAGTCCGCACGACAGGAAATCTGAATTCTTCCCCTCTCAGATCCCTGCAGGACTCATCTGACTTGCACCGCTCTGTAAAGACACATGGAGAAGAAACACGGCGATAAGAAGATTCAGACGATGTTTGTGACACAGTGAGGGGTCGGGGCAAAGAAAACAGTTGGAGGCCCCGTGCTGATCAATCTCAGCTGCTCAGGAGGAATTTTAACCACAAGCTTGTGGGGCGAGCATCAGTTTCAGAGAGAGAAAAATTTCACGGGTATGAAAAGAGAAGAGACACGAATACGGAAAATTGAGTTTAGCTTGCTTCAACAGCTAAAAAGAAAAAGTCAGAAAAAAACACCCAAAATGTTTCCAAATGTACCCCAAAATAAGTCTTACACCCAATAATCAACTTAAATATACCACATACCATTAAAAGACCTGGATTATACTAAATCAAAAAAAAATCCTGTGTCTATAAATGTCATCAATACCCTCATAATTAAACTCTACAATGATATATATATATATATATATATATATATATATATATATATATATATATATATATATATATATATATATATATATATATATATATAAATATATATATATATATATATATATATATATATATATGTGTGTGTGTGTGTGTATATATATATATATATATATATATATATATATATATATATATATGCATTACGTAAACTACCCCCCCCCCCAAAAAAAAAAAAAAAGATACATAAATAAATAAAATAATAAAATAATAAAATAAAATAGATAAAAAAATAAATAGATAGATAAATCAAATGACTTTAAAAATACTCCAAACCCTGAATAGAAAGTAGACCTTCTTGGTAATCTATTCCTTGCAGTGTAATAGCACAATATATACCCTTAACCCATAATGGACATAAATAGACGGTTGATTACATTCATTTTATCCTGCAAGCCAAATAAACCAATAAATAATACCTGTTACCCTTTAACTGTTAAAGAAAATTACTACTTACCCTGAACCACTAGTGAATTTAGTGTAATGCCCTTTAATAAAGACCATATACCTGGAACATACTTAAACATGCTATATGCCTGGAATAAAACCAGACTGTGCCCTAGAAGAAAAAAGAAAAGCCCTGGTTTTCTATTGTTTGAACAATAGTTTCAGCCCTGTCACCTGTAATTCTTGATGACTCGGGTTCTCCTGACATTAGGATCTGCCCCGTGGACCCTCACACTCCATTACTGCTATGGTTTTGACAGGGCTCCCTGGTTTTTGTAACCTTACCTGAATTTGGACCACAGGGTCCAGAAACTTATAGTTCTTGTTAACATTCCTCTCAACTACATGGTTCCTGTGGCCCAACGTCTGACCGCAGGTCCAAAGACCTTGATCATGTAAAACAAGACGATGGTGTATGGAGAAAAAATTAAACTAGACGGCAGGGCCCACATCTCCCATTAGCTAAGCACTTGACGCAAGTCTGGCACACTTTTATTTCTTCATGCCTGGACTATTGTAATGCACTTTTTACTGGCATTTCCCATGATGCACTTTCATGCTCAAAGTTAGTCCAGTACTCAGCGGCACAACTTTTAACAAAGAACAATAAAATGTGAACAAATTACCCCTTTCCTCCTGTCTTTGCACTGGCTTCCTGTTCATTTTAAAATAGATTTTAAGGTTTCATTTATTTTTAAAGCGTTTAATAGACTGAGCCCACTGTGCACTTCCAGCTAATGGTGCCTCATGCCCTGTTACCACCAAGCAGTCCAGTATAGATCAGTATAGTTTGGTACAAGTTGGATCGATAAAACCTGATCCTGTTCGTGTTTCCACAGCCAACCCGCACCAAACTGTACTGACCCATACCGGGCCGCTTTGTGGAAACAGAGAGAGGTTGCTGAGGATGCTCCATCTGACAACACATAACAATGTTTAAATAGCATTGTTGCATAAGGGTTAGCATCACATTATAGCATTTCAACATGGGTGACAAAACTGTAAAACCTGGACTGCTCCTATAAAGGCAGTCTTTCAGTTGTAAGGCTTATAAAAGGCAGAAACGTAGTCATATTGTCCATCAACAGTTTCAGTGTAGATTCTACAGGATTTCACCTCTGTTTCTTGGTGTTTGATTTCTCTCATCTCATCACAGAAAGCCTCTTTGTTCAAAAAGAGTCATCACAAGAAACGATCCAAGAACCACCCAAATAACAGTTTTTCCCTCGAGTCACAGTTTTTCCAGTTAACTGGAAAGCAAAATGAGAAAATAAGGTAAGAAATGATGTTTCTTTTCCTGAAATCTGATTGGCTAATGATTGTGAAACAACCTGAAGAGCAGCAGCAACAGACCTGAAGTGTAAACACAACCATCACAGCCGTAAACAGATTCCTCAATTCCTCAAATCAGAGGACACTGTGAGGCTCTGAGTCTCTTACAGTAGTGTTTCAATCACGTGCTTCCTTACCCTCCTCCTCATTATCACCTCTGTCAGTGACTCGTCACGCTCGCTCTGTCTATTGTGATGTGACGAGTGGACAGAGGTGATTCATCAGCTTGGAGCCTCCAGCCGCTGATATTTCAGTCTGTGCGCGCTGATATGGAGCAGAGCTTTTTGTTTACTCCCCACGCTTCCTGCCGGCTCAGCGATACTCAGACCTCCTCACCCACACATGAACGGCAGCACAGTACGGCACACAGAGCTGGACTGTACAGACTCTATTTATAGCTCTCTTGATCTTTTATAGAGGCTCATATGGATTGCTTGCAGAAATAAAACAAATCTATGTGTATTGGTATGATGTAAAGACAAACGTAAAAGAGTCAGGCTGTACACGATTGGGGCGACTGGGATGTTTCAACTTTCTATGAGCCCCTCTATGCTTTGAATCCATTCTTAAAAGGCTGAGATGTACTGGAACTTTAAATTCATGTATCTGGTAAAAAGCAGATAGCATCGTCGGCAAACAGTTGAGTTTGAAGTCTTCTTCCACTTATGAGGACAGCTTTAGAACCAAGCAACTTTGCATGACAAGAAAGGCAATGAACTTTTGCATTTCTTAGAAGGCCGTTTTGATGTTATTTGTAGTCCTCATGAGTCTACAAATAAGTAGCCAACGCTGTGAGCTTCAGAGAAGTTTTGAATGACATTTTGTTAAGGGAATTGTTTCATGGACAGCACATACAAACTTCACCACACTATTCTTTTTTTCATTGGAGAAGCCATTTTCTCCTATTTCTAGTAGCCGTCCATATTTTGGTTTTGATTTTTTTCTTCAGAGTAGCCTTCTTCTATTATTCCTATCTCCTAAAATTCAACTAATCAAACTAATGAACAAAGGCAATGTGTTAGTTAATTACGAACAGAGGCTGACCACATGCGGGAGACTGAGTCATGCCAAGTTATTCTGTTTTTCTTGATGGATGGTCACCCCTGGAACTTCAGTTACTAGATCTTGTTGGGTATTGATTATAATATTGGTTTAACAGAGACGTGATGTATGATGGCATTTTACCAAGTAAGGCTTTAGAAATGAAAAAGAACCAGTGCCTATCACGTCCTACATTCAGGGGTGCCCATCCCATTTTTTGCATATAAAGTGTAATGATGAGTGGAGTAACCTTCACCAGTAATGAATCTGAGGGCTGAGTGATGAATAGAGTCCAGGGGTTTAAGAGTTGAAGCAGATGCATTTCTATAAATAACATTACCATAATCGAAAACAGATAAAAAGACAGCTTCAATAACACGTTTCCTACTTCGCAATAGGAAGTTAGTTGTGTCTGGCCAAGGAGTCAATACAAAATTTGAAGGTGAGTTTTTGATCTAACCAAAAACCAAGATATTTATACTCAAATGCTCTTTTAATGCTGTGTCCTGTTATGGTAGTGATGTGAAAACTATTGTCATTGATGTCTGTGGCATGTACTTGGTTTCACTGGGATTAAGAAACCGTCTAAAATCAAACAGAGAATTTTGTAACTGTCTGAAATTTTGCTGTAAGGTTTGAACACCTGAATGTGCAGTATTGGCAAAACAGTAAATAATTGTATCATTGGCATAAAGATGGGAGTTACAATCTGTTATAGATGATGTAATATTGTTTATATATATATTGTGAATAAGAGAGGACCCAGTACTGAGCCTTGTGGTACTCTTTTTGACAGAGGCAAACACACAGAACAACAATTATCAAGAACCACATACTGATCTCTCTGTGAAAGGTAGTATTGTAACCATTTACAGGATGAGTGTCAAGACCAGTTTTTCTTAGCCTCTGAAGGAGCAAGGAATGGTCAACAGTATCAAAGACTTTTGTTGGGTCTATAAATAAAGCTGAAGAGTACTTCTAACTAATGTGTTCCAAAACCTGATTGATGTGGGCTTAATACAAGATTACTAGAGAGGAATGATTTTATTTGATTGTTGACTAATGATTCTAAGATTGTAGCTAGAGAAGACAGTTTGGAGATGGGCCAGTTTTTCAGATCACTTTTGTCCCCACCTTTGTGGAGTGGGAGTACATGTCCTGTCTTTCAGGTCCGGGGGTAAACCCGAGTGGAGATAGAGAGATTAAACAAGTGTGCAACTTGCTCTGCAATAATAAATGCATCAATTTTATCATGGCTAATTGTTTTCCTGCTGTCTATATGTTGAAGTTCCTCTCTGACATCAGAGGTAGTAAAAGGGCAGCAGACTAAATGGGGAAGAAGGGTTTGTGGAGGGAGCATGGGGCAGTGGCTGACTGTTTAGAGAATAAACAGTGTCAAACTGGTTTCCAGCTGCAGCAAAAAGCTTGGCATCTGGTTTGTCTTTGGTAGAGTTATTAGATATGATACATGGAGGAATAGATGACATTAGGTTATTTTTAATGATATTATCACATTTTCAGAATTTTGATGGGTCAGAGAAAGAATTTGAAACATTATCTTTATTTCAATATTTAATCAATAGAAAAAGTTATAGACCCCTTGCTCCAATATAATAAAAAAAATCTATACAGGTCATGTGTGAAAGTTAACTAGGTCTTAGTTGGGATACCCACTTTTTGGTCTGGTTGGACCAACAAGGAAAATTGTTCAAAAACAAGCCAACAGTAGTCTTAAAAAATCTGGACTAAAATGCAGATAAATGAACCAACAGGAAGTTTTGGATATCCAATCCCCCTATAAACTTGATTATTGATAAGAAAATCACAGTTCACAATTCCTGTATGGCTCTAACCAACATCTCCCTGCAGCTATTTAATTCTGAGGCTGCTGTGACTGCAGAGGAAAAAAAGAAGAGAACTGTGGATTTTAACAGTTCTTCAAAAAAAAAAAAAAAAAAAAAAAAAACCCACACATCTCATTTATCTGAGGTTTTAGGGTTATTTTGTCCCGGTCAGCCTCTGATCATGTGCAGGATTCAGTGTTTGGATTCGTGACCACTCTCCGGGCCACAGCACACCACTTTATCTCCTCTGAGGTCCCAGAGAGCAGCTCGTCTGTCGTCGCATGTAAATCAAAGCAAGAACTCAACATGACCGCTAGATCCATGTGACCTCCAGGTTAGTCTTTAGAAACACAAACCTCTTGTTATAACATTACAGGTCTCCCTCAACTCTCTGAAACTATTGTTAATGCATTTCTATACCTGTCAAATACCTGTAAATTATCTGGCCAGAAACTGGTTGTCTCTATAAGTACAAAAGCAACATGTTTTAGAAGTACCAAAGAAATAACTTAGTAAGACGAAGATTGTATAACCTATTTTTACGTTTGTGTAGCATATTTCATGCAAAGAGCCAACGTTTTTGGCAGACAAATTCAGCTGAAAAAACCAACTCTGTTTCTGAATACTATAGAAGAGACTTTCAGCACCAAAGATACAATCAGCAAAGGTCACGAATGCAACAGTTCACAAAATAACTCCATCTTAAGTTCAGCAGTGGCCTCTAGTGGCAAACAGAGACAGTTTCTTAGTCTAGAACAGAGGAGTCACATGATGTTGTTGTGACCCGGCTGTCAGCCGATTCATAAGCCCACCAAGCAACCAGGTTTAGATCAGTATGGCTCGGCTAAGCCTGGTCCTGTTAGCGTTTCTACAGTCAATGGTGCCCTCTGGTAGTAAACAACGTTTAAACCAGATGCCAATTGCCACATCAGTTAAATAATAGCCTGACGCCATAGGAGAGCGACACAGTGTACCCTGCTAATAAATCCAACACCAATGAAAAACGAGACAGAGTAGACTAAGAGCACCTGTGGGAAACGTCCGGCTGTTGTTGTTTTTTTCATTGGCATGTTGCTCTTTGTTTCAAAGTGCTATCAAGTTTTGTTCCAGAGAAGGCTGTGAGCCATGAGGAGAAATACAGCCACTGTCACATGGGAAGTGACAATTCTTTTGACCAATTAACAGTCTGCAGTGTTGTATCTCCACCTTGCGGGATCAGATCGGTTTAGCCTGGCACCCCAATGGAAGGGTCCCAAAAAGTGGGCAAGCTCATCTCGGTTATTTGGGGGTCTGTCCAAGGATTAGTCAGTGGGAATGCTGTAAGATGTGTCCTGAGACGAACCGAACTTGGTCATCCCACCTGAAGCAGAAAGACGACCATGCCCCTTGTTGTCAGTTATACACCTGGGATGCTAGAAAACAGAGAGCGTAGTTGTCCTAACACCTTAAGTAGGATAACCAAACCTCGATAAGTCAGCTGACTGACTTGTCTCAACACTACTACCACCACCACCATGACAGTCTTCAGGAAAAAGGAAATTTATCCCAACATGTCAAAGTAAAAACAAAATCCCACTGGTCTAGTTCAAGTGCGGTCTTACAATAATATTCTTTATCAGACAAAATGAGCTGCTTGGTTCCATACCTCCCATAACTCCACCATCCTAAGTGATAACAAATATCGATCAAGCCACAGTATTTTAATTAAATACCTTCTGAAACAGTCTCACCATAAGAGTCAGATTATTAGCCTCATTTTCCACCAATTAGTTCAGTTTGGTTTGTTTCAGTTCGACACACACTTTGTGGCATTCCCTTTGACCAAAACCGACCCATGCAGTCCCACTTTTTGGTACCCTTCTGTTGGGGTGCCAGACATACCGATATGACTACAGAAGGTATTTCTAGAAACACTGCAGTCTGTTGATTGGTCGAAAAAATCATCACTCCCCATGCAACAGCAGTTTCTGTATTTCTCCCCGCAGCACACTTTCTTCTCCGAATCAAACTTGATTGCGCTTTTTAACAAAGAGCCACATGCCAATCATAAAGCAGATAAATTGCTTGATGTCTTTTATCGTTGCTCTTTGTTTACTGTGCCACATGTTCTTCTTCGTTGGGTTTATTTGCAAGGTACACTGTGCCTTGCTGCTATGCTGTCGTGCTATTATGTAGCTATCAAGATCTGGCTGCCTACCAAGAAGGGAACAGTTGGCTGTGGAAATGCAAACAGTATCAGGCTTTACCAACCTGTAACAAATTGTACTAATCCATACCAGATCAACTGGTGGAAACCAAGCAATAAAAGACTTATTTATTAAATGAATAGGCATAATTTTATACAATAATATATTATATTCTTGTGCCTGAAATACTGATCCTGCTGACAGAATACCTTAAAGATCTACTACCTGGATGTAAACAGTCTCAGATACCATGATGTAGCGTGGCATGGTTTGTCTGTGTCGAACTATAGATGGAGGTAAAGCTGTCTGTAGGCTGTGTTTGATTGAACTGGTATATAACAACTCCACCATGGGGATGTTTAAGCTAGCTCTATTAGCTTTAGCCAAAATCTACCCAACAATTTGTCTCTCCTAAGCCACGTATTTTTGTTTGTTTTGTTTTGCTTTTTTTAAAAAATTTTTGGTCAGTCTTGTGAGTGTTTTATTTTGCCTTTAGAAGAGTAAGCAAGCAGCAAACTTTGAATTTCTGAGACAAGGATATTAGCTACTTTGAAACATCCTAAGTTCTAACAGCAATTTAGCAAGTTGGAAACTGCTCTTGTACATTCAGATGTGATTTTTAGTGCTCATTTCATTTTGCTACTCCAAACTAAACATACTGTGTGTTTTTTTTTATATGTTTGTACGCAAACGTTAAGGTATGAGGGCATCTTGCTCTCTGTTATCAGACTACTGAAATCTGGAACAGACCTAATGTAACAGGTGGATTTTTATAGGCACAACATGTCTATGTGTATATAAGCATCAGGCATGATCTTTTGTGCATATCCTCTCCTGCATAGGGTCTACAGAGGCTAACTTCTGGTTGTCTGGGTATGCCACAGAGCATGTCTAAATTCCAGTAATGTTAGAATCATAACATCCACAACATACTGATCAGCTCCTGTTATACAACAGACCAGACGCTCAGCAGCTTTAATGCAAAACTCTCTCATTTCTGTGGGACAAACAAGACGGTTTATCATCCAGAGACTGGGGATAAAAACAGCAGCAATTAGCAGATTAACTCATCTTTAAGAGTAGTAAATCCTCTCTCACATCAGAGACCAAACAGGAGATGAAACAATCTTAAAATCAATAATCTGTTTATTTCCCACAGGTAGAAAACATCTGAGAGGAACTCACCTTTAATTCCTCCTGTGTCTCCGCTAAGATGACGCACGCAGCTCGCTCAGCGTCACGCAACTTTTACATCCAATGTTTTTAACAAAAATGTGAAAAACAACGAAGCGTGACATCACGTCTCTGTGTCCGCTCCGTGTGTGCAAAGTCAGATTATCCTCCAGTGAAGGCTCCTCCGCTCCTTCTCTCTCTCACTCCTCCTCTCGGAGCTGCGCGTCGTGTTTTGGATGTCAGGGTAGTAAAAAGAGGTTTATCGGTTCACCTTGGCAGCCTGACTCCTCCCTCCTCCCTCTCTCTCTCTCTCTCTCTCTCTCTCTCTCTCTCTCTCTCTCTCTCTCACACACACACACACACACACACACACACACACACACACACACACACACACACACACACACACTGTCTGTTATTGCTGTTGCAGCACACGGAAAATTTCGTGACTCTTTGCATGTCTGACTGAATGATGAGAATACTAATCAATCTGTCAGTATGGGTCTTCCGAGGACGCACGACTTGGCAAAAGAAAAAAGGAGCTTGGAGAGCTCTTCTGTTTATTCACACCTGTTCAATACATACATACATATACATATATACATATATATATATATATATATATATATATATATATATATATATATTCAGACGGTAGGGTCAGAATTTGGCATACACAACAGAAAAGCATGGATCTATCAATCAACAGTTCAGGCTGCTGCTGGTGGTGCAGTGGTGTAGGTATATTTTCTTGGCACACTTTGGGCCCCTTAGTACTAATTGAGCATGGTTTAAAGTCCACAGCCTACCTGAGTATCATTGCTGACCATGACCATCCCTTCAGGGCCACAGTGTACCCATCTTCTGATGGCTACTTCCAGCAGGATAACACCACATGTCATAAAGCTGGAATCATCTTGGTTTCTTGAATATGACATTGAGTTCACTGTACTCAAATGGCCTCCTCAGTCACCAGATCTCAATCCAACAGAGCACCTTTGGGATGTGACCGAACTGGAGATTCGCATCATGAATATGCAGCCGATAAAATCTGCAGCAACTGTGTGATGCTATTATGTCAATATGGACCAAACTCTCTTAAGAATGTTTGCAGTACCTTGTTGAATGTTTACATGAAGTTACCCACATAGGTGTCTGGGCTCGAACTTGAACCTAAAGTGGAAACTACAGCGCTGATTCAACAAAAAAATAAAGCTAGGCTTTTATCCTATTGTAGGTTGTTTAAGATAAACCTTGTTAGAAGATAAACGTTAGCACTCAGCTAAATGTAAATACATGGCAGCGATAGTTAAACACCAAAGCATAAAAGGTGAATTTGGTCACAAAATGACCCCTGTGCCCAGACAGGATGTTCTTAACTTGTCTGAAACCCCATGACCTGTCCCAAGACTCCCCTTCAGGACAAGGCATGTCTGGATTTTTAATTTCTCTGTGTAGATATAAAACTCCGGGACACAGAGCCCCGCTGGGTTTCATTCCAGCCGTCTGATAGAGAACTGGTGAGTGAAATTAAAATCAGCAAGGAGCAGGACCAAGGGGCGCTTCAGGAGAGAGGAAAAGATGTCTGAGATTAAGAGAACACTAAGAAGCCTCTAAGACTTCCAGGTCATCAACTCTCCAGATGAATAAAAAGCACAAAAGATCTAAATACCAACATGGTGTCCACAGCACTTTTTTTAAAGATGCCTTTAAGCTCTGTAGCTTTTTTTTCTCTCTATCCAGGAGCTGTTATCACAACATTTAAGGTTTAACTGGAGTTCAGAGCAGTGGTTGGAGCTGTACTGTTTCTGTTGCAGTTGGGATTTAAGGTAACATGACTCTGGGTGAGCCGTGAGCTCTAAACGTGAAAGAGAAAGAGAAAGAAGGGAGGGTGGTTCAGTGAGTGTGCTCTCTCGACCTGCTGCTGATTTGACTTCCAAAAATCAAAGCTGGGTCAGTAGACTGAATTCAAATCAAGGCCAGCCGTTGACTTGGGGAGCAGAGAAGAAGAGCTGTGAGTCCAGAAGTATTCAGAAGAAACTTTTGGGTTCACTGGTTCATAATTTGATAGATAGATAGCAAAAAAACTTCCTCTTCTTCTAAAAGACTGAGAAAGGTTAAGTTTTTGGACAGGTTTGCCTTCAAAAGGCTGAAATAGGAGTGTAAAGGTGCAAACTCATCATGACTGTCAGTTTTCTTAGATCAAAGGAAGAGCTCTAAGCAGGCAGAGCTTAAGGGCCAACCCCAGTTGTCACTCTTTCCCCTCCCCTTGTCTACCACTGTCACCCCTAAGAAAACAAGACAACACTCGATTACCGCGTCATCATCGTCCCTAGAAGCTAGCTGACTCTGTTTACTCACTTCCAAAGCAAACACAATTTTACAAAGAGAAAATAAACTGATGTCAGATTAGGGCGACAAATTTGCAACAGTATTCAGAAGCTATATTACGTAGCTTCAGTTTATCATTAGCTGATCATAGCTCATGTAGCTAATGCAGCTCCTGCAGCTTAGCTGTCTAATCATTCATGAAATGTAGTTCATTGTAGTGAAGTCTGTTTGCTTTAAATTTGTTACCCTGGTCTGACATCAGTGTAGCCATTATTAGCAGAAACTGTCACTATTGCAGGGCTGGCCAGATTGTTATAATGAGCAATGTAAAAAACAACCAATAATTCAAAACATAGTTAACATTTACGTGGGCTAGCAATGGATTGGATAACTGATAAAAAAAATATCCATGTCATGGGAAATTTGGCATGCCCCTCAGTTTCAAGTGAGGTCCTGTTTTGTCTCAGTCTCAAGGGCTGTGTAGCCCTTCCTCTTCACCTTACAGACAATTGGAGATATGCATGAGCAAAACCAAGGGCTAAGGAGTAAGACAAGGGCTAAGGGGTAGAATTAGGACTGGCCCTAAATGTTTGCAGTCTGGGATAGAAGATAAAGTTCCAGATTTCTAACTCTGAAGGTGATCGTAAAAGAAGTTCCTCAACCCTATCTTTGATGTTTGGAAAAAGGAATTGTGAGTTAAATGTTGAAATTAAGAGACCAAAGATACTCTTTGAAATTTTTACTTTGATCTCAGAATCCTAAGATTGAAGGACAAATTTCTGGATTCTAAAGCTTGAAAAGCATTCTGTCTCTGATTTCTGTTTTTAAAGCCATATTACAGAATTGAGCTGTTGTGTCAAAATTCTGAGGTCAAAGACAGTGTCTTCGAGTCTAACTCTGATGTCACTGTCACTTTAAACTCTTAACAAACAAACAAAAAAAAACAAAAACAGATTTCTCAGTTTTTAACAGTCTAACCTTGAGCACTGAATGAAGTAAAACTGGAAATGCTACTCAAGGCCTGTTATTTGGCTCCAAAAGGAAGAAACTGCCTCATTTCTATTAACATTTCTTTCATTCATACAAAAGTTGAACTACACAGAGGGTGATCAACATGGACTGTGAGTCATGGGTCACACACTTGACTCAATGTGAATTCAGCATAATAGTCTCCATTACCTGCAATCAGAGCTGCACTTGTACTAACGCCTTCAGAGATGAAGATAATCGTACACATATTGTATACAGTCCGTTAGACGAGTGACGTTTCTATGTCCTCATGGAGTGGGAAAGTGGTCTTAAAATTGCAGTAAGCTTTCATAAGGGTTGCCATTTCGCATCAGAATCTAAATTTGGTAAATACTCTTACTGTTCATTTTCCTCTCTAATAATTTACTGCACAAAGTGTCAGACAAGTTGTTAAAATTGTTCCTATCCCCATTTTTGTCACATCGATTCACTAAACCCCTTTATGCCTGTTGTTGCAAATTTGCAACATTCCAGGTCTTCATGCAGCTGAAAAGACCTTTGTATCTCATTATAACCTATTGAGTCAGATTCTACACATACCAAAGATCGTATAAGGTCCACTATGTCACAGTATATTGGTCAGTGGATGAACTTCTCATGTCTATAATTAACTTGGTTATAACAATTGCGTGCACTATACTCAAATTTACAATCTCTACTTATTTTAATATCTGTAAGAACGCAAAAGCACATAAAAACAATGTATTTTTATAACTGTTAATTAATTTAGGTAGTAAGGGGTTAATCTGTTACCAAATTAGCCGGGTTCAAAGAGCCATTCCACAGCCAGTCAGTAGGGGGAGCTCCAAGTGTTTCAGCTTCACTTATGAGGATCTCGAGGCAAGTCTGAGCTGTGAAATCAGCTCTCCAGGTTAATCAGGGCTGACTCAAGGTTTAAGTGAACTAAGTGCCTGCTTATGGCCCCGTGGCCACAAGGGGGCCCCAAGAGCAAATATATATATCTATATATATATGCATACCTCGTTACAACCAACGTATGCGAGGAGAAAAACCGTCAAGATAAAGGTTTCTCCAAATATATTGGTGTTGGTAACGGAACATTTATTAAAGAATTCATGTAGCCGTTTGTATTCGCAAATTAGCAAGCCAGTTTTAAATGACAGAAAACTATTTTTAACTAGCTGGTTGAAAAGATTAATTTTTGTGCTATTCTGTTTTTTAAATTTTATTTATGTTATACCATAAATAGAATCAGGGGGCCCCAAATCAAATTCTGTTTCGGCCCCCATTGAGGCTTGGGTTGGCTCTGTAGTCAAAATAAGACCATACACACACAGTTTGAAAAGCGATGATCCTTCAACTGGTCTGACATAGACTCTCTACAGTACAGATGAACACTGAGACACTGAGAGCGTTGTCTTCACCAGTTATTCCCCCCATAAAGATCAGACCTCTTTTCACACACACACACACACACACACACACACACACACACACACACACACACACACACACACACACACACACACACACACACACACACACACACACACACACACACACACACCAAAAAGGGCCTGATCTTTTGTTCCACAAGAGCTTCTAAAATAGAGCTGGAAACCCCCTGCCTTTTCTAGGAAATCAGGAAGAGCAGATTTTGGGAAAAAGCTTTGACCCAGTTTAAAGAAAACACTTAATGTAAATAACTAGTTATTCACACTTGGAGTTGAAACGGCTGATACATTAGCAGATAAACACTGTTTTCATGTTTTAGAGCCTCATAGAAAGCTAAAAGTAACTTTTAATCTTTTTTGTGTGGAATCTGCTTATTTTATTCTCCTACTTCCTTCAATTATGTCAAAGTAAAGAATATGTGACTGTTATTGGTGTTGCTATTTGAGACACTGTTTTATCATTTAAAACAACATTGGGTACAGTAAGTTGTTGCTAGAAAAGGAAGTAATTCACAATAGTTTGAGCTTTACTGGAACTATTCAAAGATTATAATTTGGTTATTTTTTTGAATTTGTTGATGAAAAATGTGATAAAATGCGAGATGTACAGGACCGGTTGGTATTTCCTTGTTAAATCCTTTATCAAGGCAATAGTATCTCTACTATTTGAAAATGTTTTGTACTTTTTACCACAGTGGACACCATCTTATACGACACTGAATATTCTCAGTCTGACCGATGAAGTTCAACCTCAATTTGTGACACCTGAAGAATGAATTCTTGAAACGTACTTATCTTTATCAAAAAAATAATGTAGCACCAAGTTGTAACAAAATAATAACACTTAATTCTCTATTCTATAATGGGAAAGACTAATTAGCAACTTCTGGCTAATGAAACAATCCAAATGTTCCACTAAAGAGCCATAAAGGCAGGAGATTAAACGTTGGTATTTAACACATTTAGTTTATTTTTTTCGTTTTCCTGCTGTCTCTTTCTCCTCTAAACTCATCAGTTGGAGAAGTTTATGATGACAAAGGCATCCTTTCCTCACACTGACGGTGATAAAACAATACCGCAATGAGCCAGAGTCGACTGTATCACTATGACAACAGCTCTCAGTGACGGAGCGAGGGGACTCACAAAAGATACCACATAAAGAGGACCGTGAACTCTGCTGTTCTCCTGCAGCAAACAGTGTGAATAGCTGCAAATGAAAAGCCCTCTCTGCATTGTTAACAACCTATAATACTCTGAACTGTTGCTCTGCCTCTTCCTCCTTGATGACAGAGTTGATGATTCATACTAAAGGCTTCATGCACAGCTTAATGCAGAAATGTTGTCTCTAGATTCTGCTTCAGACACATAACAAGCTACTTCAGACATTTTCTGCATCTATGACTGATAAATGACCTGATATTGTGAGGTTGATCCAGGTAACAGCCTGTTCCACAGCAGAGCAACAAACTTTGATTGATGTTAAAGGTTTAAGGTAGCTTTACTGTCAATTCTGCGATATGTGTAACACATACAAAGGATTGAAATTACAATGTTTAAGAGTCCAGAGTTGTTATGTGCAGAGGGTAAAAGGGGTAGAGCAGGCAAAGAGTTTATCTTCCCGGGAGTCTGGTGGATGGAACTGTCCTTGAGTCAGCTGGTCCAGGCCTGCAGACTCTGCAGTCTCCTCCCTGATAGAAGCAGGCTGAAGAGGCTGTGCAATGGGTGGGTGGCATCCCCTTTGTGGGTGAGGATCTGTGGAGAGCGCAGTAGGTGAACATCCCTCTTCATTTGTCAATAGCTTAGTTGAAGGACCACTGCCACTGAATGACCTCCCGACTGTTGCCAAAGCATTGATGGTCATTGTCAACCCTGACCAGGCTCCCTCATGTGCGCAATAAAGGGTAGCCTACACGCCACAATGGACACAGCTCTCACCTCCTGTACAACCCATCCATCCGATTTCCCCAGCACCATAGCTTCAAACTTTACTTTTCCTTTATGGCCACTCTGCTCTCTCTAACTCTTCATGGTGACAGCCAGCAGCATGCACAAAATCCTCATTAAAACACCTTTTTTGCACCTGATATCAGTTGTGCGCGCAGTGTTAGTAGATCACCCGCAACACGCCCACTAATAGCGTGTGCAATATTTTAGTCTGCACATGCAGTTTAGCACTTGTTATTTAGGATCTTAGTAAATCATGCCCTTGGTGCATACTGACATGAGATAAGTCATGATTTTTTGAATAGCCACACATTTATTCATTCATAGAGTTCAGTTGCTTGACCTAAAATTACTAATACCCACTATGCCTTGTTGTAATATTCCCACTGGATGTTGGCTGTAGAGTGTCTGAAAGCGGTGAGTAAACAAAGAACAAAACATAGAAACAGTTCCTGGAAATTAGGCTGTTGTGCTGAGATCCAGAAAAAATAAAAATATGAAATACTGAGTGTGACGGCAAAACTTAAAATATATTACCCCACTGTCACAGAAAAACCAACATACAGAGTGTGACAGACACTACCAGTACAATCCAAGCAGCAAAACCCAATCTGACAAAAAGATACTGAAACTGCAGTACCTCCAGTTCCCACTTGAGGCTGGTCCCAAAAGCTCAAGAAACAACATACAAACTCATTCAAAAAAGCCAATCTTTACAACAGTTTCTTTCTTTCTTTCTTTCTTTCTTTCTTTCTTTCTTTCTTTCTTTCTTTCTTTCTAGAAAAAACCTCTTCTCTGAGGACAAACCCAAACTTACCAAAGCCAAAAAATGAAAACATCAACAAAGTAGACAACTCAAGGAAATCCACCACCACGGGGCAAAATAATCTGACAACATGTGAAGAACAAACATGAGTGAAGGCTTGGTAAGGATAAAACATGCATCAATGTTCATACAGCTGGTATCTTGCATTAAAACTCTGTAAAATAGGCTGAATGTGTTCATCTGATGTCTCCAGACAGGTGTTGATTAGATTTTTTCATCATTAACAGAAATGAGGAAGGAGCTGAACCTGATTAACTTTACAGCCTGATGATAGAAAGCCCGTCGACTGACTATTAAACTGAGCCGGTGTGTAATCACGATTTATTAGCAATAAAACTTTATGACATATTTACTCTGGACTGTAGCTTAGCAACAGTTTCCCTAACGTGTGCTGAGCAGAGATGAACGGTGGTTTTAAGAATCCCCCTGAGATCATTTCATTAACGCAGCCTGTCAGAAATAATGAGTCACGTTTTTCTGCCCCACCATCACGACCAGCAGGCTCTCCTTGGCTCCTGAGAGGCTTCACTGCTGTTGCTGCCAGGGAGGGTCGGGGCGGTCGGTCATTAGTGATGGTACGTGCAAAGCATATGTGTTAAAATTAGGCTTTTTTTAATGACTGACACAAATCTCATCAGGTTTCATAATAGTTTTGAAATCTGAATGGATGCTCAGAGAGCAGCGCATCAAAGCAGACTGCTTTATTATGAACAAGGTGTTTGAATGCTGACAGGAAGCAAGTGTTCCCTGTTCAGGTTGGTAAATTAATGGCTGAAAGCACAAAATGCAGAATATGAGAAGAGAAAAATCAGGTAGCACTTTAGATTACAGCCCGCGTCTTACAGTGTAGTTTCCCGTCTCTTACAGTGTAGTTTCCTCAACTGTAGGGGTAACTCTTACACATGTACCTTGACATTTTGCGGTATCTATGGGGTAGTTACGCTCTCGTCTTACAGTGTAAGTCCTGGAGTCTTACAGTGTAGTTTCCTCAACTGTAGGGGTAACTCTCACACATGTACCATGACATTTTGCGGTACCTATCGGGTAGTTATGCTCGCGTCTTGTAAGTGTAAGTCCTGGAGTCTTACAGTGTAGTTTCCCTTGTCTTACCATGAGCTTATCAAAACAGTGTAATTTTCCTGGACATATGCTCTAACTATGCAAACCTTGATGTATCACTTCCTCATCAGCATGGATAAAGATTATGTAGACCAATGATAAAGTTAAAAGCTGTAATGTATTGATGAGTATGGGTTTCACATAATAATGATATTCAGACGTATAAAATATCTTTATTTTTTTATACACACAGAGACCCCACATTGTAATTCTCCTTTTAAGTTACTGATCCATTAAGATCACACTTGTCTTTGCTTACTGGCTAACTATCCAGTATTTTCTGTTATAAATTGCCTCTGTTCTTCGTTGATGTGTTGTAAGCATAGACTGTAAAAAAAAGTTGGGTTAGGGTTGGGTTGTAAGCATTTTGTATATAATTTCATTCAGGCAACTTAGAGGGCAGACCGGGGTCCTTAGGATTTTGCGTATTTGCGTTCATGCCTTTATGCGGGCAGCCTGGGGTCCTAAAAGTTGTATAGCCCGAACGGAGATTCCGCGATTGTTTAAAAGCATCTTCAAAACATCTTATAAGTTATCAGTGATGCATTCTTGAGGAAGTAAGTACTTTAATAGCTTACAAGTTATCTTTAAGGAGTGTTCAGAGGGGAATAAACATTTAGTTTGTTTGTTTATGTGGCAGGAATTTTGGTTCTTATTTCCCTTACGTTGCACTGCTAATGCTAAATAGCTAGTGGGCGCATCATTAACGTCTGGTAGACACTGTCTTTGATTCACCTTCTGTTATTTATTGTTTCAGATACCATGCACTGCCAGCCCTGTTGAGATGCACTACTGATAAGTGGCTGTTGGACGTTGATGTCACACACATTATTCATCCTCTTCGTTCATTCAATCTCCATGCATCCGGCCGTTGCTGTAATGCTGTTTCTGAAAGGATACATAAAAGACTGAACTGTGAACTGTGTATCTGCCTTTACTCTCTGACCGGAGTATCTGTGTGGATAAAGTGTCCAAGCATTATTCATCATAGAAACACAGATGTCAGTAGCTTCAACAGTTCCACTGCAACAACCCAGCACTTTACCTGTAACTACTGATCAACACCTGGAACTGGACTAGATTATAAAATGCACACTAGTAGAGGGTAGTTACACATTAAGTACAGCGAACAAGTGTGCACTTTAAAATCCAGCCCGGTTCCAGTTGTTGACCAGTAGTTACAGGTAAAGTAGTGGGTAGTTACACAGTAAGTAAAGCCAACAAGTGTGCACTTTATAATCCAGCCCGGTTCCAGTTGTTGACCAGTAGTTACAGGTAAAGTAGTGGGTAGTTACACAGTAAGTAAAGCCAACAAGTGTGCACTTTAAAATCCAGCCCGGTTCCAGTTGACCAGTAGTTACAGTAAAGTAGTGGGTTGTCGCAGTGGAAGTACTGGACAGTTAGACAGTAAGCAGATGCAAGTGTTAACTTAATGGCCGGGTTACTTAAAAGGTGAATTTCTATGTGGGGTCTCTGTGTGTTTAGAAAAATAAAGTTGTTTTTTTTTTACATCTGCAAGTCTTATTATTGTGTGAAACACATACTCATCAATACATTACAGTGTTTAGGTTCATCATTGGTCTACTTTATTCACAATACTGATTGTTAAGAGGAAGTGGCACATTAACAGCAAAAGCATATGCCCAGGAAAATTACACTGTTTTGATAAGTTCATGGTAAGACACGGGAAACTACACTGTAAGACTCCAGGACTAACACTGTAAGACGAGAGCGTAACTACCCCATAGATACCGCAAAATGTCAAGGTAGATGTGTGAGAGTTACCCCTACAGTTGAGGAAACTACACTGTAAGACTCCAGGACTTACACTGTAAGACGAGAGCGTAACTACCCGATAGGTACCGCAAAATGTCAAGGTAGATGTGTGAGAGTTACCCCTACAGTTGAGGAAACTACACTGTAAGAGACGGGAAACTACACTGTAAGACGCGGGCTGTAATCTAAAGTGCTACCAAAAATCACACTAAGTGTTCTAAACAGACTCAGAGACAGAGCAACGATTCTTCTAGTGAGATATCCAACGGGAGGATGAACCTCAGATTAAAAGGAGACATCAAAGGCAACAAAATGTTGAACATGAAGTAAACGAGAGGATTCACAGCTGACCAATCAAAGGTGTTTTAGTTGTTTCAGACCAAGCAGCAACCACCAGTACAAAAGTATGACGACTTAGCAACTTCACAAAAGTGATGAGCATTAAACCTAGCAGCTTTACTGGAGTTTGGAGGCTGACATTAAAGCAATGATTGATCCCCAGCACCCTCTGCTTCTCAATGAGCACCGCGTGTTATCCAAAACACTCACAGATGGACAGTCTTCCTCCCTTACATCTGATTCTGGGACAGCCAATAGCAACCCTCCTTCCTGAGGAGTTGCCAACACTTGAAGCCAGCTCTGTCCCAGCACTGGATCAGATAGGTTTTTATTCACGTAAACATGTCAGCTCACACTTGATCTACCTGGTTGCGGTCCTAGCTATGGCAGGTCATAGCCCTCAGGATTAGATACACAAGCCTCCCGGCTAAAATACACCAGATGCATCTGCAGTGCGTCTCCGTTCCCTTACAGCAAACAGATCAAATAGGTTTCGTTCAAATCAATGGGTCAACTCATTTGTGGTCCGTTGTGTTGCAGATAATACGCAGCCATCTACCTAAAAGCACCCAGTGACTTTCAAAATAAAACAGACTGTGTCAAAATCAGTGCATTTTAGCTTCAGTACAAAGACATACAGACATAATGAGTGGAGCCAGAACAGTCAACAGGTTTGAGGTTTTATAGCCCAACATGAATGAAGAGAGACTTATCAATGAAAGGGAAGTGCGGGAACTCCTCTGTTTAGTGACTCCAGCTGTCTGTCAGTCACGCTGCTTGTTGCACGCAGTGTACAGTGACAAACTCAGTCAAGATGCAGTGCAACGGAGTCGCACAGCAGACGTTTCTGGTGTACTTCAGGTGTTCTATTTCTGCTAGATGCTGGAACAGCATCAATTTAGCAAATCCAGCAGAACAGGAAGTCAGACACTGAAACCACCTAAAGTTGTCCACCAACTTTAAGTAAAAAACAAAGCATGTCGAAGCCAGATGGTATTTATCTTGACCATGCTGACAGACACACCATCTATGGTTTTTTGTTCATTCAGAACTGATAAACGTGAGAAGCGTCAGTGGGCTTGTAACAGAGAGGCTGTTCCCGCACTTGTTGAAATGACTCAGAATCTCAAAATAAACATGTCTACAGTATGGTATAAAAAAAATGTCTGAACACCTGATTTCTCTAATTGCACACTGTTGGGGGTGAATTATTGTCTAACTCAGCAATTTAGAAGATCACAAGTTGTCCAACTAAGGGCACAGCTCAGCTGATCAATAGGTGGGGGCCCTATAACTGTTGATGAGGAGACTCAAAGCCCACCCCACTGCCAATACTGCCCCTGTCGATGATTTACTTCAAAACTCAAAACTCTGTGCCAGAAAGTTCAATTTCTGTGGTCACCATTAGAGCAGTTCAGTGTTTGGAACAGCAACATGATAAGAAATACAAACAAACTGGAAAAAAAATCAAGACAGGAAAATAAGTACCTTCTTTTTGGCAATCTGCCTCTCATTCTCTAATTCTTCTACCTGTCCTTGCTCCTCTACCTCCCCATCTGCATCCATCTGGTCTTGAAATAGTCTCAAATTCAGTGACTCTTCTTTCTCTGCCTCTCCGATCAGCCTATCACGCTGACTAACTCTTCAGCCTGGATGCAGCTCTGCTTTGGCACCGTGGAGTCAGATTTTTGGCATCCAGACAGCTCGAGTGTTTTGGCTCTGGCTGAAATCCCCCCAACAAACGTGGATCGTTTGTTTCCCCTCTGACTGAGAGGAGAAAGGATGTAGTAACAGTTTATTTTTGGAGTCATCACTGAGCTGTTTGTTGCTCTCAGCAGGTGGAGAGAAACTCCACTCAGGAGTTCATCTGATGACATGGTTTCTGCTGTCAGAGTCTGGTCACACAGAGCTCAGGGACGCTTCCTGTCAGAGTGTAAACTGGAACCTCTGACCTGGAAACTCTAGGCCTGCCTCTGCTCATGACAGTTATTTTTTCCTATTCTACTTTTTAATGTTTTTTTATAAAGAGGGGGTATCCTGCTTTCTTATCCCAATCCTGGATGTTCAGACTGAGCATATGCAGATAAGTTTCAATTTCTCTTCTCTCTATGCACTCGTCTCTCTCATCACACACTGAATGGTGTTTACAAAAGCCCCAGGTTTTGGGGACTCGTTTTCTAAAGTGTGGTTTCTTATTTAGGGTTTTCTTTGATGCCTGTATGATCCCCACCTTTTTCTCTCCCAGCTCTCCACAATGAAAACCAGGTATGTATACTTAAGTTTCAATTTCTCTTCTCTCCATGCACGTTACAAATACACATTCTCTACATGCAAATTAAGTGGACTTTTATCCTGAAGTTTTTCTTAGAAAACCTGTAAAAGTAAGTCAATGATTTTTTTTGTTTATCTTAGCTCTAATGCTAACATTATGACATGACTGATTTGTAAAGCTAAGATGACATATTTTGCTAGGTAAATAAAGAAGTATGAGTACTATGAAGGATATCACAACATCCCTGCGAAGCTATGTTCATCATAGATGAAGTTAAAAAAAGCTGATCATGTACTTACTTTCACAATTTTTCTCTGTCTGTTGGGATAACTCACCTCTTTTAACTGCCGTTGTGGCTGTACTTCCATTGTGTCACTTTGTCGCTTTTGCATTCGTGTTTTGCTCTTGCATTTGTGTTGTGGCCTTTGCAAATCATCTGACACCCATCAGCCACCGTCCATTTGAGCCAAAAAATCAGAATTGGGTCACTTTCAACAAAGAGTGAACATAGCCAAGAACGGGGAGACGGGAGTCACACTCAATGACAACAAAAAATGAAAACCTGCTCACAAACTGCTTTAACATAAGACTGAAACACAGTCATTAATTTCCAACCGAGCAAGCAGGTCTGTCTGCAGTGCACAGAAAAACCACATATAAAAATGTAATTTGAGCAGCCTAACAATGATCAGATTTGAGCATTAAGACCTGCAGTGTGACGTAGACAAAGAGTTTCAGACAGAGGCTGCTTTTCAAGCTGTGAAGATAAATATAACTCCTGAAACACCAGGACTTGTAGAGTTGCTGTGAAGGAGGCACTTTTCTGGCTCTTGCTGAAAAATCCCTCACATGGACTCATGCAAGCAGAATGTTTCATTTCCCAGACATGGTGGATTAATGTTTCTGTTTAATTTAGCGAGTAATTCTCTCCCCAGATGAATCACTGAGGAGTTTATTATAAACAATACGTTTGAAATTTGCAGCTGATCCCCGGGTCTGTACGCCAGAAACCAAGTGTGCAGAGTCACTTGGTCAGATGTGAATGACTCAGAGAACCAAACAAACAAAAAAAAAGAACCCAAAGTGAACAACAAAAACCATTCAGAGTCGACGCTGTGCGTGGGATCTGACCCAGAGGAAGTGTTTGAGAGAGAAGACAAAGAAACAAAGAGAAAACCAGGGACTGAGTGGGATCAGGAGAGCGTCACAGAGAGATAGAGAGAGCTGACATCAATGCTGACACACTAACGGTGACAAATGTGTGTGAGTGGGTTAGAAAGTGTGAATGCATGAAGTCTGACCAAGATGTGACACAGCAACACACAGTCAGCTCACACACTCTCTGAACGAGCGGGAGTGTGTTCTCTGTTATCATCAGAAGTCAAACATGTTTAGGAGCAGAGATAAACTGAGGTTTGAATGGTTTACATCAAGTTTACACAGTCTCTTCCCGACGTTTTCACCACCACACACACACCACACCTGCTCAAACCTTCGCTGTCCACACTCACTGACTGCGAAACGTAAAGAAACTTCATGGGGCTCCTCATATTTTGACACTGAGAGGAGGAAGAGACTCGTCTTCTTCTTATTCAGCTAATTGTTTACGCCTACAACCAAATCAAAAGTAATGACTGCAAAGTGTCTGGGAGCAGAATCAGTCCTTTAGGTGATTTCATGAAGGGGAGATGATTGTTCCAGCTGAGTCTGTACACTTCATCTGAGAGGATGTACTCCTGTAATCAGGGGCCAATCACCTGCCTGCTCACCTGATCCTCTGAAACAGCAGCAGGGACTCATCACAACATACAGACATAAACACACTGAGAGGATGTGTTAGTGTGGGAGTGTGTGTGTTTGTTTGTGTGGGTGTTAGTCTTCTTACAGTTTCACATTAATCCTTTCTCGATTTATAGTTACCATGGTAATGCAGAGGAGGATGGAGGAGGAGACATGTTTACATAAACAGATCAACATTTTTCCTTCTCATGCATTTATTAAAACAAAAATAACTTTCAGACCCACGGCAGAGGAAGACCGCCTGGGTCAAAAACAACCAAGACATCAAAAATAAAAGTTGTAATGTTACAAGATTGAAGTGGACTTTATCTTGACTATATCTCAGCTTCAGTCTCATCACTTTATTAACCTTATCTCAACTTTAATCCTGTACCATGGCCACTCTATCTCTACTTTATCTCAACTTTAATCTCATTTTTTTATTCTTCATTACTCATCACTTATCTCAACTTTAATCTTGCAACATGACAACTTAATCTCAACTTTAATTTCATTACTTTACCTCTTCATCTCAACTTTAATCCTGTGAAATGAGTTCATCTCACCTTTATCTCGACTATATGCTTATCACAATTTTAATCTCATCACTTTTTTTTTCTTGATCTCTACTTCATCTTGACTGTATCTCAACTTTAATCCTGTAACATAACTCGACTTTATCTAGTGCTAATCACAATTTAAGTTTTATTGCTGTATTACTTTATCCTGACTTTTATATTCTAACTTTATCTACACTTCAGACTTGTCACTGAAATTTATTTAAACTTTAATCCCAAAACATTACGACTATATCGCGGCTTCAGTTGTGTTTCGTGACAACTTTATCTCAACTTTTCTCTCATTACTTTATTATTTATCTCCAATTTAATCTTGTAACATAAAGACTTAATCTCAACTTTATCTCTGCTTAATTTTGTTGCTGTCTTATTTTCTACCATAATGTTGTTCCTACTTATCACAACTCTAATCTCGTTATCCAATTATTTTATCTCAACTCTTATGTCATAACTGTACAGCTATATCTCAACTTTGTTTTTTTAATGTTAAAATTCTATCTCAGTTTTAAAATTACCGTATTTTGACTTAAGTTTGGTATAAGTATCCTAACGTTTTTATGCTTCTTTTTTAAAGTATTATTTTGACTTTGGTTTTATGTGTTACAACTTTTAACTTTAAGATTTTAAACTTTGTTCATGTTAACCCCTGCCTTAATCTTTGGTTGGTTAGACCTGTAAAGTCACACATTTATATTTTATTAAATACATATTTTATTAGACAACTATTGTTTTTCCATTAATAAGAAAAATTAAATCAATTAAAAGTTGTTTAAAGGGCGCAGATCCCTGTCTTGGTTGAAAGTTCAGTGTCCTTCAGCAGATTAACTCTTTAATGTCTGCATAACCCTACACTCCTTCCCCAGCAGTGCTCTGACTGTTCTTCATGCTGTGAATCAGCCTCTGTTTCATTCACCATCTGTAACCAAACACCCGAACCACCCGAACAGCAGAACCACTCTGAAGACGAACATCTCGTCCCTCAAAAATAATGAGCGAGGATCGTTTTAGAGGCTCTGTGATGGATTTCCAGAGGACGAGGAGTCCTGCTGAGCTTCATCTCTCATCAGAGGAGCTTTCGTAACAGGTGAAATGAAGTGCAATTAGCCAAAAGGGCAGAGAACAAGAAATACTCAGAGCCGCTGAAGAAATGTTGAAGAGTGAATTAACATCTCCAAGAGAGGGAGAGCTGCTCTGCTTTTTCTGTCCTGCATTAACCATCTGGTTTCCCTCCCTCTTTTTTGAACCACTTCTTCAAGTCTTCCCCTTGTCCTCTGACCAACTCACTGAACAGACTGTGTTGTTTTCACTCTCAACCACTCATCTGTCTTCTTCTCACCTGCGTCATCTTTTCATACAGCAGAAATGTCAAAGCTAATGTCAGCGTGACATCCTGAGCCCGAGCAGAGAGGATCATTAAAAGCTTTTAAAGGCACTTTTTAGAATAAATCTTCCTCTATTAATTGTTTTGAAATTTTCCCTCTGTGAAGAGAATGTAACATTTCCTTAAAGGGACGGTGCTTTGTTTTTAAGAGGAGTAGATGCTCTGTTTAAGTCTCAGATAGATTCAGGGATTTCTGCGCCACACAAATATATGAACATGATACAAAAACATCTGCAGGAAGAGAAAACGTCACTCCACAGCCATAAAATCCAAGCCTAAATAAAAATCAAACTTTTATTAAAAGACTTAAATAGAAGAAAAACAAGCTGAGGTTTGTCACAGCAGGATGGAGGGCGAAGGAGGAGGAAAAGTGGTCACAGTTCATGAGCTGAAAGTCACTGGTTTGATTCCCTGGACAAAGTAAAGAGACAAGAGGAATGCTCAGTCCTCCCTTTAGTAACCACTGTCAGGGTGCCCTCCAGCAAGGCACTTCTTACAGCAGGCAGCTGCCCCTGACGGGCTGCGGCGGCTCTGCGTCGGAAACACGGACGAGTGTAAGAGCAGGAATGTGAATGAAAAAAAACAGAAGAAGTTCCCTGGATGAAAAAATAAAAATTAAAGAACCTGTTTGTCTTCTCTCCCATCTGCACATTTTTCTATTTAAATAACATTTAACATTGTTATGGCTATGCTGAAAATATACATTCTGACATTTAGAGAGAGCACGGTCTTCAAAATACAAATGTGCAAAAGTTGTAAACAAATAAGATCCTGTGTGTGTGTGTGTGTGTGTGTGTGTGTGTGTGTGTGTGTGTGTGTGTGTGTGTGTGTGTGTGTGTGTGTGTGTGTGTGTGTGTGTGTGTGTGTGTGTGTTTGTCACAGCCTAGTGGGCTCCTCATCGCTGTCACTGCAGTTACCACAGCAGTCCTATGAAGGGAGACAGAGAGCACACAGTAATCAGAGTGAACCTACAGAAACACACGTGAAGAAGTGTTATGGTCTTACAGATGTCATTCTGTTTTTGTGATCTCATTCTGCTGCTTTGGGTAAATCCTGCACTGCAGTGATTTTGTATTTTGTTGGGAAGAAACACTATCTTCATCTTTAGCACTTGTCCATCTATGTTTTCTGTGTTCACTGACCTGTCTGCCAAAAAGCCGCTGCAGCAGTCCCTGTTTGGGGGGAGGGGACGGCTGTCCTCTCCAGTCCAGGTCAGGAGGAACTGTCCCATCCTGGTGGAAAACATTCAGCTCTAAAAAGCACTCTGTCTCGATCATCTGTGGGAAAAAGAACCAGATGTCATATCTCTGGCTCATGTGAAACAAGAGGAACATCACCCTGCAGATTTACAGATTTAAAGATAAAGCTGTTAGTGTTTTTTACCTCGTCCTGCCAGGGGATGGAGACGCTTCCCGTGGACACTTTGCTGTAGAAAGAATCGTCTTTGGGCTCCAGCTCCACTCCTTTCACCGTGGAGAACTGCTCGATGTCCAACACGTCTTTGCAGTAGATTGCCTGTGGCTGAAACACACACACACACACACACACACACACACAAACACACACAAACTCCTCATGAACACATCTTCATTTACAGCTGTTCATCTACAGAGACTGTACATTGGAAGGTGCAGAAATATTCCATGCAAAAGTGTTTTTGTCTCCATACACAGTCTGAGAGAACATTGCTTTTACATTTCACACTTAATTGCTCTGACAAAATTCTATTGTTTTGATATCATTCTCGGTTTATTGCTATAATAATTGCTTTATTCACATTCTGTTGCTTTGATGTAATAAACAATTAATAGAATTCAATTGTTCTGGTCTTATTCTATAGTTTCAACATTATTCTAATGTCTATTGTTTTATTTTGATTTCATTTTATTATTTTGATACCATTCTCATGTTTTAATCGTTATTTTTTTTTTAAATCTCATTTTACTTTCTTGATAACATACTGTTTGATCTTGTTCTACTTTTATGGTATTATTCTATTCTGATAACATTTTGTTGTTTGAAAACATTCAATTGCTTTGAATTAATTCGAATGCTTTGATATTCTAATGTTTTGAATTCTTTTCACTGTTTTGATCGTGGGTTTTTTAATCTCATTCTATTGTTTTAAAAAACATTCTATTGTCTTTATCAGTTTTATTTGTTACAACTACATTCTATTGCTTTAATTTTATTCTATTGCTTTGATGTAATTTAGATGCTTTGATAACATTCTATTATTCTGGTCTTATTTTATTGTTTCAATAACTTTCTAATGTTTTAATATCATTTTATTGTTCTGACATCATTCTATTATTTTGATGTCTTTCTATCGTTCTGACTTAATTTCATTGTATTGATAGCATAACATTGTTTAGTTCCTACTGTTTTTTTTTCGTGATTGTTATTATTATTTTTAATATCTTCCACTGTTTCTAAGCTAAACCACAAAAAAATTTTGAACTAAGTCCACAAAGTCAGATTAATAAAGCTATTTTAGGGAATTTTTGTGACTTTCCTGAATCCATCAGTCTTAGCTTTGTCCCACTCTTTGGATCTGAAAATCCATGGTGGTGGACTTACATCTGGAATGAAAGGTGCCTGCAGCATGCCGGCCTCCAGCCGTTTGAAGTTAATGGGTCTGAAGATTGGATGAGCTTTGACCTCGGAGGCCCCTTCACCCTGACAGCCCAGTCGCTGTGACGGGTCTTTGGCCAAAAGCTGAAGGATCAGAAATTATAAGAAACAGGAAGTGACAACACTAACCAGTGACTGCAGTAGCTTGTCATCCACTCACCATTTTACAGATTGACTTTGCGTCTTCAGAGAATTTGCTGGAATACTCCTCCTCCACGTCCTTCACCAGTCGCTCCACCTCCTCCCTCTTGATCTTCTTCTTCCTCTGCTGGAAGGGGGACTGACCCTCAATCATCTCGTACAGCAGGCATCCCAGAGCCCACCAGTCCGGACTGAAGGTGTATCGCTCGTTCTTCACCACCTCCGGAGCTGCAGCGACACATGTCAGACCATCACTCTACGAAGTCAAGACTCACAGAAATCAATCTCATAGAGGATTATCACTCACCCATGTACCCCACAGTTCCCACTCGACCTTTAATGGTCTGTTCCTCTGGGACATGAACTGCCAAACCCAGGTCTGATATTCTGATGTGACCTGGAAAAAAAACGACTATCCTGTCAGTCAAAGTTACATTTTCCCAAGTGGAGCTATTGTTTTGCAGAGGTAAGGTTTCTCTGCAGGACTTGGGCTTCCAACAACATAAGAGGCATTCAACTGGAGTCAGAGCGCCCTCTGGTGGCTGATGGTGGAAAGTGCTCTCACATACTGCTTTTAAACATAGTGTCTAACTTGTTCCTGTAAGTATTTCTCACCATGGTCATCCAGCAGGATGTTTTCAGGTTTAAGGTCCCTGTGAGACAGAAAGAGGGGTTAAAAAGTGAAGATGACGCATACAAATCAAAGACGATGTTTGCTCTAAATCTGCCAACCTGTAGACAATCCGCTCTCGGTGCAGGTCCTCCAGCCCACAGCAGATCTCTGCAGAGTAAAACACAGCTCTCGTCTCCTCGAAACCCGCCTCGCCCATGTGATAGATGTGGAACTTCAGGTCTCCTCCGTTCATCAGTGTCAACACAAGGCAGAGAGCATCCTTGGTCTCGTAGGCGTACGCTAAACTCACCTGCAGATATGAGAAGTCAAATGTCTCCTCTCAGTCCAATTCTCCTTAAAACTAAGTAAAGGTAAACAAAGTTAACACTCTTTAAAGCACTCTTACAACAAATCTGCTGTTGACTTTCTCCAGAATCTGCTTCTCATTCAGTGCCATGGACTCTCCTTTCCTCTTCTTTATCCTCTTCTTCTCTAGTTTCTTGCAGGCATACATCTTCCCTGTGGCCCGTACCTGACACGCACACACCTGAAACAAAGACGGATAAAGAGTTAACAGACTGTGTAGGAGGGGGGCTACCTGATAGTGATGGTGCTGCTAAATTCCTCTTAGTAAAATCAGTTTTTGATGCTTATAAATATCTCAAAGTCTGGCTGAGGAGTGTTAGTATGGGTTGAAATATTCTACCAGCCTTTATGAAAGGAGTATTTCAGTGTTTGTACGTGTGGTTTTATTAACTGCACTTGTGATTGTTCCAGCAATAAAAGATCAGCTTGACTTCTTTTGATGAAAAACAGCACGCAGGCTGAACCATGAAGACCACGTGCTCCGACATATCTGTAGGCTAACGTGACAACAAGTAAACACTGTCAGTTTGTAAGTAGTTTAGTAGCCGTTTATTATTACTCTCAAGTTTGAACAGACCACTGCAGAATAACTGCTGACTGTGGTTTTGAATGAACATTATAACAAACAGCTTAGCCCTTATGTTATTGAGTGATACAGCCCAAGCTAAAGGCTAATTAGCCTTTAGCTTGGGCTGTAATTAGCCTTAAGCTCAAGCTGTATCACTCTCCTGTTTATCTTTCTTTTGCTCTTCTGTCCTTTTTCTGTCTGACAGTTAGACTCCTGTGTCCACCAACACTACAAAATTACTCATAAAAATTGTTTTTAGCAGCAAAAGACAGGTCTCTGTGTTTTATCTCTTCTCACTACTAAACTTTGTCAGCCGGTGTGGTGTTGTCATAGAGACCTAGGTCTCTATAACTAGGTGTAGCTGGACGTGCCATAGATCAATCCGGTCCTGGTCGCCCCAAACTGTAAGCTTAGAAGTAGCAATATAAAATAACCTGTAACCAGCAATATTGGTGCTGATAATCTCATTTTTAAGTGTGGATTACGATCAGGCATATATCTAGAAGTGAGCCTTTTTCAAAATCACTTTCAAACTCCTCACAGCCCCTTTAAAGTAAAAAGAAGTTAAAAAAAATAAAACACTCACCTCTCCAAAGCCTCCTTTCCCTAAAACTCTGTACTGTCGAAATGTGTTTTTTGTCACTGGTTGTCTGTTGAACACAAAAAGAGACATAGTTTTTAGAAATCGAACCACCCATAGGAAATTTTGGAAAGATTGTGACTAAGGACCTTATCTCAAAAAAGTTTTCTTTTATTAATTGAAAAAGGTGAAATAAGGTGAAAAAAGGAGAGAAGGAGGCCCTTTATCTGTTGTTTTGTTTATCTTTCTGAGCTAATGCCGACTCCTGGGTGACTCCTGGGTGACTCCCTTCTCTTTAGGTTTTCATCCAGGTCACAAAGCACAGGTCGTATCAGCCGGTTTATGAAGAGCGTGAGTTTAACAGATGGTGTAGACAGAATATTTACATCAGCACCTGAAGCTGGGTCTGGGATCCCTCACAGTCTCCTGATGAGACGCAGACCCACTAGAACTTTCTCTTTCTGTAAACAAACCTGATAAATCTCCTAACAACCGTTTTCTGTGATGAGAGATTTATTTCTCTAACAACAAAGGAGGTCAGAATCACCGGCGTCTCAATTCTCAAACAAAAGCTTCTTCAGCCACTTATCTCGCTCACTGTGAGACTTTTCCATTTTGCAATCTTGAACTGAGCCGTGACGTACGTGGTGCTGATATCACTCAGAGGCTCAGTGATTGCGTGGTTCTTCCCTGATGAGGACACAGGAGTGAGGAAACTCTCTGAGCGTGTCCTGACCTGAAAGCCAGAGTTGACTCCGAGCGAGCTCTGAAGTTCAGTGTGTGTGAGGAAGTTAAGAGAAGAAAGCAGCAGGGACACATGAAGACGAGATGAAGATGATGGTTTAATGTTACCTCTCCAGCCACTTCCACTGGAGGAACCTGTTGTAGTACATGCTGTCGAGGTAGTCTGCAAACGGCGCCACGCTCAGGAAGTCGTGGATCAATCTGGGACAAAAACAACAAACAGCTTCAGCAGGAATAATGAACCCTTATTTTAACAGATTTATGAGGTTTTAACTCTTAAAAAAGTGTAAAGCTTTAGAAAGAGTTGCCAGCTGGACTAATGGTTTGCACACACATTCTGTCAGAGGCTTGTTGTCTTCCAAAAATACCTCAAAACAAAGGGTTTGGGGATTAAAAAAAACAGATATTTCTGTTTCTATCACTTACTGTTGTAAACAAAAGCTTTTTGGCTTTTTATTAAAGATGAACTCAACTTTGATTCAAGTAGTGCACAAAAACTTTGGTTCCCCTGGTTCCCAAAGCCAAGGACCCTCATCTAGTCCCGGATTTAAATGACTGTTCATGCCTTTTTCAGGTTTATTTTGGGGCTGATTTCATCTGGAGAGGATGGGGAACTGAGTAGGAAACCAAAAGAGGAAAAAGGAGAGTGATATGGCTTTGACTCAAAGCAGAGCGCCAGCTTGTGGACGGGCTGTGATAAGCTCTGATGCCACCAAGCGGTCCAGTATGGATCAGTATAGTTTGGCACAGGCTGGATCGGTAAAGCCTGATCCTTTTTGCGTTTCCACAGCCAAGTGTGCCCTTCTTGGTAAGTGGCGTGTAAGCTTGATGGTGACAGTTACGAATTAGCGTGACGGCACAGCAGTGCAACACAGTGTACCCTACAAATTAATCCACTGAAGAAGAAAAACGTGACATAAACAAAGAGCAATGATGGAAGACATCCAGCAATTTGTCTTCTTTGTGATTGCCATGTGGCTCTTTGTTCCAAAGCGCAATCAAGCTTTGTTTCAGAGAGGGCTGTGTGCTGCCAGAAGAAATACAGCAAGTGGTGATTCTTTCGACCAATCAAAGGACTGCAGTGTTTCTAGCTCCACCTTCTGGGGTTGGCTTGGTATGTCTGGCACCCCAACAGAAGGGTCCCAAAGTGGGACGGTACGGGTCAGTGATTTGGGGAACTGTCCTGGTTTACTCTTCTGTCCTTTTTTCTGTCTGACAGTTAGGCTTCTGTGTCCACCATCTCTACAAAATGAATCAAAGTAATCATTTTCAGCAGAGATGATGATGATGATAATTTCATTTTAAGTTGTGGGTTACAAAATCTAGAAAAGAGTTTTTCAAGATCGCTTAGATTTTCCTCACAGTCTCTTTAAATTGTACTCCAAGTGAAACCAAAGTCCTGCCTCAAAATTTTAACAAATGTAAACAAATATTCATGCCAATGAAAAGCCTTAAATTTGCAGAAAGCAGATGTTCAACATGAAGTTTCTGATAACAGAGATGAATTCCCCCTTCCTGCTCTCACTTGGTACAGTCCTTGAAGAGCTCCTTGCAGGCCTCGTGCTGGAGCCTCTCTGTGCACTGAGCCATCATGGCCTCCTCCACCTCAGGCACGTGCTCCTCTGACTGAAATAAAACAAAAACACCAGCTCCAGGTGAACAAAGGTGACTCAACTGAGAAGAGCCGGACAAACTGGGTTTATGACTGTGATGATTGTTTTACTCTCTGCAGACGTCTGCACGCTCAGACATGTATGTTCACTGAGACATGAAGCTCAGAGATTTATGAGGAACAGAGCAGAAACTTTAGCCCGGCTGGAGTGGTTTCTTACTTTTTATTTGACACATTTTCACAATAACAATACGTCAAAAACATCCTGCCCGGGTCCTAAATACTACGGTTGAGGAAAATCTGTAAAACAATCTGACATTTTGACATTTACGCACTCTCATAAATATGTTTCCTACAAATGGAATAACCAGATACCAGCCTCTCAAGCAAAGTTTTCCTCGCTCACGAGCAAAGTTTTGATCACGCATGAGAGACGTTTCTGTTGCTCAGGACAGTAGTTGAATAAAGTGATAATACAAAGATCGAACTTTTTCTTTCACGTTACTCGGCGAATGAAATGCACCACCTTAAAGGTCAAAATGACATTTGACCTTTGTGATTCTTTTTGTGTTCCTTTGTGACATAAAATTTTGTACTTATCAGATCTTGAAGCCACCAAAAGATAGGCAGTAAGGCACTGGTTGGTCTCAGGAGCACACCTTATTTTGTTTTAGGACGAAAAAACTTCTAATGTGTTCAGGAAAACTTTCCCGGGAAAAATTTGAGCACATGAAGTTTCCTGCGCTCACAAGAAAGTTTTACATTAGCACAGAAACACAGAAAACTTCATTGTAACAACAGAAAACTTTGTGTGAGTACAGATAGTTTTCTCGAGAACGTGGAAAACTCGTAATTGTCTCCTCTCAGTCATGTGTTCTGGGCCTGAACCAACTAATAAAATTAAATGAACGAAAATGAGGCAACAATGAAATGAAGTCACATCTAGTTGGCACACTCCTTGTCCTTGTCTCTTATTTGTGTTTTTGGAAAAACTCCCGTACTCCCATAAAAAAATTTTAGACAGAAAACTTTCTTGTAAGTAAGAAAACTTTCCTATGTGCTCAAAAAGATTTCTCTCTATGACGATGGACATGAAAAACTTGCTTGCTCACAGGAAAGTTTTTTGTTAGCACAGAAAACTTTCACATGCCAGAAAACAAAAAAACAAAAACAATTCTCGGGAACATGTTAAACTTTGCTGTGTTCACAGCAAACTTTGCTGTGTTCACAGCAAGATTTCAAAAACTTCAGACCATATCTGAAAGTCATAACAAGGCTTTTCAGGTTAAAAGATTTCTGTTAGAGGATCTTGTGAGAGGCATTATCTCAGTTTCCAAACAATCACTTCCTAACTTCTTTTTCTCAGCTCACCTTGGACTGAACTGCTTTATGGTAAAATCATGAAGAGAGTTTTAAACAGCTGGACAGAGGTCAGGTAAGCAGTGTTCACCTTTGGGTTGAAGTATTTGTCGATGAGCTCCTGACCACACTCCTTTCTCTTCTCATCTGGAGTCACCTCGTACTCGGCCTGCAGGAGAGAAACATAAGAGGAAACTTGAGTTATGTTGATTTTTGCTCTGCTGTAACTCTATCTCTGTGTTTGCCTCCTCTGATTGTTGTGATCTTCTGTTTCTCTCTGAGTGGCTGGACAGTAAACCGAGCCGACTGGAAAACTCCAGAGTGCTTCCTCTCAGCGTAAGCTAACGCTAAGTGACAGCGGAGGGCGGGTCGGATCTTATTTGGCTCTCTGAGGAAGCAGCTGCGGAGGTGGGGGGATGGAGATAATTGCCTTGTATGAGAGTTGTATCCGCCGGACGAGTGAAAGCTGGACTGATGGTCAGTCTGAGTGGAGCCGTGATGTGTTTACAGACAGATGCATGATGCCTTCACTGACCTCACGTTGTCTGCTCTCACTGACTGCAGATGTTTACATTCTAAATCAGACTATATCTATTATTTTTTACATATTAATTGTGTTTTTTTGTTCTTTGATCCTTTTACCTCTGTTCCACATGAAAACAGAAACACTCAGATCTGAAGTTTTCATTCTCCTCATTCTTTCCTCCCTAAATTCCTCCTCCTGCTTCACCTCTTCAAACCTCTATGCTTCTCCTTTTCTACCACAGGTCCGTCTCCTCCTTCTCTTTCCTTGCTTCCTCTTCTCCTACTCCTATTCTGCTTTTTCCTTTTTTCTTTTTCACCTCTTCAACTATCTATGCTTCTCCTTATCTGGTCTTTATCTTCTCTTTCGTTCTTCTTTTCTTACTTCTTCCCCTTTTCCTTCCACTTGAACTCCAGCTCCATTCTTTCACCTTCTTACACTTCTTCTTGTCCAATCGTCCTCCTGGTAGTCCTTCAAGTATCCCCTTACTTCTGTCCCTAACCTTGTCTTCTTCCCAATCTTACTCCTCCTCCTCCTCTTTTGCCTTCTGCACCAACTTTTTATGCTTCTTCCTCTTCTTCCTCTCTTGTCTTTTACCCTCCTCCCTCTGTGTGCTCTTCCATCTCTCTTTTTTCCCCCATCTCTTTATCTCCCAGTTCTTACCCCCAATTCATCATGAATTCATACACACATTCATAAATCCTTTTTTTCCTTCATCAGATAATTTCTAATTTCACTCTTAAGTTGTGACAATATTTTAAGAGTGTTTGATCCTTTTTTTTACGATAATTCACTGCCAAGACTTTTCTCCGTTGTCCTTTCACTTCCACTAGACTGTCTTTTCTGTCTTTGGAGCAGAAAGATGTCAAGGTTAGAAAAAAAAAAATCAAAAAACACATTTTTCTCCCTTCTGTCCTTCTCAGACTGGAATTCTGCAGCACTTCGAGGAAAAACGAAAGACAAGTCCTTGAGACCCTGGCTCAAACTCTTTTTTCCCACACACACACACACTGCTTACCACAGCGTCCAGGAACTTGACGCAGCGTCTCAGTTCAGGTCGTGTTTCGCAGAATTGTCTGAAGAGTAATCGTCCGATGGGCTGCCGCTCACACAGGCTGCTGTAGTCCTTCTCTACAAACACAAACACAAAACAACTTTTTATTAAAAAAGACATTTAGTTTAAATATTTCTCAAATTCAAGTACAATAACACATGAGTGAATGAAACAAACATTTCATAAAAAATTTACAAGCTTCTAAACAAAAAGGAGTAAAACAAAACAAAAATCAAAAAACAAACCCGATATCAATAAAAAGGGCAGTCTAAGAACTGAAGAAGTCCTAAAAGTCTTTTAAACACATTGACAAAAGATTGGATTAAATGTACAAAATGCAACAAAAAGATAAAATGAGCTGCGTGTCCCTGAAGGCCAACCACAAAAAACATTTGACTAATTGTAAAATATGGATAACTGAAAACAGTTAATAGTTTATTGACCAAAAAAAATGTATATCACTGAATGAAAAAAAAAAACACTCACTGCAAAGATATTTCAACAAACTCAAAAATATTTTACTTACTGCAATCAAGCACATTTTTCTATAAATGCAAAAATATTTTACTTAAAGGGCAACTGCGTTTTTTTGACACCTGGACCTTATTTATAGGTGTGTGCATGCTCATATACTCACTCAGACAAACATTGTGCAGCTCGGAGTCTTTCAGAAGTTATTTAGATCCAACCGATTTTAGCCGCACTTAGCGGGGGCCACGGCAAGGGAGCTTCAGCGCGGGACATAATCTCTGCAAAATTGCTCATTTCGGCTATATTTTTTCATCCATCGCTATCCATTGTTATCACAAACACACTCCTCTTCTGTTGCCATAGGTGAACACTGTCCACAAGCGCACCACTAGTTCGTGGACGTGCTCCTGTTTGTTGTTCTCGAGCCAGCTCTTCGTCTCTCTCCCTGCATCCTTCTTTCATGGAGCCCCTCGTTCATGTACTCAGGCTCAAACCGGTAAGGACAACCGTCAAACGTTTGTTTACCAGGTCAGCTCTGGGTCAGCTGACCCACCTGAAGACGGTAGACGAGCTGACTTTATGATAACACTGGCGATGGACGAAAAAATATAGCCGAAATGAGCGATTTTGCAGAGATTATGTCCCGCGCTGAAGCTCCCTTGCCGTGGCCCTTGCTAAGTGCGGCTAAAATCGGTTGGATCTAAATAACTTCTGAAGGACTCCAAGCTGCACGATGTTTGTCTGAGTGAGTATATGAGCATGCACACACACTAAGGTCCAGGTGTCAAAAAACCGGAGTTGCCCTTTAAATAAATAAAACTTTACACACAAAAACATTTCAACAAAAAATCCTTTCACAAAAAGAAACTTGAGTATTTGGATAAAAAAAATCAACAGCAAAATTTTGTTTATTCAACACCATTAAACAAAGTCCAAAAACAGTTAATCAAGAAGAAAATTTAAAGGTTCTTTTAAAATCTATTTCAAATTCATGCAATATGTACAAAAAAGTTTTAAATAAAAGCTAAAATATTTCATGAAACACAAGAATATGACTTAATACCAGAAATTCTCACTTAATGTTTAAAAAGCATTTACCAAATAAAAAACTGAAACTGGATAACAAAAAAAAGGTGAGACCAAAGTGCTTAGAGCTCCCCCTACTGTCCAGTGGCAGCCAAAAAGCTTCAAACCAGCATCTTCAAATCACGCAAAAGAAGACTTCTCACTTGGGAGTATTTTTTTTTCTGTTGAGTTCAGTCAGGATCACTCTCTTCGCCCTTTCATGAGCTTGTGTGGAAGGGCACAGCATATCTTTCCTTTCTTTTATATGCATACATAAAAAACCAAGGCAGGGACAGCAGCAGCAAAGATCCCTTAAGTATGGGGGCATTTTTTTTCAATCTTAACTTTCGTAGAAGATTTATGTATCACTACAAGCCTTTCGCTTCACGAAAAATCAAAGACTTAAGAGTAAAAGACTAAAACTATGAGCAGCGTTAGATCATAAGGACACGTTTACCATCGTTTCAATGTGCGGTAGATCTACATGCAGAATAAAGTCATTTGAATGTCTGCAAATAGCCCTAGAGTCCATAAACCTGAACCAGTCTGTGTGGGAGGTTTCTGAGATCTTTATGTCCATGGCTGTTTGAGCTCATGTGTCCACTCGTGCTTCAGGACAAAATAACGACTCCAAGGAAATGTGATTTGCATGAGTGACTCATGTGGATGCAAAGTGAGTCAGGAAGACAAACAAATGTGATTCAGAGAGAGCAGGGAGGTTACGGTCATCGAAAGAAGAGAGCAAAAAGATCTGCAGAAGAAGGAGTCTGGTCTGAAATGAGACTTTAACTGAGAAAACAAAGAAGAGTCAGCATGAACATGCAGCAGTTCATGATATCTAAAATGAAACTGACAGGAGAATGTCTTCAACAGCAGACTGCTTATGGTTCATTGTTATCTTCAGATTCTGTTTGCCACGTGCACATTTGCATTTTCAACAAAGATGCTTTGAATGTCTCAGAAATTTGCTTTGCGTGTTCAATGTTTGGATCTTCAGAGGTTCAAACACTCAGTGGCTCAAAATGCACTTTTATTCCACCTTGTCTTTGTGTTGGGTTTTCCTGTTTTCCCTAAACTTGTTTTATGTTGGATTGGTAGGTCCCCTCTTGTTTTCAGTCCCTCCTTGACTCATGCACTGATCAGACACGACTCGGGTGGAGTGTTCCTTTAATTGTTTTTTATTAATGTTTTCTCGTCCTGTTAATGAGTCATTTCCCATTCACTCAGGTTCTGCTTGGCTTTTTCTCACTGGGAGTTTTCCGGGCTCCATCTATCCTCTTCTATTCTGCTCTGAAATACTTAAACTGTACATCTGCAGAATGAGCAGAGCTGAAGAGGTCAAAAATCAGGGACAGGTGATAATGTGTGTAATCTAAATACATCAAGCACAGCAGATTCAATCTAAGCACATCAGTAGGGTGACTCTTTTACATTGTGTGCACCATTTCCTGGGCTTACTCTAACAATTGTCTTCTTGCAGCAGTATTTTGTTCTGTTTTTGCACAGTGTGCAGATTGCATGACTCTTTTTTCAACTCCCTGATGTCTACAAAATGCTGTTTCAGTTTTGCTCGTAGAGGATCAAGTTTCTCATCCGTAGTTGCTCAGTTTCATTTGAAACATCTCTGCATGACATGGTTTGGCTTTTGCTGTTACCTACTGGCTTTTTTGTCCTGCATTGCAAAAAAATGTTTCATATCAGTTCTGTATTATTTGCATGCAGTTTGCTTTAAACTGCATTTATTTACAAAGTGCACAAGGTTTTTAGAAGAGGAGGCTGCCACTCTTTAAACCGAAGATGAAGCATTTTGCACGTATATTTTAAAACAAGTAGATTTTACTGTTTTTAGAAATAAGATTTAAATGCATATTCATTTTGAAAAAAACCTGAAAAGTTGTATAAAACGAATTTTGAAAATGTACTAACTGCATTGTTTTGCACTGACATGCAGGTATCTGATCATAAACCACACAGCAAGATGGAGACGTGTTTATTATGTGGGTTGTTAAAGTCAGGAGAAAGGAGGATAAATAAGGAGAGAGCAGAAGAAGAACAAAATGAAAAGAGAACTTGTTTTTTTAAAGAAGGAAGTTAACGGTTTCCTGAAGTCTTTCTTAAGATTCCCTCCCACTCAGCTCTCTCCTCCCCCTGCTTCAGAAAGACCAACGGTCAAAATAATCTATGTTTCTGTCTTTTTTTTAATGCACGCTTTCTTATCTTTAAATATTTACTCCTTTTTCCTAAACTCGATTGGTTTTTCTTCTGCAAAAATCAGTTGTTGGAGGTCTCGTGTGGTTTCGTGCAGATACTTGTTGAACTTCCTGCCTGCGTCTGTGACGGTGTGTTTTCATCTGAACTCATTCAAATCTCAGAGTGTTTTCATCGCACCTTTCAGGAAAGAGATGCCACAACTGTAAAGAAGCTCTCGTGAACAGAGAGAAAAGAAAAAAAACACACTGACTCTTTCCAACACTGTTGAACACTGTTGAGCAAAAATGTTGTATTGTGCTGCAAACAACATTAAAGGGACTGTGACGAGTTTCTTAGTTATCTAGAAAAGGTCTCCTTTCTGGATATATTCCTGACTATTATCCACAATTTAAAATGAAATTATCAGCCCCAATATTGGTTATTCCTAAATGCTAAATCTTATTTCCCTGATCTGGTTGGACAGGACTGTTGTTTTATGGCACAACGAAGTCTGTACTACAACACCACGCCAGCCGATGAAGTTTAGTAGTGAGAGGAGAGATCTGATTTTTCTCTGCTGAAGACAGTTTCTGTGATTAATTTTGTAGTGATGGTGGACAGAGCCTTACTGTCAGACAGAAAAAGGACAGAGGAACAGAAGAAAGCTAAACAGCAGAGTGATAGAGCATGAGCTACAGGCTAAAACGCAAGTTAAACTGTAGGAGTACAGCAAAAAACTGAAATATCATCAAGTCTTTATGTCTTATTTTCAGTAAAAAAATGACTTTTCAGACTTAACATCAGCCACATTCACCTTACCAGTCCAAATTTTTTTTTCAAGTTATGTCACAGCGCCGCTATCTATTACCTGCTCGTAAAACAGATTCTTCTATGTTGTTCCTCTCCTCTGTGATCAGATTGCTGAATGCATCTTTAATAACTTTTTTTATCTGCATACACATTACAGACATGCCTCAGAGCACCAGGCTGCCAGAGGCACAACATATCGCTGGTTACTAAATTACAGTACAAACTAACAGTGTTTGCCTATTGACACATTTCAAACTAGAGCTCTACGTAATTGTTGATAAATACTTAACTTCGTTGCGTTATATCTCGTAAAAAGATTTCTCGAACAAAGTAGAGTTTAAAAAAAGATCTGAAGTGCAGATGGCCAAGCAGTCTTGGTCAGACTTCATGAGCTTCACTTTAACGCGGGTGGCCCAGGTTTGAATCCACCCTGTGGCCTCTTTCCTGCATGCCACTCCCTACTCTTACACTGTTTTCTGATCTATCCACCGTCCCCTCCTCTCTGAATAAAGGCATAAAGAAAACCCCAAAATTAACTTAAAATTAACTCAAACTTAGAAAAAATGATCTGATCTCCATTCATTTACAAAACAAACACCAGCCTTGTTAACTCTGGGCCGAAGGTGTCGCTGTAATCCAAATAAAACAGATCCTTCTCATAGTCTCTTAAAGCTGTAGTTTTCTCAACTCCCCTCCGCCAAGGAGTTCATGTTTTTGGGATAGTTTATCTATTTGTTTGTGAACAACATAACTCAAAAAGTAACAAATGGATTTTGATGAAATTTTCGGGAAATGTTCAGAATGGGATAAGGAAGAAGTGATTGAATTTTGGAGTTGATCTGGATCACCGTCTGGATCCAGGAGTTTTTTAAAAGGATTCTTTATCATTGTGAGATAGGGCCGTTTTCACCGTATGTTTATATAACTCAACGATAAATGGTCGGACTGTTTTGCAAAAGAATACAAGACAAGGTCACCATAATTTCTGACAAATGTAAAAGTATGATCCAGATCCTGGCAATATTCTGGATACTAAGATCTGGAATATGAAATTTGTACTGGGTCATCTTAATTTTCAACACTGTCAGGTAACTAATTATCGTGCAAACCTGCAACCAACACCAAGTTGTAGCAGACAGTCTGCTGAAAGGGAGTATAACATTGAAGTAGGAGTAAAGCGTTGCGTGACCATCACAATATGCTTGGAGGCGGTTTGCAATCTCTGAGTACTTTTCTGTTTTTTCATTTTTGTCAAGTTGGCAAAGCTTTAATTTAAAGGTTTGAGGCAACAGTAAACTCTTAGAGTATTCTACAGCAAAAAAACTGGGTGTGCGCAGTGCAGTGTGTGTTGAGTGTGGCGTGATAGCGACAGATGCCTTAAAATTTACTGCTGTAAGTGGATTCATGTTCAAAACTAAGTTAAATTCAAAAATACAAAATTAAAGGAATGTAGAGAAATTAATTTTCAAGGAGGTTAAACACAATTTTAAACCAAATAAATTTAGTTTCAAAGAATCAAATTCAATTTCAGATCATGCTTTACAAATTCAATATGATAATTGAAACTCAGTTGGCACAAATCTCAGCCCATATATTTATTTTCTTTCTGTGTACTAACAAGGGATTCTTTTTTACCCTCTTGTAAATGTCAGCATTCTAACCTAATTTCAGAACCAAAATAAAGGCAGTTTTCAAAAGTCTGGCCGCGTGCTTTTTTAAGTGGTCAGAATTTCGGCTTTTATTTCTAAACTATGAGACTTAAGCCTGAATTTAGAAGAAAAAGTCCAAATTGTGAGAAAAACATCAGATTTCTTCACTCTTTGATCCGAGTAAAGCTTTTTTAAAGTCAGATGTGGTATACAAAGTCAAAGTTCTAACACTAATCTCATCATTCTATGAAGTCAGAAGACTAATTTAATTTTATATAATAATAATAATGTCAAGTCTATAAAACAAGAAGTGCATCTGGCCTCATTTTGTCTTTTTACGCTGACCCTTTTGCTTTTTCACAAGAGCTGACTCCAAGCTGAAAGTGTATTTATCAAAGCTTCCTTTGTTCCTGGATGACTTTCTGGGGAGTAAAACAGTCACTGCAGGCCTGATTTATCCCCCATATTTATTTCATGTGACTAATTGTAAAACAGACACAAACACATCTTTCATCTGTCCTCCTGGCCCCCCCCCTCCTCAGGCTGAGTATGGCCTCTCTGCACCTGAAGGCAGTCTGAGTTATCAGAGGTCGCCATCAGCACGTCCTCTCTAATGGACGTCCTTCTGCCAACAATGTGTGTGCTGTGTTTACACTGAGCACCCGTCGTGCCTTGTATGGATGTGTACTACAAGTAGAAACAGCCTCCAAATACAAACATGCTGTGATGGGGGTAATATTTCACATCCAGCTGACTCCACATGCTGCTGCATTAACCTGCAGCAGAGGGGGTCAAAACACTCAAGGGAAGATCAGCAGACGTTCTGGGTGAAATACTGAAAGGGAAAAACCCAACAGAGAAACATCTTAGGGGCCTAAATTCTTTCTGTATAACTTCTGTCAGAGAATTTTCTATATTTTCTTTCATCTGAAACTTTAAAATGAGGTTTGAAAGAATGAGCCCCAGAGCCAAAATGTTGAGATGATTTTATCTGTTATGTGTGGATTCTGTACTACAAAGCAGGATTTGTTGCAAGCTATACTCTGGATTTTCAGTGCCCCAGTCATCCAGAGATAGATCAAACCACAACCTCCAGTCTTTAAAAATGAGGTCAAAGAAACCCTGCAGATTGGCATAGGTAACGCTTCAACAGCTTCTTCTCCAGGTGTTGGGACGTCATCAGCGCCACTTCCAGTATGGATCAGTATAGTTTGGTACTGGTTGGATTGGTAAAGCCTGATCCTGTTTGTGTTTCCACTGCCAGCCTCAGGCTGATATTAGTACTTTGAATTAAATGCATCCTTTTGCTTTGAACTTATGTAATTAACACAAATTTAAAATGATTTGACCTCTTAAAGTCAAGGTTTTTGCCATGATTATTTTTTTCAGTGTTGGGTTGGTAATTTGGGTACCTATTCCAGTTTTAGTCAAAGGAAACGCCACAAAATATGTGAAACAAACCAAACTGAACCACTTGGGGAAGACAGGGCTTTAGTGATGAGGCTAAATGCCTGCCTCTTTGCCTGATCCTAACCCAAATATTTTAACTAAACAACTGAAAACCTTGAGCTAACAGTTCTTTCTTTTGTTAATAATCTTGTGCCTCACTTCCTTAACTGTGTGATTTCCTGTCTTGTGAGCCGGGTCATGACAAGACTTGGGCCTAGATGATTTGAGGTTTGAAAGTTGCTGCTTGTGCTTTCCTGATACCTTCTCTGAAAGACACCGATCAAAGCACTGAAGCCTTTCAGTTTCAGAACTCTGAGACCCTTCAATTCACAGAGACTCTGAGTTGACTTGTGACAACGTTAACCAGCCCTGTGTGACCATTCAGCGTTATCGTATTAGTTGGGTAAGTAAGGAGGGATCATTGAAAGTACAGGCTTTGAGATGACAGGGATGTGCTCAACCACTGTCTCGAAGTTGGTTATAATCAAAGTGACTCTTCTGTTATTGTTGATGCTTTTTTCCTGGTCTGTCTTTCTCTTTTCCATGGTATTATTGAGTTACCAAAGTGCCCAAGAGCTCTTTGTGCTGCTCATTGGAGAGAGGACTGAGGAGGGGAGAGGGGAATAAGAGGAACAACTTGTGTTTCACGCTTTGCAAAGGAAATAAATAGGACTGGGATGAAATGCTTTTCTCCTGTTTCAATTCTTTTACGACTTTTGGGGGGCAGAGTCAATTTAAATTGCAGTTCTTCACTATTTTCGATTTTTGTAATTTTTAGTTTTCTTTTTTAACAGCAGACCAAATAGAAAAAGTTAAATGATGAAAAGTTCTACAAACAGTCCAGCTTATAAACAAAGACTAAAATGAACGACTTAAATTTCATTTCAAAAAATGTGGTTTGTTTGACAAAGGATCACGATTTAAATATCCCCTTAAAAATCCTGATACACATGTGAATGGATTTTTTTCTCCCACCCCTAGAAATAAGATACTACCTACTGTCATGATTTGTAATTTTGCAGCATGCTCCTGCAGCTGTCTTTGGTTTGACCTGCTGAGCTCAGACTTTTAGCTGTTCAAAGCAAAGCAGTCATGTAATTTGGTTCGAGTACAGAATGTAAACTGGAGCAAACCCCTTTCATCTGTACAGTTTGACTCAAGATAACCAGCACCACAAGCCCCAAATAGGTGCAGAAAGGTTGATTTAAACTAAAGTTAATTTAAGAGATTTAGCCCTCTGACAAAAATGTTATCTTTAATCTGTTAAGATGTGACTGAAAATGGGTGTTATATGGTTTTCTTCTGATTCAAAGGGACTCAGGGCAGCTGAGAAAACAGAACATCTGATATAAAAAACAGCAGCACAGAGAAAGAAAAGAATCATTTGTTGCTATGAAAGTTAAAAGAAACTTTCCTCTGGGCTCTGCTGAAGATATTTTTTCTGACAGATGTGAAAAAAAGTTTGGAGCCTATAGCCAGAAACAGAAGGGACTCTTTGTGCTGCTGCAGACTTTAAAGATGAACACTTCTTGTGTTGTCTGAGGACTGAGGGCCCCCTGCAGGGTATAATTTAAGGTTTTGAAGGTTTTTAACCAACACACTCATCATGTCTCTGATCCTTCGCCGTCCTCCATCAGCAGCAGTGGTTTCCGTTTTTTGACGTGAGTTTACACCCTGAGCGTCTCAGTTTTATGGTTCTCTCCAATCTGTCTGCTGTTATTAAACCGAAAGCAACCATACTAATGTTTCAAACAGTAAAAGCATCAATCTGCTTCCTCTTTTTGCACCAGCCGCAGTTTCCTCTGTGCTGCTTGGGCAAGACTTTTTTTTTAATCAGCCCTCAAACATCCCGAGTTCACGAGTTTGTTTCTGCTGGCTCCTCGCTCTGTTAACTGTGAAAAAGTCAAATTAGGGGCTGTTTTTCTGTTTTTCTGCTATGCCTCTGAGCTCGACCTGCAGCAGCTAAGGGTCAGGAGAAATCTGAAAAACAGAAAAAAACAAAGGAAAAGTGAAGTTTCAACAGCTCCTTCTTCTTTCTGTCCACGCGTTAGACAGGAAGCAGCGCAATCCTCAAGATTACAAAACCTGACATTCGATCAGATCACAGTGACAAAGGAGTGGACCACAGGGCCCTCTGCCCACCACAGGATGAGGCATGGATGATGAAGAAACTGACAGCCAGAGTTTAAGAATTATAAACAGTTTTTCTCTGTGGTTTCTGTGCTTCAGTTTAGCATTTTGAAAAAGTTTCTGCTGCTGTTTCTAATGTTTGTGCACTCAGACTGATGTTACTTATCTTTAAAAGGTATTGACTGTATTATGATTGGTGGGGGGGACATGATTGGACACTGACCATAACTTGTTCAGTTAAGAGTGAGAAAACATTTAAGTTAAGCTCCTCCCCCGGTACATCAGCTGCTCTTTAAACCAGCACCTATCAGCTGACAGCTCAGTTATGCATCCAATCAGCAAACGGTTAAATGTTTGGGGTTTTTTTAATAGACCTGAATCATGCCTGCTCTTCCTCCAGTTTTCACTGACCTTGTTCTACCAAGAGACACTTTGCTACTGCTCTCCCTGTCTTGGCCTTTTATGTATGCAAGATAGGGGGAAGGTGTTCTCTCACTTTCTTGGCTTCCTGGGGCGCGGTCACACTGGCCACCCAAACCGTGCCATGCTCTTGTGCCAAGCACAATTGCAACCCTGCAGCTTTGTTCCCCCCGCTGGAGAGTACGACCAGCGGTCACACTACTGCAATGTGAACCAGAGTTTAGTGGGTATCACACTCTCTCATGGCCCGCCTACATCATCGTGAGGCGTCTGGTGGATCTCATCAGAGTCAGCACAGAGACACAGAGAGCACTGCTACAACTTTAGGGACTTTGTGACTTATGGTAAGTTGTTTTGGCCTTCTAACACCCCTCTTTGTTTAAAATGATCGTTTATAGGTGCGCTTGAGTTGATCTTACGTCATGGATCACACGCACTGTCTGTGTGCTTGTGCTCGTGCATGAAGTAGGCTGTGCCGAAGCCCACCTCCCCAAAGCGTGCCAAAACAGACATTGGTTGCCAACACTGGCCATTCAAAATGTGCCATATGTTTTGACAGTATGACTGTGTCCTCAGGTATCGCATGAAATAGAGGGAAGGTGTGGTCTCCCTGCCATGGTTTTTCTTGTACAAAAGATTGAGGACATGTGCTCTCCCTGCCATGGCTTTTAATGTATTAAAGATAGGGACAGTTTGCCCACCCCGCCATGGCTAAACTGTATTTTATTTTTATGACACCAATGACACCAATGACTAGGGGTAGGTAGAAATGTTATTAATTGATATATTACAATATTTCCTTGCCCAATTCAATATGGATTCTGTCAATCCTCTGAAGCTATACACCTCCGGGCAAGCGGAGGAGGGGGGAAGGGCGTGTTATTTAGGTTGTATTGACAAGGGCCAGACTGAACAACAACGAACTGGCAGCCAAAGCAGCAGTAGCGTAAAGCCAGCTCCTTCAGCTTTAAAGTCTGATGTTGGGGTTGTTTTATTGCTCCAAAATGTGAGGTGACATACCACATATGTTCACGTGGGCTTGAAAATTGAAAACCGAAGCATTTAAATCAATATCAAATTGATATTGAATCAAAACCTAAAGAATCAAAATCCAATTGAATTGTGAAGTTCTTAGCAATACCCAGCCCTACCAGTGACACTAAAACTGATTTGAAAAATTGATAAAATAATGGTTTGCAAAAGAATAAAACCTGCTAACATTAATAATTTCAAACCCTCAGGGCTTATTTTGCATTAAACTTTACTTTCTTTACTAAACTTATTTCGTCATCACACTCTGGTTTTATGTTGTTTCTCTCTCCATGAGAAATCTTAGTGATAAAGCATAAACAAGCATTACTATTTCTAGGGATGCAGGATATTATCGGCGCTTTATCAGTATCGTACAACATTGGCTTAAAAATAATACAATAATTTGATATCAGCCAACACACCAAATTCTGCCAAATATACCAAATATGGTAATCTGATAAAATAATGAGCTGAAGCTGTAAATATTTCTTGCACTTTTTGGAATTTTGTTTGCACAGTTCAGATTGAGTAGTCCCATATTCAGCTCCTGTTTTAAATTAAACTTGAACTATGTCTGACTACATTAGGCACATTTACCATTTAGTGTAAACCATTTTATTTAATTTGGGTGTACTTGCTGTACAGTTGCACTTCTCATGTGTTCCCTGTTAACAGAGGTTATTTTTACTGACTGTAGACTTGGCCAAATTTGCTCTGGTTGTAAGTATGATTATGATTTTCTCAGGAACAGCATCATCCAGCTGTCAGGTAGAATTTATTTTTGGGATTTTTTTTTGTTTGAAAGTCATTAATAAATATACAGTTTCAGGTATATATTTTTCCCATTTTGCACAAGAAATGAATATTACATAAAAAATGTGACAAGAGTGTGCACCATAATACAATACACCACTTCAAGACAGTTGATGATCTCTGTAATTACTGGCGCAGAAAAAATATCCGTATCAGCTAAATGAGTTGTTAAATATCGGCATACCGGCAAAAAATCTAATATCGTGCATCCCTAACTTAGACTTATTAGACTTATTAGATATGATTCTGCTCTAAAAATACCAACACTTCTCCAAATCCTGGGTCATGAGTCGTACTCCATGTCCTCATGGAGAAGTTCACAGATAGATTTCTATCCTGAGGGGTCACAGATGTTAGATGTACTCCTCTTCACAGATTTTCTGCTTCATTCTGATGCTTCGCTGAGGATGAGTGAAATCATTCAGAAAAACTGGAGTGAGCTTGGGAACTTCCCGATTCTGAACACTCGTAAAAAGGCATGACGGGACAAACATCATGGGTACACATTTTCTCATGAACACACTCTCACTGCTGTTTCAGTACAACCACCACGAGATAAAAGACTGTGTTTGTACAATAGGCGACCTCCGGAACACAGCGGAAATAAAAAGTCAACATCTAAGAAATAAACCCAGTGAAGTTGACATGTTAATAAGAACTGATATATTACTGTTTAATTAGATTATGCTTTACTGTATCCGTGTTTATAATAAGCTTAATAACGTGATTTTAGTGTGCACAGATCTTTTATAACCTCAGGGGCCACCGTAACAAGTTGAGGGTTCTTCATGCCTCAAACTATAGAGGCTGCTGTGTGTGCAGGGAACACAGTGAAACCAAGTTAAAAATGAAAGTTCTGATTGAATAAGAGTTCGGACTGAGTTGCACAAGGACTCCTCTGTGTCCTGTCCACTGATTCAATGTGAATCTTCTGAAGGCTGTGAAGCATCCTCTACAATTCCCTGAGTGTCCACAAGAGGCTGGCCCCAAAAGCTCTAGAAACCATTTATAAATCCATTCAAAAAGCAGATCTTTACAGCAGAAATCTGTGTTAGTTCATTTCAAGGAGTCAACGTTGTGAGTTAGACCCAATTAGAAGCACAGCTCACCTCACTGACAAGTGGGAACACTGCAGCTGTTAGCAAGGAGGCCAATATGGTGACTACAGACCACAGGCTTCAAACCTCGCTTCACGAAACAAATGAATGGGATACTGGTGCTGTCTTAGTAAATTTGTGCTTAGTGCTTTGATGAAAGAAACCAAATGATTGCCAGGTAATGAATCCTAAAAAAATCAGTGCGCAACTGCTACTCGATCTGTAGCCCATGTCTATTAAAGTCAGCAAAGGCTGACCTCAACCACTTAAAAAAAGCTTTTCAATACATTGAGAATTTTCAGAATAAAAAAATTACATTATCCGCAAAAATGTAATGTTGTAATCGTATTGAGGCTTGTAAATGCAGCAGCAAGTGTTGGAGTAAGAGCAGTGGGTATCAGGTTTCATAGATAGACAGAGAAGGGAGCATGCACAGCTAATGAAAACAAAACAGTGAAACCAAGAAAATGATATTTTCTGTTAGTTTCACAGTTATGATCCAAACATCTATAAAGCAAGAGAGTGCAGTGTTTTGACTCGTGGACCATTGACCTGTGGCTCTGCATATCACTCTTCTCTCTGTTTTCCAAGTTTCCTTGTTTTACTCTATCCGCTCTCCTATTCTCTCAATAAAGGAGTTAAAAGTCATCTTGAAACCCAGGCTGCAAATTAAATCATGTTTTAGCTGTATAAACTGGGAGTGTTCTGGAGCATAACTCAACTTGAAATTGAGAGGACAAATAGTTTTTGTTAAAAACAAGATAGAAGGAAAAAACTTGATCTTATCTCTGACTTCAGCCCACAAAAAAACTCAAACCCATGATTGCATCTGATTGTTATCTAATCTTTGAAGTCTGGTGATTATTGCATGAGGTACATTTAGCTGAAGGGGCGTCAAAAAAAACAACAGAAACAAGTTTCCAAAGGCGCGATCCATCGCTGAGACCTCAGGCTCACAAAGATGAACACATCACATGACATTAAAAAGCTCCATTTGAGGTGAAATGGTGTGATTTTACCTGTGGTTTGTCGCAGCTCTTCACACAAACTGATGTGGGGGAACTGCAGCAGCTGCTTCCACTTCTTACTCTTTCCTTTTCTGTTCCCTACACCTCCTGAAAAAGAAAAAAAGCAACCTTTGAGAATTCTTTAGGACACATCGAATGAAGCATGTCAAAGCAGAATAGAGGATGACCTAGTGCTCACAGACACTCACAGATTACTCAAACATGTCTGTTACTAGTTTGTCCATTCTCTACTACTGTAGAAACAAGGTGGTGCAAGATGGCAGCCTCTGTGGAACAAGAACCGAATCCCGTGGAGCTTGTTCTTAGCTGACAAAAACAAAATGATGATGACCATTGACAAATCAAAAACCACTCACTACATGTTTTATTGCTGTCAACCATCATAATGTAGCATCTTTTTCAGAGTTACAATCAAGAAAGAGGGAGACTTCTTGTTTCCATATCATCTCTGCAGAATGAAGGAAGCAAGGAGAAAACAGCAGCAGATAAACCAAAAAAAAAGCCACACAGTCCTGACTGATACAGCATCACAAATAATGAAATGACATTTATTTTAAGGCTGTGACGTCTATCCCATAATTAGAAAATTTTTATACAAGCTCACTCTTAAAATCCCGACTTCTGGCGCCAAATAGTAACTTCTTCTCGTGGGTTCTAACTTTTAACTTACAACTCTGACTTTGTCTTGGCATTCCATCTTTCTTTTTAACTGAACTTTTTTTCTTTCTAGAAATCCGCTTCTTAAAGTTCATCCCAAAAATTCTGACTTTCTCTGGATCTGACCTTCCAAGAATTTCACCATTAATCTTGGAATTCAGTCTTTTCCCAGTAGTATTCCTTCTTACTAAGAGCTCTGACTTTGTCTTAGGTGCAGCTGGCCGAGTGGTCTAGGTTTGGATAAGGCTTGTTTCTTCATGTCACTCCTCACTCTCAAGCTGTTTGCTTCCCTATCCACCGTCCCATCCTTTTTAACTACAGACATTTTCCATGAGCTCTGATGTTTTTGTGTAATATGTACCTTTTTCTTGAAATTGCAATATTTTCCAAGTGTTTCAACTTTTTCCCAGACTTGTAATAAGATTCCAAAAATTCAGACTTCTTAACTGAAATTCTGACTTTCTCCCAATCCAACCTTCCTTTAATTCTGATGTTAGTCTTATAATGCCAGTGTTTTTATCAGAATTTTTAGCTTTTTCTTAGATTTCAAACTTTTTGTCAGAATTGTGACTTCTGTGTACTCTTCTCAAGATTCAAAAGTTTTAAGAGGTCAGATTTGTTTTTACTTTGACCAGCCAATCAATCTCTCAACAAAAAACCTTTCCTAAGTTGTTCATGTCCTATAAAATGCTGAGAAAAAGTTAAAAACTCAAGGAAGTCGCGCAGTCCTCTTCAGATTGCCAAATGTTTTTTAAGAAAGATTCATTTCCCTCTTCTTTTCTCATTTGAGTTTGTGAATTCATCACATTACTTCACTGAAAGTGACAGAGGTAAGTCTTTTCTCAAACTTTAGTTGTTCTTTATCACTACTATTTTTGATGCACAAGCTCAGTTTGCACGGGGTAATAAAGCGGTCTGAATTAAAGCTGTACGACTTTGAGTTCCCTTGAGGTTAATCATGCCCTTATGAACGATGATTTGATTTTAAGCTAGGATTTACAGCTCAAATATGAAGTGTTTGTGTTTGTGTGTTCAGTCCAGTCAACACAAAGAGTCGCTCGATGTAATCAGAACACAGAGAAACCAAAGGAAGTGAAGAGCTGAAGGAGGTGAATGTTCGTTCACCACGCAACAATCATGAAACAACGACAGGAGCCGACAAGAGGCAAGAGATGGCTGCATGTTAAGAACTGAAGTGACAAATGTGAAGAGTGGCTTTTTCTCAACTTTGGCCTCCAAATATCAGAACCACACGCTCAGAAATAAAGCCTGCAGAGAACAGAGCACAAACCAGAATCTATAAATGATTTAGTGATTGATGGAGGTGAGTATGGTTTTCAGAAGCCTCAGAGATGAAACAGAGCTCAGACCAGGTCTTAAAGAGGAAATTCTCCTCCTGAATCAAACTAACATTCTCTGTGGAGGGGGGTACAGTACCCGGCTTCAGGATTTGGTATTCAAATAAAGCAGGCAGCTGCTCGGACTGGAGAGTAAAAGTGGAATATTGTCTGAGCTACAGAGCAAACAAGATGCTTTGTTTGTGTCCAGGAAACAGATGATCGTATCAGCAGCAGAAATTACCAAGAAGCCAATTGATAACAGAGAAAACAAGGTCGCTGATGGTCGTCTGTGCAACAGAGGAGAGGAAGCAGGGCAACAGATTCTGCAGAAAGGAACCAAAGTCAGACTGAAAGATGTCCTGCTAGTGACAGAGGATTCGACATGGCACAGGAAGAAGCATACAGATGTAAAACTCAAAATCTGACGGTTGAAAAGTTTTGTTTTGAATCATTTGAAAATTCCTTCAAGATGCACTATGGAAACAAAAGGCCCAGCCCTCGTACGACCACTAGAAACAGAATCGATCACAGCACGCTGCAATGTTTCAATCATTCTGTTATTTAATCAGGATTCAGCATCAGTTTGAGCTCATGAAAGGTTTTCAGTGTATCAAAACTTCCAGTAAATGACAAAGAGTGTGATTTGCATCAAACCAGAAGAATAAATAACTGTATCATCTGCATACAGATGGTTTGCATCTGGAACATTATGACTTAAACGTGTCAAAATGAACTGTAACAATAACAGTAGTCCCAGGACAGAGCCCTGGGGAATGCCTCAGTATCATCTAAGATGTTAACTTGCACATGATGATGAACCACGAGGCCTCAGACTGGCAGAAAGAGGTCGCAAAGAATACTCACACCTGGGGCGCAGGTTAGCCTGGTTTCAAGATGTGCACCATAGCTACAGTCCATCCTTGTTGCAGAGGTCGCTGGTTGGCCTTATAACCAACACTCTTTGTAACATTTCTTATCTCTCTTCAGCTGTCTTTTTACAGGAGAAATAAAAGCTGCACCAACATAAATCTGCTACTTAACCGAAAACTGTTTCATCAGTAAGTTCTCATAAGATCTGATATTCTGTATTTTATCAAGAACTGAACCAAATCCCAAGCTGCATGGCTTATTGCAAAACAGAAAAAAAAAATGGGAACAAATATTCCAGAATTACGAGAATAAACGAGTGATTATTTGATTTTTTTTTTTTTAGATGTGAAGATACAAAAATAACTGGTATAACTCTCATCATCTGATCTTTAACTTCAGTCAGAGGAAGCCCTAATTAAATGACCAGTGAATCCATTAAATTTACAAGTAAACACCAATTTGATTCAATAAAAATCTTTGGAATACTTTTGCCTTTCGAAAAATCAGGAAGAGAAAAAAAAGACTATCATGAGTTTCTGACTCCTAACATATCTTGTCCTCTTCCAAGGAGACTGGAAACAGTTTTTTTCTGCCCTTCCGCTAAACAGCCTGAGCTCTTCACTAGAATATTCTACATGTCAAAGCATTTTTTCTTTAAATGAATCTTTAATTCCATCATTGTGATATAAAAAAACAGACTATCGAATTAATGAATAATATCTATATTCTTAGTCCTACAGCCAGGCTCTGCCATCATGAATTATAAAGACATATCATGGTTATGATTTCCTTCGACTATTTATTAAAGACAAATCAGAAGTGTGCAGCTTCACTTTTTTACCCCCTGTGTGAAAGTTATATTAACAAACTTAACTTATTCAAAACCGAGCGGCAAACCTTGTTCTGAAATTAAGAGAAAATGCGGAAGTACTAAAAGGTCTCGCTAGGGTCCACTAGGAAGCTGGCTCCAAAAGTACCGGAAGTCATATACACACCAAGCCCAAAAAGCCTTTTTACAGCAGAAATAAAACTATTCACAGCCTGGTACAAAAAACACCTCCTGTCTGAATCACTAATTTTCACTAAAGGCACTCACTGCACTGGGGGGTGAATTCTTTTCTAACTCAGCGGTTTAGAAGATAAAAAGATTGTGAGTTCACCCAATCAGTGGCACAGCTCAGGTCACATGACTGAACAGCCATAATGACACAGTTTTAAATCAGTGTTTTATTCGGTGGCTCAAAAAAAGGCCAATGTCTATATGCCTCAAAACGCCGAACATCACGGATCATCAACTCTGTTCTGTATCAGATGTGGCGTACAGTACTTTGACGCTTACTCTTATCACATTTGTTTTGAAAGATTCATTTCTTGTTTGAAATAAGTAAACTACCTAATACTTAAACCTGCATATTTATTTATTGATAACAGCTGCTTTCAAACAAATATAAAAAAAAAAGTTAAATCCAACTCAAAACGTGGACGATGCTCTCCCTGAGACAATCACAACAATACTGACAAGAACCAGGCCAAATTTGTAAATTATACAACTGACATAGTAAGTAAAGCTAAGCTCTGTCCACAGGGAACATGTGACAAGTGCAACTGTACAGCAATTAAACCTAAATTAAATCAAATGGTTAACTCTTTGACTGTAAATTTGGCTAAATAACTCAGTTATATGTTCCTTACAGACTGCAGCTTCAGTCCCAATCAGAACAGAAATAAATAGGTGGGCTCTGTCTACACAGTGTACAATTCTGTGCACTACAAACACTATGTAACAGAGAGGTGCCGCGCAAACTATAGAAACACAGCTAAAACTGCAGCTTTAGTTCATGGTGCTGAGGTCAGGCCTTTAATCCAGCAATTGCTTAATACTTTGTCGTATTCGCAGATATTGGCATGTTGGTCAATATCAGATATTTCATTCTTAAGCCAATATCAGCTGATACTGATAACGTACATCCCCAGTTTTAAGTATAGGATGAGGATTGTTGTCAGCAGATAACTGATCCCCCCCAAAAAATCATATCTTGATCGGGAGGGCAAAATTTACCTTAACTTGCTCAACTGATGTTTTAATGATTCATGCATTGACCAAGAAGAGTGGTTACCATTTCTTTTTGATGTTTTGTTCTTTTTAGATTTCACTGCATGTTTGGAATGAAAACTTGCTGCTTTTTGTTGGTGTACCAAGGTGCATGGGTGAATAAACCAAACCTGCATGATAATTTTTAATTCTTTTCATTATGCACAGTTTAAAGAATGCTGTTCACAGCTTTAAAACACAGTACAAGTCCCCAAAATCCTCATATAAAGGAAAACACAGAACATGAACAGACTGACTGATCTCTCTGGAGATATCTTCAACCTTCTGTCCTTACACACTTTCATTCAAACACCTCCTCCTTCAGCTCCAAGTGTCTGCTCATCACTTTCTGTTTCAGCTGCACCTGACAGCTCTCCCACCCTCCCACCTTAAGAGTAAATCAAAACAACACAACCCAGTGTCTGTCTGTCTTCCTGCCTTTTTAGAAAAACCTGAGCCATAGATAACACATCAGGTGTTTCTGAAATACTGAGAAACTCAGCTCTTCCTGCTTCTTCTTGTGAATGATTTGTGTACCCACAGGAAGAATAAGTCTCATCAAGCTTAAACACACGCCCACCAGACAAACCCACCATGACGGGAAGTGGCTTAATAACAACAAAACACACTGCACCAACAAATAACCATCATAGAGAGAAAAGTCTATCTGACTTTCTTTGGAGGCAGAGGCAGCTTCATTGATTTAATGCAAAGATAACAGCTATTCATTAACACCATGGTTTCCCTCTGGGTATTTTTTGTATTTGCGTTTTAATTTCCCATGAAAAAATAAAATTTCTTGGCATTAGTTTTAATGCTTGAGAAAATACAGGCTGTAAAAGTGAACTGAAAAGAAACTGTTTAAAAGATTTATCAGAGATTTACTTTAAGTGCGTAACTGTAACATTTAAATTTTTATGCAACCTGAAAGGCCTGTGCACACTAGGTGCGGTTTTTCAGTCAGAAACTGACGCACACTGAAGGGACTGTGAGGGGGATCTGTTTTAGTTGAATTGCAGTGACATCTTTTGGCCCAGAGTTTTGCGCACACAGTCATGACTCTTCAAAAGGCATGGGATTTTTTGGGAAATGGCGATCAAATCTTATTTGCAACTCTACTTATCCTTTGTTCAAGACAACCTGTAACCAGACACAACACTACAAGGTAAGTTATTTATCAACAGTTATACAAGGCTGTTGTTTGAAATGTCACAAGTGAACAAGGTTGATTTGTACTGTAGTTTAGTAGCCAGCTTTATTTTGCGCTACTCACAGCCCAGTGCTCTAAGACATGTTTTAATGTGTGATGTACTAGTGATATCCCACTAGTGCTCATCTACCAAACAGCGCCTGAGTCCTCCATAACTACAAAATTTATCACAGAAATCATTTTCAGCAGAGAAAAACACAGATCTCTCTTCTCACTACTAAACTTTGTCAGCCCGCGGGGTGATGTCACGGTGACTTGAACTAAGTAAATCAACCCAATTCTGTCCAATCCAATACACGCAAGGCTCCTGTTTCCTTCCGTCCTCTATCTATCTAACTTCTAATCTTAATATACCACTAAAGTTGCTGACCATACATGTCCCCAGGAGTCCCTGAGCTTGTCTTGTAGGTTTTAGCTTCGATGGCTTTTTACTGTTTCACTTTAATCCTAACGCCAAACTTTGGACTCTCTCCTCTCTGTTCCTCTAACCCCATCACAGTCTCGACATCTGTCTAACATGAGTCTGGTTCTTGCTAAATGCTACAAAGTGCTGTACTCATGGTGGGTTAAGATGAGATAAGACTTCTTGTCTTGATGTTGGGTTTCTGTTAATTAAATAAAGTTTTATTTACATTAATGGGTCTAGACCTGTTAATGTTTTTGGACAGTGTCCTGAGATAAAGTTTGTCATGATTTGGTGCTGTATGGATCATCCTGCATGTTTGCCATGTCTCAATCACATTGAGCACATTTGGGGATGGGTAGAGAGCGTAGCTTACAAAACTGGACATCAGTTCCAAACAGTGGATATCCTCCATAAAGCCATCGTCCCCACTCAGAGAAACATTACCACTAGCCTCTAGGAAACACTCGCATCAAGCATGCTGAAAAAGGACTCATTACTGAGTCTTGTTTTCAAACTTTCAGATTTTTTTTAACCGGTGGTCTTAAACATTTTTTATTTACAATTAATTGCTTTTTCTTTTTTGTCACACTTCGAATTCTTCTTTTTGCATTTTAAAACTCAATCTTCTTAAGATCTAACAGTGCTAAATGTAAAATTTTGCAATTATCAATGTGGTCTTAAAACTATAATCAGATGTGTATTTCTGACTGCTGCAGCCCAACTTACTGCAGGTTAAAGAAAAACAGATTGCAAAGCTCCATTTTTTCCTCTTTGCTTTGACTTCCTGTCAACATTTGTATGAATTTCAAAACTTTATTGATAACTAATAAAGCTCTACAATATCAGGACCCCCATTGCAACAGTAAGGCGTCTTTCTTTAAAAATACACCATGGAAATGTAAAAAAGGAGTAAAACCATCTCATCTACAGCAAACTCCCTCCCTCAACTAGTCTAATTTTGCTAGTTACAGCTGAGCCAAGTCAAGTTTGCATAAACAAATCTGTCTCTTTTATGGCTAAATCTAATAATCAGCCTCTAGTCAGTCTGCCCAGTAGATAAGGTAATAACCATGATGATAAAAGAACATCTAGTTCGTGCTGCAGAGAGGTCAGAGGTCTAGGCCTGACTGGTGCTAGGACATGCTTTGCTTTGCTCAGGGGCTCTTAAGCTGGGCTCCAACACTTTGCTTGAGCCATGTAGGGGCAGAGCATAAACTGAAATGAGTAGATAAGCTCAGAGTGAGGGATCATTACACTCATCTTATTCCATGTCCCTATGCAGATGGCTATAGGATTATGGTGTCAATCCTTTGTCCTGTTGGAAAAACAATAACACAGGGATCTCATGATGTTTCCATTACAAGTTCTCCTGCAGGGATCCTGAAGTGTTATCACGCACTTAAGACAGACTATGCCAGTGTTTGAAAGCTGTAACATTTGCTCTGCAGCATTTGCAGATCTGACATTTAGCTGACCTATAAACCTGGAGTGACTTAACAAGATCTGAAGAGCCCACAGGTATCAAAACAAAACTCCCACAATCCGAGCTTCACAGCAAATAAAAGCCATCTTAACAGGCACACTATGGGGAAAAAAACAACACATTTGCTTTACAGCGCACAATGTACAAACCCCAGCACAACGGAGCAGCTGTGCCTCAACATCCTGTTTCGCAAACGTCAGGACGATGCTGCAACATCAGCAAGGGAAACCCGATGTGTCGCTGCAGACACAATTCACAGTTGCAACCCCTTCCGGACCCCTTACGCTTCACGTTCCATTTAGCTCAGCCGAACCCTGTTGAGAGTTCTATCAATTTTGAACAGAAGTAGATTAGACCTCTTAACATACTGTACACATCGATGTTGTCACATTTTTATAAATTTATGGGATTCGTTATTTAATTCGGCAGATATGAATGGTGTTTCAATACAATGGATTTGAAGCTAAACCTGACTATCTTAGCATCCCGACGGCTTGTTTAACTACGCCTTACTGCAAAGCTCGTAAGGCGTTACAACTGTTACTGACAGCTCATAGTGAGCAACGTCAACAAGGAAGAGAGATACAGCCGTAACAGAGAGATTTACCGACATCACTTCTTAGCCGAATTATCCGGTATTTACTTTAAAGTTTCATGTAGTAATCCGATCGGTTAGAGCATGTGTGTGCATAAAAATCTTTACGAGAAAAGTTTAAATCGCAAAAGTTTTGAATGGAGTTCGGTGCATGCTCCCGTCGAACCGAGGGAATGGCGCGTGACTATCCTATACGTTTGGAAGCGCATCGTCCCAAGATTAGTCCAGCGGTCCCGAGGGGGTGCATTACTAGTTGACAGACGCCCGATCCGGGGTATCCCCCATGCTGGTACCGGTAGAGAGAAGCTGTCAAACCGCCTCCTCCATCCTTACCTTCCCGAGCTTTCAGCAGCACTGTGTTGGCTACGATGTTCTCCAGCTCCATGTTGATGCTGTCAGGGGTTACAGAAGCAGCAGCAGACGGTGTACCCCCCCACCCCCGGCGGCTTCAATCACAGTTATCCTCCTTAAACACCGATCACCTCCTCCCACCGCCCTGCTCAGAAGGAAAAATTCAACCCTTCGTTTCTCCTTTCGTCCGGTATCAGTCCGCGCCCCTCCTCCCCTCTTTCTCCTCCTCTTACTCCTCCTCCGTCCATCTCTCCGCCCCGAAGTAGCTCCCAGGGAGGAGGAATATAGAAAAACTTTAAAGGGTCTCTGAGGAGTTAAGTGTTCTTGCAAAAGTCCCCCATCGAGATTTAATCTGCACTTTAAAATGAGATTATCAGCAGCACCAATATTACAGGTTACAGGTTATTTAAAAAAAAAACTACTTCTTGGCTTCCAGGTTGAGTCAGCAGGACCAGACTGGTTTACATCTGCGTCTCTATGACAACACCACTCCGCACCACCAAGTTAAGTAGCAGAAGAGAATAGACAACTACTGAACTACAAACAAACTGACAGTGTTTACTTGTTGTAATGTTAGCCTACAGATACCTTGGATCACTGGGCTGCCAATAATGCTACATGTAGCCGGCAACTACAACGTTTGCTTATTGTCACATTTCATACTACTAAATACCTTCCCTCCTTACATTGTATCCAGTAAAAAGTTGTCTTGAACCAAGAAAATTTTTCTTGATCCAACCTCCATTTAATTCCAAGACAAACACACTTGGTAATTTACGACAGTGTGCATGAGACTGTGGACCAGCAGGTGGCGAGTCAGTCCAATTAAGACAGATCCTCCTCATAGCATCTTTAAATAAGTAACAAAATCAGGTATCAGGCACCACCTTTATCTTTGTACTTCCTGCGTTTTTGACATTAGCTCCTTCTCTTGCTGGCTAACTTTGCTATAAGCTGAAAATTTTGCACAACTTTTCTAGAACAGAGACGTAGCTAGTATAAGAGCTGAATGGACTCTGTTGTAAATTTTGTTTGAATGTTTTTAGATTTATCAGAATAATAGAAAAAAATAGAAATATGCTCTATGACTTCTGTCAGGGTCTCATTATGGATCAGTCCATGATAAACAAAATGTAGAACCAATGCACTGTAACCAATCCAGGAATCGATAATTGACTTCCCTCTCTGGCTCATTTCTCTGCTCAAATCAATGAATGTACGGCGATGCATTAAGGGGCATTAGAAGAGACTGTTTTCTGTACATAATGACGACAACAGCTTGTATCAGGTTGATAGTTATTGATCAGCATGTAGTGATTGTTACTCCAGGAGGCTCGCTTTCAGGACCAAACTTCTGCTCAGAGACAATCATCATCTTCCTGCAGAGTCTTTATCAGCTCAGCGGTAAGGAGGACAGAGTGACCTTAAGTATTCACACACAATAAGGCCTCTGACACAAACCAGGGGAGAAAATACAACCAAAGAGCATTACGAGATCAGGTAAACAGCACCTTCAGAAACAGTCTGACCTGGGCAGTTTAAATAATAGGTTTTGAACACCATAGAAGACGTTTTAAAGAAACAAGATTACTTAATAGGGTGACTTAACTTATGCAAGATAACTCAGAGGCATAACACATGCTCAGTAAGTCACATAGAGCTATTCTAGTTTAATTTATCTTGTGGCTCAAAGAGTAACTTAGTTGACTTTGTTACCAGACTTCTTTTTTTCCCCATTATACTCAGCTGTCAGGCTTTGATTGGTCAATACCCTAAAACCACAGTAATTTATTCTTAACAGAAAAAGTATTGCCAAGGACGGCCTGACTACAGACATCAAATCAAGCTAAGAAACCCAGAAACGTGGGCAAAATTTGGTCTCATCTTACTGACAACACCTCATATTTGCTTCACATCTGAGTCCAGTACACCATATATTTTTCCTGTACTGGATTTAAAGGTTAATATTTTATATGCCTCTATGTAGAAAAATGTCATTGCTGTTTTGTCATGTCTGCTATGAATACTATTATGCAAAATTTTTGATTATTTGCTGATGCACAGCTTAAAAATGACACCTGTAAAATTAGATCTGTCAGCTCAGGCTTGAAAGATTATTAGAGAACTATAAGTGCAGAAATAAATAATACACGAGTTGTATTTTGGTATTCATCTTTTGCAAAGTGGAGGATTGTTATAATTAATTAATTCATTAATTCATTGATTTATTCACTTTGTTCACACCACATCTATAGCAGTGATACTATAGTCATTTTTTTTTTTTTTACATATTTTCAAACTAAGGTGTACATGAGTATACAGTTTGGGTGATATTTTCACTAGACTGACCTCTACTGGATGGAGGAGAAACTGCATTTATTCCTATTCTGGAATACTTGCGAGGAAACAAGTCTTTGGTAACCCCGTTTTTTAGAATTTAATCATCAGAAGTAATTAAAGCTCTACTAAGGATTACACCACAAGTCCCACATAGAGTGGTTAAAGAATTGAAGAGGTCAGAATTGAGTTGAATGGTTCAAACACTGTGGGGAAATTATTAGTACAGGGTGTATTCTGAAATTAGGTGTTATTTCATTAAGCTTCGTATCAAATATTCATGATGATACTTCAATTCCTGAAGCAAATTTTGTGAAAATCGAATTTTTAAAAGCTTTTTTCTTTTCGAATTTGTGTTCATTTCTTTGAGATTTTTGTTTTAGTTATCTTTTAAATCTAAATAACTGAATTTGGAAATAATCGGATTGCTTTAACTTTGGCTATTTTTTTTTTCTTTTGCCTTTTTTATTTAACCAATTTTACTAAATGGGTTTATGTTGTTTTCGTTTTTATACCCAGAGGTGTTTTGTGTTTTTATCTGATGATTTCTTTTGTTGGATTTTTTTTTGTCTATTGAATATTCTTTTAAGTGATTTGTATAAATGCCATCTGGGTATAAAAGAATAATTAATGAAAAGGAAAATAAAGCCTTTTACGTTCTTCAACTTTGAAATATTCTGAGTTTTTCTTCAGGATATGGTTTGTAAGTGAGAAAAGAACTACAGGTCACATGACCGGAACAAAACAAACGGAGTTCCGCTTGGTACCCCACGTTGCTTTCTCGTTTTCGCTGGTAGATCCTTTTCCTTCTCAGGAATACCACAGTAAAAATGCCGAAAACAAAGCAGTCTAAAAGAAGACAGAGGTTCGACTACAACAAGGACCGAAAAAAGCTGAAGAAGAAGTTTATTAAGAAATATAACCCGAGGATAGAGAAGTAAGTTAGCCCGTGGGCTAATCTGAGCTAACTGGCTCCATGTGAGCGTCAGTTTCCCTGAAAAATCAATATGTTGTTCTTTATGTTGCCTATCCACAGATGTACACAAACTGTTATACGTGTGTCTAACATGTCCTTCAATCTGTGTTAGTCGACAGATCAGGAATGCTTGGGATGATAAGAAATCCACGGCCAGTAATCTGCTGGAGATGGGTCTGTCTTTTGATCCAAACCGCAGCCTGCCGATAAAGAAACAGAAGGTCAGTACATTAAATCCTTTTCACTTCTGAAATCCTTCTATGACAACAAAAATCAGATCGTTCTGGGCTAAATGGAAAGATAAACTCTTATACTGCCAAGACCTATCCATTTCTTACACGAGCATAGTATCTTCGACTCAGTCTTAAATATTTTGTATAAATATAAACATATAGCTTTATAACCCCCATGAACCCCCACAGAGTATTTACTCAAAATACAATTTTACCTTTGTATAGACAGAAACCTACAGTTTAATCATTTAAATTAAAAATCTTAAAATCTCTACCAAATCCACTCTGCAAAAGAGATATTTCTACTTGAATAACTTAAAAATTCACGAGAATAATTAAAATGCATCGGATTCTGACAGTAGTATATAACTTTGTATATGAAACATAGTCTGATATTTTAGTATATTTATTTTAAAAAGCCATTTTTAACATCTTTTTAATTAAGTTTAAAACTTTGTGATTGAAAGATTGTATCTGCAGCAGGATTTTACGGAAGAAAAACACTGACTCTTCTAACTTTCTGAACTGAACTGGTTTTGCAGCTGCCTGTGAAAAAAATACTTTTAATGTGTTACAGATGCAGTTTCAGGGGGTAGTCATGGGGCAAAATCCAGATTAGGAAAATGAAGCATGTGCTGACCTGCTAAAAGTTGCTATCCACTGCAGCCGCTTTAGGCTGGCTGCAGAAAGACTGGAAGTCATGTACACACCAAGCCAAAACAGCCTTTTATGGAATTAAAAAGCATATTGACAGCCTGGTTAAAAAAACGTCTTGGGTCTGGAACACTGATTTTGCTATCGGCACACTGTACAGTGTGTGAATTTTTCTCTAACTCTCTAACTTGGGAAGATATTAAGATTGTTTGATAGTCTAATCAGAGACACAGCTTAACCTGTGACTGACAAGCGCCCTCTAGCTGTTAAAAAGGATGCCCAAAGCCCATGTTGTATCCAGTGTGGCTGCATCTGTGGATTGGCTACATTTTAAGGTTTCAGGAACAGACTGGTGATGTTGCGGAGACAACGTCCATGTTTTATACAGTCTACAGGGTTAGTCTGTCCCCTGAAATGGTGTATTTATGTAAGATCATGCCAGAATAACAACTTTTTATGAAGGGCTATAAATGCTTGCGAATCACTGCAGCAGACCCCCAAAATGTCAGATCTTAGGGACAAAAAATGACAACATGTTCAAGTAAAGGCACAGTGTCATCTTGAAATGAATAAACTTAAAAGCAGGGCAGGCCAGACAGTTGAAAAACAGTTAAATGTATTGTAACAGGGAAAGATGCAGAGTATGTCCTGTAGTATATACTGTGAGACAGAAGAGGGCAGCAAAGTGTTGCTTTTTTCCCCTCTGTCAAACCAAAACAGATCTTCTCTGAACCCTTTCTCTTTAACACTCTTGATATGATTCATACAGAACAGTCTCTTAGGTTGATCACAGTCCATCTTGTCCTCTTTGCTGCAGCTCGTTTCCTTCAGTGTGAGACAAAGTTTTTTTTTTTCAATGAGACGTGAAGAAACCCATAATTGATCGATCCAAGATGAGTGGAAAGGACTCTGTGTACTCTTACTAGAGTTTGATAACTGATGAAGAACATTTCAGACACCATGCCACATTAGAGAGAGGATGGCTGATCTCAATTTTTGGTCAGATTTAATTTACCCAGAATCCAGCTCATTGGCTCATTAACGTGTGTTTCTTTCTGTTGAAGCTCCTCCGGGACAGCAAAGAGACGAAAGTTCCTACCCACATCGTGACCAAACCCTACGTCCTCAACCGTAAGTACAGACTGACTCTGAGTTTATGTCTACAGCTGTTTATTTAGCAGCCACTGTTTACTCTGACTCCTTTGCTCAGTGAACAATCAACGTGAAGCGTTTTGCAAGATAAATAACCAGTGTTGAAGATCACCTTTACTATCCCTCACATTTTTTAATTGCTGTCACTCTTTCAGATATTTTGTGCCAAAGCACCCCCCTCTCTTTCTGTGCTCGTCGCATTGAGACTTCAGTAAATGTCATTTTCTGCAGAAGGAGCAGCCTAAGATTCTGCTGCCTAAGGAGCCCGGATGTTCCAGGACTCTTTGTATGCAACAGCCTCGGCCTGTTCTTCCAGCCTTGAGGGACTGCTTTGAATGAAAGCAGATCTTTGCTGTAACTGCAGTTTTTTATCATTGTGTTCAGTAGAACATTCAGCCTTCAGCTGCAGCTGCTCCACATCACAGCTCTGAATGACTTCTCTTCCCCCTGGCAGGGTCACGCTGCTTACAGAGTGAAATATCCGTTAAAGCTATTTAAGCCAGAATTCACAAATTTTTTAATCTGAATTACCATTTCTGATTTTTATACTTCTGGTCAGAGGACAGGACAGGGGATAGAGCAGAAACCAGGTGAGAGCGGAGAGGGGGGGTCAAATGCTGACTCAACTGTTTAAAACTCATCAGAGCACCAGCACTTCCATTTTATTAGTGCTCTCTGAATAACCGTGACTCTTCATCCCTTTGAGCTTGAGGGAAAACTCAAATGGCTTCTTAAAGGAGAAAAGACAAGCTTTACAGTGATATCCAAGGTATTGGGGCAGTTCATAGGAATCCACCATAGACTGGATATAGAATAGATAAGGGGATTCTGCCTTTTACCATTGCACAGTTATGACAGGCGCTGCCAGTGTGCAGCCAGAGTCTGTGCATTAGAATCTAAAACTGTGACTCAATTCAGGGGCTGCAGCCTACAAAGGCTGAATTTGAAGAGTGTTTACGTCACAGCGGTGCACCAAAGGCTGTCCCATTTCAAAGGCTCCTTTAAAATGCGGCCGACGAAGCAGAACCTCCCTTTTGGGTGCCGCAAAGGACGGATTCGGTGAATTCTTCTAAGCCTCACATATCCCAAGATTCATTATACGTGACACTAATATGATGGACACGGCTGAACTCCATAAGGAGTCACATTGTGAGAGAATTCTCAGAGAGAAGGACAGAATTCTGACATTTAAAAAAAAAATTACTAATTTACATTTTTTATTTTTACCAAATTTCTGAGAAGAAAAGACCAAATTCTGATGTCAGTTTTAGAATTATGCCATTGAAGGGTTTTGAAACCTAACTGTAGACATTGCATTCATAGCTTCATCACTGAATTCTTTGAATAAATCAGAATTATAAGAATTCTTGAAAAAGTCTGTATAGAATTTAGTCTTCTTTTACAGGCCTCTCCTCTAGAAATATACTCTTTTTTGCCCCTCATTCTTTGTGGTTTAATACTGGTTTAAGTTTGAAAAGTCTGACCTTGTTTGTATTTGTGTGTTTGTCATCAGAGCTTGAGGAGCAGGCTCAACTTCCAGAGAAAGACACCAAGACGTTATCATCTGACCTGATCGAGTATGTGCAGTACATGATCAGAGAACACAAGGACGATTTTAAGGTGAGAGCACGAACTTTACAGCACTCTATGTCTTCGTTAAGTTTACCCTTTAATTCTCTATTCTTAACAGCTTCTTTAAAATCAGCTCACAGACAGGCATTGATTTAAGTATCTGTTCATTTGTCAGACTGGAAGATATTCTGTCCGTCAACCAAGGTCTTACAGGGGGCATCATGGCTCAGATAAACGAGCTTCACTTTAACTGCAGCTTTAAGATATTCACCGAAAGTCTGTCCGACAGTGCGTCCAAGGTCGCTCTGACGTCCTGAGGTTTGGGGGATGGCTGCCAAACTCTGAAGTTGTCTTTGTGTGGGGGAAACCTCATTTGCCACTTGACTGTCTTTATCTGGTGATAACAAAAAGCTTTGTTGCTGTGTTCGCTTCCTTGAAAAGGTTTGAGTGAAGGACACAAAAGCTCCCACTGCTGATTCCTGACTCTGTCTGCCCGAAGAGTTGCACAAAGTCTCGGCAGCTTAATTTGAATGTTTCTGGATTTAGTGATTTCTAAGCGCTGAGGCAACAAGTCTGAAACTCAATGAGCTTTTTATCACCAAGGATTCTCGTTCAGCTGAGGTTATTATTCAGTACTGAGTCATCAGTTAGAGCTCTGCCTGGTGGGACTCAGTCAGGAACAGGAAACACGAACCTTTAGGAGAAAATATTCAGACCTTGACGTGACTGTGAAATGCTGAGTCAGTCTGTAGCAATGAATTCTATAAACATCCATGAAAGTGTATTTCTGTGAGTGTGTCGTGATCAGAATATCACACTCAGAGGAGGACTCAACAAAGCTGCTTTTTCAAACACAGGAACCAGGGTCCACATTTGGTTCCTATGTAGTGAATCTCTCCCTAAAAAGTCTCTATTTGGGGGGATCATACTTTTCAGAAATGAACATAGTCCTTGTAGTGGCTAGTCTTGTACTTAGCCGTTGATGGAGGGCAAGCAGATGTTTGATATGTACTCGACTTATAAGATAAACTAACCAAAAAAGTTTCTGAGATGTAACTAAAAGAATACTTTTAATTTCTCATCACATGTTCTTTAAGCCTTTGATAATAAGAAACATAAATAATACAAAATGAAAAACCCTCCACTTTGGACCCACTTTCACATAATTAACACAAAATTTTTAATACCTGTGGTCTGCACCATGGGATACTACACTGACCTCTTGTGGCCCGGAGAAAAATCAACAGTCAAACAAAAGTGAAAACATGGTTCTTACAGTCCTGTTAAGATTATACAATACAGATTTTTGACAAATGGAGAGAAAAAAGGAATTGCAGTACACCATCAGACCAGTATAGGAATGTAAGGAAGAGTTAGAGGCTGTACACCAGCAGGAATCATCCCCTGGAACCCTTTGAGGAACTCTGTGTTTTGACACCAGGAAAGAGCATGTAAGATAAGTTTCCTGTAAAAAAGTTCCTGCTGAAGAAGTAGTACTTTCTACAGGCCCAGGAACTTAAGGGGCGGGGCCTGCAAAGCTGAATGTTTCTAATTATTGGAGCAGTGTTTTTGTTCCATTTATACATTTCAAAGGCTAAAAGTTCTTGTTAAAACACACCTGAACCCTTTTACACAATGATCCTACCTGAGGGTGGTACTTTCCCAAAGCCCAGAGGCTTTCACAGGCAGGGGCTGCGAGCTGAAACGTTTCTGATTGGCCGAGCAGCCACAGGGTTTTTATTCTGACTACCTCTGTCCACAGCAAGATGACCCCAGCTGTGATTGATTTGGTTTAATACTTCCTAAACAGTTGTCTTCTTTGAGCCTGATAGGGTGAATGTGTGTTCCTTCAAAGGTTCCTAGGGAAGATTCCTTTTTTCCACACAGCTTTCCTTTCTTTCTTACTGCCATCTACTGGTGTGGTGGTGCATCTAGTTACTGACTTGCTTTACGAGACGTCAGATTCTTTATGAATCTTCATTAGCAACACAAACCACAGAAAGTTTAGTTCCTTAAGAAATTAAGAGTTCACCTGATTTTTTCCCTGCATGTTGCTATAATGTTTTCTGAAATCCAGACCTGACCAAAGATAAAGTCTTTTTCAGAGGACTTAAACTCGACAACACATCTTCTTGTACATGCTCTCACTGTCTTACAAAGTTAAAGAAGAGAACAGAAAGCTTCATTTTTGTGAGACGTGTGTTAAAGAGGCGTAACGTTCTCCTTTTTATTGTGTGAAGAACTTTCATGTTTTTCCTCTCAGCACGCAGACTTTCAGTCACGCACTGTTGACTCCAGCTTGTGATTGTTATGGTCGTAAACAGCAGATAAATCCCCGTCTGTAACTAAACTAACAGTGGTGTCTCCCTCCTGCAGGCGATGGCCAGAGATGAGAAGAATTACTACCAGGACACCCCCAAACAAATAAAGAGGAAAATAAACGAGTACAAACGCTGCCATCCGCAGCACTACGACGCCTTCATCAGCTCTCTGACTCCTCCTCAGCCCATGGAGTCGTGAAGAGTCTGACAGACTGCTTATAGACTTTCTGTGTGTGTGTGGACCTTAGCCTGCAGGGACTGTCTGACTGTGACAGCAAACACACCTCAGCTGTTATCACAAAACCCACCTGGGACAGGAAGAGGAAACGTCCAGGAGCCGAGTTCTGTTCTTGATCTCACTGCTGGCTCTATGTTCCAAATGTTGAAGATGTTTTTGTAAAGTATCATAAAAAACACTTTGAGTCTCATCCAGCAGCTTTTGTGTTTGTCAAAAAACCTCCATGCTCAGGGGATTGATATATCTGACTTCAAAATCAAGTGAAAAGGAGGATTTATGTCTTTTATCTTCTTAAAAAGAGTGATCAATTTGAGGAAAACGTGAATAAAGTTCAGTAGTGAGCACAGTTCTTGCAGTCTGTGTTCCGCTCCTCTGTTTAAATAACTCAGCATGTAATGAACTCTGTGTTTCCTTAACATCTTGCTGATTCTCTGTTTCACTGTGGGTCAAATAAGTTATTTCTATGACGTTCTCAGAAACAGCCCAGGTCGTGTTATTGTAAAAAATCTGTAGAAAATCAATAATCAGGAACTGTGTAAATAGGTTAACCCAGTTGTGAAAGAGACATTTCTATGAATATCAAAACTGAGTAACTGCACGCATGGACAGCTCAAAGAAATGTTCTGTAGTCAGCTGGAAAGCAGACGTCAACACAAGCTTTGATGTTTAAGTGAAGATCTGAGAGTTATCCTGTTAGTTCAGTTGCTCATTTCTCTCTCTGAGAGCTGACTGCAGGAGATGAACGGAGGCAAACAGACCAAACATCCAGAAGAGGAAAGAGTGTTTGATGTCAAAGTGACAAATCTAAAATCTGAGGTGGTGTGGCACCTTTGATCTCAGAATTCTAAAAGTCTTCTAGATTTCTGAGATCGAGGTGTACAAGATTTTAAAGATCACACTATAGACTGTATTAGATATGGACATAGTCTCTGCTACTTCACCTGTCTGTACCTGATTCAGAGTAATGAAGCCAATTGTTGGCGAGGGCCATACTGGATATGAAGCAAGCTTTGAGCTTCTTTTCTAACAGCTACAGGGCACCTGTCAGTCACATGAGCTAAGCTTTGCCTCTGATTGGACAAACTCATGTTCCTAATATCTTCTAAACAGCTGAATTAAAAAAAACATTGTGCACTGTGTGCTGATAGCAAAATTAGCATTTAATCATTTTGTTTTTTGAACTGGGCTGTAAATGTTTTCAATGTTGTAAAAATCATTTTTTTGGCTTGGTGTGTATGTGGTTTCTGGTCTCTTTACAGCCAGCTTCAAACTGATTCTTGATGAGCAGCAGCTTTTAGCTCTTCATCAGGCTTCATTTTTCTAAAGAATTAAAAAATCTAAGCCTCCTGAAGTCTTCTTGAATCATGAGATTTAGGGCCAATCCCAATTGTACCCCTTAGCCTTCCCCCTTGCTAAAAAAAAAAAAAAAATGGCTGTCATAACTATAAAAATCAATGATTATGCTTCCATCAATCCGGGCTCAGCCATCTTGTCAGCTAGCACGGTGCATCATGAGAAAATCTTCCCATCCTTTTAAGTGTTGTCCTGGTTTGTCTTTATTTAAAGGGCTGTGTAGCCTTTTCCCTTAACTTCACAGAGAATTGGAAAACCCGTTTATCAGACGTGAATGTGTAAAACCAAGGGCTAAGGGATTGGCCCTAAAGTCTCTCAGAATTCTGAGGTAAAGCTTCAAAAAATATGAGCTCTAAGCACTCAGAATTTTACTATCAAAGCCTTCAAGATTGCTCAGATCAATTCCTCTAAAATAATGACATCTGAGTCTTCTAGAAGTCTGACATCAAAACTTCTGGCGCTTTTGAAGCAAAGTCTTTAGTATTCTAGAGGTATGATTTTAAAGCCTTCAAAGTTCTTTAGATGAACGCCTTATATACACAAAAAGTATAAACGTTTGCTTAAATTCAGAGGGACAAGAGGACATATCATAACAGAAATTTGTTACACCTAGTGGTTTCTAATAAATCTACATTATCACAAAAAAACTTAATTTTGATTGTCTTAGTTTTTTTTAAGGTTATGAGGTTTTCACACGTCCCGCCTTGCTCCGTGTATATGTGTCTGTGTGTCTCTGTGTGTCTCTGCGTGGAAGTGATCTGCAGAGCTGACTGCTGTGCAAACATAACCTCCGTGTTGTCTTGTGACGTAGTTTCTTGTTGGACCTGTTGAGGAACTTTGGCCGGCAGACTACAGACAGGCTGCTGCAGAGACCTTTAGTTTCTGTTTGTTTGCACTGAGACACTCAGTCAGCAGACAGAGAGAGGCCTGTTTTTCACTTCTGTCCACATCATTGACTTTTCAGGTCCACGTAAAGATCCCCCCCAGGCTCTTCGACCAACCATGTTTATTTGCAAACCAGTGCTTTTCCAGTTTTCGACTTTATAGAATTTGGGGATAAAAACTAGAATTGAAAAAATTACAATTTAGGAATTTTAATTTGTTTAACTAGGTTGTCCCAATTTCTTCTACATTATCATTAAAAAAACTATATATATATATATATATATATATATATATATATATATATATATATATATATATATATATATACATATATATATATATATATATATATAGCTAAAACACAGCTGGCTCATATAAAACGTAAAACATCTCTTTAAACTATTGAAAAAAAATCCAGACTGACCCAATTGGATTACGAAACCTCAGCTGATATTTTTAATGTTTCAGAACATTAAGACATGCATGAATTATCATCTATCAGTTCTTTTACATAACACTGGGAAACAAAGAAGAAGCGTTCACATTTTTAAAGAACATGTCATGAAAATAATAATGCATAAACAAAGAGCATCAAAAAATTTAAGCTTTACATCTGTTAAGAAAAAAACTTTCTGCAGAAAAAAAACATGACTGCACACAAACAGCTTCAAAGATCAGGATCTAGCTGAAGGAGCTTTAATACATTCACTTAAGAGAGTTTCTAACTGCAGAGCTAACAGGGAGTTTAAAGGGACTTTAAAGGAGGATGATACAGCTGAGTACCCACTCTTCAGATATTTATCAAACTCCCTGAATACTTTCTTTGTTTGCTCTCGTTTAATGATGAGGAGACACATTAAAAGTCAAAGTGAGGTCATCTAGAGACATTTCTAGGAGACGGCAGTCAAATGAACTGAGCTCTAGCTGCAGCCTTAGGGGCATCAGAAAACCAGACACAACAACATTCAGTGTCTGACATAACTGAGAGGGAACATGTCCGTGTGCTAAGTTTTACCAACACAAAGTGACATTCATCATCTTATTGTCACAAAAGCTGATTTTACCCCAATTAAATGGACTCAGAAAGAATGTCAGTTCACATAACACATGATGCACCTTATCTGTAGTCTGAGGAGTACAGGTGCTAGTATCAAAAAAACCCAAAACAAAACAAAAAAACTGTTAGAGATCAAGGGCAGAATTCTGTCCTTGATCAGAGTTCTAAACTTCCTGCAGACCCAATCCTCCTCCTCCTCCTCTTCTGTAAACCTTAGGTCAACAAACATCTCTAAAGCAGTTTATTCTCCTCTTGAGGACAGACCTGTCAAAGCTTGACTTTTGACTAATCTTCAAACTGAAGACACGTTTGATACCAGATAATCAGTTTGCGTTACAGCTTTATACCACTGGAGGAGGACATAGAGAAGCCTCTGTGGGACTTAGTGTTTACTGAACACAGAGCGATAAGAAAAATACTTACTCAACGCGCCAATTTACAAAAAGCAGAATGATTCGTGCATAGAGACCAAACAAAAACGCCCAGTGACTTCCAAAATAAAACAAAGTGTGTCCACACCAGATGGTATTTATCTTGCAACAACAAAAAAACAACATAATGAGCGGAGCCAGACCAGAAGTCAACAGGTTTAGGTTTTACAGCCAACATGAATGATAAGAGGGTCATTGTTGGGGTGGGAAAACAGTGAACTCCTTGGTACCCGATTCCGGCGGTCTGAAGGTCCTCCTGATATGTGTCAGACTAAACATGTATCCAATGTGAGGATGAATGAGAGAACATACAGTTAACATGCGACAGACACAGATCTGGTAAATTACCAGCATAAGAGTTCAGTTGCGTTAGCATGGTAAGCTAGCAGTCTAAAAAACATGTATTTCTACATTTTGTTTGATGTGCAAAAGAGGATTGGGTCCAATGACTGGCAGAAAACAAACAAAACATTTCTGGCATATGTTTTTTTTAATGATGTTGGCAAAAGTTTGACATTGAGGTCACAATTCAGACTTTTTTCCCCAGAATTTGGAATTCTTGGAAATAAGTAAAAGTTCTGATTTTGATCTGAGAATTTTCAGAAACTTAAACTTGCGAAAAATAATTTTATGCGATAATTACCTTTGTAATTATCTCTGTCTGATGTGTTCACGGGCTGATACTGGGAAACTTAATGGCACAAAAACAAAAGACAAAAATGGATGTTTTCTTTAAAAAAAATCTGATTAAAAAGTTAGAAATGTAGAATTAAAAAAATGAGTAACAAAAACACCTCACCTTTCTTTTTAAACCAGGCTGTACAAGTGTTTAACTGTGCTGTAAAGACAAACATCTCAATATTGGTTTTGGCCGTCAGCTCTGAATGGACTCTTGAAGAACTGCAGAATTTTTTTTTTTTTTTTTTTTTTAAACCAGAGGCTGGCACTTCATTTACGCAGAGAGGTTTCTGTATTTTTCATTTTGAACTTTGACTGAAGTCAAAACATAAGCTGACTCACAGAAAGCACGAAACTTAACTTTCAACTTTTAAAAGAGTTATAGAACTCTAGTTTTAACCCAGAATTCAGTCTTGTTTTAAAATTATGGCTTTGATTTAAAAAATTTCAAAATAAAAAAAAGAAAGAAGTCCCATTCAAATGTTTAAATTCTAAGAAAAGAAACTGATTTTTGTAGTTATCTCAGAATTCTCAAAGAATAGTCAGACTTCTGAGAATATAGTCACTATTTAAACCTTAAGCTCTGATTTCTTGGCATTTCCTAAGTCTAATGCTGATTTCTAATAAAATACCTGTCTGACTTTTTAACTGACTCATGGTGAGAACAGTTGATGTTTGGTAATTGTTTTTAATGTTTATCCACATGGGATTAAACGCCAACCTGTCTAACAAAAATACTCTCTTCCTGTTGAGAAGAAAGTCACGAAGAAGCATGGATACGTCCTCACGAAGCTCGCTGTTTGAGTCGTGAGACTAAAAATAAAATTCTTTTTTTTTTTAAATGTCAGGAGGTCCCTTTAAATTCCCTCACAAAACCCCCAAATCTCAGAAAAGCCTGCGTGTAGGAGTCAGCGAGAATCTTCCAAACACATGGAGCATAAACTCAAGGAGGTGGATCAGGTTTTGGTCTCATGGGGCTTGGACTTGGCAGCCCTGAATGCTTCCTGTTCTGCTTCCCTGACTTTAGAAACACACAAACAGAACCTGGATGGATGTGAGGACTTGACGTGTGACAGTTTATACACAGACATGTATCGACATGCTGATGAAGTCTGATCCAGAGTCTGAGTCACAGCAGGAGGTAAAGTTTCATCCCTCTGTCCCACCTGCTGTCCTCCTCACTCTGCACCTCCTCTTCATCATGACTAAGACCATTCAAGGGCTGCTATTTTCAGACAAACGTGGCTACTAAGCTACGAGGAGGTACAGCACGACTCCGCTTTGAATCTCCCCTTTAATCATTTCTCTGCAGCTTTCTTCCTCTCCTCCTCCTCTGCCTCACACAAACCAGAGCTTCAATAAATAAGAGGAAGAGGAGGAGGAGGATTCTTGAAAGCCATCCCTTTATCCCTGTCCTCTGTGAGCGGGGCATCAGACGAGCTGGAGCAGGAGGTCCTGGAAGGTGTCCAGGCCCCGGAAGGAGTTTCTCAGGGCTCCATCTGAGCCCAGCTGTGCAGCCAAGAGGAACAGCTTTCTCTCCTCCGTCACGGAGCCCAAAGACAAGGCTTCATGCAGCTCCGACACGCTCACAGCGTTGGGCTTATCCTGAGGAGAGGTCAAAAGCAGCTTCAGTCAGTTTGATGTGGAGTAACTTTCACTTCTCCTCGAGGACCTTTCTGAAGTTTAAACAGGCTTGAGTTTGTTTGCACTTTATTTCAGACAGTTTAATGTCAGTCTTTGCACTTTTGTGCACGTTTCACAAACTTACATAATGCTTCAAAGAGTCCAAATGTGTGAACGTGAGGACTGGATTTAACACCAGCCTCCTACACTAACTATTCACTGCAGACGTGAATCTATAGAAGTCCGCCTCGTCTTCTCTACACCTCCTTTCTGCAGCTATCAGCTCCTTTGTGCTGTTTAAAAAGAGTATGAGTGGTGAGGAAGAATAAAAGTAGTGATGGTGGGTGAGAATCAGTATCAGAGTTAAATTCTCCTCCTCCTGCTGAAGACACTACTTCTTTTATTCGCCTGCATCCTGCTCAGAGTGTCAAGGGTTCACAAAAGGCTGAAGTCTCACAGCAAAGGTGGGAGACACTCAGATGATTTATGAAATTGAGTTTATTAAAAAGAAAAACTACTGAACTTCAAGGTTCACTCTCATAGGAGCAGGCCTTACATATCAATTTGGGAATAATCAAGAAACTCATCCATCACAGCAAGCAGCTTGTCTTCTTTTACTTTAATGGCGTAACTTGTTGTAGGGAGGAAAACATTCAACAAGGACAAAGTGATTTATTTATGTACAGACTTTCTGCTTGGATGCTCAAATTAGAGTGCTGGCCTTCCTTTCTGAAGTTACTCTTTCATTTAAAGCAGATTGAGTGCTTAAAGAGGGGTATTTTAATCTTTGCTTAGATATAGAACCCAAGCTTTTTTTTAATCTTAATTCTGTCCTTCTATGGTATCTTAACTTGATTTACAGCTCATAAAATCCTTATTTTTCTCTCTATTATTTTACTCCCGTCTGAAACACTTTGTTCAGCTCCTGTCTCTTTAAGGCTCCCCAATCCACATACCCCCTTCACTCTGATTGGCCAGCCCTCTGGAGGCCTGCCAGGGTATGATTAGGGTTAGGGGGAGTTGATGGGCAGACCTCTGTGTTTGAGGCCTGTCCATGTGATGACCTCACCATTTCAGCAAGTCTGGTGAAGATGTGGTGAAGAACTTGTTGGTTGTGTTTGAGCAGTTTATGAACTATGATGGAGGGCACACCATGATTTTTCAGAAATTGATGAATTATTAGTCTGCAATGAGCTTTATTTGGTGGTGCTTGGGGCCTCTCTGCCCTTCCAACTGCTGAGGTGGAATGTCAAAGTCTGAGACAAGAAAAGCAGCTCTCCTCTCTTTTATATGCATACATGGAAAAAAAGAGAAGAGACCCTGGGACAAAACCCTGGGGGACTGCAGTAGCGACTGCAGATGTCTTCAATCCGAAGGTTTTAACTGATAAAGCTGGGTTCAGCCAAAGAGATCAGATGAAAATAATGAAGCCCACTGGCTTAATTAAACATACAATATAAATGAAGTTACCTGCTACCAGTTGTGTTGGTATTAGTGCATAACCTTTTAAATATTCAAAGCTTCTTTAGAGATAAAACTCTGGGATTGTGTGTTTGAAAATGTCTTTTTTCTGTTCAGATATTCTGCAGATGCCACCTTGACTTCTGACATTTAGCTCACGAGAAATAACTCAATGCTAAGTGCACCGACATTTACCTCCGATTCCTTTCTCGCTCTGACTGCGAGGGGCTCGAGTTTCTGAGAGCTGCAACGCTCTGACAGTAGATGTGACAATTACTCCTGCTCCCCTCTGAGGGTCATGAATAATTCGCTAAGTGCCGCAGAGGGTGAAGAAAAATGAGGCGAAGAGGAAATGTAGAAATGTTTATTTTAGGAGCCTGATGGATCATTTCTCCTGGTTAATGAAGGGAGAGCAGTGTGAAGACGCCCACGCAACACATCTTCAGCTCTTTGTGGTGCACTTTAGCTCAAAAGATTGAACCCCATCTGATATCATTTAGATGTAAAAATAAGTGAAACTGATGGGTTTTAACAGGCTTTGATTGCCTTCAGAGTGATGGCTTTAAGCTGAGTTCTTAAAAATGTATGTGCTTATAGAAATTATGCTTAAACAGATCACTGCTTTGAATGTTTCACCCCATACTGTTTTATTTTTGACTCTTTTTGTTCCCTTCTGTTTCAGGCAGCAGCTAGATTCCAATCAAGCCCGCAGGGGGTAAAACAATTTACCTAATGCTCGATTACTCTCTGATGACAGACTGTTGTCTTTTTAATTAGCTGAGATTTAACTGAAAAGCCCACATGGTTAGACGATAACTGAAAAACATGTCAACATAACTTTAACAGTGATTGTCTAAGGCTGGTGTACAGAAATGAAAAAAAACAACAACAACTTAGGGTTAACTCAGATAATGCAGATATCGAAGATCAAGACCCTGTTGATTTCTGAATTTAGGTCTTTCTCCAAATCTTTTATGAGAGATTACCTACTAGAGACTCCATAATGGTTTGCGTTTGGATCTGGATACCAACTTTACTAACCACAGCCTGATGAAGACCATTTGAAGGTCTGTATGTGGGTCCCACTTTAAACTCTTTCCAACCAGGACCCAAAAAAGACCTTGAAGAGGTATATATTTGGCTTATACTCCCAAAATTCATTTTTTAAACAAAACTTGTATAATGCTTTTATCAGTCTGCATTTGGGCTTGACCCCCAACTCTTCTTAGACACCCCTGACAAAGACCTACTGAGGGTTTATAATTTGGGTCTTGAATATGCATTTCAGTCTAACCCATGACATGTGTTGATAAAGACTCTGTAAAGGTCTGCATTTGAGCCCTACCTCCAAAATTCCCCAACCTCAATTTGATGAAGACGATATTGTGGTCTTGCCCTGTGTTTGGCTCTTACATCTAAAGCCCCATTTCCATCAAGTGGCAAGCATTTTTTTTGACTAATCCCAATACAAATCCCCAATTAACCAAGACGAGCTGTCCCACTTCTTGGCACCCTTACGTAGGGGTGCCAGACTAAACCGATCCAGTCCAGAAAAGTAGAGCTACAAGACTAAAGACTATTGATTGGTCGAAAGAATTGTCACTTACCATGTGACAGCGGCTGTATTTCTCCTGGTGGCACGCAGCCTTCTCTGAAACAAAGCTTGATTGTTCTTTGTACCAAAGAGCCACATGCCAATCACAAAGACAAATTGCTGGATGTCTTCCATCATTGCTCTTTGTTTACTGTGTTGCGTTTTTCTTCTTCGTTGGATTAATTAGCAGGGTACACTGTGTCATGCTGCTATGGCATCACACTATTTTGTTACCGATGTGGCTGTCGGCATCCAGCTTACACGCCGCCTATTATTGGGGGACACAGTTGGCTGTGGAAACGCAAACAGAGCCAAGCTTAACCAAGCCAACCTGTACCAAACAGTACTGATCTGAAGCGGACTGCTTGATGGAAACGGGGCTTACGTGTTCCCAGCCTTGCCATTTTTTATACCTTAAAGATGCCTACATTTGGGTCCGACCCACTGTCTGTACCAACCACACCCTGCAGAAAATCTAATGGTCTGCATTTGGTTACTTTTACTAATCTTTTAACAAGAAACGCCTTGCTATAGTCTATAGAGTGTAGAGGTCTACATTTAGGTTTACTAAGGTGTAAAACTACCTTTTCTAAAAAAAAATGTGTGGGGAAAATTGGTTGCAGGACCTGAATGCAGTCCTGGCCCTTTTAATTATGTAAACAGATGCATGACTCAAATAAACCTTTGAATCATTTGCACCACTTCCAGATAAAAACTTATTACTGGATGAAACTTCTGGTTTACCTGTTTGTTCCCAAGAACAACCACGGGCAGCTGAGGCTCTACCATCAGCAGACGGTGCAGTTCAGCTCTGGCCAATGGGAGGCGCCGCCTGTCTGATGAGTCCACCACATACACCAGAATGTGAGTCCTGCTCAGGTATTCAGACCAGTACCGCCGCAGATCCTCTCCACCACCAACTGCAGCACAGAAAACATAAATATTCATCATATTTTTCATAAATTTGCAGAAGGCTTTGATAAAGTCACAAAAGCAGCTCCCCATTCTCACTCTTTGGAAAAAATAATACTTCCTAAGTCTTACATAAATTCATACCAACCAATATTTACGCATTTGATCTGCCCAGTCACAGCCTTTACTGTGGCACAGCAGTTTCCTCTGTGGAGTCTTCAGAGATTCACAAGAAGTCAAAGGTTTGCCAGAAACATCAGTTTTGCACACATGAGAGCCAAAGCAGCACTGCACTGAGATAAACAGGATCTGATGTGAGGTTTTTATGATTCCTAAAAGGAAAACATCGACAAGCTAAAGAAGATGAGCTTAGACCTCCATAATTCTGAGAGACAGCTGTTTACTGTCAGTCTGCTACGAGCAGTTTGTGTCCCTGCCTTTGACAAACTGTCCACAGATCAATTGTGAATGCCCACCATGCTGAAAAAAGTCATAAATCTACTTTGGCTGAGGGATGAAATGGGCTCAGACGGCTCTTAGCTATTATTTATATCCACGTTTGCCTTCTGGGGAAATTGGTCTGATTCATTTATTCCATCTTGTTGCCTCCAGAAACGATATGTCAGCGAGGCTCGGAGCAAATTATAACCATACAGCCATTTTCCCAGCTCTATTTTTAATGCTTCAGAAATTCTTTGATTTCTGTCTTTCCCGGAAAAAATCCTTCATTTAGCATTGATTGTTTTTTCTTCCTGTTGAGGGGTATTAATCCTGCTTGTTGTGGGGAAAGTTTAAGCATTGAGTTGCATTTTTGTTTAATCTATTACTGAGAGTGTATCTCATTCAATACTTTAGGTAAAACAGGTTTGAGTCAGGATAATTTGTGGATGTTTGCAACATCTGTGTGGTCATTTTTTTTAACTTGGCAGAGTCAGATCTAAGAGCTGGTGGGTGCTGGATGGCAGTGTAACTTGTTTACAAAGATTATCATCTGGATTATTATCTGTCATTTGATGGAGTGACTATCCCGTGTTGCTTCAAAGTCCCATCCATCCCAGCAAAATACAGCCATCTTTACTTCAGTAGGGGTATTATATTGTGATATTCATGCAGAAAGAGTTGCAATATGGGTCCCAAAAACAAACCTACAAAGGGTCTCCATCATGGTGTGCTGGGAAGGTTTGGGGCTAGGACCCAAAAGCAGATGTTCAATGAGTCTTTTTAGGTCTTGGCTTGAGGTGATTGAGGATTGGACCCAACTGTAGACATTTACAGAGCCTATCAGAGCCTGGCTTGGGAGAATTGGATGGTAGACCCCAAAACAGACCTCTCAAAAGTTTTCTAATGTAAGACTGACTGGGAATATATGAGGGGTAGGATCCAAGTTAACAGTCACAGGAAGTACATCAAGGTGTATGTCTAAGAAGTAGGACCAAAATGCAGAACTGTAAGGTGTCTACTGGGAGAGTTTGCTGTAAATTCAAAAGCAGACAACCTAAGGCTCTTTACCCGTGTGTGGCTGGGAGTAGAGTCAGAGGCAGGACCAAAATTTAGGGCTATCTCAACACAGACCTCTGGAAAATATTTGAAGAGGGAGTCAAATGCAGACCCCTGCTGGGTCTTTATGATGGCTTTATTGGAAAGAATTGGAGAGAGGGCCCAAAAGCAGAACACCATGGGAGTAACTGGAAAAGTTGGTAGTGGGCATTAAATGCAGACCTCTGTTGTGTCTTTACAAGGCTGCTTAGAAAAGAGGATTAGGGTTTAGGTATCTGTGGGGTTTACATTTGAGCATGGATTGGAAGAGTTGGATATAGAGCCCAAAAACTGACCTCCACAAGGCCTTTACTGGGTTTTTTCTGGGAATAGATTGGAGGTAGGATCCAAATGCAGACCTTCAAGTGGTCTTTATCAGGATGTGGATGCCAAAAGTTGGGGGTAGGACCCAATAAAGCCAATAAAGGGTTCATATGAAGGCTTCACTGCAGTAAAATTGGGGTTGGGACTCAAAAATAGACCTCATGTAAGTCTTTGTTAGGCTAGAAAGAGAATGGGGGTTAGACTCAAAAACAGACTTCTGAGGGGTCTTTATTAGGGTGTAGCTGGGAAGCAATTGGTGGCAAAAAACCATATACGGAGCTTGTCAGGGTCTACATCAGGGTATAGCTGAGAAGAGTTTGATGTAGGACCCAAAAATCTTTAAAGGGTATTTTTTTAGTGTGGTGTTTGGGAGGGAACTGGGCTAAGGTAAATAACCTGGTCAGTAGCAGGGAAGATTGGATATCAGACTAAAGCTTTAACTTCCTACAACCCACTGTGCAGAAGAGCTGACCTGCAGCCTCGCTAACCTTCCACACTCGACTCAGACCAATCACAGCTCACACACTCAGGCAGCTTTGACTTCAGGTCATCACCGCTGTCGATGCAGCAGGGAGACGCTGGGCAGGAATTCATTAGCCCTGGACCTAATGTAGGATGTTGCTAGGTAACAGAGCAGGGATGTAGCTCCAGCTGATGTGAAGTGGCAGAAATAAATACCGTTTACCTGATGGTGGTCCTGACACTCAGCAGAGAGAGCAGCTGCTGGTTTACAGTCAGACCGGTCTCAGTGGGAGGTTTGTCCTGATGCCCCACAGGCTGCCTTATTAAACACACACACACACTCTCTCTCACACAGGCTTACAGTCACAGAGGTGTGAATGATATGTTTATTGAATAAAGTTGTGTCCTGAGGGCAAAGTAGCGCTGCTGTGCTTTCAAAGGACATGGGGGGAGCAGAGTCCCATAGAGGAGCTTTAACACATTTAAACATAAAACCAAGTCATCTGATTGGACAAGGTAGCCCTTCAGCTGCATTTAATGGGCTAAAATCACATAACAGAAAAAAAAAATTCTCAACAGCACAAGGAATTGGACAAATCTTATCTCTGCCTGTTGACCATGTGGCAAAATTATTACCTTTTCAAAATGGCCACTTTTGTTGGGAAAATGTTACAGGCCCGAGTACAGAACCCTGAGGAACACCAGAATGGATGGGAAATGGGTAAGCTTTGAAGCAAAGGCTTCATTACGGGTAGGCCCAACGGTCCCACGCCAACCCACCCACTAACTGTAAAAAACAATTAGCCAAATGTTATATGGGCAAAACCAGAGAATGACTTTGAATGACTTTGGGGAAGACTAAGATTTTTTGTTTTTTTGCTAAACTGTGGTTAATGTCACTGCTCATACCAAGATGAAGGAACACACTGTTCTGATCGCAGAGGAAGAAAATATCAGGAACTTCCCCCAGATGTTGTTTTTCACTTCCTTTTAGCACAGATTCAAATCTCTGCAGCTCAAAGCTAGGGTGGATCTCTCTCCCTGATCTGATCTGCATCTTTTCATCCCGAGTTAAAAGGCTTTTAGCTGGATTTCCCTCATGCACTCCTCAAAGAGAGCTGGCCCATCCCTGAGCTGTGTACCGCTCCTGAGCTGTCAACATGCCTCTGCATCAACGTCAGCAGGACAAAGACTCAGACATCCACGGCACTGAAACGTCCAAGCCTTCTGACTGAGTGGGTGGTGACATGTGCTGCTCTTACTTTCAGAGATGAGAGAGAGAGATTGAAGGCGCACACTGATCTCTGTGTTCAGATCATGAATAAATCAGCCGCAGAGCATGACACATTCCTCCAAATACACCCGCAGAAACTCAATCAGAAGCCAGGCGTCCAGCAGTCAGACTGGTCTGAATGTAAAGCAAAGTCATACCGGTTATTTTTAGTGCAGAGAGGCTTTCAGAGGAATGCTAATTAGCAGGGCTTGTTTATTTGTCAGTAAACAAACTTTCTCCCCGTTTTAGACCTGCATGATTTAAACTGCTTCATTTGCATTTGAGAGAAAGTTAATCATGTCTGCAGCAGCACAGTGGAGTTTGAAGGCTCTCTGTCACTGCTGCTGCTGCTGCTGCTGCTGCTGCTGCTGCTGCTGCTGCTGTACGTCAGGGAGCTCAGAGTCACAGACCGTATGACACGCGGAGCCAGTCTCAGGCTGTTGAAAAGCTGGCTCCATGTGGCTTTTCATCAGTCTAAGGGAAAGAGATGCAGCTGATTCAAGCCCATCTAACAATCCGTTTGAAAAACGTCACTGGCTAAAACACTGCTATAATCTTTGCACCAGAAGTAAGGGGAGATTGATTCTTGGTAATAAATCTTTAATCATTGGAAATTCTGTTTATTTACCTTTTGAATGGAGCCACACCTGAAAGGAACATGCAGAGAGAGTGCACCCATGAAAAAGTTGCCAAATCTTCTCTGTTAGTACTGGGGGTTTTAACAATTAAAAATAGCCATAAAATTGAAAAAGATGCAGGAAATAAAATCAGGTAAAAATATATTGAGGGGCCAGAATTTTGTGAGTGACTGCGGGTACTCTGCACAAAATATTCAGTTTCTGCAAGTCTGGTGCTGATAATGAGGGATACATATTTATACAATTCTCATCACACTCTCTCTTCTGTGTGCACTGGGGGCACAGGAGGCTGGTGTCATTAGGAGGCCAGAACTTTGACATACATATGTCTTTATGCAACAAACTTCATTTAATGTTACTTACATTTACTCAAAACTACCGAAGGCAGCGTCAAAACCGCCTGTTTCAGTGTGTTTGCACTGCTTCAACATGATGTCTGGATCAGAGTTTGAGAAAACACTGTCAATCATCTTCCTTCTCATCAGCTGACACTCGTGTGAGCTTAAGCTAAAGTACTTGTGCTGAATGATAAGCCCTACGGTATTAAGTGCTGGTGTTTTCTAATGGGTGTTTTTTGTTTGTTTGAAGGTGTTCAGTTTAATTCTGAGGGTCTGAACAGGAGATATGGCTCTACTGTTTGTTTTCAGACTGAGTAGCTAAGAGCTCTCAGCTGCTTCATAAACAAGTGTTGGGAAGAGTGCGTTTGATTTGTTCTCCCAGCCTGCCCTGTTTTGTGGCATAGCTATCCTGATGAAAAATCAGTGTCATTTTTCATCACGTAGGGCATGAATTTCAAAGGCAAACTGTGCTATTTATTGTGCTATGATATTAGATTATATTATCAATCCTAATATTACTCCATATTCTAAAAATAATGATGCCAGTTCTTTCAGTCTGACATGAGAACCAGTTCTTTGAGGAAGTAATGAAAAGACAAGCATCAGAAAAAAAAAGCTGCTGTTATTTTAAATGAAATTCATTTTTTGTGAGATTAGCTGTGGGCAATCTGTTCTGAATCTTCAGAGCAGAAATTCATTGGCACTACTGTCGTGCAGACCTTGACTGAAAATCTGCAGCGGACAGCCAACAGTTCCTAACTGCAACAGGGTGTGGGAACAGTCTTTTTTCGGATGTTGCCTTCTTTAGATCCCTGTTTCATGGTCTGTCTCTGACATCCCCAGTTATACTGAACCTGGCCTCAATTCAGAGGTGGTGCTGGCACTCACCCTAAATAATGCTGTAACAAAGATGGAGATCACCAGCCTGAAGGTAACCGTTCCAGACTGGTAAAATGCTGTATGCCAGTTTTTGCAGCAGACCCCTATAGACCGCTGCAGCAGGACCCACGCTTTGAGAACTATGAACAAAGCATACAGGTGCAGCTATCAGACTGATGTCAGCAGGTAACTGCATCACAAAAGCCGACAGAGCTCTGTTTAGGGGAGTGGACAAGAGTTTTATACATGGGATTAAAATGCAATCAACCGTGATTCACCATCAAAACTAAAAAGAACTGTTTCAAAGACTGACAAATTAAAAAGCTAAAAATTTAGAAATAGTCGTAACATTTGTATGTTGGCATTGTCGAGGATGTTGTGCTAATGTAAGCATCCAAACTACATTGCTGCAGTTCCTGCCGTTCCAATAAAAGATGCCAATATGACTGGCTTTTCATCCCTGTCCCTCAATCTGCAGCTCATTCCCCAGCTCAGCAGTTATTTGACTCCACTGTAAGTTTAATGAAACAGAAATCCATCTGTACTGAACAGAGAAATAAAACATCTCTCTGTGTCCCCACTTCACACTGCCTCATAAAACATAAACCTGCTCCAGAGGTCTCAGCTTGCAGTGTTTGATTTTGAGGAGTTAAAGGACTCTTACTCTCCAGGAAGTCCAGCTGACAGGCCGGGGCGTTCAGGCTCATAAAGTTGAAGCCGCGGGTGGGTCTGCAGCGGCCTCTTTTAGCTGCTGACTCCCCCGGGGTCAATCCCAGCAGCATGCTGCTCTTCCCGGCCCCGTCCAGGCCGAGGACCAGAACCTGGCGCTTCCCACGCTCCTCCTCTTCCTGCAGCAGAGAGAACAGACGTCTATGAGTCCTCAGAGATGTAAGGAAATATAGACTAGAAAGCATGTAGGAATGGCTGACTGTTGTACTATTTAATAACAAAGTATGCTCCACCTCACATTCAACCTGTGTTACAGAAGATTTTGCTCTTTTACGCAGAGTAGACTTTGACCAAATCAGTAAGTACGGCTGGTAGAGAAGGTGGTTTCACAAACAGCCACAGTGGGATAACATGACTCTTTAAATCAAGACAATATCACACTGTTCTGGACGTAGAAGGAGCAAAGGGGATGGGGATCTTTCATATTTGAAACAATGTGGTACCAATGCCCAGTACATGGCGATCGCTATCGGTACTAAATAGTACCAATTTTCCATACTTTTGTGTCTTTTTGTGGCAACAAATATTTATTTGTTTAATAATAAAATCTCAAAGTTTTTCAATTAAAAATGTTCTTTTGTTCTTTAATATATAACCTTGCAATGCTGTGTTCATGTTCAGTATGGACAATCATCTACTCTTCCCTTTGCTTACAGAATGTGTTAGGTACCTAAACATGGTATCTTTTGGTTTTACTTGAATCAGTACTCATTACCACAGACAGAATTCGGTCAGTGCCTATAAAATGACCTGATTGGGTACCCATCTTGATCTGAACATGTTTAAATTTGTACAGTGAACATATGAGCATTTCATTTCACATAATATGAAGAATATGAGGCCCAGTCAACCTCGGCAGACCTAAGTCATCTTTTGTCCAGGGGTTTCAAGTCAGGCTACAGATTCAGCCTGCCAGCACGCAGGACAAAAAAGCTGAGAAAATCATTTCCTCCTGCTGTCATCACCTTTGTAAATAATCAAGTGCATCTGTCTGTCCTTCTCAACTCTTGTTTGCGGTCAGCATTGTTTAGCTCCGTTTCCACCAAGCAGTCCAGTTTGGGTCAGTACAGCTTGGTAGGGCCCAAATGGTAAAGCCTGATCCTGTTTCCACAGCCAACCGCGCCCTTCTCGGAAGGTGGTGTGTATGCAGGATGCCTACGGCCGTGCCAGCTACTTAATAGCATAGCATCATGATGTAGTGTACCAGGCTAATAAACCCAACGAAGAGGTCTGCACCTCTGCAGTAAACCATATAACACTATTTGGTGATGCCATTTTACAAACCAAAAGAAAGTTATCCTCACAAAGTCGACTGGGGATGTAATCATAGCAGGGTCATGTGTGGTTCTTTGCTACATGTGTCGCACAGGAAGTTACCAATCGCTCGACTGCCGTGTTTCTAGCTCAACCTTCTGGGGTTGAATCAGTATGTTTGGTACCCCATCAAAAGGGTAGCAAAAAGTGGGACGGTACAGGTTTGGGAATCTGTCCCGGTTTTGGTCAAAGGAAATTAGAAACTGCGTACTGTATCAAGACGAACTGAACTAAACCTTTAGGTGGAAATGGGGCTTTTGTGTTTTGATGTAGACCGCCAGACAAGTTGCCCTCTTGCAGGGATAATAAAGACAACCTTGAACCTTGGAACAAGTAGTTCCTCTGACTCATCTCTTTTTGATTTTCTCAGAGCTTTGGTATGCTCCTCAGCGAGCTATCAAATACCCAAAATGAGCTTTAGAGGAAAGGCAGGGAGAACTCACTCTGAGTCCATTGAGCGCCTTCCTCCTTCATTTATGATAATTTACGGATTTCATGATAATGAAAATCATCATTATCTGAAGCCAAACTTTCTTTTTCCTGATAAGAAGGCAGCGTTCTGGATTTCTGCTGCATTAAACTGGATGTTTCAGACATTTTGATGGAGCTTCAAGGAGTCACAGCTCCATCCGGATATTAAACTTGTATTAAAGACATGACCGAGCAGCAGCTTGCTCACTGATAACAGACCTTTATTCCTCCATATGTAGGTCAAATTAAAGCAAGGACACAGAGTTAGAGAGTTATCTGTATCGTATAGACACTCTGCAAAGGTCAGATCCTCTCCCTATGTTACACCTCAGACATCAGGATCTCTCTGAGATCCTGCACGTCTGTCTGAAGTCCCACCAGGTCCCTCTTTGTTCATGCCCTCAGGTTCATTAGCAATTCATATCAGCACCTGCAGAGCTCAGCTGCAACACCTTGGACTTTCTGATTAAATATATAACACACTCGATGCTTTAACCTTTCTTGAGTCAAATTTTCTCTGAATGTGACTCACAGACATTGAAGTTTGCTCCAGGAGGGGTAACCTTCACAGAACCATGAATGCTTCACAGATCTGCAGCCATCTCTTTCTAAGATTTCATATCGTTTGAGTCTAAACTTCAAACCCTGACAGCTCTGGGCCACTCTGGGCCGCTCAGGCTGAAGGGCTTTGGGTGTTTTCTTCCTGACGTTTGCTACAAGTCAGCGTGCACTTTCTGCAAAACAGACTGTTTGCAAACACTGTGTCTCTGAGATCATAGAGGAAAGGTCAGAATAGAGTCTTTTTCTGTTTTCTAGGGTCCCACTTACAAGATCTCAGTGCAAAAACAGACATCTTTTTGTATAAAAGTGGTTCATCTATAAGATAAAACTCCCTCGGAATATAACTGCTGAAAGAAGGCGATACAACTCCATCATGTTAGGGATTATATTTGTAAACTTGCGAGATCAAGACCTGAATATTCACCAAAGTTAAGGTCACTTTTTTCGGCAATCAAAGCTTTTGATGACAGAAAATAACTCCAGAAAATCCCAGAGGAAACAAAGATGTAAATTCTGCAAAATAAATTGGATATTTTCAGAGATTTAAGAGCTGATTTGTCATGGAAATAAGCTTCAAAATTCCTTATATTTAAAGGGACTGTGAAGATTTTCTAATTGATCTGAAAAAGTCCTCCTGACATGCCTGATTGTAATCCACACTTTAAAATGAGACTATCAGCACCAACAGTTGATTCATAAATGCTATTTCTTTGCTTCCAGATCAGGTCAGACGGGACCAGGACCTTATGAAGATTAGTAGTGAGAAGATAGATCTGTGTTTTTACTCTGCTGAAAATGATTTCTGTGATTAATTTTAAAGTGATTGTGTACACAGGGGCCTAACTGTCAGAAAAAAGGACAGAAAAAATAAGCTAAAGGAGAGAGTGAAATAGCACAAACTAAAGGCTTAAACATGAGCAAAAGGCTAAACCATGGGCTTAAGGCTACAACACAAGCGGACCTGTTTGTCACAATGTCCATTCCAACCCACATGCTGCAGTTATTCTGCAGTAGCTGATTCAAACTTGAGAGTCTATCAATAAAATGAAGAACGAGGCTACGTTACCTCTCCTTGGTGAGGTTGGACTTTGTAGGACATAACCAGGATTCACTAAAATTACAAGTCACACACGCAAAGGGCAAATCTTCTGGTAAGTGCGACTTAAGGCATTCAAAACCATATTCAGCAGTGTTTTGTACACATGAAACTCATGTCAGCCAATCAGAATGACTGGTGCCATTCAGCTGCTGACATTTGAGAACAAAACCATGAAACCAGAGTTTTCCAAAATCTTCACTTTGGCAGGAGTTTTCAGAAAACATCTTTTTAGTGATGTAAAGCTGAGGTTTCGTGTGAATGACAGGCATAAACATTTAAAAGTATTTGCTGTTTTCCAGAGACCTGGCCACGTGTGGACATGGCCTAAGACTCGGCTTCAGTTAGTCTAGCTCTTGAAACATGTTTTAATGCCTAATTTCTTCTTCCTGCAGTCCTGCTTTGGACCCTAGGCTGCAAGCCCTCAGCTACAACTTTGGACTTTGGACTCAGTTGACTCACTTCAATATCACTGGATTCTGTCACTCGCGTGACAACCTCTTACCCCTCTCTGGACTCACTCACTTTGGACTCTGTCACCCTGGACTTATCAATCAAGATTACTTAGTACAATAAACTCCTTTTTGCATCCTCATATGGCCTCTAGTCCATGTGCTCTGCTTGTGGGTTCAACACTAGTTTTCTGCCCAACAATCTGATCTCCATTCATTTCCGAAACAAAAACGAACCTTGTGTGTGTGACTCGGGGCCAAGATATGTTGCTGTAATGCAAACTAAAAAGATAGTCCTAACAGTCCCTTTTAATGTTTTGGTTCTCAGTTAAGAAGAAACTAAATCTGAGTAACAATTTGGATTAAAAATGTAAAAAAAAAAAAAAAAATCAATGATGACATTTATGTGTTTAATTGAACTCAATAATAAACTCAGAAATGTTTTGTTTTCATAGGTGATTTTCTGTGAAATGAAATGAAGTCAGTCAATGTCTAGAAGAGATAAACTTAGATTTTTCTGGATCCATGCAAACAAAGTCTAATCTTATGAGGGTTCCAGTGAAAATGTATGAGTCTGAGAGCCTCATAATGACAGTAAATAAAACAGACAGAAAAACTGACGGCAGAGATTAAATAAACATATTCCAAAATACTGGGATTTTAACTTCAGAGAAATGCATCTGATAATGTAGGGGACTAAGAGAAAAAATCACAAGAAACAGTGTGCTTAATCTCTGAAATGTAAACATTAATTTTCCAGAATAAAAAAACCCTGAAATTCTCCAAGATTGAATACAAACAAACTTGGTTAAAAAACATAGATTACAGGTGATACTCTGTGGAATAAATCTAGACAGCCTATGGAAAAAAAACAGTCACATGTCCCTCAGATTTGAGCTCTACAATAATAAAACACCAACTGTGTCCTAGATTCCAGCTGTGGATGTTTTGAGGAAGAAAGTCAGAAAGTGTGAAGGATCAGAGTGAAAATCACATGAAAATAAAAACTCAAATGTAATCTGATTTAATCCACTGTTTTTTTAAGATTGAATATAATTAGGAGGAAAAATTAAGCTCCAACAGACATAGAATCATTCAAATATTTGGAGACTGGAGATATTTTCAGAGAAAGGTGAAAAGGGCTTACATAATACAAAAAAGAGTTTTCCTAAATGGTTAAATCTCTAAATTACACAAAAATATGAGTTGCTGTTGGAATACAGGTGGTAGAATTGCAGATTATTATTATTATTATTATTATTACTATTATTTTTCATATTTTGATCCTCATTTTGTTAATTCTACATCTTAGTGAGTTTTGGTAAAAAAACAAAAAAAAAACAAAGAGTGGGACGGTATGCATCTCAGAGGATGGAAAAATAAAATTTCTGACCTTTTGTGTTTTGTGCATAATTCTGGCTGTTCATCCAAAGAAAATGTTTGTAAGCCTCTTTTTAAACAAAGTTGAGCTTTGTTTTTGTAAACATGTCAGTTTTCTGAGAAAGAAGAACTTTGAATCTGTCACGTTGGATGTTTTTAAAGCATTAACTCTGCTCCTCTCTGCCAGCTTGCTCATAAAAAACATATTCTGTATTGATTTGGATTGTTTTCTGGCTCTACAGGGACAAACAATGCTCCCCGCTCAGCTGCAGGTCTGAGGGGGGTTTAACTTCTAGCCGAAGGACACTCCGGCTCAGCGGGCGTCTGAAACTCTCTGACTTTATCCCAGTGAGCGGTGTAGTTGGCTTACCTGCAGCTCTGAATCTCAAACACAGATCCTCTGACATGGTCACTAACCATCGCTCATGTTCATCCTGTCAGGACTCTCTTGATCCAACTCTGGGATCTCTGTGTCTGTTTCCTTTCTATGATTCTGCTTCACCTGCAAGCTCCCTGTGGTCATGAGCACTTCTGAAGTCAGCTGAACGCAGTTTGCTGCAGGAATGAAAACATGAGAGCCCCCCCTGCAGCCACAGACACCCACAGCTTTGTCACATCCTGACATTATTACACGATGCTCAGCAGACACACTGACACACACAACACCAGATAAGCTTATTACAGGCTGCCGCTGCTGCAGACTGAATCCAGGAATAAGATTAGAGACATGATGCAAAAAGATGTTAGCAAGAGACTCCGGCTGCAGCTGGAGACTCCGTTCATTAAAAGGCTGAGGGTCGGCTGTTGCAGATTCCAGCGTCTACTGATCAAAAACTAGTCCTGACATAGCTTTGGACATTTTTTACCAATCTGCATCATGATATTTTTTTTTTATTTCAACAAAGTCAAGAGACATTAATCAGAATAAAATCAATTTGTGTTTCAGCTTCATGATGCTGAAGGAGGACAGAGACAAGCCTCTGTGGGACTTACTGACTACAGTCAGACTCAGACTCACCACAAAATAAAGAGTGAGCTCAGATTTGAAGGCTTGTTTTGTGCAGACACATCAAATATTGGTCACTGTTTCATCTGTCTCTTCTCAAGTTGCTTATCGGATGGTTAAAAAAACAAACAAAAATGGCAAAATTGATGTATTTTCATGAAAGTGTTCAACACAAACTCTGGCTACTCTGAAAATATAGATGCTGTCTTCTGCATCATCTTCCTCTCTATTTCAGCAAACTTTGCTTTACATCTGTTTTCTTTTTGAGGTATTTTGCTGTTTAAGTAAGCCAATGTGAAGTTTCTGCTTCTAACATAATGTTTAAAGTGAAACTGAGACTTTCCTGAGGTATTGTGATTCAAACTGATGTATTTAAGGGGTCCAAGTATATGGTTGCCTAAAAACAATTTGCTGATTATTGCTAATTACTGGATGAACAAGAACTTTAGACTATTGAACCGACAGTCTAATAGGAGTGAAAGTAAATGTTGGGCGTAAATGTGTTGAACATATCTCATATCATTGGTTAACTTTGGGGAGAAATGTTAAGATATCGAGAATTACAGTGCCCTGTGCCTAGCATTTCAGACTTAGTTAATGGTGCTGATGAAGCAGCTATTGTGACCACACCTTCAGCATGTGCTGATAAAAACATGATCTATTTATTGACCAAGTAATATCTTAACCAGGCTACAAACATGTTTATTTTAGCTTCTTGAATTGGTGTGTATGTGGTTTCTGGTGTTCCTGCAGCCAGGCTCTGGTGGATGATTGGGGAACTGCAGGTTTTCTGCCACAAGTCCTGATTAATGTAGCAACAAAACAACTCACTTCTGATTATCTGAACATTTATCTCAACTATGTGTGAGTTTTTTTGTTTCTTCTACTTCCTGTTTTAATCTTTTACTCTCTTGAAACCGTTTTTTAGAATGGGTGTCACAAAACCAGTTATAAGCACAGGGTTTCTGCTCTTCATCATCCAAAAACCTTGTCTCCTCTATCTTAAGGAATACTAATATCTCAAGCATCAACTTAACACCTACACCTTCATCACCATCACCATTTGATTCATGCATTATAATGTTGTCATCATCATCTTCAAGATCCTCATCTTTCTCACCACAGTCATCCTCACTTCTCTCATCCCAAAGTCATGTAATAACATGACAACCATGACTATCACAGCCATCATCACAATCAATGATGATGATGATCTGTCAATGATCCTCATCCTTATCCTTATCCTTATCCTCATCCTCATGCCTCCCTGTGTCAGTCTTCCAGGTGAACCTCCTCCTTTCTAAGTTCAACAGTTTACTGAATCAATGAAACAGTGAATTAAAGATGGAGTCTTGATGTCTCTCACCTCTTTTATCGTGCAGTACTCCGCCTGTGGAGACCATACCCTCCTCTTGTAGAAGAAGTTCAGGGCGATGAAGAGCGCGGAGCCCAGAGCAGCCACGGCGGCGGTCAGGGCGATGGAAATGTGCCGGAGCAGAACCATAGAACTGGCGGCTGGACCCGGCGGCGGAACCCGGCGTACGCTCGCTGCTTCCCGGACACGGAGTGTGCTTAGAGTCGCTGCAGCCGCTTCCTCCTTCCTCTGAGCCGGTTTGCGCTCTGACATGTGACCCATCTCTCGCTCTCTCTCTGCTTGTTTTTGTTGTTAGACGCCCATGAGGAAAAACGGTGCGTTCGAGGGTGGCTCGTAAACTTGGCTTTAGCTCTGGAAACTCGACTACTTGCACTTCTAAATATTAATATTTCATAATACTTCAGTCGTCCCTCATATATATCCATAGAACTCATCCTTAAGCCAAATCTGCACAAAAATAGGTTCAAAAAAATCTAAGAACTGCGATAGAAGTATGTCCCGTGTCACATTTGTGGAAGGAGCTAAAGTCAGGAAATTATACTATTGCCATAAGCGAAACAGAAGCAGCAGCAGCGACAACAAGAACAACAAAACAAAGGTTTTCATGAAAGGTGAAGTACATTTTCTCTAGTGTTATTAGTTAATTTAGCATTAAGACAGAAACATTATCAACCATGCAAACAAAACAACAGACAAGAGAAGAGCTGAAATAATGGATCCTGAAAAAGCAAAGTTGAGTAATTATAAAAAAAAATTACAGTTTTGTTGATTTAAAAACAAAAAACAATAACAAAAGCCACATCAACAAATACAAGATTTTAATAATTACGGTTTCTTATTTTTATATTTGTAACTCTTTGTTTGTAGGGTATCTAAGCAGATAACAATAATATTTAGAAGATGCTCAAAAAAAGAGGGTTCTGCTTTGGTTTGTCTGCTGCTTATGTCTATAACATTATACATATGCAATACATGGAGACACAGGAATGCTGTACTCTCAAATAATGAGGCATTTTTTTTCATCTGAATTATTGTTTAACATTCAAATATTATGCTCAAATTATTACTTTTTTTGCTGTTATCTCTGTAAAGTCACTCCTTTGCAGAATCCCACATTTAAGGTCTTGTTTATCATCACATGTTATCTGTAAATGATTAAAAAAACTGACTTTGAAATTTTAAAGATAACTGATATCTTCTGAGAGAAAAAAATCACTTTGTACCCAAATGATGTTCAGTATTGTTGCTCTCTTAGTTTCCATGGAAACACATCTGTTTAATGTTGCAGTGCTTAGATTTTCCATCACCATGATACTCAGAACGTGGTGCTAAAGATGATGTTTTGTGCTCTCATAATGACAGGTGTACTGAGAGACCTCAGACTGAGGCAAAGTGCTCCATCTAGAGTTCAGTTTGAGTTTTGTTTCTTTCTCGTTTCTGTATTTAATCCCATGCAATTTGCAATTTCGTTGTTTGAAATTTTGTTGTACTTGTTGCAATGGTTATATTTATATTTATAAAAGTTATATTCTATGCACTTTAAAATGACGTTCATTAACTCTGTTACGGGCTCAAGCATTATCAGAGACTGTTTAGGTGTCATAAACAATGTGAGGGAACTTTGCTGTCCTGTAATTTAGAGGGTTTTTTTGTGAATCATTCTTGGATGTCTAACCCCCCTGTTTTGTCTTCTTGGACAACCAATGTGAATTCTTGAATGAGGAAATATATTTGAGTTAAAAGTTTGATCTGAGCTGAGAAAATGTCTCATAAAAACTACGCAGTGTACACATTAGTCAGAAATATACAGGTGGTCCTCATCACTGCTTTAAAAAGCGAAATTTAACAATTTTACAACCCTGACAAATAATAATAATAATAATAATAATAATAATAATAATAATAATAATAATAATAATAATAATAATAATAATCTAACCAAAGACAACAGCAGAAGTTTAGGTAGAGAAAACAAAGTTTTTGAATAGGAAAAGGCCAGGCAAAGAAAACTCATCAAACAAAAACTGTCCCCACAGTCCTGAAAACTGTTTTTGGTGTATTATTTCATATTATGCCTGCATTTTTTTAGGACCACTTTCAAAACCAATTATTATTGGTGTGCAAGTGAATTAAGCTTTAAGTCAAAACTTCCCATGTTTCTTTTTTTGTGCTTTAGGATTCAAAGATTAATCTCATAATCACATAGAAAACTCAGCACACTTATGTAATCTACAAAAATGTCTTTGTAATATAAAACAGTTTTGTACCAGTGGCATCACAGCAGCAGGTTGTCAGAAATTAATCCTTTCTTCCTATTCAAATCAGACCAAAGATAACTGAAATATAACCATTCAGCAGTACTTTCAGCAGTAAGACTTTTTGACCAAGTGAGGGCGCTGTGGGCCTGCCTGTTTGTCCATGCTTGTCTGCCAATTACACATTTTTTTATTCAAAAAACTTTTCAGAGAGCTTCATCAAATATCCAATTATGAGGGGAAAAGGATTAATTGGGCACAGCTGTATTTTATTGACCTTAATAATGGTTCTTTTTAAGTGTTGTGATGCACTTTGAATTCTCATGTTGCTGGAATGTGCCACATTTTGCCTCACATTGTTTGGTAAATAATTTCTGAGGAAACATTTTTGGCAAAAACTAATCACGACTTTGTAAAAGATGAGAATTTGATATCAAGGTTGTTACATTTTTGGAGGCTTATTTGGTGTTTTTAATAGTCATAACTGTATATACCAGCAAATGGTGTCTTAAACTTATAATTGATTAAACTTAAGGTATTTATCTCTATAAAGTCGGTGATAATACTTAATGCAAAATACTTAAATATTATTATTATATTATATTTAATAATAATAATAATAATAATAATAATAATAATAATAATAATAATAATAATAATAATAACAATAATAAAAAATAATAATAATGATAATAATAATAATAAGTAGTAGTAGTAGTAGTAGTAGTATAAAATAAAAAGAAGTAGTATAATAAATGCTGTAAAATGTGAGGCAAAGAGCAACTTATTTATTAAATCATTGATTGCTTTTTCAAAAAGCCACAACACGTCATGACTTTTTAAAAATGAAAATGTTTAAAGTAGTCTTGATAACCGGAAGTCATACAAGTGTCGACTGATTTTTCAGGTTTTATTTTGAAAACTCCATCGGAAGTAGCACGAATCTCGTGTAGCTTGACAGTGGTCGACCCGGCCGAAGTCATCGGGACTGTGGCAAGACTTTACTGCCGCCGTTGACTCCCTCCTGCTCTGGTTTAAAAGGATAATTTAGCAGAACCAAACAGAAGTTTTTTGTCGGATTAACCGGATTTTAACGTTGGAGGATCCGGACCTTACTTGATCCTCCTCAGCGGCTGTTCAAGACAGCTCATTCCCCCGGCTGCTGGCGGTTAGCATCGGTTACTGCTGCTCAACATGGTGGCCTGTAGGCACGGAGACGGAGCGGAGAGCGGCACAGTTTGGGGATTTTAACGGATTCACACGGCACTTCTGTGGACTGTGAAGGATTATAACTTACTTTACAAGTCTTAACGAGCCCTGTGAGAAGTTTTACCCACGGGGAAAGTTGTAAAACAGCGCTCACAAGTGGGAAAATAGCACCACTATTTGGTGTTAATATTCCGGATGACTTCACATTGGAATGAATTGGAGCAAATTTAGAGGGACTATTCCACCCTCTTCTGATAACACTCCTCCTATTTCATCTTGTTAATCTGTGGATTATTATGGATTGATATTATTGAGGCAAACTCTAAATACAATTCCCTTTACCTTTTCTATGAAATATAACATTATAATATCGGATTAAATGAAGAATTCAAAGGATTATTATCATGAAACTGTGAACACATTGGATAGAATTTTAAAGTAAATAACTCACACTTGTTTCCAGTGATAGTCATCATACTGGTCATTTTGTCCCACCCCTAATTTCTTATCATGGCCTCATCCAGACCTCACCTTGGATTCTGTCGGCAGAAGTAACATCTTGTATTGATGCTGACAATGAGAGAGAAAAGCGATGGTTTCTCTTGGTTGTGATTTTGATTAGAGAGGAGTTTATTACATGGAGACTCGTCTGACATGCCAAGGAAGGAGTTGCCACTACCTGAAGGTTGGGAGGAAGCCAGAGACTTTGATGGCAAAGTCTACTACATTGACCACATTAACCAGTGCACGAGCTGGATCGACCCCAGAGACAGGTAGGAAGGAATGTGTGTGTGTGGTGTTGCTGTAACCAAGCAGGTGGATGACCTTTGACCTCCTGTAGCGTCTGCACTAACATGCAAAGTCAGTAACTGAACACATTGCCTTGCAAATGCACGTTATTCAAAATATATTCTCCCTTTTATTGTCAGATGACTTCCAAACTTTTAAAGCATTAACCTGCAGTTTAATACACACCGTGTGCTCTTTAGTCTTAGCTGATTTCATGCCTGGTGCTTTTTACAACTTTACTCTTGGAATAAATGACTAAAAACAGTTTACACACTGCGTCACAACATTATCAGATAACTATGACTTTTTAAGTCCATTAAGTGCTGTTTCTCAGTGTTGTTAAAATTTCACAGGTGATTAAAAAAAACCTTTTTGGATTTATTTTGGACTCAGCAGGGACACGATGCAGGCACAAGTGTTGTGAAAAGAAACAGTAGACAAACTTAATCCTGTGAGGTAGTACGGAGGACGGTAAGGGCCACAATTCTTTTTTTTGTGGGCCAGTAAAGGAAAAGAAACTTTTTTGATCATTTGACCAAAAAACGACAGAATTCTGACATAAGACAACTCCGACTCTGATCTCTGAATTCTGACAAAAGGACTTTCAACTTTGATCTTAGAATTTTGGCAAAAACACAGATTTCAAACTTTTGTGGACAATTCTTGGCCAAATAACTCCAACTTAGGTCTCAAAAGTTAAACAAAAATACTTTTCTTTTTTGTTTCAATTTAACTTAGAATTCTGATGACTAAGCTGAGTCCGAGAAAAAAGACTAAATTTGAACTTTCTCAGAATTTTGACACCAGATTGAATCCTGACTTTGATTAGACTTATGACAAAAAGACAAAATTCAAACTGTTTACGTTGTCAGAATTCTGACAAAAAGATGGATATCACACTTAAGTTTGAACCCATCGACAGAATTCTGACTAAGAGAGGAAATTCTGAATTTGCTGTCAGATTTTAGCATAAACAACAAAAAAAATGGATGTCATCTTGCTCAGCTCAAATTTGGGTCATCACAAAAACTGCTCCCTTTGGTGACTGGCTGCAGTATAGGTCAAAAACGCTGTTTTCCCAGTCATTCCAGATGAACTGTAGTCAAACTTTAAAAAAATAAGTACACCTTGGAAAAAATATTTCCCACATTTGTATGCTGTGGTGATATGAAGATATTATTCGGCTGTGTTGTGTTCAAGTCCTCTCTTTTTCTGAAAAGTTTAGTTTTTTTAATAGTTAAAGGTTATAAACTGAATTTTAGGTCACGTTTAATGTTGATTGACAGTTGCTGTTTTCATGTAGTTTTTTTTCAGGAATGGCAAGACATGTCAGCAAGGAGAGCTAAGAAAATATTCCCCCCAAAATCATAATTTATAATTGAATTATGATTAAATCATATATTTTTTGTCGCCTGGCTCCACTCAGATATTTACTGTGCAGGAGGAGAAGAGTGGGGAGTAACATGTGGGAAAGAGGCCACAGGCTAGATTCAAAACTGGGCTACCCCTGCAAGGGTGAAGCTCATGGAGCCTGACCTAAACCACTACACTATCTGCGCTCCATGAGCTCGACATTTTAGTTTCTCTCAGAGTTGGAAAGAAAAAAATTAGACATTTGACGGTTCTGTAACTCATCTAAAAGTCATGCCTTCTTTGATTTTGCTCAGCACAGTGCAGCTGTCTTGAAGAAGGGCTCCATATAAAGAAATCTGAGATATGTAATTCTTATAACACTTTTTTGATCCCAATTATAACGATCTTTTCATCCTGACACATACTGACTTCTGTAGATATGATATCTATACAATATGATATTGACAGATAGCTTCAGTTCAAATTTGAAAAAAAAAAAAAAATTCTCATTGAGACTAAAAGTTTATCCTGAAAAAAAAATGTGTTGCAGAATAAAACTGTTTTGAAACAAGAAAATTCAGCAAATGAAAACACAACAAGAAGGAGGAAGGGTAGGAAGGGTAAAAAATACAAAATTATTATTATGATATTTAATCTCATAATTCAAACATTCAAAGAAGATTAAAAAAACAAAAACAAAAAGAAACACAGGATTTCTTCATTTTTTAACCAGCTTTTTGTGTGTCTTACAGAAATATTTGGAAGTGACTCTGATAATTAATTTGAAAAATATAACTGAGTTGTAATGATTCATCTACTTCATCAGTGTATCAATTTATATCCCTATGATTCAACCACATTGATCTGTAATCAGAAAGTTGGCCATGAGGACGGCATATATATCTAACATTGTTTCAAAAGGTAATAAATGGATTCTATTGATTCTAGGAAATAATGCATGGCAAAAGGTTAGCCTCCTGTTAATTCAACCTGAAGTTTTGGTTGTGCTTTAATCCAATAAATTGTAAATGTATTTGCCATCAATTGTTGGTTACTTGTTTGTATCCATGATTAATTCATACTTGATTCCCTTACAAGAAAGAACAGAAATCTAGGACACTTCACCTGCACTGTCCAGAATCCAAGTATTTATTTCACAGTCACATTGGTTGAATTTTGACAAAGAAGTTACTGAATCGATTTTAAATCACAAAATACTTTCGGATTGTATTGTTTTAAATGAACCAGTGTCGTCCTTGAATCGTATCGGCAATCACGAATCACAAGACGCATCCAATTATATTTAAAACAAATTGTTTCACCCCTATGTTTACTATACACGGGTAGGTCTGCTGAAATAAATGGAAGAAAATCAACATACTGCAGTAAGCTCACACTTTTACACCAGGATTAAAGGATCCTTTTGAGTGCTTTGAAAGAGAAACAGACCTTAGGAATCTGTCTCTGAATTGTCGGAAGACCCAGGTGTGCTCCATCCTGCGGTGATCGCTCATTTCGCTCATTTCGCTCATTTCGCTCATTTATCCCCCACTCAGTGCTGAAATGATCACATCTGTCAGTGAACCTGTTCACCCGTGACGTCCCTGTGTAAGGCTGTTGACTCTAAACGTAAGAGTGGGACACATGTAAAAGCCGTGAGTGATGTCGCACAAATATTTACACAGTCACAGGTGTTGTAATGAAGAAATAGCTTTCAGTAGAACCGAGGTAAAAGTTTCCTTATCCAGTCAGATTATTTAGCTTGGTTAAAGACCATCAGATGACGGGTGTAATAGGCATGGAGTGCCGAACATACAGCTTGACGTGACACAGCACAAAAACAGAACAGCAATGTGAGGATTTTCACCGGGACTGGTTTTTCATCTTTACCCCGTTACCTAAGACCCCTCGGACTTGGACATCAAATCCCTTTAATGGCTTATGTCTGGAATTCTACAGGCTTATGGCTTGTTTTTATGCACACACACATTCTTACTGCTTTCTGTGCTTTTCTCTGAATTTTACATGTTTGATGTTTGCAGTTTATGCTTTAATCCAGGAATAAAGAATCAGCTATACAATGAGCTTCAGTCTCTCAGAGACCATCATCTCTCATCTCAAACACGGAAAGGGAAAGCTCAAAGACAGAACTTTTATCCCTGATCTGACCGTGAATCCAAAAATTTTTCTCAACTCATTGATAAAGTTTTCGGGTTAAGTAACTTTAGTATGTAGTTTGTAGGGCTGGGATGATATGCCATTCTTGTGATTTGATTCCGTTTATGATTTTGAGGGTGCGAATGCAATTTAAATTGCGATTTTTTTCAGTGTTTACAAGTTTTACGATTTTGAGTTTGTTTTTTTTAACACCAGACCAAGTGAAAAAGTTAACTGATGATGATTATGTCTACAGGCTGCATCAGGAGCCACATTTTCCCATAAAATGCACATCGCATGAGTCAGAAAGAAACATATCACACCCCCTGCTGGAGAGAAGTGGTAACTCTTTTCCGATCCAGTTCATAAACAAAGATTGAAATGAAGAATTTAAATTTGAAAAAAAAAAAATCAAAACGCTGACAAAGAATTCTGATTTTGATATTGTCAAACAAAAAATCCTGATATATCGATTTACGATTTTTGGCCCATCCCTAGTAGTTTGTGTCTTGAAGCTTTAGTCTGTTATTATATTAGAGCCTGGCTTTATTGAGGCATATTGGCATCAGCCTTTTTAAAAAAAATCTGATGGCCGACATGAAACAATTTAAAACTGGGCTGTTCTTGCTCTGATGCCACGCCCTCTCTGTCTGTAGTTACTACTCTGTTTCCAGTATTGTACCACCCACAGCACCATGTGATCGGTTACATGAAGAGCACTGACTTGGGTAACAGCCAATCAGCAGGGAAAGCTGTTCGGATAGTAGCAACACTGACCGTCATGTGGCCAGTTATCGTGACAAAGCTTCTGCTAGTTTATATTAGCGCCATCTCCTGGAAAATTAATGCATCACACCTCAAAACCTTGCTCAGCAACTTTCTACTGGTTTATGAGTTGCACCAGAATATAAATTGCACATTTCAGGCAAAAAAGTAGGTCTCAAAAGTGCAGCTTATACTCCAGATATTACGGTAATATACTGGCAGAAAGCCACAAATAAAACATTTGTATCATTCAGAAATTTGAATCACCAGATCATAACGCTTTGTTAAGTATGTTTTAAGCACACTTTTGTTTACATTTGTGAAAAAGTGTAAGCAGCCACTCTACAGCATCACAGTAGTTTATTGTAAATCTTTGGTTTCTTGGTTTATTTTTAAAATATGCAGACTTAAGTTGCAAAAAACATTTGTAGGGACAACTGAAGAAATGCTGCAAATGTTTGTCTCCACAAAGTTAAATATCATATATTTGTTCAGTGTTTTGTTGTATTAGCTAGCACCATAAATCTTCGTCATCCTCTTTGTAATATTCCTAGAGTCTACCCTCTGTTGCTCTCAGCACATCAAACATGAGGTGTTTTGTTGTGATCGTCAGCTCCTGTTTGTGCATATTTCAGTCATCAAACCACAGGCTGAGGAGTTTCGGGTTCTGTAGCTGCACAGTAACCTTTAAAGCTCAGTAATGATTCTCACTCTGGCTTAGGTTGTAACTTTGTGTTGTAAACGGTGATTTATTGGTTGTTGGCGTCGACTCGTTTTTTTTCCTATCTGCAGAAACAAACTTGTCGATGTTGTTGTGCATTCAGTCTGGCAGATGGAATGAAGACTTTCCTCTTCCACTGAAACTCCTCAGCTCACTTTGCACCTTAGAGGACTCTCCAAAGACAAGAAGCCCTCTGATACAAAGTCCTCAAAAACACACACATTCCAGAAACGCATGACGTGAAGGAGCGAGCAGCGCGCAGACTTGCTATCCAAAGGCCTGATTCATGAGAAATGTCTTTCACAGTCTGCCAAGGTGCACAGGGTCAAAGTGCAACGTGAGGCCCTGCAGACCGTTCGCTGGGATCCAAACAGAGGCTGCGTTTTGGTTTTAATCCATAACCAACCAACTCAGAGGTTATTTATGAGAGGACACTTTAAGACGGCGTGACAGGGGTTTCTGTCAGAGTGCTCCTCTTCAAAACAGCAACACATTTTCACTGTGTGCAGAAATACTCTGCAGAGGCACATTCATCTCTTTTATTCAGCTCTGAGAGCTGAGTAGTGGGGAGACTCCTGTCCATTCATAAATCAGTTGCTCCAAGATGCTGCATATTTCACGGTTTAATTCATTTTTCAGTCTTGGACTTCAGAACATTTAACTGTTTGAAGGTAGTGTGGCTGTTGTGTTCAGTCTGTTTTGCTGGATGCTTGGTCAGTCCTTGCTGATTTTCAGTTCAGGGAGGTGGAAGCAAACAATGACTGAGCTAAAACCAAAACCATTTCAGCTGTAGCATCAATTTAGGATTTAAAAACAGCTATTAAGTGAAATGTACATATTTTCTACAGTTCTACGGTTTAGAATTTCTACAATTTCATTTGGCAGACACTTTTGTCCAAAGTGACGTACAACACAAGCAATATTATTTGGCGTCTGTGATGAGTTAGGGCCTTAAGATTTCGTATTCACTGAATTGTAGACAGAATTGGCCAATAAAAACTGAGTATCACAGATATTGACATCATGTGACTGTTAATGCTGTCATCTTTAGGTGAGGGAAAGTTTGTCTGGGGAAATGTTCCTGGGGACCACTCATTTGTGGAACCCCTGGTGCATCCCCTATGGCCTCTCCTCACAAACACTCACCTGCCTTTTTCTGAACTGAACAACATGTGGAAGGCCACTTGAAACAGTGACTTAAGTACTACTCACACGGGAGTAGTATTACATAAGGACCGCTGGTAATTTTAAAGTTACCCTCTGATGTCTGTTTTTGGCATGGCACTTTAGCACGGGACAGATAAAGCCTGTAACTAAATTGATGTTGCCTGTAACTAAATTGATGTTGCATTTGCATAAATTGAAAATGCTGCACAGACCCACAGCAAAATTCTGCTAGCATATTTCTGACTAGAAACTCATGTGAAGACAACTTGTCGTCCAAAAGCCATGGGAAAAACAAAGAAAAACACCATGCTGCTAATGCTAGCCAGACCAACCCCACTCTTCCAGACGAGCATTGGCGCTAGTCCAACATTATTTTGTTTCGACTCAAAATGCTGAGCGATTATGTATTGCATTAATATTTTAAGGATTTTGGCATTTCATTAACAGACATTTTTAACTGACATAAAAAGCACACACTCTATGGTGGTAAAGTAAGAGTAAAAGATAAAAAACAGAATTCTAGAAACTTAAAATGGATAAAGAAAAAAACAGAAGAAACAAAATAAAATGGATTTCATAGGGCCCTAACGAGTGGAATGGGAAAATGAAGGGAAAAGAGAAAACATGCTGTGTACTGAGGAAACGCCTGCCCACAGCCCCAAAGTTCTCAGTTTTCAGCTTCCAGAGCTGAAAAAAAGAAAAGCATCCTGGGATTTTTGAGAAGTTTCAGAAATAGTGGTTCAGTTTTTAATCTGATGCACTCTGAGGAAAGTCTTTTCCTGGCTCACAAATGTTGGATATTATGAGTGTCGGAAACTTTCTTTGGGAAGTAAACGATCATTATGTGATGTTTACAGCTCCCCTGAGTTTTTTTTTTTTTTTTTTTACAGTTTTTCTCTTTTAACCTCATATTTCTGTTGAGCTTATGAGAGTATATGTTTGCTTTTTATTGTAAAGTCTGCAGAAACTCTCTGCCTCTTCAGCTTTCAACAGTTACCTCTCTGCCCACACAAAAGCTTAATTTACAAATGTTAGACGTCCACCGCTGAATGTCAGCCTGAGGTCTTAAATGATAATTCTTTGATGATAATGGATAAAGCTCAGAAAAAGAAATGAAGGAGGGTTGAGCTGCGAAGACTCTGTAGCAGTCATGTGAAAACTTTCTGTTCTGGTTCTTTGGTTTTAGAAAAATCTTACCCTGACAGCTTTATGTCCTGAGGAGAGCCCCACAGTAACACACACACACACACACACACACACACACACACACACACACACACACACACACACACACACACACACACACACACACACACACACACACACACACACATCTGATGTCTTTTATTATCCCATCAGTTTGTGCTTTTTCATCTGTGTATGAATGAGATTGTTTGGTCACAGTGTGCTCCTGATACAACTGTTTTATGATCTCTTACATTCGGCCTTTGGTCTTAAAAGTTAAATTTTAGTTAGCAAACTAAATTGACGTTGACGTTAAAAGCATTTTGTAATGTTTAAAATCAGCAGTAAGACGGCTGATATGAAGGGGCTGCTAGCTGAGCTGCAAATTACTCTCGAGGTTTCTGTCAGGAGCCAAGTTTCCTTCTGTGATAGACTAACTTTCAGCTGCTGATGCCGACAATTAGGGAGCAAGCGGGACGATATGTAATGCTGATATCATGAATGGCTGGTGTTGAGTGAAAAATGTTGGGGCTAACTGTTTTCACATCAGTAACAACACATTAAATCTAGCAAAAGTTTGTTTTGCACAGTCAACCTATGGCTAAGCCCCCCTCCACTCACTCGGACAAACAGTGAACAATCAGTGACATCAAACTCAAAAACAAGCAGAGCAACAGTGGAGGAGGTATTGCTAATATACCGTTTGCATAATAGACAAAAATAGAGGCTGTGTTTTCTGGGTCGGTGAGGCATTTAAAGCTATGGTCTACGATCTGAAACCCAGTTTGGCTGATGAGACACATTTGAAAAACGCAGCCTCACTCACCTCTCCCCTCCGTGTTCCAAGATCCTGCCCCCCAGCTTGTATGGCCCTCTTCGCCTCCTAACAACACTACCCCTCCGAAAGAGCAAGAAGCGGCCGGCAGAAAATGTAACAAACAAGAAAGTCATCCTCCTTGTAACACACAGTGGTAGCTTTTTCAATTAGACCGTCGCGATCAAAACCATGAATTAGCTGGCGAAGCATGTCTGGTGTTGCCACTGCCAGCTGATCAGAGCAGAGCCGACTGTTGGCGAGGCTTTACCTTTCGCTTTACCCCAAATTAATCCTCAAATTAGAGGACGTGATAATTTTTCTGCCTGAAAGGTCAAGCTGAGTGTTTCACTGTTCAACAGAAGCTCAGCTGTCTCGGAGTGGCTCCATGATGCTTAGGTAGCTGAGCAGCAGTAGCTGACGTGAGAGGGGTAGTGGGGAAGGACGAGGTGGGACCATGGGCATGACGGTGGGAAGCGAAGGAGACTGATTGGATGGACTCACGTACCTATCCGAACCGCGCATACCATGCGCGGTTCGGATATTGTGTAGATTGGACCATAGGACCATTACAGCCCTATAACCAATATTATTAAGATATACAAAGCTTCCAAATTGTAGACCATAGCTCTAAATACATTGCGAAAGTTGTTATTTCTCCTTCGTGTCGGGAAGTAACAGCAACACTGCCCCCATGGTTTCCAGTGTTACTGCTCCGAAACATGCAGAAATATGAACACAGAGCAAGGACAGAGGGCTCTGTATCTGTAACATTGAGCATAATTGGGCCTAGAAACATCTGGATCCAGATATAAAAAGAATAAAAACACAAAGCTAGAAGTCTGTGGTGAAAGATCAGTGTTTTTTCAGGGGCTGCTAGCTGAGCTGCTGCCTTTTCTTTAGCCTTTACTTGGTTAAATGTCAAAATAGTGTGTCCTCAAACTCAGAGAAAGTAAGTGGAGGTATTTCAGCGTCAGAAAGTCTAAGAAACGTGCGCCATGAACTGAAAAAAACATCATTATGTGTCATGACTAACAAGCTTCGGTCTGATTCTGACTCAGCATTAAGCACCGTGCATAACCTCCAGATTTCTGAACAAGTCAGAGACACAGAAATAAAGCTGAGGAAGAAGAGGAAAGAGAAATAATTGGGTGTTTTGGAGATAAAGGCATCCTCCAGGACGTTCTGTGTAACCTTTATAAATTCTTCATCCACCCTCTGAGTGACGCACTGCGAGCATGTCGTCAGGAGAGAGGAATGTTATCTGTGAGATAAGGAGACGTGATGAGGAGGGTAATGTGCAGAGAGATTGCTGTTGTAATTCATCTGTTTTTATGGTGCATTTTTGCTTATCATAAAAGAAGCATGCTTTATTTTTAGGCTCTGTCAGTTGTGCATAAAGGAGTATAATGCCAGTGTGAAAGGAGATTAGTGTGTGTGATTGTTTTAGTGTTGGACCTTGAGCTGCTGTGAAATGCAGCTCGGAGCCTCATAACTCCTCTTGAGGAATTTATACGCCGCTCTGAATGAACATTTCTGACTCATCGTTCAGATATGCAGCCCGCCTCCCTGTGTGTTTGCACTCTGCCGCACGCTTTGTCAGTTTGCATTAGTGCAGCGGGCCCAGCCGGGCTGTTTACCTTGGTATGTGAAACCTGAGGGAGTGTGTTCATGTGTGTGTGTGTGTGTGTGTTTTTATGTTTGAACTTGGCTCTGGCTGATACGGCAGCAGGGCCTGTAAATGAATGAACACTTTCAGAAGAATGCAGAGTTTAGTCCTCCTCATATAAGCTCCTTAAAAACATGCATGTGACTCAAAGTCATGTTTATTTGTGAGGTTATATAAGACAGAATAACCAAAGATCAAAACTACTGCAGCTTACAACCAATACTTGCTATTAACAAGTGGCTCATTTATATTTTTTCAGCAGGTGATTTTGGATTAATTTACCCTAGCTGTGGTTAAATATAACATTCAACCTGGGACTTTAGTATATAGTGTAGTATTTTTCCTTGGGATATTTTTTTGGGTCTGATGATTCTCATTTTAGTGTTTTTACAATCCAAGATAAAGTTTTTTTTTTTTTTTTTTTTTTTTTTTTTTTTTTTTTTTGGGGGGGGGGGGGGGGGGGGGGGGGATAAAATTGACTTTTATGTTTATGTAATGTTTGAATTAGAAGTGAAACACCTCAGCCAAATTGCAGGTAAAGATAATAGTGCTATTTTTAGAACTGAGTGTTTTGATCTGTTCACAGACAGATTGAGGGATTTATCCAATATATGAATATGTAAGAGGCTTGAAAATCTTCACACACCCAGTTTGAACATCCAGCAAGCAACTTTTGGATCTACCTGCCGTCTCTTGAGTTCTTTCCTCTGTTATGTGGTGTGCCTCAGGGATCCATTCTGGGGCCCCTACTTTCCTCTTTTACATCAAAAACAGAATGAACACATCTAGAGGTTTAAAATCTGCTTGTTTGAACACTGTAGTGCAGGGATCTCCAACTCCTACCCTGGAGGGCCGAGAGGCTGCTGGTTTTCTTTCCAACCAAAAACTCCACCAGCTGATTTCACTGATTAGTCCCTGCTCTCAACTTGAAGTTGAGGTAATCAGTGAAATCTTGGTGGAGTTTTTGGTTGGAAAGAAAACCTGCAGCCTCTCGGCCCTCCAGGGTAGGAGTTGGAGAACCCTGCTGTAGTGGCTGATCTACAGTGGTCTGGAATGGTCAAAAACCATGCAGTTGAAAGAAAAAGGCGTTGATTTTAGACTTTAATGGCAGCACGATAACTCAAATGACCAGCCATGAAACACTCATTCAAAGGACATTTGAATGGGACTGATCATAACCAGCAGGCTGTCAGTCCACATGAATGTCTGGCAGCGCCGCCAGTGATCCATGAGACAACAAGCTGTTTGATCTGAGCAATCTGATACCCGTCTGCTGCCTGAGATATCAGACTCAGAGCGGTAAGCTTGGGTGTTTGAGCATGTGGAGGGGTTAAGATGCTTCTTGTTTTCTTCATTTATTAAGGTTTAGCTTAAGAAAGCCTCAAGGAAATAGTTCAGCTCAAGGCTGCACATAGTTTTATCTTTGTTATCCACCTTTGAGTTGTTCTGTGTACTAAAATCAGAGGTGATGAATCAGTTATTTTATCAAGAAAATCTCATCTTTCATCCTCCTTTCATTTGTTTGATAACTGTGCAGTAGAGGAAGATGTCTCTTGTTATACAGTCATGTATTTATTGAGTAAACAGGGTTTGAATGAGTCTGAGTGTCCCCTTGTGCAGCAGCAGTTTGAGCCCTGAAGCACTGAGGCATGTGAGAAGCTCTACAAGTGGCTATTGAATGACTGACAGTGAAATGGAGGCCAGCTGGTCCTCCGCTCCGGGAGGAGAGATGTCGATGACGGCCTAGCGGAGGAGTTTAGGTCAGCGGCGATTAGAGGACAGGATTTAGTGAGCCAGAGCAGAGAGGAATCAAATAATGGGATGTGGAGACCCGGCCAGCCAACCAGCCGGCTCTCTCTGCCATCACTGTTTGGCAGAAGTCTTCCTGGGCTAAATTTAGAGCGACGCTGAGGGGGTCTCCTCCGGGCCCCCTTCATTATTCATCAGCTGAAAAAGGACCCAGTTCAGTTTTTTCCCTTCAGCAGAGAGCAGCAGCTCTGTTTGTGTTTGTCTGCAGCTCCGAAACACAGAAGAGCATCTCTGAGCTCTGCGTGATGTCTGCGGCAGAAATATTCACAAGATGGGATTGTTTGGAAGGGATAGAGATGCAGCTTCGTGAGTTTAACTGTCAGAGTTTGAAATAGAGCCATGTTTCGACTGTTTTCTGTCTACTCATCCACTTTTAAATGTGGACCAATGATTTGGAAGATTAGAGCTCCATCCATTGATTTAAACTTGTGTCACTTGGTCAGAGTTTTGTAATATTTTATAGCACACACATGTATCACAGATAATTCAGAAAATGTGCGTGGAGTTAGTCCTGCTGTGCACACACACTCCTGTGGAGACGTCCTCAGAGGTCACGCTATCACCTCTCAGCAGTTAGCAGTGAAGCTAGCACCCGCTCTCTGCGCAGCGGCGGCGAGCTGCAGGCCGAGGGTTGCCCCAGAAACCTCCAGGCGATGCGTCAGCGCTGCTTCTGGAATGTTACGGGCCGGTTTCCTCCCATTGTGACCATCTCCCCTCCTCCTTCTCAGCCCCACACTTTGCTCACCCCCCCTTCAGAGGTGAATAGAGGACTCAGAAACTCCAGACAACCCACCCCCATCCCTTCACTCACACACACACACACACACACACACACACACACACACACACACACACACAGACACACACACACACACACACACACACACACACACACACACACACACACACACCAAACCTACTGACAGACACGCTGAGCTGAGTTCACTTTGTTCTTAACACACTTTTTGGAGATGTATACCACCTTTTTACATATTACAGTTTAAAACACCTGTAAACAGCCGATAAAGATGTAAAGGAGTCCTTAAAGTGACGGTAACAAACAGAAACTGTATTTGTTAGTTTTCTATGAATCACAAATTCTGCATCTGGCTGAAAAACATTATTTTGGTTCCTAGCTATGAATCCTAAATTAAAAGACCCCCAATTCACTGGTTTTTGACGTCAAGATCAGACGGTAGCGTGAGCAGAGCCGCAGTCTGGAGTGAAGGAGACTTGTGCATGAAGAGTATGAAGTTTCATGATGACTATTAGGGATGTCCCAATCCAAAACACTTTTCGGCCCGATATAGCTACTTTTGGGGGATCGGATAGCATTGGATTTTGTTACATGATCTGGACCGATCCAGTTTTCATGTGTCAAACATGTCCGCTGTGTGGGACTACTTCTCTTCGGAAGGTAATGAAAGTTAAACAGCTTCTTGCAACATTTGTAAAATGAGTGTTCTTCAAGGAGGTACCAACAGGGCTCACTTTAATATGGTTCGCCATTTACAAAGGAAATTACCCAACAGAGTACAGGATTTATCAGAGAAAATCGGATTGGATCAGAAAGTTAAAAAAAACTGTGTAAGCACATCCCTAAAAAGAAAATGACTTTCAAACTTAATCTCTCACTATGTCAAAGACATTCAGAGAAATCCTTGGGATAACTCCACAACCAACAAGAATGCTTCAGAATCCTCAACACAGCTCTAATTTTACTGTAGAGAAAAACATATTAGCATCTCTGAAATCAAACTATCAGACTGTAAAAACCTTTAAATTCACAAAGCAACCACTTCATAGAAGAATTTTTAATCAAAAATCTTGCCAATGTAGGCTCATGCTGGAAAATTACAACATCAGAGTTTTTAAACTATGTTCTTCAGTTTTCCAGATTTCCACCAGGTGTGAGTGGTATTTTGCCTCATGATGTCTACTCACGCAGAAAATGTCAGTCCTTAAGATTCCAAACTTCTTTTCTCATGTTTATTTTTGTTCTTTGATAATCACTCTTGATATCAACATAACCATTTATTTTCATTCAACTTTTGTTTCTCACATCCTTTTTTTTTTTTCAACTATTTGCTTCTTGACAGTTTTGCAATTTTATTCTGACATTTTTCAAAATTTTCTTTTACCAGTCATCAGTAACTTTTTCTCATTTATTTCAGAATGCTCTCATTTATTTTCCCTTTCTCTACCCCTCAAAGTTTGTAACTTTTGTGTGAATACTTTGCGTCTTCAGTCTTGGAGAATCATTTGTAGTACTCTAGGATGTCTTTGCATGTCAGTTTTTGTTTATATACCGCTTGGTTTTTGTGCAAATTTTTTTTTATTATTAATTTTTTTATTACTATAATTTTTTATTTCTTACAAAATGTATTATCCTCTTTCACATTTGCAACTTTACCCATACAGATTTTTTCTTTTTTTTTCTTCTTTTATTTGTACTTTGTGACTTTTTCATGAACTGTTTCTAATTATCTCCCACAAATTTTATAACATTTTTTTTCATGAAAGAATGTCTTTTGTTTCTTTCAAACAGTCTGTGTCTTCTATCCTGGAAGACCACTTTTGGTGTATTTTCATCGGTGGTTATCAGCAATTTGACAACAGTAACACACGTCTGGACTTCAGTTATATTCTGTGTGTACTGTCACTTTTCCGCTGCATTAGAAAAAAAAATCTGAAAAACGACCAGAAAAAGTGACACAACCAACCGTGACTGGACTTGGGAAGTAATTTTTTTTTTATCTTCAGTGGAAAGATACCAATGTGATGCTATTTGGATAAAACCCTGGGATTAAACTGAACAACACAGTCTCACATACGTACAGGCTACAGTGACATGTTGGTGACTTTGAGGCTGCAGATACAATTCTCTGTCCGATGAGGCTTCTGGTGTTTGGTGGTCTGGATTCTGTTTCTGAATCTGCCTTCGCTTTTGTTTTATCTTTAGGCAGACAAAGCCTCTGACGTTTGCTGACTGTATTGGGGATGAGCTGCCGGTCGGCTGGGAGGAGGCGTATGACCCAGTCATCGGAGCGTACTATGTCGACCACAACACCAGTGAGTTCACATCTGTTTACCTCCATGTAGAAGTCCTGTGCTGTGAGCTGTATCACCTTTTTTATACTGTGGGGAATATTATCTCTACCTTCAGCCGTGTTTAAGAAAAAAATTACATTTACTCACTGTTCAAGAATCAGAGCAAGTACAAACCACACTCTTCCTCCTCCTCCTCATGCAGAGAGCACACAGCTGGAGGACCCGCGGGCCCAGTGGCAGCGGGAGCAGGAGGCCATGCTGCGGGACTACCTGGCGGTGGCTAGCGATGCTCTCAGCGCTCAGAAGGAGATCTACCAGGTAAAGGAGCAGAGGCTCCGCCTGGCGCAGCAGGAGTACCGGCAGCTCAATGATGCCTGGAGGGACAAGTCCACGTCACAGACCAGCCGTGAGTATGATGACGACGGTTTCAGATCTGGCTTCCATCTCTAATAAAGATATTTAACACCTCTGTCCTCTCTCTGTTTTATGTCTCCTCCAGTCAACTCCAGATCATCCTCATCCAGTAAATATGACCCTGACATCCTGAAAGCAGAAATCGCCACGGCCAAAAGTCGGGTAGGAGCCTCAGCCTCAGTCTGATGCATCCCTGAACACTTCCACTAAACTACACTCACTAACATTTACCACTCAGTTCATCAAAGTCTGTCTCCTCTCTGTGCCTCAGGTAATCAAACTTAAGCGGGACCTGGCCTGCATGAAACAGGAGCTGCTCTACAAGGAACAAGGCTTCGAGACCCTCAAAGAGTAAGTCCCGCTCTCCTCCTCTCTCCTCCATCCTAAACCCTCTTGAAGGACACTCTAACCCATAAATTTGTTGACTCCTCGGGTTGATCCTCGGGCTGTTCCTCAGGCTTTTTGCTGCCTCCTAATTCAAAGTGATGAGTCCAGCGGGACAGTCAGAATCTGATGTGAATAACAATAAAACCAGTGACCCTCTCTCAGTCTGTGCTCGCTCCTTCTGCTCCTCCTGATCCTCCTGCTCCTTCTGCTCATATTCACTGAGGAGGGGCCCTCTTGAAGGTGAATGGATTGCTGTTTTACAGGTCACAGCTTTTTTAAAGATGCGGATGTTTGGATGAAATATCAGAGCCAGAACAGCTTCCAATCATACCTTTTGAAAAAAAAAAAAAAGTCAAAAACCTCTCACGGACACATCCTGATAGATTTAAATTTCCTTTTAGAACTTTTAAAACTAGAAAAAATGTAGAATAATAAATCAGAAAAGGTCAGATGTCAAGTGAAAAACCAACAACTCAAACTTTAAATTTTAAAAGTGAAACATGTATGCAGTTAGATCGCAGTGATGACTCTAAACTCCGACTTTTTTAAAATTTCAAACTATATTCCTATAGTATATTTTAGTTTTTTGCACAAAAGTAATTTTTCCTTCAGAATTTGCAACATTTTGTCACACATTTGTAATCTGTTTTTCTCATATATTCACATTTTTTTAAACAAATTTGCAACTATAAATTCTATCCAAATGGTTGCCTCTCATCTCACAAATTTGTGACTTTTTTCGTAAACAAGACTTGCATACTTGACTTTTTCTTTCTCAAATAAGAGATTATTTTTTTTCCCTGATGAGTTTGTGACTTTTTTGTAATTACAAGTCAGAGCCCTCTTTTCCCAGAAGTTTCTAAATTTTTCTCCTAGAAATTTGCAACCTCTTGTATCAAAGGCTTTTTGTCCTTGGGGATAACCTTTATTCAAATACTTGCAACTGTCTCTACTAAGTTTGGACTTTTTTCTGAAGAATATTTGTGAATAATATTTTTTGGAACTCTGTCTTGTCCTCCACCTCATCTTTTTTCTTTTACTCTATAGAAGCTTCTTTTCTTCTCTCTCCAGATGCTTTGAGACATCTTGTTGCTGAAATGTGAAATAGACAAAAGCTTTTTAGACTGGCGCAGTCTTTAAAGAATGCTCATTAGTACCTCAGGAGCTCCATACAAAAGACACCACAGATATTGAATTAAACACTTAGATCTTCTGCTCTCATCCTGTAGCAGATGCTTTCTTATTTACTACAGGACAGAGAAGTCACACCAAGTCATCGTCTCAGAACATCCAAACTCAGTTTTACCTTTAGAGCTCCTTATTTCTAAGGTTTATTTTAGCAGGATTCGAAATTAAGGACCAAACAATAATTTAAACATCTTTTCCTTTAGTTTCTCTGAGAACAGAGATCCTAACTGAAGTTTTCACTCATGAAAAGGAAATCATAATAACACAGAGGCACTGTGTTCCCTCCTCTGGGCTTCCTCAGATCTTCTGACTCTGTCTTCTCTTAGATCCTCTCTGTTGTTCGTCTCATCCTCGTCCAGGAGTGACACCAGAGGATCATTTGATGAGCTGCAGAGATCAAACAGTTCTCTCTTCCTTCATGTGAACAGTAAATGTTGCTCTGACTGGTGCAGGTTGGTGAGAATACTCTCATCACCTGAGCAGCAACTTTTTCTTTAGTTCCATGGAGTCAGCAAATGCTTTTGAGGATGCTCCAATAAAGAAACCACAGAAGAAGAATGTGAAGGAAAACACACTCCTCTGACCTACTTCTCCTCCTCAGAGGATGACATGTTGTTTTTTTTATATCTCTCACACTTCTCTGTGGTTCCCCTTTCACTGAATTCATCGCTCACTCTGCCGCTGCCGTGCTGCTCGACTGCCAGTGGATGCAGAATTGAACAGGAATGTCCGGTCTGTTTGTCATGCCTCCTGCAGTGCAAAAAGAGAGGGAGAGAGTGTGTTAAAGGATTAAAGAGTAGCTGAGGCAAAGTGGTCGGACGGCATTCCTCTGTGACTTTCCTCTCCTGTTACAGTCATCAGACGCCGTTCAACAACCAATCAGTGTGTGCAGAAATACAAATAGGCTTAGAGAAGAATGCAGCAAAACGCTCACATCCTGATAAGATTTCACTAAATGCTGCTACACCAGAGAAAGACAGAGAAAAAGAGTTTGACGAACATTCACGACACTAAGGCTGAAAGTATGTGAACTACCATACTCTTTACTCTCCCTCCCTGTGTCATTTTTTCTTCTAGTCTTTGCCCCTTTGTCCCTGGGAATTCAGCCATCATTGCATTTGCTTATTACCCCCACCAAGAAGGTTATGTCTTTGAGAGAGTTTGTCGGTGAACAACAAAACTCAAAAAGTAAAGAATGGATCTTGATGAAATTTTCAGGAAATGTTCAAAATGGAATACAGGCGAAGTGATTTGGAGGTGATCTATCACCATCTGGATCCAGAATTTTTTTTAAGGAGTCTTTATCATTGTGAGATAGAGCCGTTTTCACCATATGTGTATATTACTCCATGATAAATGGTCGGATTGCTTTGAAAAACAGTACGAGACGAGGTCACGATCATTTCTGACAGATGTAAAAGTACGATACAGATCCTGGCAATATTCTGGATACTAAGATTTGGAATAATAAGTATCTACTGGGTCATAATTTTCAACACTGTCAGGTAACAAATTGTAACACCAACCTGCAACGAACACCAAAGTGTAGCAGACAGTCTGCTGAAAAGGAGTATAACATTAAAGTAGGACTAAAGTGTTGCATGACAAACACAATATGCTTGGCGAGGTCTGCGCTCTCTGAGTGCTTTTCTAGTTAAGATATTATAATTATACAGTAGGAGTGAAAAAATAGTCTCATATAAAGAAAAACAAAATAACAAAACAAAAAAAAAATTGAGGGCACAACTACGAGGATGAATATACAAAAACTGGGCAGAGGTAGGTAGATATTTAACAGTCTTGAGATGCTGTAAATTTTTCATTTTCACCCTAAACAAGACTATTTTGTCTCACAAGTTGGAGAATTTTACCGAACAGCACAAATTGGTGATCTTGTTTCTCTTCACATTGACTTTATTTCACTCATAAATTTTAAAATTTCTTTCCATATGAACAGTCTCTCAGACTGAAATACTGGTTTTCTGAAACACCAGTGTAAGAATAGTGTGATTTTTATTAATTCTAAGTTATGTAAAGATACTACAGGGGCACCTGAGGGACAAAATAAAGACTAATAAAAAGCACAATATCCTCTCTTAAACTTCCAGTTTAAAAAAGAATTTCTGCATCCAAAGTGGATCATAAACAGGAGGATCCGTTTTGCTTTAATTAGCTAAATTTAAAAAGAGAGGCAACATTGTACATATACAAAAAGTTACACTTTATTTTACCATTTGAAAACCTTTAGTTAGGGACACACCAAAGACAAAAAAACACTTATACCCCCTCTTTAAATTAGTTTCAATACATGGTCTAAAGCTTGAATTTAAACATTTTTTTGATCATTTAGAATCAACTTTTCATGTCCCCAGACAGGTGAGGACATATTCATAAGGTCTAAAGAGCAAATCCACAATGAAATATAAAGAAAACGGAATCTCGTAGCTGCGTTTCACAACTTTGTTTCATTAGCACAGCACCCTCCCTTCACAGTCTCTCTATGAAGCTTCATCACCATTACTCTTTCTCTTTTCTCTGTCACTCCTTGCTGCTCTTAATACTCTAGATCTGTGTGTTTAATAAGCTTTTACATTTATCTGAGATGATTGAATGTTATATAATGTTGACTGTATTGTTTTGAAAAAGGTGCAGAGACCGACATTTGGACAAAAACAAACTTAACGGCTCGTAAAAACATTCAAAAACACATTTTAGTTTTTATTTTATGCCATTTATTCAAGAAATGTGTCATGAATAAAGGGAACGCTGCCTTGTCAGCCTAAAACGTTAACCGGAGTAGGAGAGCGTGAGGTCAGAGGTCACTCAGCTCCAGTACGAGGGTGAGTGTTTGTTGTAAAAACAGATTTTTACAAAAACAGGAGAAAATTTTCTGCTTGTCAGACCTGATGTACCAAGAGATTAACTTATTTTTCTCAGTGTAATATATAACATAAAATAAAGAGCATGTTTTTGGACACATTAATTAAAGAGAGAAACTTAGAGAACTGTTTGTTCTCTCTGGCTGCTACAGACAAGTGCCTCCCTCTCTCCCTGTCCCTCACTTCCTCATTCCCTGTGCACCTTGTATTCACCCTCCCCTTCTCCCTCCCCCTTTCTCTCCTCTCTCCTCTCTCCTCTCACTCCAAAGAATGTGGAAGGACCTGTTATTCAGATGCATGCATGACTTGCTGATGACAGGCTGTACACGGCTGCTGCTGCCTCTCATGGCTGATTCCTGCCGTGTCTCTTTTCTCCCTGCAGCTAAATCCTCTAAAAAACATGATCTGAAGCTTTTGGCTGAACGGTTACAGACACTTCAGAGACAGATCTTCTCATTCACATTTTTGTGGCTGGTTTTGGAGAAGTTCAAAGTTTCCTGAGCCTGAATGATAGCCGATCAGTTTTCTTTACATACATGTGGGACAAGTTTATATTTTTACAGTCAGCCATACCCTCTTTCCCTTTTGTCTAGCACTTGTTTTCTACCTCTTAAATCTGTCAAATGTTATCTCCTGCTGATCCAATCTTCAGTTTACTGTTTTTCTATTTTTCTTTCAAGGGAGAAGAGAAATTCTTAAAAAGTCTTAAATTCATCTGTATGGAAGATCTGTTGTTGAAATGTTGGTTTAGAAATTGATAATAAGGCCATTGCTTGATGTTGTGATTATGCAGCTTTATCAAACCTGTAGCATGAATTAAATCTTGTCTATGCAGCTAAGAAGGGAAAAAAATCTGATTTTTCAGCATATCAACAGTCATACTAGAAATATTTTCAAGTCTATTGAAAAATAATTGCTAAATGTCATTCAAAATAAGATAAACTATAAAGAAGTGTCACTGTATAATTGCTTGATTTGGTCTGCAGGTCTCTAATTTTACACTGCAAAAACTTCCAAGAGTGTGATACTCCTACCACAGTAAACCAGACACACAAACTGTCTGAATACAGTCAGGGTCAGCAGGTCTGTGCGACTAAATGTACTTCACAGCTCATAAAAACACCCAAAAACCATCTCACTGCAAAAAAAAATCAGTCAAACAACAGCCACACTACATAGAGTGTGTGTTCTGCTTTCTGATGTTTTAAGCATGGATTTAAATCTGAGCGTGTGCAGATTTACAAACCTCTTTATTTTCATGTGTTGTTGTAGAAATCTGTGAATTCATTCTAGAAATTAGGGATGTCCTGATCTGATACCCTAATCCAGTATTCATGTGTTTTCGGCACTGTCACGCTTTACTGCTGCGGTAAATCAAACCACATTGCAAAAATATCCACTGTGTGGGATTACTTCTCTTTGGAAAGCAATGATAGTAGAACAAAGTCTTGCAACATTTGCAAAGTGATTGTTCCTTAAGGAGGTACCAGCAGGGCTCACTTTAATACAACAAATCATTTAAAATGGAATCACCTAACAAAAGTAAAAAAACAAAACAAAAAAGGGTATTGGGACATCCCCACTGAATATAGCTTAACTTCTCGAGATCTTTACCAAAACTTAACATGACTCACTGGAATGATAAGATCATTACATAAGGATCTCCTGACTTGTTCATGACACCTTGGGGGAACAGGGAATCAAACACCAAGGCCTGCCTGATGCTCTGCCACCTTGCCAGGCCTCTAGAAGGCTGGCCAATCAGAGGGGAGGGGGTTTGTTGAGCGGGGCAGCCTTAAAGAGACAGCAGCCAAAATCAAGCGTTTCAGATAGAGGCTGAAATAAAAGTGTTCTAAAACACCAGAGATTTATACGAGCTGCAAATCATTCAAAGATACTACGGATGCACCAGAGGGACAAAAAAGTACCGCATTTACCCCTGTTTAATCTCCTTTTTCTGAGCTCCAGTTTTCCTTTATAAGTGTGCAATTGATTAATTTCAACCAAACACCTTATGATGTTGCTGCACTGTGTTTTTAGAATAGTTGATAATCACAATAGATGAAGTATATATATTAAAAAACTATATAGATTATGATACAGATATTATATTTAGTACCTTACCTGACTTCAAAATTGGTACACACAATCCACAAGAAAACAAAATACACCGTTTAAAGTGGAAAAACTGTGGGTTGATGCACACTGAGATACAAGGAATTTGAATAGTTATTTAGTGAAGTCAGAGTTGGATAAATAAACAGATTAATGTGTGTTAAATAATCAAGTTGTAGAATCTAAACCTGAAAAATTTAATAATCTAAATCCAGCTTTAGAAAGAAGTTAAAGTTCCCAGGTTAGGCTCAGTGCTGTAATACTCATACATCACCATTTGTGTTTACTTGTATTAAACCTAGTGGCATCATTTAGTTACTCCAGTCTTCAAAGAGTCAAATAAAGGAGGGAACACTTATTGTTTGTCCTTTTTAAAAGCAGTCATAAGTCATCACCGTGTCACTGCTCACGTGTGTGTGTTCTGTGAGTAATGCTGCTGTTTGTCGCTCATCCGTTTGCATTAAAGCCAGCCGAGTGACTGCTAGTAAAAACCTGTGGTCACAGCTGGCAGCACCTCTCGCTCTGACTGTAACTGTCTGATAATGAGTCAGAGTGTTTCTGTGACCCAGATCTCTGAGCAAACACTGAAGAAAGGAGCTGATGGAACAATGACTGAGGTGATCCGGGGACATTTTCACAGACTGCTGCTCAAACTTCATGAATCATTGCTCGCTGACCTCCACCATCTTTCTCTCTCTCCTCTCCCCTCCTTTCCTCTCCTACTACAGGATTGACCAGAAGGTGTCCAACAGCCCATATGGATACAAGCTGCAGGAGGCGCAGGCCATACTCAGTGAGGTCCGCTCCATCCGAGATGCTATCAGCTCCGGGGAGAAGGAGAAGCAGGAGCTCATGCAGGTAAAAATGACTAATAGTGAAATGTTACTGTCTTCTTCCTCTCATGCACCTGCAGATTCATCCTGAGGTGACCTGTGAGGTGTGAGTGGAACAAAGTTCTCTGAGAGGAGGAGTTAGCTCAGAAACCAGTCAGAGTGAATCAAGGACATGAGGTAGACAGTGAGGTAGGCAGATGAGCCCATCAGACGACTCTCAGGAGAGTCTGTAACACACGGGCGGTGGAACATTTCATTGTATTTATTACTGTAATAAAAAAAGAGCTGGATGTGCTGAGAGGGTTTGAGGTGACCCTCAGGAGCTGATACTGCAGGGAGGCAGCTGGTGTTTTAGTGCTGATCAGACCACGCGGCTGTTGTGTTCGCTCAGGTTTGTGTGTGAGGATGTGAGCATGATGATGGAAATGCAATGACACTTCCTGCCTGTATAGCTGCTGAGTGGTTCAGTGAAGGAATCCAGAGCATCTTTCATGGACTTTGTCTATTTTTTACTGTGTTTCAGGACGTTCTGTACCACATCCATCCCATCTTTTGCATCAATAGAAGATTAGATAGAGCTTTACAAAGGGAAAGTTTACCAACAAATCACCTAAAAACTATCGTTTTTATCATATACTACAAAATACTGAAAAGGATAAAGGCCACTGAAAACTGTTTTATTTTGGAGGATAAGCAGGTAAAAAAGCTTAAATGTTACTAAAGTACATTAATTGATATGAAACAATACATAACATAGGGTTTCATATTTTATTGTTTTGTGTTTTAATGTATTGTTCTCACTTATATTGTCGTAAAATATAATAACCTGACGTGACATATCCTACCTTATTGTGTTGCACCCTAGTATGTAGGGAAGTATGATATCATTTATCTTGGTATTGTATAATGTTTCACAGTAACATACATTAACATGTTGTGTCATGTAACGCGACGTATTGCATCTTTTTGTGCTAAAAAGTCTCCCTCCTGATCATAATCCACATCCTAAAATGAGGTTATCATCACCAACAAAGGTTTCTCATAAATGCTGTTTCTTAGCTTCTCGATCGGGTCGAGCAGGCTCGGCACGTGAAAGTCTTTATGACATCACCACGCCGGCTGACAAAGTTTAGTAGTGAGAAGAGATATCTGTGTTTTTCTGTGCTGAAAACTATTTCTGTGATTAATTTTGTAGTGATGTGGACACTGGAGCCTAACTGTCGAACAGAAAAAGGACAGAGGAGCAGAAGAAAGCTAAACGGGAGAGTGATAGAGCATGGGCTAAAACACGAGTTAACCTGTTAGTGATAATGTTCATTCCAACCCACATGCAGCAGTTTGTTCAAACTTGAGAGTCTATCAATAAAATGAAGAGTGAAGTTACGTCAGCTCTGCTTGGTGAGGTATGAGTTGGTAGTTGAGCTCTGGTAGGACATAACCAGGATTCACTAACGTTAGACATTACACAGGCATGTTTCAGAGCACTGGGTTGTCAGTAGCACTACATATAGCTGGCTATTAAACTACAGAACTATCGTCATACAGTATGGTTTGGTATACCACATGGTATTGTGTTTTATTGTCACACATGAGTCTGTAGCACATCCTTTTGTTCCCTGTTACAAGAAATTCACAGGTGAATTTCTCTAAAAATCTTCATCACCCAGTTTCACATTTCCTTCCTCCTCTTCTTCTGTGTTCACTCAACTGTACTTCCACCATGACTGCAGTGTGTATTAAAGTTGCATGATGGGATTTTGAGTCTGCAGTTGTACAGTTCTCTGTCTGCAAAGTTGAGTACAGACTTATTTATCTCTTTACTGATTGTTTCTGAATGATGAAAGAGCTCGCAAACCAGACTGCCTCTCAGTTTTCTCAGTGCAGATTGTTGATGCACTATGTTAAATGAAAAACGGATGGAGGTATGAGTCCTTCATCAACATTTTCAAAATCTAAGATGCCAGCACTTCATTAAAACCCCTCAGTGTGGATGACATTTCTGTACAGACCCCTATTTAAAGATTCAGTCAGATATGGTAGAGACGGGCTGTAGATTTGTTGAGCTGAGTTTTATTTGCAGGTAGAGGAAAAGAGAGAGAGGTGTTTTTAATAATATATAACCTGCTCACAGTCTCTCCTGCTTTCTCTCTGCCTGTTACCATCTGCAGCTGACAGCTCATTCTGTCTATGTGTGTCACACATCTCTGTGTGTGTAGGCCCGTGACTGTGTATTTGTTGTATATTTGCATTTCATGAGTCTGTTTCTTTAAGCTGGGTTGCTTTAAGTCATTGACAAGGAGAAAAATAAAGAAAGGTGCAGGTTAGAACTCAAGCAGCTTGTTAGTTTACTGACTGATGGATAAAGAGCATAGATATGCTCATTGAAGGTGAAAGTTGTCCGTTGAGACTGTTGATGTTTTTTTTTAAGTTTAAATCAAATAAGTGGAATTTAAAAAGATAAAAATGTCTGTTTTCATGCAGAAGGGCCTAACTCCTTACACTGCAGCCCTCCTCAGGATGAGATTGTATTTTCTACCTGATGTGAAGAGCAGAGAAAAAGTGCAGGCTCCTAAAAACTCAGAGTCCTATGAGATATTTATCACAGCTGTAGAGATGAAAGGATGAAAGGATGAAGGATGCAGACTCCTCAGCTGCAGCTTCTCTAAAAGAAACTCTGAGGTGTTTCATTCTGACTTTTACTCATTCATCTCCCTCATTAAGCTCTTTTTTTCTTGACCTTTTTTAAAATGCTCCAGTCCTGCTGTGTTCTTGCTCCGTCCTGTTAAATATTATGTTCTCATCCCCCTCTGGTATAACTCAGAGATTTATTGTTTCTGCTTGTCCTTAATCACATCCTATTTTTACTCCCCATGTTTTTATTCCTGCTGCAGTGTCCCACTTTCCCCCCCACAGTTTGCTCATGTTTGCGTCTGCTGTCTGTGCAGAAACTGGCCGTGCTGAAGGATGGTTTCCAGCTGGACTCCGGTTCACAGCAGGAGCTGTGGGGCAGCAGTCCTTCGCTTGCAAACTCCGAGCTGTCCATCCCTCGACTCTACTCGGACGCCGGCTCCCAGACCGACATCCCTGCTGAGGTGAGTCTGGTAGCACTGAGTCTTGGGTGTACACATCTTCACACCGATTTAAACAAAGCCTTCAGGTAAATCAAAGTTGAATCTTTCTTTGAAGTGCTGGGCTTTGGTCTGAGTTTTTCACATTTATCTATTTTCAAAAGTATTCTTCAAAAAGATTTGTTTGTCTTGTTTCATTCAATCAATGTAAAAAAACTTCAAAAAGATTAAAAACAGATTTGTGAAATCCCAACTATCAGTTTGTGACTCTAATTAAGTTTATGAAACAGTTCCTTGTTGATAAGCATCCTGCAGTAAAATAAAGTATTAAACTCAGTTTAGAACCAGCTCAATTTCCCTGTTTATGTAGGATTTTATTTCATATTGAAGTTGTAAGTGTTTATAATTCTGTGTTTTCCGCCTCAGTTCATGACCAACACCAACAAACTGGCCGAGAAGGTTCGACTGAGTCTGAAGTATGAGGAGGCAAAGAGGAGGTACGCCTGTTTCAGTTTTCTGTTTTTAAGTGTTAAACATTTATTAGTTTGTTTGATGTTTGAAATCACTTTTTTTCAGACCAATACCAGTTTGAGAACTCCCTCTTGAGTTCTTACCATACGTTCTTTTGATACATAAAATAGATAGTTATTTTTGAAGACAGAAGATATTTTTGCCCTGAGTATGGGCTACTGGCATCAACAGCCTTCACAAGTTCTCCATACATTGAAATAAGGCTGGTATCAGCCCGATACTGATTCCTGGTATCAGTACTTACCCATCCCTATTCAAAATGTATAAACAGACGAAGCTAAAATATTTATTACATTCTTTAAATCTCAGCTGAGCTTTGTTAAATTGCAGCTGAGTCGGGAAGTAAAGCATTAAAAGACATTTTTTATAGAAATCTGAATATTTGATCAGACCTTTAACACTGTGCTGTTTCTTAGCCTTTAGAGTCAAAGCAGATTATTTTAATCATACACTCTTTCAAGGTAGAAAAAATATGCTAGCTTTGGTTCTGATGTTTCTGTCATCTGCTTCTTTGTTTAGGTTAGTTTTTCCGTGATGTTTGTGATGTCTACTGCTGCATCTTTCCTTCTCCCTCATCTTCTCCTCTCACACTCCTGCAGGATCGCCACCATCGAGGTCCAGATCGCCAAACTGGACAGCGAGGCGTGGCCGGGGCTGCTGGACCCGGAGCGGGACCGTCTCATCTTGATCAACGAGAAGGAGGAGCTGCTGAAGGAGCTGCAGTACGTCAGCCCGCGCCAACGCCTGGAGCCCAACGACGCAGAAAAGCTGGAGACTGAGAAAAAGCGTCTGGAGAGAGATCTGCAGGCTGCCCGGGACAACCAGAGCAAGGCCCTGACTGAGAGGTGGGAGCCATGGGAATTTCTTTACTCACCTGCAGGATACAATCATGCCAACCGAAATCCAGTCAGCTCTTCCTGCGGCTGCTGGATTGTCTTTTAACAGTGTGGTGTTTTTGTATGGTCGTCTATTTGAAACATCACGGTAATATGAAGTGTGTGAAGTGAAGAACAGAGCCGTGGAGAAGGTCACAGAGCTGATGACAGCCCTGTGATGTGTGTAACTGAGGCTGTTATTGTCTCATGAAGCTGCTGACCTTCAGCTTCTGTTGGACTCCTCCGACCTTTAGAGGCGATTATTAAGAGCTGAAGACGAACACGACAGGTTCTTTACCTCACTCCCTCATCTGCTGACAGAGTCTAAACTTTCTTTCTCTGTTTCTGCTTTCTCAGACGTTATATCCAGACTTTTCCTTGCTTTAGTTTCCTTTATTAACCAAAGATCCCCCCATCTGACCCCCTTCTCTAACAGGACTCTTGTTGTTCGTGGTCCAGATCAGACTCTACCTGAGCTCGGTCTCCCTCTCTTTGTGTCTCCTGTTCCTGAAACCTGAGAGGCTGCAGAGCTGGCTCACAAAAGAAACCTCTTATAGTCCTTCCATGCTCCTGTACACACACACACACACACACACACACACACACACACACACACACACACACACACACACACACACACACACACACACACACACACACACACACACACACACACACACACACACACACACACACACACCCCCACAGAAATGCTCTGAGCTGAGAAATGTGCACACACTGTTTATCTTCAGGGTTAAGATGTCAAACACTCTGCTTCAGTCTTTGGTTTTAAAGACTTGACATACTCGCGCAGGTTTTTATCAGACAAGCTTCTGACACAGGCCACTTACATTTACATAGTGGCTGTGTGAGATGCACCAATGGGAAGATAAAAAGCGTTTTAACCCAGAGTATGACTGCTAGACACCACTAATTATAACTTCTTCAACATGATGTATCATGAAAAATTTGTCTGTAAGATTGTTCAGGACGTTCAGAGACCCAGTGAGGACTTTATAAGTATCCTAAACAGTCTCATTTTGATTTATTTGCCTGTTCTTAATCAATGATTAAAGATAAGGTAACCAGAACATTTCCAGCTGATATTGCAACATTTTCCCCACGCCTTTTCTGAACTTAATTTGCAACTGTTTCCAAACAAATGTATGACTTTTATTTCTAATCGAACGTACATCTTTTCCAAACATATAAGCAACTCTTTTCCAAACATATTTTTCAACTTTTTTACAAACAACCTTTTTTTCCTTGGAACTTTTTACAAACTAATTTACAACTGTTTTCAAACAAATGTGTCCACCATTTTTACCAAAACAATCTGCACCTATTTACAAAGAAGAAGAAAAAAAAAAAAAGAAAATAAAAAGCTATCTCTTTTCCAAACTAACAACCTTTTTGCCAAGCAAATGTGCAACTTTTTTCCGATCAAATGTGCAACTTTTTCAAACTCATTTTGGGACTTTTCAAACATAGATACAAATAAACACAGTTTTTCACACATATTTGAAACTTTTTTTTTTTTTTTCAAAAAAAGTACCCTCTCCAAACAAGCAAGGAATTTTTTAAATAAATGTACCACTCTTTTAACAAATGGGCAACTTTTTACAAACATGCAAACTTTCTTAATCATATTGGTTCAAACACATGTATTGTTAAAATATTGTTTTAAGTATTGTTAAATATTAAAATTGCTGCATTTTTCATGTAAATATGCAACTATTTCCAAACAAATTTGTTACTTTTCTTTACAAAATTGCAACTTCTTGCTCAAAAGTTTTTCTTTACTAAAAGTAAGATCTGAGTTTATAATCTACATATGACTTTTTCCATGTGATTTTTTTATAGAGTTGTCCTTACACAATGTTGCACTTTTGCCTTTCCTCTGGTATATTTTCTGCAACAAGTGAGGATTGAGCTGTAAAATTTAAGAAGGCTTATGATACCAAGTGAAAGTTCAGATTTCCTGACCTCTTTAAATGCATCAGAAATGATGGATCAGATGAGAACTTTGCATTTTATGGCCCAACACAGATTACAAATACTTAAATGAACTGAAACCAGGATAAAAAGTTTAAGTTTTAGCGTCTGATTGTGAGCATATGTTTGATGCCAGCAGCCATCTGTAACCTGATCAAAAGTTTCCTCCTCTTTGGCCTGTTTCCATTCAAACCACAGCTCCTAGTAACAGCTCTTATTCGACCAGTTTCCTCTCAAACAAAGGGCGTACAAACAAGCGACTCCTTTATCACCTGAACACAAAGCAGCTCCTCATAATACCTGACAACATCACAGCCTTCATGTCAGATTAGTTCGCTCATTTCAAGCGCTCCCGTCTCCGGTGTTTACAAAGAGAAAGGGCTGAGCTGGTGTTTTTTACGCCTTCAGGTCTGATTGACTCAGAAGATGATAACTCCTGTGTTTGTTTGTCTTTCAGGCTGAGACTTCACTGTAAGAGGAACAAACTGGTACGAGAGCTGGAGGAGATGGTCCGCCTCGCCACGTCACTACACACCCAGCTGAAAAGGTTCGTACAGATGAGCATTTTCCTGAGCATGTGCAGTATGGATTGAATGATACCTCACTGCAAAAGGGTGATGTGATAATTAAGATTCAGAGCCAGCCGTCAGAGAGAAAGCCCAGAGCTTCAAAGTCAAAAGACTAAAAACATTTGCTTTAGTCTGAAAACATCTTGTTCAGCTCGTGGTTGTATTCCAGTCATGAGTTGTAACAGATGAATGTTTTCAACCAAACCCAGCTCAGATTTCAGAACAGCTCCACCAGATGATGCAACACGCCTGTAAGAGCAGCACAGAGTCCTCTTACGTCCTGCAGCGCTGCTTTTTAATCTGAACACTGACAATCTAAGAGGTAGAGCAGCATCAGTCCTTTCCCTCTGTTGTCTCATCATCCTGTCCGTCCTCTGCTCGAATGGACATCAAACGTACCTCCTGAGGACGGGATCATCTCTCTGTCAGCTCTAACGACTCCTCCTGCTTTAATTAGAGATGTTCACATGGACACAGGGCATTATGTGAGAGGAGGACAGACAGAGAAGGGAAGAACAAACTGCTCCACCTACACCTGAACGTCCTGCAAGTAGTCCCTCAGCGCTGCAGTGTGCTGTTCAGCGCTCTTCACACTTAGTCTAAAACTTTTAATTGGTGATAAATTTCACTGATGCTCAGGTTGAATTTCACTCTTAGGGCTGTGAGACATTATATCTCAGAGCAAGAGCAATCAGGGTAGTCTATTTTTGTCCATGGAGTCCATAAAACAAGATTAACAAAGGGAAAATAAAAACTCAAGTTAAAGACAGAAAGATGGTTTTCTGTAAGGTTAACAGGATCGCCTTCAGCTGTGCTCAGCTTAAAAAGGTTCATTTTAATGACTCCTGACAGCACTTAAAAGATTGCTGCGCACATAAAGGCAGGAAAAAAAGATAAAGAAGAAATTTTTCTTTTCTATTTTTGTCAGCAGAAGGCAGTCAGCATACTGAGGTGATGGAGCCAAACTGTTACACCTCCTTACTCTCCGTTTCCATTGGATGGCTCGGATGCTGCAAAGAGAAGCAGCTCACTTTATATTAATACTATTTTCTGTGCAGTTTGCAACGTTGCAAAACAAATATGCAACTTTAGCATAAAAATGCTCCAAATTTTGCAAAACAAAGGTGCAAATTTTAACAGAAAGTTCTGCAAATTTTTTTCTTGATCAAATGTAGAACTTTTCTCAGTAAACTCAGAATATTTCACTAAACAAATGTGCAACTTTTTCCAAAACTTTCTGCAAATGTTTGCAAAACAAAGCACAATTTTTTTCCAGAAATTCTGCCAATTTTTGCAATCATCAATCAATTAAATGTACAAAAAGTGAAACATTAGAGGATGATTGATGTCCAAACGTCCATCTGTTTACTAATCAAACTCAAACAGATAAGAACTTAAAGCTTTAGGCTACAGGTAGGTGGTGCAGTGTGGGAGCAGCAGGGTTATTTGATTGATTTCCTTTATTGTCTGACCTCTGGTAAAATGTTTTATTGGTCGTCTGATCTCAGTGTTTCTTTCTCTTTGTCCTGCAGTCTGTCAGCGAGCACTCTGTCCTGCTCGTCTGGCAGCAGCCGAGGTTCTCTGACCTCCAGCCGCGGCTCTCTGGCCACCACCTCCAGCCTGGGCTCCACCTCCTCCCTCAGTTTCACCGACCTGTACCTGGAGCAGCCCGAACTTGCTGACCCGGACTTCCAGAACAAGCTGGACAGCCTCCTCCAGGAGAGTGGCCAAGGAGGCTACCGGCCCTCCAGCTCCATCACCACCATCCACGAACACGAGGTGGTGACGGGCAGTGGTGGGAGGGACGCCAAGAGGCCTGAGGGGAAAACAGGAGATGCTGCTGGAGGTGTCGGGGTTGAGTCCAGAATCCAGGCCCTCAGACTGTCAGAAACTCCTCGCTCTATGAGCTCATTATCCCCGCGCTCCTCCCTCTCCTCGCTGTCCCCGCCTTGCTCACCGCTAGTCACAGACACTAGTTTCCTGTCGGGAGAAACATTTGCAGGTCAGATGGGACCTGGAGGACTGAGCCTGGACTTGGAGCTCCACAGCAGGCTGGCAGAACTGGAGCTCAGCCTGGACTCTCAGGAGGAGCAGCAGGGGTCACAGGGGGGTCACAGGGGCCTCGGGGAGAAGCAGAACCACAACACGGTGCTTGGCGAGGAGGTCAAAGGTAAATGTAGTGCTAAGTTTCTTTTCATTTAACTTGTTTAAGATCATCAGGAGTGCAAAAAGTGGACTGGGTTTTAATCCTTAACTTCAACAAGAACTTAGGCTATGGTCCAAATCACATACAAAGACCCAGACAGGTCCAGAGGACAGCATTTAAAGTTTAACAAAGACTGAATTACAGCACTTTATGACACTTTATGTTGCGCTGTGTTGTTTTACGTTGCGTTGAATAATATTATGCTGTATTGAGTGAAGTTATGTTACATCACGTTACATCACATCATGTTACATCACATCATGTTACATCAAGTCGCGTCATATTCCATTACCTTACCTTGATTGCGCTTATTTATGTTATACTAAATTGCTGTGTCACATAGGTTGACTGGCTATCATGTTACACCAGGTCACGTACCATTTTGTCCAATTACATCTCGTTATGTGAAATTAGGTCAAATTGCATCACATCTCAATTTTTATTCGCATCTTGTCACATCACGTAATGTCCAATCATGCCATGTCAAATCGCCTCCTGCCACGTCTTGTACCATTATGTCAAGTTACGTTTCACTTCGTCACTCCTTATCTCACCAGGTCTCGTCAAATCATGTCAGTTCCAATCATGTCAGTTCCAATCATGTTGTCTTGTCACTTCTGGTCTCATCTTGTCACTTCTGGTCTCATCTTGTCACTTCTGGTCTCATCTCGTCACTTCTGGTCTCATCTCATCACTTCTGGTCTTGTCTTGTCACTTTTGGCCTCATCTTGTCACCTCTGGTCTCATTTTGTCACTTCTGGTCTTGTCACATCACTTCTCGTCTCGTCAGATCGAGTCTCCCAAGTAGGGCTGTCAATCGAATATTTAATCGCTATTAATCGTATGGTTGTTCATAGTTAAATGGCAGTCAATCTCAAATTTATGACACAATTTTTTATCTTTTCCAAATGTACTTTAAAGGGATAGTTTTCAAGTTTTAAACTAAAAAGCCTTTTATTTAGGCAGCGCATCACAAACTGATAGAGTTCATGCATCACAATTACAGACGCACTGTGGCGTTAATAGAAATTTGAGTTAACACGTTATTATTATGTCAATTTTGGCAGCCCTACTCTCTTAAGTCATGTCTACTCTTGTCTGGTCCTGTCTCATCAAATCTAACCATGTTAGGCCTCGTCAACAAGTTACGCGTTGTACCATCATGTCACTCTGAGTCTCACCCCTTGCCCATCACATCCCTTACTGTCACATCCCTTCACTTCATATCCTGTTGGATCATGTCTTGCGGTGTTCTACGTTGCATTCTGTTGCTTTACATAACATTACATTGTCATGTTGTGTGAGGTTATTGTGTAGCGGTGCATCACATTATATTATGCTACAGTATTAGGTTACTGTAAGTAATTTCATGTTAAGTATTTTGTGCTTTTTACTTTTTAATGGAAAATCTGTCAGTTAAAGTCAGAAACAAGAAGATAATCTGTCAGATGACGTGATTATTTTATCCACGGAACAAATCAGCAAAAAGAGAACAATGCATAATGAACCTTAAATTCACAGGAGCTCAAAAATGTATGACACAGAAACAACTTGGAGGTTTTTCCTCTGAAGTTTGTCCACATTAAACAAGAAAAACACTCCATTATGAAGCAAGCACTGTGCAAAGAGGAGAAGAATGAACCCAAACCTGCTGCCACAGAGTTTGTAGATGGAAATATGATTGTTTCATGCAGCCGTGGAATTCCCCCGAACCGGAAACAAAGAAAAACAAAGTCCTGAAACCACACAAACACAAACACATGGAAAGACTGCAGGAGAAATAGTTCACAGCTTTATTAACTACACAACATCATTTACCTCTGAATATGAGGGTATGATACAATTAATCAATTAATCTGAAGTGTCAGAGTGCCTTCATGCAATCAGAGTTGTGGACATTTAGTGACACTTAAATTTGGAGTGTAGATGATAAATCTACCAATCAATCATGTCTTTGGCTCAGGACCAGAGGAGTGAATCATCCTTAAGCAGTGAGTCTCTTCTCTGACGCTGTAACTCTGTTTATATCATTACTCTGAGGTTAATGACCAGAAACATAATCCTCATTAATAATCTGATAAATGATCTCATGATGAATAATCTGCAGTTTGATGAGATGCTGCTGATGCTAGACCGCTGTCCACGTTATGCTAGACCTCATAGGAAACACTCTAGCTCTACTGGAGAGAAGGGGAACCTCCTGTGTGAGTGTGAGTGTGAGTGTGTGAGTAACATAACACTGTGTGTGAAACCTGACTGCTGGAGGGGGCGATGAGGAGAGGGGAGTTAGATTACAGACGTTGGCTCACCTGTGTGCTGTCTGAACTCACGTTTTGATGCACCTGCTGAGCATTTTTAGGTTTTTGTTTATTGGTCGTATCTATGAATCAGATCTCTGAGGATGGTAAATTAAACACAGACTTAATATAAATATGGTGAAATCACAGTACAGTTGGATTAATTTGACTGATTCAGAATTAAATGTAAATGATATTATCTGTTAACACCTTGCTTGCAGTTCATCCATGTGCATGCAAATTATGACATTTGAGTCTCTTTAAAGGAGTAAGACTCCTAAAAGTGTCTGTTTTCTGCACTCATGATGAGGATGTTTAGAAATCTTTTAAATGAGTTCATTAAATATATTCTATTCATCTCCCCAAAATTAAATCATGTTTTCCTGAATACCTGCCTCCTGATTGGTCTAAAACCCCATTAACAGATCAAAGTAGAGAAAAACGAAACAAATCAAAGAAGAATAGAATAAAAGATCAAAGAAGAATAGAGTGAAAAAGATCAGAGAAAAATAGAGTGCCTCTAAATTTGCCAATATCTGCACAGATTAATTCTGGACAGCGAATTTGACATGAGGAACAACCTTATCGCACATATCCTGTCTTATCTGCCCTCAGAAAGGAGTCCCTCTGTCTCCTGCTGTGCCAAGAATTGGCTCACATACACCATTTATTTGTTTTCAGAGATTGAAGCTGCCAAATGATCTAAAAGTTATTAGGAACCGTTTGTTTCAACATTTTAATTGTTCTTTGTTCACCTTCTTTGATCCTTATTCCTCCATGGATCGTTAGGTTATTAAGAGGCAGTTTTATTTGTATCCTGTCCTGAAATTGAGACTCAAATCATGGAGCGTCTTGGTTGCCGTCTGAAGCAGCTTTGAGGCTCACTGATGCTGAACCTGACTCAGGTTGCAGCTCCAGGTGAAAGGTGGACAACGTGGTGTCTGGTTTCGTGTTCACTCTCCATCCTGCTGCCAGAGCTGAACGTGTTTCAGACCCAAAGGGAGCAGACAGCAGACAGCCCTCCCTATGAGCAGGAAGAGGCAGTGCTGAGAATATCATTCAGGTTTATTAACCTTAGGAAACTGAACGCTCACATCTTGCATCAAGTTTTTATGCTTTTAATTCACACATTTTCAGCTACAATGGGGTTATTTCTGGTGCCCTAGATCTTTCATGAGTAAAATTAATAAAATGTCTGAAGATTAAAAAGACAATATAAAACAAAACTTTTGTGTGTATTATTTGTTATGCATGGTGAAAAAGTTCCATCTGAGCTTCTTCTTCTGCAAAAAGCTATAAATGTGTTTATTTTGTAAAGCCTGAAATTGGATTTCAAAAAGGGTTTAGGAACCCAGCATTTGGACAAACTTGTGAATAATTGTTCAAAAATAATTGATTTTGTGACTCAAAGTTGTTTTTCTCCTTCTTTTCTCTTCAGACTTGGCTCCACAGCTACGAGGAACAGGGGCGGGGCCAAAGAAGATTGGCGTGACGTCAGCGGTGTCTGACGAGTCGGTGGCTGGAGACAGTGGCGTTTACGAACCTTCAGAACGCAGGTACGAACGGCTCTTATGTCCTGAACATTTCATGAGACTTTTACAGAACCAAGATTAAACACTTTACCTCCTCCTGTTGTGATTTTATTCTCCTTCTTATTTTTATCTTTTTATTATGTTTTTCCTGCAGGCCGGGCCTCCCTGCTGACCTCCTCCTCGGCTCTTACGAGGAGCGGCTGGCGCTTGGCTGCTCCCAGGTGCAGCTCGGTTTCCGCTTCGAGTCCAGGGACCAACGTTTCACCATCTCTGTCATGCAGCTGTCCAACTGTAGTGCCCTCTGTCTGTCTGCAGACCAGAAAATGTACGTCGTTCCTGTCGTGGATAGAGTCGTTTGGGAGGGTGTTGTTTCTGTGCTTTTGTTTTTGAATGATATTATCTGGTTTGTTTGCATTCAGATTTTTCCAGCTACCTTTGTAATTATCACACTTTTGAAAACCACACAAAAACAGGTGCCAAATTTTTGTGTTCGTGAGTTTAATTTGCGGAAAATTAAAAAAAAGTTAAACAACAATAACACAGGTACAGTGAACATTAGGCCTTACAGAGCCTGTTTACCACTTTGTAGGGGTGTTTAGCTAACAGAGTAAAGAGTTAACAGTGTTTACTTTGTCCTCAGGCGTGTCTTGTTTGTTGCTCTGCATGTTTAATGCCTCTGCAGACACTGTTTGCTCATGTAGAAGTGACTCTGAGGGAGTATCTGCTGTCTGTCTCTGTGCATACAAAGAGGAAACCTCAGACTGCTCAGAAAGTGCCTGAACTTACAATTCTGCAATTCTACAACGTACTGATCTGAAGCATTCATGTCTGAATTGTAAATAAAGAAAAGCAGCAGATGTGTTTGCACCACATGACCGGACCTCTGTCCTCCTTGCAGGTACGTGCGTGTGGCAGTGCTGCCCTGCAAGGAGACGACGCGCTGCCTCTTCCGAACGCGCAGCTCTCTACCGCAGGACGTCACAGAGTTCAACGAGGTGTTTAGTATGCAGATATCCCACAGTGCACTGCGGCAAAAGACACTGAGGGTGGACGTGTGCAACACCAGGAAGTCGGGCCACGAGGACTGTTTGGTGAGAGTAAATCTATGCTCCTGTGTTGATCAGTTTTCATCTGCTGATGCTTCAATTCTTGGAGCATCCCAAAAAATGAGATCTCCTTTTTCAGAGGAATCTATACAAGTAGATATTTGTGATTACGACCGAAAATCAAACACAAAGTGATGAAATTATCTATTGTAACATAATCATCATGCAGAAGATCCCGCCGAGGGGATGCACTCTGGTTTTCATGGAGTCATTTTTTCAGCTACTCTCTCCTCTCCTCTCCTCTCCTCTCCTCTCCTCTGCTCTCCTCTGCTCTGCTCTGCTCTGCTCTGCTTTGCTCTGCAGGGGGGCGCTCAGATCAGCCTGGCTGACGTCAGCTGCTCCGAGGAGAGATGCACCAAGTGGTACAACCTGCTGAGTCGAGTCTACATGCCTGAAATCTCCAACAAGGACAAAGAGAGCCGAGCAGCTGGCACCGCTGACAGGGTACAGAAGAGACTTTGCTTTTTTTTACATTGCTTTGACGGAAAACAGATGAAACTGCTGCTTCCTTAAAGAGACAGGACTCTCATTTTATCACACCAGACTCATCGATGTGTGTTTTTGATCTGTGTGTTTGTCGTTTCAGTCTGCAGTGGTCTCTGCTGTTTCTGGAGCCAGAGCTCCTGAAGACGACGAATGGTGAGTTTAAAAAAAAAAAAAAACACATTTAAGGACTTTTAAGCATGCACAGCATCGAAAAAGGATCATATACTCCTGTTGGACTTTATATTTGTCATTTCAAAGTGACAATTCTAAGAACTGTTTCCATCTTGCATCCTTTGAGCCACATTTCGAAGCATTTCTTGCATTCATCTTCTAGTTATACGTGTGCACCCCAAAGTTTTGCAGTTTGGAATCAAAACAAGCTCCAAAACCAGGATGAGTTCAATCCTGCAGCTAATAATGCTTTAAAATCTGTCTGTGTTAAACATCAGGCACAGTGAACTCCTGGAGGCTGACATGTTTGATGACGATGGAAATGAAGAGGAGGGTGAAGGAGCTCTGGAGGAGGAAGAGGAGGAAGAGGGGTTTTATCCTGAAGGCAGCCAATGGGAGGCAGAGGAGGAGGAAGAGAAAGAGGGCCAGGTGACCAAGCCTCCTCATCCTCAGCCTCCGAAAGCAGCAGCAGCAGCAGTGGCGGTGATCGCAGAGAAGGTAAGAATCAGATCCTTTATAAGTCGATGAAGAGAAATGTGGAACTTGAATCTTTAGTTTAACAATCATGTAGAGAAAATCCTTCAAATAGAAGCAAAGAGAAGAGCTGCAGCTCTAACTGTGAGCTCAGAGTAATGCATCTGGCTTAGTCTAATATCAAAGTTTTTTGAAGTCCTCTTCCCCAACTTAAACTTTTGACTGTAACTCTGCAGGTGAACAAAGAAACGAGCACCGACAGCTCATCGCCGTCTCACCACTCCGTGGTTCGACCGAAAGAACGCCGCCACGATGTCCGGCAGCAGAACCCATTCATGAGAGGAAATACCATCATCCGCTCCAAGACCTTCTCCCCCGGACCTCAGAGCCAGTACATCTGCAGGGTGACTGAAACACACTGAAACATAATGATATGGTCCCAGTCTCTTTGATTCTGCATCCTTACTCACTGCTTCTGTTGTTCCAGATAAACCGCAGTGACAGCGACAGCTCCACGCTCTCCAAGAGGTCTCCATTTGTCAGGAACGCCTCAGAGCGACGCAGCATGCGCATGAAAAAGGTAAACAGCATCAAACGTCCAGGATTCACTGAAACAGAAGAATGTAAACACACACAAACAAACAGAGCGGTCAGAAACAGTTTGTCAAATCATCCCCGCTGCTCTGCAGACTCTGTGTGTTCTCTAGATTTGCTGCCAGTTTGTAAATTAATAGATGACAGAGCTACATTAAACATTCACACGGTTATTAAATATTAATCCTCGCTCCGCTGGGAGCTTTAAAACTCATTCAGATGCTAGAGGACGGTTAAAGCTGCTGGTCTCTCCTCACTTTTTAAACTGTCGAGGTGACGGCTGCAGAAGAAAGGAACGCGTTGGCTTATTCAACACTTTTTAACCCATCAGTTTGACTGTCTGCATGTTTTATTTCTGTATCTGGAAACATCTTTGTTATTTAAATGAATTCAAAGACTGAAGACAGAGCTTTAGCTTTTACACAGCTTCAACCCAGAGTGAGAAAATAATGAGAAGTTTTCTGAGCTGCAGCACAGAGGGAGAGATTCTGGCTTTTGTTAATGACCAAAATGATGGAGGTCGCTGAATCTGATAGCTGACTTCAAGTAACTTTTAGCTAATCAGGAAAGCAGCTGAGCCACAAAGTTGGTGTCAGTTTTTCTCCTCCTTAAAGCGCAGCCATGAAAAGATAAAAAGAGACAAGCTGTGAAGACAAAAGCAAAAACTGAAAACTTATGTTTGTACCATGAAAACATGATAATGTAGCTGTAAACATGTTAATAGACCCCTTTGCAACTATTGTCATCATAAAAATTTGCAAGTGTGATCTTCTTTCAATGTTCCAATCCGAACTGTAAGTAACATAAAAACATCTGGTTGTTCTGGAGTAAAGAGAGGCCATGCTGACTGGAGACCTTTAGCTGACCATGTCAGTCACTGTGTGCTGACAGTCACCAGTTAGCAGGGTCACACTTAACACTGAAACACCAGAGCCATCTGTGGTTGTGAGTTATGTCTCTGTATCAGCCTCAGTTAACCAGGTCAGACTGAATATAAATCATACTAACTGATGAAACTCTGAATTTAGTTTTTACTTTGTAGAGTTCATGAAAAAGTTGGTTTGGAGCTGTGTTGTTTTTGGCTGTTACCCTTAATTTCAGTCTTTTAGACGAAAATGTGTTTCAGTTTTAGTCACTTTTAAGTCGTTTTTATATGTTATAGTCTAAGTCGAGTTCTAGTTGACAAAAACCCAAAAAGGTTTTGGTCTAGTTTTTGTAAAAAGAGAAAGTACTGGTCTTTTTAGGAAATTAATTTAGATCAGTAGATGTTGGAAACAGGAATCAAGGTTGACGGGTTGTTGTGTTGTTATTGATAGAATAACGGTTAACCTAAATGCTTTTACATGATAACCGATTCCTTACCAAACTGATAGCTCACAGACAGTACAGTGGTCTGATAACATGTAGCACACATTTGGAGCCTGCCTAGTTGACACTTGAGGAACTGAAGTTTAGTTTATTACCTTATTAGTTTCATTTTTATCAGTAGATGTTGGAGTTTTTGCGTAATGCTTGCATCTCATCAAGTGTTGGATGTATTTTGGACTTTATGTTGCAGACACGAATGTGTAGAGTTGATTTATGGTTAAAAGTTGTCACTTTTACTCATTGTTCACAGGATTAGAAGTTGAGTAAAGAAAGTATTCATATTTCTGTTATTACTGAGCAGAAATGTTGATCACATTTTGTTTCCAAGTTGTAACTCAGGCTGCCATGGTGCTTTAAAGCTCCACTACCTGGATGTAGACAGTCACAGGTGACAGATGTGTCTAAGCATGTTGGAGGGGTGGGCATCAAATACCGAGGTCTGCCCCTGACAGGCCTCCAGTGGGCTGGCCAATCAGAGTGAAGGGGGTTTGTGGAGCTGGGAGCCTCAAAGAGACAGCAGCAACGACCAAGCAAGTGTTTCAGACAGAAGCTGAAGTAAAACTTTACTATAACACCAGGGAGAGAAAAATAGGGATTTTCTTGAGCTGTAAATCATGTTCAGATTCTATGGGAGCACCAGAAGGACAGAATAAAGACTCAGAAAAGCACAATACTATATAATATAAGTGAACCATCCGTCGTGGTTTTCCTCTTGTAAACATTTAGGTTAGATAAGAGTTTAGATTATGCAAGTGAGTAAATCTGATTCATCTGCACATAATCTGGCTGATAGGTTGTTATGTAAGAGCCAATAAAGCCGATGGAATGTTCTGGTTGTCATACTGACACATAATGTGGGGCTGACTGATTTATGATCTCATACGTGGAGTAACGAACATTCCTCCTTCACCTGCCAAGTGAAGTGATAAATAAATGTTCCATCCACCCCTCAGCCTCCTGTGCAGGTCAAAGGGCTGGATGGTCTGCTACGGACCTCCCTGGACCTGGAGCTGGACCTGCAGGTGTCCCGGACCCGGCAGGCCCGCTTGGATCAGGAGCTGAAGGTGCTGAGGGAGCTGAAGTCTCAGCTGGAGAAGGCAAGGCAGCAGGGCCAGAGAGAGCTGCCAGACTGGGTCCAAGAAGACGAACGCTTCCGCTTACTGCTGAAGCAGGCGGAGAAGCAGGTGAGTCCACCTTTAGGTAAAACTGCTTCAGGGAGAAGCAAGAGCAGGGACTGACTTGCCTGTCTCATTCTCAGACCCAAGAGGAGCAGCTTCAGGAGAAGAGGGTGGAGAAGATGATGAGAGCAGCAGCTAAAGATGTCCATAAGATCAGGGGCCAGAGCCGCAAAGAGGTCCCTGAGGTCCAGACCTTCAGGTGAGACTATACTGGCCGGGTTTTTTCTGAACTACAAGTCTACACATGCTTGCATACAACAGCGATTATCCTTCGTAGCTCTGTGGAGACTTTGTAAACACTGTTTTGGGTTTAGTTCTCCAGGGAAACGGTTTCCTCAGACCATTTTTGTTCTGTGTCTTGAATATTCCCACATGTATTGATCATACCTCCTCCTCCTCCTCTGCTCTCCATCCTGTTTCAGAGAGAAGATGGCATTCTTCACACGGGCCAAGAGCAGCATCCCCGACCTGCCGGCCGATGACGTGTAGAGAATCATTTCAAAGTATTTCCTCCTCCTGAGTCTTAACCTGCTGTTCCAACACATGAAGCAAACACTCTGCGGTGACATGAAGAATTTAAAGATTAATAATGATAATAATGATAATAATAATGTGTTTAGTAGAAAAAGAAACACTCAAAACCATGAAGATGTGGATAGTCTTCGTAAATTAGAGCTTAGAGCTTCTCTTTTCCATGATTTCTCTCTTTATTCCTCGTCTTTCTGTTACTAACAGGCTCTTTAATTGCTCTTAGATGTTTCACATCATTCCAGCACAAACTCACTGATGTGCATACACCATTTTTTGTACTGAAAAAAACACATTTGGACTAAAAATATGAGTATATATGTATGTGAAAGGCACAAAAAGATGTCTTACGATGGTACTGAAGCAACAAAAAAACAATTATCTGATGTTCACAAACATCAACATGTTTTTTTAAAGAACATTTTCAAACTTTTTACGCAGAAACTGAAGCACACAGACGTCATCAGCATGCCTCCTGTGTTTTAATCACGAACAGCACTAAACAAACTGGAAACGATGAGTCAGGAGGGGTCAGAGGTCACATCTCACGCATAGACTCTCACAGATAGACTCTCGCATCAGCCTAACATAGAAACAGCACTAATTCTCACTAACACTCAGGTAGTTTTTCGGGTAGTCTGCACTTTAAGAAGCTGGAGGTCAGAGTTTAAAAAAGAACCTCTCCTCAAGCTGGAGTGATTGTTTAATGGTTAAGACTGTTTTTACAGTGAAGAAAAACTGACCAGCAGCTGCCAGCCAATAGGACGAAAGTACACCTCTGACCAGCTGGTGGGGACATTTTCTGTTGGTCAGGTTGTAAACTTTCTGTTTCTCTCTCTCTCTGAGTGTGTTTGCACTGAAACTGGATGTCTGAGCACATATCTGAGTCAAAAAGTCTCAAAAAGTTTCTGAATGAACTGGATGTAGATTATACTAACAACAGAAACCTTTTATTCTGAAACCCTGAGTGTCAAAAAACTGAGGCTGATTTATGGGAAGTCATGTTTCAGTTCAGGTCAAGAAAAGTCAGGTGAATCCATAAGTTTGAGCGTGAGACTTTAAAAACTCCTCAGCTCACCTGTAAGTGTACTTTTTAGGTTTAACTCAGCTCATCAAACCTCTGAGATGCCTCAGGCCATGTCCACACGTAGCCGGGTATTTAGGAAAACGCATATATTTTTATGCGTTTACACCTGTCGTCCACACGAAACCGCAGTTTTACGTCACCGAAAATGATATTTTCTAAAAACTCCGGCCAAAGTGGAGATTTTGGAAAACTCGGGTTTCATAGTTTTGTGTAGACGCTGGTAAACAGAGTTTTCGGTTCTTAAACGTCACAGCTGAATGACTCATTCTGGTTGGCTGACACAGGTGTTACGTCTGGAAAGCACTGCCCATCATGGGGTTGGCATGCCTCGAGGCCGCTCTCACCGGCGGATTTACCTGCTGCGTGTGGACGGAAGTATTTTTAAAAACAAATGAGGGGGGGATATTCTTTTTTGAAAATACCGGACTATGTGTGGACATGGCCTCAGACTACAACAGACACTGCAAAGAGGAAAGTTTGAGAATATTAAATAATCTAATGGAGAGCATTTTTTCCTTGGTCAGATGCAGAGTTTGCTGATGTTTACGCAGCACATAACGCCACAAAAAAAAAAAATCCCTTATCATCTTGTGTGAAGAGACAGCTGAGGGACAGGTGAGCTATGATTTCATCAGTCTGTAATGATGGCACAAGGACGACTACGCCCCCTAGTGACGAGAACTCACTAGAAGAAAGTGAAAAATAATAAATCTGTCAGAGCTGCTGGCTTGAGATAAATCTGAGTGTGTGCTTGGAGGTTGAAGGAGAAATGTTGGGATGAGGCTCTCTGGGTTTCTTAGAAAACAGGTTTTGTTGATGGAGTAAAGTTTTATGTCAGAAGATCATCTTTTAGTTTAATGTGAAATACTTCAAACTGAACGTTCCGAGTCTGTAGCTTCATATTAGCACACTGATGATGCTAAATTTAACATATCAATGTTATTTCCTCATATCAAGTCTTTCAAACTGCATCTATGATGTTTTTTAAACATCAAGACAGAAGCGTATCACCTCTTTTATATTCTCTCTCAGCACTCACTGATATGACCTCTGCACAGAAGTTGCTGAATGTTTCTGGTTTATTCCAGCTCACAAAGACTTTCTGACGTCTGATTTTGTCTCCAAGGAAACGTGTCTTTAGAAACGAGCAGGAAACCTTGAAGCCTCTGCTCAGAGGCTCTTTGTGTTCTCATGGTTGTCCTCTGTGTTGTTGTCAACATTCACCAACAGAAAGTTCTCAGAGGCTCCCATCTCCTCAGGAGAGATGTCCTGCGTTTGTAAAGATGTGATATTTTAGATAATAATGATCTAAATCTGACGTTGTGTTGTGCCGTATCAAGGCAACAAAGATCCAAACACAAAAAGCAAGGAAAAAAAGGAGGAAAATTGCATTTATTTTGACTGAACAGGGCAGTAGTTTCTGAGGGAGTCAGAAAGAAAGAAGAGTTAAAAAAAAAAATAATAAATTCATTCTTTAATCGAACAGACAGCTGACTGCAGCATGTTGGCATGATTGTCTGAGACACCAATAAAGAAGAAGTCTGCAGGGTGACAAGACCAGTCCTTGGTTTTGTGCGTTTGGGTCTAGTGAAGAGGTGTCATAATTCTCCTTAAGGTGACAGGGAAGGGCTACACAGCCCTTGAATCTAATACAGTCTGGAACCCAAGGGGTACAACAAATTTACCATGAAGTTGATATTTTTATCAGATATCCAGTCCTTTGCTACTCCACGTAAATATTATCCATGTTTTGAATCGTTGGTTGTATATTAAAATCCCTTGTTGTTGTTTAACTATCTAGCTATAGTATCAGCTGTAGCTAATAATAACTGCACTGATGTCAGACCAGGTTGACAGATTCACTGCAAACGGGCTTCACTACAATGAACTGCATTTAATAAATGATGAGACAGCTAAGTTACATTCAGAAGCTGCATCAGCTACATAAGTGGTGATGAGCAAACCCCTTTCAGAAGCTGAATAATGCTGAAACGTTGTCGTAGAGATTAGAGGGGAAAGAGTGACATCTGGGATTGGCCCTAAGGTCATGTCCACATGTAGCTGCGTATCCGAAAAGCCACATATATTTTATACGTTAAGGCCTGTCATTCACACCAAACTGCAATTTTACGTCACTAAAATCAATTTAAAAATAAAATAAAAATCAATTTTCTGAAAACTCTGGCTAAAGTGAGGACAAACTCTGGTTTCATGGTTTCATGCATACACTGGGAAACAGAGTTTTTGCTTCTGTCACCTCACAGCTGAATGACGGAGGTTCATTCTGATTGTCTGTTGCAGGCTTCATGTCTGAAAAGCACTGCCACATATATGGGTTTAGCACACTTCGAGCTGCACTAATTGGTTGATTTGCCCGGTAATGTATGGATGAAAGTATTTTTAAAAAACAAATGAGGGGAGGTATTCGTTTTTGAAGATACTCCGCTTTGAGTAAACAAGGCCTAACTGGATGCAAATTGAGAATTCTGACGTTATTTCACCCCAAACTGTCTCACGCTTCAAAGAAAGAAGATTTCATGATTCTGAAACTCTTCCCAGTGTCCCCTCGACTAATTTCGCACTCTATGTTTTGTCGTAATCTTTAGTTGTTGTCCCTGCAGAGTGACGATAGAGGACTGATATCAAACACGTTTCTCTGCTAGGCTTCGTTTTTGAAAAGGAAGTTCATTAAAACGCTAAACTCCTAAGAAGAGCTCATAAATCCTGAAACATGAGGTCTTAAATTCAGCCTTTTTATAGCTTAAAATCTGTGTGAGTATGTGTGTGTGAGTGTGAGGGAGGAACACTGTGAAAAATTAAAGGAGGTGATGGAGAGAGAGCGTGCCTTTAGAGAGAAACTCTTTCATTTCCTATCTGTTTTCTCGTCTGATCGATCGTTAAACGTAGAAACGTTTTGTTTTTTTCCCCACCACTGTAGAATAAAAACTGCTAGCCTGAGGAAACACTCGCCTGAATGTTTAAATCAGAAACATCATCTGGATGAAGGAATGTAGATTTGTGCTGTTAGTCTGAATCTTTTGTTGTTGTGTAGGTTGTGATATAATTCTTGTTTTTTGAAGTTAAAGTGCATTTTTTGTTTTTCCTCGTTGATCGTTTTCTAATGAATCTGTTTGTATGACGACCGTCGGTGAACCCGGTGACGTGTGCGGAGAAACATACAGCATGTATTTATTGCACTTTGTGATTTGGGTGTGCTTTTTATTTTTATTTTCTTCTTTTTATCGTGAGAGTCCCGAAAAGCTGTGAATTTTATTCTCAGACACTGTACTGTCGACCAGAGTTGTAAATATTTCACCAGCACAAAAAAGACGATATGTTTTGTAGTTTCACAACAAATAAAAAAGTTCTTCTCTTCTAATGCTGTGACTCTTTTTTTCTCTTTTTGGGGCCCAGAAACGACGCTCTGCCTTATTTTATAATGATAATTATAACAAGAACTTTATTTGTATAGCGCTTCTTAAAAACATGGGTTTACAAAGTGCATTAGCAGCCAGAACATTGAAAAAAAGCATCAAACATGGAACACAAGATTTGACCTTTATGAACCCAGGCAATACAAGAACCATGCAATATAAAATGAGAGCTTAAGGACAAAAATAAAAGCTAAAAGCATCAATCAACAGGAAAAAGAAAACAAAAGGCAATAAAAGGGATTGGGAGCTGAGAACAGGACAGCAGGTATGAAAAGACAGTGTCAAGAGTGTTAATAGAATAATAAAACAATTAAATAATAAAAGCCATGATAAAATAATGAAAGAGAAATAAAACTGTAAAACCCAGGTAAGATAGAAATAAAAGAGATAAAAGATAAAAGACAAGATAAGGGACAAAAAGACGGCATCACATAAAAGCAAGTCTATAAAAGTGGGTTTGTAAAAGAGACTGAAAGGAAGCAACTGACTCTGCATGCCTTGTGTGTTTCAACTTATAGTTGTCAAAGTGCAAAATTCAGCTGACCGAAGACTGAAATGTCTTTTGATAAAATGAAGACATTGTGAGGACTATCCGTTTTAGGTGGATTGCAGCAACACCTTTGGCTCAGAGCCTCATGTGACTCTTAATAAGGCGTGCATTTGTTTTGGAAATGGATGGAGATCAGATTTTTTTTTTTAACTCTACTTTTCTTTGTTCAAGACAACTTTTTGCTGGCCACAATGCAACAGGTAAAGGTATTTAACAACAGGTATGTATGTACAGCTATGGTTTGAAATGTGACATCAAGCAAACTATGTCAGTTTGTACTGTAGCTTAGCAGTTGGCTTTAATTAGTGTTACTCAAAGCCTAGTGCTCTGAGACGTGTCAGTAATGTGAATCCTGGTTATGTCCTGCCAGTTCTCGTCTACCAACTCTAACCTCACCAAGCAGAGCTACCGGTCTGAAAAAATAAAAAAATAAAAATACAGAAAAAATACAGATTTTTGTTATAACAGTTGACAGGATTTATGATTTCTTGGCCATTTTTCAGAGAATATTAATGATAAGACAAAACCTTTTCTTTCACTTATCATCACTACCATTTTCATCACCAATTGTCTGGAGGAGATAAAGGTGTGGATGAGTCACGATTTCTTTCAACTCAAATGCTCCAAATCTGAAGCCATACTCATTGGCACCCCACACCATGTCCAATCATCCTTCAACACCACATCACCTTTTCTGGACACTCTATGCCCATCTCAACTGCTGTCACCAACCTCGGAGTGAGACTGGACCCTTACCTAACCACATCAAACATCGGTCTGAATCCTGTTTTAACCACTTAAAGAACATTGCCTGACTCCACCACTTTCTCACTGCATCAGATGCCAAGAAGCTCCCCCACGCCTGCATCTCCTCCAGACTTGACTACTGCAATGTCCTACTCCTTGGGACCTCTGGCAAAAGCATCCACAAGCTCCAAATAATCCAGAACACAGCAGCCAGGATTCTTTTCAGAGTCAGAAAACATGAACACATCATCCCACTTCATCATACTTAGCACACTTCACTGGCTTCCTATCACTGGAAGAATAAACTACAAGGTCGCTCACATCACCCACCAGTGCAAACATGGAAATGCCCCACCATACCACAAAGAACTCTTCACCCAGTAAGCCGCAACCTGGAATTCACACTCTGCATGCCCCAAATCTCCTCCACCCACCAGGAACTAAATACCCAGCCATCAAAGTGTCTCAAGATGTCCTAAAATGTGTCTAAAGACACATTTGTTGAGATTTCTAGAGACGTTTTGGTAAGTCAAGACATGTCTATGACATGTGTTTACATACCTTGGGGCCGGTTGTTCGATGGTAATCAGATTGGATTTTGGTAATCAGATCAGATCAAATGTTGAAAATGGTTTGTTCAAAAAGGAAAGAATGAATTTGAAATCCCATGAGATCACATATTCCAATCCTAGTTTTACTCTGGATCAAACCTTAAGTTTGTGTTGTTTGGAACTTTTAGTAGGATTTGGATAACTTTGATCAATAAAGGAACAGGTGGATTTCAGGAAGAAAATGTTGTAAAACTTTAAAATTGGTCAAATAACACATTTGTATCATTTAATGTACAAACTTTTTGTTTATATTTTGCACTTGGCCTGTTGAACTGTTACAATGACAAAGTACATAAGGTTGACATAGGCTACCAATGAAGCCTTCCAGTAAAGTAAGAATAAAATAAAATTGATTATTTCCACATGAAATAACAATCCCCCAAACGGACAAACAACAAAAATAATATATTCAAATTTTCTGTTATTGATCACTGTGCATTAATTTCAAAGAAACAATATTCAAAGATGCACCTGTCAAAGTAATTTCTAACAATTGCATCTGCTTCTACATGTCCAGTCAGTCCCTCATTCTGACAGAAGACCACAGGTTGGTCTAGTTCTTCAACAGGCTCAGGTGGATCAAAAACATCATCACAGAGAGGAACATTGAGCCTGGTAGCATTGTTGTGAAGGACAATACATGCAGGTATGAAGCGTATAATGTTCTTTCCTGAGCATTCTTTATTTCAACAAGTGGACATTTATAGTTTTTTTTTATTTATATTTAAGTTTTTTTTTAATTTAACAAATGTGTATTTGTTTTCAAAATATGTACAGTGTATTTTTAATGTGTATTTGTTTTTTATTTGTTGTGGCTCAGATAAGATAAGGGGTCATAAAATAAATCATGAATGGAAGTGGATGTTCATGTTATTTTTGTGTTTTGCCTCAAAATTAAAGTCACTTAAAGTGAAGCTTTGCTCTTCTACCTGCTCTTCACAGAGTGTGACAGCAGGGGGCAGTCTCTGCTTGTAACCGTCGTTTGGAGGTCCGCCGGCACACACGAGGAAGAAAAACAAGACGTTTCCAGAACCGGAAGTACAATAAAGAAGCGTTGGACAGTTTCCTGTCTGCAGTTTGTTTCATCAGCCACGAGATTTCTCCTCCTGCTCTCTTTAGAGTCTGTCTTCGGTAATTCTGAAGGATGGGAGACCCACTGACAGAGTACACGGCCCGGCTGCAGCAGCAGGTAAATGGCCTGTGTGTGTATGAGGAAGCTAACGAATGCTAACGGGCTAAATAAACGCGTGGCGACGACCGGCTTCAGATTGCCCCACCAAACCTCAGTCATAAAAGATTCATGTCAGTGTTTACTTTCTTTTTATTAAAAACAGAAACATCATCGAAAAAAACAATGAACACAATTATATAAAGAGCTTCTTTTCTTAAATTCCGCCCGAAAATGTTTCATGAAAAACTATTATTTAAAGTTAAAACTCAAACTTTAGTGTTTGGTCTTATTCTGATTTCTGGTGGACGAAGTGCTACACACTCCTTTTTTAGGATCAGAGGTAACGCCAAACTTCATTGAATAAACAGTTAATTTCACACTTTCATTGAAAAAGCAATAAAACAACTAAAGAATAAATTAATTGATGGTGAGGCATACTAAACTTGTATTCGGCTTCAACAAGAAGCACAACTACACTGTAAACTTTATCTCTCTTCTTTTTGTTCAGTCATTGCCCTTTTTTCCAGTGAATGTGCACTCAAATTATTTTTTCCAGGGAATGAGATTACATAAAACCAGTAAAACATATGCATAAGTGTTATGGAAGAGTTGTCAGTTTTAATGAGTTATTACATTTACAAATACTTTGGTATGGAAGCCCATGTCTGCCAGGTCGAAAAATAAAACAAAATTGCCCAATAATAAAATTATAGGATACCAAGGTGTACTTATATTTAAAACCTGGTACTGCCAGGGAAAAATATAAATGTTTTTTTAAAAAATTGCCCCAGTCCTGCTTGACTGTTTACTTTATTGTTGCTGCCCTCTTGGCCATGTCCCTCTTGTAAAAGAAATCCTGATCTCAATGGGTTACAAACCAGAATGCTAATAAATAAATGATAAAAGGTTAAATAAAAAGAAAAACTGGTAGAAATGGGCTTCCACATACTTCAAGTTTGAAAAGTGCTGAATTATTTTTCTTACAGTGTTGTATTTCTTTTATAAAAGCGTTGAAACTTAGATCACCTGTTGCACAATTGACCTGGATGGATGGGAAGTTAAGTAAGTAAGTACGTTCAAGTTACTAATGATTTGACAAAGCTTTTAGTCCAGGCAGCAGATTTCATAAAATAAACAGCACTAATCAGTAAAAAAAACAAAACAAAGTTTGGAAAAACATTGCAGATGTTTTACTGATAAAGACCATTAAAAAAAGCAGTAATTAGGCTAAATAGGTGTATATAGGATAGAAAAACTACAGAATAAATGTGCCTTCCTACACTCTTTGTCCTTTGAAGGAGACTTTCTGTTTTCGTTTGTTGGGGTTTTAGTTTTAACATGTAGTTCTAAATATGTTTTTTTTCACCAGCTTTGGTGCTTTTAAATGTGATTAAATGTAAGTATGACTCACAATACTGAGTTTTAATTTGTGTTGTATTAAAAATGGAATAGAATTTTAAAGTGAGGCTTGTTTTCATCACAAATTTCTAACTCGATACCTCGTAATTCTGTCTGATTGAGCTAAGATCCATATCCACCTCGTTTCAAATTTATTGAAGAGATGTTTGGCGCCCTCTGGTGGAGCTAGTTGAGATCTGCGAGAGCACCTGAGCCACATTTGAAATTTAAACTGTCTCACAGTTAAATCCATTCTTTTTGAACTTCTGTCTGATAAACAGTCTAGAAACACAAACTCATTATTTAACCATGTAATCATCAAGTATGATTACAGGAGGTAGTTAAACTTCACCCATGAGAAGCCAGAGCCAGATTCAATCTTTATTTGTAGAAAGAATTAAAGATTTTTGCATTAAGATTGCAAAAAGAATTAAAACCCAAGTTTGATTTCCAGGTAGAGAGTTGTGTTGACATGAATTATATGTTTTTTTCTTTGTCAGAATGAAATGTGGGTGATTGTTGCATCATATCCTGGAGCATACTTTTAGTTTCATCTTTAGTCACTTACTTTAAAAGAAGCTCTTATAAGAAGTCAGGGTTCGGTTTAAGGAAATGATGTGCTTTCTCTGTGGATCAGATGTTTGTTTTCAAGATCTCTGGGTTCATGGAGAAAGTAATTCATATTCATAAGAGTCACATGTTTTAACCAATAAGCATTTTAGATGACTGAATTTCACATTCTAAAATCTTCATCCTAAAGTAAAAAAAAAACACAGCAAAACTAAAAGCTTAACAAGAACTGAATTTGTTGAACATTAATTATGTTTATAGGTCAACTGAGTGAATTAAAAACTGCTTTAAAATCTGTGATTGACATTACTATGGGTCAAGCTGATAACGTTTATTTATTGGAGTTATAAAGGGAGGTTCATTCAGGGAGCTCACAGAGATAGGAAGTCAAAGCTGATTGGTCACTCCCTTTGTAATATCCTTGCCTTTGGTACATCTGCCTCTGCATTACCACACTGACTCATTCCTGAGTAAAGATTAAAACTTCTGACTACAGAGAGCTGAGTGAAGGTAATTCATCTGCTTTTATCTCATTTAAAAAGAAATACTGTAGAAATGATTCCAGTTTTCACATTTAAGGGTTTTCAAGTTCTAAATTTTGTAGGATTTTAAAACTGAGAAATGACTTTTTTTTCAACTTAATGCTCTCTGTGACACCACAATCTCAGTTTAGTCAAACTTCTGCACATTTAAAAAAAAATGCAGGATAAATTATGTTACGGGTAATTGGAAATACCCCCTCCAACTCATTTTGACATGAGTTTGATTTTCAGGAGTATTTGAAAGTCTTTTGCTGTTGTGTTGTAGAATGAGCTTACTTTCCACATCATACAAGCCTCCTCACGGTCCATTTTTAAAACTTTTCTTAAACCCATTTTTATTTCTCGGCTTTTAACCCTGCATGATACTCTTTTTCCTTTTTTTCCCATCCATTGTTGTTTTATGCCTGCATTGTTTTGTCTATTTATGTACAGCACTTTGTTTCAGCTAGGTTGTATTTAAATGAGTCTTTTAAATAAAGGTAAGTTGCGTTTGCAACATTGCATCATGTTCAGACTGTGAGCCTTCTTTTGGTTTCTCTCTCACTCTGACTGACAGTCACGGCCTCATGTCTTATCAGATCTTCTGAATTGGTGCAGTAAAAACACAACAGCAGTAAAAATCAGTGATTAAGTTTTATCGGAAACAGTGTAGTAGTTTTAGAAGCACTCATTAATCTCTGTCCTGTTTTATTTTTGTGGAAGCTCTTCTCTTAGGTTTGAACTTTTGTGTAATTTTGCCATTGAGGAAGTCTTGTTTTTTGGTCCAAGTTCTTTGTGTTTTTTATTTTGGTGACACAATTAAAAGTATGATAAATCAGTAATTTGCTATTTTCTCATCATTGCAATCGAGGAACTCAAAAACATATATTTTAAGCCATAAAAAATATTTTCAAGGTATAACTCTGAGTGCTTTGTTTCACGAATGAAATCCAAGGATTTTTTTTTATTCAAGAAAAGGAGAAGTTGTATTAAATTTAACCTCATGTAGTGTTTAAATGACTAAATTTCAAGGAAAGGATGACTGACCATAAGAGCAAATTCTGGGACTATGTGAAGCAATTTTGTTTGGAAATTTCACCATGCCTTTCCAACATAGTGTCAGATATGAAGATTTATTGTGCTGCATCACATTTGGTCCTCTCTAATTTTGACAATTTTTTTTCCATGTGGCAAAAGTGAAACCATATTCTGTTTCAAATCTTATACGGTTAACTGTTCCCAGACTTTTAGGCAGGATGTAAGATCTATATTACTCAAACACAGCATATTGATTATCGTGGTTGTCCTGAAAGAGTACAAGAATTTCTTTTTTTCTTTCCAGGAACAGGAGATTCGGAGTCTCTCAGCTGAGATTGAGAGTCTTAAAAACCCCCAAAACCAGAGTCCATCTCCTCGGTTAGAGGAGCTCAGGGAGGAGAACGCCAAACTCAAGTACCGCCTTAACATTTTAAAGAGGGTGAGTGACACAGACAGCAGGAGGTCTAGATGCGCTGAAAGTGGTTCAGGGTGTGCACTGAAGTTAAGTTCTGTTTGGGTTATTGGCAGTAAAGGTAGTGACTGAATATTCTGATCATTCCCAATAAGATCTGGGACTTGAAAATGAAAGAGCATATAATTTAAAAGTTTAGATTGCCTTAGAGATAAGATATATCAGGATATAGGCAAGGACTAATAAAGCTATAAAACAGTGGCCCAACCTTCGTACATGGAGTAGGCCCAGCCCAAATCTCTGATCAGAGGCAGAGAGAAGAAAACAACAATGAGTGCTTGATTCAATCCTTGATCTCTCTTATCTTTATTCAGTATGACAGATTATATAGTGGAATACAAGACCTTTGCTCTGTTGTACATGAATTTGTGATTTAAACGAAATAAGACCACCACCCTCTAATCAGTTTATAGTACACAGCTGTGTGTAGCAACACATTGATATATGATGAGGAAGGTGAACCCTGAGACCCACTCCTCAAAATACATCTGTCCTAAACACAAAACATCAGATATCTATCTCATATATATCAAACACACATTACCATAATGCTTTTAGTTTCCCATATACCAGTACACAGCATCAGGATTATTACCTGTAATGAATTTCCATACAGAGTGGTAAAAAGGTTTTCCTCCACCCTCATTCACCGCAGTTTTTCTCTTTATATTTGAGACAATGAAAGATCCAAAAGCCTCTGCTAAACAAGAATTGAGGATAGAAAAGGGGAATCAGAGGAGCGATGAAAGAGAATACATAAAAAACAGTTAGAAGCTCACCAGATTATTTTTGGCAAGTCCGGTAGAGATCTGGTGCTATTTTTGAAACTAAGTGTGGGATCAGATTAAAGACAGATTCAGGGATTCTTGCAGCATGTGAATATGTTAAGTTTTAAAAATCTGCACAAACTCAGTCTTGACAAGAACTCAGTGATTCACCCCATGTCTCTTGAGTCATAAAGTGTGCCGCAGGGATCCATCCTGGAACCCCTACTTTTCTCTCTTTGCTTGCTGTCCCTTGAAAATGTCATAAATAGATTTAACATGTGTTTAGATAATCTTACTGATTTTTACCTCTGGTTCTTCAATAAATTAATTAGATTCTGCCCGTTGAATTCATGAATCTGGGCTTTGTTCTAGTCATGAAGCTGGTATCCTGTGTGTCCCGCAGGAAACGAAAGCTCACTGCAGCAACGCCATGTTGAACATCAACCAGCGGCTCCAGGAGGTTTTCGGCCAGGCTATCCGGGCTTCCTGCCCTGAGCTGGACGACCCCCCGCTGGCTGTGGCGCCCAACCAGCAGGCCAAGTTTGGAGACTACCAGTGCAACAGTGCCATGGCCATGGCTCAGGTGAGAGCGCCAAGTCAGAGAAAATGAACCATTCACTGAGGTGGGAGTTTGAACGAGTCACAGCGAGTGCTTCAATCATAATCCAAACTTAAAGCCAAATTTTGACCTTTTTTAATTTACTCTCTCAAACTGTGACAGATTCACTTCTTAATGAGTTTATCAATAGAGAAATTGAATTTCTCTCTGTCTGACTACAGATGCTGAAGGCAAAAGGAATGAAAGTCAACCCAAGGGAGATTGCAGAGAAGATCATCCAGAATATTCCAGAGAATGAGCTCATCCAGAAAACTGAAATAGCAGGACCAGGTACGGCTGAGATTCATCTAAGATCTCTGTTGGATTGCTGCTTTTTGTCTTTCTTGTTTTAGACACATGTCAGGGCTTTGTAATTCAATGTGAAATATAATCCCTCACATTATTTTCATTTCTTCTCCCTGATGTCTCTATCCCTTCAGGTTTCATCAACATCCACCTGGAGAGGAAGTTTGTGTCCAAGCTGATCAGCAACCTGTTGATGAACGGAGTTCAGCCTCCTCCTCTGGCCTCCAAGAAAAGAGTGAGTCATCATTAAACCAGGGAGTACTCCTTTAGTTTGCTTTAATCACCGTAAAGTTTGGAGAATAAGGTGCACTTTGAATATCATTTAAGTCACATAGAGAGTGAGTTGTATCCTGCACACCCTTGCAACCTGCACACCAGTATACAATATATTTTTTCTGCTATGCTATCGGTATTTCAACCAGAGGTAGGAACTCAGAAAAGCTGTGTACTCTTTATTCAAAAGACAGGACGGTAGGTAGAGCAGGGGACTCGTGGAGCACGAGGGATGACGTTCTGGAAAGGGTCCCAGGTTCAAATTCATGACCACCGCTGGCTTCTGTTCCAACCACGACGCCAAAACCTGAGCTCTTCTTCTCCATAAGATCAGGGGTTTCCCTACTTTTCAGCTTGTATCTCCCAAAAACAGTGTTTCAGATAACTTTTACCCCTGCAGGGGAGTACACTAATACACCAAAAATAGACAGAAAAACTCCACTGAGCCACTTTTCCTGTTGTTGATGTTAGATTTGGCTGCAGAGAATCTTCATTTTGATAGAAGTGACCAGCGGAGGGTGGTAGTGAGTCTGTGAAACGGTTGTGAGTGGTGGTTCTGAGCTGAGTTTGACAAAGTAAAAGGTAGCTTGCACTGACAACAGATGTTGCTACAAAGAGCTACACATCTGCATAAAAACTGCACATTGTTGAAGACAGAGTCCTGTACAGGAGGTTTTATGGTAGTCCACTTTCAGAGGCTGAATGTGACATTCAATGTGTGGCCACAGGAGTTTAACTTTTGATAACAGCTAATATAAGTTCTGTTTGCAATTTAATTTCTTAAAATGACTTATCTTTGATGTAATTCTGACAAAGAAATTGGTAAATGTTTGTATTTCCTCTTAGTTTTGTTATTCTTTAAGGAGAAAAATGTGTTAGACTGCAGAAATGTAAGGTTTCAGAACCTGTAAAGAAGTGTTTTTTCATTATGTTTGGTTTGTTGTATCCCTTATAGTCTGTGGAATAACTGTTAAATACTAAATATACTAAATAAAATTTGTGTTTACGTTTGTGTTTGTTTCTGCTTCTCAGGTGGTCGTGGATTTCTCTTCTCCAAACATCGCCAAAGAGATGCACGTGGGTCACCTCCGCTCCACCATCATCGGGGAGAGCATGTGTCGGCTGTTTGAGTTCCTGGGCTACGACGTTCTCAGGTTTGTTTGTTCACCTGTAACAACCACAGAGTTACAGCTCAGTTTACCAAAGTTACACGTCATCCTCTCTGCGTAAACATCCCAGCATCCGACCCTTTATTTCCTCCTTAGGTTAAACCACGTGGGTGACTGGGGGACTCAGTTTGGGATGCTGATCGCTCACCTCCAGGATAAGTTCCCAGACTACCTGACTGTTTCTCCACCCATCAGTGACCTGCAGGCCTTCTACAAAGTCAGTCTTTACATGCATATTTGACTGTGCAGGTGTTTTTCTGAAGCTTGATTCACAATGCACTGTTAGAAACAATTGTTGATAGAAAGAAGAAGAGGAATGCCGTTCAAAGACCGCTCTGTGCATCCCCATGTCTCTGCTGTGTCAGACTGCAGAGACATGAACATGCATAGAGCAGACATGTTGCACACTTTGCAAACATTCAGTTTCCTCTGCTCCACGTCTCCCCTCATTTCCCTCCACACTTCATTTACTCCACACATTGTCCTCTCTTCTCTCAGTAACTTCTCCTCTTCCCTACTCCGTTTTCTCATCAGGAGTCAAAGAAGAGGTTTGACGAGGAGGAGGAATTCAAGAAGCGAGCATATCAGTGTGTCGTTCGGCTGCAGAGCAAAGAGCCTGAATTCATCAAAGCCTGGAACCTGATCTGTGACGTCTCCAGGAAAGGTAGATCTCACCTGAGTTTATTATTCCTCAGTCTTTGTTTTTTTTTTTTATTCTAATTTCTTCTTTTTAAACCCAGACCGTGTTTGTGTTTGTCAGAGTTTCAGAAAGTGTATGACTGCCTTGACGTCACCATCATCGAGAGAGGAGAGTCCTTCTACCAGGACATGATGACCGAGGTGGTGAAGGAGTTTGATGAGAAAGGTCAGTGTGCAGCATGTCAGAGAAAACAAGTTTGAACATTGATTCAAAGTTTTTGTCAGCAGTTATTTTACATCCATTTCAAAGTAAAACCCCTCAGCAGTTGTTCTGTTTAGTATGAACTAAAATCTTCCTAGAATCAAAGAGTTCAACCAATTGAAATGATGAATACTTCAATAATTCTTCAGGGTTTTAATTATCAACCTGCAGTTCCCCGTTGTGACCACAGGAGGGCAGTGTTGTCTCTCCTTTGTCCTATTGAAACTCTTTTAGGAATGATTCTGCTGTCCCTTGATTTTTTTATTCTTCGTTTTTATTTCACTGTCCCTTCTTTTCTTCCTCAAATCATCCTTTCATTTTACCACTCTTTTGCTTCACAAATCCTGTCTTTCCTCCAGTCATTCCTTTTTCTCCTCCCTCCATCTCCTTTTCTCCTTCCTCATGACCATTTTTTTTGTTCTCCCGCCTTTTATGTATTATCCTTCCAATCCTTCTCCTTCCTTAAATCTTTCTTGTCCTTCTCTTTTCTCTACTCTTGTCCTTTGTCTCCCTCTTTACTTTTTCTTCTTCTTTCCTTACTTGCTTTGTTGCTTTCAATCACTTCAACACCATTTCTCTCTCCTTCTCCCCTACATCCTTCCTTTCTGTCACCTTCGTCCTTTCTTCCAATACTTTCTTAATCCTCCTTTTCTTATTCCTTTTTTATTTTTTGCCTTACTCTCGTTATTCATCCTTTTGCCCTTTCTTTTTCCTGCTCCCTTATATCCATCATTATTTCTCATTTCCCTTTCTTTGCATCTTTCCTTTCTTTTTCCTTCCTTCTTTAAAACATCCTTGTCTGTGTCCCTCTTTCTTCCTTCTCCCTCTTTCCTTATATCCTTCTTGTCTTTCTCTTTTCTTTGTCCCTGTGTCCTTCCTCTTTTGTCCTACCTCCTTTACATTTTGTCTCCTTTCTACTTTACCCTTTTCTCCACCCACATACAGTGTCTTCCTTTTCGTTCCTTTTTCTTTCACCTTGGTTCCTTTGTCCTCCTTCTGTCTTTTCTTTCTCCCTTCTCATGGTATTCTTTCCTCATACCCTTTTTCTTACTTGTGTCTTTCATTTGTATCCTTCCTCCCTTCCTTCCTTTCTTCCTTCCTTCCTTCCTTCCCTCCTCCCTATCTCTCTTTCTCTTTGTCATCTCCTTACTGCTTTACTGCCCTCTCCATCCTTTCATCCTATATTACTTTCTTTTATTCTTCTCGACATCCATTTTTTCTCCTTCCTCCTCCCTTACGTCCTTGCTTTCTATCTCTCTGGTCCTTCTTTTCTGCCCATCCTTCCTGTATCCTTCCTTTTACCTTTTTCTCTCATTTCTTTGTTTGTCCTTATGCCTTTCCTTCCCTATATACATACATCCTTCCTTTTGATCCTTTTCTCTTTTGTACTGTCCTTTTTGTTTCTACTTTTCCTTTGCTACTTCCTTCCTTTCTTCTTTATTCTACTTTACATCTTACCTTTCTCTTGTTTTTATGCCTTTTCCCCCCTCCTTTCTTTTCACATGTTGTCCCTTCTTACCTCACTCTCTTCCTTCCCTCCTTCTTCTCTCAGGTCTGTCGACGATGGATGAAGGCCGTAAGATCGTCTTTGCCCCGGGTCAGTCCATCCCACTGACCATTGTAAAGTCTGATGGCGGTTACACCTACGACACGTCCGACCTGGCGGCGATCCGGCAACGAATCTTTGATGAGAAAGCAGATATCGTGATCTATGTGACTGACAGCGGACAGGTGAGAGGAAGATCAGAGTGATCAGGGAGAGGACGTCTGATTCATAAATCACTGAATCTGTATGTGTGTGTGTGTTTGTTTGAAGGCCACACACTTCCAGGTGGTGTTTGCTGCAGCTCAGATGATCGGCTGGTACGACCCGAAGGTGACTCGAGTGGAACATGCAGGATTCGGAGTTGTGCTGGGGGAGGACAAGTAAGTCTGAAACACTCCCCCCTTGCTCTCCATGAAATCAAACGTCTTGCGGTTACATGAGGGGCCACGAGTCGGCCCTATGAAGTGGACTCCTCTTTAGCCTCTCAAAGATGTCGCTGTATCGTGTTTTTTTCCCAGGAAGAAGTTTAAGACTCGTTCTGGAGACACAGTGAGACTGATGGACCTGCTGGAGGAAGGACTGAAGAGATCGATGGACAAACTGAAGGAGAAGGAGAGGGACAAGGTGAGACAGCTTCTTCCTTAAAGGCATATCCACGGTTTTTAAAGCTTTTTGCAACATGAAAGATAAACGTCAGTTCCAAAATAGCTACATAACTGAAAAGCTCCAGGAACTAGGGTCTAAATTTACTTCTTTGGGTGAAGAGCTTTGATTGGCTGAGCAGCCATAGTGTTTTTATTTCCCCCTCCCTCCCTCTGTCCACAATAAGGTGACCCCCAGCCGTGATGAACTTGGTTTAATAACTCCTACACAGTGGTCTTCTTTAAGCCTTATAGTTGAGATGTGTCTTTGTCAGCTCCAGGTGTTCCAGTTTAAACCCTGTAAACTGGTGACCTTCAGCTGAATGTGTCAGTGGATATCCAGTTAGCAACAGCTGTTCCAACACAGAAGTCGTCCTTGGGAATGCATCCTAATTTAGTGTGGTGAATGTATAAATTTGCGTGTCATAATCCCCTCACTAAAACCTCCATCGAAACCAGCACAGGCTGGATATCCTCCATGCTAACAGGCTAACACTAGTGCTACACGGCATACCTGTCTTCTTCTATGGTGTCAGTTCTGCTGAAAGGCCTTTGTTATTGTCTTACTGCCTACTACTGGTCTGGTGCTGATTTGTAATCACTGGTCTTTTCTCCATACGTCGTCCTGATTTTGGAAACACGGACTAAAAATTGGTCGATGCCAGTCAGTAGATGTTGGGAATGTTTTGCCAGAGCTTTACGTTCCTGAATCCTCTGGTCAAGAGGCACATTAGGTGACACTTTAAGCTGACCACTAATATCAAATTGTGCTGTCTTTATGTTTTAGATGAAGAAATCGACCAGGGTTTTACTGGTTAAAGCAGTTTTTGTCTTCTTTAAAATGTTGATGCAACAAATCAGTCTGCACGAATAAAACCAGCACATAAAACCTATTTACATAATCTTCACTGGACCCTAGGTGCCAGTAACTACGAACAAAAAGTTCCTGGCACTTTGTTTTTTAAGTTAACTTTTTGGGCTTTGCCTTTAATCAGAGAACAGGGGATAGTAGATAGAGCCTGCTCTATCCACTTTCCTCAAGGCGAGAGTACCGAGTGACAAGTGGGATTGAGGCCAAGGGTTGGATTTGAACCCAGAACCTTATAAGCCGTTGCAGTCCGTCTGCATGGCTGGTCTGTCGTGTTGCAGGTAAGATTGAGCAGGTCAGGGAGTCGTGACCGGAAACTACCTAAACAGACCCAGTGACTTTCAAAATAAAACAGTCCATGTCAAAATCAGTTCATTAGCTCGACTACGATGACGAATGGACATAATGAGCGGAGCCAGACCAGGAGTCAACAGGTTTGAGGTTTTACAGCCCAACATGAATGAATAGAGGCTTATCAATGAAGGGGAAAGAGTGGGAACTCCTCAGTCTATGACTCCAGCTGTCTGTGAGTCACGCTGCTTGTTGGACTGAACATGCAGCTGGTGTAAGTTGACAAATGCAATCAAGACGCAGTGCAGCGGAGTCGCACTGCTGACGTATCTGGTGTATTTCAGGCGTTACACTAGCAGTTAAGTTTTGGAAACTTTTTATCCAAAGTGAAACCTCATGCCTGGATTATGTGCTGTTTTATTTTTGCATCATTTTAAATGCGAGACAGTCTGTGTGTCTGCGTAACAGTCCGTGTGTTGCTCCGGGAAGATGCAGAAGACATTGGAGCTTTTCCAAACTGTGGTGAGATTGTGGAAAGTTGGTGTAGTTCAGACCCTCGTTCTTGTCAGACAGGTCTTTCCTTCATCTTTACCTGGACAGGGCTGCAGCACGTTGCAGTTTTTTAATGGTAAAAGATGTTGGTTGTGAATATATTTAACTCTTTATCCTCATAAAATCCTAATAATCCTCCCGCCTGCTCTCAGCTGATTCATATTTAATCATCATGAGGAAGTCGTGTTAAATTCTCTCATTTCTTCCTGAATAATTGGCGAGTCCTGATGGCAGAGCCCTCCTCTCCGCTGGACTCATTTCTGGCTCTTCTTTCAGCTCGTAATACAGCCGTTTTTCTGTGTTCAGAGTCGAACGCTGAATGTTTGATAAGCAGCCGTTTAGTGAGAGGTTAGCTCATTATTTCTGCTTTGGATTCACCTCGGACGATGAGGCTGATTTTGCAGTAATGACCATCTCACTCTCCAGTAGCCGTTAGTTCTTCCATCCCGCATAAACCGAGCCAAACTGGGGATCTCTAATCACATCCTGACATGGGCACAGCTAAAATATGAAAGGATGAAAATCTCAGCCAGACTCAGTGTGGGTGCTTTTCTTCTTCTCTTCCTCCCCTCCATCTTTTCATCATGGGCTTCTGAAACTTAAATCTACAGCTCTATACGAACACATTCACTGCCTGTTTTTGTCCTTTTGATTGCAAATGAAACAAATTCTTTGATCAGGTCGCATCCCGATTCAAATCATTGAGGCAGCTTGCCCTTAAACTACATTACAGCTGAGTTTATTTCATATTTTGATTCCCTTAATTCTCCTGAAACTTTAAAGAGCTCTGCCCCCCTTTGTTCCTCATATAAAAGTTGAATTTCTCCCACGTCGTTGGAGAAGCCATACCTTTGTTAGCATCTTTTAAAGTTTTAAAGTCAGGCAAGCTAAAAGATTTAACAAAACAAGAATCCTACAAATACAGTTTGAAACAGAGGAATAAAGGTGTATAGTGCTCAATAAAATGAGTCATATTAACTGAACAGTTTACATAAGTCATGAAACTGATGGGAATAAATTTCACAGTATCGCTAGAGATGAAACAGCACAGAAGTAGCTGAGTTACAAGAAAGGAAAACTTAAAGTTTAGGATTAATGTTCTTGTATTCCAAAAATAAACTGTTATATAAAGACAGTAAAGTCAAACATCCCTGTGAATACTTTGAATAAAACCAAAAATAAATGAAAGGGGAATATCTAGTCATTGTTAAAGGGTTGCCATTTACTGTCAGATAGTATTTGGTTTGAAATGTTGACCTGAAGCTGTAACTGTAATGCCTGACTATACCGGAGAGAAACGTTTCACCCTCTGCTGGCGAAAAGTGGTAACTTTTTTTCCAACCCAGTTTATAAATAGAGACTGAAATGAAGAATTTGAATTTGAATTTGATAGATAATAATTGATTTTTGGACAGAATTTTGATATTGTCGAATTAAAAATCCTGATAAACCGTTTTTCTATTTTTTTTACTCCCACCCCCAATTGTGTTAGTATCCTCTCCTGTAAATTGATATAATTGATAGAATAGAATAGAAAATACTTTATTTATCCCTGAGGGGAAATTCAGGAGTCACCGCAGCATTTAAGAAAACAAAAATAAGAAAGAGTATAGAAAGTGCAAAAAGGTCCACAAGAAAATAGATGACGACTTCCCGTCCACCACTCGTCCACCACTCTCCAGCCCAGCCAGTCTCCACCTCCACAGGGTCCAGGACTGAGCCTCCCCAGCAGTCTGTTCAGTCTCTGTCTCCTGGATCCTGTCTGCTCACAGCAGGCGAAGCTCCTCCGATGTGTCGCCGGCGTCCGATGTCAGCTCCGTCAGCCACGTCCGTGAACAGCACGATGCCGCTGGGTTAGCATGGCTCGTCCATCCCCCGGGGCTGGATCCCACGTTACCAACAACGATGGATGGAAGGACAGGTCCACATTGTCATCTCCCAGCTCACACCCGAGAACCGGCATGTCGTCCTCACCTCCTCCTCCTCAGCTTGAGGGAAATCATCAAGCCCTACACTAGTTAGCATTGGCATGCTACAGGCTGCTAACAGCTGAGTTCGCATGTAAACAATGCAGCCATGGTTACATGTAGGATCTCCAGACAAACACAGGAGAAAAGTAGTCAAAAATATCGCCAAAGCCACAAAAAGTTTGGTGTCCGTGACCGACAATGAACCATACAAAGTGATGATCCACTCCAAATACAAAGATGACGAAAAAGAGACGAAAAAAATGACAAGAAACAGACAAAGACGAGAGAGCTGCTGTAACAGGCAGCTACTTGGGTAGCGCCTAGCAACGGAAAAATATTGCTATCAATATCAATTGATATTGAAACTGATATCATTTTATCTTGTCTGTTTTTGAATCAGAGTCAAAGTAACCCAGTTTTAAATTTATTTCTTATGTCTGATTAAAATAAGGCTGATGCGGATATACTTCAAAATATTGAGTATTAGCCCCAGTAATCGGCCCGGCTGATATTTGGTCCATCCCTATTTTTTAGTTTCCTGTTTGACTGTAAAAACAAGTTTAATTCTGCTGTTGATTACATACATTTTTGTATGGTGCTTATGGGCAATGACTCACTTTTGGGTTCCAGCCTCAAGTGGCCAGTAGAGGAACTGCAGGTTTTGTATTTTTTTAGTTTGGGAGTTGTGTTTCTGTGCTGAAGGTTGCAACTTTGTTTGAAAACTGCCATCATTAGCACTGAGCTCCTTTGAGGACCAAAAATTAATATTTTATTCTTTGAGTTAACTGTAACAAAAACATTTAATCTCCCTTGAATTGAACATTTCTTACCCAATGTTAGAGCTGAGATTCCTCCAACAGTTGTTTCCCCTGATATTTAGAGGATGATATCATAAACGTGTTAGTGTATCCTGTAATCTTCTGATGAGTGTTGTTCTGACGCTCGCGGATTACACTTTCTAAAAAAGCTGCTACTCTCCTCAGTTCAGCCGGAGTCTTTCTTTCTCTCTGTGCAGCTTGCTGGGATCCTGTTAAAGAAATCTTTGTTGGTTGTAGAGTAATTGAAAGTATTTCTCACCCCTTGACCTTTAAATTGTTCCAGCTGGTCTCAGAGAACGTCTTCTGACAGGCCTCTCCTTTGGTCCAGAGGCCGTCATTAGCTGGAGGTTTAACAGCTCTGACCTCCTGCTGAATTTGTGTGTTTTCCGGGTCTCATGTTGAGCGGTTTACATAAGGAATTAAATTTTCATGTGGAAAAAATATGTAAAACCCAACAAAGTTGACCTGGTTAAGTATTATCTGGAGCACTGGATGCGGTGTAAACACTCGCTGACTTCCAGTTGAACTGCTATGATTTTAATGCGGAGACGGTTCTGTGAAACGGGTGCCAACTCGCTTTCCCTGCAGGCTCTCCTGGCCCAGCTCTGCGCTCGCTGTCTGGGTCGGTGCCCACGTCTACCATCTGCTAACTCTGCCTCATTAAAACAAACTCTGACCCTGGCCCCCGTGATCCTCAGCCTGCAAGAGCTGTTTTCTTGAGATGTGCAGGATTATTTCTTTTTGGTTCTTGTTTCATGTTCCTCTTAACTCCTCTTTCTCAAATACAAAGCGAGCCTGCTGCCGAGGCAGGGGGCTGGGGATGCTGTAGACTCAGACACAATCAAGTCCAAGAATTGCATAAAACCTGGACTTGGTCTCTCTGACGTCACACTTTTGTTGCTGTCAAGCATTTTGATGCCAAATAATGGCAGGCGCCATATTTGAAATGTTGACTACAGTTAAATTTTGATTGAATGATGCAAAGAGGTGGAGCTGAGGCAGTGCTGTTCAACACAGAGTCCCAGGAACTTCTCTTCAAGGAGCTAAATGGTTCCTATGGCCTGTTGTAGCCTGTGTTTTCACTGATTTGTGCAAATCAGGCCAGCAACGTATAGAGAGATGCATTAAAACGTCACTGCACTACATCTCCAGACCAGAAGAGGGCAGAAAGAAAGAGACAGAGGGTTTACAACAAAGATATTACCCTAGAAAGAGACAAGTTCTAAAGACAGATCTAAAAACGCCTGAGATGCCCCACATGAAGGATTATAAGGCCACAACATGGACCGACCAGTGTTTCAGATTAAAGAGCTACCCTGTCAACTGGAGACTTACGTCCTTCTTGGTTGGTGGTGTGTAAACCAGATGCTGAAAGCCATATCAGCAATGTAATAGCGTGACAGCACCGCAGTACGACACCGCACTGATAAATCCAATGAAGATGAAAAACGTGACTGCTGTCTTGCACAGGAGGCGATTACTCTTTCAACCAATCAGACTGCAGTGTTTCTAGCTCCACTTTCTGGGGTCAGAGCAGTATGTTTGGCACCCCAACAGAAGGGTAACAAAAAGTGGGACAGTACAGTTTGGTAATTTGAGGACCTATCCCGGTTTTAGTCAAAGGAAATGCCATAAAATCCTTGCTGTACCAAGCCAAACCAAAGTGTACCTCTTGGAGGAAACAGGACTAAAGAAGACAGTTGTTTGGGAGTTATTAAACCAAGTAATCACAGTCTGTCACTGAGGAACTAAATTTAGATGCTAGTTCCTGCTGTCAAAATGCACAGAGTTCCTCAAGAGGTTTCCAGTTCCTTGGTAAAGTTTCCGCTGTTGAAGAGGATACTGCAGTCAGCCTGTAGGGGGAGCACCAGGTGTTTTGGCTTCACTGTCCCTTTCCCTTTATCTCATGCTGCATTCTGTTTTGTTGGCCTGTCACGTTGTGTCCCATTAGCTCAGGCCCTGTCATGTTGCTTCCTTGCTCTGTTGCCGTCTTACTCAGACCGTCCTCACTGAGTTAACTCCCTGCGGTATCGCGCACGTCACACACAAGGAAAGGCTATGACTTAATAAGTCAATTTAATCTCAGCCTGAGGTCGGTAAATTAAATTCATTATTTGGATTAAATCAACTCAGTGCTTCAGCAGTGAGGAGCAGGAGATGGAGTACAGCCTGCAGTAATTACCAGATGATAAAAGCTGAAGATTTATCAGAATATTTAATGTCTGAAAGAGTGACAGGGGATTGAGGAGATAGTTAACGCTGCCTTTAAAATGAGATTGTCTCTCTGCAGGTCCTGACCCCAGAGGAGCTGACAAAGGCCCAGAGGTCTGTGGCGTTTGGCTGCATCAAATACGCCGACCTGTCCCACAACCGTATCAACGATTACGTCTTCTCCTTTGACAAGATGCTGGACGACCGAGGCAACACAGCAGCATACCTGCTCTACGCCTTCACCCGCATCAGGTGAGAGTTACTGCAGGTTAAATTCTTCCTTTTAAATATGCAAATATTCATCTTTCAAACTACTTCTTCAAGGATCGGTTCATGGTGGTTTTAAAAGCTTTGTATCAAAGCAGCAAAGATCAAACCTTTGAAATATGGTGGAATTCTTTTGTTTGTTTCTCAAAAGTCCTGAGCTGTGAATCATGTACAGATACTACATACCAGAGGGACAAAATAAAGACTGGAAAAATACAGAAAAACCATTTAAGAAGAATTCTGGGCACAAATATTAGAACTCTGCTATTAGAAGAAATAATAAAGTGTTATCATGCCACTAATCATTCACCTCTGTAGCCTGGAGTTCGAAGATAAAGAAACTGACTGATGGTGTGTTTGCTGTCCTGTAGGTCCATAGCTCGTCTGGCCAACATCGATGAGGCGACTCTGAAGAAAGCAGCAGAGACCTCCGAGGTCCTCCTGGACCATGAGAAGGAGTGGAAGCTGGGAAAGTGCCTCCTTAGATTCCCTGAGATCCTGCAGAAGATCCTGGACGACCTGCTGCTGCACACGCTCTGTGACTACCTGTACGAGCTCGCCACCACCTTCACCGAGTTCTACGACAGCTGCTACTGTGTGGAGAAGGACAGGCAGACGGGTACGGGACAGAGGTTCTTTAATATTCTGCTGTGGATGGGAGCTGGCTGAGTTTCACTCTGAGAGGGTTTAAAACTAAAAGCAGTCTTAACTCTGTTAGCGCTCCACTTGTCCCTGTTAGCATTTTATCCCTGCAGTGTGCTGAAGTGCTAACACTCCAGGCTTAGAGCTGTTTAATTATGCTAATTCTCAGTTAGCGCTGTGGCAGTAACCTCAGCTGGAGGGGTTTTTAAACGTCATTTTACTTTGTGGGTGATGAAATCTGTGTGTGTGTGTGTGTGTGTGTGTGTGTGTGTGTGTGTGTGTGTGTGTGTGTGTGTATGCAGATAGCTGAGATCATGAGGCAGATTTAAAGTGACAGAAACATAACACTGAGGCTTTGAGGCTTTATGTGGGCACAGAGGAGTGTTTTTAACATCAAAACTGTTGCTTTAAAAAAAACAAAAAACAAAACCCTGACAGTTATGTTCATATGTTCAAACATCAGAGCCCAACACAGACACAAAATCATCATCACAAAAATAAAGACAGTGACAGGGTCAGAAGTCTTTCAGGGCCCTTCTCCAGAGACCTGAGCAGTGGTTACAGCGGGTCTGGCACCCCAACAGAAGAATACAAAAAAGTCCAGGACCAAACTGGTTGGTAGTTTGGGGACCACAGAATGCGTGCTGTATACTAGGGCCAATCCCACTTGTCACTTTTTTTCATTTTCCCCTTCATCTTACTCCTTGGTGTGCCCCTTTCGCTTGGCCCTCTGTTTTAAGGACACATCTCTTAGAAACACGAAGGCACCCGATTCCCACTTTGTCATCACCCCTTGACGCTCACTGGCTGTATTGTTGGCAGAGCAGCTGTTTATTCACTTCCAAATCAAACACATATTTATAAAGTGATGATAAACCAATGTCAGATTTGGGTGATGAGACAGCTAAACTAGGAAAAGCTAACCTTAATTCAGTTAGGAAAAATAGTAAGAAAAATAGTTCAGTTAGCAAATATAGTTATGAATAGATTTATTGTAATAATGCAAAATTAAAGTTTGGTAGTAAGACCCATCAAGTGTTTCGAATAATAAATGTAGGGGTACAATGATGTTATGATTTATGAATATCCCTCCCATGGAGTCTAGACACTGGTGGTGGTAAGAGTCTTGAGGAGGCTGGATGTTGATGATTTGGTGAGGACTGTGGTGCTAAAGAGCAGAGAACCGAGCAGTGAAGACGGGAGGTGTACAGGGAGGAAGAGGGTCGTGAGTGAACCTGAAATACAGCTGACAAGCAGAAGAGACAGCATTTAATCTCTGACAGCTTTGTGATGATTGGCTTATGATTAAATCTGTGATGATGTGATTGAAAAGAGGGAAAAGCTGACACACCCTCAGTCAGCTGGTAGTGAGAAGCGGGTAAAGGTGAGTGAAGGAAACTAAAGAGTGTAACCACACAGTCTTCCTGACTGACTTGTGCTAAGCTTCATGTGGACATTTCGGTGTCCAGAATCTATATAATGTAGCTTCTGGTTAGCTTATGTAGCTAATGCAGCTTAGCTGTCTAATCATTCATAAAATTAAACTAGATGCGAATGCAAGAAAGCCAAGGGCTAAGGGGTAAAACAAGGGAAGTTGAATTGGCCCTCAGTCTCAGCCCAGCTCACTCACCTGGCTCCAGTCCTGGTACCCTCGGAGTCATAACAGCACACCTCTTCAGTCTACTCTGCCCAAGCTCCAAATCCTCTCATGGGTTCACGTCTCAGGTGGAAACACCAGAGTATCGAGTTATTCAGGCGACAGAATCAGCTAGCTAACAGATGGTTTTACACCTGCAACCAGGTTACACCAGCTCCCTCTAAAGGCCTGGAGTACTTTGTGCATTTTTGACCTCACGGTTTGTCTGTATTTAAATTTTTCAGGGTCTTGCGGCATGCTCTGCAAGGACAGTATTTCACATTGGCATCAATATTTATATTTTATGAGTTACACAGAAAAAGTTCCTACATTTTTGCGTGAAACACAACTTCCAGGTAGTCTTACGTCTGATCAACAACAAATAAACTGAGTGAACTATCATTGCAATCTGCAGCTCTTTAATTCTGGCCATTAAAAAAAGTAAAATACCCCTAAAAATACTAAACCTCCAGTCTTCTAATAAGCTGTTTTTAAGGATACAAACAGTACTATAAACCTTAAGGCAAGGCAAGTTTATTTGTAGAGCACAATTCATACACAAGGCCATTCATAGTGCTTTACAGCTAAAATACAATAAAACTACAAGAAGGCAATAAAAAATAGTTCAATAAAACATTAATATGATCATTAAATTAGCATTAAATTAAAAGCAGAAGTTGAGATGAAACACTTTCAGTTGTCATATCTCAATGTAATGTCAATTTGAGTTGAAAGCCCTAAAAACGAAGATGTTTTTCTACTCGGGGTAGAAAAATCCAGCCAGCTCTAGTGCAGGTTTTTGAAAAGTGGTAAACCTGCCAGCTCTTGTCTCCTTGAATCCTCCATCTCATTTGCCTCAGCATCACTGTGTCGTCAGCCCGTTTGAGAAAATTACAAACTCATTTTTCTGTCCGCCAGAGAGCATCAACGTCGTAACAAGCCGTCTGTTTAATCCTCCCTCTGCTGCTCGTTACTCTTGATTTTATTGGATTTTGGCTCCGTCTAGGCGTTTGTCCTGAAGACTTGGACCGTCACAGCTGATGTGTGTAGATTCAGATGCCAGGGTCATTGAATTTCACTTGACATGGCAGGACAGTAGCGTCAAAAACATGACCTTTGACCTCTCTGTTGATGTCCTGTCAACCTGACATCTCACTGTGTTTTTCCTCTTTGTTCTAACAAATAATCTCTTTTTCTTCCTTTAACTAAAATCTGAGACTAAAACCTGTGAAGTATTCAAATCAAATCATCTGTCTTGGTCTCTGCAGGTGAGGTGGTGAAGGTGAACATGTGGAGGATGCTGCTCTGTGAAGCCACTGCTATGGTGATGGCAAAAGGCTTTGACATCCTGGGCATCAACCCTGTTCAGAGGATGTGATGTCGTGGGGATCAGACCAGCCTCTGTCTCTGAACCTGGAGAGGAACCTGAAGAAGAGACGTCTCATGTACATCTTAGCCAAACTCATCCGACTCAAGGAAATCTGTTCTTTAAAGTCATACCAACCCCCAAATACCGGTTTATGATTCATGACTTAAATTCTCATGTAAAATATCATTTTTATTAAAGCACTAAGTGAAGCCAAACATCAACCAATCTGCTGCCAGTCATTTATGTATCTGTGTGTGTTGGTGTTCAACCATTTAATTAAGAATTTGGAGAAAAAAAATCTGAAAAAGCACGATAGACATTCCAAAGACCTTAGTAAAGACAACCTGGGAGTAAATAACCCCTCATGATAGTGTTTCACAAAATCCTAAAAAAAAACTTCTGCAAAAAAACAATACAGTAAAATTAAATAAATAACAATAGGGACATTCTGAGGGTACTTCAAAAGGCTCTACGTACAAATAACACCTTTAATGGAAAAAAAAAGTATAAGGGGGTCATGCACCTATTGTGTTTTTTTTCTTTTTGGAGTATCTCTCAGTGTACACTTTTCAGTGTTTTTCCAACATTTTGAAAACACAAATTTGGAAAAAAAAAACTAAAAAAGTGTACCCTGAGGGGTAATATTAAAAAAACACAAAAGGTAACCCCTTTGTCTTTTTCACAATTTTGAGAAATTAGAAGTTTGAAAAAAAAAACACAAGAGGTACATGAAAAAGACAAGTCAAAACCCCTTACATTTTTCACGGAATTTGGACCCAAAATAAAATACTGAAAAAGCACAGTAGGGGACACTCCTATGGCTCTTATAAATACCCCCAGGAGTAAATAACTCCTAAGGTTACACCTCCAAGTGTTTTATAAAATTCAAAACAACAAAACAAAAAATAAAGAAGCCAACCACTGAGGGTTTTTTTTTTTAGAATATAGAAATGATAAATAATATACAATTTTGAAAGAACAAAACGGGGAAATTCCTAAAGCGTTTATGAAGATGCCCTAGGGTATGTTTTTTAAATTTGGAAAAAATATAGAAAAAAAAAATGTAAGGGAACTCCTTACAAAAAAATAAAAAAAGATGTTCTCCTGCATATGTGGCTATAAATGATAGAACAATCAAAGACTTAAAACAGGTATTGAGTCCATGAACTCATAAGGGGAGTGTTTGCTTTAGGAATAAATCAAATGAGAAATCAGCTCAGCTTTCCATAAATCGGTTATTTTGTTGCAGCAGTCAAGTGCCCCCTGCTGGTGATTAAAATAAAGGCATTTTTATTAATTTAAAAGCATCAAATACTCAAGCAATATTAATCATAATCATCTTGCTGTTACAGACAGAGAAAAAGTTTGAAAGTGCCGTCAATCACAGAGAAAGCGCGCACACCGAGGCTCAGCGAGTGGCTCAGTGAGCAGCTCAAAGAGAGGATAGTTTTGCAGCCTTGCAGCTCGTAATTGCTTTCCTGGACTTTGACATACAGAAAGCTGCATTAAACCAGAGCTGCTTTTCAGATAACCACAATTACAGCCTTCTTCCCTCCATGAAATGCGTAAGTGGGCTTTGTTTGCAGAATCTCAGAGTGCATGGCAAACAAACCCATTTGACAGAGTTAATTATACATCACACACACTCTGAGGCAGCCTGTAATTGTGAAGTCTGCCTTTACCCTGCAGACAGTTGTGCACTTCTACAGATATAAAAGTTGTATGACTGCAGGATTCGGCACGAGTGGCACAACAGTTGTTGGAGAAGTTCTGAAACCATGCTGAGGGAAAGACGTGTGCATGTGACCCATCCTCTAAACTTATGAAATATCTATGCTTCTCTCCTCTGGACTTTGAGGCTCCGCTCACTTCCCTCTCTGACAATAATTCCCGCAGCAGCTTCATGAAAGATTCATTAAGCTTCGGCAGAGTTTGTGCTGAGCTGCTGTTGAAGGACAGCATTAAAGGTGTTCTGACAGACGCTCCAGGAGGAGAAAACGCTGTGGTGTCGGCTCACTAACACCTGCAGAAGCAATGATGTTCCTGCTCCTCAATGGGGAGACGGAGCTCATCACCTGCCGGCCTTGGCTGATATTCTCAAGCCTCGGGGGATCGCAGAGATGGGCTGCTGATGTGGAGGTTGCCTGTGTGAAGGCCCAAAAGATTTGAAGAAGAGGCCGACTGGGGCCAGCAGGTTGGCGAATTCTCCTTACACATCGAGGCCTTTAAATTAACATTCATGTGACTTTTTTAAATTCTGGAATAGTAGTGGGTAGTCTATCATTTTCTTATGAACTAGGATATTGTGTACTTTCTAAAGTCTCAATACTTTGATGTAGTTAAACATTAACTTCAATATTTTATAAATTGACTGCTGCATTAACATTGTTTTAAATTTCTACTTTTACTCCAACCCCATCTTTTTTTTACGCCAGCAGCACCCATTTCCTATTCAAACCAAACCAGCAGATTTTGTAAATGTGCTGTCAGTATATGACGTAAAATAAGTTCTAGAAAGTTTCTGAATAAAGTGTTTTTCCAGTATTTTACTGTCATTTTACTGTCATTTTACAGGGATGTTTCTTTTAACAGTGCTGAACATAACAGGATTTTACCTATTGAAATTTACGTGTACATTTACAGTAATTTGTTGGTTGTTTTTACAAAAAATAATAAAAAAAAGCACTTTGCTGTATGTGTCATTGATCAATTAGAAGCAAATTCTAGGAGAGGCAAGAGCTTTAGACACTCAACCTCATGAATTTCTATCATTTGACACCAGTTTGACTGTAAAAACTAAACTTGAAGCAAGTTGAATGTGGCTTATATTGCGTTAAAAAAAGTTCATTTTTACAAAAAATAAAACATAAAAAGTTGGATTGGTTTCAGTTTTTGCAGTGCAGCTGTGTAAAATGTCAGAAATTCTCAAGGTGTGTCTATGTCTGACTGACTTACATCAAGCCATTCTGGATTTTCTTCTCTTTATATGAAATAAAATTTTATGAAGTTATTCGGTAAGTTGATCAATGACACAGCTGCACTGCAAAAAGTATGTTTACCTGTAACTTTTAGTCAAAATTGTCTTATGCAAGTTAATGTGTCCAGAAAAAGTCCAGAAAAATGTCTTAATTCAGGATATTAAAGGTCAAAAATGATGCTTAAATTGCTTGTAGGGGTAAGAAGATGTTCCAACTTAGTGGAAAATTGTACATCTTATGTTTCTTGTTTATTTTGAGACATTATTCCTATTTCATGAAACTTCTTGGGGCATCATTTTTGTCTTTTAATATCTTGATACAAAACATTTTTCTGGACTTTTCCAGGTTAATGTGACTCATTTTTCCAAAAATGAGACATCAGCACTTGGTTGGATTTAATTTTTTGCAGTGTAGCTGTTGTTAAATCACAGATATTCACAAGGCAGACAATATTTAGTGTTTCTAAACATTTTTTAAAAAGTGGTAACACAGAAACTACTTGTGGTGCTTTTAAATGGACAGTTTGTAAAGGTGATATATCCATTTTGTTGTCCAGAAATAGCTGAAAAAGTAAACTTCTATCAAAGATGTAGGTCTAAAAACATGTAGGAAAGATGATTAAATTATATCTTTATATATGAAGATGAGCTAGAAAACACCTTTTTTGAACTCTGTAGAAGTTTTTGCTTTAATAACCATTAATTTGAGCCAACAGACGTCTGGGTTGTCCTTTAACATTTAACTTCAAGTTCATCTTAAGTTCACTTCACAGTGTTCCAGCTCTCAGTAGAAGGAATAGACTCAGAGAGAAATTAAAGGAGCCGCAGGCGCTTTAGAGATTGTTATTTCTAATTAGTGTAAATTATTCCTCTTCCCTTAAAATCCTGTTTAGCATGATGTCCTCGCCACAAGGAATCACATTTCCCATCTCTTGCTTATCAAACATTAGATGAATCAATAAGATATGTAAATAAGACTTGAGTGAACTCGATTTGGCGGAGCAATGTGAGCGGGAGAGAAAAAACAGAGGTGAGAGCGAGGAGTTTCCTGGGAGTCTGTAGAGCGCTCACGCTGCTAGCTTTATTAATCTCTCGTGCTTCAGCGGCGCAGTGTGACACCTCATCTCCAACACTGCCTGCTGCTCCTCCACCTTCCTCTGAAATTACAGTCGGTAATCTGGCACTCATTCCAGTCACAGAGGAAAGAGGAGAAAAAACAACGGGACATATTTGAGGAGAAATAAACATTTTAATTAAGTGTTTGGCACTGATAAGTTTAGATTTCACACTCACTCAAACAGGATAAGAAATTCAAAAGGCTCACATAAAATCAAAAGATTGGTATTCAGATATAGATCTGTCCTTTAGATACACTTTAAGTTAAATTATCTGCAGTGAAGCGTACAACTGGGGACACTAAGCATTATGTAGGCTTTAAACACAGGCCTGTCACATGACATTAAACTGTACACAGAATAAATACAAACTTTAAAATCTTTCTGAAGCCAGGGACAGCAGATGTCGGGTTTGATGTACGTCACATTGCGAGGAAACACACAAAGCTCTCAAGGCCTCTCAATTCAAAACTTCCTGTCCTGTGTAGAGGTAGATTTCGCAGGTCCTTGAACTATCATGCACCATGAAACTAGACAGAAACACATCCAATGGGAGACATCTGACATCCCTTTTCTGCGACAGCTCAGTCAGAATGTGATGCATTTTGCTTAAAGATGAAGTTTGACCAGAAAAGAGAAGAAGAAGAAGCAGTGTGGCCTAAAAACCCTATCAAGCAGTCTCAAGACGACAAAAACTAACCACAGAAGTCCCTCTTCTTTCAAAGACCTGACATTCCTGGTGATTAAAATCAGTGAGCACTGACAAAAAAAGTTTCTCCAAGGCTAAGGAGGCTCTGAGCTGAGCTGCTGCTTGTGTTTCAAGCTTTCTACCAGGAGCTAAGTTATCCACAGAGCCCTCCTGTTCTTTAAAACAAAGAGAATTGATGCTGGTGCCCCGACAAAAATGAGTTTTTCTGTATTTAGGGCCGCAAACTGAGCTGCCAACAGCTTCCTTGTTCAACTTGCGAGGGTTTTCAAGGCACAGTGTGGATATTAATCCTAAAGAAAAGTGCATGAAGAGCTACTTCAGGTTAGAAGTGAGTCTCGTGAACAATACTTAGGAACTGTGGGCTGCAAGCTGAGCTGCTGTTTTTCTCGGCCGTTATTAGCCATGAAATCAAAATAAAATAAAATAAAGCAGTTGTGTTAAAAATCTGTCTGTCATATGCTTCTAGGTTGGTGAAGAATTTTAAGGACTCTGATGGGCTGTATAGTGAGCTGCTTTTAGATTTTTCTCAAGCAAGATTTTTTAATTCTGGTCCTTTATAAGATAGTGAAAGATATGAAGACAGCAGACCGAGTGATTTTTCCAAAACAACAACAAAACAACAACAACATAATATGTAGAAGCTTCAATTTAAAGATTACATCTTACATTCTTTTAATATGGGGGCTGCAAGCTGAGCTTCTGACAGCTTCCTCGTTTCACTGGTGAGTTTATTTGAGTCACTTGATGGCTGTAATCCAGGAAAACAGAACACATCACAGGTTAGAAAGTGAGTCTCCTCACCACTTTTTGGATTATAAGGGTTGCAAGCTGAGTTGCTAATAGGTTCTTTATAACCAACAAACAAAATAAATATAATCAAGGCATTTTTCTTCAAATCTGTCCTTCATATGCTCCTAAGTAGGTATAGAACTCCAAAGCCATTGGTGAACGGTGAGTTGAGCAGCTTTTTGACTTTAAAACCTTTTTTTTTAAACCTTTTTGAGATATTTACAAGAAGAAGATATATTGAGAAAGCAGAACCAGTGATTTATGCTATAAGCATGATACGTGGACGCTTCAGTTGAGAGATCAAATCTCACAATTTTGCTCTGAATATGGGGGCTCAAGGCTGAGCTGCTGATGGCTTTCTTGTTCAATTTGTGAGTCCTCAAGGCTGATTATGGATTTTAATTTCAGAAAAAACTGCACAATAAGCAGTTCCAGATTAGAAAGAGAGTCTCTTTCGAGAGTCTCTTTGTATTTTGGGAGCTGCAAGCTAAGCTGCTGTTTTTTTCCTTGGTTGATATTCACGATAATATATAATAAATTGAATCACAAAGTATAATGTTGATATTACCTAAGAAATTAAATCACAGAGCAGCTGTGATAATCAATGTCATGTACTTCAAAATAGAAATAGAATGTCAAGATAGGCTGCAAGCTGAGCAGCTTTTAAACTTTCTCAGTAAGATATCTTTCTCAAAAAAGATGATCAGCTCTCTTGTGTGTAATTGAGGATTCCTTAATAGGTCATATTTTTTGTTTTAGGTATTTTTGTTTCAGTACTGGATTAGACAGCTGGAGACAAACTGGATTCTTGGGGTGGGGGGTGGTCCTTAAAAGTTTACAAGATTCATGGGATTAAGAAAGCATGTGCATGTTGGTTCCACTTATTGGCTCCTGATGGTGACACAAATTTTGCCATATGTAACTTTGGGACCAGAGGTGTTGCATTAAATTAAGTTACCAGTGGACCGCAACAACAACTCTGAAGTTTGGCTGGACTCAAAACTGACTCTGACACTGATATAACCCTTCAGTTTAGGTTTTTAACTGGATTTGAGTCACCTTTTTGAACCTTTTCCCCAAATAAGAGAGAAAACCAGCAGTATAATAAATGCAGAGACAACAACTGATGCAGGTAGACCCTGAAATCAGTGATTCCTTGATAGGGGGCTGCAAGCTGAGCTGCTGCTTACTTAAGCCCAGTTTCTTCTATAGGTTCAGTTCTGTTTGTCTTGGTACGTCATGCATTTTGTGGTGTTTCCTTTGACCAAAACTGGAACAGGTCCCCAGATTACTGACACCATCCCACTTTTTGGTACCTGTCTGTTGGGGTGCCAGACATACCAATCTGACACCAGAAAGTGGAGCTAGAAACACTGCAGTCCATTGAGCGGTCTAAAGAATCTCGTGAAGATAGTTTTTTTTGTTGGGAGAATGGCAACACGAAAAAGTGTGACCTGTTTTGCGTTTCTCTTCTTTGTTGGATTTATTTATGTATCACGCTATTACATAGCTGACGCAGCGATCAGCATCTAGCTTACACGCCTCCTACCAAGAGACGGCAGGGTTGACTGTGGAAATGCAGATCAGGCTTCACTGATCCAACCTGATCCAAACTGTACTGATCCATACTGGACCGCTGAGTGGAAACAGGGGCTATAGGCTCCTCAAATTATTTTATTGTTTAAAACCAGGTGTACGTGTGTTTAAAAACTCCAAGAGAGAAGTCAGCTTCAGTTTTTGAACATCCAGATGACAGAGCACTTCAGGAGAGTCAGATAAATGAAGATATGCTGAGGAAGTTTAAAAACCCAAACAGGAGTGAGACCTGATACATTAACAGAAGTATATGACTGTGTCTGTCTCTGACATTGTTCCTGTGTGTGTTCCCAGCATCTTCTCTTTCCTTTCCTCTGCAGCTGAATGTCTGGTGCCCTGAAGTCTGTTTCCTGATCCTCTCTCTTCTTTCCTGCAGCCGCTGAGCGTTTCCCTGACGTATTTCATGTAATATGGAAAAATCCACATAGGAGGATGACTCTTTCACCTCCAGTTCCAGAAAGTGAAGCAAGCTTCATGATAAAACTTTTCCCTCGCTGTCCACTCGATCCTTTTTCGGCCGTTAGAAGTCAAACCAGGCCGCTGCTTTTCATCCACCCATCAAAACGTCCTCTGTCGCTGCATGCCAGGGTTTGCATTTATTCGGGTGTGAAGCGTATCGGGCGCAGCGGGGAGCGCAGAGGTGCTGCTGGCAAACTGCAAGGTCACTGACAAAGAAGCGAACACACAAAGAGGAAGCCAAAGAGAGACAAATGGTTCAGGGGAAGCCATCGCAGGTCACCTTCGAAGCTCGCTGTGCTCCGGGCCTCGAGTTTCACTTTTGAAAACTTGGAGAAGTTTCCTGAAAATGCTGCTGCAGTCAGTTCCTCCTAAGTGCAGTTTGAAGAGATAGAACTTTGACTTTCTGACTTTAAACAATCCTCAAATCTTTGTCTCTTTGTGCTCCGGTCTGAACGAGTCCCTGACAGCGAGGAGACCAGAGGCCAGGAGGTGTCCGCTCACTTTGCTGTGCCACTCCTGCGACCGACCCCTGAAAGGAGAAAACAGACGTTTCATGCAAAAGAAAACTCTCACAGTGCAAACTTTTCCCACTTCACTTTTAAATGTGGTGAATTAAAGAACAAGCCCAGAGCATATTTTCCTGTTCGGCTCATAAAAGGGCAAACTTTCACTTTCAGAATCTGTGCTGAAAACTTTGGAGAAAAACACCCAAACAGCCTCTTCCTCATCTCCACACAGGAAGTGTAACATGTTAGTCATGAAGAGCACACCCACATGCCTACTGGGTTGAAGATTTAAGATGATATCACGGTGAAAGACTTTCTGGAATGAGCATAAAACGCCATCATCATCTTGCTGTCATGAATAAACATTGTGCATGTACATTTTTAAAACCCTGCAAGGCAGAGAGTTTGTGTTTCAGAAATGACACATTTTTTCTGACTGCAGCAGACGACAAACAGCCATCCACACGGAGAGAAATCTGCGTCTGGTTTTATAAATATCTCCAATCAGAGAATCTGAACCTTATCACAGCAGACAGCTTCAACTTTTAGCAAGAGATGCAAAGTTATTAATGACAGGTTCAGTCTGACAATGCCTTTCTATTAGAGCTTAATGTCCTCACATGATCTACCTAAAAAGAAGTATTAATGCTGGATGTTCAGACTGAGCATGTGCAGATTTTCAAACCTCTACAAATTCATATATTGTAAAAAAGAAAATTTCGGCTCATCCACCCATTGTTATGTTCAATACATTTTCCCACAGTCTGTCTGCAGCCACTATCCAAACAGTGTAATGTATGACTGTGTGTCGTCTGCATAACTATGGTAGCTGACTTTGCTGTTTTCTTTAATCTGAGCCAGTGGGAGCATATAGATGTTGAACAGAAGAGGTCCCAGGATGGAGCCTTGGGAGGCTTAATGTTATTTTTGTAGAGATACTACAGGGGTACCAGAGGGACAGGATAAAGACTTAAAATTAGCACAATACCCCTCTTTAACGTTATTGTACCCTGTCTGTGTGCATATTTACTTTCATTTTTGGTCTGACACACTCTGCAACTGTGTTAATTACATAATTTATGAAGTAATGTACTATGTGTGCTATAATAATAATTTGGACATTTGAGCTTGAATATGATTAGTCAGGAGCAAGGGTCTGCAACCTGCAACTCTGGAGCCTCATGCAGCTCTTTGACTCCTTCGAGTGGCACCTTGTAGCTTTATTTTTCTTTAAGCTATGACAAAAAAAAAAAGGCTTGGATAAATATTTTGTTAAACTAAATATGCATCACATCTTGCAATAAAGATTTTAATTTTTTAAATATCTTTTGTAAATGTTTTGAATTTCTTTTTCTTTCTTTCTTTCTTTCTTTCTTTCTTTCTTTCTTTCTTTCTTTCTTTCTTTCTTTCTTTCTTTCTTTCTTTTATTTTAACATTTTTTTAAATTTAGAAAAGGAACTTCAAATTTTTAAAATTTTGGCAAATTTCTTTTTTTATTTTCTGCATATTTTCAATATATTTAAATTCAATTTTTGAAAAAAAAATAATAAAATTTTGATTTTTTTTAATTTAAACTGTCCATTTTTTCATTTGTGAAATTTTTTGAAATTTCTTTTTTTTTTGGAATTTTTCAAATTTTTGAAATTTCAATTTCTTTTTTGAAAAAAATTCCAAAGTTTTTGGAATCAGTGAAAATTTTGCAACTTACTGAAACCTTATTAATTTTACAAATCTACAAAACTAATGACATTACATTTCTTTTTCTTTTTTTTTCTTTTTTTAATTTTTTACCTCATTGTTACTTAATGTGAAGATAAGTATATTTTGTGGCTTATGAATAACTTTTATCCAGGTGAAAAAATGGCTCTTATGAAAGCAAAGGTTGCAGACCCCTTGTCTAGAGGGAGCTACACGGAGGCTCCCTCAGTGGGAAAAGCCTGATGGCTTTAATGGCATTAAAGCAGAAACACAGCTCAAACCCCCCCCCCCCCCCCCCCCCCCCCCCCCCCCTTTAATTTTGTCTTGTATCAGACCAGTAGTTGCTTGTCTTGAACCAACATCTTGAAGCTGTTATTTGAACCATGACAAAACGCTTAGTGTGTTGGAAGGAATTGAGATCACATCTTAGAAACTGTAAAACAAAAATGATATTTACCTTTACTTGTCATTAATACTCAGAATCAAAGCTGCTCTGTTATGGTTTCTTTTTTGTTTGAAGTAAGATTTAAGCTGCTCTCTTCTTTCACCTTCTATGTGTGTTAGAGGTTTAACGTACTCCATGCTTCTCTCTCTGAGCCCGTAACGTCTTTCATTTCCTGCAGGCGATAGGATCAGCCTCACTGTAAAAAGCCGCGCTGACCTGGATGCTGCTGACCTGATGTCTCGCCTTGAAAGCTAACAAGCACTTGAAATTAATGTGGAAGGAAATAAGACAACGGGTGCTGCTCAGACATTTAGCCTGAGCTCTGTCAGGAGAGGAAATTAAAGAAGAGAGGAAGTGACAAAGAAAGAGAGACAGCATCCATTCCCCTCGGTGATTTCTTTCTTATGTAATGGCAAAAAGATGCAGCTCAGACGCTTCTTTCTGAACATGCGGAAAATAAATCCACTGACATGTTCAGCTGAGACCTCTGCAGCAAACCAACCTCAGGGCATGAATCATGAGGAGGAGGGCTATCTTTCCTTCTCTAGCTATCATCTACAGGGAGGCTGCAGAGTTCACGCACATAGAGCGGGCTCAATTATGACAAACAAGATGGACCAAGAGCGCTTCCCAGCTACTGCAGCTCAGCGTGCCTTTGTTTGTGTTTTATTCTACAGGTTTTAGTAACTCCCTCCCTCCCTCAATTTTCTCTCACCTGGTGTCAGTCCGGCAGAGGTGCGTCAGCCGGGTCTTCCTGGCTCCTGTAGGCTCCAGCAGATAGAGACAGGAGTGAACGTGAGCTCTGACGCCCTCCAACAGAACCCCAGGGTGATCCGTGGATACAGAGGAGAGGTACAGAGGGCCGGAGGACGGGTCGGCCTGCCAGGTCCTGAAGAAAGAAATTATGTAAAGAATCTACGGGGGCACCAGAGGGACAGAAAAAACACTTCAAGAAAATGCACAATAACCCCTATTTAACATTATTTTACCATGCCTGTGTGCATATTTTACTTTTATCCTAGGTGTAACACATCATGCAAATGTGTTTGTTTTGGGTAGTCTATAAATAAATGTATCATTATGTGCTGTTTTTATTATTTTATATCTTAGAGCTTGAATATGTCTCCTTTCAGAAGGAGCTACACCTCTGCAGAGAAACTGCACGTTGCTGAACACAACCAAAACTAATTGCAGGAGGAGCACAGCTCAAACATTAACACAATACTAGTTCATTATTTACTGTCTTTTTTCTTTTTATCTAATATTTACTTCTGTGATTATTGCAAAATGCAAAATGCACACATTTTTGTGACTTTTTAGCAGGAAGCACTGAGCATCTATCAGAGAGAAACCTTTATGTTGTTTCTTTTTGTTTTTTTCTTAAGAATAAAATCCTCTCTTCGTGCTTCTCTTGTTGGTTTGCATTATGCAGCAGCTCTGGTTTCAATGACTTGCTCTGACTCTGAGTTCTTGTTCGTCTTAAAAAGAGGAAGTACGACAGAGTAACTCAGTGTGACGCCACCCAGCTGTGAACACAGATACTGTCACGTCTGGTCTGACTTCAGGCTTGGATTAAAGTTTCATCAGCTGACTCAGAAACACCTTTCCCTCTCAGAGTATTTCTGGGTTTGACTCGTCTGTTCTCTCCGCCTCGTCGAGCTCAGTGGGTCGGACGAATGGAGGCCTGTGAAGCCTGGGGCTCGCTGTGCCTCATTACCTGAGCAGCAGATGCTCCTGTGAGGGTTGGGAGCCCAAGCTGTGGCCCTGGTTCTTCAGGACGTAGCGGTAGACCTCGGCGTCCTTGGATAAAGTTTGGATTATGGCGGCCTGGCTCAGGTTTGACTCCCAAAGTGCCTGATCCCTCAGCAGCCGCTGGAGTAGCTCCTTTTGAGCAGATTCAACCTCTACAACTCCACGCCACATCCAAAGAGGGCAGCCGTCATCCATCTGCAAAGGGGGAGGAGGAAGAGGAGGAGAAACAGGAAGAAAATTGCTTATCAGTGGTACCAGAGTCATTTCTTCTTCAATGAAACTTCTTCACTTTTTCACTTTAAAAGTCAGAGGCTAGGGGTTACAAACTGATGAGACAGGATTACCACATGATGTTTGCAAGCCATGAAGGGAATATGTTAATGAGAAGGACAAAAAGGAAAGGAAAAGAACAGACAATAAAAAAGTGACAGACAAAGAAAAAGAAGATGTCAAAGAAGTAAGTTTTAAAAAAAAGCAGACAGAGAACAAAGTAGAAAAAAAGTAAAAGCAAAAAGGTGAATAAAATAGAAGCACAGAAAAGTGAAACATAGATATAAAGGAGAAAGGAGGAAAACAAACAAAAAAACAAAACAACAAAAAATAAAAAGATGGAGGAAAAATAGATAAAATTAGTGAAACAGAGCTCAAAAAGACAAGGAAGGAGGTAGGCAGTATAGAAAGAGGGGAAAAAAACAAGGAGTGCAAAACAAAGAAAAAAAAGAGAAAAAAATTGAGAGGGAAAAAAATGGCAGTCAGTCAGTCAGTCTGTTGTTTTTTTATTTGTCAGTCGGTCAGTCATTTTATTTATTGGTCAGTCAGTCAGTCAGTTAGTCAGTCAGGTAGTCAGTCAATTTTTTTTTGTCAGTCAGTTGGTCAGTCAGTTGGTTGGTCAGTTGGTTGGTCAGTTGTCTGTCAGTCAGTCAGTCAGTCAGTCAGTCAGTCAGTCAGTCAGTCAGTCAGTCAGTCAGTCAGTCAGTCAGTCAGTCAGTTGTTGGTACCTTCTTGTAGCTCAGCTCCACATGCTCTGGGCCTGGATGACTCTCCCAGCCTCGGCTCTTCTCTCTGGTCTCCTTCAGGAGCAGCTGGGTACTCTGCTGCAGCCTCCTCAGACCTTCATTCTGCTCCTCCTCAGCCACGCTCTGAGATGCTGATCCTCCTCCTTCCACTGAGTCCTCTGAAGGTCCTGCTGCACTGAAACCGGGCCAGAACTCTGGAAGCTGAAGAACAAGAAGTTAGTAAGCGTGAGATCTTTTAATTCTGACGTGAATCTTCAGGATGTTTGGTGTCTGTACCTGGAAGAGCTTCTGTGCCTCTGTGATCATGTTGGCGAGGCCCTGCGTGGCGGCTAAGTTCTCGCTTAGGTCTCTCTGGTCAGGGCGGCCAAGGCTGTACTTCCTGTGACTCGACCTGCAGCGACAACAAGTGATGAGGTCAGATGGGAAAAAACACCATGTCAGCGTCAGGCTGAAGCGGAACTGTATGCAAACACTTCCTCTGTGCTTCCTCGAGGTTCTGAGACTCTGATGTGGAGTCAGCATGTCTGTAAGTCAGCGTCACAGCTGCTGACAGATTCAGGTTACTCCAGAAAGTTTTCACGCTTCATCACTGAGCTTTACCAGAAACTGACGGCTTCACGTAAAGCTGTTTGTCCTGATTTTATTTGATATAAAGCTCTTTCTTTCATGCTGGTTCAGCTGCAGAGGCAAATGTTTTGGCGCTTAAAACAAGTTAAGATGCACAAACTGGAGGCTTTGGATCATTAAAAATAAAAACTCAGTCAGAGAGAAGGGAGGTGAGATGATGTTTCACAGATCTGTGGGGGGACAGCTGCAAGCTGGAGTCAATTTTCCAAGTTATTGTTCCCGCCACAGTGTGCGACATGATTTCTGACAGGCGGGAGGTAGGAAGCGCTGCTTGTGCCGTGAAGTCATTTCCAACCTCCGTCCCGTCGGCCTGAAGGGAGGAAAAGAGCTGACGTTTGGAGAGGAAGAGGTGGAGATGAAAGGAAGGGAGGAAAGCACAGGAGGAGGAAGAGGAGTTAATGAAAATAAAGAGGTGATTACAAGCACGGGAACAAAAAAACAAGGAGGAGGAGGAGGAGACACGACAGGAAGAAAATGAGCAGAGCGATAAAAATGTGGAGGAGAGAGATGATGATGATGTAAGGGCGGACAGACGAGGGTAGAAACATCAGGATGTTTAGAAAGAGAGGATGAAAAAGAGGAGGAGACCTGGTTTGACAGCAATCATCGTGTCAGGAAGACAGAGAGAGCTTCGAGGGACTGAACATGGCAGGAAAACGCTTCATAAATCTGCTGGCTTTTTCCTCTTATTCATTCAAACTATTTTATGTGAAACTGGTATACTTTTTTTTGCAGTGGAGTGTATGCAATAATCACTTGAAAGCAAAATGTATACACTTAATGAGGCAATATGCAATATTTTTGGAACAGTTTTTTTATTCTGTTCTCTGTGTATTGCTCTTTTTATACTGTGTACAATGATTAATAAAACAAATAAGTGTAAAATTGTCTTCAGTTCTGGAAAATAAATTTTGCTGTGAGAAAAAAAAAACAGCAACAAAATTACTTCTAAAGGCAGTTTATATCCCACACTGTATATTTTCTTGTGCATTAACTTGTTTGGGTGCAATATCCACTAATGAGTGGAAAAGAAACATTTTGTTACTGCCATTAGGTGATTCTTTTAATAGTTAATGTACACTTTAAGAGCTTAATGAAGATATTTACTGTATAAGGTACACTTTTACTATCAAACCTTGGTTAAATAACATAAGGCTATTTTCTCTGTTAGATAAAATAACAAGATATAGAACTGATCTATAAGAGAGGTATGCAATGCAGTTTCCCCTTCATTTCAAGTTTTGAATAAACTAAAAAACTAAACTTAACAACAGACTAGCTCTGCAGCTTTCCTTTTTAAGAATGACTTTTTTACACCACTGATCGTTGGTTACAGTTGCTTGCCCCCGGCCCCTAATGTAGACGGTGCTTCTCTCCGGCCCAGCAAAGAGTTGGTGCACCTGGAGCCAGTGCATTGTCTGTGGAGCATGAGCACGAGCACCAGTTCGGTCCAAAAGGTTGTTTAAAAAAAACAACAACTTTATTTCAGCCTCTGTCTGAAAGACTTTGTTTCGGCTGCCGTCTCTTGAAGACTCCTCGCTCAACAAACCCCCTTCACTCTGATTGGCCAGATCTCTCGCTGGAGGCTTGTATGAGGCGGAGCTGTAGGGATACCTTGGTGTTTCATACCCAAGTGGCAACATCCAGTTAGTGAAAATGAAGCCTGTGCGGAAGTGCTGAATGTTGCTGTTCAACAAGAATCCGCTTGAATCTGGCTGCAGAAAGACCAGAAGTCACGTACACACCCAGCCATAAAAAAAGACTTTTACAGCATTTAAAAGCATATTTACAGCCTGGTTCAAAAAACGGCATAATTTCTCTATCAGCACCCACTGTACCGTGTGTGAATTTTTTTTTCGTAACTTGGCGGTTTAGAAGTTATTAGGATTGTTTGATCTTACAATCAGAGGCGCAGCTCAGGTCACATGACTGACGAGCACCCTGTAGCTGTTCGCAATAAAACTAACAGCCGGATTGGCTTCATTTCAAGTGTCAGGAACAGATGGGTGACGTCGCGAAGGCTATTTCCATGTTTTTTACAGTCTACGGTCATGCCTTGACTCTTTTAAGTGTTATGAAACAGTCAGGAGATCCTTTTTTAATGACCATCATCATTTCAGCAAGTCTCATGAAGATCTTGTGGAGATCTGGTGTTGGATTCAGGGATTTCTACAACATATGAATAGGTAGAGGTTTGAAAATCTGCGCATGCTCAGTCTGCACATCCAGAAGTAGTTTTTCTATGTTGGAAGCAGTCCCGATCACACCCTCTCTCATCATTTCCTCCCATCTCTCCTCCCTCTTCCTCTCTTTTTTTCTTATCAGGGAGTGAAGCCGGGCTCAGATGAAGCTGTTCCAGGTTACATAACGTGCTCTCTGTGTACACAAACTGTGCTGACAGATGGAGCATATGTGTTCCTGTGCATGTATGTGAGTGCTGAAGCTGGACCAGATCCAGAGGTGATGCAATCCGTGAGTATGGAGGAGTTTAAGACTCTTCAGATCAGCAGAGTAAGGGAAAAAAGGGACAGGACCTGAAGCTGCTGAGGACATGAGCGAGCACATATTCAGACACACATGATGAAAAGCTCTCAGCTCACCTGGCTGCTTTCACATCTTTTTTCAAGTTGTTCAGGTGGAAAAGTGATGGAGCCAGACACACGGCGATGTTGGTTGGAGTCATCTGGTTCTCGTCCACGCAAGAGACCACGTCACGAAGGAAGAAGAGCAGTGTGCGAAGAGCCTCCCTGTTCTCGTCAGGAAGTTGTAAGATGGTTGCCTGAGCTGCCACCAGCTGCTGATCCTTCGGGAAATCTGTGAGCACAGAGAGAAACAGGCGATTCCTTGATGTTTCAGGGTTCAAATGATGGGATGAGAAAATAAGGCAGCTCATCAGTAACTGTGCTGTAAAATATAAAATCTGCTGATACACCTTCACCGTTCACTGAAGACGAATCAAAAGTGTTTTTTTAAGGCAACGATGAATCATGGTTTGGGATAATGATGTGGTTAAGTTGGGGTAGAATTTGAAAACAGCAATAAAAAGTCATTGTTTTGAAAACAGAGACATGATTGTTGGAAAAAAATCAAAAGTATGAGATCAAAAAGTTGTTACTATGAGAAAGTTAGTCAAAATTATGAAATGAATCAAAATTTGAAGAGGAAAGCCATAATCCTGAAGATGAAAAAGTGAGTCAAAGTTTTGAGATGCAAAGTTCCAAATAAGTAACAAGATGCCTGAACTATAAGAAAAACAAATCTCATTTATGAGACAGTTGTTCAAAGATATGAGAAATTATGAGAAGGTATGTCAAAATGATAATAAACATTTAGATAAACAATCACAAAATTAGATAAAAATCTGAACTTAGAGCGAAAATCTAAGATAAAATGCAAAACTTAGAGAATGGATTTTATGCTCATGAGACACAAATCTGTAATCATTAGTAGTTAATCATCACCTTGAGATGGTTTAAAAATTGTGTAGAGGTAATTATTAGGTAAAAAGTCATAATGATGAAAAGATGTGTCAAATATTTCAGATAAAAGTTTTCACAAGGGCAATTAAAAAGTCAGAACTATGAGATAAGAAGTCCCAGTTATGAGAAAGTTAGCCAAACTATGGGATAAATCTAATTTTTTAAAGATGTCCAAATGGTGAGATCAAAGTCGTTAATGCGAGAGTCAGGTGATATGATGATAAGAATGTGATTATCACTTAAAAGTTACAAAAAATAATGAAAAAATTGGAGCTTTGGACATAACTTATTTTGAAGTTTGTTGCACTAACTAGGGTTTTCCCTTCTGTCTAATTTCTTGCTTGTGGTTTAAGTAGCTTTGGACAAAAGCCTTTGATAATGAAATTGTAGAGTTGAAGAAGTTGTATATAAATCAAAATTTTAAGAAAGTAAGTAAAACAATTAGATAAAACATCATAGTTATCACAAAATCCAAAAACCAAATAGAAATAGAAAAGTAACATTTATATGAGATATGCGGAAATGAGTCAATCAATTAATCAGTTGTAACTGTGAGAGGCCATCACTGTGAGATAAACAGTTGTCATCAGAGAGTATGCCCCAAAATGAAATTGTGAGAAGAAAATAATAAAAAGGAAAATCATAAATGATACAAAAAGTCAAAATAATGAGACAAAAATGAAAAACGGAATAGAAAGTATTGGATTTTAGATAGTCAACTAAATAAGTCAGAAGTAAGTTTAGTTTAGGCAAGTCAATACTAAGAATTAAAAAAAATATCTAGAATGAGAAAATCAGTAAATGATAGATAAAATGTCCTAAGAATTAACTAATGGTCATACTGATGAGATATTAAGTTGTTTTATGAGATCAAAAGTAGAGATTATGTAAAACTATCCAACATATGAAACTATTTTTAGCTGGTCTCTTTCAAAGCTGCCAGTGGCTCACATTGATAGATGTGGAGGAAGGATTCACAGAGTCTGCTGGTAAAGATGGGTTCAGGAAGGTCTCTGAAGTACTGCTTCACCATGTCTGCGACATCGTACGCAGACTGACCGTCGTACGAAACGTGGTCAGGGTCCGATTCCACCAACTCACGGAGGTACTGGATGCGAGACTTAACGCCCGACTTACGGAAAAGACCCACCTGCAGAGAGACAAATTCAAACATTTAAGACACAGGTTGAACATTTTCCAGTATTTCTAGAAGTTTCTGAAGCAGCTCCTCACCTGGTCTAAACACTCAGTCTTTAGGTGAACCAGAGCTCTGAGGATGCTAGGAGGGAGCGGCTCCCCTGTCTGCTGGACGCTGAGGAGCAAAGGCACCCCGAACACCTGCCGGCCCTTCATCTCCAGCACTTTGGTCCTCTTTACAGGTTTGGGGACAGTCCTGGAGGTAAAAGGAGGCTTAGTCTGACTCTGCAGGATAAATCGTCCAAGTAATTCCTCATTTCAACCGGTCGAGTGTAAATAACTCAACCAGCTGCTGCTGGATGTTTCCTTCTGAAGGGAAGCCAAATAAACATTTTGAGGTTGCATAACTCCCTGAGGAGTGACGTTTCCATCAGCTCTGAGGGAAAATATGCAGATGCCAGAGATTAGACGGGTCCAGACTGAAAGCTCAACTTGACTATTTATTTATTTTTGACTTTTGTTTAGATTTGGATAATAGAAAGCTGAGTACATTTTGTGAGAAAGTGCTGCAACACTCTGAAGAAAACTCGACTCATTATCTGAAAAGTGATAAAACCACGTCAGGACTTCAGCTTTACAAATTGTTTTCTCCCTTGGGTGATATTCTCCAGAAACAAGGCCCTATTTTCCGAAAACGCCTCAGAGGATCTGCAATTTAGACCCTTCATGGCACCAGTGGTTAAATTGGTTATATTATAATGGGTTTAAAGCAATGTTGAAGCCTGAAGACTCTTTGGGGCTTTGCAGCAGTAATGTCATAGCACAAGGTTTTCTCTCTTCTAAAGCTTTGTCAGTCTGACCCTGGGGCTCTGTGGAGTTGGAAATATCAGTTTCAGCTTCGTATTTAATGAATCCACCAATGTCCAACTCAAAGCCAATGTGCAAAAGTCTCTGAACATCAAACTCAGTGAGTATAAGTAAAGCAGCAACCTTAAAATGTAAAGCCAATGCAAAAACGCACAGTTCTTGGAGTGTCCACTAGAGGCCTGTCTGCAGAAACAGACGACACCTCATAAACACCCATTTGAAAAGTCGATCTCTGCAGCAAAAATAAACATCTTTACAACCTGGTTTGAAACATGATTTCAGTCTGAACTGATCATTTCTCTATCAGTTTATATTGAACAGGGGGAACACGCCATTTCCAAAGTTATTAAACTTACACATTTTTTAGCTCAAGCAATATTCAGTATTTATGAGCATGCCACTTAAATTAAACTAAATTTTGCACGTTTTAGACCAGGGACTCCTGCATCCTTCCTTCCTGCTGCTCTGAAAGACTTCATAGCCCTTTCTGCAGCCTTAATTTTCACCTGACTTCAGTGTGTCCTTAGTTTAGACTCATTAAGGCCAGTTTTGGTTGCTGTCTTGCAAAAAAGGTAAACCTGTGCTTCAAACATGTCTGTGACGCAGAAAGTCAGGATAAGCAGTGGACAGAAAGCCAGTCATCTGAATGAACACATATGAATAAAAAAATAAAAAAAGGTGAAGCTCCTCGGCAGTCTGACCCTCTTCGGAGGGAGAAAGTTGTCGTAAATAGATCAGAACGCCTCAGCAGTTATCCAGCAAGCAGAAAATACGACACTTTGCTGTGATTTCTCTGCGCTGCATCACCAAGGTGAGGCACCAGTGCTCCCTCTGGGCTTTCTCTTTCTTAACTCTGGAAAGTAGTTTATTTATCCTGAAGCATGATACTGTTTTCTGTTTTTTTTTTTTTATTTTTAGGCCGAGGCGAGGTTGCACCTGAGCCATGAATAATGAATGACTTTCTAAATAGGCTGCCTGAAATATTTACCCCCCACCCGCCCACCTGCCCTGCTTTCCATGCTTGTTTCCTTGAAGAAGTTTTTCCACACAGCTGTGCGGGAGCAGAGTGATACCACGAAAAACCAGACCTCAGCTGAACCCTCTCACTGCATGTAACACGCTAACTCCTCCCGGGTCTTACCAGTTCCAGCCCTGCTTGCTGGACGGGGAGTATTTGTCCATCAGAGCGGTGAGTTTGAGCAGAGAGAGCTTTTGCAGCAGGAGGAACTGGGACACGGACTGGGTCTCCACTCCTGGACTGGAGGGTATGGAAGGCAGACTCTGCTCACTGGACCAGTGCAGCTGCTGGCTGACTCTGCTGGAAGCACAACAAGGGGGGGATTAAGAGCACAAGCACATGAAACACACATAAAACACACACTAATGTGTCAACATGTTTGTAGAAAGTCATCTCTGACTTCATGGTTTCAACTTCTGTTCTTAAAATAATGACTCACTTTCTAATAATGTGACTTTTTTCTAGCTCAGAACTCTGTTTTCATTTCTTTTTATTGAATTTGTATCTAAAAAGTTTTCCTTTACACATTTCAACCTTTTTCTTTCAACTCATAATTATCCACACATTTACATTTATTTCATCATAATCTTACAATAACCATGATAATAATAAGAAGCTTTCTCATAAAATCAGATTTTGTTTTAGAACTTAGAAATGACTTTTTTGTCTTACTTCTGCGGTTTTGCCCCCCAAAGATTTTACTTTTATCCCATTATTTTGACTTATTGCTGTTCTTTGGCTTCTCACTTTGCAAAAAGACATTCACAGGATGTCCTGTCAACGTCATTTTTGGACACACTGTTACTCCAGACAGTGTCTTTTTATGATCATCCATTTATGGTGCCCACAGTACGTCTGTATAAGAGCTACCCACTGAACAAAGAAACAATCAAAATCTTTGTCCATGCCGGGCCTTGAATCAGCATCCCTCTAGTTTCAAAGACTAGTCACTATGGACTAAGTAACTATCCCTACTGCTGGCACTGCAGCCTTTTTGGCATTCTTATTGGTTTTATACCACTTCTAGATTCTGTGCATAAGGGTTGTCCAGTTTCAGAGGGTAACACACTTTCCTGGACTATTTCCCTGTACTTTTATTTGATTTTCTCGGTAGGAGATAGTTACAGTAAATACTAACAAAGGCATTATACATTTCCACTCCAAACCTGCGGCTGAGCCAAACAAAGCTACAGGAAAATTAACCACTATAGGATAACAAATGAAATCATTTCATAAAATGAAACACAGGAAACATTAACAAGTTAGAAAATGTTACTTTTGTTCAAGAAGAATGTTTAAAATTAGAGTCTGAAAATGATGTCTTTTAAATGTCTCTTGGTGCAGTGGGCTCACTCACTCACTGATGACTTCAGTTTAGACGTCCACTCGACGTCCAAAAAGCCAACATTCAAATGTTGACCTGCATATTGATGCCCAGATGGAGTCATGGTTTGATGTAAAAAAAATCAGACCTAATTTGAGTGTTGTGTAGACATCCAGAATTGGTCTTAGACCAACAGACATGATATAGACATGTCCAACATGTCCATCTGCACGTCCAACAGATTTTTAATGTTTAGTGGACTATTCTCTCAAACTTCCACTTATCTCATAATTCAACTCTCTTCTTTTTTTCCAAATCTCATAATTTGTCCTTTTATCACAAAATTCAACCTCCTGTTTTACAATTGTGATGTGAGTTTCTCATAATTTTAAACTCTTGAATATTACTATTATGAACTCTAGTTTTTATTTCATTTTATTGACTTTTTGTCTTGACTTTTTGACAATTTATCCCATAACTCTGATTGATGAATCTTCAACACCAGTAAGCGTGTGTGGAGCCCAACTGTACAGGGGAATACAACCACCTCCAAACTAATTACAAAAAATAAAAATAAAAACAATGATACAAAAATGCGAAGTGACTCATCAGTATTTTCAGAATGAACAAGTATTTTTCAGAGGGCCTGATCACAGCAGTCTCATACGAGTAAATTTTGGAAAAAAGGTAAGAGTAGTTCTATATATATATCTGACCTGCTTGAACAGATATTTTTTGTATTTGGGGGATTAATTCATGTTGGTAAATATGATCATTCTGGTCAAACTGGAAAAAAAAATGACACTGAAAATTCACCAACCTCCACTTAGAGTCAACATTTCAGTTCAGCTAAAACTCTGGACCAGTAGGTTTCCTCCTCCATCAGTTCACTGTGTTGGTATGTTTGAAAAGTCTCTCTTCTCACAGAGTTAGCTCTGTATTTAAAACCAGGCCAGTAAAACACAGCCGGAGCAGAAAATGAGGGAATGATCCTTCAGCGTTTACACCCTGACCATGTGGCTGACTTTACGTTACAGGAGAGGAATCATAACTTTTTATCGCTCTGTATCCAAAAACAAATATGCAACAAAGTGAAGAGTTATAAAAGCTGCTCCATAAAGAGGCGATCAAACTCTTCACCATGAGACAGTAGCCTGAGGAGATGAAGCCTCATTATTTGTGTTTTGGAATATAAAGGTCAATATAAAATCTTTTTCATAGACATTTAACTGAGCCACTTAAATGTCACTTCTGGTGCTCCTCAGATGCTTTAATGATCTGCTTTTACCAACTCTCGTCAATTTGAGTTTTACTGCTTGTGAAATAAGTTTGGTGCTTTAGAAATAAAAACTACACTTCAAGGTTCCTCACCTGCTCCTGGGCTGTGCTGACCTGCTCTTCTGCTCCTCCTCCTCCTCCTCCTCCTCTTCTTCATCTTCATCTGCCTCCAGGTGAATGTGGCTCGAGGAGGAGGGGCAGGGGGAGGTGGTGGAGGAGGAGCTGTGGGCAGGTGAGTCTTGAGAGGAAGAGGAGGCACAGGAGGATGAGGAGGAAGAAGAGGAGGAGCTCCTCTGACACTCGTCCTCAGAGAGGTTTTCAGACCAGGTGGAGACCAGCTGTTGGAGGTTGCTGATTCTCTCCAGAACGCTGTCCAGGGCTGAGAAAACATCCTCACCTGCCAACAGATGACTCACCTGAGGGAAAAAACAAAATCAGAAGATTTAAAAAAATAATCTCTGTTACTGCAGAAACCGTTTAAGGGTTCATGCATCAAGCAGCAAAAGATGCTTTACAACTAACAGAACAAGGAACTTTCAGCCTCTGTAAGGAACTAAATGGTTCCTGTGGTCCATTATGGTCTTAAGTCCCCTGAAGATTATCCAAATCAGACTGGTGACGTAATGAGAAGAAAAAAAAGTAACTGCACTACACCACCAGACCTGTAGAAGGAGACCAAGACCATAAAACAAAGAAGAGTTCAGTTTAAAGATCAACCCTGTCAAATGGAGACTTTCAGCTTTAGTCCATCATTTAATATGCATCTGATGAGGAGATTATGACAAGTATATATACATATATAAAACTAAATTAGGATGTATTCCCGAGGACTTCTTCTGTCTTTGAACAGCTGTTGTAAATTGGATATCCACTGACATGTTCAGCTGAAGGTCACCAGTTTCCAGGGTCACACTTTAAGCTGGAACACCAGGACCTGACAGAGACACATTCACACTATCAGGCTCAAAGGAGACCATTGTTTAGATGGTATTAAACCAAGACCATCACAGCTGGGGTCATCTTGTTGTGGACAGAGTGAGGGGGGAAATATAAACACTGTGGCTGCCCCACCAATCAGAAACAATCAGCAATGCGGCCCACCCTCAAAAGGTTGAGGGATTATCAGCTGAGTGATTCAGCAGATTTTAAGATTCATTACGCCATCATGACTGATGAAGTCATCTCTCTCTTCTCTTGGAGATCTGAGTTATAAAATAAATGGTTTCCAAATTTCCATCACTGAATCACTTCTACAGTGATGTCAATCTCATCCACATTTGATAGCTGCCGTCTTTTTGTCAAACACGGTTCCAACTTTCTCCCAAAACCCTGTCTGAAATGAAAATGATTAATGTCACCTGTCAGGGATTATTGCAAAGTTTCAATCAAAGATGGAACGATAGGAGCACTCAGAAGTGATTTCTGACTATGGTGGAGTTCCAACTCAATATGGAGCAGAATCAATACACAGGACAGAATAACTGGCGTGTGTGAAGACTTTTCAGCAGTTTTAATATTTTCTTTGGTACCAAAGTGAAGACAGAGCAGGCCAGCATGTGTTTCCATTCTTTCCTCTTGTGCACTATTAGAAACACAAAGTAAACCTGTGCAGTCACACTGTCAAAAGATATTGACAGGCTGGAGTGAAATCCAGTAAAAAATGTTTTGTGTTTCTGCTCCATTTACCCAACTACTGAGCTCACAGCTGATGCAACTGTTCAGCATGACTTTAATCTATGAGGTGGGAGACAATCGAATTTGCTTTTCAGTTTTTAATTTCTTTTATTTTCTGCCTTTATTCAGAGAAGATAAGACAGTGGATAGAGCACTTAACAGGGTAAGAGTGGGTGACATACAGGGAAGAGGCTGCAGGTTGCATTCAAACCCAGGCCCACTTATCCTCCCTTTACAAATGAAAATGTATACATCCTCTTCGAAAGATGTTACTGCCACTGCTTACATACTTCCATGCATCCTTTACATTGGCATTGCTGTAAACCACTACATCGAGGAGGGGGACAGCCGAAAGTCAAAAGTTAGTGACAACAACAAAGTCAAAAACACACATGGCACTGTGGAAAATGTGATGTACCTCTAACACAAAAGGCATGTGCATTTGGCAGCAGCCTTGAATTTTTCTTATGTTACCATCAGACCAGTCAGGTTTGTTCGCTTGGGACAATATATAGCACGCACTATTTGGTGATTCTGCACACTGACAGTCTGTCTGTTAAGTTGAGTTCTGCTGTGAAGAACCTTGGAGTGATCTTTGAAAACAGCCTGAATTTTTCAATTCTAATTGACAGTGTGGTCAGGGCAAGTTTTTATCAGTTACGTGTTTTTACAAAGGTAAAACCTTGTTTAAATCGTGCAGACTTGGAAAGAACCATTCATGCTTTTATTCCCTCAAGACTCCACTACTGCAATGCCTTGTATGTTGGAGTCTCCAAGTCGTCACTCAGCTGTCTCCAGCTAATCCAAAATGCCGCTGCACGGTTTTTAACAAATTCTGGCTATTTGGAACATGTTTCCCCTAAGTTGTTCTCCCTTCACTGGCTCCCTGTTTCTTTAAGAACTGATTGAGTGGGCTGCTTTTGTTTTTAAAGCCCTTAATAGCCTTCCCTCTCCCTATCTCACAGAATTATTGTGTGAAGGAACCCCAGTAGGGCCTTGAGGTCCTCAAATCAGCTCTTGCTGGAAGTCCCAAGAGCAAGGACTTAACACTGGGGTGATTAGGCCTTCTCGGTCGTTGGACCCAGGCTCTTGAACAAGCTACCCCCTAAAATATGCACCACCACTGATTTTGGACTTTTTAAATCCAGGCTTAAAACCTATTTACTGCCTTGCCATTTTTATTGAGTTGTATTGTATTTCATGGTATTGAATTTGAATCGTTGTGCCCTGATTTTAATGGAAAGCACTTTGGTCATCTTGTAAGTTGTAAAGGGCTCTACACATTAAAGTTGATTGATTGAATATGTGAAATAATCATTAAAGCCCTGGAAAAACCAAGTGGTTCAGTAGGGTTGCATTTTGTGGCATTTCCTTTTGACCAAAACTGGGACAGGTCCCCAAATTATCAACCTGTTTCGTCCCACTTTTTGGTACCCTTCAGATAGACGTACCAATCCTACCCCAGAAAGTGGTGCTAGAAACACTGGAGTCTGTTGTTTGGTAGAGTCGTCATTTCTCATGTGACAGCAGAAATAAAGAACAACACATAACCCTGCCATGTTTAAATCTTCAGTCCACTTCATGAAGATAACTTTGTTTTTGTTTAGAAAATGGCAACATGAAACTGCTGTTGAAACCAAACTGTGTTGTATTTTCTGTCTTAGTTGGATTTATTAGCAGGGGACAACTGTGTCACACTACTATGCCGCCGCATGTAGCTGGCTATCGGCATCCGGCATAAATGCCACCTACCAAGAAGGACACCACTAGCTGTGGAAATACAAACAGGATCAGGCTTTACAGATCTGATCCATACCAAACAGTACTATTCTATATAAGACTGCTTGAAACGGGACTCAAGTGATCTCATTGCACCATAAAATAAATAAATGAATAAATAAATTAATAAATGAGAAGTATTGATTTGACCCACCTCTGATTCCTCCCCTAACCTTTCTGCATCACTGCCACTCCCCCCACTGCTGCCTTCACTTCCTGAAAGCTGCTGCTCATCTGGCACGTTGTCATAGATACTCAGCCGATGGTCCAGGACCCCCAGTGGGCTAGAAACTCCAACGTTACTGGACGAGGAAGACAATGAGGGGTCCTGGTCAGTGGAGGCCAGAGATGAAGGACCACGTCGGCTGCTGTTTCGCCTCCTGTAGCCGTGAAAGCTCCCGGTCCTCCAGTTGACAGAGGAGTCAATGATGGGGGACAGGAGGGTGTGTTTGTGAGCCAGAGACATGGGGAAGGTGCCAGGTTTGTGACCATGGGGGACCTGGAAGACCAGGCTCTCATGGCTGACATTGTTGTTGTTGTTGATCTGGTTTCTGTACTCCTGAGGGGGGTAAAATAGAAGACATCATGATGAAGTTTTGAAAAATGTGTTAAACATGCTCCTATCTCTGACGTCCTGGACCCTGACCTCTGTTCCAGTGTAGTTCTGGTTGTTGCAAGGCACGTCCCCGGCACTGCTGTTTGAGCGCTTGCAGTTACTCCTGACTCTGGCCACGGGGCTTGGTGTGCTGACGGTGCTGCTGCTCTCTGATTGGTTGTTACTGCTGTTGCTGCTGAGGGTGTGAGGAGACGATGGGGAGGAAGATGTTCGGCTGCTCGTGTGACCGTGCAGACTGAAGGCGTGATGGAAATAAAAACATTACACTTAGCCTACAGAAAGCAACTTCAATATTCTTACAAAATATCATCAAGGAAAAACATCCTCACCTTGTGAGGCAGTGCAGCCGCTCCGTCTTCTCCTGCACCAGAGCCGGCCTGCTGATCACACGCCTGGTCTGGTTGAGACCTTCTCCATTGTGAGCTGTGTGGAGAAGGCCGGTGGTGCCTCTCAGCCTCAGCTTCTCCATCTTCTTCAGCAAACCGCCCTTCTTCCTGGGCGGTTTGTCCGGGAAGCAGCTCTCAGCCTCCAGAATCACAGCACCACTTCCACCAGGGGAGGGCGGTCCGCTGAACGAGGTGTCCAGAGACATGGTCTTGTTCCTGGAGGAGCAGCGTGAGGAGCTCCTGCTGGTGTTCTGATCATCTGTGGTGCTAGCGGTGGCAGCTGAGGACGTATTAGTAGCATTTTGACTGACATGCCGTCTGCTGTGGCCCTCACTCTCTGTGCTGCTGGAGCTGTGGATGGAGCAAATGTCATGGTGATCACCTCCATCACACAGAGACATGTCCTGGGGTCCTGCTGGGCTGTCGGACAAGTTGAGGAAGTCCATGGAGTACTCCAGGCGTCGCCATGTTTGTGTTTGTTTGCCATAGGTCCAGTTTGGGCTGATGGCGCAGAAGTCTTCCTCGTCACAGTCATCTCCCTGGATGAGGAAAAGTGGTTCAGATGATTAGAGGTCTGCGTTAAGTGCTGAACCCCCCCAAAAAACAGGGATACTGATACTTTCAAGGAAGGGTCACAATGCCATGTGTGAGAATCTAAAACCAGTTAATCCGAAACAACAAGCAAAGATTTTAAGTCCAGTAATCTGTTTTATGGTACAGGCTTTTAAGATATGTAATGAGACTTACCAGGTGAATTGAGCTGATATCAAATCTAACAATAACATTTTTAACCAGAAATAAGAGGAAACCTCTGTTTTGCAGCCATCGTTTGTTTCCGGTATGTTTGACCTCTTAGTGCCTGTCTTAAGGACACTCTGTTATTTACCTCTGACTTGATATCGTACCTTACCTTTGGAGTGAGAGCTTTTGAATTGTCCAAAACTTTACAAGTACATAACTTCTACTGGGACAGAATTTTAAAAATTACTTCAGCAGGTGACTCCAGCTATCTCCTTTCCTATTCATTTTAACTAATTCTTGGTGGTGTCGGTAGACATATTCATTGAGTGGTATGTGAAATGTGAAATGTTTGTGCATTTCAATTTCCTCCCTCTACTTGGGGTTGATGTTGCCATGATCTTTTTTTAATGATTTGATTTTTGATTCTATATGTTTAGCAAACTGTAAATATTTTTTGTAAAATCATGTCCATGTTTCAACAACTGAGATGTGTAAAAATAAATATGTAAAGCTAAATGAAATTGTTAAAGAAAAAAGAAAATAAATACATTTAAAAAAACAATGATTTTTGGAGGTTGTGCCGTTTTTTTTTTTTTTTTTTACTTTTTTAATTTTGTTTATTTCCTTCAGATCTTGAGTTCTGAATCGTGAACAATTTTGTCCAAGAATAACAAATGGGGAAATGGGCACAATATTGCTGAAAACATGATAAGAGTTTGTTTAACATTTAAAGTAGGAGTTTTTTATAGGTATTTCAAATTTAAAGGGGCCTTTTAATACTAATTTGGTTTTCTTTGATCGCATTCATTGAAAATATTCTGTATATTTACAAACTTTAACTCTTTCAGCCATGGTCTCTTTTTTCGGGTCCCTGCTAGAAAAATAATGTACTCGAATTAATGTTTAATTTAATGTAATGGTTTAATGAAACAACTCTAGGATTTTTTATGAGTTATGTTGCGAAGTGACCTCAAGTCCTTCGATTTGGGGACCTTGGGGTTTAAGGGGATGAATGATGCATTTTTTTGTGTTCAGCAGGCCATCTGTTTGCAAGGCGGAGCCATTATTACAATTTATGCATCAAAATCAGACTGACACCTCCTGGTTGTCCCTTTACCCTGGAGAGAGACAAATAAAGACTGATGGGAAAGAGGAGGAGGAGGAGGAACAGGAGGAGGAGCACTGATGAGTTTGTATAAGTCAAACTGAAGTGATGTTTAATGAGCAGATTTCACAGTGTGTCACTCCCCACAGCTATGATAGTGCCTTGGTGAGACCCCCTGCTGTTTGAGTGTCTTTGTGTTAGCTCTGAGCACTTACTCTGCGTTTTGATCTCCGCAGCTCCAGCCTCATTTCCACACTTTTGTTTAAAGTGCTTAATCTCCTGAAACAGGAAGAAGAAAGGGAAGAGAAAGGCTGTTAAACCTGCAGTACCACACATGAATATCGACCTCCTGGAAAAAAATCTTTACACATACTGAAGACCAGTGGTGCCTTACCAGTCCATCATGATCGACTACTGATTCCTAGGCAATCCAGAGGCTAAAAAATCAATGTAACTGCTTTTATTTGTTCAACCATTGTTGTCTACATTGTCTGAGCACTCTCACTATCATTTCTTTTCAGATTCCCTTCAATGCATCATGTTGCCCTCGGTGACAAAGCTTGAAACAAGTGTGAGTGCACTAGCCAGCCATCATTAGGGCTTCAGCTTTCTACCACTGAAAACACAACATTTAGTGATGCTAAAACACCGAAATATAGATTATTTTCACCCACAGTGGAAAAGGAAGGCCATCTCTCTTATCTGCAATCCAAGTCTGGCAATAGCATCTTATCGGGTCAGTTGTTCTAGGATTGAGTTTATAACAGATGGCGGAGTTGTGAAAGAAGCTTTTGTGAAGTACCAGAGGTCCCACTTTTACTTTCACAACTTAAAGAACTTGCCTTGAGTCTGTACGTGCTCTACTCCTGTGATTTTGGTGTTAATTTAAAGACAAAGACTAACAGTAATGGCGCCCTCTGCAGGCTTGAGAGGCAATGATATAAATTACTATAATGTGCTACTTATATCTTAACAAAGATCACGTTTTTATTTATCACAAGGACTTTTTAAAATCCTGAAAAGCCAGCAGGGGGCGATTCCATTCCAGGCAAAATAAGCTACTTCTCTCTTAAATTATGACCTCAGTTAACATATCTCCAAAGTGATGTAGGTCTGAATCTCTAGTTTCAAGGTCTTTTACGGTATAGTTAGATGTTAAATTTGTAAGTTATGGTCCAATTTGGGATCAAGCACACTCTTTTGTTGGGGTGTAGCTAAAGCAGTGTGATAATCTGCCTCCACCACTTTTGATGGCCAATGCCAAACACGAAGATGGTGTCCAAATTTCTGCCATCATTTTTACACCCTCCTTAAGTCAGAAATACATTTCTAAAAAACATCCCTTTGTGATTTTAAGCATTACAACTACTGCCTGCAGGAACCAGGGTTCATTGAAACCTTGGAGTGTATCTAAAGAGTGAACTCCCTGCTGCGAGGTTTCATTTGATCTCAGGATTGTAAACTCTCCGACACACAGCATCACCTTGTTTGCACCATGTGTCAAGAGAAGCAAAGTTTACCTGCAAAGCGAGTCGAGGGCGTCTTTATCCAGGAAGTTGTGATCACGCTTCACCCACTCGATGTCGACAGGGCACCTGCAGTCTGAAACGCAAACAGACAAATGAAACAGTAAGACGCTGTTTGGCTTTCTCTGTAGCACCTTGTTTGTGTGTGTTTGCAGCAGGATTACAGCGACAGACTTATATTTACCTCTGAATAATTGAACATACTGAGGAAAGCCGGCCGCTCGCAGCCAATCACAGGCCTCCTTGGCTTCAATCTCTGCAAACAGCAAGAAGGAAAAACAGCATAAGATTCAATTATCATCATTTCATGCTCGGCCCGCTTTAAGAGGGCAAATATTTGCTCTTAATCAGTCGTCTGTTTATGAAGTTTAATTACATTTGCATTTAGGCGAAGAGGGAAAAAAATGGGGAAAACTGGAGGCACGGGGCTATTAATTATCTGTGACACTTGGAAGAGGCCATTTTAATTACTGCTAATTGGTTGAGAGCTGGGATGGGAGCTTTTGAGAGGGGGGAAAATAGATTTTTATTCATGTTTCACTCCTCTTCATCTTCTTTCCATCTGCTCCACTTCACCCTCTGATGTTGTTTATCTCACACACGACTCCTCTGCTGGTGATACAAACGGGAAAAAAAGTGTCCTATCTGCATAAAATTTACTATCAGAGATGTTTTGAGAGTAATTCTCAGTTTGAGTGTAAAACATGAAGGACAAATATCCACAGAGTAGTTTACAGAAAACTGGTCTCAGCTTGACTTGTGAAAATATATTTGAAAAAAAAAGCTTCCTTTATAAACCTTTTAAGAGATTTATAATCCAAATATCCTCCTTCAGAGTAACAAGGCCATTTGATATTTACACCAAAACTAGAAAAAGAAGAATTCAACAAGCTGTTCTTCACACCTAAAGCGTTTGAGTGCCTTGGTCTGACATTAGCACCCTTTTGGTGGAGGAACATGTCTGTGTTGAGTCAGCGCAAAACCATAAAAAGCTTTTAGGCGTGAAGTACTGAGAAATGCGTAGCAGCAAACACTTACACTGTTGTTAATCTTTAGGTTGGAGCTCCTGGAAGAAAACTAGAAAAATGTGTCAAAGCTGAAAGTCTAGCCATCAAAGACCTTGTTTCCACTGAGCGGTTTTGTTTGGATCAGTACAGTTTAGTATGGGTTGGATCAGTAAAGTGTAATCCTGTTTTTGTTTCCACAGCCAACTGTGCCTATCTTGGTAGGTGGCGTGTAAGTCGGATGCCAATAGCTGCGTCAGCTTTGTAATAGTGTAGTGAAAAAGACAACACAGTAAACAATGAGCAACAAGCACCAATCAACAGGCTACAAAATTTCTAGCCCCACTTTTTGTGTTCGAAATGGTATGTCTGGCACTTCAACAGAAAGGTACCAATAAGTGGGATGTACGGGTTGGTAATTTGGGGGCTGGTCCTGGTTTTAGTCAAAGGGAAGACCACAAAATTTGTGCTTTACTGGGACAAACCTAACCACAATTTCACACCAGGAATTGTTCATTACACAGTTATAATGGTAATAACTGGTGCTAGGATTTTTTGTACTTCAGACACTACGCGCTCCAGTTTGTATGCACGTCTGCGCTGAAGTTAGAAATTTTCTGCATGAAAAGGGCTGTGCGAGGGGGCAGGGATGCTAAAATGACTTCATACGTCCACATGAAACTGTGCGGATCTCGCAGATGCATCAAGTATAAACCAAGCTTAGGGATCTTCCAACTGATCTATGACATGCCAGAGGAGCAGGCTTTAAACACCAAGATCTCCCCCTCAATTCATTATACGGGCCAATCAGAGGGAAGGGGACTTGTGGAGCAGGAAGTCTTAGAGAGACAGCAGCTAAAATAATACTTTTTTAAAACACCAGGGAAAGAAAATAGGGATGTTGTAAACCAAATCTTCATTTCTCTTTTATCAGAATAAATCCTGTAGATTTCTCAGCAGCCCATCACTTGTTGTTTTCAGAGAAAAGTTTGTAGCTATAACAGGCATAAACACTCAAACAGGAATGCTCCACTGAGCACGTAACCTCGCCGTTCACAGCTCCCCTCAGCATCAAGAGATGCACTGCTCCAGCCTTCTGGCGCTAGCAGGGCGGAGCTGCTGTTATCTCACTTCCAAATCTCTTATCAGAGCCCAGAGGGGCCGAAACACAACTTCCTCAGAGACAGAGTCGTTGGGAAAGGGAAGGGTAATCGCTCGCTGTGGTTGCACCGAAACAGGATCCCAGAGAGGAGATAACATCTCTTACGTGGACGCCGAGTTTGAGAAAGGGGCACTTCTGAAAACAGTTAGCTTGAGTTTACAAGTTGAAATGGATTGTTTTTGCTGACAGGTAGAGAGTTTAGACCCTCATAGACTCATTACTCATCTGGTAATTAGGTCAGACATGAAATGGGGTCAGTCATTCGAGTGTGCCTCTAAAACTTTCTGCAAACAACGTGACTGCTCTGTTGTTCTGAATTCACTTCCTATTACCTGAGCCTTTCTAACTACAAAATTATTTATCAGCTCAGGTTTTCTGTTGTTTGTGATTCCAAGACATCATTTAGCCAAATGTTAGCATTAGCAGCACCCAGTACAGTTCATCACAAAGCTTTTATCAACCTGGAAAAGGTCATTATCAGTGTTTCACAGAGCAAATGAACCAGAGAAAACAAAAGAGAGTCTTTTTAATTAACTGAAGACAAATAATCCAGGACTCTGTTAAGATTTACAGTTTGGTCCTTTAAGCAGACACAGAATGAATGCATGCTTTGCTTTTTCAGGAGTTTTCATACAAAACGAAGAAGAAACAAAATATTTAAAGCTGACGTGGGTTAAATATCTGAGACTGACTACCATCATGGTTGGCTGAGGAATTGAAACAAGATCAGGCTTTACCCGACGGACCCATGCCAAACTGTACAAATCCATGCCAGACTGCTTGGTGGGAATGGCAGGGAGAGCACACCCCTGCTCTATATTCTATACTTAAAAAGCCAAAGCAGGGAGAGTATCAGCAAAGACAATACACAGTGAGACTACATGACCCTGGTAAAATCAGGCACAGAATGTACAGGACAAGATCAGCAGAGTTACTAGATGTGTATCTGAAACCTCCTTTAACTCAAGACACCTGAAGACTTTAAGGATCTCTGCTTAACCCCATTAAAAATTTTGGTTTGCACCAAGATTAGTTTAGGTATCAATGAGTCGCAGTCACGTCCACATCCTGTTGTCTTTACCCATACCAAACCCAGGAGTGAACTTTCACTTGATACAGACAGAATTAGCTTTGCTATCACTGCTCTGTGTCTCGATCTTTGCAGTACTGACTCAAAGCTTTCATCTGAGTCGTACCCACACAGCAGCTCTGATCCTTCTGTATCAGTACTGCCCTGCAGTGATTTAGGTCTGAGTGCTCCTCTCAAGGACTTTGGTGTAATTCTAATAACAATAACCTTCAACTCTCTGTGCTGAAGTTATTCCCTGTAGGCTTTAAAGGCTGTAACCTCAAACATTTTAACAGCAGCTGCGTCTCTAAGCTGTGATCCACGCTCGCCTTTACGCAGGAAGCAAAGTGGAAAACTGGTTTAAACAGCAAGAGCTTTTAACCCGTGACCCTGGAGGTGGAAACAGGACAGTGTGTGTTTTTCTAGTGTTAGTTACGGATCAGGACGGCGCTCCGAGTGTTGTGGGGGGGCCTCTCTAAACTTGGGGCTCTGACTCTGGTACATCCACAGAAAGTATATCCCTGGATTTACAGATCCCCTCACAGACATGTGAGACCGCCGCTCAGCAAGCACACTTTATCCCCTCTCCATCTCAAGTGTCACAGCTCCATCCTGACATTCTGTACTCAGTTAGTGAAGCAGTAACCCTGGGCCCACTGAAATCTATCTCTGCTCACATAATATTTGTGGTTTCTGTCTTTACAATGTTAGATCAGGTCATGCAACCCAGAGAGGAAAATACTACACACCAGGGCACAACATTTATATGCCTAATAGAGTAAAAATACAGCAGATATTTTTTTTAAAAACAGGAGATACAGACCTAATTTATACATACATAATATGGTAGATTTATAGACCATGGAATTATCTGTTCCATAGCTGTCCTCCTTTTTTCTAGTAGTAAAGATCTGGAAAGCAAAATGACTTATGAAACAGGCTTATTTTTTAGATAAAATCTTTGCTAACTTCCTATGTTTCCCAGAGTTTTACAAAAAACGTCAGGTTCCAACTAAAAAAAGTAACTGTAAAATATGCAAATCTCCAAACATTTCATACCGTCAGAATCATCCTGTGTTAAAAAAAACTACTTCAGCTTATAGACAGGTACGATAAAGATACATCCTGTTAAATTGACAATCTCTATCACATTCATCAAAGTCTGCAATGTGCTGTTTTTGTGCAGCTGTGTAGCTGCTTTTAATATCTACTGCACTTCAAAAAGTTTTTTCTTAGTTTTAGTTAAACATCATCTAATTAGACTGAAGATGAGCCACTTTACCTAACAATTGCTAAAAAAACAACAACAACAACAAAAAGATTTATTTCACGTTAATAAAAGTCAAAAATAAGTCCAAACAGAAGAATTGACAATGTAATAACATTAACATGTTACACGACAGCGGTTTAGGGTGAAACGCAAAAGTGTTGTTGCATTTTAGCCTCTCATTTACACGGAAACGACATTTCTGACCTAAAACACAAACTTTTGAAAACGGCCTCCAGAGTGGATTTTTCTTGAAATGCTGCCGCGTAAACAGTAAGCCGGCGTTTTCAGTGAAAATGCTGACATCACGCTCTGTTTCGCGTGAGCGCATGCAACAGGAAAACAGTACCTTTGGTAAGATAGTCGCAGACTACCGTGTTGTGCTTGTGCTGCTTAATCTGCTGGATCTCCTGACTGTCTTTATACAAAATGTGCATCTGTTGCTCCACTTCTGCACTTTGTATTCGCCAGAACAACAGATGATCGGCTCAACTCTACTTCGGTTGAGATCTCCCAAAAGCAGTTTCTGGACAAGACAGTTAAAGCGCCATCCATAGGCCTGCCATGCTTACTAAAGCGTTTTCAGTCCCTTGGCGTTCCTGTGTAAAGCAGATTTTTTTCACTGCGTCTTAGCATTTTCAGGGTCTTAGTTTCTTGAAAAAAGGCTTCGCTCAGGTTCAAGAAACTTTATATTGATGGTAGATTTTTTTCAACTCATTTCAAGCAGGTGAAATGTTGCTTTTATTTATTTAATGCAGTATCAGGTTATTTGGGGGCAAGTCGAGCCAACATGACAACACCACAGACTATATAATAAATGGGTGCAGTCTCCCTGACTTCACCCATCTGAAGCAAATTTGCTGCCATATTGGAAATAAGGCGGGCTTTGAGCGTCCAAACTAACAGCTTCAGTGTGCCAGACGGTCACTCTTGATTGGGCAAACTAGCAATCTAAATATCTCATTAACTGCAGAAAAAACATCCACCCCCATACAGTGTGTGCTGAGAGTGAAATTAGTGATTCAGACGAGAGAGATTTTTTGCTGGTTCTAGCTGTGTCCCTTCTCTGAAAGGTTGCATATCAGATACACAAGTCACCGTAGTTTGCTGGGTGCTAGAGCAGTAACACGTCCATTTTTTAGAAACCACATCCAGCCGAACAGGAAGTTGTGCATGGAAAATCAGTCAAAAACGCCTGGTGACTTTTTAAGAAAAACTAAGTGTGTCAAAACTAGAAGGTATTTATTGTGACTACAACAACAAATCGACATAATGAGCAGAGCCAGACCAGAAGTCAAAAGGTTTGAGGTTTTACAGCCCAACATGAACCAGGAAAGGATCATCATTGGGGTGAGAAACCAGGACACTCCTCGGTCTGTGACCCCAGCTGTCTGGAAGTCCTAATACATGCCAAACTAGGCACTACTCATACAGAGCTGCTTTATAAAAACATTACAAACCACAACAGCTAAAGCACTAATTTATAAATGAACAAGCTAACAAACTAAATACGTAAAGAATTGTGATGCTGGATCATGAAGATTAAAGGATTCAGATGTTTTCGTTTTGAGTGTTGTGAATGCAAGATTAAAAAACAGTTGAAAGAAGTGCATCGGTATCCTTCGTCTTAGAAATGTCTGTTGTTATCAATCTCCAGTTTTCTGATTCATTTCTCATATTCTAACTTAAGTCCTTTTCTCCTTTTATTCTGCTCAATTGCCCTCAACTGTTTACAAATCTGGACCACCTGTGTCCTGACCAATGGGAGTCTAAATTCCCATCCTGCTGTCAAGTCAATAGTAGTAAAACTGTAGAAAAGTATCTGAAAACTAGACGTGAATTATCTGCCTTTCATTCATCCTGCAGAGAAGGAAAAGCGGGAGCAGGAGAAGTGTTTGAAGAACCAATCCGTCATGGGCAAACTGCTGTTGTTTCTTTAGTGGAGACTAATGTCGGCCATATTTCATGCTGTCTGAATATGAAAACAAGAAATGCCCAAGGCGTTTTTTTTTCACAGCGACGCATGGAGAGAGAGAGTAGGTCTTACATTTCAGGGAGGTTTGTGGTGCACAAATATTTTCAGACCTCTCAGAAAATCGAAATCCTCTTTCTAAAGCCGAGCAGACATACAGAGAAAATGATTCCTGTGGCTGCTCATCATAAACACTTCCATGCTTAGAGAGGATGTCTTATTATGTGTCCTCTCCTCTCAATCTTTTCTAATACTGCTGTAGAGGCTGCACAGAGCTCTTGAATGAAGGGGAGGTCAATGGGATGTTTACGTACATGTTGGAGTATTAACGTTTGTCTGAAGTGTGTTTTGATCTATTCTTAAGTCCAGGATCAGTCTGAAGAAGCTGCCATCTTCACATAAGAAGAGGATTGTTGTAAATCTTCCCCCCACTCCGTCAACTTGGCTTCACAAACTTTGTTTCCTCTCTGAAAGTAACCACGAGGCATCTATCACCGACACAAACACATGTCATGTCCTGTTACAGTCAGGACCACTGTGTTATATTTGGTGGTTTTATGGCTTTGTTCTGGGAACTCCCCGCCTTTCCACATGCCTACACGCTTTGCCAAAGCCCTAGGCAGGAAGAGCACACCTTCTCTCTCATTTATGTACATACATGAAAAGTCAAAGGCAGGGAGAGCATCAGCAAAGTGCCTGTAAAGAGGTTTGACAGTACTTCAGTTTCATTCAGTTTTCAGATCTGAATTAGCAGCATCAAAACATGTCTTCAACAAGTAGAAAGATTCTTATGTGATGACTTAAAAGTTTCATCAAGATGCTGTTTTTGAATGGAGTGTTTTGATCAGACAGATTCAGGGATTTCTACAACGTATGGATATGTAGAGATTTGAAAATCTGCACATGCTCAGTCTTAACATCCAGGGATGGTACTTTATATCCTTGTTCAACATATGAGAAAGTAGAAATCTGAGTGTCCAGCTGTCTGATAAAAACAGCTTTTCGGTATTGTTCTTTCTTTTCTCTTTGTCTTGTTTCAGAAACAGAAAGTTCGAGCCTCTCTCAGCTTCCCAGTCCTTACTCTAAGATCCACAAACCAAGCTGCTCTCTTAATCACTCAGCTTTTTGTGAACTCTTGGCCACACTTAGCTCATCCCACTGATTTATACCCCATCCCACAGTTTCCGAGCTTTTAAACTGATCCTTCTGTAATGATGTTGTAATGGTCCACGGGGTCGTAAAGGTTAAAATCCTTGATCTTTGTTGGTAATAACCGCGCCATCAGAGACAGTTTACTCCGACAAACTGTCACGACTCTAAACCGCTAAAGGACCAGATCACTGCCAGAAGCTGAAGTCATATTTTCCTGATAAATATTCATCCTTTCAAACATTTTTCATTCCATAAAAAATTCCACTCACTGTGATGAAGATGATTGAAAAAGTCAGTCAGAGTTGACCTAAATCAGACTGTGATTTCACCACTCAACCAAAACTGGCCTCTTAAAGCTGATTTCTGAGAACCAGAGCTTTTAAGGGAAGCTGAATGGGTCCAAATTTAGAAAACAGATATGACCCAGAGCACATTAGACCATGAGGAAACCGCAAGGAAGATCTGGGTAGATGATACAAAACAGCAGAAGACCAGTAGAGGCCAGTAAGACAACAACAAAGACCTTTCCGCAAAAATGGCGCAAGAAGGAGGCAGCCAAACCAGTATCGCTGCTGTTAGCTGTTAGCATGAAGGATCTTCACTCTGTGCTGGTTTTGATGGTGCTTTATTTCACTGCAGATGGATTTGTTGACTTTTGAAGGGTGACAAGCTCTAGAGACAAAGCAGTCCGAAGCTGCTCGAAGTTGTTTCTAAAAGCCTCAAACAGCTTGGAGCGGAGAAACAGTGGACTGAGCGCTCCCCGTCTGAAGACAGCAGAGATGGAGCCGTGTTTGAGCTTCAGAAGGAGCCTGTCGATAGAGGACTTTGACAGGGATGCATCCTTCTCAAACAGCTTTAGATCATCAGTAAGTACTATTCTGATGAGCGGATCATGACTAAATTTCTACCCTAGTTCTGACAGTCAAAAGCACACTATTTGTCCTCCTTTTTACATGTTACGCTTATTTCTAAGAGCTATTTCTTCAGCTTAGATCTTGAATTTTTCAGCACTTTGGAACAGATTAGGAAAGTCCCACTTCTACAAAGCAGTTCAGTTTGGTTCAACTTGGTATGGCACGCATTTTGTGGCATTTCCCTTGTCTACAACTGGCACTGGTCGCCAAATTACTGACCAGTACCGTCCAACTTTTTTGTACCCTACTGTTGGGTGTCAGTGTTACTGCGCTTCAACCCCAGAAGTTGGAGGTAGAAATACTGCAATCTGTTGGTTGGTTGAAAGAAAAGTCACTTCCTGTGCGTAATACAGAACAACACATAACCTCACCATGTTTAAATCCCAAATTAACTTTGTGAAGATAACTTCCTTCACCAGCTTGAAGCTGCTGTCAAAACAAAACTATGTTGTGTACACTTTGTCACGCTACTATACTGTCATACTATTTTGTACCTGATGCGGCTATTACACGCCACCTACCAAAGGAGCTCAGTTTGCTGTGGAAATGCAAACAGGATTAGGCTTTACCAATGCAACCTGTACCATACAGGACCGCTTAATGGGAAAAGAGCTAAACAGGGCTCTGTTGTTTACCAGATGCAAAATTAAGACCTCGACAGGAAATCATTCAAACAACACGAAAATAAACAAGAAAAGTTATTTAATCAATAAAAATGTGAGGTTAAAAGTCTTCTATCAGAAATTTTGGTCGTCTAGTATCAAGAAATTTGACTGCTGGCCACATTTCCTCTGCGGATGTTGTTACTTCTTGAAAAACTACTATTGCCAACAATTTAAAGCCAAAAATATTTCCAAATAACCCTCCAGTTTAATGATAATTCGGGTGATCGCTCTTTGTTTCCACACTTATTTAGAGAAACCTCTCCATGTCTCAGTTTCCTGCAGGAAGAGTTAACTTTCAGCACTGAAAGGATGTGAGAAATTCTGCAAGATGTGTAAAAATGTGAGTTATTAGTGAAGTCTAAAGCCAGAGGACAAAAACGTATCCAGTCGAAGGTCTTAGAACAAACTAAACTTTTCAACGGATAGTATTTGATTTTTGCACAGAAGGGTGTTACGTTCAAAGATTCAGAGATGTTTGTAGTCAGTGTGTTTGCTTCAGAGGATCAGATTCTGAAAGTCTCCCACACACATTCAGAGTCAACCCTACGCTCCTCCTGTCAGAGAAAAGCTCTCATTCTTCCAGTGGTTTGCTCGTGATGTTTTCAGGCCCACAGCATCCCAACAACAAAGATCATTCAGTGAAAACCGCAGAAACGTTCTTTTTTAATAAAACTGCTGGGACGTAAAGTTTGAACTCAGAAATGTGTTACAGTGTTAACTCGACCAACTGCAGGAAGAGACTTTTTATAAGTGGCCCAGGAGCCATTCTCCATCTAATCAGAGCTCTATCAGGTCCTCATTTAATGCCACTCATTAAGCTAATTAAGCAATCATCTCCTTAATGGATGTCATCAGGAGCTAATTGCCAATTGTGTAGGGAAAGAAAACAGGCAGAATGGAGGAGCTCAGGCTCTCATTACAGAGCTGTCTGTCACTAAACTCTTCATACAAGTGTTTTATAGACTCATACTCACTGGTGATCAACATGCCGCTGAAGAGGTCGGAGCAAACTTTAACAAACTTCCATTTTCACCCCAAGAAATGAGCAAAAATCAAGTGAGAATCAGAAGTTTAATCCAAAGAGAGCCATAGATCCACAGTATCCAGCGGGTAGAGTCCAGTAGGTCTGCGCCTGTTGGGCATCATGTTAATGAAGTCATTGTTGGAGGTTTCCCCTCTCCCCCACCACTCCCCTTCCTCTCAACCATCTGAGCAGCAGGGGGAGGGCTGTGGCATCCTAAAAATAACCCTGGGATTACACTTCAGACACATGAGCGCCTGTCTGAGGAGAGTGAAATGACTTTGAGTCAGAAACCGGGGAGAAGTCAGGGGCTGGGCACTCAAATTTTGGAGATAAGATCTGTTGGGAGATGAATGTTGTTGTAACTCTGAGAGAGGAAATGACGAACGCGGGTTTCCATCTGTGATATTCCAAGCATCCTAAAAGCACCAAATGGAAGATATAAGCACACTATTCGTGACTTCTACTCATTTTTATCCCCCCCAACCTTGCCGCTCAAAACAGAAATCATGACCCTGACACACCAGCAGTTCTTGTTAACAGGCAGGTATTTCCAAAATGCCAACTTCAGACGAAGCCATGTCTTTCCTGTGGGCTAAAGCCGTCAATTTGTGGTTATCAGGGTAACTCAGAAAAATGTGAGAGGAAGGAGATAACTACACCAACAGAAAATATATATATATATGAAGAAGGTCCAGCTTTTTCAAAGATGACTCGTATTTTGTACATCTATAGGCAAACTTGATATTTACAGAGTTACGTGTTCCTCTGTTAATATTCTGTGACATCACACATTTGTTCCCGAGTCAGAGTTCTGAAACCCATCCCTGACAGGCTAAATTGAAAAACTTAACTTAGCTTGTATGTGGCTTCTGGTGCTTCTGTGGTCAGCCTCTAGTGGACACTCTAAGAACTGCAGTTTATAAAATATAAAACACTTAGGCTACTGAGATCATGGATAGAATTCCAAAAATAAGAAAAAATCAAGTCCAAGTCTTATGATTTATATTTTTAATCAAAATGAAGTCTGTTTTCTAAGATTTTTTTTATTAAAGTCTGTGCCCCCCCAAAAATTGTATCTTTAATCTTTAATCATTTAGGTACACGAAAAGATTTTCTTTCTTCTTATGCTAAAAAAATCAATAGTAATAAAAAAAAAATAAATAAATAAACAGGCATGCTCCATAATGAATCAAACTTGGCATTAGGTTTGGCAAAAATGTTATAATTGTTTGGTCCTGTAAAAAAATATCCTAAAAATGGCTCAAAAGACTTCCTTTGAAATTGCAATTTTCAGACCCTCAGCCCCACAACATTATTCACCATACAGTCATGGAAATTGGTATCCATACATAAGCAAGGAACTGGTAGCGAGGAACTACATAAAACTGCACCAACTCCACAAACCCAACCAGAAGTTGGTCATTTTGATTTGAAATTATGAACACCCATCTTACTGCGTGCATACTTGGACAAACTTGTCATAGGTTTTTGATCTGATCAACTCCAAAATTGGTTTGTGTGTTCTACGCAAATTTAGGGAGAAAAGATACTGAAGAAGTTCTCGTTCCTCAAAGGGTGGGGCTCTGATGTCTCAACATGAACCGGGAGGTCAACATACATAATCACAGTCCCACTCTGGACTCACATACAGACACCCTATTGGTCACAAGGGTTATCTAAGATGAGAACTCTGTTAAAGTCTGTTTATGGCATACCCTGTGGTCACTGGGAGTACTGCAATGTAGTCAATGGTAAAAATTACCCATATATGCTCACTGTTAGGGTCTGGCCTCACCTATATAAATAGCTATATTAGAAGGCACATCCTGCTGCACTATATCACTGGTTGCAGCTTTAATATAGATTTAAGTTGGATTTTTTTTTTTAACAAAAAAAAAAAAAAAATCTTATTCTCTTAATTTCTGAATTGAAGCTGTAATTCAGACTTTTCTCACATATTCCAACATTAATCCCAAAATTTCAACTTTTTTTTCAGGTGTCTGACTTTTTCATTTTGTCTTCGATTTCAGGATTCTGAGAAGTTAGAATATGAAAAGAAAATTTTGACGACTTAAGAGATTTCCATTTTTATTACCACATCTCCTGGACTACAATATTTGAGACACAGTCTGGCAGCCCTTCAAAACTTTTTTCCCCCAGCCTCCATTATTTTACAGAAACGACTTCAATAAAAAGTCACACTCTGAGGGACAGTCAGAAGTTCAATCATTGACGTCAGTGAGAAAAACTTATACTCTAAATCAAAATCAGCTCCTCTTGGACATTTTGTTACAACACTCAGAAAATAAAACTATTAAATGAATACAGCATGGAAAGGAACACTCTTTCCTCCTTCTCAGACTGGAAACTTTTCTAGCTTGGACCTCTAATGAGGAATCAGCCTCTGAAGAGATGTCAGATATCTGAGAGAGGAGGATAAAGTCCTCTGATCGTCTGCAGCTCTTCAAGGTTTCATCTGGGCTCAGTGCAACGTACACCATTAGCACTAATGGCTTTCCATTTAACACGTAGGTGTTTGATTATGGGATTTTAAATGTGAGTAACTCCCTCAGAGGAGAGAGAGCGCTCTGGCTGCCTCACTACATTAACTCACGAGCAGGGGAGGAAAAAGTGGGAGTATGTAAACAGCTAATGGACTTTTTCACATGCTGTGGAGAGTCTGAGGCCCAAACATTGAAGACACCAAACTCTGGAGATACAGCAACTGACATGAAACTACAGAGACCAGGTTCCAGGTTTTTAAAAACCCCCAGAACAGCTTCAAACTACATTATTGTTGGTTTGTTTACATAAATATCCTGAGCTTCACCCAACAGATGTTTAAGATGACTTTTAGACTTCCTCCAAACATCTCCAACCTTTTCATGTTTCTCTGATTCATCCCTGTTTTTATTTGTGAGCAATTGAAGCGAATTACTCTTCTGCACGGAAGGCCTTCAGTATTTGGAGCTGTTAACATGTTGGCTGCAAAAATGAGGATTAAAGCAGAGCTCAGGGTTTGACCTCTGGCTCTGCTAAGAAAAAGACACCCTCTTTGTCACTCTGTCTGTGTGTGAGTGTCTTTCGCTCAGTCTCTCGAAGCTCTTTCTGCACAAAGGTTACACAAGAATGCGTTTCCTTTTCCCAAGCAAACGCCTCAGAGGCGTCAGAGGGGGAAGAATCCGACAATACGCTGAGCGGATGGGATGTGTGTGTGTGTGTGTGTGTGTGTGTGTGTGTGTGTGTGTGTGTGTGTGTGTGTGTGTGTGTGTGTGTGTGTGTGTGTGTGTGAGGGAGGCAGCTTCAGTACGTGAGGATGTGAAGTGTTTACCCTCATGAGTTTAGCCTTGCTGCATCCACACAGTGTCTCGTGTGTTTGGCCCGGGGCGTGCGTGTGTGTGCGAGTGTGTGCGAGTGTGTGCGTGTGTGTGTGTGTGTGTGTGTGTGTGTGTGTGTGTGTGTGTGTGTGTGTGTGTGTGTGTGTGTGTGTGTGTGTGTGTGTGTAGTCTAATCTGAATCCAGCTCTGAGGTTCTGGTCTGGTATTTCCGATGCAGCAGGACAGGAAGCGGCCCCTCTCTCCTGAGCTGAGTCCCTCCCCCTGAACGCTGCAGTGCGACAGCGATCAGTTTGTCTGTTCAGAGATAATCTGATCACTGTTTACATCGTCTGAACATTAAGTACAGACTGAGCCCGGAGCTTATGACTAAATCTGGACTTTTTCCTCAGTGTGAAAATCAGATACATGTGTAGAAACAGGAAGTCATTGCTGTGTTTAGTTTTCACTCTGACTTTCTCTTCCAATGGGGAACTCTTTTCTTGAGGAGCAACTTTTGGACGAATCACTGCCAAACTCTAAAAGATATTCAGTTAAATTCAAGTTCCAGAAATTAAATTGTGTCTACTTTCAGACCACTCTTCTTTGCATCCAACCATATCCAGTGTCAGGCTCAACACCCCTCTGTTTATTCCTCCCATACAAAACCACATTATCAGGTTGATTGGTCATTCTAAATTGTACGTTGGTGTGACCTGTCCAGGTGTACTCTGCCATGCGTCCAGGTTTACACTTCAGTTACACCAGGAAAACACCAGATGCAACTCCACATTACACAGCACTGGGTCTGCTTGGTCTGGCTCCGGCAGGCCGTAACAGATACATTTTTGATGGAGCCAGAGTAGGATGCATCAATTTACAAAAGCAGATCAAGTGAGACAGGGAGTTAGGCACTGAAAGTATATAAAAATACCCAGTGACTTTCAATTTAACAAAACCAGGTCATATTTAGCTTGTCAACAACGATAAATATAATGAGCTGAGCCGGGAATCAACAGGTTTGAAGTTCTACAGCCCAACATGAACCAAGATAGGATCACCATTGGGGTGGGAATCCAGAGAACTCCTCTGGCTATGACTCCAGCTGTCTGGAGGTCCTGATCCATGACAGACGGAACATGCAGCCGCAGTCAACACAAAGAGCAGAGTCGGACCAAGTACAATCCACTTATCTTTTTTTTTTTCAACACTGATTCAACACCGGCAATGTGGTTTTCGTCCTGGCCGTGGAACTGTGGACCAGCTCTATACCCTCAGCAGGGTCCTCGAGGGTGCATGGGAGTTTGCCCAACCTGTCCACATGTGTTTTGTGGACTTGGAGAAGGCATTCGACCGTGTCCCTCGGGGTGTCCTGTGGGGGGTTCTCCGGGAGTATGGGGTGTCGGGCTGCTTGTTACGAGCCGTCCGTTCCCTGTACGACCGGTGCCAGAGCTTGGTCCGCATCGCTGGCAGTAAGTCGGACTCGTTTCCAGTGAGAGTTGGACTCCGCCAGGGCTGCCCTTTGTCACCGATTCTGTTCATAACTTTTATGGACAGAATTTCTAGGCGCAGCCAGGGTGTTGAGGGGGTCCGGTTTGGTGACCTCAGGATTGGATCACTGCTTTTTGCAGATGATGTGGTCCTGTTGGCTCCATCAAGCCGTGACCTCCAACTCTCTCTGGATCGTTTCGCAGCCCAGTGTGAAGCGGCTGGGATGAGAATCAGCACCTCCAAATCCGAGTCCATGGTCCTCAGCCGGAAAAGGGTGGAGTGCCTTCTTCAGGTCGGGGACGAGATCCTGCCCCAAGTGGAGGAGTTTAAGTATCTCGGGGTCTTGTTCGCGAGTGAGGGAAGGATGGAGCGAGAGATCGACAGGCGGATCGGTGCGGCGTCTGCAGTAATGCGGACTCTGCACAGGTCTGTCGTGGTGAAGAGGGAGCTGAGCCGGAAGGCAAAGCTCTCTGTTTACCGGTCGATCTTCGTTCCCACCCTCACCTATGGTCATGAGCTTTGGGTAGTGACCGAAAGAACAAGATCGCGGGTACAAGCGGCCGAAATGAGCTTCCTTCGTAGGGTGGCCGGGCTCTCCCTTAGAGATAGGGTGAGAAGCTCGGCTATTCGGGAGGAGCTCGGAGTAGAGCCGCTGCTCCTCCGCGTTGAGAGGAGCCAGATGAGGTGGCTTGGGCATCTGGTACGGATGCCTCCCGGACGCCTCCCTGGTGAGGTGTTCAGGGCACGTCCCACCGGGAGGAGACCCCGGGGCAGACCCAGGACACGCTGGGGAGACTACGTCTCTCGGCTGGCCTGGGAACGTCTTGGGATCCCCCCGGAAGAGCTGGCCGAAGTGGCTAAGGAGAGGGAAGTCTGGGCTTCCCTGCTTAAGCTGCTGCCCCCGCGACCCGACCCCGGATAAGCGGAAGAAGATGGATGGATGGATGGATTCAACACCGCTCTGGGATATAAGGCTTGTGAATATGGAGAGGGAAACAAGATACATCTGGAGAAGACACCAATGATTTAAATGAACCAAGAAGCAACCACCGGCTGCAAGAAATGAAGCCCAAGAAGTTTTATAAACTACAGTTCCTTAAGTAGGTAAGCGTTGTGTGTTTGTTATCCCATGCTCAGGCCTTTCTCTTAGGGGGCTCTTAGGCATACTAATGTCATTAAGTCTGGACTTTCTGACTTTTCTATGTGTCCGAACAAAAATGATAGGTGTGAAACTCCCCTGGACTCTGGTCAGACCAAACAGCTGGACCTTGTTCTGACCAAAAGGGGTGACCTTGATCTACACCCCGGCTTGGTTGTTTATGTCTAGTGAGAAACAATAATTTTGAAAGGTTCAGATCTTGTACCAATGACAGGAAGTTAGAACATGAACAACCGGAAATGGAAAAATCATCACCAAAATAAAATGAACCATGGAAGTACATGGGGTGAGGACACGAAATGTCTAAAAAAACATTTGGTCAGAAGATTCTTATAAGGGGCCAACTCTAAAAGGTATACAAAAACACGGAAACTTTCCAATTGTTCTCCGAGAGGATGAAAGAGAGACAGAACGAGAGGACTGGAGAACAGTGCCATTTAAAGATGAAAAAACTGTGGAAGCAGTACACAAAAGTGTGAGATGCACTGTGAAAAAGCAGTTCTTCTGTGGTTAAAGTTTCCCCTCTTTGAGAACCTTCTTTTGAAGATAGAAATGACAATTTTATTCAGTTTTGATAACATTCAAGACCTGCGTTATTCAACACGTTGACCTCAGACACCTGCCAGCCAAATGACCAAGCAATGTAAACTACAGAGACATGCAAAGTACACAGCTGAAAACTTTGTCACGTGGGTTCGTCACGTAAGGTCCGTTAGTCTGTTTGCATTATGACAGTGTAAAAATGCAATCCGAACCAAATGTGTACAATGTAACAAAAATATGGACCTTGGTTCTGACTTTCAGGCATGAAAACACCCTAAAACACAACAGTGGACATGAACATCATGCTATCTTTACTCCAACGTACCTACAACCTTCACTAATCTATGGCAGTGATCTTATGGCAAGGCTCATACCAACACCAAGTGTCTTTATGAGGGGTTTACCACCCAAACCCAATGGTCCAACCACCGTTTGTGTTTTGATAAGTCCCTCCTGTTTTATTCAAGCTCCTTTCACTGATACAGTTCCTGATGTACAGTATCATCTATTCATATTCACGATAGCCCAAAAGGACAAAAAACAAACTGCTATCATCTCTGTGCAGCTGTTAAATAAAACAAAAGAGCAGCCTGCAGCTCTCGTTCTCACTTTTTCAATAAGGAGCCTTGAATTAATAAAAAAAGTGAGCTTTAAACAGAGAAAATGTTTGAGGATCGAAGTTCCCTTCAGAGCAAAACAGAGATTTTCTTTGCCTATGTCAGAATACTTTGGGTTCAAGGTTAAGGCAAAGCCAGAGAGTTTACTTTGTATTCCCCTCTGCATTAGCTAACTTTTCCTTTTTTGATGAAGCTTTGGAGTTGAAGTCTTATTTTCTTTACTTTATATTAAACACAATTCATCTTTCTTTTTCTCAAAGTCAACAGAGAGTGTTGCAATAAAGACCTGAAATCACATAAAGTTGCCCAAAGAAGAGTCAAAAGCCCAGATGATCAACTTTATATCTTTGCTGTTGAATGTTTGTCGTCTTAGCATCTACAGTCTGGCGCTTTTTGTTGCTTTTTTTCCTTTTCACACCTTTACATCTGCTTTTCACACAGACTGAATGGTATTTGTCAGGTGTGAGAGGTGACAGGTCGAAGAAAATGACAGCTGGAAGCTTTAAGGTGTTCAAACCAGAGCCACGGTGTGCTGGACTGAATATAAATAAGTTCACCAAACAAAGCAGATGAGTGTAGGAGCATAAACAGGACGAGCACCACAGATGCCCCTCAGCTGACCAACTGTACTTGTTGACTCGAACTATAAATAACACGTTCTCTGCAGCTCGCACTGGGCAGTGGATGGAAACCTGGGTACACTGCCAAGGGTCAGCGGAGCCTCTGGCAGGGCGTCCAGAGATGTTATTACATGGCGCTCATCGCCATTATTGTTCCCAAATCCCTCCGAACACCACCAGCGACAGCTGGCTTACACTGGAGCAGTGTTAAACATTGTCCTCTGAGGAGGACGCACACAGAGGTTTAGGAAAGAATCCTAGCCACCACACGTCAGAGATGATCCAAAGCAGTATCTATTTATCTATTTGAGTGTTCACTAAAGTGTCTGTATCAATGATCCATGAGAACCAGTTCAGCCTTACAGAGGATAATTATATATTTTCACTCTCTTTCTCCCTTCAGATAAGACTTTAGAAAGCCTTAAATCTTCAGAAATGCACATAAAAGACAAGGGAGAAGTGCTATCCCAACCTTGGCTTTATGTGATTACACATAAAAGAGAGGGAGGTGTGCTCTTCCAGCCTCTTATTGGCATATATACATGATGGAGAGAAGAAAATTGTCTCCCCCACCTTAGCTTAACATGTATACACTGGAAATAGAGCTTAAGGTGTGCTCCAACGGCCTTGATATTTAAATGTACCCTCATTAAAGTAAGAGGATGTGTGCTCCCCCTGCCATGGCTTATAATGTGCACACATGAAAAACAGAGAAAATGTGCACTTTTTTGCCTTGGCTTTTCATGTGTGAAAGAAAAGAGAGGGAGGTATATTTACCTGAATTGATTTGATGTGTGTACATAAAAAAGAGGACAGGTGTGCTCTCCCTGCATTGGCTTATGATTAATGCACATGTAGAGGGAAATAAGGAAATTTTCTCTTTTTGCTTTGCCTTTTAATGTATGAACATAAACAAGGAGGGGTGAGTGCTCTACCTGCCTTTAATTGACATATTTTTTGAATAGGAGAGAGAAGAAAAGTGCCATCTTGCCTTTCCTTTTCATTTATTTATTAATGGAAAAGAGGGGAAGTGTTACCTTCCTGCTTTTGCTTTTTATTTATTTACATGAAAGGGTTAAAACATGTGCACTCTTACCGTGACTTTTCAAGTTTGGACATTAACTAGATTGGAGCCGTACTCTACCTGCCTTGCCCTTTTTCATGTGTGCATACCAAAGAGAGGCAGATGTGTTCTTCCTGCCTTGGCTTACAATGTTTGAACACGAAGGAGAGAGAAAGTGTGCTATCCCTTTCTTCCTTGTTGCGTCTGCATAAGGGAGATGTGCTCTCCTTGACTTGACTTTTTATGTATGGACATGAACTACAAGGGGAGGTGTGCTCTCCTTCCATGGCTTGTATTGTTAAAATGTGATAGAAAGGGTACATGTTCTCTGCCTGCCTTGTGAAAAAATGTGCACTCCCTACCTTGGCTTTCATGTGTGTACATTAAAAAGTGAGAAGTGTGCTCTCCTTGCCTTGGAATTTCCTCTTTGCAAAAGAAAAAGACCAGGATTTTCTGCCAACCTTTGTTTTTTATAATTATACATTAAGAAGATCAGAATCTTTCTCTTCTTGTCCTGTTCTCTACTGTTTTTCATGTATGTACATGAAAGAAATAGTAAGTGTGCTCTCCCCACCTTAGACTTTGTTATTCCTTGAAGGCATGTGGAAGGGCACAAAGACCCCAAAATAAAGTCATACTGCCAGTATTGGCTTGTTTTACGCAAACAATTAATTCTTTAGGAAGAAGAGAGTAGTCTAGAGTCAGGTTGGAGCTGAAAACTTGCATCTATGGCCTTCAGTCCCACACAGTCTCAGTACAAGCTTCCTTATGATAAAGAAAAGAGTGCTTCTTTGCGAAACACAGACAGAAGTGCTCCTATAAAATTGCCGGGTACTTCAGAAAACTGCAAACAACACACATGGATAAAATTACTGATGTTTCTTGCATTCAACTTAGAACACACTGACAGATATTTGGAGTGTGTGTGTGTGTGTGTGTGTGTGTGTGTGTGTGTGTGTGTGTGTGTTCCCTTTCTCAACCATCATTGCCTCCTTAATGAAGCTTCACATGTCCTCAGTGATCCCTCAGGCGGAGAACATTTAGCGCTGCATTGTGGTCAAACACCAATTGAGGCAGTCAGGAGAGAGCTGAACACACAAAAACACACCTCAGACACATTTTCACTGAAAGGCACGGGTCAAAAAGTTAAAAGGATCGTTCTGAAAATCGTTTTCAGGCAAAAAAGGACCATCGAGAGAGAAAATGCTGTATCTGGGCGGCAGGGATTCAACAAAAAAACAAGAGGAAAACTTTACTGGACATGAGTAAAGCCCTCTCTATCTGACCAAAGGTTTGCAGGCCTCAGGGAAAATAAAGACAGAGATCATTCTGTGCTACAACATTTGTGGTAACTTTCCCATCAATCTGTTCAAACCTACTGGTATCTGTAATCATCCCCAGTGTTTCTTCAGAAAGGAAAACCCTGTCATCTTCACGTGAGCACAGCACAACAAGGTCCAGCTCTGGGATTTCCTCGTCCCCCACAGAGAGTCTGGTGCATTTCTGAGTGCTGCTTTGTTCTGCAGGTGCACGTGATCATGTGAACATTTTCACTGGAAAACATCTTTAACCTCCACTCATTACCGGGGAAGCCATTAAACAACCATCAGTTACAGTATATGAGGTTGATTTACAGACTTCAGTGTTTCCTTTTGTTCTAGTTCTAAATTTGTGTCAGTGCTGCCTGTAAGTGAGAGTTTGACTTTCATAAGGAGGATGTTTGAGGTTTTTGTTGAAAACCCACAGGGGATCCTGCTTGGCTTGGACTCTTTGTTGAAGAGCGGAAGTCAGACCACCAACCTCTGCAGACAGAGTCAAGTCTAACGCGTTATTTAGAGAGCAGAGGATCACGTTTGTCACGTTCACAAATAGTGCAAAGAACACAGGTTGTTTGAGAGGAGAGTCAAGACACATTTACAATATTAAAAAAGCTTCCCTATAATATAGTAGAATACTGGCGGGGATGGCCAGCACTTTCCTGCTTTATAGTGCATGTACTTAAATTTATTTTAACAGTTTGATACTGTATACCAGATTACAGTGTATGGATGTGAAAAATAGGTAAAATACTGGCAACCCTGCCGCCAGTATTTTACTTTTATTTTACAGCAAAGTAATTTTTGTTGTGACAGTGTTTTGTAACCATGAGTGACGAGTGAAACAGTGAATATGAGACCCTGTACATTGATTTGTTGCCCAGAGGTCACAGGCTGTCTATGCTCCACATGGCATGGACCAGCCATCTGTGCTTCACTGCACTTACTGGCTGCTTACCCTAACCCTAACCCATCAATATATCTTATTTGTTCACATACATTAAACACGCTGTCAAATATTCTTGGGTACGTGGGCCTTTGCCATATGAAGCACAGACAGCCAGTCCACGCCATGTAAAGCATAGACAGCCAGCCAGTCCGTGCCATGTGAGGCACAGACAGCTGGTCCCTGCCATGTAAAGCATAGACAGCCGGTCCGTGCAGTTGAGCACAGACAGCTGGTCCTTGACATGTGGGGCAAAGGCAGCTATTTTAGAATGTTTTTTTTTTTTAAGTTATTTTTTGGGGGTAATTTTAATTACTTTAACTAGACAAGAGAGAGAAGAGTGGATAAAGCAGGAAACAGGGTCAGAGTGGGAAGTGACATGCTGTGAAGATACCACCGGCTGGATTCAAACCCGGGCCGCCCACATGAGGAGGAACCCTAATGGGACACAGCCTAAACCACTAGGCCAAGTGTGCTCCATACAGTGTATTTTTTATTGTTATTTTACTGTTGAAATGTCTTTGTTAATTTACAGTATTTTGTTATAGCGTATTAACCCTTGAAGTAACATGAACACTATTTTTATTGACTATTTCTTTTTGTTTTAACTTCAGGCCATGATTGGCCTCAGGACCGGACTCTGGCATGTCTGATGTACTTGGTACCAAGGGTCTGATTCATAAATGACTGCATTGATTTGCGCCTGATTAACACACGACAATGAACATTAAACCTGGTGGTCAGGGATTGTATCAACCTGTCTCACCTACATTCTCAAGTTTATTTATCCTCCTGCATCCACAGCAGGAAGTCCCCCACCCTGCATGCTGAGGCCTGCAGGACGATACAGCCTTTTAAAGACATGGTGTTCTGATCTCTTCGTCCTGTTTGCCTGCTCAGGAAATCCCTCTGTGATTGAGGGACGCCTCCTGATTAGCCGTCTGAAAACCTGTCACTCCGTTTGTCTGCTCACATGTCGGAACTGTACCGTCCCATTCTGCATGTTAACCTTATTTATTCCTGCTGCTCCTGTTTTCCTCTGAAGGAGCAGTAAGTGAGAGTTTTACCACCCTGAAGTAAACAAAGTCCCTCTGCAGAAGGTTGATAGGGTTTGGGGATCAATACAAGACTCTGAACAACTACTGCTTCAACTGCTGAGGGTGTGGGTGCTAAAAACCACTTTATCTAAACAGGAGGGTTTGGAGTCTTTACTCTTCTGACTTTAAACAAGGCAGGAGACTCAAGAGACCAGGAGGGTCCAAAGCAGGGGGACAAACAAAGCTTTTCTTCAGGATACTGTCAATAATGTTTGACAGTCAAGAATTTACAGATCCAAGATGTATTTTTGGGGCCATTAATGAGGTTTACTCTTTTAATTTACTACTTAAAACCTTTGGTTTCACAAAGATTTATGTTTTTAATTGAAGTGTGGTTTTCTGTTAACAGAGACAGAGAGGAATAAATGGACTTGGCTTAAAACAGTAATTGCATGGGCATTTTAAAGGATTTGATTTGTCATCACAACTTTAGGAAAGTAAAGGGGGGGCCATTGTTTTGGTGTTTATTAATCTACTAAACAAAGTTTTTATTCCTGTAACTCACCAAAACTCACTTATACGCAAAGAGGAACTGCTTGTCTGGACTTTCTCACAAAACAAGGCAGTTAGGGCTCAATTCCACCAGGTCTGAGTTCAATCCATGGGCTCTGTTGCTTGTTGACTGCGTGTTCTCTCATCCATCAGCTCACACCAGCTGTGTGTTGAGTCCAGCACACATCAGGACCTCCAGGCAGCTAGAGGCTGGAAGCCTAATGTCAGTGAAAAAGCCTGACTCAACGTAGCCTTGTTCGAGTTAGGCTTCCAATACGATGCACAATTTCACATCAGGTTATCTGTTTGATGAATCATATAAATGCCAGTATTTTTCGTACTTCAGACTCAAGGAGCCCCTCTTCTTAGCGAGTCTCTGTGTAGAAGTTAGAAATTTTCAGAAGTGCAGGATATGGAAATTTTCCTCTTAAAAAAGAAGGGGGCGAGGCTGCCAAAATGACGTCATTCTTTTGCGTGGACCTGGTGGACACAGCAAGCATAAACAAAGCTAAGCCTCTTTATAGCCCTCTTTCTTGCCCTTATATAGGCAAAACTTGTAGGTTTGAAAACCTGGAAAATAACCAATTATGAAAAAACCTCTGTAAACTTGGCACCAATACAGCAATTTGCCAAATTAGTATTTTTTTAAACCAGGCTGTAAACATGTTTATTCCTGCTGTAAATACCAGATTTTTGAATGGGTGTGTATGTGGTTTCTGGTGCTTCTGCAGATAGCCCCTGGTGGACACACAAGGGATTGCAGTTGTAGTCACTTTTGCACGAGTGGCTTCTTATTCTTAGACCAGAAGTTGACTAATCTTGGCAATAGAGCTCAAACATTTTGCACAAATCAGTTTGTCTACTCCCACTAGCTTCAGCAATCGGAAGGTCCCTACAGCAGATATTCTTCACTTTCACTTTTCTGGATGCTGGAGCAATAAGACATCAACCGACACAGAGCGGATGAATTGTGTTGATTTACAACACAAAGAGTGACACTACAAGCAGAATATGTATTGAAAAGTTAAACATTTACTATCTACAAGCTAAATCTGAAGCACGACAGACGGGGATGTCAGACAGCTTGATGAAGATTCATCATGCTTCTGCTCTGGTGAGTGTTGTATTGAACAATTTTTATTTCATCTACTTGGATAAAGTCTTCTGAGGACTTAGTGAAGCTTGATTTTTTAGTGTAACTCTTTGATTAACGTTTAACCTTTTAGGTTAAAGCCATACTGGTGTCATCAGGTAAGTCTTTCATACTTAGGTTGGACTGGAAACCTCTGCTTGAATAAGACATGACAGTGTTTTATCAATCAAATCTCTTCTTCTCATAAAAATAAAGTCCACCAGAGTTAATCGTCTCTGCCTCTTGGTGGTCTTTGAGCAAGATCTGATTATAAAATACCTAATAAAATATTAATTTATGCCTTCTTATTAAAAATGAATGATTCACTAATTTAGCTGAGTAAATTTCTGCTCTGAAGCAACACGACGTCTCCCTGCTCCTTAACTTGAAGTGATGAAGTCAAAGTTTTAAACACAAATGTTAATGTCCACTAATCCATTCCTCTCACTTTGTTTTAAAACTTAATTCCTCTTCACATTCAGGTCCAAACCTTCAATTACTCCACCATGCTGACTTTAAGCGGCGCCGTGTTCTCCTGGGACCGATAAACCTTTGATGGGAACAATGACTGATAACTCTGGGACAAGAAAAAATTAGGCCACTCTGTTATTGGTGACTCATAATCCACTCCTGAGGTGTTAATGTGAAGCCGTATTTAAGCTGCTGATGTTTCATACACACTTTCTGCAGCTGCTCTAAATCTCCTGCAGGTTTTTCTTCAGTGGGGTGTTAATGGAAGAGGTGGATGGGCTGGTTGGGCTTGGCTGTTTGCCCGGAACCCCTTGCTGCTCTTTTGGTTTCTTCAAACTATGAAGTGACCTGGAAACAAACGTTTTGGATCACTCTTTCACACTGAGCCTTTCTATGTTATTTATCTGTTTGTTTCCTCTGACTTTCTACATTTGTGTACACATTCTATCCATCCTTCTTGTCTTCTTCTGCTCCTGTCCCATTCTTTCAAGATCAATTATTAACTCCTGTAAGTTCCAACAGTTATTCAAATTTCTTGTTGCTGGCTGCTCTGTTCACACCAGACACCCAAAAGATTATCAGCAGGTATTTGACCTCCCAAATATTCTATGTTCATCAACTCAAAACCTAATAAAGGTTTTAAAAACTAGGAGAGCTCATTTCAAGTCCTGTTTTGATTAAAACAAAACAAAGCAAAAACAGAGGATGTCATACAGTTTGTCATAGCTGCTCATGGATGCTATAAATTTTGTCGCTGTTTTCCAGATAAATCAGATTTTGAACCCTTTCAGAATGAAGTGATGAGGGTATTAAACTTGTCCCACGTTTACATCATCCACATTCAAAACTAAAGGTAAACAAGAATATGCCTTCTTCTTGTGACTTCAAATGAGCTCTACATCTAAATCACGTCTTACCGGCTGCTTTTTACTGATAACCCAGTTTCAGATGCATGTATTGATAGATACATAATGGAATTAACAAGTAAAGAATAAAACAAAGGAGATAAAACATCACAGGCTCTCAGGAGAAGTGCAACAACTTCTCCTGCAGCCTAAACAGCTCCCAATCTGGTTAACATAAGTGCTGCTGTTTGGGTGTTAATATCTTCTATCATGATCAATACAACTCAATCATGGGGTTAAATATGTCAAAAACTTTGGAAAGAAGACAACTCGGAGTCAGTCTCGAATTGCTGAACTAGTTTTCAAACCTGCCACTTCATATGTCTTTCATTCTTCCCACCTAACACCAGGAATAAACCTGATCTGTGTTCATTCTGGCTCTTGCTCTGTTGTGTGTTGACTGCGTGCTCTGTCATTCATCAACTCTCACCGGGCTACTTTTTTTTGTTATGATTCATTTACGAAAAAAGTGCATTCCCTGTAACTTTAGACAGAGTTAACACCTGTTTGTTTTGACCACTGAAGCAGCTGTTTACACGACAACATTTTTAGTATGGAGGGCAAAGACAGATTTTTTTTCATTATTTTTTGTTCCTTTCAGGGGTGAAATGATGTCATGTAAATGGGGCCTGTTAGTAAAAATGATGCCAAAGTTGCTGTTCATCGAGAAGCCGCTTGAAGCTGGCTGCAGAAAGACTGGAAGTCACATACACACCCAGCCATAAAAAAGCATTAAAAGCATATTTACAGCCTGGTTCAAAGAACGTCTAGGGTCTTAAAACTCTGATTTCACTATTGAATGACTGGTGGAGCCTCTGTCCATGCTCTGCATTAATTTTGTCTGCATTTCTGTATGCTTCCATAAAGCTTACAGGCCAAACAGAGCAGTACCATTAGGGGGTGTGGGGGGCAGTGTTGCTGTTAGTACCCGATACGTAGCTCTACTGAGACCTATATAAGAAATAACAATGGTGATGTATTCAACAGCTTCATCAACTGTTGCCTCCGTTTTTGTCTTTTATGCAGGAGGTACATTAGCAATACCTCCATCACAGTCGCCATATTCGTTTTTGAGTATATTGTTGTCATAGACTTTCAAACCCACCCCGTGTATGTATTGGTAACAGCGATGCCAGCGTAAAGGCTGCATGGAAGTATGTGAGCAGTGACGATAACATTGTTTGGAATTGATGTTTTTTGTACACAAAGAGAAGAAATGGGTCTTAAAACTCCAGAACAGAGAGAACGATACTTGATTGAGAGTTTTAAGACTTTAGTCTGATGTAGAGAACCTCTCTCGTATCAGTCTTAGGTCGTCTCTGCCTGAAGACAGAATATAAACCAGAAAAAACAAACTGAAGAGACGTGATCATTAATTCCAACTTTTAGCAGCAGCTACAGTGATTACACATTTTGTATGACTGGATGATTCCAGTAATTTGAAACTATAATTTCATAATTTCACAGCATCAATTATTAAAGCTAGGTAATGAATCACTAATTTGTGTGCACTAATTATCAGAAAATGTCACCCCTGGTTCCTCCTGAGCGCTGTCCAACAGTGAATTATTCAAACAGGATGTGAATGATTTCTGAGTGTTATCACGAAGAGGAGAGAGAAATGAATAAATAGAACAGAGAGAGTCAGGCTCAGCTTTAATAATGTCCTACGACTGAATTACCTTCGTTATTTCACTTCCCAAAAGATGAGCCACTCCTCTCAAACTACATCGATCTGGTCGCTGTGCATGTTTGTTTTATTAAGCCTGACGTTGAAGCCAAATGTCAGAAGAATTACAGCCTGGATCCTCTGCTCCTGACTGATTTTTATTTTTCCACTGAGCAGGTCTGATCCGTCTCACTCTCATTATGTTCAGTCTGATTCTCAGAGACTGACGGCTCATGAAGCTGTTGCAGATAGCGGCGTATTTAAGAGAGAAAGTCAGATTGAATTGTTTGTCCTTCAGTGCTCAAAACATCTAATTGTGTGAAACTTTGTCAAAGAATCCCTCCACCATAAACTTTCAGAGAGCTTGAAAGGTGGCTCAGAAGTTTGCTGCTTGTTACAGTTTATTATGTTGTTTCGTCAGGATAACAGCGTGAGTCAGCACGCTTCCTCTGCAACCCAGTTTTCAGACTTCAGAAATGCTCCTGCAGCTTCTCTGCTGTGCATCTGTGTGTGCCAGATTCCTCCTGCCAGCCTGCTGCATGGTTGGCTGTGGTTCGCCTAAGTTTACATCTGAGAAGGGGAGAAGCACCTGCAGAGATGTTTGACACCAAAACCCAAATATGAGCACAAGAAGATGAGTTTCCCAGAAAACTAAAAGTCAGATTAATGCCAGTGGCCAAGTGCAGCTCTTCATTTTGAATATTTATGGTCTAAAACCTAAGCAAAACCAAGACACTTTAAGGAATTTTATATTAACAATTTGGAAAAAATACAATTTCATTGTAATGTAAATTTTGTATCATTCAGTTTAACTTCAATATAATCTTGTAGGGATGTAAGGGTTTGTGAAAAACATCCAAAATGTTTTGTTCACATGAATCGGTTCAGAGTGTGTGTGTCTTTTGGTTCACATTATTTTCTCTCTGTTTTGTTCTACTACTCAATTTGGAGCATGTGTGTAGTCCTGATCACATATTGGGCGAAGTACAGTTGGGCAGTTGTGAAAAGAGGTGTGTGTGTTGTGTTCATTACCAGCAGAGAAGACAGACAGAGCTAGAGGATGTGCCTGTGGTCTTGTATTTCTCAAGCAGAAATCTGGGATATTGGCAGGTATGGCTTTAATTTTGTAGCACTACAATTTTATTTTGACTTAGATCGTGGAATTTAATACTTGACTTTGACTTTAATCTAAAAAAAGTGAACACATAACTTTTTTCTTGGAACATTTATCTTTAAATGATCGACTTCAAAAAGGTCTTCAATCTCATAAAATTTAACCTTTTTCTTTGATTTTAATTTATAACTTTAACCCTAATCCTCCAACGCTAAGTCCCTAATTCAGTTACTAACAATATGACTTTATTGGACTGTTACCTCATCTGTTATCGCTTAATCTAACCCTTCATTCTTGAAACAGATATGATATGCATAATGATGCCACTTAAAAAATATATATTTACAGTGTTACAGAGTTTTTTTTGTCTTAAAAAAGCTCAAAAAAGCATAATATAAAGAAATGGAAAAAAAAATATAGGTATTTTTGGGGGTTTGATGCCTCCAGGCAACACTGTACCATAAAGGTCAATAATGAAAAGAGAGAGTTATTTATTTATATTTCAACACATTTAAAAAATACATGGATAATACTTTATGACCTGAACAGCTTATAAATGCATGCCGTAAAAAATGTAAAAACTTTAAAAAATAACTTTTTATAAGATTTCATGTCTGAATGTTGCCTGAAGGCATTGCTGTACCAGTGAGGAATGGCCCATTGGAATGAATGGGTCAAGGAGTCTAAACATATTTTATCCAACTTTACATGAACTATTTAACGAACGACATAACTTCTGTGGCTTTCAGGAGACAGGATCTTTATTGTGGATAAAATATGTGAAGGACAGAAGCCTGTGCTTTGTAAAGAAGGCTCTAGTATAAAAGTTCACTCTAGTAGACAGGAGCCTACAGTTTAAGTCTGAACTTTACTAAAATTGACATCAAAGTTATCTAAGTGAAAACTGTAGAGGTCCAAAACAAAATTTACTGAACAGTTTGTTCATGAAAAGTTTGTAAACCCAAAGACAGTGTCCCAAAATGTTGGCATGGTAAATCCGTAATGATACAGTGCTGCCTCAGGGCAACATTTGCATTTTTACACGTTTCCTTAAATCAATTAGCAAATAAGGTAGATTAAACTATTAGCGATTAAGCTTTACTTGTCTATTCATATGAACAAAACTTTTTTTAGACTGACCAAGACACGGTAAAAAGTTATTAGACAGTTTTCAGGAGGGAAATTGTTCCTTGCAAGAAAGTCTGCAAAAAAAAAAAAAGGGATTTTGTATGACCTCCAAAGGAACATATGACAAATTCAAACATTTTTATTGGTTCCTTAAGGTCTTTTCTCTTTTTTAAACATATTTCTTGACAACTGGGATCTGTTGTGTAAGTGTAGCCAAAAATGGGTATGTTGCCTAGAGGCAACAAGGTACCACAGAGGAATATGTTATTGTGGCTTTGATCGTCTGTTTTAGTATTTTCTTGTAGTTTGTGGCAGGGACTGGTTACTAAAGGATTAACTCCACTCATCCAGGCATGTGAAACCAAAACTGAAAACTTTAGAAATTCATATTTATTACTGAAGTCTCCTCCTCGTCCATCAGCTGCTGTTCCCTTTCACAACCAGCAGGTTTTCAGCTTCTCTACCGTTGGGTATTAGTGACAGTCAAAACAGATGCATGCTGGGAACAGAGAAGATGATAAACCAATTCAATCATCTCTTCTGGCTCATGTGGACTTACGGGCTGAAGAAAACCGATACAAGACCTTCAATGCTTCATAAAATGAGCCTTTTTCTCAACATTTCACACACAGTTCACATCCTGACATCCCCGTGAACCAGAGCCAGGACCACAATCTGCCTCCTCACATTAGGAGAATCTGCAAAGAAGGCTTTGAGGGAAAGGTCAGGAGACCTTTGGCTATTGAAAATCATTGGCAGCTAAAGATCATGACATTAAAGGTATGAGCTGAGGCCATGAGAGAGTGGCACGGAGGAAAAGCAGATGACAATGTGACGGCAGAAACGGAGGGATGGGAGGAGGGGAACAGAACAAAGGAGAGAATATTACAGTCAGCTCTCAGCAGCTCTCAGCAGTGCTCGCTGTCTCATTTCATGTGCTTAAGACAGATGTGAAAGCACAAACTTTTGGGCTACATGGTGCCATAAAATCAGCTGTGAACTGAGTGCAAAAATCAAAGCCAACATGCTAAAGGCTGAAGAAACACATCAACTGAATGCAGGCTAATGCTACACTAACAGAGACTCAATGGCACCAAAAGATTAAAGCAGCAGACAAACGCTGCAGAGCAGGAAGTGAAGAACCCACCATCAAAGATCAGAGTGTACATGATAGCAGGAGCTGTGTCTGTTTATTAAATTGCATCAAGCAGTGCAACACCTAACAAAGACCCTCAGACGTGGTCTGTAGACCTGGTTTTGTGTGGGTGCTTGGAAACCCTTCAGATCAAAGATCTTTGAGTCAGTGTGTCACCGCATGGGAACATCTGAAGATGGTGTTTTTTAACACCCCACAGTCCTCAAAGCGAACGGGAGATTCACAAAGTGGACTTTCTCCTGGAGGACTTATCCATTGTTTGGATGTGTGATCCAGTCTTTCCATCTTGGACTTTAATCTTTTTGCAAAACAACTTTTTTACCACTTTGATCTTGTTATGTTAGGACTTTTTGTCAACATCCATGTTATAAAGCCTTGCATTTTTAATCTCACTCTGAGACTATTAAACTTTTAATCAAACAACATAAAACATTTATTTCAGCTTTAATCTTGTTGAATTATCAGGGTGGGGGCCTTTTATGTTTTTAATCAGAGAAAACAGTAGATAGAGAAGAAACAGCGTGAGAGTGGGGAATGACATACAGGACAAAGGCCACAAGCTGGATTCAAACTCCGGCCATCCGCTCAAAGGCAAACCTTATTGGGTGCAACCTAAACTGCTAAGCCATCTGCACCCTGATCTATTTCACATTAAGACTCTGTTATGACTTTAACCGGGTAACATTGGAAAAACAATTCAACTTGTATCTTGAAGCACCATAATTTTATTTCAACATTCATCTTGTAAAATTAAGCTTGTTTAATGCTTGACATTTCTTTGAGGTCCGGGCAGCTTCATGTGGATGAATGACTTTATTCTAGTTGCCTTTGACCCCTCATGTGGTCCTTTTTAAGCACAAAATTTCTGTTTTGCACACCTTCGACTAATATCCAACTTCCACACGGATGAACAGGAGCTCCTGGTGTCACAGCACGAGTACATAAATCCTGGCGTTTATATGATTCCTTACACAGAGATCACCATGATAATGGCATGATATTTTGGCAGAACTCAGCAGACAAGAGGAATTGGCAAAAAAGTGCTTAACAGTGTGAAACACTACTTCTTCTCTAGTTTAGTACTGTAGTAGACTTCTATTTGCGATACACTGCCCCCTGCAGCTTGGGAATGGATGCTGATGCCAAATTTCTGTGCGCCAAGGTTATGCGGAGAGTCTTCATATGATATAATTTTGATTTGTATCTTGAAAAATTAGGATTTAAATTAGACTTTTTCTGGTGGTAATCCAATTCAATTGAAATCTTTTAACGTTAAGAATTTATGACTTTAATGCTGAGATATTACAACTTTTTCCTCTTTTATCATAAGCATTACATTTCCAATCACACGTTTGAGCTACAACATTAATCTTGTAACTTAGGACAGGGTGAGGGTTGCTTTCTTCTACTGAAGTTCGTGTTGGGTTGATTGCAGTGTCACACATACACACTGCCACCTACTGTTGAAGATGATGTACAACCAGAAAGTCCACGATCCTGTTTCATTTTAATGTTGGTCTGAGGGCGGGTTTGATAATGGTAATGATAATGATAATGTAAATAATCTTTTCCTTTTCATTTGGATGTCATGCATGGTACCCATTGAAGGTGATAATGAAAATGTATGACCTTTATTGCACTTTATTTGAATCATGTCTTCCACTCCGTTTGCATGTTTTAGAAAAGCTTCATTCAAGAGCATTTTTGAGTAAATGCCTGATCTTATGGATGAAAAGTAAGATGTAGAGCTTATATCCTGCAGAAGACGCATGTTTGGAGAGTAAAGTACATTCACTGACTGGACGTTTGATCCATCTTTCTATCTCAAAGACAGTGTTAAAGGTTAAAAAACTGTCTTCAAAAGCATAATTTCAGTTTGAATGTAAAACTTAAACTTGCTTTTAATCCTACACGTCTTTCTGCAGACAGACTTTTGATGATTACAAACACATCAGCAGCAGCTGAGCGTGTTTTCTGACAGAATTCAGGATTATAAAGCGATAGAATTACTGTAAACATCCCTGAGTTTAATCACTGTGAGCATCCTCACAGCCTGTTGGGGATACATCTTTGCAAACATAGACATACACTCTCTTGATCATTTTGTTTCTGAAAAACTCTGAGGGGAAGTTTTCAAAGAAAGAAAAAGTGCTTTGATTTCTCAGAGTCTTTTAAGGGCAAAAAAAATGAAATAATCTCAGCAACTTTCCTTTAACCTCGTCACTTTCCACTCTTTATGTATAAATGCAGCTTGTGTTCCTCCTCTGTGCTCCAAAAACGGAGAGAAATGCTGCAGAAAAGACCCGAGTGTGCATCCTGGAGCAGGTGGAAATAACTGGCAGCACACCGTCAGCAGTTGGTGAAAACGCTGACCAACACAAAGCACTCCATCAACTAAACATTAAGGAATCAATATCAGGGAAAACAAAACGCGACTGTATAAAAGGTTTGAGACAGAGAGACGGCGAAAGAGAAGGAGCAACAGCTTTATAAGCTGTTAGAGCATGTCACCATGTAATAGAGCTGCACCAGAAACACATCAAAAGGCTGCTGAATAAGAAGAAAAGAGCACTGAGCTCTCTGCTCAGGGTGGAATCAGCTGAATCTGCAGCTCCTACACTTTAAAGATGTTTGTAGTCCCTAAAATGTTTGATTCAAGGAGAACATGTTCCACAAACTTAGGTCACGTGCTCACTGATAGGACTCAAGTTGAATTGAGGCTTATCATGAAGCATAAGCAGATACAGAAACAATGGGAACTTTACCTTGATCTCTGGGGGACAGAGCGGTAACCTTGCAGAGCAGATGGACCTGCCTGATTCAGTTTCTGAAATCCTGCAGATCCATCTTGCCAGGCTCCATTGACCAACAAACCCACTCAGCTAAATTCTGACCGGCCCAATCAGGGAAGAGCTTCGGAAGCTGCAGGAGCAGCAAAAGTGATGAGCAGACGTGACGTCGGCAGACTTTCATACTTGTCAGCGTTCCTTTGATTCTTAAATTAACTTTATAAAACGGCAGCAGTCGTCAAACGCCATTATCACAGCTGTTTCTTGTGTTCCTGTAGTTGTTCGTCTATAGTTTCTCAGCAGCGGCGCACATAAGCTACGTCATACCGTGCCTTGATGTGGATTGGTCTGTGGTGAGTGTGTCAATCAGAACGGTCATCAAATCACCAGCTGCTGATTTTTTTTTTAAAGGTCCCGCCTCTGAAAACAAATCCAAAGAGCTGGTAGCCAGATGGACTAGTGAAATATTTCTGTGGCGGATATATGAAACTGTTTGTCTGGCGTGCCAGGTTTACAGAGTGGGCTTCTAGCAAGAAATCTACAAGAAACAAGATCTTCACAAGACAAGATCTTTATGCGATGAGATCATCACAAGGTGAGATCTTCAGGATATCAGATCCTCATGAGATAAGATCTTCAAGTCACAGACTGGGAGCTTCCCGATGTCAGACCCTTGCAAGGTGAGATCAAGAGGCATGATTTTTGGGAGTTGAGGTCTTGGTGAGATGAGATCATCAAGAGAAGAGATCTTCTTTAGATGAGACCCTCAGTAGATGAGTTCTTCACAAGATAAGATCATCAATGGATGTTATCCTTAGTGGATGAGATCCTCACAAGACTAATCTTCACAAGATCAGATCCTCGGTAAATGAGAATTTCATTAGATTAGATCAGATCATCATAAGATCAGATCCTCACAAGATGAGATGTTTACAAAATGAGATATACAAGATGATATCTTCTGGAGAAGAGATCTTCATGAGACAAGATCTTCATTGGATGAGATCTTTATGAAACAAGGCTGTCACACAATGAGATCCTCAAGAGACATGAATATCATGAGATGCAATCTTCACAAGATGAGATCATTAGATGAGATTGTTATGAGATAAGATCTTCATGAAACTTGCTGAAATGATTAGCATAAGTATTTCATAATTGGTTCATGACATTTTTTAGGCCTCAAAAACCAGAGTCTGCCAATAGCTACACCCCAGACAGGCCTCCAGAGGACTGGCCAATCAGAGTAAAGGGGGTTGGTGGAGTGGGGAGCCTTAAAGAGACAGCAACTAAAACGAAGTGTTTTCAGCAGAGGCTGAAATAAGGGTTTTCTAAAACACCAGAAAGAGATAAAAAGAGAGATATTTTTTTTTTGCTGAAAATCATGTTTAGATACTACAGCAACCCTAAAGGGACAGATTAAAGACTGAGAAAGCACAATACCTCTTTCTTCTTTTTTTACTCTTTTATAGAGCACAGCTGATTTTTTTTTAAAGTTGCTTCTCATTTTCCTTTGGCTTACCAGCCTAAGATCATGTTTTGGTGAGTAGTGAGGGTGTAATGCCACACTGCTTGTGCACACCTGTGGATAAAGCATTGCTCAGATGCTCAATCTAAATGAAACCTTGAGAGTTTTATTTATTATTTATATATTAATATTATTAAATTTTCGCATGCTTCAATGTTTACCCTGGCTGCAGATCTTTAATAAGGCTGTTCAGATTTCTGTCCCTGAATCATGCACTGAGTTTGAGTCTTTGATGATAATCTGTTATCACAGATTAAGAGGCTGGTTATTCACTTTCTCCAGAGCCAAGTCTACCTGTGGATAATCTCTGTCTTTACCTGTGTGTCTGTGTCACTCCTCTTCTTCTCTGTACTTCTGCTCAAATTACTGTTTAACTCTAAAGTGACACCTTCTGGCAGGAGACTGACACTACAGCCCTGACATCTTTTCTCACCATGATTATCTGTAATGTTTGCACAGTCTTCAGTGAGGATGGGAGATGGAAAGAATCAAGAGGTCTTGAACTATTCTCTGGATTTCATCTGTTTCCTTTGGGGTCCAACCTTTTACAAACAAACAAACAAAAAACTGCATCATCTAAGATATGTCTCCAAAGTTATTTCTTTCCCCATGGTTTTAGGAATTTAACCTAATTCTCTCTGTTAAAGGAAAAAATTATGAAGCTTTTCGTGCCAAATTGTGCCCAGCTTTAAAGTGTGAGGAAAAGAAGTGATCCCTTACAGTCAGTCATTGTTTTGTCCCTGAAAACTTTCAGATGTGTTCCCAGCGAGCAGCCATTCACATCAAATAGGTCACACAGGTTGAGCGCCATGGGAGAATTTCAGCAACATTTCACGGCCGGTGTCCTCTAAAAAGAAGAGAGATGAATAAAAGGAGAGCTACACTTTTCCAAAAGAGCGTGATGAGAGGAAGATTGACATGTGGAAGAGGTCTGTGTGTCAAACAAAGGGCGCAGACGCTAAGTGTCCATCAGATGGTTTAATGTGAGTTTATGATGGATAATATAATCAGCAAGTGAAGCATCAGAGTTTAGTTAATTAATTACAAGTGCTTTGTTTTATGGCTCCATTACCTTCTGATCCTCTGAAAGGAACAGTTGAAGAAACAGACCACAGGGCCTGTGCCCGAAAAAGAGAATAAAGACTGACAACAACAAACAGTTTGAGGTCAGTCTGACTGACGCTTTTTTCAAAAACATGCTTGCAACCTAGCCACGGAATTTGGTCCAAGTTAGTCCAACACTGGAACACAACTGTTACATGCATTAAAATATCTGTTTCACTTCTGGGGATTGTTAATTTAACAGTGTTGTGCTGGTGTTGCTCTGCTGCTGCTGAGATGAAATCACTTGGCGGTAAAAAAAACCCAAATCCAAAACTTTTCTCATGCTTCTAAGATGATGCAAAATGTAAAACAAATATTTAAAACTCTGTTTGGTTCATATGAGGATTTTAAAAGTTTTTATTGTGAAGTTGAGGAAACATTTTATTCCAAAATCTAACCTGGACTGAAAAAATCGTGGATTTAAAGTGATGAGAGACAGAGAGACAGGGAGAGGGAAGAGAAACCCTGCTGCTCTGTTAAACAGCTAATGCTTCACATCCCAGGTGGACACACACACACAAACGCGTAAACACACACACAGCTCAGTGTAATGTGGTGCTGCAGCTCGTCTGTATCATCACACTTGGATGACTCTGAAATCTGATCAGGGCTGCTGGGACTTAGGATGACTGTTGTTGTGTGCGTGTGAGTATGTGTGTATGTGTGCATGATAAACCAGTGTGACTAAAAGCAGGGCGTTCAGGCATGAAGTGTCAGTATTTTTGTTTCTGTACAAGCATGTGCCATTAGTGCACAACCAACAGCACGTACATATATGTGTGTATGGCTCGTTTCCACCAAGCAGTCTGGTATGGATCAGTACAGTTTGGTATGGGTCGTATTGGTTAAGGCTGATTCTCTTTGCGTTTCCACAGCTAACTGTGCCCCCTCTTGGTAGGTGGCGTGTAACCCAGATGCTGATAACCGTATCAGTAATGTAACAATGTGACGCCATGGTAGCGCGATACAGTGAAACCTGCTAATAAATCCAACGAAGAAGAAAAATGTGTCACAAGGAGCAATGATGGAAGACATCCAGCAGTTTGTCTTTGTTGCGATTTCCATGCGGCTCTTTGTTACAAAGTACAATCAAACTTTGTTTCTGAGAAGACTGTGTGCTGTTAGGAGAAATAACAGATGCTGTTGCACAGGAAGTGACGATTCTTTTGACCAATCAACGGTCTGCTGTGTTGTAGCTCCACCTTCTGGGATTGGATTGGTTTAGTCTGTCATTCCTATGGAAGAGTCCCGTAAAGTGAGAAAGTTTGTCTTGGTTATTTGGGGATCTGTCAAGGGATTGGCCACAAAAAACGAGCTGTATCGAGATGGACCGAACTGAATCGATTGGTGGAAACAGGGCTTTTGTGTATATGTGTGTTTATGTGTTGTTTTATAATTTTTTTAAAGTGAGTATTGAGCTTTCTAGTTTGCTTTCTGGTTGCCTGCCTCTAACCCTATCCTCCTTTTCTCAGTGCCTCCAGGAGCCTCAGTGCAACTTCTGCTGCCACACCCTCACCAGACTCCACCTCACGCCCGTGCCCACCTCTGACACTGGATTACTCCCCTCCACCCTCCTCCTCCTTTAAAAATAAACTTGTTAACTTTTTTTTTTGTATTCCGATTCCGCTTTTGGTTCCTTGCTCAAACAACTGGTTCAAAACCATAAAGCTAAAACATAAACTTAAAATCTGACGACTCATTTTTTGCACCTGCTTAAAATGATTCAATCAGACTGGATTTCTCCAGGGTTTGCAAAACTACACCCAGATTCCTGCTGAGGTTTGACAGAAATAAGAAAACCTCTCCTCTCAGCTTCTTCTGCTCTCTTTCTGACCCCCACCACCCCTCTCTGCTCCAAGCTTATCTTCCATCTCATCTGTGTCACATCTTCCCAGACTGTCGCATCTCTTCCTGATCCGGCCGTCGCCGTTCCTAAGCTGCCTCTCAGACTTCTCCTCTCCCTCCTGCTCTCCTTTTCTTCTTCGCTGTTTGTTTATTCTGCTATCCTCCCCTCTCCTTATCTCTGCCGTCTTCACTCTTTTTATCTCTCTGTGTTCGGACCACCCGTGTTCCTCCTCTGTCCTTCTTGCGGCGTGATAAGGAGCCCAGGTGGTGTGATGGATTTCAGTTTGCTGTGGGGCCGCAGCAGCTCTGGATTGTGCCGGATAAGCAGGTCAGACCGAGCTGGCACGTTTGAAGAGAAAACAGCTGACAAGAAGCAATAAGGGCAGCGAGAAGCTTGGCCGCCTGGAGATAAACGCAGAGGAGACAGGTTTTGGGCAGAGAAGAATAAGCTGTTTCCACGTGGAAAGCTCAGAAAGAAAGAGGAAAGTGTGTGAGTGAGTGTGTGTGTGTGTGTGTGTGTGTGTGAGAGAGAGAGAGTGAGAGAAAGACAGAAAGGGAGAAAGGGATCTAAATCAGAGTCACTTTATCCGACAGGTATGATGAATGTGCAGGAATATGCCTGCAAGGCAGCGGTGCAGAGGGGTTGGCACCTCGCAGAGTTTGCAGCACTTGCTTATGAAGGAGAAAAAATTCGGATCCATAAGGAGCAACAGACTGCTTACAGGTGTAGAGCAGGGCGAGAGCGCCAGGAGAGGGGCATGAAATCGATAAAATGTCAGGTAAACCACAGGAGGGACACAGAGGACGCAGAAAATACAGGATGGAGCGGAAAGAATCTGCTTCTTCAGGCTTTTTTTTCCTGCTTGCTTTTTATCCCCATTATTCACAGGCTCAGAACGGAGTCTAAACCACTGAGGTTCATCAACATGAGAATGACTGAGTTCATCTGAAGTCTGCTCTTCGAGCCTGTTTTTCACCCTCTTAATCCTAAGACACAAGAGAAACCAGAACCAATGGTGGGGCAATGATTCTCTGACATGAGATCTCACAGAATCTCACATGATCAAACGTGACTTCAGAAGATGAACAATATTTTTCTATCCCTGGTATTAAAGACAACTGTTATCTACTGTCTCTTTAAGGCTCCCTTCTCCACAAACCCCCCTTTCCTTTGATTGGCCTGTCAGGGAGCACACCTTGATGTTTGAGGCCCTTTCTCTCCAACATGTTATGAACCAGTCAGGAGATCCTTATGTGCAGATCGGCTGCAGACCTTGAAAGGACACAGTGGTTAATGGAGCGTTTGGATCAGTTAAAAGTCAGATTTAGAGATTTAACTAACTTTAGACTAAGTTTATGTCTGATCCTGTCTGCGTGTCTTGAGATTTGCATGGTGCATGAATGCAAACTGCTCTTTTACATTTCTTCTGTATCAAACACGAATCTCTCCCCATGTCAAGCCTTTCTTTGGATAACCCCTCATTTCCTCTCTCTGTTTGAACAGTTACTTAGGTAAAATCTATTTTCTCAGGCTGCTATATTAAATAATCTCTGTTGAGTTTTCGGTTCAGGGAGCAGATGAGGAACAAAACTGGAATAAAAAATCTGGGAGGAGTTTGCTGAAGGTGTTGAATAACTCTGACAAAAACTCAAGAATGACTGAACCTCTCCAGCTCTGATCCTCAGAGAGAAAAATAAATATATGATCTGGTCCTGGGAGGCAGAGTCCTCAGGTTTGTTCAGCCAGTGACAGAGATGTGGGAGTTGTTTTAGCGCTGCAGGATCAGATAAAATTAAAAGTATATTTTTACTCACAAAGGATGCTCTCAGCTTTCAGACATGCATCAAACAGAAATTATTATTCTCTATATACAAGGCATGCACTGGTTAGTGTGCACATTAGTGTTATCTGTCATCAACTGTCATGTTTTGTACCATCAGGTGTAATGTTCAAAACATGGCTCTCTGAAAACATCGGTATTGACAAAAGCTAGTGATCCTTTCAGATGCATAAGCAATGCAAAGCAGAGGAGTAAAGCTGGGCAGTTGGAGAGAGTGGCGTGTGTGTTGTGTACATGGTGAGTGGAGAAGACAAACAGATTTAGAGGATGGTTCTGCTGTATAAGAGCACTTTGGATTTGGTGTGAGCTTTGTTGACGGCTGTAAGAAAGTGGTGGATAATACTGCAACTGAGTGTTGCCAGCTTCGCAAATTTGTTGCCTTATTTATTGACTTTCATACCTTTCTGGCCATTTTTTTTTTATTCGTATTTTTTTTTTAAGTGACTAGTGTCAAATCTAGCGACTTTATGGTGTTTGGAGACTCTAACCTGAACACAATTTTGTTCTTACTCTCCTCAAGCGGCGGGTGCTGCTATGGGCCCCTCCCCGATCCAAAACATGGACAGACGAGTCATCCTAACTTGCAGCCCTGCTGCAGCCAGAGCAGTCAACTGCAACTGCATATATCTATTTTTGGCCACTTTTGCCAGTCCCAAGCCCAGCTAATGGAGAGTTGATGCAAACTGTCGCCCCACATTATTCTTCTCTCCTGCAGCGTCCATGACAATTATATGCAAATTGTTTATTATGCAAATAAGGTGGTGATGTCATTTAGCGGCTTTAAGCAACTTCTGGGACAACCAATAGCAACTTTCCTTCGAGTTATGTTTCAACTAGCAACATTTTACCCAGCATACAGATGTAGCAAATGGCAAACTGCCTCATTCTTTCAGGTTTTACATGACTATACATGACATGATTGATGATAAAACAAACAAACAAACAAACAAACAAACAAACAAACAAACAAACAAACAAACAAACAAACAGAGTGTGAATGTTGGATTATAGGGATCAATGGTATTCTGGGGTTAAAAACAACAATGTACACCAAACCAAACCAAAAACCTTTAAAAGATCTGAACACTGGATTTTGTGAACCATTCAATCACTAATCCTTTCGTTTTGAGATTTTGTGTTTTGTATATCTGAAAGACATCTCAAGCTACTTTAGAAAACAAGTTTCCAACACAAGGATCATTGATGGGGAGGGAAGCGTGGGACATCCACTGTCACATGATTCCAGATGTCTGGAGGTTTGGCTTTTGAATGTCAAAGGAACAAGCTAAACTACAATAGAGTGGAGATATAGCAGAAACATCTGGTGGAAGTCCGGCTTCTGTTTTCAGTGCTGCTCCTGGTCTCGCTTGTGGGGGCTTTAAGAGCCAAGTGCAACATCTTTGGGTGTGAAGGTTATCTACATTTGTATGTCATTCAGGAAGATTTTCAACCTTTGGCTTGTTCTCTGGGCTCATCTTTCTTGCATGACCCTCTTTCATCCTGCCCTCTCCTGGTCTGGAGGTGAAGCGCAGTTACTTCTCTCTGCATCACTGGCTTAATTTGTGTAATCTGTGTGAACAGTACGCTGGCATTAAACTGAAGTGAAACTGTGCAGCCACAGCACACCCTTCCATCCTGTATCAAGTTCAAACAAAGCTTTTATGCGTCTAAATCTGTGCAAGAGATAAAAGCCTGTGAAGAAACTTTCTCTCAGCTGAATGTTGAAGCAGTAGCAGAGAGAGAGACTCACTTTGTGCCTCTTTCTGCTTTTAGCATGGCGTGACGAGCCATTTAGTGAGCAGCTTTAAAGCTCTGTTGTAACACTCAGAGTGCAGTCAGAACTGAGGCGACCCTGGAGGAGCCGGAGCCTCTGCTTCAGCCGCACGGGGGGGTCACATGGGGGAAACTCGAGGCTTTTTGCCAGAGGACAGGGCTTTTTGGAGTGCCCGTTTGTCCTCGGTGACAATGGATGTGATGTAAGAGATAACGCAAACAGAGAGCTGAGGCACAAATACATGACAAGGTTAGGATGGAGAACAGAAAAGTGTGAGTGTGTTTCTGTGTCCGGGCTTAAACCAGAGTCACTAACACTACATCAGGGAAAGTTTGTAGACTGCCAAACATCACACAACTCCAGAAACAGACTCCACTTCTTTTACTTTGACTTATTTAAAGATGGTGGAGGCAGAGAGAGAGAGAGTCCGCTTAAGACTCTTTAGTTCTGTTCCTATAAAAACCTATGATTAGGCCACAGTCTACGGAGGTGTGCAACAGACAAAAGTCCCAGTTTGGTCCCAACATAGACAACTATGTTGATGGCTAACACCCTAGTCATAATACAGGCCTTTTCATTATCTTAGCGTTTGCTGCTTCTCTTCCTGCCTCTGCTTTTATAAAAGCATGAAAGCATGAAATGAAGGTGTGCCCTCCCTGCTTTTGCTTAAAATGAATGCATGTGAAGACAGATGAGGCAGTTCATCTGGGTTAAGCTTTTTATGAATGCATATTACAAAGAGTTGAGGTGTGCTCTCCTTGCCTTGGTGTTCCACATATGGACATAAAAGACAACAAATGGATGCTTTCCCAACTTCAGGCTTGGCTCTTGATTAAAATAAATGGAAGAGGGGGGATATGTTCTTCTTCTGCTTTGTTTTTACATGTGGACACTAAAGAAACACGAGGTGTGCTCTCCCTGCCTTTTTCCCCCAAGAGAATAAAGTTATGCTCTCTATTCTTTCACTTTTCATATAAGCTGATAAAAAGGGGAGGTGTGCTCTACCTGCATTGGCTTTTCATGTATAAACCCAAAAGAGAGCGGAGGTGTGCTCTGCCAGCATTGGCTTGTAATGTATGTACATGTAAAATAAAGAGGAAAGGTGTGCTTTTCATTCCCTGACTTTTCATTTATGAAGATGAAAGAGAAAGTGTGCCCTCCCTGCCTTTGCCTTTTGTATGCATATAAAAGAAAGAGGTGTGCTCTCCATTCCTTTTTTACTTTCGTTCATACAGATAAAAAGAGGATGTGTGCTCTCCCAACCTTGGCTTTTTCACACATTCACTTGTAAGAGCGACAAGGTTTGCTCTCTCTGCCTTTGCTTTCATGCACAAATCTCAAAGAAAGGGAAGGGGTGTGCTCTGCCAGCATTGGCATCCAATGTAAAATGTACATGTTAAATGCAGAGGGGAGTTGTGCTCTCCATTCCTTCATTTTTCATTTATGCAAATGAAAAGAGAAAAAATAGAAAGTGTGCTCTCCCTGCCTTGACCTCTTATGCATATGAAAGAAAGAGGGGAAATGTGCTTTTCATGTATGTGCATGTAAGACAGACTAAGTGTGCTCTATCTGAACAGGTTTTGCATCTACACCTATGCATTTAGAAGGACCAGGCTCTCTCAAAGCAGAGCCATACCAGGAAGTACAACTTATATCATACAGATAATTCTTTTGTAGTGTGCTCTTTACTAAATCAAAATGACTCGTAGGGTTTGTTTGCCTTTTCTAGGCAAGTAATGAGAAATTAGCTGCCACTTTTCCAAGGAGGGCTCTCCAATGAACAGATAAAGGGGGAAAAGAAAAAGCATGGCTGCTTTAAAGGAAATAATTCTCCTTACACATTGCAGTAAAGACACACAAGTATGACAAAGTAAATGTATAGAAGCTGAAAACAATAGCACAAACTCGATCCCAAATGTTCTCTGGAGACGTTTTCCTCCCCCTTAGCGTTTCTGCCTGCAAGCTGGAGCTCTGCTTTAAAAATAACCAACACGCCACATACCGTGCTACATGTTTGCTTTCTGAGAGCAAACACACACACAAACACACACACACACTAACACACACACACACACACACTAACACACACACGCACACACACGCACGCACACACACACACGCACACACACGCACGCACACACACACACACGCACGCACGCACGCACACACACACACACACACACACACACACACACACACACACACACACACACACACACACACATTGTGTTTACTGTCATCAGGAGAAGAGACAAACAGCATGCCAGAGGAAGCTCTGAGAAGCTCTGAGCAGATGAGAAGGTGCTGCTGACTGGATTCTTCATTGTTTAATAAAATAACATCAGTTCACTGAGAACAATCACATCTTTTAAATCCGGAGAAAGAGTGTCACATATTCAGTGTTACTTCTCCCTCTCCAGACAGCCCATCACCTGTGAGACCACATTCTGCTCAAAAATAGCTGGTCATGAAAAGTACTCTCTGCTCTGAGCCTGTGTGGGTGTTTAGCTTCAGGCTCATCCAGAAGATGAAAATTGATCCATGAGTTCAAAGATGACAGGACCTCACAAAAGACACCAGTTTATCTATTTGATGTCAACAGACTCCATGAAACGGCAGAATTACGAGAAAATCACTCATTATTTGATCCATAGAAGACATGCGAAGCAGAATAAAAATTTCTTTACAGGATTTTGGGGCATCAATAAAGGAGGCAGAGAGAGAGATTTCTGGAACTTTGGGACGTCCAAGTGCAGAGTTCTGGAATCTGGGGAGGTTAAGGCAGAGATTGAGGAATAGAATAGAAAATACTTTATTTAGAATAGAAAAATGAGGGGCCATTACACAACGAGGTGAGAATGCAAAAGTATTGTTGCGTTTTGGCTTCGCGTTTACACGGAAACAGTTTCGGTCAGGACAATTTTGTCAAAATAATCATTATTAACTTGCACAATTTCATTTGGTGGTACGGTACTGTTCTGGGACACCCTGCTCTTCCACACGCTTGTGTGGGAAGCCTGAGGCAGGAAGAGCACACCTTTCTGCCCATCTTGAGCCATCATGAATGGCTTAAACAGGGAGTGCAGCAGCAAAAATATAAACCCAGACAAAGCAGAGCAATCAACATGAATACAATGACAGGAGAAGCTGGGGTGGAGGTGGGTTGCAAAATGCCAGCAGAGAAAGCAGGAAGGAGGCTGGGCTAGAGCTGTTTGATTAGCCCGCTCTGAATGCAATTTTCCAATGGGAGATGGACACAGGAGTCAGCTGAGCCATCAGCTGATCTGCACTGATTATGACAGCTAAGCTGTTAGAGCTTGAAGTAATGGCTTGCTTGAACTAATGCTATGCTTGATTTTAGCCGACCTAAAACACAAACTTTCGAAAACGGCCTCTAGAGTGAATTTCCTGAAACGCTGCCTACACTGTTGCCGTGCAACAGCAAGCTGGCGTTTTCAGTGGAAATGTTGACGTTGTGCTCCGCTTCCTGCAAGCGCAAACAAGAGTACAACAGTATTGCTGTACAAACGTCATGGACTACAATGTTCTGCTTGGCCAAAAGCGGCTTCTGGACAAGACAATTATAGCGCCACCTACAGGCCTAGCATGCTTACTACAGCATTTTCAGACCCTCAGCGTTTCTGCTGCATAAATGCAGATTTTTTCACCACGTTTCAGTGTCTTTGGATGAAACGTTGTGTAAATGGGGCCTGAGAGTTCCAGAACTTTTGGACATCAAGCAAAATTTGTGCTTTCTAGAATATGAGGATGTCAAAGCAAAGGCAGACAGTTCTGGAATTGTTGGATGCCAAAGCGAGGGGCAACATCCAGTTTATAAAAAAGAAGCCTATGCAGAATTCTAAAGATACTGTTCACTTAGAACCCCCTTGAGGCTGGCTGTTGAAAGACCAGTAAGCAGTTTTTCAATTCTGACACACAGCGCTAAACACGCCCTATAGCTGTTAAACAAAGTTCAAAGCCCACAATCCAGTTTCATGTCCAATATGTTCAGTGCCAACAATTGGCTTCACTACTCTGCATCATGGACAGATGGGTGACTTAGTGGAGACCACATCCAAATTTTGTGTCAATCCAGAAGTTCTGGAAGTTTGGGACATCAAAGTAAGAGCAAGAGAGTTCTAGAATCTTGGGATGTTAAAAAGAGGCATGGATTTCAAGAATCCTGACACATCAAGGCAGAGGGAGAGAGCTCTGGAATTCTCAGACTTCAAAGGTGCAGTGTGTAGAAATCAAAATTTTAGCGACGTGGATTTTTAATATTTTAAATTAAGCACATCTACTGCTCAACATCACATCAGGCAGTGACGGAAGCCTTTTCAAGAAAAAAACGGATCCTGAGGGTGCCATCATTTAGTTTGGTCATCATGCTGATGGGCGTGGATGCTGCGGGACAAGTCTCCTAGCTGGAGAAACAACAGGCAGAGAGCTCCATGACAGCCACATAACCCTCTGATAGCTCATGCTCTGTTTGACAGTGCTAGCTGTCAACAATGAATGACAAACACACCTCTGACTGTCAGATAACAAAGAAAACTCTCAATCAGAGAAACACTCAAGTTTGTTAGACTATACCTTAAGTAAACAATGCAGTTCAAAGGGAAATGTTATAGAGTGGTCTGTGCACCTTTACCTGTGGAGCAGAAAACAGACAACTTCAGCATCCTCCTTCAGACCTAACTTTTTCATTGATGACTTCCAGCTTGGAAACTCTACCCTGTTTACTCTCCTTTTAGTGTGTCCTGGTTTCACTTAATTTCATTCTGATCTTTTTTGATGAAAATGTGATGGAATTATCCTAATGAGATGCATGTTTGTGCTTCCCCATCATAAAATACTTTCAATACTCTTCTGCTGCAAAAACAACAACCACCCCCTCTCTCTTCTTCTTCTTCTTCTTCTTCTTCTTCTTCTTCTTCTTCTTCTTCTTCTTCTTCTTCTTCTTCTTCTTCTTCTTCACCTAGGTAGATATCAGATCCGGCAGCGAGGCTTATATTGAAAACCACATTTCTCTCTCTCTGTCCCCCAAAATCTGCTGTACACAAGCATGGTCATTTGTTATGTTTGCCTCCATAAGCGAAACCTACAGTACTATGAATACAAAAAGCTTTTTTCTGAGTTAGTGAAAGAAAACAAAACTTTTATGGGGATTGTTGTACACTTATTTTACAATACTTCACATACATACATGGATATACATCATAGCTCATTTCCACCGTTTCTGTTGTTGGATGACTGCTGCCAACTTCTATACACTGCACCCTTAAAGGGGAAAGCTCCTTCTGCTCACATTCTGACAGGTTTTTTTTTTTCCCTCACAGTGACCTGTGCAGGGCAGGTGAACTCTATTTGGAGGTTTCCATGACTCACTGATGATAACGAGGACAACACTGATGATGACAATCAGGGTTTAGTTCTGACAGATGGTGAGCAACATTAGAAGTGATCTGATGATATGTAATCATTCGTTATAGAGGACAATGCTACAGACAGTGATGATAGTGATCATGAAGATCATCACTCGCATTGACACAAAGCTGAATGTTTTAACAGCTGGTTATGTGGAAGATGGGGTCTTTATGCCAGAAATCAATCATCAAAGAGTGATCACGTTTTGATTAAGCTGGACATCTGAACAAGGAGAAAAGAATGAAGTCATTTTCATCCTGAGGGAGATGATGAGTGACTGGATGAGTTTTTAATTCTCAACCCCACAGGAAGAAAGGAAAAGCTGAAATCATGAATAATGTGACGCTAACATCTGTGTTTGTTTGTGCCAAAACATCAAACACACACACAAAGAGGAAAACAAAGAGATGCTACAGATGTACGAGAATACACACATACACACACACATTTTTTGGAGCGCTTGTTGAGCGTTTCCATCCAGGTGGTGATGGAGCAGCTGGGTGGAGTTTGTGTGATTCTTTAAAAAGCTGCCAGCTCTGAATCAGAGGGAGAGACCAATGCCAGGAACAACAACACACAAACAGAACGTGAAAATCTACAGGAGCAGAGGTTTGACTCCAAAAACTACAGCTGCCATGTAATTAATCAGAGTTAAATACTCTTACCCAGCCTTCACGGAGTAAATAATCCATGCAGTCATTATTTACACACACCTACAGATTATGCATGACCTTATAAGGATAGGATGGAGAGACAGTGTTTATTTGCCCGATTAGTGAGACTGACTCAAGTTTTTATTTCTCCGAAGTGAAACGTAAATCCATCCACCATCTCTGACCCCAAACCATGAAGAGCCGTGGTGCTAATTAGCTGGAAATGAATGTGCTAATGACACGTTGGATTTGTTGGATGGACTGTTGAGCAGACGGTGTCATCAGCCTGGAGGAGTTCATTCATTAAAACAGCAACATTAAAACTGATAGGGGGTTTTAGATCTAGCAGAAAACTTCCTCCTCACTTTGAATTTGTGGATTTATTAAAGAGCAGCTCTTTCCGGATGTGTCAAAGGAGAGCAGACAGTTTAATGAATTGCTCTGAATGTGCCTTCAGGGTCTTCTCATAGTAAACAACATATGACGCCTCCACCAGCAGACTGTAAATCTGAGCAATGATGGCTTTAGTGGTTTCCTTCTGTCTGTTCCTGTCCTCTGTGGAGTCATAAATGAGGAAGCTTTATAACATCACGCTTCAGGTCATCATCACTCTTTTTTTGTACACCATCACACAGAGCATCTATTCATAAACCGGCTGTGCTTAAATCTTGAATCAAACGTATCAGATCTAACTGAGTCCAGCACATTTCACCTCTGCCTGTTGACACTATGGTGAAATTTTTGGTCACATCTTAAAGGGACAGTGCGGGGTTTCTAAGTCATCTTGAAAAAGACTTCTAGATATATGCACCCTAAAAAATGCTGTGCTGGCTCAAAAAGAAAGAAAAAAGGTAACATTTTGCATGGATCTTTTATGTTGTTTCAACTTTGCATTTTGTATTGATCCGGCAAGATTTCTCTAGTTAGGCAAACCATTTCTTGTGTACAAAAAACACAATTTTCTTTGTACTCTACTCGCTTCATTTAGTTGAACCAACGCAATTTTGATTGTGTTAACACTGCAAAGTATTTACCATATCATTTTTTAGAGTGTTCCTGACACACTTTGAAATGAGTTTATCAGTGACATTATAGGCTATTTTGAAATGCTATTTCTTAGTTTCCCAGTTGGGTCAGACAGGATCAGATCGATTTACGAGGATCGAAGTTTATAGTGAGAAGAGAGATCTGTTTTTCTCTGCTGGCAACAATTTATGTGATTATGTGGGAGAGCAATAGTGCACGGGCTAGAGGCTAAACTACAAGCTAAAGGCTAAAACAAGAAACTATTTGTGATAATGTTCATTTCAACCCACATGCAGCAGTTATTCTGCACTGGTCTGTTCAAACTTGAGCGTCTATCAATAAATCGAAGAGTGAGGTTACGCTAGTTCAGCTTGGTAGATGAGAACGACACAACAAGGATTCACTAAAGTTACACACTACAGACATGTCTTAGAGCATTGAGCTACCAGTAGTACTTAAATAAATGACTAGTAAACTAAGGTAAAAACTGACAAAATTTGCTCGTGGTAATGTTAGCCCACAGTTACATTGGAGCAACGAGCTGTGAGTAGTGCTAGATATAGACAGTTACTAAACTACGGTGCAAACTAACAACATTTTCTTTGTGTCACGTTTCAAACAACAGGGCTACGTACCTGTTAATAAATACCTTGGCTTTACCTCTGCATGTTGTATCTGGTAAAAAGTTGTCTTGAACAAAGAAAACTTGTTGAGATCTGATCTCCATTCATTTCCAAAACAAACACACACCTTAAAGTGATACTCCGGGATGGAACAAGTTGGGTCCTATCACAAGGTTAAGCACAGAAATTACCCCTACAGCAGTGATTTTGTGCAGCAGAAGCCCAGAGCGCTTTTGCGCGTTTTTGTGTGAAAGTAACGTGCTGAAAATTCTCTAAATAAAGCGTGAATGCAGACCGATATCAGATTTTTTCGGTGGGAGTCTGTTTATTTGTGTTTTTGGTCAAGTAAAATATGGCCCCGTCTGAGTGCAGAGGAAACTGGCTGACGAGCAGGGAGGGGGTGTTTGGTGGGAGCGCTCTGGGCTTCTGCTGCACAAAAACTGTAGTGCTGTAGGGGTAATTTCTGCCCTAAACCTTGTGATAGGACCCAACTTGTTCCATCCCGGAGTATCACTTTAAGAGTCATATCTTCACCACAGTGTTGTTGAGACTCAGGGTCAAAAGGTGGTGCTGCAGTCCAATTAAAACAAATCCTCACAGCTTGTTTAAGAGTCACAGGATAAAATATCAGGGATGATGAATGCCTGGCTGTGTAAATTTCCACCAAGCAGACCGGTTCGGTTCGTCTTGGTACGGCGCGCATTTTTGCGGCGTTTCCACTGACTCATCCCGGGACGGATCCCTAAAAACCGAGACGAGCCGGCCTACTTTTTTGGGACCCTTCCGTATGGGTGCCAGACTGAACCGATCCGCTCTCGGGAGGTGGAGCTACAACACTGCAGACTGTTGATTGGTCAAAAGAATCGTCACTTACCGCGACAGCGGCTGCATTTCTCCTGGCGGCACACAGACTTCTCTAAAAACAAAGCTTGATTGCTCTTTGTAACAGAGAGCTACATGACAATAACCGAGAGGACAAAATGCTGCATGTCTTCCATCTGTGCTCTTTATTTACTGTGTTGCATTTTTCTTCTTTGTTGGATCAATAGCGGGGTAAGCTGCTGTGGCATCATGCTATTGTTTACCAGCTGCGGCTTACACGCCGCCCACCACGAGAGGGCACAGTTTTGCTGTGGAAACGCAAACAGGATCCAGCTTAACTGTATCAAACCATCCCAAACCGTTCTGAACCCACCCGGACTGCTTGGTGGAAACACAGCTTTTGAATCATGTGAGAGGGACCAAGGCCAAGGGGCCTATTTATTAACAGATGCCATACTAACTATAATTTTGGCATCATTGAATGGTCTGATCTCTACCTTGATGCTTCAGTAGCAAATGAAAGAATTTCCTATTGGAAATGATTAGAAATTGGAAACTATTAGAATTGCCTATCATGTGTGAATAATGTACTGCTTTCGCAAGTAGCTTAGGGTCATGAATCTTGCATAAGAGGGCTTGAGACTCAAGCCCTCTAGCAACCACTGGGGTAATGGATTGATGGGTAATCTTTAAAACAAAACACTGTATGTTTTTTTTATATATATATTTTAAGGACTTTTTTTTAACTAGCTGTAGACTTTTACAGGACAGACACATTTTGAAGGCTATAACATTTAGCCGAGGCTCATTTCAGGACAGAAAAGTTACTCTCTGCTGCATCTGTTCACTTGTCTGACAGTGGGACAAACTTTCTCTGTGCTCTCAGATGGTTTCTTCTAACCGGTTTACAGATGACAGATTAGAATCGGCAACCCTGGATATTAAACATGGATATCAACAAGCCCTGTAATAACACGGCGTGCCTCCACACCTGCTGAGGAGCTGGGGGTCGATGTTCATACTTCTCAGGGAGCAGATTTCTCCTCTCTAAACTCCACACTTGAAGTAAATTTTGTGGGAAAGTTAAGCAATGAAGCGACGCGGCGATTTCTCAGCCTCACTCCCCCCTCAGATCCCCGGAGTCCCACATTCGGCGGCTAACTGCAAATGGAAAACGTGCTAACTGCAAATTGAATGTCGCCTAACGGAGGCGTCTGCTGTGAGAGACGGGGAGACGAGCAGGTCGACTTCCTCCAAAAACAAAAGAAGTGCAGAGGAAGCATTTTTTTTTCTGACACAATGTGAGGAGAAGCTTCAGAGCAGGGTGTGTGTTCGACTGTGTTACCTCCAGATTTTCAATAAGACAGAAGCCACAGATCCTCATTTTTCTTTTCCTCATGGCTCTGAGAGTTCAAGAGAGGTGATTTTGTGTGTGTGTGTGTGTGTGTGTGTGTGTGTGTGTGTGTGTGTGTGTGTGTGTGTGTGTGTGTGTGTGTGTGTGTGTGTGTGTGTGTGTGTGTGTGTGTGTGTGTGTGTGTGTGTGTGTGTGTGTGTGTGTGTGTGTTTCCATCCCTCTGCCTGGCACATTTGGACTCTCCTGGCTGGATTCTCTCTTCTCACATCTTAATCCCTGCAGGCCTCTTGTTGCTAACCACAACCGCACACACTCCACAACAAACCCATAAAACAATATCAGATCATTACCAAACACACACACACACACACACACACACACACACACACACACACACACACACACACACACACACACACACACACACACACACACACACACTACTGAGGCAGTGTGGTCTCAGCTGAATATCTTGTTTTTGTTTTTAATAAAGCTGTCATGGAGTTAGCTGTGGTTGTTTTTACACACTCCGCTGACTGAGAGAGGAAGAGTTGGAGATGTAAAGATGCTCCCTGAGCTCCTCAAAGAGCCTGCAGGGTGTTGGCTTCAAAAGCAGGGACAGTAAATGAAGGAAATAATCAAATATAGTTTTATAAATCGGAGTCTTTCGTCCCATTTTACAGGACATGTAACTTTTATCTAAAACACAGAAACACAGAAACACAGACCCTGCAATGTGCAGTTTCCCTTGGATCTGACTGGCCAGCCCTCTGGAGGCCTTTTGGAGGGAGTAGCTATGGGGAGACCTTGGTGTTTGAGGCCCTTATAGTCAGCCTTCTCTGTTAAAGGGGGAAAACTTTGGAATTCATTATATACTGAAGTCAAACTGAACACAGACTTTAAATCCTGTACTGTTAAGGTCAAGTGCTGGCAGAAAGCAAAACAGAGTTTTAACCATTTTTAGTCTGCCGTGTTTTTAATTTTCTGTTTGAACAAGGAATTTGTTGTATTTTAGGTTGATGTGTTTTTTATTTTATTTTACTGTTATCCTGTAATTTTTTCTTGTCATTTTATTGCTGGTAAATGCACATTTTATGATCTAGTTAGTGAAAGGCCCAACTAGGGACAAGAGCTGGAAATCAGCACACGCTATGAACTCTCTGTGCAGCACATTAGATTTATGCTTTGTTGAACTACACCTACCGGCCACTTTATTAGGTACACCTTGCTAATTGCGCGTTGGACCCCCTTTAGAACTGCCTTAATCCTTCAGCAGGCTACTGGAAACATTACTCAGAGAGTTTGGTCCATATTGACATGATAGCATCACACAGTTGCTGCAGATTTGTCGGCTGAGCGTCCATGATGCCAATCTTCTGTTCCACCACATCCCAAAGATGCTCTATCGGATTGAGATCTGGTGACTGTGGAGGGCATTTGAGTACAGTGAACTCACTGTCTGTTAAAGAAAATATCCCCCACACCATTACACCAGCAGCAGCAGCAGCAGCCTGAACCGTTGATACAAGGCAGGATGGATCCATGCTTCTATGTTGTTGAAGCCAAATTCTGACCCTACCATCTGAGTGTCACAGTAGAAATAGAGACTCATCAGACCAGGCAATGTTTTTCCAATCTTCTATTGTCCAATTTTGGTGAGCCTGTGTGAATTGTAGCCTCAGTTTCCTGTTCTTAGCTGACAGGAGTGGCACCTGGTGTGGTCTTCTGCTGTTGTAGCCCATCTGCCTCAAGGTTGGACGTGTTGTGCGTTCAGAGATGCTCTTCTGCAGACCTTGGCTGTAACGAGTAGTTATTTAAGTGATTTTTCCTTTCTATCAGCTTGAACCAGTCTGGCCATTCACCTCTGACCTCTGGCATCAACAAGGCATTTTCGCCCACAGAACTGTTGCTCACTGAATATTTTCCCTTTTTCGGTCCATTGTCTGTAAACCCCAGAGATGGTTGTGCGTGAAAATCCCAGTAGATAAGCAGTTTCTGAAATACTCAGACCAGCCCATCTGGCACCAACAACCATGCCACGTTCAAAGTCACTTAAATCACCTTTCTTCACCATTCTGATGCAGTTTAAACTGCAGCAGATCTTCTTGACCATGTCTCCATGCCTAAATGCATTGAGTTGCTGCCATGTGAATGGCTGATTAGAAATTTGCATTAATGAGCAGTAGGACAGGTGTGCCTAATGAAATGGCCGGTAAGTGTATGTTAAGCTGCATTGTCCCTATCAAATAAACAAATTGAAATGATAACCTCAACATTTCTATAAGTCTTGTGAACATCTCTTTAAGGTCTTGTGCTTTGGTTAGAACACTCAGTTCTGTGGTCTCTGTTTAAAATATGGCTAAGCACACACTCTTTAATCAGCAGTAACAAAGTTGCACTGGCTCCAAATTAAGCATTTGTTTGGTTACAACAGGCCCCGATTTAGGCCACAGCCCCAAGTTGGGCTCTAAATCTGGTTCAAAATTGTCTCCCATGTGGCCAGCCCCAGACACCAAATCTTATGGTAGCTGCATCATCCCTTGGGTCACAGGAAAACTGTTTTATGTGTAGCACTGGGCATGATTTATCTTTTCAGTTGATCAGCTTCAGAAAGGGCAGCGGACAAGTGAAAAGAGGATGGAGAGAAGATTTAAAGGGTGAAATTGGATGCAGGTCAACCCTGAGGGCCGAGCAGGTAACAAAAGCAGCATCTGTGGACATCTATCCGAGACCATTCCTCTCCTGTCCTCCTCTCCAGCCGAGGGAAGCAGCATCTCCTCTTTATCTGCAGCGTCCACATTCAAGCTGCATGAAGATGAATTGTCGTAAAGCGGCGCCGAGCCAGCGGTGCAGCGTGAGACGAGTAATCCTCCGCCTGCAGGATCACAGGATCCAAAAAGAGCAACTGGATCTAGATCAAGCAGGAGCCTCCCTGCCTGCTTTAAAGACACAGCCTTAAAATAAAATATCCACTCTTTGCTTTTACTGGCTCCTTCCTGTGGCTCTGCTGTAATCCTCTTCATTTCTCCAGAGAGACACAAACAAACAGCGGGTTTATTCTGTTGGTCAGAGGAGGAGGAATTTATCAGGAAGCGAGAACACTGAGAGGAAATCAGGAGTGTTCAGAGAGCTTAATGCATGATGGGAAAGTATTCAAGTATGCAGAGAGAAGCCTCTGCAGCTTAACAATTCACGCTTTATGTTTGGCAATAGACTGTTACAGGAGTTGTCTCACAACACTTTGCATATGTGGAGGATTCTGTGTTTTCATGTTAACATGCAAATGATCAACAATAGAACACATTAAGAGCTGCACACCAGGAACAAACCACACACCACAAACAGAGCAGATATCAATAAATGATATGCAAATTTAAAGAGAGGGTATTCAAACATGGATGGAAAGTATTAATGCTGCATGTTCAGACTGAGCATGTGCAGATTTTCAAACCTCTACATGTAACCTCTATCATTTGTCATAAAAGCCCCAGAATGTGTCTCTAAAGTGATGAAAACACTCCGTTTGAAAAACAGAACAAGGTCTTCCTTAAAGAGACAGCAGCTAAAATCAAGTGATTCAGACAGAGGCTGAAATAAGGGTTTTCTGAAACACCAGGGAGAGAAAAAGAAGATTTATTTGAGCTGTAAGTAGTATTATGATACTTTGGGACAATAGAGGGACAGAATGGAGACTTAAAACAAAAGCACTATCACCCCTTTCTAAATATAATACTTCCAAGAAAGAGAAAGACTTGCTGTACACAAGGTTAAGAATAACAATAACACACTTTCATACACAACTGTAGACCACTGAACCAAGAAATTTAGACAAGGTATGTAGACAAGATAACCAAAATCATTCAGTCAAAGTCTCAAATATTTTGAATGACATGTCACAATTGCGAGGATGTTTTCAAACAGCTTCCTCTCACAAAGAAATGCTCGTCATGATCAAAAATGTTCTCCAATCATAAAGCTCTCCAAGAATTTTCCTAAAAGTTTAAGACTGGGTCTTGGTAAAAATTGAAGTTATTGGAAAAGCATCTGAAGTAGGGCTGAGTGATATTTTGAGATTGTTTTTATCTATATTGATTTTTGATATAGTTTATTCTGTGCATCATTTCAACACGGAGACAGATTCAGCCACTGAAGAAGAGTTGGTCAAAGATAAATAATGGTTCCATAATCAGTAGAAGGTTTGGATTCAAAGTGTCAGATGATCAGCAGAAAAATGTGTTCTGTAAAGAATGTTGAAAACTTGTTGCCTGCATGCTGTCCTGTTTGGTACAGGATAAAAACAGTAAAAATGGGGTAGTCTGTGGAGAGTGCTTGTGAGCCAAAAGTGCTAGCAAAAATAGATAAATAAGTGAATAAATAAATAAATAAATAAATAAACATAATACTTTGTTTCTATTAGTCAAAAGTAAATCACCTTAGCCAATTACAAATTAATGTAGTTGCTAGGAGAGAGGGGAAGTTTTGGGAGTTATGGAGGTTGGAGAGAAAAATCATACTTGAAAGTGAGTTCGGATCAATTTGTGCCTTTGGATTTGGTAAATAAGTCTTTTTTTAAAATGCAAAACCTAGTATTTAACCTATATTTGCTGAATTTGTACATTGATTCTTAAAATTTACTATTTATATTTGCATTTTAAGTTATAAAAATAAATTACATGTTTGTAGCCTCCACAGTAAGAAAATAAAACCTAAAACCTAGATTTTTTTTTCTCAATTTTAGGTCCAGTGTTTTCATACATCAAAATGAATAAATAGGTCATATCAATAGTAATAATGAATATCAACATATATCTAGTTTAGCTGCTCTGCTTCATTTGTATGCATCAGAGCATCATCTCAAGGCTAAGGCAAAACACTGAGATATATGATATGGCCTAAAAATACAGAGATATGAATAAAATGCCATATTGCCCAGCTCTAATCCAAAGATGAAAACGGTTGGGATGGGGGGGTTTAGGAGGATGAAGAGTTCCTTTAGCAGGCAAGAAAATTGAGGACACAAGGTTTGACTTAAGAAATGACTAAATTTTGAAAGATGATGAATTTATTGGCTCTATTGATTGTACTGTGCAATAATCACATGAAAACCCTGAAAACTTAACAGGACAAGCTTTTATTTTGAAGGGCCTCTGACCAAGCTGCTACATTTAACAAGTTATATGTGTAAAACTTAGATGCTTTAATTCCATGTACTGTGTGCAGAAAGCTCCCAGCATCAGAAAAAGGTCTTCAACTCAGCCGTGTAGAGGAATCAGTCCTGCACAGCTGGGCTCAGACAGGTGGACCTTTTCCTGCAGGTGAACCAGGACCTTCTGACCTCACACAGCAACTCTGACAAATGGACTGTCTGCTTATGAGTCCACTCATTACTGCAGAGCTGGAGTTAAAAACAGCAGGTTTGGGACTAAAAAGGAGAGACGGTGATCATCTGTCTTCTTTAGCATTAAGAAATAAACGTACGGTAAGAAGACAGACTCATCAGGACTCCATGGGAGGACGACAGGGCTGTTAGAAAGATTTATAGTGAAATTTACGTAATGCTTTTTTAATGCTGGGGTTCAGCAAACAAAGTTTCCACACTAACATGAACACAGAGCATTTTAAAGCTGCTTTATGAGGAGGTTTCTGACCTTTCAGACGACCACTTACAAACATTATCCAGAGTGTGGAGAAAAAAAGAAAGAGACCAAAAATGTACAAAAGTGCAAACAGTTTTTAAAGTCCTGAGCTTAGCTTATTAAACATCTGAGAAAGGACCTCAAACAGAGCCAGCCTGACTGAGAAACCACGCTGGGCATAGCTTTTGTTTTGGAGATGCCACATTTAGGAGACGCTCTCATCCAGACACAAACCCGACCACCACCGTTCATCTTCACCCGACAGGCCAGCTCCTTCTAGGGCCAAAAGCAGACCTGGCTCCCTGATGCTTGAGTCTGAACTGGACCACAGAAGTCCCTCGACAACAGAGCGGCCTGTCAGGGAGCCAATCCTGTCATAGTCATTCACTTACAAACACACACTCACACACGCGCCGTTAGACGTAGGGTGAATATAGATGCTCACTTAATGCATCTGTGAACCATTCAACATCTGCTCGTCTGCTCACTGTTTCAGGCTGAAGCTCATCAAAGGGAAAAGCTTTCCGTACGGTGATGATGTGAACGACTGACAGACGCAGGCAAGAGACACAGAATCACCTGAATGGCCATGAAATGCTGAGCAGATCCTCCTCCAGGGGGGCTGCAGGTTGAATAAAACATCCTAATGCGTCTGTGTGTGACGCATGTCGAAAAACAGGAGAAAATCCTACAGGAGGAAGACAATCATTGACTGAAACACTACAGGTAATAACTTTTAACTCAGGCAAACAACCACCGAGGCTTATGGAAGACAAATCCATGCATCAAACACAGGAGAATCTCCTGAAAGACACTTTGAAAGCTTGATTTGTAAAACAGCGGTCCCTCGCTTTAGCTCTGAGGAAGCATCTGAATCATCATTAAATTCTGCTTTAATAACTTTTGAATGTGGATGATGTCCAATCAGTTGAAGGTGGTGAACACGTTGATCAAAAAGGACTTTACAGGAAACAGGAAATGTTGCTTGCCCTCACATCTTGGTTGGGTACTGGGAGAATTATTTGGTGGGGGGCAATTGAACTATCTTATGCTCCCCCTACAATTTTGATTTAACAGAAGAAAACACAAGAAAGTTTCTTTTTTTACACAGCAACATTAGCGCAATTTGATAGACACGACTATAATGGACAAACATATGGGAAAAACAGTAGTTGCAAAAGTTGACGAAGCAGGAAAAGTCGATAGATACCTGCATCCATCAGAAAATGCATTGGGCGGTGCAGATACCCTTGTAGTTTAAGCTGCGCTCCATGACGGTCGCCATTGCGCAGGTGACCTGGGTTCGATTCCAACCTGTGGTCTCTTTCCCACATGTCGATCCCCACTCTCGCCCTCTTATCTCCTCTGCCCTCTACTATTGCATTAAAGGCATGAAAAAGCCAAAAAATAATCTTTGCAAAAAAAGAAAAAAGAAATGCATAGGTAACAAAATCTGACAAGGCAGCAAAATCTGGCAGAACAGCGCAGCACCCACAACAGTTGTTATCCCAGCGGAGTTTTGGAAGCTCCAGACACACTGGGGGTGCAGAGAAAGATGCTGACCGAGGCGCTGGAGACCAAGGGAGTTTCAACGGCTTCAGATTGGGAAGCAAGGCAAGAAAGGCAAAGGGGGCGTGTTGTTTTTCTCAAACTTTGCCTTTACTATTTAATGTATTTCTGATTTTGTGTCTGATGTTGGTGTTATATTTGAAAGCTCAGGCATGCACACTTTGTACAAAATAAAAGCTGATAATGAAAGGATAAAGGATTTAAGAGACCTTATTGCTACAAATCAAACTCACAGTGACGAGAGACAAGAAAGTTTTATGACCTGTTGCTGCATAAAAATACAGAAACAATGAGTCAAAACTTTCTTTGGTAGGATTCTCAGAAATGATTCCTCAGACTATAATCAAACCACTGAAATCTCTAACCGTTGCATCCCCATTGAATATTTTCCATTACTGATTCTGTGTGTGTGTGAGTGTGTGTGTGTGTGCGCACATCAGTTAAAGAGAGATCAAATATCAAGGCAGCTCTGTTTGAGGAGCATCATGACAGGCTAACATAGTGTAAACAGGAGGATCCTGCAGCGGCACAGAGAGATGAGCATCACCCAGCAGAACAGCAGCAGAGTGAAACACTTCAGCTCGGATGCACAGCAACAGAACATGAATACATGGATGAAGAGCGGGACGACTGATGAATAACCAACAGTTAAAGAACAGAAGAGAGGATGATAGGAATGCATCGTTGTTTCCTGACGCTCGTTATGATCGACTGAGACCACCAGAATCTGTTTAATCCTGATCAGATGCACTCTGATGTGAATGTTAGTCACGATTTTTAGATCTGGGATGTAATCATGTTTAAATTCAAAGACGCTCCTGCGGAATGAAGTTCCATGCATCACACTCTACTTTCTCCCAGGAGACGCCATCGCTGTTCGACTCAACTATTCTCTCTCATACCTGGAAAAAACAAGGACCCTACATCAGGATACTTTTTGTTGACTACAGCTGCACCTTTAACATGGTCATCCCCCATGACCTCTCCTCACTTGGCCTGCACCCCACCCTCTGTTACTGGCTCCTAGACTTTTTGACTGGCAGGCCCCAGACCTTCAGTACTGATAACAGGACTTCAGCCAGCACTACTACAAACAATGGCGCTCTACAAGGATGCATTCACGACCCCATCCTCCATACCCTGTTCACCCACAACTGTGTTGCCCTGCAAAAAGATGTCATCCACCTGAAATTCATGGATTACACTACAGTGATGGGCCCTATCACTGGAGGGGACGAACTGAATAGAAAAAACATAATGTATCCCCGAGGGGCAATTAAAGTGCGAAGAGCAGTCAAAAACGAGAACAGACAGCACAACAGACAAACCATATTGCACATCAAACTCAAAATCTACTGTTTAAAATGCTAAAATCCTAACTTCAAGAAAATAAAACGTAAAACAATTGCTCAGATATTAGAAAACGATAAAACTAAGATAAGTGCCCATGAAATACTGAGACAAAACATTTTTACAAAAAGAACCTGAGTTCTGGAAAACAATACTGGAGTGCAAGTAGTGTTAAGTAAAATGCAGAGAGGAGTATTAGATGCCAACAGAGGTAGGTATGACAAGTTCCAGTGGTATTCTTATATGAGTAAGTAGACATTGAAGGATTATGGATGTTTTGAATTGAGGAGCAGCACAGCTTTGGGCACAAAGGTGGCCTTTCCTCTTTGAGGTCTGCAGGCTTTGCAGTGAAGCCGCAAGCCTGATGGGAGCAGCTCTACTTCCTAAGGAGGCTGATGAGGTTTGGTATGTCCCCCAAGATCCTCAGCAACTTCTGAAGCTGCATCATGGAGGGCATCTTAACCAGCAGGGGTAGCACTACTGTCATGAAGCGCAGACGCCTGCAGAGAGTGGTGAGGACTGCTCACTAGGACTCCACTGCCCTCTCTGCAGAGCATCTACCACTGCAGAGTCCACAGGAAAGCTACCTCCATCCTCAAAGACCCCACCCATTCCAAACAGGGACTATTCACACTCCTTCTCTCAGAAGTGTGTGTGAAATGCAGGACTTTCAGAATGAAAAACCCTTTCTTTCCCACTCCTATCTGACTCCCAAACAACTGACAACCAGAGACTACCTCATGCCTGTTTGCTTGTATTACATTCACATTTTGCACACTTTTAAATGCTATTTGCACTTTCCAATGCCTTCTATGGCCTTATTTATTTATTTATTTATTTATTTTTACATCTGTATGTATTTTTATTGGTGTTATTTATATTTTCCTTTTTTATTTGACAATTTTTTTAAATATTTTTTTGTTGGCATTTCTTGTAGACAGCAAACACAGAATTTTATTGTACAGTGAAATCAATTTCTTTACTGCACACAGGACAATAAACACTTGAATCGTGTAGCAAAAAACAGTAAAAAAACAAACAAAAAAACAGGCAATAGCGGAGGATCCAGATCTGATTCTGTGTCACAAATACTGATTCTCTGGACTCAAAGTAAGAGCACCATCACACTAAAGTGTTATTTAAACCAGGCCTGCATGAGGAAGAGGAACAATGACACAGGAAGTGCACGAGGGATTAATTAAGACAACAAGGCTAGCTAATCTGTTTGAGCACCGAAAATCTCAGGACGATTTGGTCTGACAGGTAAAGCAAAAGTTTGAAAGTGGATTTTCTTTTCCCAGCGGCTGACACAGACTCCAGCTCAAGCGCGACCGAGCCGACATCGCCTTGGTCTCAACTCACAGAGGCTCAGAGGTGAGAGGAACTAATAAAAGCACAATATCAGAAACGCATGTGTGCAGAGGGAAGCTATTCAATGAAAGAGCTGAGAAATACTCTTCAGGAGTCTAATTCTTCATTCATCTTTTGCTGCAATTTTTTATTTGTTATTGTTCCAAAAATGTATGCAAGTTGATTATTGAAGAAAAATAAAACTGCACTACCATTCCAGCCCAGTAGAGGGCAGTCAGACAGAGATGAATGCCATACAAGATAGACAATGCCATAGGAGAAGATAAGCTTGGGAAACAAAGAGGATGTAAATGCCTGAATTTATCCACTTAAAAGCAAGAAGATGTTTTTTTAAAAAACACTAGTGCTCCAGTCCATTTAAAGAGCGACACTGTTAGTTGGAGACTTTGGTGCCACTTGCACAGTGTCAGCTGCCAATTGCTAAGTGACACCTGATAACTGCTTAGTGATACTGCCAATCACTGCAGTATCACTGAGCGATTGGCAGGTGTTGGTATGGGATTAGCAGGTGTCAGTAGCCACGGTTACATGAGAGGTTTTTCGTCTTTCTGAATGGAATCTTTCTGAATGACTTTTCCGAAAACAATAGTATATATAGAAAGGAATATTCGAATCTCTGGTCTACATGCGTTGCTATTATCAAACAGAATAGTCAACGGGGCATGCGCAGAAAAATGTAAACATCACGTGATTTATCAAAGTTGCGTCTTACGTCATATCTGAGCATACACTGAAAGAATGCACCCTGACAACTTTCCATTTGAGTGGATACATGATACCTCAGTCGGTTTGGGAAAAGGAATATTCCACCCCTGTGAAACCGATTAAATGTCCATTTGGATTGGCACATTTCTTCCGGAATGAGGTGTATACAAAGGTTAAATTCTTTCTGTTTGAGCAAACAAACCGTATGCAAGCGGAATATTTGGGTCCATGTTTACGTGGCTAGTGTGGGATTGGCTACGTGTCACCAGTGTTGTGCGTAAACAAATATTTTCATGACTGGGGAACTCGCTCAGTTTATAACTCACAAATGGGAACATAAGTGAAGTATACACCTGAGGCAGTGAACTGCCGCTCACAATCCAAGGGGCACTGTAATGCACTGTGAGATAAGGGGAGTTGATGCAGAGCACTGTGATTTACTGTGATATTTGGCAAAAGAAGTCAGATCTACTACTATATCACCATTTGTGTATTCATTGTGACAGTTTACACAATACTGTTACGATTTTTCTGTCAGTTAGCTCGAGTGATGTGGATTAAAGCATAGATAGCTCTACTGAAAAAGATAACTTGTAGCAAAAAAATGAACTAGTTCATTTTTTCACCATGACCTATGTTGAATTTTTTTTAACTGAACTATGAACTTGAACTTGTTGATTTAAACTGGGTGTGAACTGAACTTTAAGCTAGCTCACTTTTTTGTTAGCGGGCACAACACAGGGTGTCACTGAGTGATTAGCAGGTGTCACAGCAGTTGATAGGTGCCACTGGGCAATTGGCAAGTGCCATTGAAGAATGGCATGTGATGGATTGGCAGCTAGAAGTGAGCAATCAAAAGCATACCATAAACCGCTTTTGGATCTGGGCTGCCTTACTGGGAGTTGAGTATTTGAGGTTTGAATGCTTCCCTGTATGTTGGAGGCAGAACACGCAATTCATGCCATGTCTTCAGGCCTTCAGTCCTGATAAAAGCTTTTACTGATTAAGACAGCTCATGAATGGGATACAGTGGCTTCAAAATTATCTATATATTTGGGAGTGTTATCAATAAATCAGTCTGAATGCTCCTTTTCAGTGCCAAAGACCAAATCCACTAACCAGTCCACAAAATCACAAGTGAAATCAGACTTCTTTATGACAACACTGGGTTCCAGCATGTACCAGGAAAACAAATATAAATCCAGGATATAACTTCAGTCATGTTAACATATAAATCTGATTATTTTCCACTCCTGTCTCATGTCTCTTCCCTCATTAAATCGTCTCTTCCTGTATTTTTCCCTCTGCTCGCTCTGAGTCTGTTTTCCTCTCGTCACAGCTGTCTGGATTTCATCAGTAGTATTACCTCATCCTCTTACTTCACGTACCCCCTCTCCCTCTCAGCTCCTCTGTTTTCCTCCCCTCCCCTCTCTTCTCTGTCTCCTCTCTCTCTCTGTTTGCCGTCACTCTGACTGTATTCCTATGACAGGCTCAGGGGACTTCTGAGTGTGTGTGAGGGCTGTTCACTATTCTGATCCAGGCTGCGTTACAGCTAAAAAAGCTTTCCAGATGGCATGAGAAAAAACTCCTGACTGGAATGGGGGTAAAGGAATCCAGCTGGAGTAAAAAACAAAAAGTAAAGGATTCATAATTCAGTTTTTCAACTCCTGCATCAGCGGAGAGAATATTTGAAAATTGCCCTTTTTACTGATAGGCTCCCCCTCTGCACATATTCTTTCAGCATTCATGAATATTTCACCGTATGGGACCCTCCAAATCATTTTATTCAAAAGTTGTTTGAGTGCTAGATGCAATCTGTGAGCGGTAGAGGCTGAGAATAAAAAGCAGGTCTCTGTTCAGAATGAGAATGAGCGACTTTCTGAAAAGAAAATGTGTCTCTAATGCTGCTGCAGATGAGTTGGAGTGCTTTGGTTCGCTTTTCTGGGCCACTGAAGAGCCTGTTAACAGCAATTGAGCACATCTTCTTCTCTGACAGAGTGAGAGCATCTTTTTAGGGTTTAATCATGCAGAACTTTGTGCTTCTCCGACAAAAGTTAAACCTAGAGTCAGATGAGGAGAGGTGAAGACATGAGCAGGTCATGGTTCATCTTCAATTTCTGGTCCAGAGACGAGAAGAAAGACAGATCTTCTACCATGATTTGATCCTGGAAATATCGAAATATAGTTGTTTCTCAAAGATCTACAACTTCAAGACCTGTTCTAATCAAAGAGAGTTAAAATGTGCATGCAATGATCTAAAATTGGCAGAACAGCTTGATACTGAGGGTTCCCTGCCCTACGTGGAAGGGCAAAGACTGTTGCTAGACTTTCACTAGATTAATCTGATCCATCAGCTCCAAAGCCAGGACTGACCAAAGACAGAGCAGAGAGAATTTAGCCGTGAGGAGGGGAGAGCACACCTCCCCTTTTTTAACATAACATACAGAGGCAGAAAGAGCACACGTCCTGGTGGCAGGGGCAGCACGCTTTATCTCTTTGTTGTGAACATACTTTCTCACATGTACATATGAGAAAGTAAAGGCAGAAAGAGCATACTTTCATTCCTTCACATGTTCGTAGGAAGAAAGCAAAGGCAGGGAGAGCACATGTTCCTTCTTTAATGTAAACATAATAAAGCAGAGAGGGAACACCTTCTCTCTTCCATGAACAATATCAGAAGGTAGAACACACCTCCCCTGTCCCTCTAATGTACATATGTCAAAATCAAAGGCAGGATGTCGATTTACTTCTCTCTTCTGTACAACTGGAAACTAAGATGGCAGGGAGAGCACACCTCCCTTGCCTCTGTTGTATACCAATGTGATGAGCAAAAGCAGGGAAAGCACACCTCCCCTCTCTTACTCACACATATGAAGAAGCAAAGGCAGGGAGAGCTCACCTTACCCCTTTAATGTAAACATACTGTGGCAGGAAGAGCACACTTCCTTTCTCACACATGGACATATGAAAAAGCAGAGGCAGGGAGAGAACACCTTCCTTACATAATGTGTACATACTGAGGCAGGGAGAGCACACTTTCTCTTTTTCATGAAGATATTAGACAAGGAAAGGCAGGAAGCACAATTTACCCCTCTTAACTAAAAATAAAAAAAAACTACCAAGGCAGGGAGGGAAAACCTTTGGTCACTCTTACGTGCTTAAAAAAAGCAAAGGCAGAGAAAGCAACAGCAAAGACACAAGGGTGAGCACTCACAATGTTTGATGCTGATGAGGCTGCATGCAGTGTCTGCAGACACTTCCTGTTTCCTATGACTCTGAGTGCAGAAATCAGCTAAATAAGATTATTTTTATCTGAAAGGTTAATTGGCAGCCTGGTGACTCTGTCTGCTTCTTTCTTTTTTCTCTCCTTACAAGTAAAATTCAGTGAATATTACATTTTCTACATATATTTGTTCACATTCCTCCCTGACATGACTGGTTTTGTGGTATCTAGACCCCTGATAAAAGCTGAATTGGTCAAACTTGGTTGAGGTCAAAAAGCAGCTTCCTTCATCTCAACAAAGAGGAGTGATGAAAAGCAGCAGCAGGTTGAATAAAAACAGCAAAGGGACAGAGCTTTGAAAAGAAACTAGAGTGAAAGGAGGGGAAATATGCCATATGCAGAAGCCAGAGTCCCATATTCCACTGCATATATATTGTGTGGGTTTTATTATCTTGGAGCAAATGTGCTTTCGCAGCTTCCAAAGGGGGCAGAGAGGCAAGGAAGAGGAGGAGGAGGAGGCCACCTGAGAGCCACAGAGGGACCCAAACAGATGCTTTTCTCATCAGCTGGCTGTAGGTTTTCACAGAGATGACGGGCGTGTCGGGAAAGCGGGACAGAGCGGAGGAAAACAGCTTATCTGAAATGATTGTGCGCTCTCTCTCTGAGCAGCGGGGAGTCCTCCGGCTCAGTCTGATTATTAAAGGTACAACAGACAACTTTTCATCCTGAGGCACAGACAGGTGTGCTGTTTGACTCGCTGTATTCAAGGAGGCTCTTCTTTCTCATTCCCCCTTGAAAGCCTGTCTGTCTGGGTCAAAGTAAACCATGTGGGCTCCCTGTTGATTAGTTTATCATCACACATATTCAAGGTGACAGATAAGCAGTGACCTCTAGTGTCAGGAGATATTATCAAGGTTACAGGAGGTCAATTAGCGCCTTTAAGAGGCGTGCACAGATCTAAAAAGAAGAAAGAAGAAAATCTTGCAGGTTGGACCACAGGGGCATCAGATACAGCAGAGGATAAAGGGCCATGGTTTAAAAAAAAAATTGAAAAAGGTTTTAAAAATTATGATAAAAGTCAGAGTTAGGTTGCTATGTTACATGGTTAGGCTCAAAATAGAAGTCTTAATGCGATGACATGAGGTCAAAATAAAGTTATGATGCTTTAAGACTAATGCAGAACCTGTTGTTATAATATGAAATTAAAGATGAAGACAAGTTGTGACGTCGAAAGATTAAAGTTGAAATAAAGTTGAAATGTTTTAAGATTAAAGTTGAAACAAAGTCGTAATATTATCCAAGATTGTCCAAATGCAGCCCCTAGATACAAGATAATAGTTGAAATAAAGTCATTTAGTAACAATATTTGAGTCAAACTCATCTTATAATGTTATGAGATCAAAGCTGAAATAAAGTCTTAAAGTTAAGAGATTATTTCATAGGCTGCCAGCCATTTTCAGATCATTTTGACTGATTCTACAAGACCCACAGGATACTGTGTTCCATGACTGCGTAAAAATTCCACTGTAAAATGTCAGTAAAATTCTGGCAACAGAAATGGACGGTAAAGTCCTGTAATTTTACAGTGCATTTCCTGAATAGTACTGTATATTGGATTACCGTATGTGAATGTAAAATTATGGTTAAGTACTGGCAACCCTGCTGACTGTATTTTACCATGATTTTACAGCAAAGAAATTTTTGTCGTAATGTTGTTTTGTAACCCTGAGTGAGAAGTTATCGTGGTGGATTTAAGACCCTGCTTTACATTAAGATGTTGTGTGGAAGGCATGGGCAATGTGTGCTTTACATAGCACAGACCAGCTTCCTGTGCTCCGTTATAATCCCCTTGTAAATTTACAGTAATATGTTACTGTGTATGTTAACACCAAAACTATTAAGAGTGGACGCTTTTCTTTCAAGTCTCTCTTTCTCGTTTTTGATCCAGAAAAGCAGAAGAAACACACTTTTTAAGACAGTACTCATGGCAAAAGCTCATCCTTTGATCTGTGATCCATGATTACTGTCATCTCGTCTAACTATTGCAACTCTGTTTTTCTCTGAACAACTGCGACATGCTCTCTGTTTCAGTGTGAGCTAACTGAACTTTTCCAGTTTGCAACCTCTCAACACATCTCTGTGATCTTACATCTTCTTCTCATATCTATGCTTATTTATTAGTTTAAAGCAGAAGGACAAGAGGCGACTGGAAAAACTGCAGAAGAGAGCTGGCTCCGTGGTTGGATCCAGTTTGGACTCACTGGAGGCTGTGGTGGAAAGGTAAACACAGAAGAAAGTGGAGGCCATCATTCGTCACACTGATCACCCACTTCACATCATCCTTGACCAGAGAAACAGCAGCAGTGGACGACTCACCTCTCTGCGCTGCAGGACTGAGAGATACAGAGGATCGTTCCTCCCTGCAGCCATTAGAGTTTTTAATTCTTTAATCTATGGCAGATGAGCCCAAACTACATGAATTTCCCTTCGGGGATTAAAAAAGTATTTTATCTATCTATCTATCTATCTATCTATCTATCTATCTATCTATCTATCTATCTATCTATCTATCTATCTATCTATCTATCTATCTATCTATCTATCTATCTATCTATTTCTCATCCAAAGCTACGCAGCCACCTGCAATAGTTTACCAGTGTGATATTGATGGACATGCTCCCCTAGACCCGCCTCCCCGGATGAAAAACGCAATCGATGTCAATAGACGTCAATGGCAGCAAATGATAAAGGGAAAATTAAAGGGTTATGTTGTGAAATTAAAGTTGAAATGAAGTCATAATGTTATGATATTAAAGTCCAACTCATGTCATAATGTTAAGAGATAAAAGTTGAAATAAAGTTGTGTGATGGTATTAGAGACAAAGTGAATTGATGTTACAGGATCAAAGGCATAAAGTTACAAGAGTAAAGTTGAAATAAAGCCATTATGTTATGAGATTTAAAGAGGTAATGAGAACTGTCAGCCAGTCTCTGCTCTAAATGAGGGGCATGGATCACCTTGTGAAGGTAAATTTAAGAGCTGATGAGCAGAGGTTACTGAAGATAACAAGCTGCTGGTTAGCTCCGTGCCTTTCCTAACAGACCCAACTTACTTACTAGTGATGAGCTGGGCTTAAAGTGTTCATTTTATAACCATGGAAAACTGTGAGTGTGTTCTTCTTGTCCTTCAAACCTGAAGACATAGCTGAGACCTGTGTGTGTGAGATCCATGTGTGTGTGTGTGTCACTCTGTTGAACACACAGCAGCCTGCACATTGATTCCTTCCATCACACTTGGCTCGGAGCCTTGGCGTCTCTCTACTCTCTCATTTCAGTTTTAATCATCTTTATCCTGAAGAAGCACTTCATTATGTGAGGCTGTTAACTGTAAAATTATTCTATAATTAGTTTTCTGCTGATGTAAATAAACTGTCGGCTTCTCCTTATTAAAAAGAGAAAATGCTCTGAAAACGACCAGATTCATGTCACAACTTCATCACAAGCTCGTCTCCTTTTCTTCAAAAGTTGCTTTACTTGCTGGAGCAATGTTTTATTCTCTAATAATCTAATTGACAATGTTTTTTATATAAGTTCTGTCACTAATCTAATGGTAGCAAAATGCATTCAGATCTGCTTTGGCACATGATGTAACAAGTGAAGCGCAGAACTAAAACTGGAGTACAGTCTGCTGACAGTCTCTGACAGAAGCAGTGAGAATAAAGAGTATTTGGTTTATGTTGGATTATGTTCTCTGTGTTTTCACACATCGTTCAGCTTCAGCAGACGTCACCGCCTCTGGATTAACTCCTGGAGATGACGTCCGAGTTTTTGTTGCGTCCCTGATGAGCCCATCCAGGTGTGAAGAGAAGTTTACAGAGAGTGTCTGGCAGAGCGTGTTTGGACGATCATTGGCTCCTAGTTTGAAAGGAATACCATATTTGGGCTGTGAGTTATGACAGCTTCTTTTAGCGCAGGAGTAAATATTAAGACAGGAAGCAGATCCTGCTCCTGCAGTGAGCGATAAAAGAAAAGCCAAGGACAGAGTGAGTGACAGAAATCAGGATTAGAGGAGGTTTTGTTCGCACTCTTCAGGAGAGACACAAATCCTGTTCAGTTCACACACAGTTCATTTCGAAAACCATCATCAATCTCAAGAGAAGCTATGGAACGACACGGACCAGACCTGTTTCAGGTATTTTCATCACACTCTGAGGAGGTCTGATGTTTCTGATGACAAACATGTGATGCCCTCAAATTTTTGTGATGCTCTGTGAGAAAATCAACTTCTTTGCATGTTCTTATATTCAGCTCAGAGCCCACCTTTTATCAGCACATTGATCCGAGGGCCCTCCAGACAGAAAAACAGAAGGCTTGTTAGTCAGGAGGCCAGTTAGCTAGAAAGCCCATTGGTTAGTAGGCGTGTTAGTCAGAAGGCCTGTTAGACACAAGGTCTAAATCAAATGAGTTTAGATCTGATTAATATTCTTCAATCTGATTTGGAGCGGTATTTTGAGGATTTGCATTCTTTAAAATTTGTAAAGCTCATTGCTGTCTTTACGTGTGGGCACTAGTGTGATATAGTCCAATGATAGTATGAACATAATATATAGTATACATAATGTCCTGTGCTTTTTTAACCATATGTCCCTGCAGAGTTACCATAGGGTCCTGTAAAGGGAGTTGTAACTAACACATTCACACCCATTCATAAAACACTGACCATTGTCCTGTTAGATGATCAGACAAAATTGGCTAAAATGCTGAACACTGATCAATTAGAAAATGCCAAGATCGGCCTGATTCAATACATGAGATCAGGATTGTGACATCCCTAGACAATAGCACGTCTGCTTTGCTTCACATACAGTGCAAAAACTAAGAAGGTAGGATTATGCTGCAGTCTCTAAAATCAGCTAAATTACTTGCAAAGGGCACATGGAAGTATGAGGGCTGTGATGATCACACAGCTTTAAACATATGGATCTATTTCCATACGTAAGAGGAGCTTAAATGAGTCTTTAAACATAGTGTTAGGATTTATTCTGCTTGACGAACTGAGGGTTTATGCTCACTTATATACTGACAAACTCAGTTTAACTGGTAATGGAGTTAACAAGTGATCAGGGGCTGCTCAGGATGTAAGAATATTGGAGTGTATAAAGCCGACAGCTCTCTGACTCTTTAATTAACTCATTCCCTCTCTTCTTATTCCCCTGCTGTGTGTAAATGTGTGTCACAGGATTACATAATTCATCCCAGCCAATCAGAGAGTACAGCTGCTCTCACGTCACATGGTGATTGAACACACACACATACACAGTTGTCAGTGTACACACAGCTGGGGTCGGGTATCAGCTCTCTCAGAGAAAGCAAAACCAGCTGTTTGACTTTTATCAAAATCAAAACAGAAAAGCTTTTCCCACACACACACACACACACACACACACACACACACACACACACACACACACACAGACACACACACAGACACACAGACACACACACACACACAGACACACACACACACACACACACACACACACACACACACACACACATATATGTATATATGTACACGAGATCTGAAGGATGATAATTTTATCCTCTTCTTAGGTTTTTAGATTTGGAATGTTCAGACTTACCGTGTGCAGATACTGTTTAAATGACCAAAAAAAAAAAAAAATCTCTGACAGTGTAGAGGGGCTTAAATTCACATGTCAAACTCCACCAAAGTAGAATATAACTGAAATAGAATAAAATGAACTCATCAACTTCTGAATAAGCTCCTTACAAAAATTAAAACTCTCAGAGGAAAAAAATAAAAACAGAAAAACATTTTCCACTTCTCGTTCATCTAACAATACCCACAATTCCACCCACAGAGTCCCCCAAAGGGTGGTCCTTGACCTGACCCTCTTTACCTTGTTCAAGCTCCCTCTTGGCCACATCATCAGCAGGCATGAAATTTCCTTCCACTACTATGCTGATGACAACCAACTTCATCTAATAGAAATAGACCCCTTTACCTCTGCCTCCACTTCTTTACCATCTCCATCCACACTCAGCTCCTGTCTGGAGGAGATATAGGTGTGGACGAGTCAAAATTTCTTGCTCAAAAACAGAGGTCACTGTAGTCGTCATCAGGTCCACTCATCTCGTATTATAGGTATATCCTTCTTTGGTCACACCATCCCACTTTCATCCCCTGATCGCCAACCTAGGTGTAACATTTGACCCCCATCTCACCAGAAATATCCCAAAACTCTGGCCATCTCTTACCCAAGATGGAGACAAACTTGTCCATGCCTTTGTCTCCTCCAGGTTGGATGCACTTCACATTGGCATCCCAAGCAAGGGCCTTCAAAAGGTCCAATATGTCCAAAACAGTGCAGCTAGTACTGGCTTATTATTATCATCATTATTATTATTACTATTATACATCCTGTCTGGCAGATGTTGTTAGCAGGTCCCTGTTTTGTATTCAGTCTCTCACATCCAGACTTAGGACCAGCTCAGCTCATGGCAGCAGCATGTGGAGGTGATCTGTCACCCTCAGGGTACCCCAACACATTCCCAACCAGTTCAGTGAATTAACCTTCCAGTTACAAGCTCACCTGACATCACCTAACACCCACGTACAGAAAAACAAAACCGGAGAGAAACCTCTGAGGCTCAGCCGTCAGATCAAACCCGCAGGTTTGGGTTCATGTTTTAGCTTCTGAGGATCCGTCAGACAAAGAGAGACTCTGAGGTTCTCAGTCAGGAGCTCGTGCTGAGACTCCTGGAAGTCTTAACTTGTGAGAGTCACAGAGAAGCTCGTAATGAGACGTGAAACCACCATCCGTTTCATTCATTTGGGTTGGCTTGAAGGAAAATCAGGGGTTTACAACATTTTGTACAAGAACCTATCCATGATAGAGATGTGAGACCACATCTAACAAATACAAAGACCAACAAAGTGTGAGGGATGGCAAAAAGTTGTCATGCATTCAGCCAGAGGGTTTAAGTCTTACGTCACTGTCAACAACCGCATGGTGTTTGACTTAAAATAAGTCATAATTGTATCTAAATTTACCTGACCATTTGACTTAAAATATACAAAAAAAAGAAACAAGATACAAGAATTTGTTGCAGTGGAAGTGTTAAGAAAAGGGAAATCCGATGGCTAATCGTTCCGCACTTAACCTCAACACTTTGCATCAGTGTCTTAAATTGGTTGGAGGGTCAAGATCTGTCTCACCCTCAGGGAATCTAATTTGCATGTCCACCTGCTCAACAAAAAGTGCACATAAACAACAATTACAGTGGTTTTTAAAGAGGAAGATGAGGCTAACGCATGACTTCCACAAGATCTGTCCTTCAACACACGCTGGCTGTGTTTTCAGGTAGTAGGACATCTGGAGTCACATGACTGAATCTCTGACTGGTTGCCTTCAGGCCTGGCTCTGCTTTTTGGAAATTTAAACTTTAATCTCAGATTGTGACGCTTTGATTTTGCAGTGAAGTGAAACACAATCTCAAGTCAACATGTAAGTGTTTTAATCCAAAATCAACCAGGTGTTTTAACGTTGTTTCAGTGTCTGACTTCCTGTACTGTATCTGCTGTTGAGGTCTTGGATTGCTGGAGCTGAGACAGAGCAAGATGAGCGCGGTAATGGAGCAGAGACGGACCAGACACAGATCCAAAGGCGACTCCTAAACAGACTCAAAAGGCCATTATTTTACCCAACGAACAAGAAGGTGTGGAAAGCTTAACCAGAGACTTACAGTCTTAGAGGAATCCTGGATTTTTCAGGAACTCTTCACAGCTCCTGTGAGGAATTTTAGCCAGTAGCATCTTGGTCTGAAATTCTAACGTGTGTATGTGACCAAAGAGAAAAAAATATATTTTTGAGAAGACTGAGGTGTAGTAGGTGATACAGCTGTCAGGAAGCAGTCGCTCAGGGAGGAAACAAAAAAATGCAATTGGAGGGCAGGGAGCGCCAAAATCAACAAACACCAAATGTTTGCAGTTTTTAGACATTAGACTTCATCTGAGTCACTTTCCCCTGACAAATCCAGAAAAAAAGCCTCATTCAATACATGAAAAGACAAAAGTGAATAAAAAATAGAAAAAATATACAAAAGACAGAAGCACTTTTTACATTCTAGTTCTTGCTGCCTGCAGTGCCTGAATTCAACAGGTGGGGTAAAGTTTTCAGATGCAGGTTGTCAAAAATGAATCAGACCTGACTCTACATCCCTGCAGCAGGTATAAATAACACTGGACTGAATATCAACTCAGAGAAAACAACATGTCATCAGGAGCAGGAGGAAAACTTTGCAGTCAAAGTTCTTTTTCTCTAGTTTTCTTCCTCAGCTTGAAATTTTTCTTTTTTTTTTTATCTTAGACCATCTCATCTCCCAAAGACCTGCCTCAAATCAGTCTTTTCCTCATGCTAAATATGATGCTAAATATCTTCTCTGCACTCTTGAAAAGTCCTTCCCCAGACTCACCCCACAGCCGCCGCTCCCTCACGCTCCTCCAGAAGACGTCCCAAGCCTTGTTGGTGGAGACTTTCACGTGCTCGCTGAAGGATCTCCTCAGAGGAGTTTTCCCTGTTGAGGTCTGAGCCATACTCCAAATGTTCAACAGTTACATGTTCCCTCTGAGAAAACAAGTGAGTCTGCAGAGTTTTAAAGCCATGTGTGCAGCGTTAGCTCTGTCACGGCTCACGCTGGGAGAGTGTTTGACTTCAGTAACGTGAGGAAGGAGGAGGAGGAGGAGGAGAGGGAGACTGGGGGCTGACACTTGATGCACAAAGTCTGCATGTAATTTGTTGAACACCCTGTCCTCTCCCTCTCTGCTCTGTTCTCCCACAGAGGGTCTGCAGAACAAACATGTGCAGATCTGTTTGTGTGGATGAAAACAAAGATGCACAAGTGTGTGTTTGAGAAAGATGGACTGGAGGAGTGTTTTTCTTGTGTGTGCGCGCGTGTGTGTGTGTGTTTGTGTGTAGAGTTCAAGGATCTGTTCAACCCTGAGAGAGGAAATGACATCCAACCCGGTCACAAACCTCAGCAGACTCTCGGGTAGTGTAAGCACAAACACAGTTTCTTTCTTATTAATACACAAATACAGTCTCAGCTGGAGATGTGAGACTAAAGACTTGTTAGGTCCAGCTTCATTCGTATAAACACTTAAGATATGACTCGAGAGCCCCAAAACCGACAGATCTCTTTCACGTCCGTGTTTGAAGCCTGTTCAGCATGAAGACTTGTCTGACTTGAGACCCTCTTTTGTGTCCATGTTTGAATACCTTGACTACCCTTTTCTTAAATGACTTGTGACTTATCTTAACATGCATGACTGAAACTCTGACTGAGCCTTTTCTAAAACCTTGAAACATTGGTTGACTTTGGATTTGTTTACTTGAAAAGTTGGTTCATAACTTGCACCTTGACTTGGACATGTCTGGAGTAGTTTTGATTATCAGGTACACTTGGAAACAGACTTGGTAAGTGACACTTTGAGAAACCTGGGACTTTCTGTAAACCTAAAGGCTGACTTGACACCTGACTTGGATATCACTTCACCTGGACTCAAGAATTCTTTAGGACAAGACACCTTTGGACTTGTTAATAAAAAATGTGACTTGGTCAACCCCTAGTCATGTGACCTCATGAAACCAGTTCAGTCTTAATTTGGACTTGCTTCGAGTTTTGTTCAATCAAACCCCCACAGCCCCTAATCATCATCATCATCATCATCATCATCATCATCATCATCATCATCATCATTAATACTCAAATCCATCAAGACACTCTTCCTCTCAGGAGGAACAGGATAAATAAACAGGCAAAGACTTCTGGGAAGGAGGAGGAGGAGGAAGACATTAAGGAAAAGGATGAATGGGAGGAAGAGAGAATAGTGGGCTACAGTCACACGGCAGATTAGAGGGGTCAGGAGTAAACTGGACCGTCCAAGGAGAGCCTGAACTGGAGAGTCAAATGTTTAGAATCCAAGTATTTAACATCTGGGAGTTACGTTTCCGTCTCAAACCAAAGATTTGGAGGAACCAAATGATGTTCGACAACTACTCACACACAGCCAGCAGGAAGTAGACCAACGATTTGGGAGGGTGTGTTATCAGTGGCTTTCATCACTATGTTCATACATTAAGTGTGCCGCTCTGATCCGCTCACACCCCTTCCCCAGTCACCTGAGAGCTCATTTAAACTCATTTAGTTTACATCAACAACAAACTTCCTCTGAACTGGAGTGGCAGTGGGGTGGAAGATAGTTTGTTTTAAGTGACCCGCTCACTGTGTGACAATTGGAGAGGAGATTGAAGTGTACAAGTGTGGTCTCTGAAGTCATTAAGGAGATAATCAGAGGAGTTATGTCAGATTATAAAACACTTCTCTCTCACTGGCGAGTCTATTTCATTTCAATGGACTTAGAATCAAATCTGGGAGAAGCTTTACGATAGGTTAAAGTTTGTCCTGTTGTATGGTGTCCCTGTAGTGTCTTTACATGATTAAGAGCTAAAAATAAATCTCTATTTTTCTCTTATTGGTGTTTTAGAAACCCCCATTCCAGCTTCTGTCTGAGACACTTGGTTTTATCTGCTGTTTCTATGAGGCTCCCTGCTATAGAGGGATTATGAGTCTATGTCATCATAAAGATGCGCACGCATCTTAACCGCAGATGCAGCGTTTAGCTCCTGTCACTAAGACAAGTTAGCGTTTTTTAAACACTTAATTCAAACTTTTAGCATAAAAAGTACGGTTCTTCTATGGTCAGTTTTTATAAAAAATATTATTTAACAGAGGCATCGCCTATCAAGTTTTGACCGTCACAGAGCAACTGGTGTTTTGGAGTTAATAGCGACCATGCTAACTGGTGACTCAGCCGACAGCATCAGTGATTAACGACCAAGATTCACCAGTTAACAGGGTCACACTTTACACTGATACACCAACGACGTCTTCGGTTGAATAATTAAATGTGCCGTCTTAATCTGATTTGGTGCAGTTCTCTCTTCGTAGTTATCTGGTTCTTTTATTATGAACAGGGTCTCAGACTCAGCAGTCTGTGTGCTTTTTTTGGTTTGGGAGGGTTTCTGATTTATTGACACAAGTTTACGTCCTGGTATGTCACAGTCTGGTAAGTGTCCACGGATAATGCAGTCATAAGCGTTGAGTGACAGTTGTGTGTTAAAATTGCTCTCTGGGTACACACCGGATTTCTCCACTAAAAATGTCCGTCCATCTAATATCTGTCCACTTGCTGATCTCTTCTATTCACTCACTGCTTTTTCAAAAACATGGGAGCTGTTTAACATCTATGACAGTGATGATATTTAGTTAAAAAATGTGTTTTTAGCTCTTCCACGTCAATTGACAAACCATTATACTCCGCAGTGCTTGTGCACTAAAGTTGCGCGCACATCTGGTGTTGTTGATAAACAACTGATCCCTTTGCACAAACCAACTTCACTCTGACTGGCCTGCTCTTTGGTGACCTATCAGGGGGCAGAGCTATGGGCTGACCTGAAGACATTTAAGTGTTCTAAGGGATGGGTGTTGATGAAATTTGTTAGAAATGGTTTAATCCATTTAAATAATTAGCCTTTATCTTTGATGATTCGTCAGATTTTTAGAGTCAACAAAGTGGGCATCGACTATTCTGCCCCAGCTATCTAAGCTTGCCAGATAGATAACAGTTTCCAAAAAAACTCTGATTCACAGTATTTCACTGTTGGTTTTGCTTAAGAAGTACTAAACACATAAGTAAATGTACATTACTTAAGAGAGATTCCTATTTAATACATTCAACATGGTATACATCCCCTATGTACCAAAACAATATTGAAAACTGAGTGCCAGCATGATGCTAACTTATACTATAAATTGAATCGATATGCTAGCTGTTTGCATACTTTGATATAACTTTGGTTTTTACAACAGAATTTCAACTTTCATCACTGAAACTTAGCACAATTACTCTTTGTTAACAACACTTAACTCAAAGCATTGGAGTCTGCTCTCCAACACAAATGCCATCTTGGTAAGGGTCAGGTCTATCACAGAGGGTGATAGTGCTCATGGGAAACAAAGTCTTTGTCCCCAAAAACAGTACTAATTCTGGACTTTAGAGTGATGGTATGTAAAATATTTGTCAGAGAAAAATGTACGCCCTCCACTCAGCAAGAGTAAGATGTTTCCTAGCTCAACTAGCCACAACTCTTTGCTGCATGTCTTCTTCCACTGTCTATTTCCAAATTCTGTCATCAGGTGTCCCAGGTGTCATAAGGCAAAAAGCCACAAAAGAAGAAAAAAAACCCACTCATACTGCATGCATGCATTTATACTTGAACTCATTGTGCACCATGCTAAATAAAACTTAGCATTACATTCAGCGGCGCATACTCTCTGAGGTGAGCAGATCTCTTTTTTTCCCCCACAGTTCATGAACCAGACTTGAACCTAACAACAATCATGACTTTAGAGATCTGACTCTATCTACATTCAACCAGCTGCATTTCCACATTGAAACAACAACAAGGCTTTCCTAGAGGACTGAAATAAGAGGTGAGATCTGTCAGCTGTAAAGTCTCTGCTGCAGGTTTCAAACACTGAACCCGAGAATCAAAGCAAACGTCTCTTCTGTTTCACTCTCCTGCTTTTGTTTCCAAAGCTGCTCCTCTCAGAACAAAGCTGGTTATTTGAATATCAGCACAAATAGCCAGCTCAGTATTATGCAAAGTTAAAGCATTCACTGTTTCTGTGCCTTCAATCCCCTCCAGAAGAGGCAGCGCTTCAGACAGCTATTATAATATTTGTGAGAGGAAGTGCCTCCTACCTCCCCCCCGCCCTGTCCTCTTCCTCTGCTGGGACACTGATGGGAGACATCTTTGGGCTCTTTTGTTTACCCTTCAAACAAGACCTAAATTAGCTGCGTTCCCGGCGGTTTTCAAAAAGCAGGTAATTAAATAGCACTCAGCCGCACGCCTTGCCACAGATCTGAACTCCCCTCACGCTGGATCTCAGAGAAATACCCGGCATGCAGAAACGAAGCAGTCAGACTTATGACAGAGCACATCAGGATGCACGTGGAAGTTTCTGGGTTACGTGAGCATTCAGGGTGACTCACCGGGAAGAAGAAGAAGAGGATGGAAGCCCAGTTCTTCACTCAGAGACACTTTGACGGGCTGAAGAGTTAAGTGATGAGGCCTCTCACGTCCAAGATTATCTGTGAAGGCAATGTGTTGGATTAAAAGTGATATCAAACAAAGGTCTGATGTGTTAGAGCTGAAGTATGTCATCAAATAAAAGAGCATTCAGGTAACAATAATAAAGTGCTACTTTTTGATTAATTTTCTGTGTTTCAAAATGATTAATGAGGACAGAAAGTTTTTAAATTGCTCCATTAGATCCCATAAATCTACGGTTTGTTTCAGAGTGTAACAGCTGCAACTTAAAGTCTCTGTGAGGACTTTCTATGTGGTTTCGACAAAGTCCCCCCTCTAGATGTATGCCTAATCATAAACCACAACTTAGAATAGGATTATCAGCACCAACATAGGTTATTCCTTAGCTTCCTAATCTGGTCAAACAGGACCAGATTGATCTAAGATGTCTTTGACAAAACCCCCCTGGCTGATAATGTTTAGTGAGAAGAGGGGTCTGTGCTTTGCTCTTTTCAAAATGATTTCTGTGATTGATTTTGAAGCTATGGTGGACAGTGGAGCCTAACTGTCAGAAAAAAAGGACAGAAGAGCAAAAGAAAGATAAACAGGAGAGTGATAGAGCATAAGCGAAAGCCTAAAACAAAAGCTTAAGGCTAAATCACAAGCCTAATGGCTAAAACACTAGCTACAGGCAATAACATGGGCTAAAGGGTGAAATGTGCCAAAATGCTAAAACAGGAGCTTAAGGCTAAAACACTGGCTAAAGGTTTAAACATGACCAAAAGGCTTTACCACAGGCTCAAGGCTGAAACAAAGGCTAAAGACTAAATCACTGACTAGAGGCTAAAACACTAGCTGACGGCTATAACATGTGCTAAAAGCTCAAACACTAGCTTTAGGCTAAGCACAGGCTAAAGAGTAAGACACAGGCTAAAGGCTAAAATACAGGTTAAACTGTGATAATGTTCATTCCAACCCACATGCAGCAGTTCTGCTGAAATGATCTGTCCAACGTACACGTCTCAGAACACCAGGCTGCCAGTAGTGTGTTTTATCTGGTAAAAAACTCTCAATCAAAGACAAGTAGAGTCAAAAAGAATCTCACCTCCATTCATCCTTCAGAGCAAACATGCCATGTTAAGTGTTACATCTTCAGTTCCATGTGCATGTGACTCTGAGCCAAAAGTACAGCTGCAATCCACTTCTAACAGATATTCCTCACAGTCCCTCTAATCCTTAAAAAAGTGAACATCTAATCATAGTCCCCTAATTTTTTTTTTGTCACTTAAAGGCTCAGATTGTCATTCCAAGTTCTGACAACATTCACTTGACATGTCTTCAACATTAGAAAATGTTACAGATAATTTTGCCTCTTGCTGTTTTTACTTCAGCGTCTACTTCTGAAGTTAAAACATCGACTGCAAAATGCACAATATGCAGCCAGAAAGTGCCAGAAATTGATTTTTATTTACTTAATTTAATTACAGTTCACACATCTGAAGGACAATTATCCCATAGTATTTTGGCCAATAGATTTCAACAAACGAAACGTTTAAAAACGCATCAATAAAAACCAGCAGGAAGCAAACTGCCTGCACAAAATGAGCTTCTTTGTGCATCTTTAAAATTCAAAAGCTTTGAGAATAACAGAACTTAAGATCTTCTTCTACAGACTTGCTTATGATTGCCCCCATGCACAGCAAAAACTAAAAACCAAATGTTTAAGCCCCATTTCATCAGTGTATGCACCTTTTTAGTCTTAATACGCGCCACATTCTTTGACAATACAAGATATCAAAAGACAATAAAGCACACAAATTGCTTAAAAACTCTGCCACCTGGGTTAAAAAAAAGTTATTACAAGAATTTAAACAATTCTTCAAAATACATATAACACATTCTTCTTACTATACTCACAATATTTTTATGCAATGCAGATGTCCTTTTTGTTTATTTATTTCTTAAATTAAGACCTTTCCCCAAACTTTTCTCAGACAGACGCCCTTTGACACACCCTCCAAAAACTTCATTCTAGAATTTTTTTTAAATGAATTTATATTTATTTGTTGTACTTTCATGTTTTCAGACTACAATGCAGTCGCCCCCTGCTGGTCACCATAGGATTTGTTTTACCCTGTTTGAGGTTTAGCTCTGAAACCACCTGCTGCTGCTGTGCATGTTTCTCTCAGCTTAGGGTCAGTCTCACGAGAAGTCAGTTTTTTAAACTCCTGTTCCAGCGGACATGGTCTATACATCCAGACTTTTTCTGTTGGACTCAGATGCACGGAAACGCACGAAAACGCACGAAAGGGCACGCGCACACACACACACACACACACACACACACACACACACACACACACACACACACACACACACACACACACACACACACACACACACACACACACACACACTCCTCATATAAAGAGTCCAAACTCTCCTGCTGAACTGCTCCCTGCTGTTTCCCTCAACACATCTGATTGTCCAGAGGAATAAAACCTTCTCTCCTCACCTCTCCTCCTCCTGATCCTCCTCCTGTTCCTCCTCCTGGGTCTCTATCTGGTGTTGTCTCACTCATTTTGATGGGCTGTCTTCATGCAGCAGAGTTTAGTCCTCCAGACAACTTCACTAAACTCTGCACTGATCCTCAACTTGTTTTCAGCTTCTCTTATCAGCTAGCACTTTCTTTCTTTCTTTCTTTCTTTCTTTCTTTCTTTCTTTCTTTCTTTCTTTCTTTCTTTCTTTCTTTCTTTCTTTCTTTCTTTCTCTCTTTCTTTCTTTCTTTCTTTCTTTCTTTCTTTCTTTCTTTCTTTGGTGCTTCCTCCATTTTCCCCCTCTGACCTCACCTTTATGACTTCATCCTAGCTCAGTGTTGCCCCCTGCTGTCTAGGTGAAACGTGGAGGTTTCAAAGGGACCTGAGTCAGAGTGCTCAGTGCCTTCAGCAGAAAACAAAACACATCTTTTAAATCTGAAGAGATGGAGTTTCCTCATTATCACTGACTTAACCTCTAAGTCATGACAAATCCGTGTTTTTTTAAATGTATTTATTTACTTTTTTATTTGTTTATTTATTTATTTTAATATGGTGGACAGTCGATCTGTATACAGTTGGTTAGTAAAAAAAAGATATTTGGCTTTCATAATGAAACATCCCAAAACTTGATTTGATCTCCACTGAATGTTTTACTCTGCTACAAAAAATGATATCACATCTTCCAAAACCACATCTTAGTCTGAGGAAAATTCAACTCACCAAAGAGCATCACAGATAAACTGTAAGTATCTTATCTCAGCGGCTGGAAATGAGATGCCCCCTAGTGAGAATTTGACCTTAAAATGTGGATGCAGAAATCCAGCTGTGCCCCTGATCTGCTTCTGGAGTCTTCAATGATGGTTCTTCATCACCAAGAGACTTGTCTAATTTACACAGTTAGTACTCTTCATTCAGTTTATTTTTTTTCTGCTGCTGCTTAGTCTCTTTAAAGCTTTCACAGGTATTACATTTTAAAGGAACTTTTCATCAGCTGTTAAATCTGAATGTCATTAATCCTGAAAGGGTAAAACAAGCCTGTACATTTAAATCTATAAGTCAAGGGAGCTGAAGCAAATGTTTCATGGTCTTTGATAAAAGGAGAGCTCTCTTATTATATGTCTCCTTTCAGTGTCAGAATATAAGAGGAACAGAAACTATGGAGCCAGTAATGGCTGGAGGATGTGAACGTGTCAGTTTTATATCACAGCCGTCCTGAGACTGAAGTTTGACCACAACAGTAAGGCTAAAACCTGCTCACTGTAGTCCATAATCTCTGACAGCAGCCGTGGGGAGAATCAGGATGCGGAGCTGCAAGACGGCCAACACAAACCCCGACTGCCAGAAATCCATCTGATGCTCTCTGAGCCAGTTTGCTGATTGTTCAGGCAGTTTCATTTTTGGCACCAGTGCAGGAACCAAATGGGGCTAAAATATGGCTTATCGGTGCCACCTTTAATGGGCCCTATCTGCATGATGAAACGCTCCTGTGCTTCCCTTTTTTCTGTGTTTAGCCTCAATTTACCATCGACAGAGCAGAAGCAGAACATGATCCAGTGTAAATTTGTGTGTGTGTTTGTGTGTACACCTGAGGAGCTAAAAATGAATGCTGAGTGAACCTGTGTGCCGTTTGAGAGATTTGCTATGTTACTAAATGTGTTTATTTCTGACTGAAAAATAACATCTTTGGCTTCTGTGTATCAATCATGCGTGTTCAAAGGCAATAACATGCATAAAAATGGAAATTTTTGGAATTAATTGTTTGAAGATATCAAAAATTGCCAAATCAACCAAAACATTTCACAGACCCCCTGCAGTAGCTCCACAGAGCCCCTGTTAAAGACCTCTGGTAAAGCGAATGCTGGTACATTAGCCAGGTGAATATTATAACCCAAACTAGCCACACACGCTGCCCCTGAATCGGAACAAAGCGCACAAGCCACAGGTGTAAATACACCCTCACTGTTTACAGTGAAGCTGAGACTCAAAGGATTATTGAACACTCTTTGGATTCAATAAAACCAGATTTATAATTTTACTGTCTATATTTTTTAAGTGAACACACTTTTGCTTGAGCAGGCAAAATTAGTCTATCATAACTCATCAGCAGTTTTGTTCAAGGTGACTTCATGTGTACCTGTAAGTTGACTTGGTTTTCTTTTTTTCAATAATATGATATAAGTCTTTGTTAAAAGTAAAAACAGAGTGAGGGGAACAGGCAGGCATGTAACCCTCAGCTGCAGCACAGCCTCCTCCCTGTGTCTGACCCCTTTTGCATCTCACAGATGATTTTTATCAGACACTTCTCTTCAGATGATCTTGATTGCACTCTCTAATCAACTTGTTCAGATTTAATGGGATAAAGAGACTCAACCGTTTTTATCAAGATGTTTCTGTATCTCTGAAAGAAAGGCTGTGATCTGAGGAGGACGTGCTTCAATCAGAGAGAAGTGTTGTTAAATTATGGTTTGTCACAGTGTGAGTTAAAACGTCACAGCAGAGTCACCTGTGAACACCTGCAAACCCTGTAGCCTGAGATAACTCTTTTAGACACACTTCTACCTCTGACTCTTCACACTGATAGGATCTCTTTCATCACATGACCTCAGATCAAAACTGAGTGTAACAACAAATCAGCACGTCCATTGATCAGGTGTCAGAGTGGGTAAAGGTGAGCTTTCAGTACCCGTGGAATCCTTCTTCAGTGTTTAAATGTCGGCTAAACTGTGACAACCTCAAACAGCCTGCAGGGATCAAAGACGCTCTGACGTCCTGCTGTGCTGCTCTCCTCTGCAGAAAGTTTCATAATCGGTTAAACATGAACAAACACAACCCTGACGACTGTGAACGCCCCTTGATCAAAGCTGGGATATCTAATTGCTTCTATCTAATCTGCTCTGATTTCATTTCATGGAGTTTTTTGACCCTGTCAGGCTGCCATAATGAAACATAAGAACTTTAAGACAATTTCTCAGAGTAACAAAAAAAACATGCCAAAAAAAAAATTGTATCAAGTTTTTTGTTTGACATTTCAACTTTAATCAAACATTTTTTGAAACAAGAGTTGTGTTCTTTAATTTTTTCTTTTACTAAATCTTCAAATGACATGTTAGTCCTGCGCTTCCCACAAACTGGACATTTGATTTGACTTACTTTCTTATATTGCGAACTTGGATATAAATACCAACGCTTGGATGTTCAGACTAGGCATGTGCAGACTTTCAAAACTTAACCTATTTATATGTTGTGGAAATCCTTAAATCTGTATGTAAACTGATCCAAACTTTGTTCTAAAAACAGCACCAGACCTTCAGCAGACCCCCACCAAAATTTTTGTTTGACCTTTGCAACATCTTAACTAGACCTTCCCCAGATCTTCCCCCAGACCTTGGCCAGACCTTCCTCCAGATTTTTACCAGATCTCCTCAGTGGTTCATGATAAATTGGAGGGCAGGGAATCAAACACTGTACCTCCATACCTGACAAACCACCACCCTCCAGAGGACAGGCCAATCAGAAGAAAGGGGGTCATCTTGAAGAGACAGCAGCTAAAATTAAGTGTTTCAGACAGGGGCAGAAGTTTCCATTTCCTCAAACACTAAGGAGGGAAAATTAGAGATTTTGTGAGCTGTGAATCATGTTAAGATACTATGGAGGCACAGGATAAAGACTGGAAGTAACACTGTATCCCCTCTTTAATAAGTTCTCTCAACCTCTGACCAAGTTGTCTGTGTCCTGAGGGGAATCCAGAGAGGTGGCTAGAAGTAATATAATCCCACCTTTAAATCTGTTTAACCACCCTTTATTATAAAACCATGATTGGTTATTTATGATATCATCAGAGTTGGGATTTGCATTGAGCATTAAGAATTCTTTAACATAATCTGGCTTCATGCTAAAAAGTGTCTGTAAAATCACAGAAACACCTACAGGGTATGTGAATAAAGTTTCCTGAAACCAAATCTTCCGAAAAACAAAACTTCTTACCCACTCCAAAGAGTCGATGAGTGCGGTTGACCTTTAAATAACCAACAGTCTGATCCAGTTCTGCACGGCACTGAAATTATTATTCACTCCTCTGCAGAGCAGAGTCCAGACAGAAGACAGAAATATAAAATTCATGTGTCTCCAAAACAAAAGCAGAAAGTTTAAACTAAGTTCAAAGAGAACATTTCATCCCTGAGCACTTTTTTGTTTTTGAGAACAAATCTATAAGCAACCCAGAAAACACCTCCAAGAGCTGGAGTCAAGGTAAGCTGTCAACATGAGCTCCCGACCAGACAGCTCAGCTATGCTCTGAAGAGATCTGCTGACGGCTGACTGATGGAGAGACTCAAATGCTGACAGAATGCTCTCCAGATTAACACCAAGTAGGTTTTTACTCCATAGTTTTCGTACTCTAAATTGAACAATACTCATGAGAGTAAATATTTATCCATAGTGAATTACAACACATCAGATTATTCTTTAAAAGTTTTTTAGGGGATTTTTGGACATTGTTTGGTTTGATGTTTTCAGAAGACATCACCAAACTCAAAAGGAGTTTCAAAAAACAAAAATCTGCTTCATATGAAGTAAATTTCTGCGACACCAACCGACCAAGTGCACCAAGTCTCTGCGTCTCAGACAGTCTGGAGGATTAACGCTCTCTGGATCGATACTAAACACATCATGTCCTCTAAAATCACATCAGGAAGTCGTGAAGTGCTGAACAGGGAGGATGTGCATCTTTTATCGTCCTGACTTTGTCCACAGACGAGCCCGGCTCATCAAATCATTGTTAATTTTGCATAAGTGTGCATTAATTTTCCCTCCTGCTTCCACTGACTCTATCTTCTGCATTCTGTAATGTTATGCTTAACTCTGAGATGACAGAGATCTCCTCAGAAACTGCTGTTTGGTAATGTCTGCGTCTTTCAAAGGTGCTCAAAGACTTTAAGTGATGTTCTTCAACGTTGCTCTTTAAGATGCTGGTTGTAAGATAAAGACGAGCAGTGGTGAGGGAATTACATATTACTGCCCTTTAAGTACTTGCTAAAAAGCTGCACAAAGACGGAAAAGGTCAAACATAAGAAGTCTGTAATCATTCTTTGAGTGTTGAGCACAAAGACGAAAACTGGTTAAACTTTGTGCTTCTAACAGTTTCTGTTCTGCAACTCGTAAAGTCTTCTCTCCGCGTCACAGGCTGAATGAGAGGCAAAAAGCGAGGGCGTTCAACTACGCTGGAGTAGGTACTGACAAGGTTTTCTGAACCTTTATTTAAGGATAAAAAGAGTTTTTATTATCAGAGGCAAAGCTAGCTTTACTGACAGGTGGGCACACTGCAGCAGTTTGTGTCGAGTTTTTTTTTTTTTTTTTTTTCCCAACTGTGCAGTCTCCTCACTTGAAAAAGGGATGACAAACTGCTCATAGAAGACTGTATGAAGTAAGAATAAAAAAAAAATAAAAAATTTGCTGGTGAGTGCTGTTAAAAGCATGCCAAATCCATATTTGGCCTTGTTTCCTGGATGAGAAACCTGTACCATCCAATCAAGACGAATCCCCGTTATTCAGCTGTGACATTTGAGAACCAAAACTCTGTTTTCTGGTGTGTATACGAAACCATGAAAGATTTCAAAAATCTCCTCTTTGGCTGGAGATTTCAGGAAACATAGGTTTCAGTGATGTAAAACTGTGGTTTCATATGGATGACAGGCCAAAAAGAATAAAAACATTTGCAGTTTACCAAATGCCCGGCTATGTGTGGACATGGCCTTTGTTTTGGGTTTCTAATGCTGTTTCAAGGTACAAAATTAAAAAAAAGAAAAAGACAAAAAAAACCCAAAGAAATTACATTTTTTGTTCAAACAAGCATGTAGTTTGAGCATCTTGAAAAAATAAAGTCACTATTTTCTATAAAATTACAACAAATGAAACTACAACTTCAACATGTGTTTTTCTTCCATCCTGTAAAACTAGGTTAAACCCTTCTAGAAGGAAATCTACATTTTTAACTGATGAAAGTTGATTCAACAAGTTTAATGGTTTGTGGGAAGGAGCTCTAGAAAGTAGGGACAACACAGTTGAAGGCTCAGGATCCCATTAAAGTCTGATATTAATAAAGACATCAAGGCAGGATTTCCTGCCTACAGGGACTACCACCCAACAACACCATTACAAGATGTTTCCAAATGCAAAGGTGTGTCCTGTATCCCAGCAGATCCTAGACAATCCTCTTCGATTACTAACCTCATGAGACCTCACAGGCTCTGGGGTTTGGAGGCTGAAGGGTGTTCATTTTCTGGTGTGTGTGCAAAGATAAACCAAAGCTATCCTTAAAAAGATTAGAAAAAGATGCCTTACAGTGAACTCAGTGCACATAGGCTATATCTGTGGTCGCTGTGGTTCAGTTAGGGACAAAAGTTAACATTTACGGAAAGAAACAACAGTTTGTTCCATGCTGAAGGAAATCAGCCCTCCTCCTTTCTCTCCATCAATAAACCTCAGTGCTGAACTCCACTGTCGCTGCAACCCCCCCCAAACACACACATACACACACCTTTCACAGGTGATTTCCAGGTAAAGACACGTCTGTAGCCACAAATGTTCCTGACAGCGCCTGGCCTCGGAAAACTCAACACAGCTTTACTTTGAAATCCATCATGTCTCTTCCTCTAGGCTCAGCGGGAGGGGGGAAGGACAATTACATGGCTGTATAAGGCTGTGAGTGTGTTGTGTGTTTGTGTGTGTGTGTGTGTGTGTGTGTGTGTGTGTGTGTGTGTGTGTGTGTGTGTGTGTGTGTGTGTGTGTGTAGAGGTGTGTAAGTGGGAACGATGTCATCATGTCTACCTTAATACCTGTGGAGAGTGGGATCCATGTCAGGAGGGCTGCAGCACAAATAAAACTCCATCTGAAGATCCCAGCGCCCTAACTGCTCAGATTACACAGAGGAGGAGGTGTGTGTGTAAATGTGAAAGGGGAGGGGCTTCCTGTTTCCAATGTACACACACAATCAACAGGACAATAACCTACACTTCTTTTAAGTTCTTACTTTTCTCATCCTCGCTCTTATTAGCCACAAAATGCAGTCATGGAAAAAAACTTACGAATCCAGTGTTAATGTTGAAAGACATTTTCCACAGCTCTCCCTAGATGAGGAAAATGTAGCCCATCCAGCCACTTTAAGCTACAGGCCTGATTTTTTTTTTTATTCTTTTGCATAACTATCATGCCAAGACGTAGGGAAAAGACTCATACAGTCATGGTGATATGTAAATGGGAAGTTGGGGAATTTTTGAAGAATGTCAAATTTAATGATTTTTGGGGTACGTATTTGAACAAACACATCCTACATTTTCTCCAGTCATCTTCTTCTTTTTCTTTTTTTTTCTCAAGTCATTCTTAAATTCATTTTGCGTGTACTAAACACAAGATTGAAAGGTATCAAAAGACTTTTTATAACTCAGCAGGTATGGCCACAAATGACCCCCAAACTTGATTTTTTACTCAACATTGCACCAAGCCTCCAACATAACCTTCCTCTTGACAGTGCCCCCTACTGTCAAGAGGAAGCAATGTATCCCCCTTATTAAAAAACAAAAAAACAAACAAACAAAAAAAAACATCTACTATTCTCAGAAATGTCTTTCAAGCCTTCATAAAGCATCAGGCAATGCCCTGTAGTTAAAGTGTGTGTCTGGTGCTGAATCAAACTCTGATATCTCACCAAGAACCAGGAAGTCATTGCAGCTCCTTTATTTAAGATCAAATCTGCTCTAAATTCCATATACACCATGAATGTCCATATCCAAACACATCTATCTGCTCAAATCTTGCTACTGCAAGCGCTCCTCTGGAAGCAAATGTGATATAAATAATGTGATGTTTTAAGTTGGTTCATTTTGTGTCCCTGAACTGATCAAAATGTTCTGTATCTCCAGCAGGTCTCTGCAAGATCTCTGCCAGATCTCTGCCAGACTTGCTTAAAGGAAGATGTTATCACATATGGATTTTCTAACTGGTTCCTGACACGTTGGAGGGGCGGAACCTCAAACACTAAGCCCTGCCTCTAACAGGCCTCCGGAGGACAGTCCAATCAAGGGGAAGTTTTTTTATTTTTATTTATTTTTTATTTTTTAGAGAGGTGAGCTTTAAAGAGACAGCAGGTAAAATGAATTTTTCAGTGAGACAGAATAAATACTTAGAAGAGCACATTTGGGCACATGATGTATGAAATCAAAACACAGTGGAGTGAAAGCCTCCAAACACGCCCCTGCTTCTCAGCTCTCCTGTGGTGAAGTGCCAGGCTCCTCTTCCCTTGCAGGTAGGGAACCATGTAGAGGAAAGTTGCCTAATTACACAGCAGGAGGCTCTGAAGGGACTTCTGTTTGATTTGGTGTATGTGGGCTGCAAACTGAGATGCTAATACGAGCTGAAATAATCTTTGGAATCATGGATGCTGGATTATTTTGGTCATTCAGGTGTTGTGCACACAGGTCCTGGTTTTTTTTTTTTTTTTTTTTTTTATGCAGACCAGCCAATCAGAGTTTCAGAGACAAGAAAAAAACCTCCAGCGTTAAGTTTTTTGAAGTAAGTATGTACAGGAGATTTTCAGGTAACTTTCCTTCGATTTGAAGACATCACTTTCAACAAATGTGACAAATCGACAATTTGTCTGCCTCTTTATGGAGCCTTGTTTGTAGTTCATGCTGTCAAACTGTGCATCTCTGCGTGCAGCTTTGATTTTCATGTTGCCTGATGCATGTAATTTGTTTCAAAAGTGGAGCTCCCCAGCTGCGATGATGGAGCGCAAAGCAGCGGTAATCACAAGCACAAACTGTTGCAGTGACAAATGTTGTTGTAATCAGGAAGCTTCTGTAAAAAAGTGTGTTTTCATTTATTTCCATTCTCCTGCAGGAGGCTTTGGATGGTAAAAATAAAACATAAACCCCGGCAGAGGCGTTCTTGATTATGTGATATAGATGCGCCGCAGAAAGCACAGCAGAGAAGCCGTTTGATGTTCTTGTGATTAATAAAGAACAGTTTGGCATAAAATCAGACACAAAGATCTGAAAAATTTCAGATATTTTACATGTAAGAGATGAAGGAAAACAAACAGCTCAGGGATGTGGCTTCAGAGTTTACCTCTCAGAGCAAAGATACACAATCCTCTGTCTGTAGAGAGTCAAGACAGGACTGTGTTCAGGGTGAGGCTGAGACTCATCAGCTATCAAGTACATGAGATAAAAAAACATTGGGGACGTTTGTGAGAGGAGATTATTGCTTGCCATGGCTCTGAATGTTCCTAGAAATACAGTATAAAGCATAGTTTCACATTTAAAGTTGAAGGACAGAGGCTTCACTACCTGGGTGTGGCAAAAAGAGGAAGTTCTCAACCTCTGCCACCAGATTCCTGAGGAAACTTGAATTACTGCAAAAAAACCTGCAGCAGGATTTGGTGGCAGTGAACTTCAAGATGGTCACCATTACTGAACCAAAAGGAGAAGCAAAGTTGGCTCCAGTCTGCGTAGAAACCAGATGAATAAATTCTGTTCTGTGGAGCAATGAAACAAAACTTGAACTTCCTGGGCCTCTGGGATCTTTTTGGAGAGAACACCCTGCAGCTGCTTTGGCACTGGAAACTAAGCAACAAACTCCAGCTGTAAGACATGAAGTCTGTTTCCAAATCTGCCTTTGACCACCCCAAGATCATCTCCTGATTTTGACCACTGCTGTCAGATTTTGTGGCTGAGACCCTCACCACTAATCATTATCTAACAGTACTTGCTTGATTTATTTATTTATGCAAACAACTAAAAGTTTGTAAACTGTGCTAATGAACCTAAGTGCAATGAGGGTTGAATAGACTGGACTCAGCTCCAGCCTAAAACCCTCCAACTTGCCCCTGCACCGCACCACAGCAGGTTGAAATGATATATGTCTTTAAGTCTACACTAACTCCTGGTCCAGTTGGTTTTTGTGTTTTTTGCTTACAGTATGAGTTCAGTGTTTGCAGGACGACCCCAGGACATCAGACAGAACTTAAACATTAGTGTGAGGGGAGCCAGAGACCGACTACAGCCTCAGGATCTACTGCAGTGATTCTTCAGCTGAGAGGTCAGGACCCAGGACGGACTCTCAGGACGAACACTGAACGCCCTTCTTCCAACAGAAGTGGTTTCTGTAATGAGCTCTGATCTCAGGGACCTACCAGGGGCAGAAAATCCCTGCTCTCCTGTGGGAAGAAACTCAAAATGCAAAAGTTTTAGGAGCTAATTACCAGCTCAGAAAAAAAGAGCACGGGGATGTCTGAGGGTCCATGTGGGGTTTAAAAGAGTGCTCACTAATGGTGGAGTGGTTTAATTTCACTGTTATTTTATCAGCTGAAACAAAGGGGGAGGAAGACAGACACAGTTATTCCTCTTATCACATCAGGGGGAGGAGGAGGAGGAGGAGTGGGTCATGTTAAAGTTTCTACTCTTCAGACTGAATCATGAGAAAAAAAGAGTGAATCTTTTGTTATTTCACTGTCAGGAAAGGACACAAGCAAAGTCCTTGTTCTGTTTGAAGTGAACCCAGGAAAGTAAGATTACTTTACACTCCCTGCCTGATTCGTGAAAGGATTAGCGTGCAGCTTTTGCATGCTAAATGTGCAAACCAGCCAAAGACATTGTCTATCACACAAAGAACGTGCAGAGGAGCAAAATGCTTAGGATCATTTTGTTTTTTGAATCAAGCTGAGACAAAGCAGATAGCAGGGAAATTATGTGCAAGTCTTGGTGCAATTAGCAGCAGCAATCCAATCCTTAGTGACTTCATCACGCAGTGTTTAGACCTTTGTATACTGTAACAAATTACTGTAAATTTACGAGGGAATTTCAGCAGCTAAATCCTGTAAAGTTTGAATACTGCACTGGGAAATTTTCACTGTAAAATAACAGTAAACTACCAACAACACTGGTACCGTTTCTTTGAAGCAAAGTAATTTTTGTTGTAATGGTGTTTTGTGACTGTAACTGAGGAGGGAATGCAGTGGATATGGGACCCTGCTGAACGTTGCGATGTTGTGCAGTGGCACCGGCTGGCTCCACATGGTACCAATGTACCCAATGGTTTTTACAGTGTGTTTGATGTGTTAAATAAATAATTGAGATGTGTTGATGGGTTAGGGTTAGGTCAGACAACTGGTCAATGCCATGTAGCAGAGCTTGTCCATGCCATGTGAAGCACAGACAGCCAGTAGGTGCCATGTGGAGCACAGATGGCGTGTATCCCCGTGCGACATTGCAATGAACAGCAGGGTCTCATATCCAATGCGTTCCCTCTTCATTCACAGTAACAAAATGCTATCACAACATAAATTACTTTGCTGTGTTTGCTAGTATTTAACCATTAAATTACAGTGTATATTTTTTCAGCACTGTGTCTAAACATAACAGGATTCACCTGTTGACGTTTCTTCGTAAATTTACAAGTTTTTTTTTACTGTGCATTTTCCTTTAAAGCTGGAGTGCTGCTCACGAAAAATGAAACCAGGACAGAAAGAAAGGTCCTCAAAAGTAGATGGAGTTAGTAATATTGGCTTACAGCACTTGTTACCAATGCAGCAGAGACCCTGAACAGCTGACATTGAACTAAAATAAGGAGCCACGAGTCAAATTTCTGAAGATGGTTGGCACAAAAAAAGCATCTTAAAATGTAAACACTCCAAAAAAAGTGTACTTTGTGTTCAGCTTTAGTGATCAACAAACATGTTAAAAACCAAATGTGTTTGGTGAATCACTTTAATATGCAACACACACACTGATCAGAAAGCTGAGGTCATCCAGTCTCCATCTCAGGACACCACGGTTAACCAGATCAGACACATTAAAGTAAAGAACTGTAACTGGATCCTGATACTCCAGGCTGAATCCACTGACCTGTTTCATCTGTGACTCACGTCTGGGTACCACAGCAGTCACTGGAGCTCTCTGCTCTCTTCCCTTCATCCTCCTATCCCTCCCCCACCTCTCATTTCCAGCATTCCTCCGAGGTGATGTCTCCTGCTGTTGTGTAACATCCATCCCCCTGTAGAGAGGGCCGTGCGCTGCAGGGTCCTGACAGGTAGCTCCCTGGACGGCTATTTGCCTCCACTGGCAAACATTAATCCCACGCTCTGCTCGTAAAAAACAACATAGCTCCTCTGTATGGAGGCCATTACACATGGAGAGGTCTGCAGAGAGAGAAGGAGAGAAGGGTCTGGAGGGGAGAACAAGGGGAAAGCAATGAGAGAGGAGCAGTGAGGACGGAAAATAAGAAACTTACAGTGGCACAAAGAAATCTCTTTATCAAACTTCAGAAGCTACCTCTTTAGTTAGTGAATGAGTTGTTGCTGTTTTCACCATAGATCACATAGTTCTGTGTAAAGCAACATCACAAGTTAATTGAAATACTTTGAAATACTTTTTGATTTTATCTCACACTAATGTGGCCTTCAGAGTTTCTGACCACCGCCGGCTCTGATCAGTAATGACTTTAGAATTGGAGTAATGCTTCAAAGTGTTGTGTGCCAGTGATTTATTCTGCAGGAATCTCAGGGACTGAAAAAAAGACACTTCAACAACACCAGAGGAAAGCAGAGTCTTTTTCTTTAGCATTAAAGACTCGGTCCTCTCAGCCCTGGTAATAAAATACACAAAGTAAACTGATTCCCAACCTTTGAGCTTCCATGTAACTCAACAGCCTTCATCAAGTACAGGATTGAGGAAACTGAGAAAACGTTATTTGCAGGTTAGGCCAGAAAAAAAGACTTCCCTTTCCCCTTTGCCATCTGTTTTTGGGGCCAAGGGAAAGGGGTGAAAACCCATTTCTTAGAAACAAGACAGCACTTGATTCCTGCTAACCCTAACTGCTCACTGGATCAGTTATAAGCAGATGCGACAATTGTTCATTCACTTCCAAGGTGCTGTCTCCCATTTTGTTACCCTTTTCTTGGGTCCGATTGATTTTCTTTAATATTTATTTTGGGTAGTAAAGGATTGGATACCTGATTAAAAAGTGAGTGTCATTACTATGAAAAACCAATAATGGTGCTTCTGCCTGTCTCTGCTCTGCTACCTTGTCACCTGGCATTGTGTATCATGGGAAAATTCACATACCCATTCCTTTTTAAGTAAGGTTCTGGTTTGCCTTCGTTGCAAAGGCTGTGCAAAGGCTGTGCAGCCCTTTCCTTTAACCTTACAGAGAATTCTCTGAGGAAAATGAAATGAATGAAAATGAAATCTGAGGTCAAAGTCAGTTCTCTGAATTTAGGCCATGACCACACAAATATAGACATTCATAAACGCACATTTTTCTGTCAAATTGGGCCTCTCAACCACACGAACACAGTGGTTTCAGCCACCATAAACTGAGCTTTTTTTAAATGGATAAAAAAGTGAGGAAATGAAAAAATATACAGTTGAGTGGATCAGTGTAGCAGTGTTAAACGGAGCCGGAGTGGACACAATGACATCAAGCGCCTAGCAACAAGTCACTGTAGCAATGACTGCCAACAACAAGAATGATGGCCGACATTTACAGCGCTATTTCTTTGTTCTTTGTACTTTTTGACCTCATTACAGCTCTACAAATGAATGTAATGTTGTTGATGATGATGTTGTTGTTGATGTTCATAAAGTAACAAGTCTACTTTATCGTCCGTCCACACAAATGACTCATTTTTATTTGTCTTTTTTTCCCCCGCCATCTCAAGACTCTGTTGACTGCTTCTTCTTCCTCTTTTTGACTGTGCATGTGCATAACAATCTTATTCTTCACATTTTGCTAACCTGTCACTTATCGGCCAGGCATGACATTGCTTTGGCTTGCAGGTGACCGTTTTCAGTTGTGCCTCTTCAAATGGACAGAGATATTTCTGTGATGTGGACAGAGATTGAAAAATGAAGGCTGCAAAAATATGAGGGCATGGGAAACTTTTCTTAAATACAGTACAGGGTGTCTTCTATATGAACATTATGCAAAGTCAGTTGATTTTGTAAGAGCTGACTGCTAATAATGTAACAATAAAACAACAGGAATGTTCAAGAAAACACCAAAATACATCTCAAAGCAATAGTCAGTCGTATGCAAAGGCAATGGAGGCACTGGAACCAAAGTGAATGAATCCCTGCTGACATGTCCCTCTAATTTATTACAGCCTCTATATGTTTTATAACACACCAGCTGCAAACACAAGAGGAAGAACACAACAGAGTCTCATTGGCTCACAGTCCACAGTGCTATTTTCAGAGCTCCCATCAGTGTGTGCTCCTGTGCTCCTGTGCTCCTGTTGCCTAAAGGCATGCTGAGTATCTGAATGTTTTCTGAGTCACAAGGTCAGACAGACTGTGGCGCTGTTAAGACAGCTCACTCTCAACGGGGATGAGAGAGTCTTCAATTATTCAGGAGCGGACAAAACCCAGACCTGCTAACTTTTCAAAGTGTGCAAGAGAAGGTTTCTCTGTCTGTGGAGTCCCCTGGGTCCTCAGAGATGGACCTCTTCCTGTTCAGACCGTTCAGGCTCCGTTTACTGTTGAAGGTAACAGCTTTAGACCTGTGTGAGAGACAAACTGTGCAGAAACTCCTCTACACAGGCAAGGACACATCAGGTAAGTGACGGAGGCCACATATTTCAGGTCAGGCTGAGACTTCAGGAGTTTAAAATTCTGTGGCTCAGTATTCAGGTCAATGGAGGACAAACTTCTGGTTTTATACCCTGTAATCTCAAACACAAACAGGCTACAAGACATGGCAATGTGAGGACACAAGTCTCTGCAGGGTTCCATCCAAATTACTGTTCATGTTTGCCTCTAGCAGCTGGATCGTTTCTGTGCATGTCTGGACTCTGAATAACCCCACTGGTCCCAAATCTCAGCGCCTATCACAGCGTTATGTCCCTTTTTTTTGTTATACAAAAAGGGGGGGGGGGTGTCCTTGCATTGGGACACTATTCCTGTGTCTCAGCTTACAGAACAATGAACCAGAAAAGTTACACTCCAAGAGGATCGAGAGGAATGGGGAGCAGGTTGTAAAAGATCTAACAGGTATAAAAACTGATCCCCGTGTCTCTCTATCATACAAAGAGTGAGCTTAAAGTGCCCCGCTGGGAGCCAAAATGTGTGCTAAGTTGCCCTCTTAGGTAGCCAAAATGTGCACTAAGTAGCTTTCTTGGGAGCCAACATACTGACAAAAGTGCCTTCTTAAGAGCCACAGGTGCTCTAAAGTATCCTTTGAGACCCAACATGCACTCTAATGTGCCCTCCTGGTAGCCAAAAGGCACGCATAGGTGCCCTCTTGGTGGCAAAAACATTTGCTGTGGCCTTTTGGTAGCAAATACTCAAGCTAAAGTGCTTTCTTGGGAGCTAAAACGTGCACCACAGTGCCATCCTGGTTGACAAAACACACTAAACTGCCCTCTTTGGTGGCAAATAGCTGCGTTTTGAGTTTTTTTTTTTCTTTTTGCCCCTTCCCTTCAAAAAGTCTGTGCATGCCACTGCAGCAGCGTCCGTTCTACCTCCTCTCCTCTGAGGAGCTACTTGCTTGTGTCATTGAACCATTTTGACGCAAAAGCCCAAAATAACCTCAGCTTCCCTGGATGATATAATCTGTCTCTGGTTTTTAACCGGAGTAAAACATGAGATTCTGTGTCAGTCACTGATTATCAACCAGCTCTGGCAGAAACAAATATGATTCATTAGGACTGGCTCACTGAGTTTCCTCTTTAGCTGTGTACACAAAGTCTACTTCAGCATGTGCATAAAATGCTGATGTGCTGCACGTTGTCTCTTCGAATCCTAACTTCAGCTTCAGACTCACTGCTTCTCAAAGACCAAACAATAAGCTTTGCTCAGTTGGCTGTCCAGCCAGATTTTCTCTGGGACTTTATTGCCCTGAAGGGGGCAAAACTGAAAGTCTTTATGTTGTGTTTTGGAGCCGAAGAATGGACGGTAAATTTATTTTCAGAATCCGGCCTTCATGACTACTTTAGGAGAGAAGTTTGCAGCTGTTTTCAAATTGTCCCTTGTTTTCTAACTTTCTCTCTTGGAGATTTAGATTGTGGAATTCTCTCTTGTAGTTTTAGAAATGGTTGAAACTGGAGGATGATTTCTGGGATTTGATCTGGATCAGGAGAAATGGATGAATCCAGCTTTGTCATGGCTTTGGTTTTACTTCATCGCAATGTGTCAGTGGATGCTGGAGCACAGATCAAGTTAAACAGGAAGTCCTGCATGGAAACCACCTAAAAACGTCCCGTTACTTTCAAAAGAAAAGAAAGCGTGTCCAAACCAGATGGTATTAATCTTGACCACAACAACAAATGGGCATAATTAATAGAGCCAGACCAGGAGTCAAGGTTTTACAGCCCAACATGAACCAGGGCTGCTTGTTTCAGCAGCTCTATCTTTGTTGTTCTCTTTCCCTCTTTTTTTCCTTCTCTTTTTTGTTCGCTTTGTATTTGGAGCCAGTCTTTTCTTTTTATGGCTCTTTTGTTGCCATGACACCAAACTTGTTAAATTTGCAGTGGTGTTTTTACTGTTTTTGTTTCTATGTCTGTCCAAAGATCCCACCCGCAATCACGGTTGCATTGTTTACACACAAAGTTTCAACTGTTAGCAACCTGTAGCATGTTGATGCTAACTGTGCTAAGCCCAGTGTTCCCTTGGAGCTGAGGAGAAGGAGGCGAGTACGGTATGCTGGTACGGTGGTGTGAGCAAAGAAGAGACATTGACCTGTCCTTCCATCCATCGTTATGGGGAATGTGGGATCTACCTCCAATAAGATGGATGAGCTAGCCATGCTAACCCAGCACCAGAGGTAATACTGGCAAAGTAGTATCAGGCTATCCATGGAGACATAGCTAAAGGAGCTAACACCGAACACAAACACTGGAAGGATTTCACCTGCCATGACCAGACAGGATGCAGGTAAGTGAGACTGAACTATTCTATTCTCAAGTTATTTTCAGACTTTATGACGGTGGTACTTCAGACTGGCAGCAAGGATCGGCCAGGAGAGGGTAGACCAGCAACTGCTTCATACTTAGAGGGAAAATCACCGCTTTTGCCATGAAAAGCTATGAAGATGGTGACGTATGTCTTTTTCTGGCCTCCAAAGTTTGAATCAACAGCTCCAACTTTTATGAGATGTTAGACTCTAGGAATGACAATCTGAGCCTCTTAGCTGCAAATCGAGAAATTTAATCCAAGGTAAATTGATCTGGCATGTTAACCTGTGAGAACAAAAGATAAGATGATAAAACAAAGGGATAAAATGTAAAAGTACCAGCTGCAGAGAGAAACCATTACAGTGCTGTATAGAAGGACGTCTTTAGTGTTTGGCAGAAGCTCTATCAGCAGTAAATGGGCGTGAGGAGACGTATGTTGGCCATATGCTGTTATTGACGAGGTCACATTGAGCATTCATTCAGCCCACCTCCCTGTGAGCACTCTGCAAACGGCACTTATCTCCTTAATGTATGTATAAGGTATATCAGCCGTGTTGTAGCAGGAGTGACAGAAAGCAGTCGTGGATGTCAAACACAGGACGGCTTATTAAGCATGCATTAAAACCGCCGATGGCTTGTGTGTATTGGAGCAATTCATTTCTACAAAACAGAATAATATCTGAGCTGGTGGAGCCGGAGAAGGTCATCGACAAACAGAGCAACAACAACAATGCTCATTACTATTCATTGAAACTGGCATGTAAATGGAAAAAAACAGTGGTGCATGTTCCCCGAGCTAATGAAGAACCTGGGAGAGGAGGTGCGGAGAGAACAGACAATGCTGCAGCGTGTTTATTAGCCACTGTGCTCCTCTGACACTGACCTCTGGCATCAATCTGTTTCTATCAAATGTGCTGCTAAACTCCATGTGGAGCATGAAGGGCAACAATTACACCTCTGCGCTCTGCTGCCGGGATCGAACGTTAGGAAAGGTTTCATGTGTGTGACCCCTGACATTGATTTCTGGAGTTACTGCAGTGCTCTGCAATTCTGACCCTGCTGGTGTCTGTGCACATTTACATTTATGGCTTTGTTTACTGACTGGGTGCAGTGGAAGGATCCACTTGTGATGACTCTTACAGAAACACTATGATGAAGTTGTTGGACCACCCCAGTACCCTACAGACCACCTGGACTTTTTTCTTTTGTTTGTTATTTTGTCCTTAGAAGAGTCTGGGATCATGTCTAGAAAACGCATCTTCTCTTCTTTCAGAGACTATTTGACCTTTTCTCTTGGAATGTTGTTGCACATGGATTGCAGTGTAGTGCCGTAAAACCCTGGATATCACCATGAAGTTTGTCTTTTCCTCTTTTAGGGGCCACTTGAATTTTCTTCCTAACTCAAATGTTCTAAATGTCATATTAATCAAAGAGCAGAAATTCTCAGATGGGTTTTAAAGTTTAAAATGATAAAAGACAGGCTTTACAGTAATTTTCGAGGTATTATGGCACTGTATAGGAATCTACAACGGCCTTCTGATCACAGGCAATAATTGACTGAATCGTGGGAAACTGAGTCTTTATCCCAAAAGACTACTTCCTTTAGCTAATGCTCAGCAGAGAAAAGGATCAGATGGTGAAATTGTATCTAGAATCACGGATGTTAGGGCTGATAATCTCATAAACATGCAAATACATTAAAACATCAGACTGTTTCAAGATCACTCAGAAAAACTTCATTGACACCTTTCATGGGACTGTTTCCTCACCCAGTCTGAAGTATTCTTCTTTCTTGCAGCCTTTGTTTCTGGAGGTATTGAGGTGTTTTTATTTCTACTTCTACCTGCAATCACCCATCTTGTTAATTTTGACTCACTAATGACAGATTTTCTTTGCAGCCTTCAGTTGCCTTGTTTACAAGCTGAGCAGAGGCCTTTTCAGGCTGCCGAGCTTTGTTTAGCGTTCTCACTGGACACCTGCTGTGCTGACGGAGGCTTGTTTGACATTCAGTGCACGCTAATTGCAACCTGACAACAACAAAAACAAACTTTCACAAAGTTCAAACAGCCAGCAGAGAGTCTCATTCTTCATCAGCTGCTTGCAACAAACACTGGGTGGTCCAGAGAGGAAGGAGCAGTGCAGACAGAAAAGGTGAGTTTGAAGTATTTAGGGTCTATTCTAAAAGTAGATCCGCCGTTTAGAAAGCTGCTGTTAAACATAATCATGGTGAATCAAAAGCTGTTGAATCTGAACAAAAAGCAAACAAGCTTCATATCAGCAACATTTCAACAAGTCCAAAAGTCCTGTTCTCTAGCCGATCCCTAACAGAGAGGATGACTTTTCCAGCTCACAGAGAAAATCATTTTGTTCCAACACATTCATTACACCAGGAGTGTTTTTCCCTCTGAGTGTCTCCACAGGTCTGGAGTACATTCAAGTCGTCGAGTGTTTACTACTCCAGCTTGTTGTGGAAAGTGGGCACCGTGTTGCTGCTGTTCAGCTGGCTCTGGATCAGTGAAGACTTCTCTGTCAGTTTGGCTCCAAATGAAATACAAAGCTGAGATTTTAACTATCAGGAAATGAATCCTGAAGATGAGGGTTTGTTGGAGTAATGAGACGGATGTTTCCATCTAATGGAGCGGCTCTTGGAAAGCAGAGAGAATCCATTAACCATCAGGTGAGTAAACACTGAGGTAAACAAGCAGATTGTGGACTAAGACTAAAAGTCTGACCCTAATTCTCTGTTTATCTGCAGAAAGGAAAAAATCCTGCAAAGAAAACTTGTCTGTTTCCACCCTGTCTGATATACATCAAGTCTGATTCCACTTTCTGTTAGAGTCTTGGTTGAATCACAGCATTTAACGTCTTCTTAATGTTTGGCAGCTCTTTAAAATGCAGAGTCAGCAAACCCAAGCTTTGTACTCTGTGGTCTTGGAGTTTTCTGAATGGGCCGCCATTCATGTGTCTGTTTGCAGAGCTGTTTTAAGTCCAAGCTGTACTGGACAGGTAGTTTTGGTTCACGAAGGAATCTTTAGTCTTTATATTCAGATATACAGAGTTAAAGCCTGAATACTGTGAAAACAGACAACTTTTTAAGATAAAAACAGAATTTCAGTCCTAAAGTCAGAATTCCAAAAAAAGAAGTTTGGTTCCTTAGAAAGTCTGAATTGTGAATAAAAGCCAAAATTTTAGGAAAGTCAGGGTTACAATCCAAATTTTACAAGTCTGACTCTCAATATAAGTATCTTCTAATTCTGTTGTATAAGTCAGCATTTCAAAATTAAAGTCTGAATTCCAAGATAATAGCCTGTTTCTGGGCTGCATGGTGGTGCAGTGGTTAGGGATGTTGCCCCCCCAGCAGGAAGGTCACCAGTTCATATCCTAGGTCAAGGTGAGACATACTGTGGGGAGTTTGCACATTTTTCCAGTGCATGCATAGGTTCTCCAGCTTCCAACCTCAGTCAAAAAAAAAAAAAAGTCATCAGGTTAATTGGGGATTATAAATTTCCTGTAGGTGAAAGTGTGCATGGAAGGTTGTCTGTCTGTCTGTGTGTCAACCCTGTGATTGTCTCCCAACCAATTTGGGGCCTCTCACTAAAAAAACACCTGGGATAGGCTCCAGCCGCCCGCAACACGGAAAGGGAAAAGTTAAAATTTCAAAATAAAAGTCAATATCTAAAGATAAAATCAGAGTCAGCACTCTAAACACGCCTTAAAAAGAAGTTTCTTTGCCTAACCTTTAGAAAACATAAATGCTCAATTTAATTCAGAATTAAGAGCGAGTATTCTTACTTTACCTTCAGGATGAATTGGTATAATTATCATTATTATTTTCTGGACAGGCGTATGTTTAAGTATTAAAAGCCATTTATCTTTAATATTACCAGTTTGATTTGTCTTATCAAAAGTCATGAACAATTGATCCTGACTTTTACTTCTCGTGGGTAATCCTTCAATGATTAATCATCCATGTGACTCAGCTCTGTGCAAACTTCGACAGTTGGGCGTCTCACAGTGGGCTACACAAGAGTCCAGGTTCAAACCCACACAGGTTTTATGAAACAGGAACTTAAAAATGCTGTTCATATTTTAAGTTAGGAAAACAAAAACTCCAGTGTTTCCAAGAGCGGAGCCATCAACCCTTCCACACACAAACACCCTGCTGTCCGCTCCGCTCACACTTATTTATCCCGCATGTTTCAGACTCTCACGCGGCCCAGAGAGAAGAAAATCGATGCAGCATAAACCAGATGAAAACACCGCGGCAGGAAAAAGGAAATTGCTCTTCCTCTGGTGTCCTTGGCTGCCGGCTGTTCCTCGCTTATTTAAGACGATGAGATTTCTCAATTAAGCCGTCCAGAGCTGATTATGAATCCGGCTGCACGATGTGAGTCAGCAACCTCTCTCTTTTATATTCACTATCTGTTTGTCCACTCACCACATGCATCCTCTTGAAGTCAGGCTGTTTTAAACTTCACATGCTGTCAAGCTCCTTCGGGTACCTCCATCCAGAACGTCTCCAGCATCTTGAAGCCATCGTCTCTGCACAAAATCCCCCGAGTCTCCACAAATACCTGTGTCAATTAAAATGCCAACACCTTCATCAGTTTCCTTTGAAGACCAGCGTGCCAAATTAAACCTTGTCCAAAGTTAATTGTTGCTCTCAGAATGTATGTCAGGGAGATTTCTCCATAGAGCCATGAGGACCAAAGAGACCCTCTGAGAGACCTCATGTATACGCTTGTAATGAAGTTGTTACCTTTAATTTCCTAATCCTATCACCTGAGCATAAACTCTGCACTCCTGACACTCCTGCTTGAGTTCATGCAACACCACAACTTTTCAGCCAACTCTCGTACCACCTTCTGCCTCAATAAAGGAAAAACCTGCAAAAACAAGAAAACATGCTAATAACTGACTCTGGATAAGACCTAGCACAATCATTCATTCATGATTTATCATCCCTAACTTTCATAGTCCGCTTACTGAAATTTCATTGCAGGTTTGAATTCAATGCTGTGAATTCTGTTGTGTAATCAGAGGGTGTTTATCATCCAGAAGGTCTAAAAACCTAAAAAAATCACAGGAACTAAATTGTTCCTGTGGCCCTTTGTCTGTTTTCCTCCAAAGACTTGGGTAGATTTGACCAGTAATGTATGGCTATGAAAAAAAAGTTACTGTGCTACACCATCAGACCAGTAGAGGGCAATAAAACATTAATGAAGGCCATTTAAATTTACAATTTCACTTTACAGATGATTTCGTCTGAAGACACATATTCCCTTGTGTTTTTGGGAATATGGTGTCCCACAAGTGCTCAGAAAATTATGCTAACACCTCTTAAGCTATCAGCCCAATTCCCAATCTTGGTCCATGCTGGGACGTGAACCAGCTAGGTTGCATTCCCGAGGTCTTCTTTTGTGTTTGAACAGCTGTAGTAAACTGGATATCCACTGACACCTTCATCTGAAGGTCACCAGTTTACAGGGTCACTCTTTAAACTGTAACACTGGGAGCTAACAGAAACACATTCACACTACCAGTCTCAAAGGAGACCATTGTTTAGTAGGTACTAAACCAAGACCATCATATGGGGGTTGTCATCCTAAGCCCTATTTCCACCTATCGGTTCAGTTCGGTTCATCTTGGTACTGCACCACATACAAATCTATCTGAGAGCTGTTGCAGTCTTCTTTCTCTGGACTTTATTTTTCAGCCAGAAACAACGGCTTAACTGAGGAAGACGCATCTGGAAAACTGCATCTCGCAACACAACAAATGACAACAGCCCTCCATCATACAAAACTTTCCAGATACACCTCGTCTCTGACTCGCAGGCTCCACCTTGTGGAGAGCACATTAACTTTGTCAGATTATGACATGACCAGTAATTTCAAAATGAAACGTCTAAACTAGCTCTAAATGTGTGTCTGATTACATGGCTTCTTGAAGTTTAAACCTTCTCTGTCAGAGCCCATGGTACCTCTGGTTGTTCCTCTTGCTCAGTGTGTGAACTCTGAGCTCCTAATGTTGATTGACTGAGCTCTGTCATCCTCAGTTGCTGTTAATGTGATAGACCTCGCTGTAATTGGTTAACACCCATTAAACTGCCAATTAGTGTGTACCATGTTAATGCCTCCTCCTCCTCCTCCTCTGTCTGTGCGGGACTCTCTGTCTCATGAGCGACTGTCAGCATCTCTATTTCCTCCTCCTGCTGATTTATGGCTCTGCTTTTCTTGCAGTGACACCCCCCAGCTCAGACCTCCCTCTCTCGGCCCCTCCAACTCATTTACCTCAGACTGAAAGCTCATTATTTCTGCCTCTGCTCCTCAGATGAAATTCATCTGTATTTAATTTGAATATTTCAGAAATGTCAGCAGGAGATGTGAAAAGACACTACAATGAGGTTTGGATGAAAAGGATTATTTAAACACAGTCTGATGTCCCAGAGCTTTGGATTTCTAAATAATTACCTCCTCTGCACTTTGCTGATTAAATCCTCACCACAAGAGGACCCTGTGAACTGCAAACTGAGAATCTACAACATGTTTCTTTAATACAACTGTTGCAATCACAGAAAGGGGTCAGAGGGATCCTGCTAATAAAATCAAACTGACTAACATGGCAGGAATCAAAAGTAGTCTGCAAAATCAGCTCATTCCTGAAAATGCACAACTCTTGGAGGTCCTTTAACTTTAAAGAAAGGGGGGGCTACTTTCACATTTCTCAAACCGGGATATAAAGTATCAAAGCTGGATGTTCACACTGAGCATGTGCAAATTTACAAATCTCTACATATTCATTTGTTGTACAAATCCTTGAATCTGTCAGTAATGTGACTAAAATACTGTTATCGGACCAATTAGAGAGAAGGTGGCTTGTGGAGCTGGGGAGCCTTAAAGAGACAGCAGCTAAACCAAAAAGTTTCATACAGAGGCTGAAATAAGGAGTGCCTAAAACACAGGAGAGAGAAAATTAATGATTTATTTGAGCTGTAAATCATTTTAAGATACTATGGGGGCACCAGAGGGACAAAATAAAGACTTAAAAAAGCACAACACCCCCTCTTTAATGTAATGTTTCTCTGATAGAGACTGTATCTATGGCATAAAAGCCAAAATAAAATGGGAAAAAATATGAATCAAGAAGAGTCTTCTTGATCTGTATTTTTTTCCCTCTATGTTTGCTGAAGTATGTAAATTATAGCATTGTCAAACGTCAAATCCATCTTGAAGCCATACATATCTTCAAAGTCTCTCACATTATTGTAAAAGGGTCATAAAGGTGCCAAGAGCTTTGAAGAATCCAAAGCTAAAAAGCAGAGGCTAAAATGAGAGTTTCTAAAGCACACTGTAAAAAAACACAACTGTAAAATAACAGGTATTATACTGTTATTTTACAGTGAAATCTCTGACCTCCTTGTAAATTTACAGTAATTTTTTACAGTGTAAGGGAGAGAAAAACAGGGACTTCTATGAGCTTTAAGCCGTGTTAACATACTACAGGGGCACCAGAGGGACAGAATCAAGACTTATAAAGCCCAATACCCCCTCTTTAAGTTGCACTGGTGATAGAAGATACATTTCAAGATGCATCACGCCTCAAACTGTTGTCATACTCTGCCCTTCAATATTAGTTTCCTTCACTGAGGAGGGGTCAGGAATGTGGAATTTGGAATTTGAGTATGAAGAAGGTATACTGTTGGGTTGGTTAAGCTTCCCCTTCACAGAAGTAACTTTGAAGAAATACATCGTAGACAAATATACCAAAAAAACTAAATATATCTTCACACCTCTCTTTCTGGTTGTTTTCTAGTATTAAAGCAGTGCAGCCCTCCTGCTATCCTATGTACAGGTCGCCTGCAGGCAGAGATGAGCTCAGGTGTTCACCAGTGTCCTGCACCTGTGCTGTCTCAGTACTCTTGGTCTGAGCTGGCCTCATTCTGTCTCTGTTTCAGCCTCTGATGATCAACTTCTTTTTGATTTGTTGGCTTTCTTATACCTTCACACCTCCTCTCTTCCATACAGCATCAGATCACAACTGGTGTAGTTTTAACATCAGTGCTCACTAAAGACTGGATCAGTCTGTCAGTCAGAAAGAGCAGGATTGTGAATGAGATGGAGAACTTCCTCAGGAGCACTTTTCAGCCTCTGATTGGCTACATGGGATGCTGGAGCTCCAGCTGAAAGTCCTGAAAACCACAGCAGCACTTTCAGCATTTTTAACAACTAAAATATGCTGCTTAAATTACTCTAAAACTATAAATACATGGATTATAACTTTGAAAACTCTAATACAAATCTGTTTTTCAAAATAAAAGCACTTCAACACTTCTAGTTGATCTCTTATTTCTTATTTTTGGTACAAAGTGGCAAACGTCATCTTTTAATTGCACTTTTGACACAGATTCACTTTAAAATGTTTCCTCCTGTGTTTGTTTTCTTTGAGGCTTTTAACTATTCATGAGTGTTATGGTAAAACAGAAAGTAAAATTAATAATTTATGCACACTTTGGTCCAGAAAGAAAGAAACATGCTTTTACAGCTCTGCAGAAACAGAAATAAAAGAGGAGCAGCACAACAAATAAAGCTGATAAAAGTCTTCAGAGCAGGACAAAAAGAAGATAAATTTGACGGCAGAGAGAGGAAACCGTAAAAACGTGACAGGAGGAATAAAAGTGTTTGTCTCAGGAGCTATTTCTGCTCCTTTCTCTCCTGTTGATTAGATTTATCGTGGATATGAGACGATGACAGCTGAGTGTTAAGGGACAAGCTGTAAAGGGTTATTACGCTGTAATGAAATCACATCTCGGGGTTTGAGGCTGTGACTGAAGGAAACCTCAGAGAGCGATCAGTGTGGATTAAAATAAAGAAAACACAAAGATGCACATTCTCCCTCATATTTCCAGGAAGCTTACTCTTTTCTGCTGTTTTTGGAGCTGCTGGCTGTAGAAACAAATCAGCCCTCAGGGACAATGAAGAAATCCTTGATCCTTGATCCCAGCAGGTGTTCAACATGCCTCTACATCTGCTAAACCATCAAATAGCAGCTTTATGTGAACACGGTTTCATATTTCAGAGGTTTCATTTTCCACATCACTTTATAACCTGACACATTTGTGCAGAAAAGTAAATCTTACTTTGCATCCTTTGAATGCATTTAGACTTCATGTTTACATCTTGGAAAAAAGAGATTAAAGAGGGGGTAATGTATTAAAGATTTATAGTCTGCACATTTAATCTGAACATCCAGCAACGTTACATTATATTATCTAAATTATTTATATTTGCCAAGCCCCGTTCGAGTGGCAGCTTGTTACAACAGCTCTCTCTTTCTCATTCTTTTTTCTCTTTTTTCCTTCTCTTTTTTAAAATCTTTATATTTGAAGCCTGTCATTACTTTTAATATCTCATTTGTTTACCATTGACGCCAAACTGGTCAGGTTTGCAGTGGTGTTTTACTTTTTTCTTCCACACATAACCATGATTGTGCTGTTTACGCACGAGATCAGTTGTGAGCAGCCTGTACCATGTCAATGCTAACCGGTGCTAGGCCCAATGTTCCCTGCAAGATGAAGAGAAGGAAGTGAGGAAAACATTCTGATACTGCAGTGTGAAGTAGGAAGAGATGACAGTGACCTGTCCTTCCATCTATCGTTATGGGGAATATAAGAGCTATCTCCAATACGATGGACGAGCTAGCAGTGTTAACCCAGCACCAGAGGGAATACCAGAGGGCAAAGTAGCATCATGCTGTTCACACATATATGACTAATGGTCAAGCTGCCATCTCTAATGGACTTTTTTTTTTAAGTTGACTCTAATTATATTATTGTATTTATAAATCCTTGACTTTTTGCTCTATACACTTTCTTGTATTGCTTCTGAATTTCCCTTCAGGGGTTAATAAAGTACATTCTATTCTATTCTATTCTATTCTATTCTATTCTATTCTATTCTATTCTATTCTATTCTTTTTTTTTAAGACAAGGGCTCATTTGAATTTATCACATCTTGTTTGTAGCTTTTTCGTTTCTCTTCTTTTTTCTGAGTTCTTATCACGATCTTGATTTTCAATAGCTAGTTCTAGGTGTGCCGTGTAAGGGAGTATCCATAAGTTTGAAGGGCAGAAGATTGAGGGGAGAGGAGAAAGGAGAGAAGAGGGGAGCCGCCAAAGCTAATGTCATTAAAAGGTAAAAGTGCATAACCTCCCTTTGTGGCAGCCTCTGGTGCTAACACCTCCTTATCTGGTTTTAATTAGCGATGCTGATCTGGAGCATCTGGGCATGGAGTTTTGGGGATAAAAGCCTAACACCAGTGATCTTCTTGTCTTTCATTCCACCAGGGCTCATCTCGGCTGCAACACTCACACCTTTTGTTGTTATTTTTACGTTTGTACAATAAACTCTTAAAGCTTTGCTGTTAACTTCAGCGGCTGTTGCCTGGTTGTCATGACCCTTGAGCCAGATTAAGACACCATGCAGTCAAATGCTATAAAAAGCTGCTCCATCTCTCTGTGAGGACTCAGACCATGCTCTCAGCAGCAGAACAGAAGCTGATGTCGTTAGGTTTGTTCTGCTGATTAATAATTACACACATGAGCAGCTTTTCCTGCTTTCTGTCATTACTGAACGCAGGAAACAGCTTCTCTCTTCTCTCTGTGTGTTTGTATATTATTACTGTGCAGTACAAATCCCTCTGTGTGCATAGCTTTATTTTTTTCTGTTTGCCTGTGCCTGTGTGTGTGTGTGTGTGTGTGTGTGTGTGTGTGTGTGTGTGTGTGTGTGTGTGTGTGTGTGTGTGTGTGTGTGTGTGTGTGTATGTGTGTGTGAAAGAGAGAGAAATACAAAGATCCATGCTATCTGTCTTTGAGCGAGTGTTTAATTACGGATGCTAATTGAGCTGTTAAGCTAACCTCTGTCTTGATTACACATCCTCTAACTGCTCTCTGGGCAGCACTGCAGCAGCTCTCACCACATGTGTGTATGTGAGTGTGAAACATGCAGGGGATGTGTTTATTTCCAGGTTAACCCTCTGTGACCAGAACAACCAGTGTTTTTATGTTTTTGCTGAATCTCTACCAACTCCTCGTGATCTCTGCTTGAGTTTCTTCTGCCACCATCTCGTCTTCCTTCATCAGTTTTACCCAAAAAGGGGCCATGAACCACCTGCCAGTGAAATTTTAGGCCTCATGAATGTGATATTTAGATGTATTGCTCATGGAAAAAGGCAGAGCTGCCTGTGCCAAACTGTAAATTATGATTAATAGAGAAATAAAATGCACATACAAAGCTCTCTCCACTCCACAGACCGTGTCCACATCCTCTAGAAAATGATCTTATTTACATAAAAACAGGTCCTTCATTTACATTCAGAAGCAGAAACAGCTGCACAAAGAAAAAAGAGGTACCGAAGAGGACGACAGAGATGAATCACACTGGAAGAAATATTTCTCCTCACCTGATATTAATAAAACACTGTTTAAAAGCCTGCATGAATTATGATTATAATATATATTTTAAACCTAAAATGCCTCTTTCTGTTGCATCTGGGGACGTACTTTTTAATTTTCTGAATAATATTTTGTCTCTCACTCTGTCTGCACCCTCCAGACTGGTGAAGGCAGTTACTCTGCAGGCATTGCACACAGGAAATAAGATCGCTCAAACCATCATTGCCTGCAGGCTCATTAAAAGATGATAAACACGGGCATTGATAATACTCACATGGTTTTGCTTTGATTACACTTTTGCAACAAGAACGCTAAGATGCACCAGCACTCCCTGTGGGTAAAGCAACAAGATACTGAATGAGTTACAGGACAGCCTGATTTTTAAAGTTCTTTGCTTTTAACATAAAAAGTACTCACTTTATGCAATCTTACGAACCGCTGAATGGACAGAAAGATTTAAGATTGACTAAAAGTTGGCAAACAGACAAAGACGGTTTAGCAAATAGTAGTCCAGGACAGAAAAACTACAGAATACACATTGTATGAAAATGGTGTGACATCGGGGAATAGAGCTTGAGGCAGGGAGGGCATATCTTTACTCTCTTTCATGTTTACAGGGGAGACTGGGGACATTTGAAACATTTTTGATGTTTCTGTCTCCAACTTTGAGCTCTTTCAACCCACTGTGTTCAAACTGGCTTCAAGTGTCTGAAAAAAATGGTCTAAAAAACACCTGTGCAACACAAACAGAAAATTTAAAAAGCATGTCAATGACTTAAGATACTGAAAGCCTTTCCCCCTTTTTTTCACAACTTTTAAAGAGATTTTATTGCGGTTCTGCAGAGTAAAGGACTGTACCCCTTTAATGCCAAATGTATCATATTTGATACATGAGTTTCAAAGACCTCTATTTTATGAACATGATAAATAGTTTCCTTTAAAAAACTGTTTAATCCACCAAAGACTATTACTCCACTACAGGAAGCTGAAGTTGGGTTTTGACCCACTTCAAAATGGCCACTCTCAGGAAATCATCCAGACTTTTTTTTTTTTTTTTTTTTTAAGGAAAACAATAGCTATATATATATATATATATATATATATATATATATATATATATATATATATATATATATATATATATATAGAATAGAAAAGAAAATACTTTATTTATCCCCGAGGGGAAATTCAGGAGTCACCGCAGCATTTAAGAAAACAAAAGTAAGAAAGAATATAGAAAGTGCAAAAAGGTCCATAAGAAATTAGATGACGACATCCCGTCCACCACTCGTCCACCACTCTCCAGCCCAGCCAGTCTCCACCTCCACAGGGTCCAGGACTGAGCCTCCCCAGCAGTCCGTTCAGTCTCTGTCTCCGAGATCCTGCCTGCTCACAGCAGGCGAAGCTCCTCCGATGTGTCGCCGGCGTCCGATGTCAGCTCCGTTAGCCACGTCCGTGAACAGCACGATGCCGCTGGGTTAGCACGGCTAGCTCGTCCATCCCCCGGAGCTGGATCCCACATTCCCAACAACGATGGATGGAAGGACAGGTCCACGTTGTCATCTCCCAGCTCACACCCGAGAACCAGCACGTCGTCCTCACCTCCTCCTCCTCAGCTCGAGGAAAATCATCAAGCCCTTCACTAGTTAGCATTGGCATGCTACAGGCTGCTAACAGCTGAGTTTGCATGTAAACAATGCAGCCATGGTTACATGTAGGATCACCAGACAAACACAGGAGAAAAGTAGTCAAAAATATCACCGAAGCCACAAAAAGTTTGGTGTCCGTGACCGACAATGAACCATACAAAGTGATGATCCACTCCAAATACAAAGATTACGAAAAAGAGACGAAAAAAATTCCAAGAAACGGACAAAGACGAGAGAGCTGCTGCAACAGGCAGCTACTTGGGTAGCGCCTAGCAACCATATATATATATATATATATATATATATATATATATATATATATATATATATATATATATATATATATATATATATATATATATATATATATATCTTGCATATTGACCAAAAAACTTTACTAAGAAGGTTGCCAAAGACACACAATGTGTCAAATATGATACAAACTTATATTATGGAAAAAATAGCAATCTTTTTGTGAGCTAGCTTGGCTCTAGCTAACAGCTAAAACATTACCACAAAAAATCTGAATGAAGATAGCTAAACGACCACATGATCAACATGATATACATTTGATGAGTTCAACTGAGCAGGCACTGTATTCACAAAAATAATCAAATCGAAATCGAAAAACAAATCAAAACAAACTCACAAAGAACTTTCTTACCTCGAAATATGTTTTCCGTTGCAAATTCAGCTGTGTCTGCTGGAGGGCACTACTTCTACACATGTGGACTAAAGACTACACTGTGCATGTTCAGGGTGAACCAGGTAATTCCCAACTTGTTCTTGATTGGGGCAACTGCAAGTGTTACAACTGACCTGTGTCACAACTGTCCCCAGTTCCCATTCATAAAATGCCATAGCAGGGAGAGCAGCAGCAAAGACTCCCAGGATACAGAACAGAGCAAGCACCAGCCCCAAAGCGAGGATGAAAATGAACAAGGGAATCTGTCCTCCCTTCCTCTCCCTTTTGAGCTGCTTGAGTAACAATGGGATGCCTCCTCTATTCTTTGACTATTTTAGTGTTTGCATTTTTGGCCACACAGGAAATTAAAGACACGTGATCTTTCACCCGAAACATCCATCAGAAAAGCTGCCCCTGACTGGAACAACATGTTGATGTTAAAGAGAAAAATAGTAAGCCAAGTGTGCTCTAGCTGCTGTGAAAATACAACACTATCTCATAATTACTCAAACAGCAGGGAGGAATAAATGCAGGAGGTAGGAAGAAAGTCTGTGGAGACTGAGGTGAGAGATGGAATGAGATTCTGTTCCAGATGACGTTTTTAAAACAAAGATATTTCAGTGAATAAATAACTCTCTGCATCACTCGCTTCATATTCTACAGAGACAAACAGATAACACACCTCACAGAGCATCCATCTTTCTCCTGTGAGCACAGACGGGGAATCAGATCAGTGATTCAGATGATCTGACATCTGAATGGGGGCTGAGAGGAAACAAATATCAAAATGAGAGACAATCTTTCACACACAGAGGAAAGCAGTAGAAACATTAATACTGACACGTTTCTGCAGGTTTAAATGAGGATGCAAAGCTTTGAGCTTGAAAAGTCACATGTCTAAGTTGACTGATGCTTCAAAATATGACTGTCCAGGTATGACTGTAGTGAAGGCTTTGCTCTTGTACTGTGAAGCAGAATTAGCTGCAAGTGACTGAACTCAGCGGTTCACTCCATGTAGTTCACTTCTGCATGCACAGATAACCAAAGCGACTTGTCCCAGACTTCACTGTCTCAGGTGCATGTTAATTTCAGGAAAAGAGATCCATTTGTAGCACAAAAAGAAGCCCTATGATCAATCAGGTGCTGTTGATTTGACTCTTTAAAGATAAGAGAGATGAATGAGGAGAGAAATGGAAAAACATTCCTGCAGAAGTCCTGCTCACCCCCTGATGTCACCCGTTGGTTTGGCTGTCCCTCCTCTCTCCTTGATCCTTTCTCCTCTAACCATTTTACTGTTTGAAACACAGTGGCATGTGATCTCTTAACCAAAACAGCTGAAAGAAAAGCTGGTACCAACTTGTATGTCTTAAAGGTACAGTGAGCAGTGTTAAGCAAGATATTCCTCCTGCCTCGTTTATTCAGTCAAACCTTTGCATATTCCTATGAAAAAAAAATCATTCAGGACTTATTTTTTTGATGACTTCAAAATTGCAGAGGCTCGAAAAAATAAAATCTATTTCACAGTTTTATCATTTGAGTTTCTTCGTAATTGTTAAGGATTTTGATCTAGTGTTTCCTGTGTTTGCTCAATTCTGATTTACTGCTCACATCTGATTTCTTCTTGTTTGTTCACACTCCATTTTGAAATGTGACCTGTCTGTGGACAACAATGTGAACTGTTAGTGCAGTGAAAACAAACATGGGCCTGGGTTTTTGGGACTTGATTTCTGAAGTGCAGGTTCTTGTATGGGCTTGCTTTGCTGTCTGTATAATACCCGCCTGTTTCTCTCACTGCCATCCACACGGAGAAACACAAATGCGTACTTTAGTTTCACTTTTGCTTTTCTCTGTTCGCTTCTTGCTCTGCTCCCTCTGCTTTCCTCCTATGTTTGTGTTCATTGAGCATGACTTCTGCCCCAGAATGATGCCAAAGTCACATTAAATGCGACTTGGCAGACCACGTTTAAAAAAAAAAGACATCCAATACGTGTCCAATTCAGTGTCAGTATTAGATTCAGTGTGACTCGTGCTGTTCAGACTGCCAAAAACAAATCAGATATGGGTCACATCTGAACCAAAAGAAAGTCTGCATCCAAATCTCCACCCTCTGGACTTGCAGACTGAGCCCTCGCGGACTTCAGTCATACGTAATGTGAGGTCTTTACAGTCATCACTTAAAGTCTACAAGAGCGGGAGTCTACAGCATTATGAATGGAGCTAATAGACAGACTTGGAGTCCGTTTCAGTTGTTTCCACAAAACTGTTTGAAAACCATCATGTATACGGTAATCACAGCAGCAGTCCCCTACGTGATCGTTCTGCTCCTTTTAAGAAACCAGAGGCTGAAGGTTGTTGTACCTGACAAAGTTTTTCAGGCGTTTGGTTCAGATTGCACAGCTTTTATAGGCCAGGAGCAATTTAAAAAAATCGAATAATTAAAACGTCACGTCTGTATTGCAATGAATTGTGGGTAATCAAACTAGTGAAGTCTGCAGAAGTCTGTACCCCAAGCAGACTCTCTGGGAGTCTGCAGAAAGTTCGCTTGTGGACTGGATATATTGTGGATGTGGACAGCCCTCAGCACTACCAGGCTTCCCGTGAATGCGCCCGCAAAGTCCGCGAGTTCGCAAGTGTGGTGAAGTCCAGAGATTTGGATTCAGCCAAACTGATTCAGGTGACTTTTGACTGCAGTGTGAACATAGCCTTTGTTGCTCCGTTTGTGGTTTGATCCTCCTTGTGTTGATTACCCCCCATCCATATACATAGTCTTTGGGTTTCTTAAATTCTTTTTGAGTTCATTGTTTCCTGTCGCCCTTCCACTGTTGCTATAGCCTTATGTGTCATCTTTGAGCTTCTTAACCCTTAAGTTTTGTCTTTGGTTTTGTTTCTTGTAAGTGAATTTTGGGGATTTTGAGTTTTGGTTAATAAATCATTTTTCATTCATCTCTCCTGTTTCTCCCTACTGTGATACCTGTTATAACTGTGTCAAAAGCTTTAAAAAGATCCATAAAAAGGGCAGTGCAATGTTGCCTCTTGTCTTACACATATATTAAGTTATTTGTAAGTAATGTAATGGCTGAAACGGTGCTGTGCTAATATGAAATACTTGTTGTAACTCTAATTTGATGCATCTGCTTCATGACTCTCCTCACTGGGTAAGAGAACTAAAGGATATCATGAATTTGATAAACTTTCAAACACATGTCAGGACAGTTTGGCCAAACATCTATGTCATAAGCTTTCTGATTCATGCTGCAGATTGTCTCCCGCTTCCACCCCATATTTCTCTCCAACACAAAAGTTGCCACCTCTCCCTGAGCTCCTCCAGAGCCCCTCCGGAGCCACACATCTCACTGCCTGACAAACACTCCACCACCTTGTCCTCGTCTGTCAGCGCAAGCGCTCGACGCGGAGAAAACAACTATTCTAAATCCGACATAATGTCTTCTAATATTCAGCTTCAATCTTCGGCGTGTCAGGAGGCGACGCAGGGAAACAAATTACGCCGTGAAGGGTGTTTTCTTCCCTTCTGTTATTCTATCTCATCCCTGGAGCAACCTAATGTGTGTGTGAACTCAATTAATGCTGGGTGGAGAGTTCAGCTGTCAGTTTGAGGCGCTGACAACACACTTGGGTTGTCCACGCACATTTCAGGAACACGGTGATGTGCAGTCAGAAACAGACAGATGAAGACACGTGGATGCATGAAATCAGACTCACACCTACGGGCGCACAGTCAGAGACAAAGACACCGTAAACACAGTGTTTACAGACAGGACGCCAAATAAAAAGGAAGGATGCACAGGAAGAGAAAGAACAACGCAGATATTCTCTATCATTTGATCTCTGGGGTCAAAGGGGTCAACTCTTTAAAAAGCTTGAAATGGTACTAATGTAAAAAAACAGACAATTTGTAATGAAACACAAAGGCCCTTTAAAACTTTTAGTTGCTGACTTGCAGCGCTGGAGATCAGGCTTCAAAAGTTGGTGCTACCAGTTCCTACATGTGTCCCTAGTTTTCTTAATCCCTTCTAACTATCTCTATGTATATAAATGTAGAGCTGAACATTTCCAGAAAGAGGTCTGTCCTCCAGAGCAATGAAGTCAAAGAAATTCGAGGAGAGCTCAATGAGAAGGATTTCCTTCAGCATCCAAAAGACACGCAAAAATGGGGAGTGGAAACTCTGATGGGAAGAGATCTGGCTGAACTAAAGCCAAACCATAAGAAAGACCAGTTTCTGAGAATCAACAGCTTTAAGCTTCAAAGAGGTTGTAGTGTTGCTGTCACAGTTTCAGTTACTGTGAAGAGAAGACTTTAAGATGCAGCTTTGGCTACTGGAGAAAGAAAGAAATCCATTACTAAGACAGAGTCAGAAGAAGAAAAGGAGGCTTGACCAGGCCAATGGACTACTGAAGATGGGAAGATGAAAGATCTTTGCTTTGTCATGCGAGATTTTTGAATGCTGTATGTGAAGTAGGCTAAGGAAAGGATGTTCCTCAGTGTGTGACATCAAATGGAAACATGGAGGAGTAAGCATGATGATCTAAGGCCGATTTTCTGGATCCAGAATCTTGATAAATCTTAAACAGAGTAGATGGATGTGGTGTTTCCAAGCACGCAATTGAAGACCTCAGACATAAGATAAGCAACATGAAAGCTGCTTTGTGGAACAAGCACTGCAGCAATGCCCCAGTAACTCCATTAATGACTGACCCAAACAGTTACAAACAAAACTCTAAAACATTTCACCACACACATCTTGGAAGAACCCAGGCGCATAGAAATGAAGAGCAAAGCAAACTAAGAAAAATGACGGCTGTGAGCCTTGTCGGCTTGAGACCTCGACTGGCTCCCTGATCTCATCGGCTAATTGAGAAATGTTGTGCTTCCTCAATCTAAATTTGATGTATAGCTCCACAACCCTATACTTTACCAAAAGATACGTTTGATCCCTAAACATCTGCTGTCTTCACATACTTTGTCTTAAACTGTAATGCATAAGCAGAATGTTCGCCTTTAAACAACAGAACAGGTGCAGTAATCCGTCTGTTAGCGTCTGTAATGGTGGGGTAAACCTCCATTGAATTTAATGCTCTTCTGTTGCGTTACCCTGGCTCATTTTTTTTTTCTACCATTAGTACAAGCGGTCCATTTACCTAGCTAATGGCTGGATGTGCATACAGGCCCTGGTTTGGGATCAAATGGACAGAAGAATGAAAGCAGTTTACTTTTAACTTAATAATTTTTATATGTAGGAAATGAAAGTGCATAATATTTCTACACATTTCTAATTTCTAAAACTTTTGATTAGTAGTGTAGTCAGAGAAGGTTTACATTTCCAAGGGTCAGGAAGAGTTGAGAGAAATCCTCATAGAGCACTGAAACCTGAGATTCCCTCCAGAGAGAGTTTAACTTCTGTGCTGTGTTTTATTTATCAACTGCTCGGCTCTTCACTTTGAATATCATCACGTTTGCTCACAGACACATTAGCGGTGGAGAGGTGTCACATTGAGAGACGGGACAAGAATAAGAGGAGGTGACGGAACAAGAACATGGAAAGCTTTTTCAGGACAGTGTCTGGATCTGAAACGAGAACATGGTACGTCCTCAAATACGAGACTTATGGGAGAAACAAAAACAAACAAGATCTGAAACAACTAGCTTAATGTGTTCTTTTCTTTGAATCAATGTTTAAATGCTATTCGAACTCAAAATTTACGTTTTCCCATCATATTCTTCGATTGTAGTTGACTGGTTCTTTCAAAATAAAAACAGGAGGAGAAACAGAAACATGCTTATAGATGGAGAGTATAAAACACAATGCAAATTTCTACCATTTTGTCAGCAAACATAAAAAAAGTTCTTGAATCGGATTTTAGCTCTTTCATTTTCTTAAAGATGAGTTGACATTGCTACCCCTTTAATGTTTCAGCCTCAGACCTTTTATTTATTTCCCCTAAGAGTCTGAAAATAGGCCCAAAGTGCCTCGATGTGCTTGTATACTTTATGCTTTTAGTCAAAGCTTTTGTTGTAATATCATAATAAAGAAGAAAAGCATCTGACACACTTTATTTTGAATGATTTCCACTTTTAGATGCAGCGTTTCATGCACTAATAGGATGAACGTCTGCTCAGAGCTGTGTGGATTTGGTTGCTGGAATAAAAGCTTCATTTGAATATTTATTTGTTTTGTATGAGGATGTTGATCAATGACAACTTTTCACAGACAAGGAAAAAGAAATGTAAACATATGATTGCACAGTTACATAAAGTAAAGTCCTGTTGATGGATTCTTTGTTTCTCTGCTGAGCAGTGAACATTTGTTATACACGTTATAAACAATCATGGCTCTCATAAGAAGGCTTTTCTTTAACTGTTTTATTTATTCAAATTAGGACCTGGGCCCGTGGATGAATATTCATCTCCTGGTATTTGCTCATTAAGCCGTGTTGAATGTGTGTGTCAGTGTTTATGGATACTTCTCCTCTGCAGCTGAGCGAGTGAAACTCTCCTTCTGTTTCCTAGCGACACATTTGAATGCAGGACATAAATACGTGCCCTCTAAATCATATCTGCACACAGTGTTGTTTGAGATGCATGTTAATGTCAGCTGATATTAAAAGGCTACTTTGTCTCTCTCTGTTTACACGCCAACAAGGCAGGAAGCCTCCGTGGGTATCATCAGTCTCACGGCTCCCGGCGCTCTCACTTTCTCACCCACTCTTTTTCTCTTTACAGCCCAGAAGAGCAAGAGAGCCCACCGAATATCCGTCTGTAATTACAGACTTTACAGCCCTCATTCTGTCTGCACCCTCACACTTTCACATCTCACAGATTATCTTTTTAAACGCTGGCTTTGTTACGTTTACTGTTGCATGTATTTCAGCTTTTTGAAGATGAAGAGAAAAGGGGAAAGACAATAACTTCTTTAATATTTAGTTGCCCTTTCATTCAACTATGATGCATAAAGATGTGGAATATTGCAACAGAGTAGATGTGAGCAACCATTACAATGACTATAAGCATTATGAATTTTCTTTGTGATGATACATGATGTTTGTGCTCTTTCACGGAAGTTGCAAGACCTTCAATGGTCTGTTTTCATAAGAGTGAGAAATAATGTTTATTCAGCCTGATGATGCAGAGACACACACAAGTTTTCTTTTGTATGGGGCTGCTGGATTTTGATTTATCTTGGTAAACTGCAATACAAAATCACCTTTAAAAACTGTCTTATTTAAAGAGGGTGTATTCTGCTTTCCAAACTGTAAACATGGCTATAAAGTACCAATCCTGGATATTCGGACTGAAGGTACACAAATCTTCAAATCTTTACATATTCATATGATGATAATAATAATAATAATAATAATAATGATAATAATAATGATAATAATGATAATAATAATAATAATAATAATAATAATAATAATAATAATAATAATAATAACTTTATTTATATAGCACCTTTAAAACAGCACCTCACAAAGTGCTTTGACAACAGACAGGAACACAACAAAGCACAGGGAAACAAAAACAGGACACAAAAACAAGACCCTTGCAAGAAGCACAGTGAGGATTGAAATAAAGGCTAAAAACATATACTCAATAAGACAAAGAAAGAAGGCAATAAAAGGCACTTAAAACAAAAAGTAGGACAGACCTCCCAACTGCTTCATGATCCGTTGGCGGGGGCGAACCTCAAACACCAAGGTCTACCCATAGCTCCACCCCAACAGACCTCTGGCCAATCAGAGTGACGGGGGGTTTTGTGGAACAGGATATCTTATCCCTTGCATTTTAAAAAGTGAAAGTTGAAGAGTTAAAAAGAGAGGTAGTTAAAGGGTTAAAAATAACAGCGGCCAAACCAAGTGTTCAAGACAGAGTCTGAAATAAGGCTTTAATAAAACACCTAAAAGAGAAAAAAGGGATTTATTCTGAGCTGTAAGTCACTTAAAAATACAAGAGGGCACCAGAGAGTGACAAGTAAAGAAAAAGATGAAAAAAAAAAAATATATATATATATATTTTTTTAAATTATACCCCTCTTTAAACTTTGCCTGAGAGATTTTAAGGTAGTTTTTTCATCCCGTAAATAGAAGTTAAAGTATTTTTCATTCCAATTCAAATGTCATGTAAGTCTAAAACACAAGTATTTCCGATTAGGTTTGGCAGAGGTGTTTTTTTGGGGGGGTTGTAAAAGAAAGAAGGCCGTTCTGATAAGGGCTTTTTTGCTGGTAACATGATTATAATTGGCAGTTAAACTGACGTGTTGCCTTTTTAATGACTGCTTTCCATGACCCCTTATAGGTCAGGTTGTTTTTCGCTCTGGATTAGCAGTGGAATTTGAATGGATGGATTGAACAACCAAGATTAACACTTTCCTAACAAGCCCTGTCATTAGTCTTGAAGCAGTATGTTGCCTTTATTATTAAGCTCGTAATTACAGAAAAACCTCTTTGCGCATGATCTCGTACAGTTCCAGCAGCCCGGCTGTTTAAAGGCATTAAATGACCATTAAAATAATTCTGAAAGCTTCAGCTGTTACGCTGCCAAACAACAGCCCTGCTTCATCAAACTGCTACCCCCCACCCCCTCTTTATAATGCAGAGCTGTGAGTATGAACAGGCAGACTCAGCTCTCTACAGCAGCCTTCAGTCACTACACAGCCAATTAGTTCACAGCTTGATCCGCATCCCTCCTGCTGTTCAGAGCCTCTTTTCATTAGGCTCTCCATCGTGTCAACAAACAAAAGTTTAGAGAATCAAAGCCTGCTAACGCTCAACTAATACATCTGATTAGTGCTTTAGTATTATCAACACAAGCAGATGATTAGATTCAGGTGCCAGAATGAAACATATCCTCGTACAATGGATGGTTTGATACCTCTTTACAGCTTCCAGCACAGTATGAGACACATTGATAAGATCCTTTCTGCAAGATCTGATGTTGGAGCCATCAAGAGGGTCACCACCCTTTAGCCTGCACATCAAGATACCCCTCAGCACTTTACTAGTTAACACCATGTTCAAGATACCCTAGAAAATTGCTCTCACTTTCATGTTAACAATTAACAAACAGACCCAGAAATAGTCTCTAGGCTACCTTGTCATGCTAGCTTCGAAGCACCTTGATCGGATAATTCAGGGTACATTTAGAGGTCTAGATCAGAGTATCTCAGAGGCTTCTTCAGGGTACTTTTAAAGGTCTAGATTGGAGTACCTCAGAGGCTGCTTGAAGGTTCCTTGATCTGGTCTAGATCAAAGTGCCTTGGTCACTGCTTCAGTGTTCATTTTAGGGTCTGTATCAGAGTATCTCATACTTTTACAGATTCCCTTGATCAGGGCTAAATTGTTGTACCTCTGTCTGAGTGAGACCTTTTAAAGAACCTCAAAGCAGAATACCTCAAAGTCTGTTTCAAGATTCTTTAAAGGGTCTTGATCAGAGTGCCCAAGAGGATGATCAAGGTTCCATTAAGGGTCTGGATCAGGGTACCTTAGAGGCTGCTTCAATGTTCAGTTAAAAATATAGTTTACTATGCTGAAGAGGCTGCTTCAAGGTTTCTTATAGGGTCTAGATCAGGGTACCTGGGAGGCTTGACCCTTAGCATGGGCTTCAAAGTATTCCCTAGTGTGGGCTTATAAAGACCCAGCACATCACAAAGGTTACCTTAGGAATCTACTTGGAGGTACCCTCTAGCATCTGCTCTCCAGTCCAGGTGTTTTGAAAAAGTAAACTTTCACAGTTTTTGAAGTTTGAAAATTCTTTTGTATTTGTAAGTGGGACTCACAGGCAGCAGGGATGAGTCTTTGCACTACTTCCAACTTCTGATTAAAAGCATGTTAATGACGCTGAAATTCACAAGAATTGGTACCAAGATGTGACCTTTGACCCCCAGCGTTTGTTTTCATCAGGATGTGAGAAAATCACATCTGGCGCTGCTGAGTTTGTCTGTGCCATCACTCATTAAGTACGGACTGGTTTCCTAAACTGAAATGAGTCCAGTTTTTCTGAATTCTGGCCAAAGCGTTCCACGCTGCACATGCAGCTAAACACTCAGTGTGAGATCATCCAACTCTGCGGGTGTTAGCCGCGCTGACTCCTGCAGATGTTTGTTCCAGTTTCTGGTCTCATCAGAGAGTTCAAAGACAATGATGAGGGAAGTGTCTATACAAAAACACAGGGTGCTCACATCCTTTAAGATCCCTCTCAATGAAAGAAGTGACAGTTAGAGCAGAAGAGTTGAAGCACACATTGATTCAACAGTTTCCCTGACCCAGTTTAAAAGTTTCAGCCTTTTACTCCATCAGTCAGAGAGGAGAGATGAGTTTTCTGTGTTCGACGCCGGAGAAAGATATTTCTGCCCAGAAAATTATCTGCCAGTCCAACAAAGACTCGAGACCTTGAAGCATCCTCTTGCAGAAACTTGTCAAAACCCTGATAAGTGAGGGTCAAGAGAGAGTGATCGAGAAGGGAAACTTGGCTTACTTTTATCCCTTTGTGGGCTGCAGTTACTTCTCATCACAAAGAAAGAGAAGGACATTTAAATTTGAATCCATGCCCGTCTGCTTCGGATAAAATCAGATGTTTAAAGATGTCTAGAAATTTGACTTTAAAGATGTTCTGAAATGAATGTTTCTGCAGCGTACCGAGGTTTGCCGTCGCTCACTGAAGATCGTCTAATGAGGCGAGCCGTTAAAGCCCATTTTTTCAGGCCTCCAGCAGCTCAGATCAAACAGGCTCACTGGCCTCGCTGGCCTTGCCTTCATAAAGCCCAAAGAGAGCGAGAAGCAAAGCTTAATCTGAGGTGGCAACGGTTCAGCGGGCTGATAACACTGCAAACAAGAGAGGAGGCCTGACCCGGAGTGAACCGTGCAGCGCTCGGAGAGAGGCTGGGGGAGAAAGATCAAATTAAAATACACTGAAGGAAAGTTAATCTGAGGGTGGACACTGCTGCTGCTGCTGCTGCTCTTAACGTCTCGTGATAATCGCAGCTCTGGCTTTAAAATGCATGAATCCAGGTCCGTATTTTTCACTCCCTAAAAACACAGGCAGACAGGTCGTCCTGCCGTCTCAGGAATAAAAAGCTTCATTAAGGCCGGACAAAGAGCCCCAGAGCTTTCTCCTCCAGCACGTCCGCAGCTTTTAGAGACAAAGGAGTAGCATATAAAGTCTCTGGAAACCAATTTCACACGTGTTATTACTCATGTGCCATCAGACGGATAACAGCGTGAAGACGAGAAGGACGGCAAAGAAATGTGGGGACTGGTTTAATCATGAAGCAGCAGGAGATAAAGCACAGAGGAGTGCTGTCGTATGACATTTTGGGAAGATTAAATCCAGCGTCAGTCTTCCGTGTTCCAGTTTCTGTACGGATCATCAGTGATACGATCAGGCAGCGTCGTGGAATAAAGAAGCAGGATGCAGCGACATCTCCACAGATTCATCTCTGGTTTTTAAAAGCACCATAACCATCCTGGTCTCATGTCGGTTTGTGACATAAACAACAAAGCATAGTTTCCTCTCATTTCTTCACAGGGACTTCACGACCCTGCAGCCCTTCAACATAGATGTGTTCCTGTTGCAAATGCAGGTTTGCTTGAGTGCATGTCAGCACGTCAAGAATTAAAAAAATCAAAATGTATTGTTGATGCGTTGTAAACCTGCTAGAGTTGGATTTTCTTGCAAGGCTCAAGCTTTTTGGTCAAGTTAATGCTGTTAAGGAAGGTTGTAAGCAAGCAGCAGCCTCTGGTCTTGAAGCCAGTTGGAAAGTGCAAAGCTGCAGTTTCTTAAGTGTCCACTAGAGGCTGGCTCTAAAAGCCTGCGGCCTTCACCAGATCATTACCAAAATTGCTTGAAATGATGAGGTCATCACATACTGATCCTCTAATTGGTTTGAGACACCTTGGAGCCTCAAACCTAAAGTCTGTCCATGGGTCTGTCCCCTCTCACAGGCCTCGAAAGTCTGGCCAACCAGATAGATGGAGGTTTGTTGAATGGGGCGCCTTTAAGGGAGAGCAGCTGAAACATCGGAGGCCGAAACAAGGGTTTTCTAAAACACCAGAGAGTAAAAATGGTGGTTTTTTTGTTTGTTTTTTTTTATCTCTAAATTATGTTAAGATACTACAGGAGCATCAGAGGAACAGAATAAAGACTAAAAAAGCACAATACCCCTCTTTAATGGTGTTTTTTGGACACAGGCTGTATCTCTAGCCTAAAAACCCAAGACCATAGGTAAAATTTGAAGGTCTTTAAAAACAGATGCCACTATGAAAACCACAAAGGTGAACTTATTCTGCTTCTTTTCATTGATCCAAGTTGACACTGGAGGCTCAAACATTCAAACCAACCGTCTAAACTTAGACAAAGTTTTTGAATCATAATACTAATCTGACTGTGCATCAACAGTCAGATAACTTCTGTTTTAACTCCTCTCCCTGTCCCCTCCGTTCACTGAGAGATTTCTGCCACATGTTTGTGCTGCAGATAAAAAAGGATTAAGTCCAATGATGAGGGCCTGAGGGAGACTATGGCTTCCTGTTTCTGTCAGGATGAAATGATGTTTTCTTAAATCAGACTCGCTCAAAATTCTGCTCAAACTTTTCTTTCAGGTTGCCTGAAACCAGATGCTGAACTTTAAAACTTGAACATGTAAACTTTTTTATTATGAACGTCACTGTTTATGTCAAACAGGGTATTAAAGAGACACAAGACAAAGAAAGGTGACAAAGCAAACGTGACCAACATCCCTCTGAAGCAGCAACTGGTTTTTGTTGTCCTCTCAGTGATGAAGAACTGAAGCCTTTGCCACGTCGCAGAGACAAAGGGGATTATTGTTCTGATCCTAAAACTGGTAAAAAAAACAACAACAAAAAAAAAACACTGCAGTCAACTTGAACAACGCCTTTTATTTTGGCATCTTTGAAAACTACTCCATGAACGGCAGTTTCAGACTGAAAATGAGGAAAAATGGAACAATTCAGGATGGATGTTAACCCCTCGAGTTCTGCAGAGGAGGAGTGGAGAGCGCACAGGGCTGCATGACAGGAAGTGACATCAGAGAGATTGATAAGCAAACGTACTTAGCTGTACGGGGCAATTGGTTATCTTTTAAGTACGGTGGCCTGAAGATGACTCAAAAACAATTCTTACTGAACACCATAAGTTTTACACTCAATGCAAAAAAAGATTTCATTGCGCACGAGTGCAGTGCACTGGTTAAAGAAAAAAAAAAAAAGATTAAATACCTTTAAAAAAAGTTTTTTTTTTTCAATGAGAAAAAACTAAAATAAAAGCAAACAGCAGAAATATTTATGAAACACAAAATTCAAAAACGTAATAATATTTTAAATGCAATTTGTGAGCGTTTTGTGAGTTGTGAAATAACATAGGAAAATTTTACCATTGAATTAAATAACTTATTTTTCATTCCAAGAAATAAATTACGTTTAAGAAATAATTTTGTGGTTCCTGAAACATTTGACTTTCGAAAACTTTTTTGTTTTTCAGTTCTTTTGTTTCATCTTATCTTATCTTATTTATTTATTTATTTTTTACTTTCCTGTTTGTTTTGTTTTTCCTTCAGTGTTTAACTTAAGTGAACGACACTATAATAAAGAACATTCATACCTTCAGCAGATTTTTTGTTCTGCAAATCACTGAATAGATTTCACTTGAAAATATCATTTTTAAAAACTAATATTTCAGAAAGCTCTAATATTTGCATTGTATGACAGTTTTGTATGTTACAAAATCAGTTTATACATTTTTCCAGGATTTTTGTTTTCCCAAAATTATGAATAGTTTTTAAATTGTTTCTTGTTTTGAAATGAAATTTGGGATGAATTGAAGAACACATTCTTGCAGTTCGAGTAATTTACTTTTTGTTTCTTCAAATTTTTCTTTTTGGCAAGAAAAATTGTCTCATATATCAATGAATGTTTTTTTTCAAATTAAATATTTCTTTTGCATTTTCTAAATTAGTATGTGTTCGTTGAGCTTTTTCTAGGTTTCGTTATCTAGTTAAATAAATTTTCACTTTGGTTTATAGTTTTGTTCAATAGTTTTTGCATATCAAATGTTTTGTTTGGTGTTCAGCAAAATATTTTCAACATTCATGCAGTTCCCTGTCGTGGCCACTGTACCTCCAGATTACACAAATTAAATGTTGTCCTCTCTCCATTTGTATTTTTTGTTCCCCAGCTGTTGTCTCTTTGTTTGCGTCTCTGTCCGGACCCCGTGCTGCCCTCCGTCTCCTCCCCCTCTCTGTTTTTCTTCTCGCAGTTTTGGTTTGTGTGTGCGTCTCTGAGAATCATTCAACACGTTCTGTGAAGCAGAAGAATAAAACAAAAAGCTCACCCATAGTTACACAATTTTTACACACAGCACACTTGGAGGGAATGCAAAGACCTTGGGCCGACAGCGACAAGAAGAAGAGGAAGAAGAAGAAGAGGGAGAAGAGGAGGAGAAGGAGAAAGGAAAAGCAGATTTGTGTTTGTGTGAAACATCTGAGCACAGCTGCAGAGACGGAGAGGCTGAAAAACAAAGCAGCTTCGTCTCCACAAGCAAACTTTGAATACACTGCTGTACATGCTAACTTAACATCATCCTCAAACATGATTTTTTTTTTTGCCCTTTTCATACAAAACACACACTGATGTACGTTATAAAAAAGATTTGCGTTTTTGCAAAAGAGCAGTTTCTCTTTGTGGGCGTGCTCCATCTGACGCTCACAGCGGTTCTGTATACATTATTTACATATACAACCGTATAAAAATCAGTATTTCTCTTGTGTACAGGTATTCAAAAATCAAATACATCAGATAGGTGAAATATCTCAGAAAGTCCTTTAATATACAGCGACAGAGAAGTTGAGAGACAGCGAGAGGGTTGGAACACCTGACTCTTTAAAAGGATTACAAAACTGACTAAAACTGCACAAAAATATGAAACTCCAAGACAAACGGGAGCTTGTGAGTCCGTAAAGATGTAATTGGAGCTTAAAACTCCTAACAGATATGAACAATTTCCACCAAAATGTGAGAGAATGATCGTGACACAAACTCTGTCAGGTGATTGGCTCCAGCTGAGGAGAGCTGAATGCTGAGTTATCACAAACTACTCGGAAAAACAGTCCCTCTCTTTAAACATTATAAATCCATTTATTGCACCTTTTAGTGTCAGAAATCTTGTGACTTGAGATGTAAAAGGCGGATACTCAAAACTAAAATCCATCAATTCACACAGAGCAGACTGAGTGGGACAGGAAGTTGTGGAACTACCAAAAAACACCCAGTGACTTTCAAAATAAAACAAAGCGTGTCCAAACCAGATAGTATTTAGTATTCTTGACTTCAACTACAAACGGACATAATGAGTGTGGAGCCAGACCAGGAGTCAACAGATTTAAAGTTTTACAGCTCAACATGAACCAGGAGAGGATCATCACTGGGGTGGGATTCCAGGGAACACCTCAGTCTGTGACCCCAGCTGGTCCTGATACGTGCAGGACTGAACACGCAGCTGGTTTGAGTTGATGGATGAGACACATATGGTGTTTTCCTGGTGTTGCTCTCGGTTTTACAAGCCAGATGTGACCATAATTGATGCAGTAAGTGCAGTTCAAAGCACATGGTTGGCTTGCAAGGTGCATGCCTGCTTCTTGGTAGTTGCAACTTTTTTTTAATGTCGCCTATTGTCTCAAAGAAGACAAAATATTTCCCTGTGTCTCCTGACTCTAGCTTTCTGGAGGACGTTCTTCATGCTGGACTGAACAGAATTAAACCTCAAATGAGTGGAGATAAACCAGGGTCGTTTTAAAACAGTCAAACCTCTTCCATACATGCATTCTCAAAATCCTCCAACATTGTATGTTCACTCACGTCAGAAAGTATTACATCTTTAATGTCAGACTGGAAGGAGGAAGGTCTGAGGAAGCAGGACATGAAAAGCTACATTTGCAACATCAAGGCAGGCAATGCAGCAGAAACCTGCGTGAATGTACAGATCCTCCAAGTGAGACATCCTGTCTCTTGTTGCTCTTCTGAGATTGCACAAACTTCACGTTACAATTGCACATGGAATGATACCTGACTCATCGCGGGCACTCAACTAAGAGGCTTGCAGGAAAAGTTCAAGTAAAGACGAGGTGAAAAAAAGAAAAAACGTGCTGTTTGAGTTTATTCACACATGCATGTAAAGAAATTCAGGGAATCTTTTGCATGTGTAAATAGAGCCTATTGAGCCTGCATGGCTCTATCCACAAAAATCAGAGTGGAGTGTAGGAATTCCTGACTGAAAGTACGAGCCTTAGACTTCAGCAGAGCTGTATGTGCTGTCAACTAATGATTGGGGTAAGTCATTTTTTTAAGGAAGCACTTTTTAAGGACCATATCTGTGTTTAAAAATCAAAACATACTGATATCTTGTGGAGAGAAGCAAACAGTTTTTGACCGAGAAGCTTGTGATAATCAGTGAAAACCAGAACCTCAGTGCAATTATCCATCGACTAGGACTCAGAAGACAAAAATAAAAACATGAATGTTTTCACACAGTATGTTTTAGACTAAAACCAAAATCACATGCACACCACCTCAAAATGATAAAGCTTAAGTGGTTATTAGAAAAAATTATACCCTTTCTAAGAGTCAGGTGTTGCCAGTAGGGGGCGCTGCAGTCAGGTTTAGCTGAAGGTCTTTGCATTCCCCGTGGAGGGAGAGTTGTGGATGGGATGGGAGTGAACAGAAATCAGACATTTGACTCGTTGATGCTAAAGAAAGTCTGTGATGTGCTTCTTCTTGCCACGAGTGCATGGACATAAGGCACAGGCACAGTTCCCCTCAGTTGGTTGGTCGGTCGGTAGGTCGCAGAGCGGCTCGTGTTACTGTTTTTTAGTTTGTTCCTTTTTGAAGAAAGTCTCAGAGCAGGAAGAGGTCAGGGTCAGCACCACGGCTCCAGCAGCTGTTTGAGGGTCAGGACATCTTTTCAGGTATTATCATGAAGAAGAAGAAAAAACAAGGATGTAGAGTTTCACTGTTAGGGTGAGATTTGAGTTGGAGACGTGGACCAAATGAATGACAGCAAAGGAGCAACATTTCATTTCATTGTAGTTCAGTTGTTAGGCATAAATTCAAGTTCCCTTCTCAGAATAAAATTGCTTTCTTCTCAGATTAAAGAGAGAGCTTAGAATTTTCTTTGAGAAATATGAATTTAATTCATTCTTTAACTAATGCAAATTGCTTTTACCTCAGAATTCTTTGATGATTTTATTTGTTACAATTCTGAAATTAATTCTAAACTGAACTTTATTTCCCCACAGCTCTCAAATTAAATCTTAGTTAATGTTTTCTCAGAATTTTATTTGGAATTATTATTTAAAATCTTATTTTCAAATTTCTGAATAAGATTGAAAAATGAGTCTATGATTGATTCTAAATGGCATTCTTTTATGCACATTTCTCTGTCTCTCAAATTAATTCAGAGTTTCTTTCGTTTTCTGATCAGAATTATTATTATTTTTTGTCCTCATAACATTTTGCCCCTCAGATCCAGTCTAAATGACACCACAATGATTTTTTTCCATTTCCCTAAAGATTTTTTACAATCTCAAATAAACCATTGGGGATGACGCAGATTCCTGTTTTCCTCTAATATTCCAACTTTAATCTCAGAACTCTTACTTTTGTTAGACTACAGCCTTCACTTAAGATTTTAACTTTTTTTCCCTCAAAATCTCAAACTCTGAGAATCCTTTTGTCTACAAGCAGTTCAGTTCATTTTGCTTCTGTGTGGCAGATTTTTTGTGGCATTTCCTTTGACCAGGACCAGGACAGGTCCCCAAATTACTGACCCGCACTGTCCCACTTGGTACCCTTCTGTTGGGATGCCAGACATCCCAATCTGACCCCAGAAGATGGAGATAGAAGCAGTGCAGTCCATTGATTTGTCAAAAGAATCGTGGTAAAATAAGAAAGCAAAGCTTGATTGCTTTGTACCAAAGAGGCACATGCCAATCACAAATCAGGGTACACTGTTGTACCGTCATGCTATTATGTAGCTGACGTGGCTATCAGCACCCAGCTTACACACCACTTACCAAGAAGTGCGAACTTTGCTGTGGACACACAAACAGGATCAGGCTTTACCGATCTGACCTGTACCAAACTGTGCTGTTCCAAACCAGACCACTTGTAGGAAAAGGGGCTATAGATTCAAGTTAAGTTTCTTTCACTGGGTTCCAACTTTTTGTGACACAAGTGAGTTATGACTTATCTCAGATCTTTGACTTTCAAGATAGAATCTAAGATTAACAATAAAAATCAGCTGAATGTGTCCTGACATAAAAAATCCCAGTCTGTCAGAAACTTTTTGTTATCTAGATTAATGCTGCATTTAGCAACGGGAAGCTAATCTAACATTTCTGTTCCCATGAGGGCTGAATAATCATCTTATTTAATGATTACTTAATTGAAAGGGCTTTAAAATGCCTTTGTGTTTTAAATCAGGGACTAATGAAACTTTTTTAATTCGTCTCCTAAAGATAAACAACACATTTTCCCAACTCCCCAGTCTTCCAGCCCTTTTTCAGGTGAAAAATAGTCGTGTTAGAATGGAAATGGATGACCAGTGACAGAATCCATCAATGTTGTGTCTTCAGTTATTTCACGAGTACATAGCATAACAACGAGGGATTTAAAAAATGATTTAAAAAATCCCGCCTTATTTAGCTGAAGAAGAAGAAAGACTCGCAGAGGAGAGGAGTTGGTGATCACCCTCCTGATCCTGACTCTGAGACGTTCTCTCTCCAGGGAGAAGGGAACAGATCGATGTCTCCTCTGATAAATCTCTGGAGGTTCTCCTCTCAGCGTCTACCAGGAGGCTCCGATGAGCAAAAAGTGTGTGTTCACCATGTGTACGGTGTGTGTGTGTGTGTGTGTGTGTGTGTGTGTGTGTGTGTGTGTGTGTGTGTGTGTGTGTATTTCATCAGCACTGTCCTTTTATTGATAAGTGTTGATCATCCAGTCAGTTTAGTATAATTTAAAAAAGGATGAGATGAAGTTTCCACTCTGGTATCTCTTGTATTAAAAAGTCTTTAAAACCTGCACTGTGACACATTACTCCTCTGTTAATGTAATTCAGCTTAAAATCCAAAGAGCGCCTCCTGTTGGCTGCTGTAGAAAGAGTTTAGAGGGGTGTGTGTGTGCGTGTGTGTGTGTGTGCGTGTGTGTGTAGGTGTGTGTGTGAGAGTGACACTCGGCGGGGAGTTAAAGTGTCCCATGATGCTCTTAACCCTACTTCAGAGGGGTTTTCTGCTCTGAAAAGTACAAAATTAAGGGAGAAAATATTTCCTAGCATTGAAATATTGGCACAAAATATCAGCTGTGAGCAGCTTCAATCCAAAAATTTTAGAATCGGGCTGTTGAAAGGTTTCTGCAGAGGCTTGAAATCAGTCAGAGGGTTTATGGTTGTTGTGTGAAAACACTGATGTGTCTGTTTGAAGTACAGTTTCTGTGATTGTAAATTTTCCTTCAGCTCCGGCCGTCTGTCTGTCTGTCTGTCCTTACTGTGAGGCAGGCGGTGACAGCCTGGCCCTGGACATCTGCTTGATTATTGGGATTCAGGGTCCTAGAGGCAGACATTGTTGCTGATCTGGCAAGTGGATCCGGTGCCAGCCTGGGACAGGAAAAGCCTCCCGTTGGGGCAAACGCAAACCTCGTAGACAGTCTGCCTGGTCCCGGAGGACGAGGAGCTGGTGGAGGCCTTCCCCTCAGGCAGCCGCATCAGACGGATCCTCCGAGCGTCCAGAGAGATCTGAGGGATGCGAGAGGAAACAGGTGAGTGTGATTTAGGGATAACAAGTTATGATTCCTTTGCACCTGAGGAGTATGTGCAAGTCTGGTTAACAGCAGGCTTAGGTGAGTTTTCCAACATGGTGACAAGCAGGTTGTGTTCTTTTAGACAGATGTAACTCCCTGATCAGACAGGACTATGACTAATGACAGGACTAGATGGCAGAGACACAGCTTGAGGAAACTTCAATATGAAGCCTGTGAGTTAAATGAACATCTGGATACCCACTCTCAATCCAGAACTTCATAATAAACTACTCTAACATCCCTAAAGGCTTTGACTCTAATGTTCCCAGCATGCTCCTTTCACCGTCCAGGTGGGGGCATCCTTACATTAGGATGGGATGTGTAAAAGTCAACAACCAGCTGAGATTTTCTGCAGCTTTTAACAACAAAAGGAAGAACTTTGGACAGGATAGAACAAAATAAAACAAGAAAAGCACTCAGAGAAAGCAGACCTCTGCAAGGCATTCTCACACAACATTTTAGTCCTACTTTAATGTTATACTCCCATTCTTCAGATATAAAAAATATTAATCTGGAACATTGGTGTTAGAATTCTGATTAAAAATATGATTAAATTGTGTGATCTTTAGAACCTAATGATTTGGTGTCAAAAAGACATAGGATAAAATGTCTTGCAATACATTTTAATTAAAAAAAAAAAAATTATATTACAACAATGAACAATACCAACATACATGTATGTACAATATATACATATGGCGAAAACAGCCCTATCTCATAATGATAAAGAATCCTTTAAAAAAAATTCTGGATCCAGACAGTAATCCAGAACACCTCGAAAATTTAATGAGTGCTTCCTAGTCCCATTTTGAACATTTCCTGAAAATTTTATCATGATCCTTTCATCACTTTTTGAGTTATGTTGTTCACAGACAAACAGATACACTCCCAAAAACATAATCTCCTTGGTGGAGGTAAAAATTGATACATTGAAAAAAAGGATGTCAAGCAAAAGAAACTAACTTTCCAAACCAACAGCATGACTTCAAAATGTATCAGATGAACCTAAACAGTTGTAGGTTTGAATATCTCCTTTGTTCCTCTTGTGACTGGACACTGAGGCCAGTGAATGTAGAGTTTCTTGTTGCTGATTGAGAATTAAGAGTCTGGACTGTTCCCAGCTGGACGTGGCTCGTCTGTCAATGGTTCAGGATGTGAAACACTTGGCTGAAAACCAGCTCCAGCTCAAATAATCCTCAATCTCTCTCAAAGCGCTCACGTTGCTCTCCACTAAAAGCCTCTAACTGCCCACACCAGCACCTCGCCCACTGGACAGCCACCATCCTAGCTTACACTCCACCAGAGAGACATTCCTGTTTTTTCTTTAAAGGCTAAAAAACTCATCTTCTTCTCTTTCATCTCCAGCTCGGCTCACTCTCTCTGAATCCCGCGTCTCGTCTCGTCTCGTCTCTTCACTCTAATTGCTCTCAGAGCAAATCTCTCCACCTGCTCTCTTTAGCTCGGCTTTTATTTTTCTCCTCTGGTCGTCTACCTTTAGGATTCATCTCGCCCAAATAGCATCTGCGCCTCTTAACACCTTAGCACTCCACATTGTGGGCTGCACAGAATGGTAAGTGAGTTGGATATTGAGAGTCACTCTACAGAAGCATCTCTCTACGTCCTCAGACAGGTCTTGTTTATTAGACTGCTTTCTATCAGTACTCACAGCATATTCCAGCTCAGTGACAATAGATGAGTGGCTGTTAAAGGTCATGTGTTCAATTTGGAGCTCACACCATGAATGTTAAAAATGCGTGGTGGACTGATACGCTGAATAAAAGTCACTCAGAACATCAGCCTGGCATCATCTCTGAGGAGAAATCTGTTTTAAGCTGAAGAGGAGAGAGCCTGGGGGGTAAGAAAACAACTGAAGGGCATCTGTCTGAATCCATGAAGCAGGAGGAAGCTGAAAGTAAGACTTATAGAGCACTCAATGAAAAACAGGTTTAAAAGCTTTATTTTTTAAGAGCGTCACACTCTTTAGACAGACGATCGGTGTCACACCTCACTAAGGATGGCAAAATCTTCATAACATTGATTTGGTTCAATCTCAAAATAAAAGCCTAAAATAATGTGAAGCATGCAGGATGTTTGGAGAAATTTGGGGGTCTTGATAATGGACACACCCCTCATTAAGGAGATGGAGATGCTCTGCTACATGGAGCTAGGCTAAACTGCACTCTGAGCTGCTTGTTAAGCTGTACACTTAGCTGCATACTAAGCTCATTTTACTATAATTTCAGGTGAGCAAAGAAACACAGAAATGTATGAAATGCACAAGAAAACCAAACCTCTAGGGCTGGGACGATATGCTTTTCTCGCAATTTGATTGTATTACTATTATTGAGGTGCTGATTTAAATTTTGATTCTTCGATTTTTGCGTTTTTCTAGTTTCCTTTTCTAACACCGGACCTTAGGAAAAAGCTAAATGATGATGATAATGTCTAAAAACTATCTACAACCCATATTTCCCATAAAATGCACATCACGTGAGTCAGAGAGAAACATTTCACCCTTTGCTGGAGAAAAGTGGTAACTTTTATAGTTTATAAACAAAGACTGAAATGAAGAATTTGAATTTGAAAAATAAAAAAAATCTCTTTTTTGACAAAGAATTCCAATTTTGATATTGTCAAATAAAAAAAAATTCTGATATATTGATTTTCAATTTTTTTGTCCCACCCCTACAAACTTCTGTTCATGTGATGAATCACTTTATGTCAGTAAGGTTGCCAACTCTTCAGCAAGGAAGGTAGGTATTGGCTGCCCTAGAAGCCAGTAAATGGCACTTTAAACTAATTTGCACAATTGTCCATTGCGTGAAATTGTAAAAGGATTGAGTATAAAAAGACTTTTAATATGTTTTTAACTACAAACAAACCTTCTTCTGACCCTTCTCCCCCATTTTTTTTATATCTAAATATCAACACTCCTTGCACTGCAAAAACTGAAATTTTATCAAGTGATTGTGTCTTATTTTAAGTAAAAACTATCTCAATACACTTGATATGAGCCACATTCAACTTATCAGTTGAGAAAAGTGTTTTGTTTAAAGTTATTTAAAGACAAGAATGAGGTCTGAGTTGCTGGTAACAAATTAAAAAAAAAATCTGCAGATGGAATAAGGAAAATTTGCTAGAAAATTTGCTTGACCTAGAATAATGTCTCAATACAAGTACTTTTTCTCTTGTTCCATCGGCAGATTTTTTTTTTTTACCTTGTTACAAGCAATTCAGACCTCATTATTGTCGCTGAATAATGTAAAACAAGACAATTTTCTGGACTGGACAGGTGATAGTGGCTCACACCAAGTCTTAAAAGACATTTTTTACTGAAAATAAGACAAAAACACTCAATAAGATTTCAGTTTTTTGCAGTGTGGAACCAGCAAAAGTGACCCTAAATAGACACAAGCATGCAGAATTCATTTGCAATGAGTTGCCTACTCTGGCTGCAGCTGAAAAAATCTGCTGCGAGAGAGGAGGACGTGTCCACCTGTGAGCGGTTTGGAGATGGGGGAGGAGCCTTCGCTAGAAGGGTCTGAAAAATATGTCAGAGTTTTGCAAGTTAGTCAGTCATCCTTAAAGAGCTTTACCTGCCATGCTTGGTAGTCAGGAACTCAGTGGTATAACTGCCAGTAGCTTGCTGTTATATAAAATGTTGTAAAAGAGTGCTGAGGGGAATGTTCTGCAGAATGCACATACTTTTATTTCTGTATTTCCAGAGAAACAGTTTGAGTAAAAGTTTATTTTTCAGCCATGCCAAGTTTGCAGCATATGCTTTAAATAAATACAGGCTGTTATCTTAATTCTTAGTCGCTTTAAAAAATACTGAAGCTTATTACACCAGTTCAATCTAAAGCCATTTCCCATGAGAGGCTGCTCAAAGTGGTAGATGACTTAGGTAAAGAGTAAAGAGCGAATGATACCACATTATTTCTGATACAGCTTTAAGGATGTTCTTTTAATTTTAAGTGAAAGTAATGACTGTAAATGCCTTTTTTTTAATTAATCTTCTGTCACAACGTGACTGAGTTTTCAAACCGCAGCACAGAAATCCAGAAAGGCCTTCTCATGGGCCGTAGGTATGATGTCCAGAGCTTAAGTCGCCATGACCTGTTCACAATAAATGGGGGGGGGGGGGGGGGGGGGGGGGGCACAAATTGACCCCATCCCTGCTTTTCTGTCCTTAAAATCATATTTCTGCTATGTCCCAGAAGTAATTTTAGGTCTCCTAGGATGGAGGAGAGATTATTGTAGAGAAAACATTACATCTCTCATCATATTTTCTTGTTACTTCTTTTCTTGATGCTTCCCTTGCTTTGTTTCTCTACATGCCTCTATGAAAGGGAGGGACTATGACAGGAGGAAAAGATGCAGCTAAGAGATGCATTGATGCAACCTTAGAGAAGTGAACCACAGCTTTTGATGAAACGTACTGCCCTCATGTCAAGGCTGTTTGCGAACAGACTTCAACTGGTTGCTAAAAGCACAAATTCAGCGTCCAGCTGTCAGAACATGAATTTAAAAAACTATCACTATTTTCTACAAGTAAACAAAAAGAGAGCAGCTTACATCTTACAAAGGTCAGAGGTTTACTGTCTGCTACTCCCAAGATCCTTCCCCTCATCCCAGAAGCATCAGGAGAGAAACTCAGCACACTCTTTACTCCTTCACCCCCTCGCTGATTGAAACAAGCTGTCTTTCTCCCACAGACACAAACCAGTGCTGCATGAAGCTCATCTCTCTGCCCTCCTCTGCCTCGCGGCCTCCCGGGGGCTCCGGCAGAGCTGGTGTTTCAGAGAGGAGCAGAGGAGGAGCTCTCAGCCATAAAAAAGGTAAAGGAGCCATTACTGGGCTCCTCGGGGAGGCATCACAAACAAATGACCTGGAACACTTTTAAAGAAAAGTCTCAGCTGACTTGTCTGACAGCTGCTGTTGAACAAATCTGTCACCACGAGGGGCAGGTGGTGAGAAGCAGTGACAGGACCTCTGTGTTAGAGAGGCTGGAGCATCTCAGAGTGAGAGTGTGAGGGGAAATAAAGGGCAGTGGACAGAGCGGGATGACCTTTTTTTCTGGTTTTCACAGATTTTTTGCTTTATTAAGAACTTCAAAAAAATCCAGGTGAGTTTTCTAGATTTCATCCTTCTTCCAGGAACATCACAAAGCTAGCTCTACTTATGTTAGCCACACTATGCAAAGCATTGAATTTAACCTGCATTTTTCATCCCTGCCCTGAGAGATAAGATACCTTCTCCTGCCTTTCCATTTTCAGGGTTGCAGGAGCCAATCCCAGCTGCCATTAAGGGCAATACTGTGAATATGTTGTAAGTGCCAATGAGCTGCGTTTCCGCTCTTTGAAGACACATCCATGCCCTCCTCACATACCTCTTTTCACTGCTTCTCCTCTCCTACCAGAGACTCATAGAGGGAAATAAATGGAGGGAAAAAGGTAACAAGGATGTATGTTGACATAAGATGTCCTCTCCTCCTCGCTCCTTGATCCTCTCCCCTTTGAGCTGCAGAAAGCAGATGCTACTTAACATGCCAGCCCCTGCCGCAACCCTAACCCAGGATAACAATAATTGGTCCAAAGGTGATTTAAAATATCAGCAACCTGGTTTGAGGGTAAATGGTCTGTGGGCAAGAAAGGCAGAAACAAACCAGTAACAATTTTCTGGGTCTTTTTCTGGGACTTTTGGCGTCTTGAATTTAGACGTCTTGACTTTGGACATCTTGAATTTGAGAATTTGAATTTAGACTTCTTGAGTTTTGATTTTGGTCATTTGGATATTGTGACTTTAGAAGTCTTGAACTTGGACATCTTGAATTTGGAATCCTGAATTTCGTTGTATTGATTCTAGAAGTCTTAAATTTGGATATCCTGGCTTTGGATATCCTGACTTTGGGCATCTTGACATCCTGACTTTGGAAGCCTTGACTTTGGGCATCTTGACATCCTGACTTTGGAAGCCTTGACTTTGGACATCTTGACTTTTGACGCCTGGAATTTGGACGTCTTGATTTTGGACATCTTGACTTTTGGACATTTGGTTATCTTGACATCCTGACTTAAGAAGTCTTGGCCTTGGACATCTTGAACTTTGGTTGCTTTGGATTATGACGTCTTGACCTTGGAAATCTTGAATACAGATGTGTTTACTCTACCGGTCTTTACTTTGGACATCTTGTTTATGGATATCTAAATTTAGACTTCTTGAGTTATGATTTTGGTCATTTGGATATTCTGAATTTAGAAGTCTTGACCTTGGACATCTTGACTTCGAACATCTTAACTTTGGATTTCTTGAATTTTGACATCTTGACCTTGGAAATCTTGAATATGGACATCCTGACTTTTGTGGTATTGACTCTAGAAGTCTTGAAATTTAATATCCTGACTTTGGATATCCTGACTTTGGACAGCTTGACTTTTGATTTCTTGAATTTGGACGTCTTGACTTAGGACATCTTGACTTTGGACCTCTTGACTTTGGATATCCTGACTTCGATCATCTTGAATTTGGATGTCTTGACTTTGAAGTCTTAACTTTTATTTTTTTACTTTTGAAGTCTTGACTTTAGACGTTTTGACTTTGGAGGTCCTGACTTTGGCCTTTTGTCTAAACTGCTAAATATGAAACATCTTTGACTTGCTGACATGCGCTTTCTGGAATTCAGACCTAACGGCTGACTTAAAAGAAAACACTTTGAGGATACTGGTTTTGATTGAGACAGACATGTGCACAAGTGCTGAGTGTCCACAAAAGGCTGTCTACAGAAACCGCAGAAATCATGTACACACCCAAAAAGCCACTCTTTACAGCAGGAATAAACATGTTAAAGCTGGGTCCAGAGAATAACTTTGGTCTAAAAAGCTGTTCTGTCCTCTCCTCTCAATAAAGGCCCAAAAATAAACTTTGAAAAATGTCTAACTCCCCCTTTGTTTGAGAATTGTCAGATTGCAACCAATCACGTGACGCTGATGATCATAAACGTATTAAATCATTTTTGTTCGTTTCACACTTACAGAAGGTTTCATACACTTTATGTATTCATATTTATATTTTTTCAGATGAATAAAACCACCATTGTTCTACAGAAATAGAGGCACAGAAGATCTCTGCCAGGATTGTTTTAGTCCTCCAACATTGTCTCCTCAGGACAGATTCCAGCACTGAACTGATTGTTGGTTGGCGGTGTTCTGGCACTGTTCAGAGCCCATTACACAATCAGTGTATATGTTTACCGCCAACCCATTCTCACTCCCTCAACTCATCAAAAAGGACTCAGAATGGGGCCCAGCACAAGCCTGACTTTTGATGAGTTTAGTTCTGGAAGTCTCCTTCATGCATAAACGGATCTTTGAGGTGTTTAGGTAGAGTATGCAGCCACAGGGGAGCTTAAATGCTCAGTTAGACTCTGGTCCTCAAAGGTCGGCCAAATTACATCTCCACTGCAGGAGGTGTGGTCTGCTGAGCTTACGACCACGTCATGGTGTGCACATAGTGTGTGTGAGTGTGTCTGAGCCTTGTGTCAGAGAGGCTTCAGGGAACAACAGCGTCTGTGTGAGAGTCTATTTCTGGTTTGTGGGTCTCTGAAGACCAAAGCTGCTCTGTAATTGGTGTTCAGGGGTCGAGGGAGGCCTGAGGAAGCAGAGAGTGTGTGTATTTGTTGGAAAAAGGTCTGACAAATGGACATTTGCAACACTAATGGAGCACAAGACGTGTTTCTAATTACATGAATTGACCATCAGGAGTTCAGCAGCCTCATTTTGGACCACACGGCCATGACAAATGTAAGTTTAAGGCGATGTGGGTGGGGCTTCAGAGCCACTTTTAATTGGACTTAACTGAATCCAAGGGCACCTTCCTGAAGCAGCGTGCTTCTCCTTGTCCGCCTTGTCCGGCTGCTTTCAGCCGCCTGTCTTAATGTATGTAAGTGTTTTTGCAGGAAACTTTTAAACACTTCCTTCTCCCTAATCCTCCCTCGCTGATTTTAACAGATCTGACACGACAGGACTGCTGCAACATAAGGTGGGAAATCCTTTTATCAGCGCAGCCAAGCGTGATGAACGCGAGGAATGATGTGTGTAACGAATTAAGGGACGGTTGAAGGAATTTAGGAGCAGGGAGGAAAGGATGAGAGAAGGGGAGGAAGTGGCATGTCAGTGGATAAGCAAGCAGGAAGAAGACAGCGTTCAGAGAAAGTTAGAGACAGAAAGAGGACGCAGGAAGAAGGGGGAGGAAGGGAAACAAACTTCTAAAAGCTGTAAAGACAACTAAAGTGAAGATAAGGAGAAATCAATCAACTTCTACCCTCCGTTCATCCCCTTCACTGTGAGGCTGGAACTGATTCTGGTGGACGGCCAGTATGTGGGAAATTGCCACCAGCCAATTAGCCCAACACTGCTCCATGCTGGCTGCAGGATCTCGCTATTGTTTGGATTGTTTTGGCTAAAAATAAGTTTGGACGGGAGGAATATTGAATCGAGATAGAGCTGTGTTTGCCAGAATGGCTGGAGGACAGAAAGTTAATTTCCCAACTCGCCTGTCCAAAAGAGAGCAAGGGATTTTATCTTTGTGCATGTTTGATTTAACAGGATGGCCTCTGCTATTTTCTGCACATCACTTGAGCGCTCTTTTACGCGTGAGCTTTCAACATTTTCTACATAATTAGAGCTATTTGGGACTTACAATCCTGCAGAATTACCTTTTACATGTGTAGCTGACAGAGGGAGAAGTCGTGCTTATATTCATCCAGCATAGGTTGCAGCTGCTAATGGAGCTGATAATGGTTCAAACATTCACTTTGCAGAAAGAGGATGAGAGAAAAAGTTTGCATCCAGATTGGATCAGTCAATTCAGCCACTTCTGCAACCCTCACTGACGGTAGGGTGTATTATTTATTGGTTATAAACCAAGGACAACAAATCATAAAGTAACTAGGAAACATGGCACAAGGTGACACGTTGAAGGGGGGGCAAACACCAAGGCCTTTTCATACACTCTAAAAAATGACTTGATAAGTTATGTCATCCAGCTCCATAACACGCAGAACATTATTAATGTGAGTACATATAACTGAACTATCTTACTTTAAAGCTACATGATATTACTACACTGCAAATACACAATAACATTATGTTAGATTTACTAAATCCACATTAAGCTAACTTAAAATGACTGAGTTCAACTAACTTAACACATAATAAACATTATTAATGTGGTAGGTATGAGTGAAAGCAACACCTTAGTCATGCTGGTTAAAACACAAAGTTAAATAAATACTAGGGTTGTCAAAGTTAAAGCATAAATCAGATTAATCTCATCATCATAATTAATCTGATTAAAAATTTTAACTCAATTAACTCATCTGCTGTGCAGAATGACTCAAAATCCCTGAAATGTCACTGGCAACACATTTTAGACAATTTGTCCAATTAGATTTGAGTACAAAAATAAAAAAGATTTTAAAAAATAGTCCCCCAACATAAAGTACTGTACACACTCTGCAGGAGGTGTTTTAATTTCTGCTTCTGGGCTTCACTAAATCTACCTCAGACAAATTGACACAATTGCCAAGTGGACTGCAACAAACTCAAGACCGATTAATATTGTTGAGGACATGGTTTTTACAAAAGTTTTTCAAGTTGCCGCTCAAGATGCATTATACAATGCTCTTTCAAGAAGCACAACGTTTTTTTTGTTAACATGAACTTTCAGAGGTGTATAATTAACACGTTAACTGCAAAAATAATTCCTTTTCCTTGAGTCTGTTTACTCATGCAAACTGAAACATGATTAATATCCACAGAAACCCTAGACTAATCTGATTCAATATTGTAATAGTTTAACAGCACTACTCAAAACAAAATTGAGTCAATTGTAGCATTTTAATAGATTGCATAAATAGACTTTAATAAGCCCAAGGGACACATGTGATTAATCATTATAAACCCCAGAACAGACATGTGATTAACTAGGTTATTTTTTTTAATCACTTGACCGCACTAATAAATATATTACATTTTGTTTTTTCAATTTTTTAAATTGTAACCATAAGTGAGGAGAGAATGCTGTGGATATGAGACCCTGCTGTACAATGTGTGATGCGCAGGTAGGGCACAGACCTGCTGTTTGCACTCCATTCTAAATGCCACCCAAGAGTTGATCAGTTAAAGTTACCTGAAAAAGACATTTCTGATTAAATTCTTTTAAAAACTTCACAAATTGAAAGGTCTATGGTCTGTACCATAGAGCTCAGACACCATCCAAGCCAAGTTAAGCAAAAAACAGCCGGTCTGTGCCACTTGGAGCAGGAGCAGCCAGTTCATGCCACAGCAAGCACAGACAGCAATGTAGACCAACTCCCCGGCGCTGCATAATAATATAGGGTTCAATATCCACCACTGAAACTATTTTCTTAAAATGTAAAGAAGCAGTTTGAAGTTTGGATACAGAGAATATTTAATTGAAAAATAAGGAAACTATATTTTAGCCTGTCTATACTTTGATTTGGATTTATTCAAGATGATGATATGAAATGAAAAGTTTAGTTTCTCATTGTAGAGTATCTTTGTATGTGTGTTGATTTTAACTGAGGAGGTTATGTTTGTTTGAGTTAACTGTGTTTTGTGGCCTTGAAATCTGTGACTGTGATCTTATCCCTAAGAAGCGTTAAGTTTTCAATCAAAGAATTTAGTAATTTTGAGACAACAAAGTTACATAAAAAGAACAACATCATTAATTCATTTCTCAGAGTGTAGCTCTGCCTCTGGCAGGCCTCCACAGGGCTGGCCAATCAGAGTAAAGGGGGTTTGTGGAGCTGGGAGCCTCAAAGATAAAGCAGCTAAAATAAGGCAAGGCTGGAATAAGGCTTTTCTGACACATCTCAATCATGATAAGATTACTATGGTGCCCCAGGAGGGACAGAATAAAGACTTGAAAGAGCAAAACACCCTGGCTTTAATGAACACTCATGGTTACAGACCTCTCCATCTTTGGACTCCAGTCTCAGCTCGTTCCTGCAGATGGCTTGGATGTCCCCGGCCTCGGCCAGGATCTGGATGCCTTTAGGAGCCTCCATCAGCAGAGATCGGGTTGGAGACTCCAGCCTGAGGTTGAAGACAGAAACAGATCTTTGAGTGCTGGATGTGTGAACCAAAAATAATCAGACTGGATCAAGATGAAGAAATGTAAGCTTCAAAAGCACCCATGGGTTTTATTTGTTATCATTCTGTGAGGAAAATTCACTTTGGCCTCAATTTTATATTTTCAATATTTCAATTTAACCTTTTCAAAATTTGAGAATTTCTCATTTACAGCTGTGCTGGTGTATTGATATTTTGTTCTGACACTTTGCAGGACAGATTTTTATCACTTTTACAACAATATAAACACTTTAAGTTGATTACAGCCACCATGTTTTTGGTTCATTCCTTTAAATGATTTCATTTGTGGGGGAAGATACAATTTGGAGATATAACACTTTTTGGTTCAGTAAATATCTTAGAGATCAGGAAATCAGGGGTATTCAACAACAGCAACAAACAGACTTTTACACTCCTGGATATATGAAAAGACCCACCTCTTTAAAAACATGAAAGAATCCAGCTATAATACAAACTGCAGATGACACATTTTGATGGATAAAACTTGTACACTGAATTTACTTCAGCAGAAATTATTTAACTAAATAAATCTTAAACTTGGTAAAATAAACCTTTAAAAGAAAAGAGAGCAGGCCAGAGTCCCAGGCTAGGGTCTTTCAACGACTGCTTTTTGAGGGGTCATCCAACCACTGGATAGCAAAGTTTTAGAACCCAGTTAGTCAAAGAAAGCTAAAATGTGGACTCTTACGTGAATACAAAGGTATTAAAACAACCACTTTTCAGCTGGAATATAAATGAAGTGAGTTTGACACCAGAACGCTTCAGCCTGCACGCTGACGCTGCTAACATATCTGTGAGAAATTAGAAGTTAAACTCAGCCCATTCCTTCTCACTATTCAAATCAGAGACACAAGACGACCATAACATGAAGCTGCGCAGGTGTCAAAGCCCTTCATAAGACTCACACCTGAACACAAAGTCTCTGCTGGCCTCATGTCGTCCTGTTACAATGTGGATAAGGAACGATGTTTCTCCACAGGGAGAGTGTGCACTGATATCTCTGAAATGCCGTTTGCAGCCAGAGGATTGAGGGGCTTTTGTTTCCGAGCTAATAGCAACAATCAACGGTTTCACATGTAGACCCATAGACACTGTAAAAACCAAAGTGGAAACAACACATTAGAGCAGGTGTCTCCAACAAGCAGTGACCAGTGTTCAAATGAGGAACTGCAAAAAGCATGCAGTTCATTTAGCATTCAGTGAGCAAAAAACATTTAACTCAAACTGTTTTTGTAAATAAAACCAGAATGTTTTATTCAGCTCAGCATCCTCAGCATTTTCAATTTCTTTCTGACATTTCCACATTAGTCTTGACATTTCAATTCAACAATTCTCCTTTATGCCCCGCTTTTTGACTTGATTTTTGTCTTCTTTTGCTCTGTGTTCTAGAGATTTTCTCACCTCTTTCTTTAAATTTCAACGCTGAATTTTCATTTCATTTCTTAAACTCAACTTCTTGATTCCATTCAGACAGTTTTACTTTACTTTCGGCACAACACGTTCATTCAGTTTAGTCTTGTGTTTGACTTTGTCAACTTTTTCCAAAATTGTTTCACCTTTTTTCTAGCTCTATCAAAGTCTGATACCCCTCCCCTGATACCCGGTTGCATCCATTTGTAAGTTGAAGGATGTTGGCTCTTGTAATTCACCCGGCAGGGGGGAAAGAGATGACAGCTGAGAGCTGACGAACATGACTGAAGACAAAAAGCTTCCACTGATGAGGAGAGGGAGCAAGTTCCCAAATTAAAACTTTAATCTGTTTTGCGTTACCTCGTCCCGGCGGAGGGTTAAGCTTTCACACGTATTAACAGCAGTGTTTGTAATGTGCTGATTAATTAAACACACATCACTGAATGACTTTTCAGAGCCTTTGTTTTAATCTCCTACGTTGTGTTTGGTTTTTGTGATAAGACATTTAAAAGAGGTGTTGAAATAAATTGGATTAACTTCTTCTAAATGTATCTGAGCATCTGTCACTCTGTCAGTTTGTTACTCTGTTTAAGCCTCAGACTTCTTACTCTGACATGTTTCAGCTTCCTCAGAGAAGTCACATGACGCTTTGGCATTGTTAGCCAGCTCTGTCGCATCTTCTGGCACACTTCCTTGGTTTTTGGAAGGCATCTTGGGATATTATTTGTTGTAATTTGATAATTTATAAAAGAAAAAGATCGATTCCTGATCCTGCTGCCTTCCCAATTCAACACTGGTGTCCATTTTTCTCTGAGTGGATGACCTTGGCCTTCACCAGTCTCTAACTTCATCTTCAGTGGTCTGAAATGTGTTTCATTGGACTGTTTTTTTTTCTTTTTCTTTTTTTTTAATACTTGACTGCATAGGTACATGTTCCAGGTGTTTCTCTCTCATAAGGGGCTCCACAGAAAGCACTGTCTGTTCACCCCCTGTGAGAAGAAATTAAATTAACAGCACCAAAAGTGTTTTTTTTCTTCATGGTTTAACTCAGTATCTGTCGTTGTGTGAGAGAGGCCAAAGCCAGGATTCACTTTAGTTACACATTACAGAGCTTGGCGTATCATCAGAAGCCCCATCATTCAGACGGCCCTTAAATCGAAGGCCCCGTAATCAAAGTATTGGAAGGCCTGTTAGTCAGAAGACCAGTCAGTAAGGAAATAAGTTTGGATCAACTAAATCCAAACAAATTTTCTAGCTAAAAGACCTTCTGACTAACAGGCCTTCTGATTTTCTGACTAAAAAGCCTTCTGACTAACAAGCCTTCAACTTTTCTGACTCACAGGCCTTCTAGATCTTTGTCTAACCGGCCTTCTGGTTTTCTGACTAACAAGTCTTCTAATTTTCTGACTCACAAGCTTTTGTGAGTAACTAACATTCCAATTTTATGACTGACAGGCCTTTTTAAAACAGGGCAGATCCCATTACCTGTTAAGGATGTGTCTTTTTTGGATAGTCTACTGAGTTTACAGAGTTTGATTGTTGTCACCTTTCAAACTACAAATAAATACATATCTCACTTTGCATCATGGGAAAAAGATAACAACACTGCTAGAAGTCTTTGGCCCAAAGTTACATCAAACTGAAATATATACATGGTTTACAGCTGCTGTCAAACTGAGCAGCCATACCAGACCACTAAAGGGGCCCTGCCTTTAACTGGGACAGGGTTTTATTTAAAGTTGTACAATCAATGAGTGTTATACCCAGGTTTTCCCAGCCTAAATTTCAGTGCCAGACATCCCCAAGAGCTGAGATAGTTTGTGTTTAACTTTTCCTGCAGAATTTGATCAAATCTGTAATTTCAAGGTCGAAAAATGATGGCACCACTAAAACCAACACCTCAGGAGGAATACAGGTATGAAATACAAAATTCTGTACTCCTTCCAAAAACCTCCCTTCCTACTCTCCTCCTTCCTCTCTCCTCCTCAGGGAGACAGGAATATGCAATATTTCCTCCTGGGTTTTATTTTTATTCATTTTCTCCTCAGTCCTTGGTGTACCTGTGAATTGAATCCATCTAATATTGTTCCCCTGTATCCTTCACCTTTATTTCTGTCTCCTAATAAAAACACTTCTCATACGTCATAAAGTCCCTGATTTAACTGGAAACTTTCATTGAAAGCTGCAGTTTATGTATAAAACCTGAATTTAAAGCTTCCTTGACACCCTGCTGTTGTGTCTCTGCTCTGACTATGTATTAACTTTGTTCTGTTATCTATTTTTGCCTTTACACCGTGTTTCTTTTCTTTATTTCCCTCTTGTCAGCTGCTTCTTTTACAGCTGCCACAGTCAATAAAGCTCCGTCTTGTTGTCTTTCTTGTCCTCCCTCCCACTTTAGTACATCTTATCATTCCTGTTTCTTTTCTTGGCAGCGTTTCATATCTACGTCTCAGATCAAAGGTTAATAACTTTCCCTCGCTTCCTGCTCATATCGCGCGCGTTCAGACAACAACAGAAATGATCAGAGGCTTTTTGACATGACAGAAATTGTAAACTGTGGGCAGCGTTTATTCTCCTTTTCCTGTGCATGTGACTCTTTTATCTTTGAAGGAGACGCCTCTGTGTCTTTTGTTGTGTGAACACGGCGGTGAGAACAGTTTGGAGTCATAAATATAAAAGTTACAGCAAACTATAACGGGCTGCCATCGAGCCAAGCTGACAATCTGAGGTTAAATGGCAATCTCTTCTGGTTCCAGTGTGGATGATTGCTTCGCAGGGCTTTGTGACCAGGCGGGAAGATGACCCATACAGTCTGCTGAGGAGCAGATCATCCTCTAAACACTGAGATGAGCTGAGGAAGAGGAGGAGACAGGGAGAGAAGGAGCCGGTGTAACTTTAGAGAAGGCAGAAAGAGGTGCATGGGGTGACAAAAGTAGAAGTAATCAGGAGATGAGGAGGAGGGATGAAGGTGGATCGAGGTAACAGGAGTAGCAGGTTAGATGCAAAGTGAGGTTGAGGTGAGGAGGAGAGGAAGTGATGAAGGAGAGGAGGCCGCTGACAGGAAGAGTTGAAATGAGGTGAGAAGGAGCTTAAAACAGCTTTGACTGAACCTCAGGTCAGGTTGTCGCACAGTGTCATGACTTCTTCTCTAATGATTCAAAATGGGATCTGGAGCAGCCCAGGAGCTGCTGCTGAGGCACGATGGGATGTGTCTGCAGACAGACAAAGAGCCCAAGATTACATACCAGGGGTGCAACAGAACATCAAACTTTTTTTCTGTAAGTTTTTTATATGTTTTTATTAAGATTAAGGAGAAAAAGGCAAAAATCTCTTTGGCGTTGATTGCAGTGACTCATGAAGTTAGAGACCAGACTTGTGGCACACGCACTGCTGCCTTCGTCATTGTGAAACATCTGTTTACATGAAGTAGATCTCATCAGATTCAGCACAATGAGACACAGAAAACACTACTAAAACTTTGGAGACTTTGTGGCCCATGTTCAGTCAGTTTAGTCCGACACAGCTCTCTAACACCCTGCTATTGTTTAAAATGACTGTCAAGAGAAGTGGTCACAGCAATTATCCACGTATACATTCGTGTGACGTATACATTCAGCATAGTCAAGATCGAGCAGGACAGGAAGTCGTGATCAGAAATTACCTAAAAACACCCAGTGACTTTCAAAATTAAACAGACCGTGTCAAAATCAGTTTGTATTTAGCTTGACTATGATAATAAACGGACATAATGAGCAGAGCCAGACCAGGAGTCAACAGGTTTAAGGTTTTACAGTCCAACATGAAAGAAGAGAGACTTATCAAAGAAGAGGGAAGCGCGAGGACTCCTCGGTCTGTGACTCCAGCTGTCTGTCAGTCACGCTGCTTGTCGGACTGAACACACAGCCGGTGTAAGTTGACAAACGCAGTCAACACGCAGTGCAATAGAGTCGCACTGCAGATGTATCTGGTGTATTTCAGGCGTTAGGCCCATCATCCACATGAAACTGCTGTTTTATGTCTCTAAAACTGATGTTTTCTGTAAACTCGAGCCAAAGTGAAGACTGAGGAAATTCTTGTTTCATGGTTTTGTGTATACACCGGGAAACAGAGATTGTAGTTCTCAAACGTCACATCTGAATGATGGGGGTTTATTCTGATTGGCTGACATGGGTTTCACGTCTGAAAAGCACTGCTTCATATAGGCATGCTTCAAACCCCACTTATCTGAAGATTTGGAGGGTTACATGTGGAAGAGAGTATTTTTAAAAAAGAATGAGGAGGATATTTGTTTCTTAAAATATCCGGCTACATATGGACAAGGCCCAGGACTCCAGTTTCCATGATCATTATCCTCTCACTGAGCAGAGCTAATGTAACCTCACTCTTCATTTTATTGATAGACTCTCAAGTTTGAACAGACCACTGCAGAACAACTGCTGCATGTGGGTTGGATTAACATTATCCACAGTTTAACCTGTGTTTTAGTCCATGCTGTCTCCTGCTTGCTCCAGGATCACTCTCCTGTTTTTGCTTTCTTCTACTCTGACCTCCTTTTTTTAGCTTCAGTGTCCACCATTACTACGAAATAAATCAATGAAATCCTTTACAGCAGAGAAAAACACATCTCTTTTGTCTGTACTAAACTTTGCCACAATAAACCAAATGTGACTCCAGTCTTGCTCCTTTTTGTTACAGCACCAGATCAGATTCAGATGGTTTCTATTCAAGCCAAAAAGTCAACTCACAACATATCCACTCTATTGTGTTCCGGCTGTGCCCCAGCTACAGCAAGTCAGAACCCCGTTGCATCAGATACTCAAGCCTCCTATTTTTTTCTGGAGGCACGAACAGTGCTATTCATCTTGACTCAAACATCAAACTGACATAAAGAGCAGAGCCAGACCAGGAGTCAACACGTTCAAGGTTTTCAGGATGGGAAACCAGGCAACTCCTCAGCCTGTGCCACTAGCTGTCCAGAGGTGCTGATATGTGCTGGACTGAGCACACAGATGGTGTGAGTTGATGGAGGAGAGGGCATGCATTTCATTTTGAAATGATTCACTCAGGTGCTGATGATCTCATTTTAAAACCTTGATTATGAAGTGGCAAAAATTAAAAGATGAGAATATTTCAGATAGTGCTCACAGTGACTGATTCAAAGAGAAAAAGCTGTTTTCAGATCAGAATGTGATTCTCTGTGAGCCTCCGGCTGTAGAAATATGTCCCAAACATTTTCCTTTCATGATGACATTGATTTTGCTTTGAGCGTCTGTCCTTCACTGCAGTTTCAATCTCAGCACGTTAATGTTCTCATGTCGTGAAGACGTCAGGGACCTGAAGCCTGCGTGTACGGGATGAGCCCCGGGATGGAGCGACTCTAATGTGAGTCCATCAAACTTTTCATGAGGTGAAAACTTCTGGAGCCTCAGCACGACTCATTTCACCTTTAGAAAGAAATTAACCTCCTGCTTCCTCTCTCTCTGTCCTCCTCCCCACTTTCTCTCTTATTGCTTCATATTTTCATTCCTGTTATCTGTGCTTGGAAATGGTCAGGACATAAATCACGCCGCACTATCAAATTCACCCACACTACCGTCCTGCTTTCACAAACGCATCCGTCTGATGCAAGGACACATCTTGTTGACAAGGCATTACCACGCAGATGGATGTGACGCTTACAGTTTCCATAAAGCAGTGACAGCTCAGCGCTGGGTGGGGTGTGTGTGTATGTGTGTGTGTGTGTGTGTGTTTGGGGTTAATGTGATATCCTCAAATAGGATTTGAATCCTCGATTGCTACCTGCCAAGGGGTTGGGAGAGATTAGAGCGAGATTAGATTTTAGCCATGCTCCGGCGCGCTTGCTCTCCTCTCTGACATAATTGGATGGTTTGTTCCATATTTCATTCTCAATTGGCTGCTTGTCACAAAAGATGCAAAACGCAGCGAGCAAAGGAGGAAACATCTCTGTGGATGGAGACTGGTAGATTACACAGGCGATCACATGATGAGAGGTTGTGGTGATGGTCCTGATGATATGGTGATGATTTTCAAAGAGAAGCAGAGGTGATTGATGAATCATAGATGCTCTCTGTTTGTCTTCAAAGTCCTTCTAGTCGACCTCCAATTCCCGCAGCACTGCTTCCTGTCACATTAGACTCTATATTTTCTCTCTTCTGTCACAGAATATGTTTTACTTTCACTTTATCTCCCTCTGTCTGTTTCTGTGTCCTTTCATCCTTTGGTCCTCTCTATCTCTTGTTCTTTAATCGTCACACTTTGTACTTTTGCCGTCTAGATTTTATTTTAGATCCAAAGTCACTTTGTAGATCTCTCTTTCAGATCTGGATCAAAGAACGTCTACTGTATGCAGAAACATAAAAACCAGGCACAAAGCAGTTCTAACAAAGTGGAGCTGTTTCATGAGGGACACTGGAGAGGTTTTAAAACAGATTGTTTATCGTTGTTGTTGTGCAGCGAGTTTATTCAATCAGGCCATGCACAAAATTAACTATTCAGCAGCATGTGTTGATGCAAATATGCTGGAATAATTTGTGTGTCTGAGTCTCTTATACCCCATGAACACCATTTGACCATTTTAAACTTAAAATCTAAGAAAAACCTCATAAAACCAAACAAAAACTGACTTTTTGCAATGCATTTCAATGGACGCACGAGCAGAGAATATCCACCGCACTGTGATTGGATCATCACATTAGAGGGTGGGACTTAGCCATAGGTTAATTGGGACGAATGAAAGAGCTGACAGAGAGGTTGGTTTTTCGCACTAACAGTTAATCCTCCCATCACTGGCCTGATTTAACCAAACACCAGTGACAGGAGATCCAGATTATGACGTGTTGATAAACCCTGTCAGTGAGTCTGAAGATCTCAACATTAAGAATTAGAATCAGAATCAGAATCAGCTTTATTTGCCAAGTATTTCCAAGAATACAAGGCATTTGACTCAGATTTAAACTGCACTCTCTCAGTACAAATGTTGTGGATAGAAAAACACTGAGAAACACTAAATATTAAAAACAGTAAAAAAATAAAACTTGAGTAGTAGGAGGAAAACAATAATAATTACAATATTAAAATAACAAACTTTGTACAGAGTAGAATAAAAATACATACACAATTTAAGTTAAAAGTTGTGCACCGAGTAGATGTCAGAATATGCAATTGGCAAAAAAAAAAAAAAAAAGAAACATGAATGTGCTGTAGCTGTACATGAGGTAAATAAGATATTGTTCTATGACAGGTTAAGTGTTAATCAGTGTGACAGCCTTGGGGAAGAAACTGTTCCTGTGTCTGGATGTCTTGACACACAGAGCTCTGTAACACCGGCCAGAGGGGGAGCAGTTTAAACAGTTTGTGTCTGGGGTGTGAAGGGTCTGCAGGGATGTTACCAGCCCGCTTCCTGGTCCTGGACCGGTATAAGTCCTGGATGGAGGGCAGGCTGGCTCTGATGATTTTTTCTGCAGCCCTCACAGTTCGTTTTGGTCTCTTCCTGTCGTGTTTGGAGGCTGAGGAAGACCAAACCGATGATGAGCAGGTCCTGGGGCAGGTTGAACTTCCTCAGCTGTCTGAGGAAGAACAACCTCTGCTGTGTCTTCTTCCTGATGGAGTCTATGTGGGAGGTCCACTTCAGATCCCGGGAGATGGTGGATCTCAGGAACCAAAAGGAGTCCACAGTAGACACAGTGTTGTTAAAAATGGAGGTGGTGGGGTTCTCCTGAAGTCCACTGTCATCTCCACAGTCTTGAGCGGGTTCAGCTCCAGGTTGTTCTGACCACACCAGAGGACCAGCTGTTCCACCTCCTGTCAGTATGGGGCCTCATCACTATCTTGGATAAGACCAATGATGGTGGTGTCGTCCGCTAACTTCAGGAGTTTCACAGAGAGGCCCCCTGAGGTGCAGTTATTGGTGTAAAGGGAGAAGAGCAGTGGGGAGAGCACACACCCCTGGGGGGCGCCGGTGTTTACTGTCCGTGTGCTGGATGTGATGGACCCAAGATGTTAATGAAGTTACAGAGTTTTGTGTTTTATGTCTGGAGGGCTCACAGCATCCTCGAGGGCGGATCACACCTCGGCTATCACCTGTTTGAACTAATGCTACAGGGTCTATAAATCAAACTCTAACAACCTTTATCTGAAAGCAATCGTTGTACTCAACACTGACTTTGCAATTTTATATATGAAGGGGAGTTTGCACTGAAAGGTGCACACTGCATGTGAATAATAAACTCAAAATCTTGGTATTTTAAGAAACAAAAGCCAGGTATCTGCATTTTGTCACTTTACAAACTCTTCACTAATTAACACACCTATCTCCTGGTGTATCCCTCTTTTCCTTCTTTGCTGTAGCATTGTTGGTTTTATAAAGTCACCATCCTTCCTCATTATGTCAGTGTCACTTAAGGCTAGGAGAAAAAGGAAATGATCACCAAATGTTCACTTTACTGTGAGCGCCTTCAGCGCATAAGGCAGAAGTTTGATTGATATCATCCAGCTTTGAAAACAGGAAAATGATGAATCTGAAACACTGATTTCTGGTCACATATCAGTGTTCATGGGTCTGAGTCTGACCTGTTTCATCCTCTAACTTTAACCTTTTCGAGACATCTGATCTTAACAATGGTTGTTCAGGGGTCAGCATAAGGTACCTGGTCTGGACATTACAAAACAACATCCACTAATCTCAAGTGGAAAACTATACTTGCATCTCAGCAAATGGTAAGCACAGAGGGGAGGCTGTCACCCCCTTTCTGGTCCAAATTTTGAAAAACTTGCACATTAGTGCCCTCTTGGGAGCCAAAATGTGCACCAAAGTGTTCCCCAGGGAGAAAAAGGATGCACCTAAATGCCCTCTTTGGAGCAAAATCACATTTCAGTGCCTTCTTGGGACTGAAATGTGCGCTAAAGTTCCCTCTTGGGAGTTGAAACACACTTCATTGCCCTCTCAGGACCCAAAACCTGGGCCAAAGTGCCCTCTTGGGTGCAATAACATACTGAATCGCCCTCTTGGGGGCAAAATATGTGCTAAAGTGCCAGATTGGGAGCCAAAACTTGAGCTTTAGTGTCTTCCTGTTCCCTTTGTTGGATGAAAAAACAAGACCCACGTTTGGGTGACCTGAGCTCCTCCCTGCCAACATCTGTCCCCACCCTCATCAGGAGGATCAGACCAGTCAGTGTTTTTGTGGTGAGATAATATCTCAGCTGATGTTTTCATTATTCAAGGCCCATGTAAATAGAATCAGAATCAGAATCAGAATCAGATTGGTTTTTATTTACCAAGTATCTCAAGAATACAAGGAATTTGACTCCAGTTTAACCACACTCTCTCTGTACAATTGTAAATACACACAAAATATTACAAAATAGGAAAAAAATAAAGCTTAAGCAGTGAGAAAAAATAATGATAAAGAACTTTGTACAAAGAAGAATAAAAATATATTCACATTTAAGTTAAAATAAAATAAAAATAGTGCACTGAAAGGATGTCAAAGAACTGTGCAAGTTGCAAAAAAAAAAAAAAAAAAAGAAAGGAAAGGAAAGGAAACATGATTGTGCAAAGAGAAACAGACAGGCTGTAGCTGTACATGAGGTGTATGAGTTATTGTTTTATGGCAGGGTAAATTGTTCATCAGTGTGACCGCCTGGGGAAAGAAACTGTTCCTGTGTCTGGATGTCCTGACGCACAGAGCTCTGTAACGCTGGCCAGAGCAGAGGGGTTTAAACAGTTAGTATCCAGGGTGTGAGGGCTCTGCAGAGATTTTAAAGATACTAAATCAAGTTCACATCTTGGTCCAGAGAAGGATTTTTTACAGGTAAAGCCACCTGTGTGAATGATCAATGAGAGTCTGAACCACAGTTATTAAGAAGACGAATCTGGAGAAGGCGAACTGGTAGTAAGAGTCCTGATTTCCCCTGTTTAGCCGTCACAGAGCGGTAACTCAGTGTTCCTCTTTTTTCCTCTTCTATCCTGTTAGGAGCATCTCTCTCACTCTCTTTTTCTCTCTGTCGCTCTCCCTCGCTCGCTCTGCTCTGATTGACTGTCATCACATCTGACAGCACAGGCAAGCCAAAGATGATAAACAAGACATTTACACCAAGGAGACATCCTCGGCTGTCCACACACATAAACAGGCACAGATACACAGGACAGGGGGAGAGGAAGCAGCCACACACGGTCCATCAGCTGACAGTGAATGATCCCTGTCACATAGCTGAAAACTACACCTGTGCTCAAAAGGTGGGCTGGATGTTTTTACCCCTCAGGAGAAATAAAAACTGTGATTTCACGTGGAATTTTTAGCAAAGTGATGGTTCAGATCTCACCATTTTACCTCCATGGATGCGTGCACAGACTCACCTCAGCTCTTTGAACGGCTCAGCCCTGACGTGTGGCGTCTCCAGTGATTTGCTGAACACGGCTCCTTCGGCCCCTGAAATCACAGAACACAACATCAGACGAACAGCCTCCATCAATTGAAACCACCAAGCCCTCTCATCCAATCAATGGACATAATCTCTGCAGACTCTGCCGATCTATACGCCGCTCGTCAGTGTGCGTGGCGGCTCCTCAGCTCTCTGGAACTCACTGATAACATGCACTCAGACTTGTTCTGAAGGGATGAGATATTATGGACAGTAATTTCAAAACTTTTTTACAAAGAGAAAGAACATTTTCAAAGCCTAAAAGCAGGAACCTTTTATTGTGGTAAGGAACTATTGGCTGTGAATAAAAACCACATCAACAGGTGAGCCACATGCTCATATATACATCCCTACAAAGGGTAAACAGGAAGTAATGCAACGCGAAAAACTGTCTGCAGGGACCAAAAAACAGTTTAGTGTATTTTCTGGGCTACAAGTCATCCTTTTTCATAGTTTGGCTGGTCCTATGACTCAAAGCAAGGAGTGACTTTCATATCAAATAAATGAGGTGCTGTTATTGGATACTTTTATAGACAAAGATCACTAAAATCATACATGTAGAAAATTGATGAGGAAATATCTTTTTGGCCTTGATGGCACTGTGCACTAGCAACTCTGCATCCCCAGCTTAAACAGCCTGACAGCTCTCAGTGTTTAGCACCTGATATCATGATTTAGAGAAATAAAAGTCTACTTGCGTCTTCTTCGCTCTCTGTTGTAGACAGTTTTTCTGGATTTGAGTCACAAACTAGTTACAAAACTGCGGTGACTTTTTAAGTGTGGACATTTATCTGATGGAGCTTATTTAAGCTCAAACAGCACTGGTCTATTCAACACTCACAGTAGATCAGGGGAGGGCATAGTAAGAGGAGCACAGGTGGAGAAGAGAAACTGAAACTTAAGTATGGTCACAGGTACAAGGTGCTGTTAGAAAAATATTTTAACCTTAATGTATACAAATACTTACTTATCAAAGTTATATGTAAATAGTTTTCTCTGTAAATACTGTAAACATACCAAATCAATCTAAGTAAATGTGACTTGTAGTCCAGTGCAACTTATATGTTTTTTCCTCCGGACACATTTTTTTGACTAGTGTGGCTTATATTCCAGAAAATATGGTATTATATCACATCATATGCCAACTCATTACCTTTTATCAAATCGGGATAGTAACATACATTCCCCTGATATATATCCCCTCAGTACTCTTAAGCCCAGTACCAGAGCGTTGTAGTCCAGGACTTTAAATGTGGTCTCCCCATGATTCATCACATTTTGTTTGCAGCTTTTGTCCTGATAACAGGCTTTTCCAATCTACAGGTCTGGTTTGAACATCCAGTGATTTTTAACCAGCATGCACTCACATGACAAATCTGCTCCCCATAAGAAGAGCCTCTTTTGAATGACATAATTGTTTTTGTGGTGTTAGCTTGAATGATAGCAGCGGCTGCTTCCTTCCTTGGTCCGGCATAAAGTATTAGAGATGCAGGCTCACACAAAACCCTCTAAAACTCAACAGGATGAACTGTTTTTCTAACACGCTGAGACACAGACAGTTCATTTAGATAGAAAATGACGAAGTAATGGAAAAAATAAAGTAAAAGATGCAGTAGAGAGCCAGATAAATGCTGGATTCTGGTTTTGGGTTACTGCTGCTTGTGTGTAGTTCACGACCGTCACCAATCACTGAAATTATTCCTGGAGGGAGTTTCTTCTGTGCTTTTTGTGTCTCTATATTTCATCACCTCTGAGATACTCCAGGCCACAACTGATTATATCTGCCCCTGGTCGGCCTCATAAACACACACACACGTTCACACACGTATACACATGGACACACAGCTGCTCACACAGACACATTAATCTTTAATGGCACCATTTATTTTCTCTGCAGACCCCCCCAGCCCCCCACCGGTCCATGAAGGTGTCAGCCAGCTGACGTATGGTCGCTGTCTGCTCAGTATTCATGTGGAGCTTGATCAGAAAATCAGATAGATCAAGTTTTATTCTCAGAGGTGGCCATGAATAGAGCCGTCACTCTCCGCTGAATACAAATAAAGACTTCAGGGACAAATGTACACATCTGCAGGGTCACAGGGTCATTTAATGTGAGTGAACGTCTCATCGTGCATCTCTCAATCAGTGTCCAAAACGTAGCAGGAGCTCAGCTGAGAGAGGATGTTTAAGCCTGGACAAAATATCAGGCCACCAAGTCCAGCTTACAGAATATCAGCTGCTGTCATCAGCACCTACTTCTCTACTGTGTCTGATTTCACCAGGGTCATATGTGATGCTCCCTGCACTTCCTCGTGCACAGGTAGAATACCAAAGCCTGATGTGGGAAGAGCACACTGCCCCTTCCTCCCAGCATCATATGTATTCTCACTAATGTGTGCTATTTTCTGAAAAACAGTGGAGGTGTGCTTTACCTGCCCCAGGCTTTGACATACCACACAAGCACGTGAATGGTCAGGAAGACTTCCAGAAGTTAGCCATGCTGCTAAAGTTGAAGTATTGGATGCAGATAAGGATGTTGTCCTGACTCATAAAATACCTTGGTCAGCAACAATTCCTTCCAGAATTCCAAAGAGCTGGCTCAAATACTTTTTTCAGAAAATCAGAAGGTATGTTAGTCAGAAAATCAGAAGGTATGTTAGTCAGAAAACCAGATGGCTTGTTTGTCAGGAAATCTGAAGGTATGTTGGTCAAAAGGCCACTAAGTCCAAAATCAGAAGGCCTATTAGTCAGAAAAAACAGAGGGCCTGATAGTCAAAGGGCCTCTAAGTTGGAAATTTTGAAGGCCCATTAGTCAGAAGACTTTTAAATCAGCAAAATTAGAAAGCCTGTTAGTCAGAAAATCAGAAGACCTTTTAGTCAGAAAATGTAGATGGCCAGTCAGTCATATGGATCATTAGTTAGAAGGCCTTACAGTCAGAAAATCAAACGGCCCATCAGTCAGATGGCCTGTTGGTCAGAAAATCAGATGGTTGGTTAGGTAGAAGGCCTACTTGTTAGAGAACCAGAAAGCCTGTTAGCCAGGTTTAAGAATAGAGATTAAGGATATCAACTAAATATAAGACACAAATCAGACTAACTGTCCCTCTGAGAAAAGGGCAGATTTCTGAAACAAGTTTGATAAGGGTCACTAAACTGTGCTGGTGCATACCTATTTGCAACACTTTTTGGGATGTTTGAATAAAGTCTGAAACAAGTAACAGCTTGTTTGTTACTCAAATTTTAGCTCTCAACTCAAACCAAAAAATCAGCTGAGAGTATTTCAAAAAACTTGTTAGTTGAGACACTTGTTAGTCAAGGTACCACTGCTTGTTCACAAAATTTATGTAGCTCATTTCTATAAGTGCTAGAAATGTGTGTAAGTGCTGATGTAGATTTTTTTTAACCTTTTTTTTTCACTTGCGAAGCTAATTCCATTAGCATGCTAAATAGTTTTTTACATTACATGTTAGAATCAAGCGAACAGCTTTGTTTTTATGGCTAAACATAATTAGTTAATATCTGTTAAAGATGGGTACACTGCTAAGTTACACTGTGTTTGCTTCTTATGAGTCTGGAAATCTTTTGTATTAAAAGTTTTACAGTAACTGTGTTTGTGAGGTCTCAGAAGAATCAGGAAGAAACAGCCTCTCATTTTACAAAGAGCTGTTCCCTCTGTTTAATACTTAATGACATCCTGTTGTGATTACTAAATGTACATCTAATGGGTACACAGCCAAAAATGCTGCTTGTACATCTTTCTAAAGCTGGGTTTGATTTGATGTAAGCTTTCAGGATCTAAAGAAGAATACAGTTAAATCTTTGTCATAGTCATTACAGCAGATTGAAAAACTTCCCATATTGATGCGGGATCAATCTGTGGATCCATACAGCATCATGGTGTATGCTGTGTTTGCTTTCTGATTGAAGTTACATAGCTCCCTGTGATGACCACAGCTGGAGAGTTTCTGGAGATAAAAGTATATTTTTCATCACTAATGGCCCCAGCAGGCCTTTAATAATCTTTTAGTATTCAGTCCACTTTGCCTTATGAAACATTAAAACAATCCTTAAATGTATTAAAGCAGAAAACTGCAAATTAAGAGGTCGATTGAGGTCCACTAAAAGCAAACAGTTTATTTCACACTGCTGACAGAGTGAATATTTTTGTGTTTGAACTTTTTTCAGAGAGGGATGAAATGATGTGTTGAATAAAATAAAATGACACACTTTTTGAGGCGCAGTGGCAGCCTGGAGCAAACTGAAGAGCTGTGTTGTTTTTATTCAGGCCAAGAGCTGGAATTTCTGTTGTATTTTAACTCACGTTTCAGCTGCAGGGTGGCAGAGACATGCAGCGAGGCTTCTCCACTCAGCCTTACTCTAACTTACTGAGCTGAAGGTGTTTAAATATCAACACAGTCAACTTTGTTTGTCCTCTGAGATGACACAAAGTTTCCACACAGATTGTAGTTTGTGTGATGTCACCGTTTGTTTCTGAAGCTGGGTTTTGGAGCCCACCAAAGATTGGCTTTTGATTGGGCATGTGTCTGTGTGGTTTCTGGTGTTTCTGCAGAAAGCCTCATGTGGACACTCAATGACCTGCAGTTTTTAACTCTTGTGAAGCATTGACATAAACATTTTCTGTTTGCATGGTTTATATCAACTTTAACATCTATTTGTGTTGATGTTTTAACAATAATGGATGAAAAAGAAATTTTGATCCCCACAGATGGCTTTTGGATTCTGATCCCCACAGATGGCTTTTGGATTCTGACCTCTAACTCATATGTTCTTGTTTAGTTTCCACAGCTGGGTCTCCGTCTTTATTGAGCAGCACTGACTCGTTGTGATGAGCTGTAGCCGTTCCCAGTGCACCCTGGCTCCCTGTCACTTCAGATCTGCTCCTGTTTTTCAGGATCTGTGCTCAGCTCAGCTCACCGCTCGGTGTGAAAGCTTGAAGTGTGTCTCATAGCGTGAGCTCTTTTGAATCACGGCCTCAACACTTGAACTCTTTGAAACACATTTAGTCGTGACTATTGATCTGCACCTGATGCTTTGTTGATCTGATGCACCTGAGCGGCTCGGTTTACTCGTGCTGAGCCACCGAATCGACACCACAGTCAATCACAGCCTGAGGGCGAGTGGAGCAGGGCATCACTTTGTCTTTTTTTAATGCTTCAGACTTCTAGTTTATCTCAAACAGGCCACACGGCTGATTTTGAGACTTGGGGCTCGATTCACTAAAGTATCCCTGTTGTTTTCACTTTATAAACCTCTGCAAATGAGACAGAATACACTAACTAATTTACAAAGCAAACAGGAAAGGGTTAATGTTAGACAAACTGAGCTGCAGCGCAAACCTCGTCCCTGTGCATCAGTGGTTTTTACTAAAAAATTCAGACGTTAAGCAGGCACTGTGTTGGCCGTCAAACAGATGAGGGTTTTTGGTAATTTCATCTGTAGATGCTGTTTTTGCTCATTCTAGGGAAGAGGTTTTGCAATTAATGAAATTTGTAGCATATCCATGATGAGTAATTCTCTACATGGGGATAGATGTGGACTCAGGATGAGTGCACACAGCTCAGCTCTGTGCAGCAGAGAGCAGAAGTGCTACCAGCTCAACTCAGTCACAATTGGATGCAAAATAAGACCAAACTGCACTGAGCTGTGTTTTTGTGCTTGAATTTCAATAGGACAGTTTGATTTGTGAGTAAGACAGAGACAAAGCAGGCATCGGGGACAAATGATGCATAACTCTTAGAGCCAATCGTGATTGGAATCAATTCTCAGAGAAGCTTCTCCTCCAAAAGAGTGTATTTCTGCTCTTGTCATCACCTGATAATCAAGTTAGGTTTCAAACCTTGAAGAGGAGCCAAGCTTCTTGTCAGAAGGCCCATTAGTCACAAAATTGGATGAAATCAGATATTTTTCATTCTCCATTGGACTTGTTCTGATTAACAGTTTTTCTGATTTTCTGACTAATGGATCTTCTGATTAACAGGCCTTCTGTCCATTGGACTGGCTGGTAGAAGACCTTGTGTGAAACAAGCTTTTTTACTCACAGGCCTTTTGATTAACATTTGGTCTGATTTTCTGACTTAAAGGCCTTCTGGTTTTCTCATTAATAATCCCTCTGACTAACAGACCTTCTGACTAGAAGGCTTTCTGTCAAACAAGCTTTCTGACTAACAGGCCTTCTGACTTAACATGGGGTCAGATTTTCTGACCAACAGGCCATCTGATTTTCTGACTAACAGGCCTTCTGTTTTTACTGTTTTTATTCTCTTTAACAGATTTTTATTTTATTTTTTTTAAACTTGCTTTTATTTGATTGTGTTCTAAGACTGTGCAGCACTTTGGTCAACCTTGGTTGTTTTTAAATGTGCTATATAAATAAACGTGATTGATTGATTCTGATTTTTTGCCCTATGGCCTTCTGTCTAGTGAGTCTTCTCTGAGCTGAGGTCTCTGGACTGAATGGGGTTGGTAAAGCAGTTTGGAAGGAAGGGGAGTTCCAAATACAGTTTTTTTTTGTGCAGATCAGTGAGACTAGTTCAGCTTTCCGACTTAGTGATGGCAGGTTTGCACACAAATAATTACTCAGAAGAAAAAAAAAGAAGAAGAGGAAAACACGCTCGTTGCTTGATGCTTTTCTAACTCTCCCAACCTGTGCAGAGGAAAACAACCCCAGATCTCACAGCCAGGTCTGTATATTTCCATCATGCATTTTAACAACTCTCAGGCTGGAGTTGGAAAATATGCAGGGTGGCAAACTAGTAAGAGACAACGGGTGGGTTGACCATCACGTCTAGAAACCTCATTAACAGTAGAAGCTTGCTGCATGGAGTTCCAGTCACATTTTTCAACTTCACTACACAGAGCTGTTCTAAATAAACGTGCTGCATTCTGTCAAACACACATAATTGGTGAGCTCCCACATAAATATTACATCCACACTGACACGCATGACGTGCATTAGCATGTGCAGCCACAGCACTTACTGTACCCACTCATTAAGCTGCTGTATGTATTTTTTATTAATGCATAGGTGTGATAATAACAGTGTAAGCGTGTACAGAAGTGCTGCTGGAGGCAATGAACTACATGTGAGTTACTAAGACTGACTGCATAAAACTTGCGATTTTTCAGGTCACGTTCATCCATATAAAAACTGCAAACTTCTGCAGACAGAACGAGCTGCCTTGCAGAGAAATAAAACCTCCAAAGTTTAATATTTACCCCTTTAATTTTCCTCTTTCTGCCCTCTATTATCTCCCTCTCATATACCATCGTCTGCCGGCTCCATTTTCTCTTCCACAGACTCTATAATATCCTTTTCTTTCAGTATTTCAGTCAGACTGGAGGTGTAACCGGCTGCTCTTTTCAATAAATAGCCGGCGCTCCCTGCTGAGGAGCTTTGCCCTTTCTCCTCTGAATCCTGTAAGCAAATCAGCAGCTTTTATTACAGGCGGCCATACTCCGTCTCGACAGTAAGTTTTAGGCTGTCAGAAAATGTCTGCAGCCAGAGGATTAGAGGGAGCAACAAGAGAGAGTCGGTATCAAAGTGAGGAAGAAAATGAGGCGCTAACTAGCCGTCAGACGGATGGATCTGTCTGCCTTGACTTGTCACGTAGAGTTTACAGCCTCTGGATTACAGCTGGTTTGGAAAGACAATCCAGTGACATTTTCTCCAGGTGAATATGAATCATTCACCTGAGGTTGTATCGCTCCGAGTTCCTCGACTTCTTTTCTCCTCTCATCCACCTAAACATGCTGACAAAGCTGCAGGAGTGACAGCTGAGCCCCGACAGTGATCGGTGAGAAAGTGAGAGATGTTTTAACAACCCTGGCATGACATGAGCGATGGCAGAGATGCAGCAGCCATTCAGGGTGTTGTCTGCGGCATCCAAGCTGTCAACATTGCAGAATTACACAACAACAAGTAAACAACAACAACAACAACATTGCGTGTGTTTGTGCACCTTTGCAGGCTCTTGAGAGTGGTAAACAGCTCTGATCAGCAGCTAGAATCATACATTTGTCAGGACCTGCAGGAGATGAGGCTAAACTTTGGTTCTGATGTGATAAACAGAAGAGAAAGAGGTTTTCGTGTCTGGTCATCATTATCTCTGCTCACCACAGGCTGGCATGTGATGTCAAGACGAAAAGGCCAAATTATCCCACTCTGGTTCACCGCCCTGACCCCGGAAATGTGCAGGACTTTCCTCACGCACAGCCTTACATTCCGTCTTCCTTCTGCTTCTTCTGGTTTGTTGGCATGCAACAAATTGGCTCCGATGCGATGCTCTACTTCCCTATAACTGAGATATTTTGGGGATTTATCAGCAGACATGTTTTCTAACACACTACAGCAGAATTTGTTTGCATGTACTGATAATCAACACGCCCAGATGTCTGTGTATGACTGCAGCTTTTCCTTTCCATCTGTCACAGTGCTGTTTAGCAATGATACAGTTAAGTTGCATGGGAACACAATGCTGCACAATTCTGTCATGGTGATATTTGAAAGTAGCAGCATTGGGGAGCAAGATTATACAGATATTACAAAAAAAAAACAAACAAAAAAAAACAGCTGGGCAAGTTACTTTTCCAATCATTCTGTCCACATCCAGACATAAGGTGGACACTATCTGCAATGGGACGGCTCAGGTAGTGAACCATTAGATAACCAACAAAGCTTTAATCAGTTTAAAGTGGGGGTGTTCTTTTTTTTTTTTTTTTTTTTTTAGTCTGTATTCTGTCTCTGTAGTATCTTTGCATGATTTGTAGTTAAAACAACTTCCTGCTCCACAAAACCCCTTCACTCTGATTGGCTAGCCCACTGGAGGCCTGAACTAGATCCATCCCTATGAGATGACCTCATCATTTCAGCAAGAAGGTCTTGTTCAACAGCTATGTTTTAGAATGGAGTGTTTTGATAATTTTACAGAGATATTATATTTCTACAACAAATGAATATGTAGAGGTTTGAAAACCTGCTCACGCTCAGTTTGAATATCCAGCATTGGTACTTTGATTAAAATATTGGCAAGCAGAATACCCCCTCTTTAAGTTTTAACCTTTGGTTTTATATGTAAATCAATGATGCTATGCTGTCGCAGGGCTGTGTGAATTTTATTGCAGACATGTTTTTTTGTAAAATTTTGCATTAGCATATTTAGCAGGAAATTGTGACCAGAAGGTGATAAAGGAGTATAACTGTGTTCTGCACAAAGAATAAACCAAGCAGGAACCTGCAGCATTGAAAAGGGCGTCAATGAGGAAGTGCAGAATCGATCTGTCCTATTTTCCTCTCTGAGGCAGTTGCACATGACAGATGACGCATCGTCTTCATCAGGGAAGCACCTGAGCCTCAGTAATCAGTCAGTGTTCAAGACAAAAATGACTGAGGTGACTGATGAACAGATCATCTGATTATCATGTCACACTTCATTCTTATGAAAAGGAGGTAAATGCAGAGAGGAGCACGCTATGTGCTATTTTTTGATTGGTCTCCCATTTTCGCACAAGCCTTGGATTAAAAAAAATGCATACTAGTATTTTTCTCATTTGAAACTTGTGGAAGTAAAGACAGAAGTCTTTTATTTGTTAATTCCAGGATAAATAAAAGTTGTGAGGCTCATGAACATGCCGGCGGCATGGCTCCAGGGAGAACTTCCTGTTGTTTAATCCGTTCAGCGTTGTAGCTCTGATTGAAATATTCAAACAGTTGTTGAATAGACTGAAATTAAATTCGTGTTGCCCACAGGAGGAAATAAAATAAGTTTTATTAGCAGCTGCATCAGGTTTAATTTTCTCTCCATCTCCTACCTGAGAAACGAATGAAAGTCCCATCAGTGTCGGCTGTAATTTGGATCTGGTACTAATTGGCGAATGTTAGCATGCTAAAAGTGTGAGCCAAGTTGGAGGAGTGATACTCAGCACTTAACACTCTTCCTTTTTCATTTTCTAATTTTACAGACCTTTTATGAACCTCCACACCCGTATCTGCCTTGGGTTCTGTTCGAAGGGAGCGGTCTGCAGTATTTCACTCTCTGGATGAGTCTGTCACTCTTTGGCAGCTCTTAACTCTACGTATATGTGTGCTTTAAACCACTTTAAAGGTTGGCTCTGTGGCCCTGCAAGTTCTCTCTGTGCTCTCAAAGTCTTAATAAAATGTTGTTTCCTCCATGTTACCCACAATTTCCTCTCCAAACAGCTCAGGTTAAATAAACAGAAAAACTGAGGGATTGGCTGTTGTTGCTGAGCAAATGGCAGGTAACACACACAAATTGGCAAATGTCACTGATGAATTGGCAGGTGTCATTAAGGAGTTGGCAGGTGTCACTGACATAACAGCAGGTGTTCAAGAGCAAATGGCAGCAGCCAATGACCAACTGACTGATGTCAGTGAGCCACTGGCAATAGTCAATGAGTGATTGGCAGGTATCAGTGAACAATTGGCATGTGTCATAGAGGGATCGGCACGTGTAAATGAGGAATTGGTAGATCACAATAAGAAACTGGTAGGTACCGATGAAGGTGTGGCAGATGTCAATGAGGCAACTGCAGATGTCAATGAGCAACTGGCATGTGTCAATGAGCAACTGGCAGGTGTCAATAAGCAATTTGTAGGCTTCAATGAACGATTGGCAGATGTCAATAAGTGACTAGCAAGAGTCAATGAGCAACTGGCAACATTTAATGAGTGAATGGCAGGTATTAGTGAGCTAATGGCAGGTGCCATTGAAGGATTACCAGGTGTCAATGAGTGACTGGCAGATGTCAATAAGGGATTGGTAGGCATCAATGAGGGTTTGGCAAATGTCAGTGAGCTACTGGAAGGTGTCAATGCGCAATCGGCAGGTGTAAATGAGTGATTGGCAGCCTTCACTCAGCAATTTGCAGGTGCCACTGTCTAATTGGCAGGCGACTCCCAGGAATGGCAGGTGTTGCAGAGGGATTGGCAGAATGCACTAAGTGATCAAACACATACAATAAGCTACTTTTGGATCTCAGCCATACTGGTCTTTTGGGTGTTATAAAAAGTGTTACTCTTTAGTCGTGGTTTTAGTCCCTAATTTTTCTGTCCTCACTCTGGGCCTCTCTCTTTATTCACCAATTTTTCTCTCCCTATCCCCTCATTTCTCTCTAGCCACCCAGTGCTGCCGTTCTTTATCAGGACGAGTTGCCTGCTGACATGAAACCCCATTAAGCAAATCTTGACGAGGCCTCCAAAGCACGGCTGATTTATCCTGCTGCATGCTTCATAAGTTTCTGATTGATGTCAAACGATGAGGACAGAGGAAAAACAAAAACTAAAGAGAGGAAAGAGAGGAAGAGAGGTGGAGTCTGAGAGGAACAGAAGATGAAGACAGAGGAGGAGAGCGTGTCAGCAAGGTCAGGTTTTGGGAAACTCCTAATGAAATTATCTCAGGGAAGGAGGCGTAATATTTTGTCTGAAGGAAGTGGAAATAAAACCTGGGGATGTGTTTTATTGATCGCTTGTGCAGTCTGTTTGGACATGTTTACGAGGCAAATAGAAGGAGAGAGAGAGATGATGAGAGGAGCGATGAAAAAAGAGGGAACAAGTCGGGAAAGAACGAGTCATGAACTGCGTGTGAATGCAGGTCGGAGGTATCGATCAGAGTCTGCAGGCTGCTCATCGAGCGGCAGCAGATGAGAACTGATTACAGCTGTTAAGAAGCACATGAGAGCTGATAAGAGTCAGACATGTCCCACGCCTTGCTCTCACCATCACTGACTCTGAAAGACATCCTGAATACAGACAGCTGTCCGCTGAGTGACCTCCGTCAGCTGTGGAAATATCGGAGGGTTACAGGTATTCATGATTCCCCTCTTTATATTTCATCAGGATTTGAAGAGGACAAAAGCTCTCCCTGTAGGTGGAGCTGTGGAAATCCTACTAAAGGCGGATACGACAGGAGAAAGTCAAGCCTAACCGGAGTGGAATAAATAGAATGGAATGGAATAGATCAATAGTGAAATGAACAGGCCAGAATGGGGAGAAAAACACACTGAAAAATCTTAAGTGGTCTTTTTTGTAAAGATTGACTCACATGATGTTAATAGTCTCGGTTATCATCTGGTAGCTTAGCATGGTTTGTCGGTATGTTGACCTTTGTAGTTAGGCACTTTTTCACACTGTAATGTAATCCTACTATAAGGGGATAAAACATGTGAACAACAAGCCCACCGAGAATGGAATAAATAAAATAGAATGAATAAAGTGGAACAAAATGAAAGCATGGAATGAAAAGGAGTAAAATAATGGAAAGGAATGGTATGAAATCTGAACTAATCGAACAGAATAAAATGGATTAGAAGAAACAGAAACAAATAAAATGGAATAAAAGCCTGGAATGGAATAAGAAAAATGGAGTGGAAACAAGTAAATAAACATGGAATGTAATAAAAAGGAATGGAACATATGGATTCAATAAAAAATATTTATAAATAGAACAGAATAGAATGGTACAGAGAGCAAGGGATATAAGGAGATAAAGAGATTGAAATAAATAGGATGCATGGAATGGACTGAATAGAATGGAACATAATTGACTGAAATAAATGGAAACCAATGGAATGGAAAAAAAAAGCAGGAAATGGATCAAGATAAAGGAAATAGTAAAAAATAGAAATAAATAGAAAGTAGTGGAATGGTACCAATTAGATGGCGCAAAATGGGCTAAATAGAGTGGAATGAAAATGATATCACAGAATGGAATAGAGTGAAATAGAATGTAACAGATCAGTGGAGAACCAAACAAAACAGAATATAAATTCTTAAGTGTTAGTAGTAGGAGATTAACTACCTGGATGTTAACAATCTCTGAAGATGGATACTTTTTGGCAGTGTAGTGTTGTTTGTCAGTGTGGTGATCTAGTAATCAGACTGTGATACCCTGACTTAACCTCATTTTTGAAGAACGTTTCTTGAAACATTTAAAAGTCAGTCATACTTCAAACTTCTGATGAAATAATTTGGAAAAGCGTCACTCTGAAAAGTTTTCAACCTGCTCCAAACCAGAAGTTTCAAAAGTAAGCCCAAACTTTCTTCAAGGTGTCTCAGAATCTCACATAAATCATATAAACAGGGTGAAATCATATGAAAAGTCATTATATCCATGGTTTTTGGAGTGGACACACTTTAAAATCAGTATGAATGGAAAAACAGGAAGTTTTGCATGAGTGCAGTATAACCACAGAACTGTAAACCCCATGGCTTTAGAGACGTCAACATCTTAGGATGAATCTGACTTTTTCCGTCTGACAGGACTTCCCCTTATGCTTACCAGTTCAACAGTGTTTCCCAAACTTGTGTGGAAGTATAGCCTGTTAAACAGAACATCTTTTTCATGGGTCTTTGGAAAACTTTCATCACAATAAAAATGTTCTTAGGTTGATATCTACAAAATGTACAAAGACAGATATTGGATGATAATCTTTGGAGTATTTAGCATTAATTAATTTTTGTTTGTCAGTTTCTGTCTCAACTTCTTGGGTGAGAGATAAATCTGTCATGAAGCAGTGACGGTCTGTGGATGAATTATTCATCTCTGACTTTATTTCCACACTCTGCTGAAATGAATCAAGACCAGCAGCGGTCTCGATGGTAGGAAATCAATCTGGTGTTGAGTTTGCTTTGGAAAATGGTCTGCAGGGATGTAAAGAATATATCAGTCATAGTTAATGAGCTATAACATTAAAGTATAATACTTCATTATAACTGGAGGGGGAAATTACACCCTTGAGATCTGCACACACCTCTTTTAGGTAATTTTTCAGTGTCAGACTAATGCCTTCCTTCTCCTTGCTGATGGAGCTCAGGTTGGCTTAGTCAGTGAAAAATATGCCAAACATGCTGACACACTGTTTGTGTTGTTTTTTAATCATTAGACTCAGCTTATGTCGCTCATTAGGAGTGTCTCACATGGAGGAGGATGACGTCAGCTCGGAGAGAAAATGAACCTTTGATTCTGCTGCTGTTTGAGTTTGTTAAGACATCAGCACCAATCAATAAACTCCTCTGCTGGTTTTAGGTGATGAACGTGTTTATCTGACTCGGAGTCTTGCTCTTCTCTGAGTTTGTCTTCAGAGCGTCAATCAGTGATGTGTCAGCGAGCTGCTCTAGGAGGAGACGGTTTAACTTTAAACTGCCGTTAAACCTCTGGAGTATTTTTCTATCAGCTCTAAAATCCCCACCAACCATCTGCTGCTAAACCCTCCTCTGGGACAGAACGAAGGGCCGTTAAGAGCTCCACCACCAACCCCAGACTTCAAATCCTAAGCACAGGTAACAGCTCCAAACGGTTGTCTGAAGATTTAAGCTTTTAAACTTAACATTCGTCACTTGAGCGATTTAGTGTCTGTTTTAAAGTTTGTGAGACGAGAGCTGCTTGAAGAAGTTGTCTGATTTATGAAGACGCAGTGCGATACATCACGTACCGTCACTTTAATGAAAGCTTTATTTTTCTCCCCAACAGCTAAACACGTTTAAATGAAGATTGTGTCTGTACATTTAAGATATGTCAGTGTGATTCAAACAGCATATAAATAAACGGTCAAGATGAAAGACAGAAAACAGAGGAAACGTCAGCCTGCCACATGGCAGCCTGGAATCACCAGAAACATTGAATTAAGACTCATTAAAGAATAATCAGGGGGTACTTTTTGAAGAGGAGGTATTATTCTTTCTCATATTGTAAAAATGGTTGTAAAGTATCAATCTTGGATGTTTGGACTGAGTGTATGCACATTTTCAAACCTCCACACACTCATATGTTGTAGAAATCCCTGAAAGTGTCCTTAAACTGATTCAGACTACCCAAATCTCCACCAGATCCATCCAGACTTGCCAAAATGATGAAATCATCCCCTTTATCTCCAAACTGGTTCATTTCACGTTGGAGGGGTAGGCCTCAAATACCAAAATTTGCTCAAAGCTCCACCCTCCAACAGGCCTCCAGAGGGCTGGCCAATCAGAGTGAAGGGGGTTTGTGGAGTGGGAAGCTTTAAAGAGACAGCAGCGCAAACTAAGTGTGTCAGACAGAGATGAAGGGTTACTAAAGCACAGGGAGAGAAAATAGTACTTTGTATCTCCCCACCAGAGGACGCTGTCTCTTAAATTGTGGTAGGATAATTCTCTTCTCTAGAGTAAGACAGCTGAACTTGAGATGAGATGATCTTCTTAGCTTTTACACAACAGCTTAATAACAATAACAACAACAACAACAACAACAACAACAACAACAACAACAACAACAACAACAACAACAACAACAAAACTTGTTACCCTTAACGAATGTGAGCACAAAGCTATAGCTTAGATTGTTGTTAGCTAGCCAACTAGTGGTTACACTGTTGTTAGCCTTGATGCTAGCAAGAAATTCCAGATGGGGTTAGTCATCACATTTTTATTTTTGTCTTGTCTTATGTATATGAATATGTTATGTAAGGTCGGCTGGCCTCAACATGTGTTTCCTGTTCATGTTCCTAGCTCATTTTGTGTTAAGAAGATATAAGTTGTGTATTTTTCAGCTTTCTGATGCAAATAAAATTTAAAGTTTTGTTCTGTCCTCTAACCCTTTTAAAATATTTTTTCCATGATGGGTGTTGAGGAAATTTCAGGAATCTTGACACTTGATGAAGAAGACTCAGGAGAAATAGTTTATATAGCTCAATCGAGGAGAAAATGACAGACAATACACATGTTGCCCTTTGTAATGCAAAGTCAATTCTAACAGACCAGTCCGTGTGCTCAGTATTTAGTATTCTTGCGATTGGGATTGCTATGTCTATATATCAGCCAATGGGTTCAGCTTAGCTTGGGAACTCGATGTGAGAAACAACGTTCAAGGAGATAAGAACATGGGAATCGGATCCAACCCAGACTAGGAAAAACACTGTCTCTGTGTACAGATTACTTAAAGGCAAATACAGGTATTATTGTGACACATATAGAGGCAATTTAGAGAATTAACTAAGGAAAGGCATAAAGCAATATAAAAATTCCACCACAATGGGGCTGGTTGTCACAATGTGTCAGAGTGTCTTTGATAGTTCATTACCTCTCTATGAAAACGTGTTGAAAAATCAGAGGGATGCACATTTCAAGCCAACACCTTAAGCTTCAAGTCAATGTGAGAATAACAAGGGAAAAGCATTTTGCTGAGAAATTCTCACTGGAGTAAAGTGTAACCCCATTCTCCCCTAAAAAAAGGCAGAAAACCCCCCTTTAAGGGGAACGTGACATGTTTTCTGAAAATTGACAATGTCACTTGACAACTGACAGCTCCCTGACTACTCAAAGTGAGTCCACCTGTGCCTGAGTGGCCAGTGTGCAGCTCCTGGATGTGTTTTCTCAGCCATTTTCCCCGGATGTGTGTGGCTGGTAACAACCTGCTGCGAGGCTGGATTTTTTTCCATCAGTTTAATTGATTTTGATTGACGTTCTGAATATTTCGAAAAATAAAATAACCACTTATTTGACTCCTAAACTCTCCATACTGTATTTTAACTTTTTTTGGCTAAATCCTCTGCTTTACAAGGACACAGAAATCTCCTTTTTTGATAGATTACACTGAATAAATTTACAGGGGGTAAGACTCTATAGACATGGACATTACATTAGGTTTAAAAAGGAGGTGTAGAAACAATGTTTGCAAGAGTGTTTATAAGAAGCATTGATGTAAATGCAATAACTTTAATCACTGTATGCATCTTTGTTGCTTCCTCCCCCATCGTTCTGCCTACTTTTGAAGACTTTCCCCTTACTCTTATTCCATGAGGAAGTCTTCATGCTTTAAGGGGCGTGTGTGACAGTTCCTTTAAATGGTATTGTGCATTTGCGAAAGAAGCTTCCCTCCTTCAGAGTGATGCCCTGCACTTCTTCCTGCTGTTTTCCTTCCTTTATTAGAAGTATGGACTGCTTTTAGCTTAAAACAGATTTAATAGTCAGCGTCTGAAATAAGGAACCTGCTGCAGAGCACTGCCTAAAGGCTGCAGGTGTCTGATGCAGGTAAATTGGTGCTATCCATCTGTCTGCAGTGCTTCTTTAGCCGTTCTTAGTGATATTTATATTCAGATGCTTTTACTTCTTCTCCTTTCTTTGCACTTCTGTCCTCTTTAATGCAAAGTTTCATGCAGAGTAAATCTCTTTGCACTTTTATTTCTAGTTTTAGCTCCCCAATTCCCCTCTTTCTCCTCCTCATCCCTCCTTTCCCTCATTGTGGTAATTTCTTCTTAATAACTCTGGTGATTAAACCCCGGAGCTCTGAGGAGGAGCTGTATGTTGGACTTGATGTACTGCTGATGGGGGTCAGGGGCCGGACAGGGGCCCAGCAGGGAGGGGGCCTCAGGCTTTGGTCTCACAACAAGACAGTGGGATTGCACATTAACATGAAATATATTTAGTCGTGCTCCGTCTCATTACAGCGGGTCAAAGAGAGCTGCAGGAGGGTCTGTGCAGAACGCAGCGAAAGGAGCCAGCGGACACATTTAACAAGAGGAGACGAGCGGCCTGCCAAGCTAATGGATGATTAAAACCTATGTTCCTCAAAAGGCAGAACTTCAGACAAGACGGCTCAGGTTTTAAATTAGTAAAGTGTGTTATAGAGAAGGAGAGATTGAGATTTATACTTTATGAAGTTCTATCAAGAATTTAGGTCTTTCCTGATGTAAAGGCTATGTGAAGACCACCTGTATGGATCAAACACCCTATTTGCTCCATGCTCATCATGATGAATACTGGATATGAACCTCTGTGACTGGTCTAAGATTCTCTTTATTTACAGATGTTAACACCCAACCCCACCCCACCCTACCCAGTCACAGCCTGTCATCATGATAATGAGCCAGCCATATGGCAGACTCAGACAGGAACCAGGGCAGAGCTAGGGCAGAAGACAAGCAGCCGATTATTTACACGAGGAGAGAAACAGATCCATCCTGATGATTAGAACAAGACGTGTCTGGACGACTTGTATTTGACGTGGTCATATTTGTCTTCCTGTGTACGCATTAATCTCTCTCTCTGCAGCTGGTCCGCTATTAGTGTGTGTGTGTGTGTGTGTGTGTGTGTGTGTGTGTGTGTGTGTGTGTGTGTGTGTGTGTGTGTGTGTGTGTGTGGGGGGGGGGGGGGGGGGGGGGTGTTCAAGGACTGAACAGGACCCTGATGTCATGTCATCTCTGAAGTTATTTGACAACTTCTTCTACATTCATCAATTAGTCATTATTTCAGTCTGTCTTTTTCACCCAGCTATTCATTAACTTTTCCATCCATTCATCCGTCAGTCTATTGGTCTGTCTCTTCCTAGGGTTTGCAACCTGCAGCCCTGGAGCCTCATGTAGCTCTTTGACTCCTTTGCAGTGGCAGCGGCTCCTTGTAGCTTTAAACAATATTATTGAAATAGAGAATTTTTATTGTTGTTACAGAGGGTATTGGTAATTAAAGACACTGACACTAAAGAAAATCATGCATTAACAATTTGTTAAACTAAATCTGCATCACATCTGCCAATAAAGCCTGCCACTGCTCTGTTTCACTTCCTACAGTATCAACGGCCCACTGCACCTGTGGCTAACCTCCAGTTTAAAATCCCTTGCAAGATAACTGAGTCTACAAAAAGACAAATCTTGAAGAAAATACAGATTTTAATTTTGTGTAAATGGATTCATTTAACTGCCAATGTGTCAGCTTGAAAAACATGCTTAATATGTGGCAAGGCATTAGCAAACAACTAGAAATAATGATTTGAGCAACATTATCAATATGTTATCAAATTCAAATCCTCTTTCAAAAATGTTATATTTTTGCCGAAATTATTATATAATTAAAAAAAAATAAAATTCAACATTTTTGAAATTTCAAAGATTCCTGTACATTTCTTTTCATTTTTATTTCATTTTTTAATATTTTTGAAATTTTTTATTATTATTATTATCAATTTTTTACAATTCAAAAAAATAATAATAGCGAAAAATAAACATCACGTAAGATTTTATGATTTTTTTAAAAATCTTATTTAGATTTTAACTATGTATGCACTTTAAAGTAATATTGAGGAGACATTTCTCATCAATCCATCCATCCATCCATCCATCCATCCATCCATCCATCCATCCATCCATCCATCCATCCATCCATCCATCTCGTTCTTCTCCTTGGTCCTTGAGTTGTTTTCTCCTGGCTTCGGAGTATTCTCATCAGCCTGGACATCACCTCCTCCAGTCACACTCTCTGGCACCTTCTGGAGGATTCTGGGTAAGCTAAGCCCAGATGGGATATTCAGATATCCTGTCAGCAAACTCTGAGTCTCCTCTGAGGTCTCCTTCCAGCTGGATGTGCCCAGAAAACCTCCAAAACCTGCTCCCTTTGCAGGAGCCAGAGCCAAACTGACTCCCTTTAAAAACACTCTGAGGTCCCTCCAGATGTCCAGGCTTCTTCCTCTTTCCTCAAATCCTCCAAATGTTGGAGGAAACTCATTTTACCTTCAGATGGGTTACAGCCCACGCTCATGGATTTCCAAATGAGGGTTGGAGTGTACATAGACTGGTAAATAAGAGCTCCTTCATCAGGCTTGAGTGCTGATGCCAGTTTCACCCCCAGTCTTAAAAACAAACTCCAGACATTTGAGCTCCTTCACTCCTAAGATGAGGACAATGGTGCTGTGAGTGTTGAAACTTTTTTGATTCCTACCTCGGTATATTTGCTGTCGCCTCGACTATTTGTGCAGCCTGTTTATTCACCAGATGTGAGCTGAAGCTAAGAACCAATGCACACACTGAAAATGAGAGCTTAGAGTCTGATAGCACACAGTTTTACCATTCTGTTTTGGGATAAACTGCACAATGCACAGACAGACGGACAGACACAGCGTATGAAAGAAGTTAACTGTTCCATGAAGCAACATTAAAGAAGTTACAGACCCAAAAACTCTTAGTAGTAATGGTTTTATCATGTTCTACAACGTTCCTCCCCTCTCTTCTTCCTCCTCTGTCAACATGAAGTAATGGAAGGTGAGCGTGAAAGTCACCTTTAACTATATTCAGCCATCAGTGATGAAATAATGTCATCATAGCTGTTGGTTATGCTTCCATGCTAGGTGTTATGACGACATTAGTCCTAAGTGCAGCCTCCTCTCCCACACAGATGGCACATTATGTACTGAGGGGATAAAAACAGAGGGAACATAACACTCCGCTGCAGCGTATAGGAGGCAGACTGTCTGTCACTCACATATAACTGTCTTTGGGAAATAAACAGCAGCCATGATCTCTGTAAACAGCTCTGCCTGGGCTCCTGAGCGCACCTTGTTTGTCAGGGACGGTGCCAGCTGCAGAGGCCTGCAGCAGAGAGCACTTTTCCTCCACAGAGCTCAGGATCTAATCTCAGTTCATGATGCTGGCGTCTGGATTTATGTCAGCCATGAAACGTCCTCCAACCCTGAGGCCAGCCAGGTGTGAGGGGCACAAGCACACAAAACCTGGGACTTAACATGCACCAGGGACCGAGATTTGTTTTTGGATTACCAAAGACAGGTGTGCCTTCTCATCTTCATCAACTGCAGAAGTAAACTCCAAGATCTGACCTCCAGAAGAACCAGGATGGCAGCCCGGGGTCACAGTTAGTGGTTTGAATGCTGTCTCGGATTTTGGTGTTCACTTCTGGCTGTGCTCCAGGCATTATGCCATCATCAAAGGCATTATTAAAGTTTATGGTGAAAAGGTTTTGTCACTGGTAGACTTTGGACCAGCTCCGACACTTTTGGGTAAAGTGACCTCAGAAAAAGAGGAAGACTTTGGTCATTTCACATCGATCTGTGAGATAACTTCAGTCACTCCATTATATCATTTCTTATTTCAATTAAGTTTGATGAGTATTTGTCTAGTTTTATGTTGCCTTGGAGTGTGTTCTTATATAGCCTCATGGTCAATATTTACTCCAAATCTTTGTTATGGCTAGAAGTAAGACAGCTCATGGCAGTGAGTTCTTCTCCTCCAAGTCACCACGTCCTAAACAACACACACACTTTGCTCACACATTCCTGAAATCTGATGATAGCTGATGATAGCTGTGGTTGGAACAACTATGTCGCTCAGCAACAGTTTGACAGTTTAACCCAACTTCTTTACTGGCATAGCAATTGACTGATGATCAACCAAAGAACCGGGAGACTCTGTTTCCAACTTCACCTCAAATATCTCAAATGAGCGCCAAGAAATCCCTGTAGGGTCTTTGAAGAAGTCTTTTCTCTTCCTTATTTCAAAAATACTAAAATGTGTGACTTTTTAGAACCATAGCTTAGAGGAAAAGCACTAAATTTCTCTTTTGATTAGGTCTAGAGGAGGAAAACTAAGATCTCTGTTCTCTAACTTAAACCAAGCAGAGGAAAATGGTTTTGCAAAGTAAATTTTGGTTGTTACTGCATTTTGTAACTGTGAGTAAAGAGGGAATGCAGCAGATCTGATGCTATGCTAAAGCTGAGATGCTGCAAGCGGACCAAAGGTGGGAGAAAAATAGAAATATGATATATATATATATATATATATATATATATATATATATATATATATATATATATATATATATATATATATATATATATATATATATATATATATTTCCTTCAAATTAAAATTCATTTCAGTCTTTGTTTATAAACTGGATTGAAAAAAAAGTTACCACTTTTTCTCCAGCAGGGCGTGAAATGTTTCTCTCTGACTCATGTGATGTGCATTTTATGGAAAATATGGCTCTTGATAAAGTCTGTAGACTGTACCATTGCCATTTAACCATTTCCATGGTCTGGTGTTAAAAAAGCAAACTAAAAATCACAAAAATCGTAAATATTGCAGAGTTGCAATCTAAATCGAATCAGCACCCCAAAAATAATAGAAAGTAATAGAATAGAATCACGAGAATAGCATATTGTTCCAGCCCCAGCACGGGCTGGCTCACTGTCCATGGTTAACGTAGCATTGACCAAGTACCTATTAATTTGTAAAGTTTTTAATTTGAATTCAATCTGAGTTTTTTCAGGCAACTGTAAATTATGAATACTTGGGCAGTATTTAAAAAAGAGGCAGGCAATGGGTCCATGTTGTTGATTACGGACAGCCTGTGCCCTCTCCATGCATCATTGAAAACAAAGGTTGAATAAAAAAGCTCAGAGCTGTCTGATAAAAGGTTAGTGAGTCCAGGTGGAAATGGATGAAGCATTCGCAGGACTATTTTAGCATGACTCCACCAAAAAACACAGTCCACTGTTTCTTCAAATTTTCTGCTGTTGGGAACAGAAGATTAGCAAGCCGTCCTCTTCCCCTGCAGTTATGTCACAATCGAGGGCTGATTTGAGTCCCAGTCTGTCTTCCTCCTTTCCAGTTTTTAGATTCGATTGGCACTTCCAAATTGGAGATCACCATTTTAAGATTCAAAATGCATCTCAAAAAACTAAAAAACATTACATTCATTTTTCAATGAGTTGGATTGTTCCATGGAAAAGGGTCTTGTATATTTGGACCAATGGACCAGTACTTATATAGCGCTTTTCTAGTCCCTCAGACCACTCAAAGAGCTTTACACTGCTAGTCTCTCATTCACCCATACACACCGCATTCACACACTGATGGTGGATCTCTGGAAACCATCAGTTTTTTATCTCTGAGCATCAGTGGAAGCAATTCAGGGTTCAAGGTGTTGCTCAAAGACACTTCGGCTTGTGACTGCTGGAGCTGGATTCGAACCCCCAACCCCAACCCCCACGGATTGAGAGGCGACTACTCTACCACTGAGCCACAGCAGCCCGTATCCCGCTTCTGCCTGTTGACACTGTGGCAGAAAAGCAAGTTACCGTCTCTTTCCTTATCTTCCTGAGTGTTTAAGGATGTGAGATGTTTCTTCAGTCACACCTTTACGTTTAAATATAGCTGTCTCTGTGTATTCAGAGTCAACATCCTGCAGCGCACAGCGCATAAACACACATGGCTCATGATTGTGTTTTTAAAGGGCCCCTCAGTTTGTTTTACTTTTATTGGTCTGCTTTAACAGCTCAGTAAAGATGAGGTCCCTCACACACAGAAACACACACACACACACACACACACACACACACACACACACACACACACACACACACACACACACACACACACACACACACACACACAGGTCGGTGTAGCTGCAGTCTCGGGCCTTTAATGGATTCTTCATCATCTCCTTAACGTGGTCAGCTGACAGGAATCCAATGGCAGCCTGCACACTCGCACATTTCCCATTCAGCCCAGATAAAACTGTGAAATGTGCGCTTGAATAAATTCTGCAGCCTGACGTCCTCACGCGCAGTAACTCTGCAGCGTCTTTATGGTCTTATTACGGCTTTACGGCGTCCACTCGCAGCAAGGAGAGCTGGGAGTTGGAATGTTGTGCTGAGGCTGTCGGGGGGGATATATGAGCGAGTCTGGGAGGGGCTCGATGCAGTTAAGAGATAGAGACCGCAGAGGTAGATTCAGGTAAAGAGAGACACTGAAACATTATCTCTGATACCCTGATAATCAGACCTTCAGACACTTTACTTTAACTACCAACTTTAACACTCTGACAGCTTTTTAAATGTCCAAGGAAATCATTTTAATTTAAATAACAATGCTTGGTTAAAGTGCTTGAGTCAGACTTTGGGAAATCATAAAAACATGTCTGAGTGCTGACACAGGAGAGGGCTTTCATGCATTAAGTTGTGGAAAAGTGTCCCTGAAGTGACAGAAGTTTGAAACTTACAGCCTCACAGCTGTCACTCACACATCGTTCAGGATCCTGGAGTCATGAAAAAGCTTTCTGAGCATTAAAAATCAAATATTAGAGTGATGGTTTTATGGAGCTTCTTCTTTTTTAATCCACTCAGAGGGAGAGAGAGGATGGAAGAGCAGAATTCTTAGATATTTATGACTGAATGTGTTTGGAATCTTACCATGGTTTTACCATTAAGATTGATATTAACTGACTGGCTAACTGATGTTTATTTGATGGTTGATTGACCGACTGTTAATCAAACTTAATTTTAAGTTAACAGTTTAAATGTTAAATGTCTGATTACCTGGGCCCTGCTCTGCCTGCTTAATAAAAAGAACTCACAAAACTAACTCTCAGTTAACTAACTAAGAATCAAAGTAACCCACTGACTAACCAACCTTTGTACTGGGTAGTAATCGACTTATCAGGAGAGGCAGTTGTGAGGTGTTGTTTATTATTAATGATTGATGGATGACTTAACAGGAAATTGTTTACTACTGAACAATATATCCTACTAATGAACTAATGTGCTGTGTATGATAACCAAACTATCTCCTGTTAACTTGCCAATGAGCCAGGAATCTAATAAACTAACTGAAAACTAACTAACCAATCACTGACCCAATGTGTTACCTAACCAACATTCCTTCAAACAGTACACTAACAAGATATGCATCCAAAAACGCATCCAGCAAACCAATAAATAACCCAAATATAACTAAGCAAGTAACTGAATACTGTCAAACTATCCTGTTTATAAAACATCTGACTAACAAAACTAACTAACTAACTAACTGACTGACTGACTGACTGACTGACTGACTGACAGACTGACTGACTGACTGACAGACAGAAAACTAACTAACTAACAGTGCATTGAAGTAATTTACACACCAAAATACGAACCATAAATCCAATAAACTTGCTGAGTTACCAACTAACTAAATTACTTACCACATAACATAGGAATTAACCAACTTGCCTTTCATCCAATCAACTACTTAACTATCTAGCGGGCAATTCATCCAAGGGAGTAGCTTATCTAATAACTTGCCTTCATTTGCACCTAATAACTAAGTAACTAGTTCATTAAATAAATGAACAACTAACTCACTAACTTTGCATTCAGAGATAAATAATAAGCATAGGAATGCTGAGCAGATTTGACAAACAAGTAATTAACCAACAAATGAATGAACATGCAAAAAAAACAAAACAAATTATGCATCAAATGCACTCACTGATCAACCAACAAACAGAATAACTGGTCATGCACCCAATGAACTAACTGACTAACTGACTATCTGACTTATTTACTATACATACACACATCTGATGCACTGACTCATTGCTCTGACAAACTTACAAACTAGCTAACTGACTAACTGACAAACTTTAAATCCATCACACTGACTTATCTACCACCTGACCGGCTGACTGGAAGTTTATTGGCCTTCAGTACGATGTCAATCAATCTGTAAGAATCTCAAAGAGGACATAACAAACAGGACAAGGCCTCCTAAACATTGCTATAAGGGTAGAAACACTGTTGGATAAGATTTATGCAAGACTGTTGGTGAAGAACATATGCAAAGGTAAAGTTTTATTCATTTAATTTGAAATGATGAGTTTTGTACTGATCTCCAAAGATAAGGCACTAAATATAGACAGAAAGCCGTGTATTTTTTGGGGTATTTGTAGCTTACTGGCTGTGTGCACGATGACTTCAGCCCTGTGAGGACAGCAGCTTCACACAGCCAGTGAAGATTGCTCCTGTGAGGCTCATTTCAAGGCCAGAAAGGGCTCTTTACTCCCTCAGGGAGACTCAGTTGGCTCAATTTAACTTCCTGGGTTCAAAATTGTCCTGCGATCTTTGCAGCATATTATCACTCTCTGGTTTTGCCCCATTTTGTCTGGTTTTCCCTGAAAAATAGTGCAGCACATAACCTGGAGAAGAGCATTAAAGTCCTCAGAGAGCTTCTGAGAAAAGGCTTCTTCCCAAAGGGCAAATATTTCAGCAGAGACTTTATAACATCTGAGGCGACCCCGCAGCCAAAAGGCTGGTGTGAGGTTAGCTTCAGGCGAGCAGAGGTCCACAGGGCGAGGGCAGATGCGGAATAACTCGATCTGAGCAGCCGGGAGGAAAACATCAAAACAAAAACAGACTTCTTTTAGAACAAAACAGACGAGGAAGAGCGGGTTTGACCACTTAGAGGGGCCAATCTCTGAACTCTTTCCCAGAGACGGGGAGGATGAACAACGGACCAGCTTTTCCAACAGCCGACTGAGGCTGGAGCTGTTTCATTAACAACAGGGAATAATGAGACCATGAAGGAGAGAGGTCAAAGATAAAGATGAAGACAGTCCCAAAGAGAGAAAGAGGGAGTGGGGGGACTTTGTTTGTGAGGTAATATTTTAAAACTTTACAGTTATTTCCTGAAGGTTTCCTGTCTGTCTCACTGGCTGTGGATATTTGTATAACCCTTTTTCTTCAGCTTCCTCTGGTCATGACCCCAATGATGTACAGATTTTATTCTAAGCTGAGAATAATTGAGGTTAGCGGAAAAACAAGTTCATGATTTGAACTTGGATTTGAATAATTTGCCCTGAGTTTCTCTGCGGGTACGTACACTGAGAGGATGCCGGTTGTATGACACATTCTTTTAAAATTTCACAAATTTAAAGTTGAACTCCAGTTCATGTTTGGCCTTCTCTTATTTGGCTTCGAGCGCCTTTTGTCCCACACACATGATTTCATTGTTTCATGCTCAGAGGAGGGAATCAGGTCAGGCCTAAGGTCAGTGAATCGTAAATACCATTTAACATCCAATTTATTTCCTGGATTTCTCCTGCCTCTTTTACTCAACACAATGCCAAATTATTCAGGCTTTTAAATTTGTTCCATTACTTTGAAATATCCAAATAAATTAACAAAACTAATACAGCACTTGCAACACAAGCTTCTCCTTCCTCTGTGGTTATCTAACTGCTTCAGTTCAGCTCTGTGGATTTCAGGAAATGAAAATGGATTTTTTAAGTTTAAAATAATTAATATGTGTCTAAAATTCCAATTAAAATTTCAAATAGAAAGTAAAGACACATTAATGATTGATAAGGCAATAATTTCATGCTACATGGAATAATCAGACATTAATTAAAGTTAAAAATGAAAGAAGTTTCCATTCAACTATTAATGTTCACCATTCTGGAGCTTGGGCTTGCAAAAAAAAGGTAAGTAAAACCAACTATGAGTAAATGGCAAGATTAAAGAGGGGCAATCGATTTCTTTCAGTCTTTATTTAGTCTTTCTGCTGCACCCATTGTAAATTTATACAATTGACAGCTTAAAAAAAAAAAGAGTCCCTTTTTCACCTCTCCCTGGTGTTTTTAGAAAATCCCAATTTAAGCTGCTTCTTGTTTAGTTGCTGTCACTTTAAGGCTCCCTGCTTCACAAACCCTCTTCACTCTGATTGGCCAGCCCTCTGGAGGCCTCAAGGGGGCGGAGTTATGGGCGGACCTTGGTGTTTGAGGCCTGTCACTTCAACATGCCAAACAGTGAAAGGATCCTCGTGTGATGGCCTCAGTATTTCAGCAAGTCTCATGAAGATCTGGTTTATTTCTTTAGAACGGGGTGTTTTGATCAGTTTACAGACAGGCTCAGGGATTTCTACAACATATGAATATGTGGAGGTTTGAAAACCTGAAAAAATGTGTATTTATCTCATGCTGAGAGTAATATTTAACTGATTTTGTTTCTTTCTGCACTTTATTTTAAACACAAAATATACAATTTTACCAACATTTTTAAGAAAATAATACATCACAGTTTTTGTCAGAATCCAGAGCAGTTTATGAAATTAAACTACTTCAAAATGTATTTTTACCCTTTCAGGTCACAACTCATCCCCTCCTTCTCTCCTCGGAGTCCTCCACTTAATATTTAATGCTTTTTATTCTTTTTTACAGTTTCAAGTGTTACATTATACAAAGAGGCCGTTAAAAAGTTACGAGCTTGGCATTGACCCGTCCATCTGCTGTTAGAAACTCTGACTCTGATCCCACTCCGAGCCGACCATCCTCAGCTGGCAGTGTGGAGGACCAGAGAGGGGGATGCAGATGTTGCTGTGGTCTGTTTTCTCTTTATCTCTCTCTGTTAGCTGAGATACAGTGAGGAAGGATGATTTCAGGATTGATCAGATTCTGTTCTCATGCAGATCTTTGTGATTTTGTAGTCCAACTTTGAATATTTTAATGTCCTAAAAGCACTAAAGCTTCATCCTCTATCATGTGACTTCCCTACACCCTATTCAGAGCTCATCCTGGAGTTTACAAAGCTCTTAAAGAATGCAGAGCTGAATCACAGCCAGGGAGAACTATCTTTTATAGTTGTGTATCTTGTGCCCCCAGAACACCTGCACCTAAAACCAGGAACAGACTGGGACTTGAAACTAGACTGGACCCAGCTCAGCCATATCAACTGTTGAAACACAAAAGCAGCAGCAGCAGCAGCAGCAGCAGCAGCAGCAGCAGCAGCAGCAGCAGCAGCAGCAGCAGCAGCAGCAGCAGCAGCAGCAGCAGCAGCAGCAGCAGCAGCAGCAGCAGCAGCAGCAGCAGTGTCACAGAGCCTCATCTAAACTTGTGATATTATCCAGAGTATCTCATGACTGCTTTTTATCAGGTTTGTGAAACTCTTTGTTGCTGATAAGTGCTTGGAAATAAACTTGGCTTGTTTAAAAACAGAAAATGATGATGCATCCTGACAGTCAGCCTATTTATGATTCTGCAGAATCAGCTAATGAATGCCGGTCAACAATCTTTTCTTGTGTAACAGTTAAAAGTTCCAGGTATGGATGTTCCCACATTCAGGGCAAAGGAGGACAAAACCCCCTTTGGTTTGTCTTTCAGGATGATTCTGTGTCTTAAAGCCTGAGCAATTAAAAACCCACACTAGAGGAAGTCTGGAAGCATGTTACAGGAAAAACTCAGGCATAAGTATTTTAATTGTTCAAAGTTCAAAGAAAACTATTTTATATCAGTGCAAAACAAAATTAAAGAAAATATTCTTACTAAATAATGTCGGTGTGGAGTTCCACAGTCACGCATAAATACACTCAACAAGGAAAATAAAAAGACAGTAAAATAATCCACAGAATGCAGAGAAGTTACCAGCTGAGTAACCTGTATATTGTGTTGTGAAAACAGATGGTTTTATTAGTTAGGAGGCCCTGTTCTATTTGCATATTCAAAATAAATAAATTACATTTAAAAAAAGAAAATAATAATAATAATAATAATAATAATAATAATAATAATAATAATAATAGCATTTATTTTTTGCAAATTAAATTTTTGTTTTTCTTTTTGAAAATAATCTCCAAAGCAGATATAAGCGTGAAAAGCTCATCTTACCATGGTCTGGAAATGAAATGAAATAAGTGAAGTTGAACTTATTTGACACTGGTTGTTTTTGAGATAGCCATATATTCTGACTTTACAGAGCTGTCTCAGAGTGTTTTAAAGTCAAACATGGCTCTCATAGCACAGCACTCATCGTTCTCCATTACAACAGCAAAAACCAAGAACACACTACTGCAGCTACACGATGGTGGACTGAAAGGGACAAAATATGACATTTCTTCTTTGTTTTTTTTAAACGAGGTAATTTTGGATTACTGTCATCGCATCAGTGTGTTAATAGTGACAGCTTTGGTTTATATCGTCATATTAACCCGGGTATCCAAAAAGAAAAAGAACTGTACTTTGAAATCTCTTTAAGCTTCTAAAGATGAATCAATGCAGCAATAAGATATCTGTCTCAACACGAATAAAGGACTGAAATATAAGAAGTGGTTACTTATTGATGTACAATACACTTTTATATTGATAAAAAGTTACAATCCTGTTTTTATTCTCCCCCTTTGTTTTCTAAATGAGATTATTCAGAGATATTCAGGTTGAGATAACATCTGTTGATCATTGATCAGAGTGTTTTTCACACACATCCTGACTTTTATCCCTTGAAGGATAAAAAGAGATGTAGCTCAGAGAGAGAGAAAAGACTGACAAAGGAAACATCTCACTCCTCCCTGTAAGAATGTGTCTGTGTAATCGTTCAGGCGTCTTTGATTTTCTTTTGCAGAAACGAACGAGTTGGAGGAGCATAATGCAGAGCGGTAATTACTCAGTGGGAGCAACACAGCAGATAACGCGCCTGTCACCAGGGACGAGGGGAGGAGGACTCTCCTCACCTCACCTTTCCTCACCTTACCTTTCCTCTTCTGCTGTCATTTTTATCAAAGCGTGTGTCTTGGATTTGTTCTCCTGACTTCACTTTGAATGACACATTAGAAAGTCAATGAGATTTCACCAAAGGTAATGAAAGGAGCTTAAAATCATGGCTTTAAAGTAATTATGAGCATGTTTTTGGTGTTTTAATCTCTTGAGCAGAGATGTTGATCAGAGCACCAAGGTGACTCCCTCCCTGCAGACTCTTGCTGTAAACCTCTTGGAGCTGTTAACTGTAAACTGTATTAATCCCTTAGTTTCACTTTGCTCCCAAAGCTCAGAGGGTGACGAAAAACAGCCCACGATGACATCACATGAGTGAGCAGCAGTTATTCTGGAGATCAGGTCTGATTCCCAACTGCTCTAAGTGGGTGCTGGGAAATCTGCTCAAGGAATATCTGCTGACCCAGTGCCTTAGAAAAAGATTTAAGAGTGCTACCCGCCTATCATCTCTGAGACCACACACATGTGGAGGAGGAGTTTAGGCACAGTTTGATGTAAAATGTGTCAGTTTTTTAATAACTTGGCCAAAGATTCTTCCACTATTTTTCTATACAAAAGTAGACTTTTCACAAAGATAGCTTCCAGTCTTTTCCAGTGAATGTATTAGATAACTGCAGCCTGGACTCTGAGCTTGTTTTTGTTTCATGAGTTTTACCTAGAATAAAGCCACAACGTGTCCTCAGCTGTCACAAACAATACATAATTCCACTGACAGCAGCAGCTTGAGTTTTTGTAAATCATAGCTGGCTGATGAGTTGGTTATTTTTTCTCTTAAATTTAAGATAAAACCTACACTTTTTAATCTGTGAAAAAAATAAAAATAGATAAATAAATAAGTATTTAGAAACTATATAAATCCTCTGTCTTGTTTTCTTGGAGACCTCCAGACTACATAGACAAAAACATTATGTTTACCCCAGCCCACTTAAATCAAAATGAGTGTCGATGTTAATGTAGTCTAGTGCCTTGGAAGGACTCATTTAACAGCTGTTCGCTGTTTGAAAATAAAGTTCCTCTGTCTTTGACTGTCAGAAGTATCAGCTAAAGGTGCTTTCATGACAGATGTGTCAGACTTTGAGACGTCAGTGGCAATTAAATCAAAAAGTCTGCAGGAGTTTCTGATTCTACTTCTGCCTTCAGAAATAGAACTTTGGATATCAGAAGTATTTTTCTGCAACACTAAAGAATAAACAGAAGATAGTGTTCAACATTTAAACGTAAAAGAGGTTTGTTAGAGCTATACAGTTCACAGCAAATAATTTCGAAGTCTTTTCTCAGACTGAGAGCTAAAGTTTGTCAAAACTTTTCGGGGTAGAAATATCCGAGCCAAGCAGAAATGGCTTGAGTGAAATATGTATTCATGTGTGAGTTAAGTTTGTGCATTTGCAGTCAGAAGTGCATTAGGATCAATCTGCAGACACAAACAAGTGAATCAGCAGCTGTTAAAGTGCAGATCAGACCTGAGGAAGAGCTCCTGTCTGATCTCATGTCTGTAGAGGCTTATAAAGCTGCCTCATGTTATTACCAATCCCATCTTTCCGCCCCTGCCAATAAAATACATAATTACACCCTGTATATAACTTTAATTGGCCCAACTGAGGTCATTGGAAATCCATGATACCGCTATCATTGGCTTCATTATTGCTTCTGCAGCTATTTACAGTCCGGTCAGAGCTGCCGGCCGGCTCCCGGCAGACAGACAGTAAATGAGAACACAAACTGAGGGAATAGGATGACAGGCTGGGTCAGATCTGAGTGAAATACTTTTTTAATGATGTGTTTCGGCTCAGATTGGCTGCAGAGTAGGGCGGACTCATGGGAGGACGGATGGGGCGTGTAGATCCGGACAGAATTATGATGTTTGATCCAGTCGAGCTGGAGAAGAATCCAGGCTTTATTCACCAACATCTGAAGAGCTCACCTGTGCCTTTAGATTGATGACCTTATCTGCTGGAAACTTTTCAAAAAAGTGACATTCAAAGATGCTCACACTGTCCAAGTTAATATCCAAGCAACTGCACAATGTACCCTTTACCACTTTAACCCTAATTATTTTAAAGTTTTTTCTTTTAAAATAACATAATAAACCTTTGCTTTCCTGGGGAGCTTTACCCAGTAGAGTCTCTTGTACAAGAACAACAGCTGCTAGCAGTTTTTACAGGTAGCTGCAGCACAGTTTTAATATTTGTTTGAACAAAATGTATTTTCCTTTTAGCTTTGGTATTACAGTAATACATTTTGAGACACTTGCTCCCCTTTACTTGTGTGGCAGCATCATGTCATTTTGATTCACTGTGACAGTGCCAAATAAGGAAATAGTTGTCAAAAGGATTAAAAGAACACTGCAAAAAACTGAACTCTTATCAAGTGTTCTGTAAAGATTTCAGTAGAAAATGTCTGTTTACACTTAATATGAGCCACAATCACCTGACCAGTCAAAAAAATGTCTTCTTTCAAGTAATTTAAAGACAGAAATGAGGTCTGAATAGCTTGGAACAAGTAAAAAAAAATGCCTCATGCAAATTTTTGAGCAAATTTTTCTTGTTTCATTGCATTTTTTTTTTTTTTTTATGTGATACAAGCAATTAAGAACTCATTTTTATCTTAAAAAACTTGAAACAAGACATTTTCTGGACTGATAAAGAGAATATGGCTCATTTAAAGTGTACCAAGTCAAAATTTACTTAAAGTACCACAAAAACACTTGATAAGATTTCAGTTTTTGCAGTGAAAAAAGACACTGGTCAGGGCATGAGGAAGAACTCTTTCATTTTTTTTTAAATCAGTGTTGTTATAAAATAAATTTTCTGTGGTTTTAAGAACTTGAATTTCAGCTGAGATCATTGAGGCCTACAGGTCATAAATAACAAACAAGGTCAAAATTTGTAACGTTTAACAAGAACTTAAGTGGATTAAAGACATGCAAACACAAATCTATAATACTTGTATTATTTTAGTTTTTAATGACATGTCTTAATGGACTTTTTGGGTTTGACCAGGAACACGACACTTATTAAGTAAGAATAAAGAAAGAGAAGACTGCTTTATCAGCATTAAAGATCTGAAAATTCCCAACCTTCTTATACATTACACTTTCTGATAAACACTCTTTTATGAATTGGATTTCTTATGTTCCATGTTCTCATGAACTTAAAATGGATATATAATGTTTTTGAACCCTCATGAATAATCAGGTGTCTAATCTGCAGCGCTACAGAAATCATCCAGCTGTCAGCTATTCAGAGATAATTCAGAAACAAATATTTAAGTTGGAAAATATTCAGAGGCATGAGTACACACCGTAGAGTCACACACAAGCTTTAAGAAGTCCTTTGGGGACTCTGAGGGCCAATCAGAGAGTGTGAGACAGCGGGTGTCGAGGTGTTTGATGAGCCTCAACGCCCTGAGCGGCCTCATCAAACGGCTGAGCAGATAAGTGGAGTAATTGGCAAATCATCGACTCTTCCTCTCTCTTTCTTTCTTCACCTGCTCCCAGAGGACTTCAGCTACTGTCACAAAGACTGACAGGACAGCCGAGAAAGACTCAGGGCTGTTTTTCTTTGTCTTACATCTTTGACGTCAAGAGAGGAAAACCTGAGCGCATGTCTGCACGAAATGAAACAGGACAAAAACCTGAGCCGTTCTTCAAGTTTAAGAACATCAAGACCTTTTTATCATCGGCTATAAGGATATCCACCTCACAAATGGACGGGAGATGCTGACACTTAAAACACTGTGAAGGACAGAAGTGAAGGAAATGTGGGAGGAGGGTTCATCAGAAATGAACTACATGAAGGAGATGAAGTATCTCAGGGTCTCATCGTGGTGAAGAGGGCGCTGAGCCTGATGGCCAAGCTTTCCCTTCCTCATTTGACCTGCACAGCACACGCCATGGACTCTGGGTACAGTGACAGAGAGAAAGAGATAATATGAAGGTGGTAGGAGCCTCAGTTTGGGAGGTTTGGGTACCTAAATAAGATCCTTCTTCTGGAAATTTACCAGGTTTGGATGTAAACTCAGAACTTGTACAATAGACTTGATGCCAAAGTTCCAGGAAGGGTATAATGTTACAGAGAGAAGGGATACATGGGTTGATCGGTTCAGCTGGCTGCTTCCGTGACTTGAACCACAAACTCAGGACGATGGATGACTAGATGTTCCTTTATTTGTGGCCAAACATTTAGTCAGGGGGTAGAAGGTTGTGGTGTGCAAAAGAGTATGCACATATCCAACTATATGTCAAAATGCTAAAACACAGATCAGGTCTCCAGAACAAAAGCAGACCATGGCAAGAGTCACATCTTCAGGACAGTGAGTGATAGTGCTCACTGGAGTCTTCACCCACTACACAAAAAGACATTCAAAGGACGTCCCTGAACATCATTTTTGGGCTTCTAATTTTGGTCTCCTCAAAGTGCACACCGTTACTCCAGGTGACATCTCTTTTTCTTCTGTCTGACGTCTACCAAACGTCCATTTATGACATTCCACAGTACCTCTGCATTATAGCTACTCACTCTGCAAAGAGATGTACAAAGGACGTGTTGTCTATGTCAAATTCAAACTTATTTTAGAACAAGAAAAATTTCCCCCCAATTTTTAAAGCACTGGTCTATGCCAGGTCTTGAACTAGCATCCCTCCAGTTTCAAAGACAAGTCCCTATGAACTGAGCTACAGTCGCTGCTGCTGGTGCTGCAGCCATTTTCGGCATTCTTATTGTTTTTGCACCACTTCTAGTTTCTGTGTATAACTGTAGTCTAGTTTAAGAAGGTGACATTCTGTTCTGGTCTATTTTTCTGTAGCTACTTTTGATTTTCTCAGCAGCAGATGGTAAATGCAAATACAAACAAAAGTGATTTACATTTCCACTTCAAACCCTGCTGAGCCAAATGAAGCTACAGGGAAATTAACCGCGACAGGATAACTCATCATTATTTTAAAATGGAAAGCAGGACATGTAAACAAACAAACAACATATTACTTTTATTCAAAATTAATGTCTAAGATTAGACGTCCAAAAACCTAACCAAATGGTGGACCTAATTTGAACATTGAGTAGACGTCCAGAATTGGTCTTGGACTGATTGACACAATACAGACTTGATCTGCTCTTCCATCAGATATCTATTGGTTAGTGGGCACCCTTGAAAGACAATACCAATTCTGAAAACGTCTCACTACAGTGAACTACAAATGGACAGTCCTCACAGAGACTTGAAATCTACTTCTGATTTTTCTGTCCTTCGACATGCCTGAGGAGGGGAGAGCACACCTCAGAGCAGCATCAGCAAAGAGCTGAGTGCAGAACAGAGTGGGCTCCGGTGAGAATATTTATCACCCTGATAAAAACAGACACAGCATAAAGGAGGGGCTGGAATGGAAGGGCAGTTTGCTGATGCTCTGTAGGCCGAGCTTCTCTTTGTGGCCTGTCTGAACCAATCCCGAGTTGTGTCAAGAAAAAAAAGGCTGAGCCAGGCTTGATTACAAAATGTACACCGCCTCATACTTGACATCTCTGTGAAACTCTTTGATGCTTGAGTTTGAGACTTTGCCAAAGAGTTTGGCATCTTGCTGCACATTTTCCTTCCACTTCAGCTCCCGTGGTAATTCTAGTCCTTAGCAAACTGAGCTCTAGTCTCCTCAGACTTGCTGACATGCAGGAAATTTTAAACAGTTATGCTGTTTTTTCCCGCTGCAGACCTCTTCCGGCTCCAATTCTGAAATCAAAGAGGACCCACAGAGCGTGTAAACGTCAGGCAGCAGCGATCACAGCCGCTTTGTTAAACTAAACGCTTGTTGTGTTTACTGATGTTGGGTTTTGTGGATGTTACATCTGAGCTGAAATGAGCAGCGACAGGTGAACATTAAAGCAGCTCTGACTTTGAATTGAATAGAAAACAAAAACACTACCTGTCCTCACTCCTCCCTGCCTCCATCTTTGTCTGCCGAGGCGGTGACAGTAATGAACCCTGAGTGGGTGAGGATGAGGCGGCTCACACTGAGGGCCTTGAGAGGTGTGTGTCAGACAGAGAGAGGGGGAGAGAGAGGGCACCCATGGGAGCTCTTAAGTGGAAATGTGCGTCCCAGTCAAGAGGGAGACACTTCAGATATGTGTTTATCCATTAATGAGGGTGAATGGATGCGCTGATGAAGGAGTGGGCGGGGGCTGAGTGATGGTGAATGACGGCAGATGGAGGGATAATGGTGAGAGGAAGCAGGAGCAGCACGGTGCAAAGACGTTTAAAAGATGAGGAGGAGGAAATCTGAGGAGCTGGAGTGAAAGGAGACAAACAGGAAGTCAAAGACACCAGCTCTCGTGTGGGAGTGGGCTGCAGATTCACTCTTTTCTGATATTTTAATTATGCTCTCTGCAACTTATTTCACTTCCCCGGCAATTATCCCACTGTGAAGTAAAATTCAAGAAATCAGTGCTGATTAAATCTGTCCTCTTGTGACATGGATGGCTGATTTCTTTAAACCCAATTAATGCAGAAGGTTTTTTTGTCATTAAAGTTTGTGAAGGGAAAAGTCTTTTATCATTCTTATCTTTAGTGAGAATAAAAGTAAGCTAAAGTTCATATTTTCTCATGAAGGAGGCAATTAAATCCATTGAACAAGAGTGTTTTTCCAGGATGCGGCTTTGTGCCTTCAAAATAAAAGCCTCCTGACAAAATGTTTAGAATATATCTGAAACCACCAGGCCTTCAGGCTGCAGGGTATTTTGTTTTGAAATATGACTCGATTCTTGATTGCATCTGGACCTTCAGGAAATAACACACATCTGTCACCATCAGAGCTACAGTGGCTGGAAAATTGAGATGGGAGCAAACATCAAGGAAAGACTGAAGACAGCAGACTGTTGTGTCTTGGAATCCACTGGGTCCTGCATACAGGCTGCAAAATACTGGAAACTCGTATCATATTAACTGTCTCACTAAAGCCACAAAGATCTGCATACAGTGAGCTTCAGATCTTTAAACACACATATGTAATGTGTGTCGGCTGAGAGCCTGTGAGGCTGTGAGGCTACGAATTGCTGGGGGAATCTCGACAAATGAGGAGGCCTCCCCTCTGATACTGGTTCTTCTTACCGACCCCTAATTTCAATTCTAATGCACGCCATATTCCTGTACTAATCAGAATTATGACAATATTCTGATTGCTTAAAAAGTCATTTAAACATATTGGGTCATGTTAAGGTGTTAGTTGGAATATGCTCCCAATTAGGCCACCTAGAGCAGGGATGTCAAACTCATGCCATGGAGGGCCAAGAGGCTGCAGGTTTTCTTTCCAACCAAGAACTCCCCCAGCTGATTCCACTGATTACCTCACCTTCCAGCAGAGAGCAGGGACTAATCAGTGAAATCAGCTGATGAAGTTCTTGGTTGGAAGGAAAACCCGCAGCCTCTTGGCCCTCCATGGCACGAGTTTGACATCCCTGACCTAGAGGATTTGTTTGCTCCTTCAACATGACGAGAAAGCAAATACCTTGCCAGTCACAGTTTGATGAAGAAGGGATACAAATATAACACAGTAAAGTGCGGAAACAAGCATGTTGGACAATCTGGTGGAAATACCAACCCAGTGCGTGCAAAAGGCTGCCCCTGGATGGCATTTTGTCATGACCCTACACCTAACCCTAACCCTAACCCTAATCCTAACCCTAACCCTAACCCTAACCCTAACCTAACCCTGCTACTACAGTTTACTCAGAGTACGCTTATTCAAATTTAAATGGGAATATTCTTGTAGCGCAGCACTCTGTGGAGCATATAAACATCTTTTCAGAAAATAGTCTTGAATGGGAATACAGTGTACAGGTAAACTTAGTAATTTTTGGAGAGTAAATCATGATGATTCTTTCAAGATAAAAAGTAAGCCTGTGATTATTCTTTGGCCAATGAATATGGCCCTTTCATACTGAGTCTAGTCACTGAAATTTAAGACTGAAAGTTTATGTCATTGAACCAGTAAAAGGAACTGAAATGCACCTGCCCTATTGATTCTAACAGTGCTTTAAATTTGCTAATGGTTCCAAAACAGATTCTCGCTTTACTATAAGTAGGTGAAGATTTCCAGTGCCTGAACTGAGCAGAAAACAGTATGTTAGCATGCTGGCTAAAGTACTTACACAAATCATGGGGGATTGCTCTTAAGGTGAGGCGCCAGCACCAAGACACCTAAAAACAATGACTTTCTAAAAGCTGCCTTCACCAATCAAGAACATCTTCAGAGATTTACATCTTTCTATGAAGACAGAAAAAGGTGTCTTAGCCTCTCCTGGGAGGACTCAGGGCTCATTTTGATCTGTGTGGTTGTCTCACCTGCTTGACAAATGGACCTTTGCTGCATCAGACTTCACCTTTCTCCAAGGATACTTTGAGTGGTTTTATGATTGAGTGATTTAAAGTGTTTTGTAGATAAGAAGTCAGAAGATTTTTCAGGAACATTCTCTTTTGAGTCAGTTTTGACGCCCCCTGTGGACAAGGGGTAACTGTAATTTCTGCTCACTTACGCAGATTTCTCATTTAACAAATAAACACTGTGGATGTGAGGTGACCATACCAGCAGATAGGTGAAAAAGCATTGACCTACAAGAGAATAAACAACTTTCATGTCCCAGCTAAATCATGAAGCATGAAACTAAGAATTACAGCTGTCTTTGTAATCATTATCTCATCATATGATTTTAGAAAATGGGATTCTTCCTCATGTTTTTCTCTCCTCCAGCTCTCTCTTTGAAGATGTTTTGTTTATGCGTGAACACATATTTCCACCCTGAACTAATTTCGCCTCCTCACTCTCCTCGGTTCCGCCCCTCCGCTCTCACAGGAAATCATCTGCCGACTCCTCGTCACCGAGAGGCCGAGTGTCCCACTGCCGTCACAACAGCTCTGTCACTTCTTATCTCCTGTCATACACGCAGAACTCATTTGTCTGACGACTTCAGGCCACCTTCTCCCGCCCCTCCCCTGAGTCCTGCCGGCAGATAAAAACACTCCCACGTCACTCTCTCGCTCCTCTTCCTCGGCGAGCTTTCATTTCCTAAGAGCTTTAGAACTCTTCCTCATCATTCATCGCTGGTTGTCATCTCCTTCCTCTCACACAGGAGCTGAGATGAGATCTCCTCACTGAGTATGATGCTAATATAAGCACTGAATGATCATTCAGAGCTCGTACTGTACAGCAGTTTGACGCGGTGTCAGCATGGTTACAGAGGCACAGTGTGAGCTCTAAGAGGAATAAGAGAAGGCTGTTTCTAGTTGATTTGACTAACAAATACCAGCCTTTTTCAAATCATCCTTAAAAACATATCTTTTATCTCTCTGCAGGACTAAAAATAAGGCTTTTCATGCTTTTTAAAGGTGAGCCACTTGGCAGATCTCTTTTCAGAGAGCCAGATCATTTGACTCAGCTTAGAAACTGATGTTTATTTAGCAGCACTGCAGGACTGAAAACACAAGCACAGTTTTGAGTTTCACTATTATATGTCACTGAACTGGGCCTCAAGTTTGACTTACTGTCATCAATGTAAACCAAACTCTCACTATATGCTAAAATACAGAGACTGAATAGCCTGTAACAAGGAGCCTTTTACTTCACACTTCTGGAGCACCTGCTGTAGGAAACCTTGGGGAACATGGTCAAAAGCCTTTTCCAGGTCCACAAAGCATATGTGGACTGGTCAGACAAACTCCAATGCCGCCTCTAGCACCCTAGCAAGTGTAAAAAGCTGGTCCAGTGTTCCACAATCAGCATGATATTAGAACAGTAACAGCAGAAAAACCATCACAGACACATTTACACACTTTGATCCAGCCTGACCTCCCACTTTGACTCATGACAGCCGTTTGTGTCACTCACCCATCACTCGGAGCCTCTCAGCGCCCACAACTACTTCCTGCTCATCGGCGGAGAACAGCAGCTTCCCAGAGTTGGATTTGACTTCAAACATCTTTCCTCGTGCTTTAAATCCGCTCGATCCTGCAGAGGACACGTGGACAGAGAGGAGAGGAAAGGAGAGGAGATGAGGAGAGGAAAGGAGAGGAGGAGAGGAGAGGAGAGGAGAGGAGAGGAGAGAATGGAGAGGAGAGATCAAAGATGAGTTATTCCTCACTTACATCAGAGTCAGAAAATGTGAAACCATCTGAGCGGACCTGCTAACTTAAGAAAAGGTTTTCTTTCTCTTTCAAACCCAACCTGAACATGAATTTATTAAATGTTGTTCTCAATCATTTAATGCTACATGGATGTGAAGATATCTTTGCAGGTGATCATGCCATAAACAATCATTCATGTACCTCATGTTCAGCTACAGCCGGTCTGTTTCTATTTGCACAATCATGTTCCATTTTCTTTTTCTTTTGCAAATTGCGCAGTTTTTTTGCATCCATTTTCAGTGCACTATTTTATTTTATTTTATCTTAATTTTTTTATTTTTAATTATTTGTATGTATTTATTTTTTATTCTTCTCTATACACAGCTCCTTATTATTATTATTATTGTTATTATCTTTATTTTTCTTACTGCTCGAGCTCTATTTTTTTAATTTTCGTAATATTTAGTGTGTGCCTATAAAAATTGTGCAGAGCGAGTCTGGCTACCAGAGTCAATTCCTTGTGTTCTTGAGATACTTGGCGAATAAAGGCGAGTTTGATTCTAATTAAAAAAAAAATAATAATAATTCTGCCGTTTGCATTCACACATGCTGCTGATCTTAAAACTTTCTGACAGTTTGAGGAAGTTTTGTGCATGTGTAAACATAGAGCCTGTCTCTTTTCCTCTCAACCATCTCATCAAAGTGGGTTTGCAACATGGTGTGCAGCTAAAGCATGTTAATTTAGCTTCATCTGCTCCATTGGTGTTTGTGTACTTCTTTAAATTTCAACCCCAGAAATCTTTTTTAAAATTAGCATGCCAAAATGTTCCTTCTGGCTGAATCATAGGCTGCGGACACAGTAAAAGGAGAAGAATAAAGAAGCTAAAAGTTGAACTTTTTGTGCTGGAATGTTAGAAACTCTCTCCCCCAGCACTGACCCGTCAGAGAGAAAGAGGTTTCCACCCTGACATGAGTTTAAATGAGTCCTCAGGAAACTTGAGGAAAATCGCTGCTCAAGCTGCCAAAAGTGTGACTGTTGTTGCTACAAACAAGAAAAGAGAAAAACGCAGGCAACTCCCTCCAAGTCAAATTGCTTTGTCTCCTGCGACAGACGAAAAACACCGGGCGTCAGGGGAGGGGAGACTGATTGACACGCGCGCAATTGATTCTGTCACTCTCCATCTGGGATGTGAAGTTCCTCCCCGAACTCGAACAACGCTTAGTCATCCGAGTGAAACATAGACTTCATCGTCCTCCTCCTCAGACCCAGGAGGCAGATGTCAGTGCTCTTTCTAATGTGAGAGACACTTCCTGTGCATGTTTACACAAAGACATTTCCATCCTCAGAACACTGCCGGCTCTATTAGAGTGTGACAGGCGGAGAGCGAGGAACGTAAGGAAGAAAGTGATCACAGAGCTATTGTGGAGCGGCTGAGGCGTCTGCTGGAAGAGTTACAGGAGGGATTTATGATGTGCTAATGTTCAGGCCTGGAAATAAGAGGAGGACTATTTAGAGCCACAGCTCCTAGCTCGAGGATTCTGGGGTCTCTGAAGAGTTGGGAGACAAATATTAAGCCCAAAATGATAGTAAATATTATACCACTATCACCTCTATCAAAACTTTAGAAAATAATGCTTGTAAATTTGTGTCAGCTATGTCAGTGCATTGATGGAAAGTACCAGACTAAACATTAGATGATAGATCCATGCAAGAAGACAGAGATGAGGTGAATTACAGGAACTGGCTAAAGCAAAAAGAAAGAAAATCATGTGATTCAAACAAACTCTTCTTACTGAATTGCTGTGTTAGAAACCTGATTCTGTCTCGTATTTCTCTGCTGCAGAGAATTATGAATACAGCTCCAATCACAGACCGTAGTGTACTGGCTGTTATCGTATAAATCCCCAGAAGGAAGTTGGGTTAGTTCAACATCACTTGGGAAAAGAGAGACCAAAGCAATGGAGGAAATCAGGAGACATCAGAGACACTTAAAGTGCTGGCTGTGACAGAGAAGTGTGCCAAAAAGGAGATGGAGAATGAAGTAACACAGTATGGGATATGTTGCAAATTCTGGGGCCTAATTTAGACAAGTTTGCTTGATCTGACAGGTGCCGTGGCCTAGAGAGCTCACAGCGCTGCATCTTAAGAAAACCTATACAAAAAGACAAAACACAAGTGTTTCCAGAGGACACTTTAAGTGATGCACATGTCCCGACAGACTTGTTGTTGCCACATATTTCAGTCACAGCTCTATTACACATACTCTTATACAATGTTAAAAACTTTTTACAACATTTTTAAACACAGTTGACAGAAAGAGAACCATAATAGAGCTGTGACTGAAAATCTGTGTCAACAACAAGCTTGTCGGGACATGTGCATCACTATTAAGTCTCCTGTGGAAACACTTCTGTTGTGTTGCGGTATCTTATCAGCACGTTTTTCTAATGTGTTGTATTGTGGTCTTTGAAGCCCGTTTTCTAAATGCAGCGCACATGTTGTCAAATTGTTGATGTTTTCTTAATTTGCTTGTGCTTTGTCTTTTTGCATCTGTTTTCTAAAGTTGCAGCGCTATGAGCTCGCAGGGCCACCATAGGCAGGACTTCCGTCAGCTCAAATTTGTGCTGTTGTCAGCATGGATCAGAGACGTGTCTGTTTTGTAACCTTACACAATTATTTTCTGGCCAGTGATCTGTGATTTTTTGTCTTAACGATCTGATACCCGGTCAGGTGTCTGTACATGGAGATTCATTTTGAAATTGACTTCCTGTCCAGGTTGGTTCTATTTGTTGAGCTTGATTTGTCCTCCAAGCATGAGCATTGACTGTAACAGTGCCCCATGCTGACAAACAGGGTGCTGCACTTCCTGTGGAAGTTGGGAGTAATGCTGGGAATACACCCAATGGGTCTCCAGTCCGGCTCCATACTGATGACTGTGTGCTCTCCTATTCATCTGCTAACACCAGCTGCGTGTTCTGTCCGGCATGTATCAGGACCTCTAGACAGCTGGAGTTCCTGGATTCCCACCCCAAAGATGATCCTCATCGGGCTGAGAACCTCAAACCTGTTGACTCCTGGTCTGACACTGCTCATTATGTTGGTTTGTTGTTGCAGTCATGATAAATAATATCTGGTTGGGACACCCTTTGTTTTATTTTGAAAGCCACTGGACATTTTGAGGTGGTTTCTATAGGACTTCCTGTCCCACTCAATCTGCCTTTTGTAAATTGACGTGTCACTGCCTTAAAGCCTGCAAAAACAGGAGGCGTCCATATCTGATCTGGAAAGCCCTGACCTGCCAGAGCTGGGACACAGATGGAATGCCACTAAGCGTTGCTGCATGTGGTGCATTTTGGCCATGATGATGGTGAGGAGCTTCAGGTGAATCCAGAGATGTTTCGAGGGCAGCTTTGGTTGAGTCCAATCCAGCTCAAGATGTCACAGAGCAGTGTTTTCTTGTGCTGCATTCTTCACATATCCAATCCTTTTTAACTCTGCTTCAGACCAGTTTACCGAGAGTGAACTTGTTGCCCTCTAAAATGAAGAGAGACTTTGAGCAGCCCACATTTACTTAAACCAGCATCACTGGACTGATTAAAGAATCCCCCGTCACACCTACACTATCAGTGTCCTGTGAGGCAGCAGCCGTATCTGTCCACTCTTCTGTCACCCAGGGTGACCACTGGATTTGAACAAATACCTCCCCATTGAAGATTGAGGGCCTGATTGGTCAGGATTTTGTTCTTCTCTGGTGAAAGCAATGGACTCTTGAAGATATTTGCCTGACTTTGGAGTAAAAATGTCCCTGATATAAACACATCCAGAGAGAATAATGCTCATCCTCACTGTTTTACTTCATTCTCTACCTCAGATCTTTGACCATTTTACTCCCACACCTGAGATAAATCTGTTTAATGATCTCAGTTACCATTTAAAGTCTCTTTACTGACTCTGAGTGACAGCAAAGAACACACAGACAATCATAAAAATGTAAAAATGGCCACGGGCGCTTCGAAAATAACTCTTGGTGGGAGTAAAGAAGCATCAAACTCTGTGTGTAATCTGTGAGTTGCAGTCGATGTCGTCAGGTTTGATGTGTTTTTGATGAAATGAAACATCAAATCAAAGGAGAACATCAGTAAACTATACATGAAAGCAGAACGCGTGTTGCTCCCGCTTAGTCTTACCTGTTACAAGTTGTGTGAGCAGCTGGTTGTTGCTGTTGACGATATTGACCGACACGTTTCTGGACGACTGCAACAACAGCGGGCGACCCTGAAAGAGAGATCAGAGGGGTTATTTGTTCAGCCAGTGGTGAGGAGGAGGCTGCAGAGAGAGGATGAGAAATGAGAAGGAAGAAATCACCAGTTAGAGATTTCCAAAAGATCAAAACTCAAAAGATGAATCATAAAGACCCTCAATGACGTGTGTGACAAGTCTGTCACTATCCCACCCACCATGTTTGGGTAAATCCTGGGAATGTTTTCATGCCATTAGCCACAACCAACAAACGCTTGCTGCTTGCAAACTCACAGAGGTGTTCTTGTTTCTACAACAATATTACAAAACGTCTGTGCAAGACAGAGAGCTTGAGGGTTTGTTGACAGGGTTTAACTTCTACATATAAACCCTTTAAACAGGCACAAACAGCATGCTTGAAAAACTTACACCAGTGTTTGTCAGTTGCACTACCTGAGGTTTTTTTTCTTTTTTTTTTAATCAATTTTTTGAAAGAGCACAAAATAACTAATTGTGACTGAAATTTATATTATGTGACAGAGATGAGGGTTTGACATGTCTTAAGCTATTGATTATTCCAATGTTTTTATTATGGTCCAGTAAAAATGTCTTATTTGACTTAATATGAGCCCCATTCACCTGGTAAGTCCAGAAAAATGTCTGTTTACAATATATAATAAAAAGACACTAATAGCGTCTAAGTTGCATAAAGAAATCTGCAAATGGGGTAAGAACAATTGCTTGAAACAACATTCTTGAAGAAAAGAATTGATGTGTCCAAACAAAAATTAAATAAATAAATAAATAAACAAGTACATTTGTCTTGCACCATGTTCTGAAGACTCAAACAAAATGGCAGCTCATTGCTAATACTATTGTTAGCACTTTAATGGTTCTAATCATGTTCCCCCAAAGAACTGGTTTGGTTTACCATCGGCAAGGAGCCAAGTTGAAGCCACGTCATTGTGCCACAGTATATCATAAGTCACTGCATATGTAGCCATTTCATTGTTCCCCCCTCTGTGTGCAGTGTTGCTGTCTTCATAGAGATGGCTCTGGGACTGCGTAAAAAAGGCAGAGATTTTTGAACAGGGTTCTTTGTGGTGGTTGTGACAATATTTTTCCCGACTGTCCACTATAGGAAGAGTGCTAGTCTCTCTGGTGTGTGCTCATGTGTTTGTATGTCTGTGAAAATCTCATCATGTAAATAAGATAAAGAAAATACAAATATTTAGCCTGTTAAATTTAATAACGATATACAAACCTGATCTTTATCAGGCGTTGCATCACTGCTTCAATTTTGCCTCCATTTCAAGTTTTGAATGAGGAAACTGCAACAAAACAACAGACAAGTTGCTTGGCAGCTCCCCTTTCTAAAAATGGCTGTTTTCCACCAATGGTCACGATAACCCCACCTCTGGCCCCTGATGTGGTCAGTGCTATGACCAGCAAAGAGTTGGTACTTGCTAAGTAGTTTTGGGCACCTGGAGCTAGTGCTTCATCAGTGGAAACTCAAAGGACTAGTGCCAAGTCGTGTAGAAAAGGGGTATCTTCCTGAGATTCATTATCCTCCTGAATGGGCCGTTAACTCCCACATGTCATGTGAGGTTTTGTGGTCACATGATCCCAGTGCCAAACACCCATTTGGAGAATTTCCTGAACTACACCATGGGAGGGTTTTCTTTTTGCTTTTGCTCAGAGACATTTATCTGAACTGGTCAGGTGAATCTGGCTCGTATTGAGGTGAAAAAGAACAAATTAGAACTAAACACAAAACGCTAACACTTGCTTCATGCTCAGTTTTTGCTTTCAAAAATGGGTATTGGTTAGAAAAATGCACACAGTCCAATGGGTGGCAGCAGGAGGATGGCTTACAGAGTTGTAAATTGCTGTGACCCATCGTGTCAGAGCTCCTGTTAGTCATTGAGCTATGTTATAACCATCTTCGGTAATATTCTATGTCGATAACTCAAAAGAAAGCCTGACACAAACGTTTGTTCAGACCTTTTTTGTCCTTTTTGCTGAAATATATGTATGTTTGTTACACCTGCAGTTACACCGTAAATACAACATGAACAGAGCGGCAGTTTTTGCTCACGTGGACATCACAAAAAAGTATGGAAGAATTATCACAAAGCTAGCATTTAGAATTTAATCCCTGCAACCTACTAGTGCTTGACGTGCTTCATGTGCTTTCTGGAGAATAATTCAGTGGTTTGAAAACTACCTGAGCAGAAAGATGAAAGTGTCATGGTTGGAGGTTTAAAACTCCAAAGTGGTGTCCAGCAGGGATCCCTACTGGGTTATTTTTTACACAGACGACTCCACTTAATACTCATTTGTCTTCTTCATTCATGTAACGGTTACCTCTTTATTCTCTATAAGAAACTTTTGATGCTGCAAGGACTCCCTCGGGAAAGTCAGGAAATATTGGAGATAAAGTTAATGTAACAACTCATAAAGAAAGAAATTAACACAGAAAAACAAATAAAACTCACAAGTTCATCCTGAAAGACAAACACTGTCCAAGACTTTAGCCTACCATTTCCCAGAATGCTGTGCACCTATGGAATGCCAATCACGTAGGACGCTCTGCTCTCTCTGTGCTCAACTAATCTTCACGCCTCAGTCAACTTCTTAATTAGAGATAACGTCCTGACCATCGTGCTGCTCTGCAGCCGAGGAGGGGATCTGCCTGGTGTGTGTGTTCCTGATAACATTATGGCTCTGGCCAAACTTACTGAAGTTCCCACAGTAAATACATCCCGCATATGATATGCTAGCAAGAAGTTATTACAAAGTGGGCATACTGTGGACTCAGTGCCAAAGGAAGAAGAGAAATACGCTCATGTAGTTAGGGCATGTCAGGTGCAACATGTGGCAACAATGTCAGCGTTGTCAGCATTGAACTTTTCATTTAACACCAGTGTTCTTGACCCCTCTTTGAGAGGCGCCTTAAACTCTTTCTCCTCCTCTCTGTTCAAATGTTCAAGCCGTTTAAGATTCCTTGACCTATTGCCTGACCCCTACTTGCCTATGTTTCAGGCCAGCAGTTTGATCCCTGTCTCTGTTCCTCTTTGACATCAGTTAAGTGAACTTTCTCTCAGCCTGTCTGCCTTTTCAGAGTAGGCTATGTATAGCTTCAACTTAAATTGGATAATCCTTCTTAAACAGGGATTCTTGAAGTAAATTTAATCACAACAATGTGGGCGCAAAGTTGAAACTTTCTCTGATAGACTGATCTTAACTTTTAGAACTACACAGGACTCGAAATCCCGCTCATTGATTTCTCTTGGTCTCTTTACTTTGACATTTTGAGCTTTTTTGATTCATTACCATAACTGAACCCTCATCCTGTTGTATCAGACCAAAAACTTTGATTTTTCATCCATTCAGACTTTAAACAAACTATTTTTTCCCTCAGTTTCAAGTTGTCTTTAACATTTATGATGTCAAAGCCCAGTCTGTCTGCGTTTATATTTGTGAATATGCACACACTCCTCAGAAACACTCCTCCAGACGTGGCTGTCATCTGACTGTTTATTCGCACCGTGATGTCAAACTGAGAGCATGTTGTGCTTGTTTGAGTCAGAGCTGATCTTGGCTGCAGCCTGCATGATGCTAGCTGTCAAAACACAACCACAGTCAGTCCTCTTCCATCTGTCCCTCCGTTTGTGTCTCTATTTCCACGGCTGCTGACTCTCACACCTCTCATCCCCACCTCAGAGCTTCTCCAGCTCAATCCCCCATCCTCCCAGGTCCCCTAAAACAGCAGACACAAAGTCAATGCTTATCAGAGAGACTGGATTGTGCATTTGAATCAATCCTACAGGAAAACTTGTGCAGAACTCATGCTGTGAACACGTCCAGCTCAGAGTCCTGCAGGTGTTTGTTTCCCCACAGAGGCCACCTGCTGTGGACCAGGTGCTCTGATGGAGCCATATGCTTCCTGTCATGATGTCATCCCTCTTCTTGCCTTTTATTGGCGTGACATAATGAGACATGCCACAGAATCCTCTGAGGTCCTAGCAGACTCTGTGTCACAACAGGATCTTCCGTAGCATCTGCCTACACAATAGAAGCGTCTGCGTGGTCTCATTTTGTCACTTTGTGTCAAGAGAAGATGCCACGGCGAGCCACAGCAGTGCTCATCTCGTCTTGTCTGTTCTGATTCATAAAGACGTTATACGTCATCGGTCAGACAGAGCGTGCAGCGTCACAGAACAAAGAAAGTACAGTCTGCATGCTTGTTGTCAGTCAGCTGTGCTGAGTTAGACTTCAAGCTTAGAGGAGGAACTCTGCTCATCGGAAGGGCTGAGCTGTGCAGAGGAAGAACTGTAAAAGCATTCATCAGAAAATCATATGAAAGATTACACAAAAATGCTCCTTTTTTTCTCTCTTTTTTAGGTCTGCTCAGAGCTTATAGTTTTCATTTGGTGAGGCTTTGAAAAGCTAAAACACTGCCAGGCCATGCCCTTAATCTGGAGAGGTAGGCTTGGCTTGGTTTCACATGTTTCCATGTTTACTCTGGATGCACAGCTATGGCTGCTCACAGAACCACTAAAGTTCAAGCCTACAAATTTGATCCAGGAAGTGAGGTGCCTGCTGATGCTCAGACTATGTTTGCAGCATGATGTTTCTGAATGGTTATCTTCTGAGCTATGTATCTCGATATTTCATTTTTTTGTTTGTCAATGATTGTGTTTGCAAGTGAAGCAAATGAGGAACAGCAAAAAAACTTGCAGTTTCATTGATTGTCCACTTAACTAACCACTAACTCCAAATACTTATCTCTTAGAACCTGAATTAAAACAGATGTTTTCACAGCCTGTTTGAAACAGCAGTTTAAGTGTGTAAGTTCATTTTGGACTCGCAGCTGCAAAAGGATTAACCTTGATCAAACTCACCCATTTTAGTTACAATGAGGAAATGTGCAAATGTGTGGCTAGACAAGTTTTAAAAAACCTTCTTTAGTTCAGGTACATTTACTTTGAGGAAATATAACTTAAAGAGGGAGTATTGTGCTTTGTTTGTCTTTATTCTGTCCCTCCCGTGCCTTCGCAGAATCTTTAAATGATTTAGAGCTCAAATAAATCTCTATTTTCCTCTCTCTAGTGTTTCAGAAAGCCCTTATTTCAGCCTCTGCGTGACACACTTGGTTTTAGCTGCTGTCTCTTTGAGGCTCCCCGCTCCACAAACCTCCTTCACTCTGATTGGCCAGCCCTCTGAAGGCCTGTTAAGGGATGGAGTTATGGGCAGACTCCAGGGATTTCTGCAACACATGAGTATATAGAGGTTTGAAAATCTGCACACTTCTTTATGTCCTCATGCTTTTAGCTTGCTAGCTAACCACATACTGCTTGTAATCTGTCTGTACAGCTAACAGCTACCAGTGAAGATCTCATTTTCTCATTCTTCTCTTTCCAACTGAGGTGGATTTGGAGAAACATTGGCCTGAACATTTGGACTAATTTCCTCCAGGACCGGCTCACCAACTTTTCCCAGAAAGCTCAATGCTCAGCCAAACAGCTCAGGTCTGTGCCCAGCCTTCCTGAAAACCAGCCTATTTAATACTGAAATCTGCGCCAAGCATTTTGCATATTCTCTGTAGTTTTATATTTGATCAACTTTTTGTGATCCTCGTCAAAAAACCTTGAGTGAGTAGCGTGAAAAATGTGTGTAGTGTGCAGGAAAAAATCTGCACGACTTGCGCTCAGGCCTTCTTCAGCTCACTGTCACTTGTTCAAGGTTCCTCAAACACACTGCCTTTGCTGGAATCTCTTTAATACTGCTTTACAGTCCCAGGATGATGGACACAAGCAGCTAAAGTGGCTCCGACTCCTCTCTCTCAGCTTGCCTTTGGGGAAAGAGTGACACCAGGACATCAGGAGGAAGACTGGGCTTCAACTTGTGCTCTGAAGAATCGCTCCCTGTGGAGGTTTTTACTCCGAGCTGGCACAAAGGCAGCCCCACAGCTTACAAGACAGACTACATATCCTATCTGACCCAGGTCTGTCAGGATCCCCCAGGAGGAGGAGGTGGAGCAGACACTTGAGCTTCTTGCCTGACACTCTGAAAATGTGTTAGGAGAGAGGGATGGTTTCCTCTCTTTGGTGAACATGTGGAACCTTTTCTTATTTATGTTAGGGTGGGCACTGAGGCCTGGGCAAAAAGGTTTTAAGCTGTGTTAGAGCCACATTCAGGCATTTCATGAAATCAATGCTGGCTAAAGCACTGACGTCCAGTTGAAGTCGCCAAAGGATCACCTCACATGCTTTGACTGGGCTGTAGTATTCAGACTTAAAGACTTATACTCACACCCCCATAAGACCGAGTCACTCTGTTAATTTATTTGATTTAACTCAAAGAAAGGCTACCTTTGATTCTGTTCTGTATCTTCAGACATAGAATTAAAAATGCAGCATTGGACATTTAGATTTAAAGTGGGTAAAGTTTTAAATCATTCAGTAATCATTTGAATGAATCTCTCAGTCTGCTCTGAACGGCAGCTTTCACACCCTTTTTTTCAATTACAGGCACTTTATGACATCACAAATTGTCAGAACTCTGTTGTAATGTTGCTAGGCAGAATTTGGAAGAGCTGGCCAATCAGAAGAAAGTGGGCCTGTAGGGAGGGGGGCCTTAAAGAGACAGTACCAGAAACCCTATTTGTCAGTTACTTGTTCGCGGGAGTTAAATCATTTCTATGAGTTATTTACATGTAAAAAAAAAAAAAAGTGATTAGATGCAAGCTCTTGTCAGATTCTATAAATGATGAAAATTATGCAGTGCTACATTGTTGAATAGAGCAAGTTTAATGTGTTTAATGTGTGTCTGAATTGAACACAGCAGAGTGTTGGAGTGTGTGAAGACATTGAGACTTACGGGTTTGGATTGGATTTCTTTGGCATAGAGGGGTTGGAGGAACTCAGACTCCCCTTCCAGTTTCAGGCCCTTCTCTGTTATTCTCAGCTTGCCCATGCCGTCCTGTGAGGAGAGAAACACACAGGCTCAGTGAGGTCTGAGGAGTTTATCACATATTTAAAACAAATAAAACAGAAACAACAGCTAGAAACAAGAAAAGACTCAGTGGTGGATCCATGAAATTCCAAGAGCAAGGACTCAGTGAATTCCTTTTTGCATCATCCTCCCAGAGACTTCTGCAAGTTTGCTCAGTTTGATGACCCCGCCGTTCAACCTCAAGATTTGCACAAACCAGGTTTAAAGAAAAATATATCAAGTTGGTGTTACAAAGAGTCAGTAGAAAAAGACACTTAAATTACTGATAGTGTTTGGAAATCACCATCAATGGCATGCACAGACTTTCCTAAGGGCAGGGCACACTTATATGATGTAAATCTAAATCACTGTATCATTGGTGTCAACGTCAGTGGCTTAAAGTTACCGGCGACTGCATCTTGGACTGAGCCTATTGATACAAGTAAGTGGTTGAGAATTAAGCAAAGGAAGCTAATAAATATCAGGCTTTCGAAACAGAGAGCAAACCATTCTTTGTTTAAAAACTTCTGCTGAGAGCTGAATCCAGCCACCAGCTGCACGCAGAAAAGTTTCCCACAATAACAAAAAGTTTGGGAGGAATCTACAGACACAGCTACCAAGAGTTTCTTCTGCTGATGCCTGTGCCTCCAACCAGGCTTGTGCACATATGCAGCTGCATCTGGAGTTTGAGAATGTATAGCTCTAGGATTCACTGACTTCCAAACAAAAACATTCGGATAGACACAGTTTTTGCACATAGATGGCAAAAATCTTCATCTAGATCAGGTACACTCAGCAAATACCATTATCTGTCCATTTAATTTCTCAGAAATTCTGCAAAAATGGGCAATGGTGGCACATTTTTGGTCTTTGGTCTGAAATTACACAGTTGAGTAAAGTTTGTGCAAGAAACGTAAGTCTTGAATTGATCTTTCAGTTTTTCTTTCACTGAAACTTTTTGTAAAACATGATCCTGGCAACACAGTTGGTGATGATTTCAAACTTTCTTTACGTGATGATTAAAAAGTTTTAAAAGGGCTACAGGAGCACAAAAAGACCTCATTAAACTGATTGTATACAAAGAACAGCCTCAGTTGCAGGAAGCTAACCAGCAGGGAGAGTGGAATGGAAGAAATTTTCAAATGGTTTCGTATTTCTTTGCTTCTATTTTCCCATCTTCAAAGACTTTCAGAATGAGTCACTGCAGCATGCACAGGCACACACAACATGACTCCTGACTGAGTTTTCTCCTCTTCCTAGTCCACATGATGCCAGACTCTGATCAGGAATTACCACCTGAATCCAACACCTGTAGTTTTACGTCTGACATCTGCAGTTTGATAACACACACCTGTTATTTACCTGTGTGGCTCCACGGCTGCACAGCGAGGGCTTAAAGTTTATCAGAGACAAAGATGAGATTTATTTTCACGCCCTCAGGTACAAACTCTGATCACTATACAGGGATTATATCTAATCTCTCCCTGCACAGTCGATCAGCTAACTATAATCTCTGTTAATCTGTTTTAATGCACAGATGGTGGTTCATATCTAGCTCTTGCATAGGTGTTACAAACAGAGGCTAACACTGTGCAGATGTGTACTTATTCTGGCTCAAACATGTCACTTCCTGTTGACACAATAACAAGCATATTAAAAAGAAGTGATGGCATGCTACGCTTCAGTTCCATGATATAAAATCTGACTTTCTTCCACTGTTTCTGCAGCTTTGAGGCCTCAAAGAGCACAGAGCAACATTTGTTTCTGAAAAACAAAGATCTAACTCTGCAGGGCTTCTTTCTGCTCTGCTGTCAGACTCCAAGAACAACAGTGTCCGTCTGTCAGTGTCAGGAAAACAAGCTCTGCCAGTGGACGTACATTGTTTGAAGGATCAGTTCACAGTCTTTACAGCACTGACTGGCTCCTGCAGCTTTTTACTTACAGTGAAAACTCTGCAGATGATCCTGAACTCAGCATCGTGACCTTTCTTTAACCATCTCAAAACTGCACGTGAAGCTCAGCTGACTGCTGATATCAAATACAAAAAACAAAAAGTAGAAACAGCTCCTATGCTTTGCCAATACAGCAACACAGGGGTCACAGGCTGGAGCTTATTCTAGCAGTGATTTGGTGCAAGTGACTAGACGGCAAACACTCACATCCACAGGAAGTTAAGAGAGAACATTTTAACTCATCACAGAAAGACTTCTGCCCAGCTGTGGTTGGAACCACAAGTTTTCATCTCTTAACCTCTCTGCAGAGCTCTTTCCACTTTCGAGAGAAAGATAAAGCTTTTATCAGACCTCCCACCCTCCAGTAACATTTCTAAGCTCCTCCTGGGGAATCCCAAGGCGATCCCAGGTAAGAGGGGATTTCTAATCTGTCCCCTGTGCTCTGGGTCTGCCCTGAGGTCTCCTCCATGTTGGTAGTGCATGAACCACCTCAACTGATACCTCTTGTGCTCTGGTTCCTCACTTGTGTTGTACAAACTTTCAGATCCACATCGCTGGACCAAAGCTTCAGCTAAATGACAACATTTGAGAGTCAGACAGCCATTGGAAGTGACTGTTTTGGACAGCAATTAAACGAGTAACTGACCAACACCAGTACGATTTGCCGTTCTCAACTGTACCCTAAAACCAGAGGTGAAAACCCAGTTAAATTTTTAAATATATTACATACATCTCACGTGTGCAAAAAGTGACCAAATGATCACTTGAAATTAAGCTCCCATACATTTGAAAATTTTGGTGTATTTCCTGGATTGTTGTAAGTTGATGCATTTTAGAGGTCTGCGGAGGTAGGGACCTGACGGTGGAGGTCTGCAGTCAGACTGTCCTGGCCGAATTCAACTCCACCTGCTTCATGGCTGCCCTGTGAGGAAAACTTTAAAATCAGAAGAAGCCAGCAGTTAATCTAAACTTTTAGCATGCCTCAAAGACTTATGGACCTGGTTGAGTGGGAAATTTCTTATTCCTGAACTCAGAGATCACTGAAGTTGTTGTTCTTGGACCTAAACAACTAAGAGGCTTTCTCTGACCAGATCACCACCTTGGATGACATCAGCCTGGCATTAGGCACCACTGTTAGGAACCTGGGAGTTATTTTGGATCAAAACTCGTTCTTTAACTCCTCAAAACCCATTATGTATTGTGATTCCTACATATGAATCCATGTGTAATGACGTTTAAGTCACAGGCAATAATTGATTTGAACTGTTGTCATTACCATAAGTCTTCAACTATTTGAGCAAAGAAAAAAATCAAATAGTTCCTGAAAGAAGAGAAGATAAGCTTTCTGGGCATGATATCTGACTCTTTCAATGACAAAATAACAAAAAAAGTCCAGGTGGCCTGGATGATACTTGGGTGATAAAGGGGTAACACTCACATTCCACCAATTTCGAGGACATCCTTTTTTCATCGTCATACATCAGAAAAATCAGACACTAGATCACATTTCATGTGCATATCTTTTATCTTATTGTCCAGACAAGTCTATAAGGACTCTTCAGCTAGTTCAGAATGCTGCAGTTCTGGTACTGACTGGGACCAGAAGGAGAGCCACCATCTCTACACTGGCTATACACCTATAAAATCTCATTTAAAATCCTTCTTTTGACTTCTTAACGGCAATGGAACATCCTATCTTACAGATCACATAAATAAAGACAAATATGTCGAAGTAAAGCAGGTTTGGAAAAAAATAGGTCCATTCCACAGAGTAGATGCTGCTGAAATGCAAAAAAAAGCTGAACATGCAACTTCACACGGCCTCATCCCGCCCGGTTGGAAGAATTTAATTTGACCTGAAGTTCTGTTTTCCAAGCCTTCTCCAACATAATTACAACTTCAACTAGAAACAAGTTGAGTCAGAGTTAAAACTGCATCCTGCACTAATTCAATAAGTCAACACCCTCATATTTTCTGCTCAGCCTTGTTTACTTTTTCTGACAGGGGCCCAAAGGAGAAATTTAGTTCCTCTCTGGAAGCAGAGCTCATTTAAACACTGAATCCTTATGCATGCAGCATTTGGAAAATTAAGTGAAGTATTTTAAGGCGGCAGGCATAGAATATTATAGCAGCAACCCCAAGGCTAGAAAGTGACAGAGTGAACTTCTCTCTCTGCAGGAAAAAGCAAACAGAGTGAAAAATAACATCCAAATAAAACGAAACTCCTTGTTTCTCTAGAAGAAAAAGCAGAGGATGCAGTTTAGCATGTGTTTCAATCTGCAGAGATAAGACGACTGGCTATGACTCTTCACTCTTCACACAGCCTTTAACTGTAGTATAAAAACAGCTTCTCAGAGAAGACACTTCAGAGTGATACAAGACAGAGAAACAGAGGGGAAACAGCCAGCCATCAGCTCATGTGATCTTGCTCTAAAAACGCCTTTTTTTTTCTCTCCCCGCTGCGTTTGATCCCTCAGGTTCTGATGAGCAAATGGAGATCAAGACCCCCAGAAATCCCAAAGTAGCCAAGGACTGTTTTCAAGCCTCCTCGATGTAATCCTTCCCCCACTGGGTAAAAAGTATTAAAACCCTCACACAGCAGAGGTAGCAGGGGGTTGAGTCTTGGACGTGTGCTGATTGTGAATCCACCTCAGGTGGAAATCAGCGGGCCTGTCGGAGACGGCCGGCAGACGTTATTTAAACTCAATTTCCGACTCTTTGATGACGTAAACCCGCTGTAAGAATGGAAACATACATTTCCCTCTACTTGGAGCTTCTAAAGAAAAAATTCTTGGATTCAGTTCCTGGCAGACATTTGGATATGCATCAGAGGAAGGCAAAGGTTCCTTTAAAACCAGAAAATATTGTCTGAGTGCTGCAGGTTTCTTTCTGTCCATTCTTTTACAAGTACATTAAACTAGACTAAACTAGACTAAACTAAACTAAACTAAAGGGAGAAAAGCAGCTCATATCATTATTTATCCAGCCATGACTCAATGCCAATCAGCAGATCTGAGAGCACTGACTCTGGTTTCTCTGGACTGCAAAGATGCTGAAAATTTGAGCAGGGGGCAGACTTGAGGGTCAGAAACTGTCCAAAACCAAATCCAAAACCAAGTCCAAAAAAGCACATGAGGATCTAACAACACCAGGGAGGAAACACAGAGACTACAAGGTAACGTCACAGAGGGAGGGAAACAAACGTGGGTAGGTAGTAAAACTATCACAGACATAGAGAGAGAAAGAAGAACACAATAAAACAGAAATCACTTTAGACCTTAAAATTACAAACAAACAAACAAAAATGAAAATACACATGCAAAGCAATCAACACATGGGAGGCTCAAAAAGTGTGTGTTGGGCTTTGGATTTGAAGTACCAATGCCAATCAGACTGAACATGTGCAGATTTTCTCAATATATATTTTTATGTAGTATGAATTTTTGAATCTGTCTGTAAACTAATCGAAGCACTTAGTTCCAAAAAATAGTACTGGATCTTCTTGAAATGATGAGGTCATCACATAAGGATCTTTAAACTCGTTCATGAAAGGTTTGAGTGGCAGGACCTCAAGTACAAAACTCTACCAACATTTTACCCCAAATCATCATTCAACATCGTTTGATGTGTATTTCAAATGCGTCTAGACTGACTGCTGAAGTGCAGCAACAGTTGCACACTTTGTTGAAAGGCAGTCAGCTGATTCAGCAGCACAAGCACAACACAGTAGTCTAGCATTGTTACTGTTGTTGTTGTCTAATTTTAGGCAGTTTAAGTTGTCATACTGAAAGTGTAACACACAAAGTGTGTGATGCCAGCATTTCCACTGAAAACTCCAGCTTGCTGATTACACATCAACAGTGGCTGCTGTGTGTCAGAAAAATTCCACCCTGGAGGCCTTTTTCAAAGGTTTTGGGTCGGCTAAAACGCCATTCTCATGTAGAAAAAGAGGTCAAAAGGCAACAGTACCTTTGTATTTCTTCCTGAAACTGTTGTTGTGTAAACAGCCCATTGGACAAAGGCTGAAATCAGGGTTTTCTCTAGCAACAGGGAGAGAAAAATAAACATTGAAGCAGAAACTCAAGTTCAGGGTTAAAGCTGCAATCTTCAGTGCATCTTGACACATTTCATTTGAGTGAATGGGTGAAATATTTAAAGCTAGAACAGACAAAGAAAGAATGCTAAAGAGGAAATTTGAGGTGACTCAAGGAAATGGATTTTCAGCTTTCAGCACCATGGACAGAGACACATGCAGAAAACTCATCAGAAAGACTGTCCTGTTGTTGTTAGTTTTTTATTCATTTATTTTTCAAATCTTATATTTCTTGTTATTTTGGCTTAATGGGATCATCATGTGACCCTTTTTTTGGTGTAGTCAAACATTACTCACTGTAGTTCACTGTAAAGCTTTGGTTTTATACCGTCATGCTGATAGTCTTCCTTTCACTTGACATCCGCTAAAGTCATGTGTCCTTGAGCCAGCCATTGTTTGAAATAGTTATGTACATCCCACAGTTTGTGTGATTTGCTTTGTTACCAGAGGAAATAGTCTTAAAAAACAGGAAAGAATACAGAAAAATTATGTGGAATTCTGGTAATAATTAAACAGAGTTTAAAATCACAAAATAAAGTTGTGGACATTACAGTTAAAGTTACAGTTAAAAAAACAGGGTAATATTTGGCAGTGTACATTTGGATTACAGTTAAACATGTAATTTTAGTCTAGCATTCATGTTAGAAGCGAGTAGAGTCTAAATAGTGTGCTGTTTTGATGTGTTTCTGTAGCTGATGAATTGGTAGTGTTCCTGTCACAATGAAGCTGATTCACAAGCTCCTGACATAAACTGAGCAGATTTGTGAATGAATGTTGGTGTTTCTGTGACAGTGGGTATGAGAGTGGATTGCTCCCAGTCTGACCCTGAGTGAGTCACCAGCAGAGATGGAGCGCAGAGAGAGAAATAGTCATCCTCTGCTGAGACACCCAGTTCTGACAATAAAACAGAGACTCTGAAAAGTAAATGTTTTCATACAGGCCATGTTTCCTCTCCTCAGAGTCTAAGAGTGAAAGAAAAAGAGAGGAAAGACAGACAGAGAAACAAAGAGCCAAACTAAGACTGAGCGGTTTGTTAATCCACCTGCAGCCATCAGCCGTGGTATCACAATCTTCATCTGAGAAACTGAAATCAGCTGCACTGTCTGCAGCTTGTTTCTTCTCTCTCTTCATGCAGAGAGCAGAGCGCTGCAGCCGCCACAGCCAGGCAAGCGGGCCATGAATAATTCAGGAGAGCTCTAACAGGACAGACACCTCCTAGCACTCAGGTGTACCTCCATACCTCCACTCTCTCCTCTCCCTCTTCTAACACTGATTATCCTGTCTGTTCGCTCTGGATTCCTCTCACTCATCTCTGACAGTCCCTAAAAATCTAACCTTACTTTTCTCTCTTTATTGTCCCTGTTTCCATCCTTCCACTTCTGTCTTTGTCAGTTCACATCAGCTGGAAGGATCTATTTTTAGATTTTTGTGTCAAAACAGAAGATATATAGATTTTCTCTCATGGTGTCAGTCTGAGGGGAGTTACCTTGAAAGGAGAGCTTTGCAAACTACAAACTAGGACATGAACCAAAAGCAATGATAACAGTGTTGCACAAAGTTAAAGACATAGTCACCAAATCAACACCAAATCACTGTTCAGCATTAAAAGCAAAAAACTCAAACTAATAGACTTGGTCATATTTTTAATTCAAACTGAAGTTCAAACTTGAAAAAAACTGTCACCATATTACGTATTTTTATCATCACTGAGGCTCTCTGGAGCCAAAACGTACAAAATAAGTGCCCACATGGGAGCAAAAATGCACTAAACCACTGCTTAAGAGCCAACATGTGTGCTAAAGTGCACTCTTGAGAGCGAAATGTGCTTAAGTGCCCTTTTGGGATCCAAAACGTGCACAGAGTCCCTGCTTGGAGCCAAAATGTCCAATCAAGTGTGCTTTTGGAATCCAAAATGCACACAAGAGTGTCCTTTGGGAGCCAAATGCAGATCAATGCCAAAATGCCTGCTTGGGAGCCAAACTGTGTACTAAAGTGCACTCTTGGAATCCAAAGTGCACTCTTAAGTGCCCACTTAGAGGCCAATGTGAGCTAAAGTGCCCATTTGGGATCCAAAACATGAACAACCTGCATAGAGCCACAACTAAGTGCCCTCTTGAGATCCAAATCAGCATCGTAGTGCCCTCTTGGCTGAGGAACATGGAAAAACAAGTCTAAACTTCTCTTGAAAACACATGGAACTTAGTGGAACTTCATTTCGCCCCTGTCCTTCAAAAATATTTTGCATGCCACTGTTCAGTAACTATTAAACCAAGTCCATCAACACTGGATCCCCAAAGTCCTTGGATCTCTCGGAAGTACTGCCCCCCAAGGCTGTTTTCAGGGGTTAACTTATGCTCCAGTTCTAAGTTTCTACTAAAGTTCCAACAATTTTAAAAACTGTTGATTCTCTTTCTGTAACTTTTTTTTACAAGCATCTTATAATTTGCAGCATCTTCAGACACTGAAGATAACTATCCTTAAGCCAGTGAAAAACAAAAGCAATCATGGGAAAGTTTTGCTGAGAAGAAGACTTCAGCCCTTGGCAGCTTCCCTTCTCTTCCTGGCTCTTTGTTTAGTTTGTGTAACTTCTCTTTGTTCTGCAGATAACCATCCAAACACCTTGAATCCAGCAAACTTTTTCAGTGTGTAGGAGTCTGCAGGCATGGATTTAACCTCCCGACATGCAGAAGTGTGATTATGTGTGCAGCATGCAGGAGTCTGACGTGTAATATTCTCCCCAGAGCCCACAGACGTCTATATTTGCTTTAGCCTGGGGTGGCGGCTTGATGCATATCGATGCAGACGCTCAATAATAGGCCAAGAGCTCTGCATTATTGACAGCAGCGACTCCCAGTTCGCCGAGGATGTCGGCCTCAGAGAGGGAGACAGAGGCGGGGAGATGGTCGAGATAGAGAAGCAGTGATGAATACAGGCAGAGGGCAGACATGAACAAAAGGATCCTCTGTTACATCAGTCCTCATATTCACTCTGCAGACCCCCCTCAGTGTGCTGCAGCACGCCCAGCTGGGCCACATATATCTGAGGAATAACAGAAGGAACGCAGGCACAAACCTTATTTACAAGACAGATGTTTGGTCCTGGGCTCACACGCACAGAAACAGCCAGGTAAACACACACACACACACACACACACACACACACACACACACACACACACACAAATATATATATATATATATATATATATATATATATAAACACAATAAATTCTCCATAACCATCAGGCTAACATAGTGGTGACAGTGCAGTGGAGGCACGCAGCTTTGAGTATAGATCAATTTAGCCCTTGTTGCAGCTCATGCTGTTGGAGAGAGAGATGGAGGGAGAGGTAAAGAAAGGGATAAAGAGAGGAGGGAGGGACAACTTATAAACATGTAAAACAGTGAATGCCAAAGCCTGAGGTGGAGAGAGTACACCACTTTCTTTTATGTGCCTACATGAGGAGCGTTATAAGCAAACTGTAAATATTACATCACAATCTTCCACCATTTTTACTGCCTCCCGTCAGCTTTGACTGCAGCGCTCCCTGTGGTATTCAACTAGGATTCAACTCTTTCTCATGAGCACAAACACCCACTGCGATAAAGACATGACACATATCAAGGCATCTTGATCATCTTTTTAACTCTACTTTTCTTTGTTTGGACCACTTTTCCCAGGATGCAAAGGAACAAGGTAATGTATTTATTTGAATTTTCAAAGGTGAAAACCTTTTTTCCATTTATGAATTTATGAATGTTTAGTTTATTGAGCTGCATCAAAAGACAGGTTGTTTCTTACTCGCTCCCAAAATCAGGCTTTTTGCTCTCTGTTGTCATGGTGTTGTGTTGGAGCGCGGTGACCCTTTTTATCACGGTCTTTATCATCTTTTTTTAACTCTACCTTTCTTTGTTCAGACCACTTTCCCCACAATGTAAAGGGACAAGGTAATGTATTTATTTAAATTTCAAAGGTGAAAACCTTTCTTCCATTTGTGAATTTAAGAATCTTTAGTTTATTGAGCTGTGTCAAAAGATGGGTTGTTCCTTCCTTGCTCCCAAAATGAGGCTTTTTGCTCTCTGTTGTCATGGTGTTGTGTTGGGGCGAGGTGACCCTTTTTATCATGGTCATCTCCCTCTTCCAGGTGAAATTTGCTCATGCTGAATGCCAACCTGGGACTGGATTGTAACCCCAATATCTAGGTGTGTCTTTTGAGCTTGCTCAGTCCATTCTGGGTCTGACTTAGCAGTTTACATGCATCATAATAGTCTGAGCTTGTACTGAAGCTGTAAACGTACTGACTGTTGCCTACTCTTCTGTAAAGACAATAGTGATCAACTGTCCTAGAGGTGTCTCAAAAGAGAAGAGAAAAATGCCTTCACATAACAATTCAACCCAGAAGGTGGAGCTGGAGCACTTTAATCCCCTCGGTTGGTCAAAAGAACTGTCAGGACATGAAGTAAACAAAGCTTGATTGGGCTTCGAAACAAAGAGTCATATGTCAGTCACAAAGAAGATGAATAGCTGGTATGTCTTCCATCAATGCTCTTCATTTACTGTGTCTTGCTTTTCTTTCTTGTTGGATTTATCAGAGGGGTATGCTGTGCCACGCTGCCATGCCATGCTGCCACTCCGTCATGCTATTATGTGACTCACGCAGTCATCGGTATCTGGCTTACACACTGCCTTCTCAGAAGGGCAGGGTTGGCTGTGAATAAACACTAACAGGATCAGGCTTCATTAATCCAACATGTACCTAACTGCACTGATCAATATTGGACCGCTTGATGGAAACAGGGATTTAAAAGCCTGTATGTACTTCTGACTTTAGGAGCCCCTTTTCACGCCTGTTTGTCCTTGTTTGAAGACAGTTATTTTCAGATGTGTGCAATGTGGAGAATTTCTGCTTGAAAAGGACAGCATAAGGGGGCGAGGTTGCTAAAATGATGTTTTTTGTCCACGTGAAGGAGTGTGGATCTCGCAAATGGGTCAAGCATAAACTAAGTTTAAGATTTCTAAGACCCACTCTTAAGTGTTTTTAAACTCATTTTAAATCGTGGTTTACAAACAGGTATATACACAAAAATTAGGCTATTTCAAGATAAATCAAAAAACCCTCACAGGGCCTACGTTTACAAGATTCAGAAAAAAGGACTACTCCATGGCTGCAATACGCTACACTGTAGGATACTCACATAGAAGCTGAAGCTCACACGGCCACATTGCCACATTTTGAAGGCTCATTTAAAAGACTTCAGATAATCTGAGCCTAAACTGGGCCACATCATGAGATGAGCTCAAAGACTGTCATGAGTTTATTTTACTTAAAGAAATCTTTAAAAATCCACTTTATTGTTGTGGACACTTGGGAGTCGTCCATCAGCAGCTGCTTGGCCCGCTCTGAGCCACATCCTACATGCTGCTTTGTAGATTTCAGGGATCCAGTTTGTTCCTCTATGACAGCATGCCAGACACAACGCCAACCTTACAATCATTGTAAATAATGCAGCATTGCGGATTAGTGCGATTAAATAACAGCTCATGTAAATCTCAGCCTCCAGGCAGCTTAAACTCTCCTCCAGCACATGTCAGCAAATAAAGCTGAGCCATGTGTTAGCATCAGGTAAACAAACCACTGCCCAGGAGGAGTTGCTCCCTCCTTTATGCTCTCATTTACACGCAGAAGCTGCTTCACTGTTTCAAATTGCAAATGAATACATGAAAGAGAAGCTGTGGCCACCTGTGAGGCCTTCGCCAAAAAGCCCTCCATGAATAAAACGCCGGCCCATTGAGCAGCAACAAAGCGTCTCCTGCAATCCATCCTCGCTCCAATCCTGCAGCGCCGTGCTTCTTTCAATCAGCCTCAGTTGGCCCCGCGAGGCTGCCGTGGCAGGAGCCAACATGGCCGAACTCCAAGGTAATACATTTTTCCAATTGATCCGTTTGATAAGAGAGAAAGTTTTCCCCTCTGGCGCTGCAGTCCGAGCGCAGCGGCACCTGCAGCTCTCCCCACAGGTGAGAGCTGCAACGTCGTGTTGCAACACCCACCGATGCTATCAGTGGAATTGGCTCCAAGATTGCTCTCCACAGCAGCCCCCTCTGCGCCTCTGATTGAGGCCCTCAAAGCAGCAACACATCATCCATCAATGGGATAGTGATGCAGATTGGGGGGGTTCAGAGCCGAGTGAGTGAAAGATGAAAGAAAGGAGAGCACGAGGGGGTGTTGATAAAGTCAGAGAGATAAGACTGAGTGAAATAGATAGTTAAACACAGAGAGCAAGATAAGGGTAAAGAGAAAATGAGACGACGGCGAAAACGTGCTGCAGTGTAAATGAAGCGATGAAGACTCCGAGTGGAGAGGCAGAGGAGGGATGAGCAGCGGAAAGATGAGACTATGGGAAAAAAATCAAGAGAGACTGAGGGAGAAGAGGAGGGAGAGTGTTTGAAAGCCATATTTTTCATTCTGCTCTGGTTTAACATCCACTTTAAGCCTCTGTTCACTGGAGCTAACTCACTCAAAGCTCTAATTTGAAGAGAGCAAAGCTTTTTAAAGCTCCTCCTGTGAAACTGTTGTTTGTAAACGTGAGCTGGAAACAACAAAACCTGAATCCTGAATTGTCCCATGTGTGTTTCAAGTTGTTCTACAGCTTTAAAAATGTGAATCTTGATGTTGATTTGAATCCACATAAGGCCACACACAGAGAAATCTCAGACTCAGTGATGGAGAGCAGGATCCAGGTACAGTCTCAAGTCTTTGCAGAGTCTCTGTAAGACTCTCGGTGCCTGCGGCTGCCACATGTCAGTGTCACAGGCCGATGGATTTCCTATTAACTTGGTCTTCATCTGGGACTGCCGGCATGGCCTTCAGAGGCTGACGGCAGCGCAGCATCAAGGTCTTCACAGAGGCCAATGTGTGAGTGCTCACGCCTGCGGGCTCAGAGGGCTACAGACAAACACAGAGCAAGGACTGAGGACTGTAGCAGATAGCACTGGGCTGAGTAAAATAGGAGAGAGGAGGAGATACTGTGCAGCAACTGAGAGATGAGTGATAAAAAAAAGTTAAAACTTTGTTATAATCTACAATTCGCAAATCTTAAAAAAAATTGAAATTTTAGCTTTGTTACTTGTGCCTCTTTTCTTAAAAATAAATAAATAAATAGACCACTTTTTGATCAAAAAATCTGTTATTTGATTCCCTTCAGTTTTCCAGCCCTTAATTTCAGTATTCTGACTTTGATTTCAGTTTCTAGGATAGTAAGATGTAAAACACTGATGTTTAAATTCTGAGCAGAATAATCACATTAATAATAAAAAAATCAGAGAATAAAAAAAATCTTTGAAACTGGGCAAGTTATTAAAACAAAGTTTGAGTATTCTCAGATTAAATTGAGAATTTTTCACTTTTTAATCGTACATTTAGGAAATTAGAATTTAAAAAATATATAGAAAGAAAGAAAGAAAGAAAGAAAGAAAGAAAGAAAGAAAGAAAGAAAGAAAGAAAGAAAGAAAGAAAGAAAGAAAGAAAGAATAGTTGAGTTCTGACACTTTGCCCCAGCTTTTTACGATTGAAGTACCAATAATGCTTTTCTAGATGTGGATTCTAATTTGAATCTTGGAATTCAAACCTTAAACTCAGAAACACACAACTCTGCCTTTAGTCCAAGAATTGAGGGTGGAAAGTCAGAGCTCTTTCTTTTGCTCACAAAACATAGAATTGTGACTCAGATCTTTGAATTTAGACTTTTATTTCAGGATTCTAGAAATCTGATTTTCAATCATTTTGGGGTAAAAATAGATTGAAGCTCTTGTACTTTGAATTTCTGAGATCAGAATTAGGCTGCTAAGTGGCAGCTTGTTGCAACTCCCTCTTGTTGATCTTTTTCTTCTCTTTATATGTTTTCTTTTTATTTGAAGTCTGTCATTGCTTTTTAGGTCTCATGTGTTGGTCAATAACATCAAACTTGATATGTTTGCAGTGATGTTTTTACTTTTTTGGTGCCTGTGTTGATTTCAGCTAATAGCAGCTTGTAGCATGCAAATGTTAACCAGTGCTAGGTCTTGAGTGTCCTCTGAGCTGAGGAGAGGGAGTTGAGGATGACATGCTGGTGCTGTAGTGTGAGCGACCTGTCCCTCTATCCAACATTATGAGAAATGTCAGATCTATCTCCAATAAGGTGGATGGGCTAGCCATGCTAACCCAGCAACCAGAGGGAATACCAGAGAGCAGAGTAGCATCATTTTATTCACAGGCATGGCTAATGAAGCTAAAACCAGACACAGATGCCACACTGGGAGGATTTCACCAGCTGTGAGTTGACGTGATACAGGAGAGCAAGAGTGAACAAACTATTGAAGAAGTCCAGCTCAGTCCTGGACCCTGTGGGGGTGGAGGCTGACTAGAGAATTACTGGATTTGATTCAATTCTATTGTATTTCTTAAAATTCTGAGATTGGAATTGTAGAATTCTAAGTCAACTAAGTATTAAATTGCCAGGGTTGTAACTTTTCTCAGAATTCTGAGATTAAAATTAGAAATCTAGAATTCTGTCAGTAAAATCCGAGTCCTGATTTAAATCTTGGACTTCTGAGGTTAAAGTCAGAACAAAACTTAAGAAGTTTTTTGTTGCCTTATCCAGCCAAATTTTCCATTGTCACTAACCTTTGAGTGGGTCTTTTTTATCATTTGTTTTGTCTTCAGATCCTTCTGAACAGGCCGACCTTTTTCTGTGAAACAGATTTATTTTCTTTTGCACTATGAATCTGAAGAATTTACAGAGTCCATGCTGAAATTAACTTGAGTCCTGACACCAAAAAGCGCTTCACCTTCAAACACGGGAGACACATTAAGTCTTTGCAGAGGGAGAGGCAGTGATTAACACACACACACACACACACACACACACACACACACACACACACACACACACACACACACACACACACACACACACACACACACACACACACACACACACACACACTCATACTCACTGTTATTATGACTGTAGTAAAAGAGGAACAATCATCTCCTGCTTATTAAATAATTACTGTGAGCTAATCGGAGGCTCTTATTGTTTTTATGGCTCTTGGAGCAGCTTTGTGATAACGTTTAATCAGACAGACTTGGTGCTCACTCACTGTCACAGGCACATCCATCCACACCAGACTTTGGTTTAATATGTCTGATCAAGATGAAGTTTGGTGCTGCTGTAATGACTGTAATAGAACATGCTGGTCAGGTGTATCAAGCATGTGATCACAATCCTAAAGGTCACTGCTGTGGTCAAATTTTTCAAACTACAGACAGCAAACACTGTGGAGGAGAAACTAGCATTTTTGTCGAAAACTACATTAGAAGACTTACCAATGGATCTATGTTTCATGATTCTGTTTCATAATTTCCTGTTCATCATGACTTTGCAGTAAGAAATGTCTGAGCAGTGCAGCTCCAGCTGTTGGACTCATGTCGTGAGGTAAACATGTCGATGTTTTCTCTTAGATTAAAGAGCAGAATCAGTGAGTCACTTAGTCAGGACAGTTTGAATCTGAGAAACTGGAGGGAAAGTCTTTCAGAGACGCAGCTTGAGAGACGCTGAATTTGAGTTAATTTCCCCTCCTGTGGTTTTACACTGGGTGTATCAGCAGTAATACTGAGAACAATGTTGTTAAAACACGTCTGTGAGTGCAGATTTACATGTTTGTGCAACTGTGTTTATTAATGTCATGTGTGATGATTGTTTCTGTAATCAATGCAAGAGTAAAACTGAGGACTTGATCATTGTCACAATTTTACTGTTTCTTATTCACTTTTGTCTTGATTCTGTCCCTCTGGTGCTCCTGTAGTATCATCACATGATTTACAGCTCAAAGTTTCCGTCCCTGTCTGAAAAAAAATGTTTTAGCTGCTGTCTCTTTAAGGCTCCCCTCTCAACAAATCTCCTTTGCTCTGACTGGCCAGCCCTCTGGAGGACTGTAGGGGGTGGGGCTATGGGCAGACCTTGGTGCTTGAGGCCCTGACTCTCAAACATTTCATGAACTGGTAAGTGGAGCCTCATGTGATTTCTCATTCAGCAAGTCTTGTGAAGATCTCATAAAGATTTGATTCAGGGATATCTACAACATATGAATATACAGAGGCTAGTATCTTTTAGTGCAGCATGATTGAAACACCCTCCCAGCTCTGTATCAGCCTGTAACGAACCAGCAGGTTTCTGTGTTTGATAGCATGTTAACGCTGAACCAATCCCTCCCTGAATGTTCCCCCGAGCTGAGGCACAAAGATCCACTGCTCCTCCTTTGATCTCCTCCTCCTCCTCACTCCTTCATGCAGCCTTTCCTTTCTTTGCGGGAGAGACTTTTAAATGAGCTCTTTGTGCTGTGCCGGGAGCTCTAGACGCCATCAGAGAGGCCTCCAATAAAGATCCTGCCCTCCTCTGTACCCAGCAGAAATTTACGATGCACAAACTTTCAGAGTCTCAGGGTCTCTGAGATTGAATGTCCTCGTCTTCAAGGCACGATTGCCAGCACGGGGACGCAGACGGCTGGAAGGTCTCAGTACAAGGAGACAGAAAGACAAAAACCAGACGAACAGACTGGGGTTTTACTGAATTATGTGGTTCACAGAGGGCTGAAAGTCAAACAGAAATCCAAACAGATCTCTGAACAGAGACTCTTAATGGAGACTTTAAAGAGTGTTTTACTGTGGCTACCATCCTGACACAAGCATAAGAAGAGGATGGCTTTTAACCAACACCGTCAACACAATATCAGACACTGAAAGCCACCTCTTTTGCTGGCTATCTGAGTAATTTACTAGGAGAGGCAGTTACACTGGATTTCCACCAAATTAATGCCCGATCCTTCTCCTCATTCATGTTGTCTGTATTGTCCACTGAAAACCTTTGACTTGTTGACTCCAGGCCTGACTCTGCTCATTATGACGGTTTGTCCTTGTAGTTAAATTACATACAAACTGGGATAAATGAATCAGGTTTTATTCTAAAAATACTGAAATATTCCTTTAACTGGTGAAAAGATAGACGATAATGAGACCATCATCAAAAGGACTTGAGTTCATCAAAGTCCTGTACCTGCTCTAATAAAAGTGAACCTGATCTTTGTGTAGTTTGTGCATCCCAAAGAGTGGATTGGTTATAACTCTGGTGAAAATAATAAATTACGCTGTCAGGTTGAGAGCACATTGAGTGGTTTCTTTCAGCTCATGGTTTTCATCACCCCTCCCTCTATTTAATCCATGATCTTATTCTGTTTTGGTGGCAGCACCAATCCATTCAGGAGTGACTCATTTCAGAGCTGCAGACATTTTCCCATTAAGACCATTATGTACAAAGACTAACTTATTGATTTACAAATTCAGGCACTTAGATTGTTACTGTTGGGGTGCATTATTGCAGCAGAGTTGGCTTTGTTTGAATCTGAGCTTAAAAAATCACACCTACACTAAAATGAAGCTTATTTTCCACCAGCTAGCTGAGTCACACTGAAAAATACTGTTTACGCTGCAAAGCTAAAATATGCATGCATCTTAATTCAATGCGGCAGGGAATGAATGGAACAGATCATTGTTATTGATGCATGTTTCAGATTGAGAAGTAAATGCACAGAAGTAAAGCTTTCTGTATGTTTCAGCTCATGTATTCATGAAGTTACTCAAACAGCTGCACATTTTTCCCTCTTACTCCAACATACCCCTTCACAGGCGATAACCTCTTTAATTGATCTGTTTCCTCTAATCTGGCCTCAGTCAGGATCAGCTGTGTGTGACTGGAGCTGGGAAAGATCAGGAGCACAGTGAGGGTCTGAGGCTTGAAGGAGAAACCTTATTGGTTTATTACACTCCAATTGAACTCCTGCACGGGTCTCTGGAGACATGCAGAGGGATGCTCCTCACACAGCCATCATCCTTGCTGTGCCATCAGCATATCCAGTGCTCTAGCATTATCGGAGTAGCTTAGCAACACTTATCCATCTGGAAACCTTTGTCGAACCAATCCATACATCCTCAACCTGTGCTTGTCTTCTCCTTTTAATGCTCCCAAAGAGGCTTAAAATGCAGTTTTCTTGCATCAAATTTAACACATGCACTGGCTTTCAAATGCTAATTAACACAAATAGCTAATCAGCCAATCACATGGCAACATTTATTCATGTAGACATGGGGAACATGAGGTGCTGAAGTATGAACTGAGCTTCAAAGTGGAGGAAAAAAGTGATTTCAGGGGCTTTAAACGTGGTATCCAACCTCCGCCCAACCTTGAAGCAGACCACACCGGGTGACACTACTGTCAACTATGATCAGAAAACTGAGGCTACAATCCACAAGGGCTCACCAAAACTGGACTATAGAAGACTGAAAACGTTGCCTGTTCCACATTCAGAAGGTAGACTCAGAATTTTAAGCAAACAAAATGAAAGCATAGATCTATCTTGCCGTGGATTAACACTTCAGGCTGCTGCTGCTGCAAAAGTATGGGAAAGATTTTCTTAAATTTTCTCAAACTCCCAGCAAGGCCGATATCTAAAAGTGGCTTATGGTATGCCATTATTCTCTCAGTGTCACCTGCCAATGACTCAATGACACCTGACATTTTTTCAGTGACACTCGCCAATCGTTTTGTGACTACTGCCATTTGCTCAGTGACACCTGCCAGTTGCTTAGTGACACCTGCCACTCTGTTCTTGACACATAATAACTGCTTGGTGACATCTGTTATTATGTTAGTGACACCTGCCGTTCTGTTAGTGAAACCTGACAACTGCTCAATGACACCTGCCATTTGTTCAGTGGCTTGGAGGGCATTACTGTAACTATGTCCTAAAGGGATCAGTCTCTTCAAATTTCATGTACACAACCATGGTCCACCTCATAACACATCTATACTCTAATTTATTTACCATGACTGCCATTGCGCCACTAGAAACCTTTGGTACTAGCTTTCACTTATGTTTTCCACTTTTCATTTAAATCTTATAGACAGGATCATGGTCTCTATTTGAACTTGTCTACACATGCATTCCTGATAAACTTTACCACTTATTGGACACAAGTGGTATTTCCTCTCATAAACACTTCCTTAAATGAGGTCATCATTTGTCTTTAATGATCTGTCATGAACATTCCTGCAGATGAAAACCACAAGTCTTAGCCATACCTACTGGTCAAAAACAGTACTACAATGCACTCTTTAGTTAAAACAACAGATGTCTGCATGGCTTAGGAGCCAGGTCTTACAGACAATTAAACTGACCTTTTGAGTATTGTATTACTCACTCACATCTCAGTAATGCAGATGCACATCCTGCTGCTTATGCGGTGATGGCAACATGCCCTGGTGGACGCGAAGGCCTTGTATCGCTACTTGTGGCTTTAATTATGTTTTGAGTGTTTCATGCTGAGTTCCCTGGGCTCTAATGGCCTTTTTAGTCACCAGATCACAATCCAATAGAGCTCCTGTGGGATATGGGGGAAGAGGGGTTCTCATCACAGATTTTCAGCCCACAATAACTGTGTGACACTATGATGACAATATAGAGTAAAATGTCTGAGGAAGGTTTCAGAATTTGAAGAATTAAGGCAGTTCTAGAGACAAAGGGGGTCGCACTTGGAACTAGCAAGGTGGACCTCATGTAGAGAGTTTTGGTTATGATGTAACTACAAAAACCATTATTGCATGAAACAATAAGTGACGCCATGCCACTGACATCTGTTTTATCCAGATAATGGTGTGCACTCTTTCACTCTCTGCCTTTCAAAATAAAGCTCCTCCTCTTGGCGCTAGTATTCAGCTCCAGTCATTCTCTGTTTTTATAAGTGTTTAATTTTGCATGGTGCACACATTTGCTGTTCATGCTGCTGTGTTTGCTTTTTGTAGAATGTTCTTTTGCATGCACTTTGAATTTGCACCATGCATCATTGCAACATGTTTCTCTTAATGTGATTGCAGGTTGGCTTCTGTTATGCCAGCAAAACAGGAATCACCAGCTTTGATTATGTCACTTGTTTCTGGAAGATGAAAGGTCACATTTGTGTGATGTTTAAGTCTCTAAGCATACCACCGTTATCATATAACTTTACGAGATTCTGGCAAATCACTTCAGAAAGATTAAAAGAAGCCAACAAAATCAAACTGAGTGACTCAACTGATGTAGTTTCCACCATCACACTCCATATGTCTCACAGATTCATACATTTTTCACCGACCTTGAAGAAACTCTTCGCTTTTGAATGTGTGAGCTTTTCAGGGCACGTTTTCATCATTTAAAGAGTGAGTTTTCTGTAGCTTTACTTTTTGTGTGTGTGTGTGTGTGTGTGTGTGTGTGTGTGTGTGTGTGTGTGTGTGTGTGTGTGTGTGTGTGTGTGTGTGTGTGTGGGCATCTGTCTGTGTCTGCTGTGTTTATGCATGAATTCCCTTCATTCAGTGCAGTCCCATGAGGCGGAGATCAAAAGGCAGGGGTGGCAGATAAAGCTGACAACTTCCAGCCGTACTCATCCCACTTTCTTCAGACGGGGGATTGGAGGCTGATAACATTTGGAGTGTGCACGTCCGATTCACCACACAACACGGCAACACACAACACTGAGAGGAAAGCTGCTGCCAAGTCTATTTTCCATGCATACGCACGTTTAAACACATAAGAAAATATATTATAGGGGAAATGACGAAAGGGGGAGAAAAATGAAAGAGAGTGGGTTTAACTCCTCGGCACTTTGCCTGTTTGTATATTTCCCATTGGAAATAAATGCAATGCTGCACCGCCACATGGCCATGCAGTCCATAGGGAGTGCAGATATAAATACATGAATACATAAACAGGTAAACAGATTGGATATTTCTCCACTTTCTCCCTTATTGGCTTCCTCACATGTGAGTAATGGCTGCAGAAAAAAGAGTTGCGCTCCTCCTCTAAATCCCTGCAGGCGCCTGAATGAAGACGATGACAGGCCCTGGATAAAGCATCACCAAATCTCTCTTATCCACTCTTTTCTTTTCCTATTAACCTTTATTCATCCAGAGAGGCTTGAACGAAAGATCTCCACTCTCACAGATGTGTTTAGCTCTCTGGGAACTGAGCTGTTTGTTTTTGCTTTGGTCCTCAAGGAATTTAAACTGAAAAATAAAGATGCAAACTTTTCAGTCTTCAGCGTGCTTTGAGACATACATCTTTAGTGTAGGAGGATACATCTGTGTCACCTTTTCTCACCTGCTGCTGATCAGGGTAGAGGCTCTTCTAATCTGGCTCTATGGTACTGGTCAGTGGAATATCTGGCATTTGAGAAAATGCTGATTGCCTACACTGTATTAAAACAAAAAAAAAATCCCTCGAACATAACAATAAAAAAAAGAAAAACTGTCAACCCTGCTGCCAGTATTTTACCATTATCTTACTGAAAGTAAATTTTTGTTGTGATGATGTTTTGTAACCATGAGTAAGGAGGAACTTTGTGGATATAAAATCCTGCTGTTAAGTGTGTTTTTTGCAAGAAGGCTGCAGGCTGTGCTCCACATGGCACAGATCAGATGTCTATGCTTCACGTGGCACAAACAAGATGTCTGTTATATACTGGCTGGCTTGCCAGTATTTAACCATTATTTTTAAGCAGGAGTTTTCTAAGTGCTTTTTTAAAACAAAACAGGATTTTACCATTGAAATTTCCTCATGAATTTACTGTTGTTTGTTGCAGTGTATATAGAAAATGTGTTCCGTCTCTCTGACTCACTCTGACACGTGTGTAAGTTTTCAAAGTAACTCTAATGCCAATCATACTTAACACGCTCTGTGTGAGCTCTCAGGTCGAGTTACAGAGTTACGCTGTGAGCCTCCATCGTGTGTTGAAAACATCTCACCCTCATAGTGTGATTTTACTCTCCAACACCACATTCATAAAATCATACCATGTATGTCCAGTCTCTACGGAAGCAGCATAATCTTTGGCCAGAAGCATTGTCCACCCCCTCAGAGGAGGAAAACAAACTTAAGGAGAGGACTACACGTACAGACTTTGCAGTTGTCTCCTGCTGAAGTTGTAATTTCTCTCCATGACTGTCAGAAAGAAACTGGTTTGACCTTTTAAAAGATATTGAATAACCTGAGCCACTTAGAAATAAGCAACAATTCGGGTCATGTCAGACTTATAAGGTCAGTCACCACATTCGGTCTGATTTATTCAGTTTCTGACACTTTACAGCTTTTTCTTTGCAGACATGGCCGTCTGCTCTTTCCCCTATTCACCTCTATGCTCACTCTTATTTCATTTTGCTCTCTTGTTCTGCTTTTTCATCACAATAAACCATCATGGTTCCTGTCCTTGACATTAGTGCTGATTGTTTCAACCACTGTGATTGCTCCTCAAGCTGTTGTCATAAGGTTAGGGTTAAGACATCAACACGAAGGAAACACAGTCAGATTAAACTTTTAAAAAAGGTCATTGGTAGGATTACAATGAGATTATTCTTCTGCAAGAAGTAATTTATCTGGCCTCCACTGTGCCACATAGAAAACATCTCTTACATTTTTGTGTAAATTTTGTCTTTTAAAGGTTGTGGGCTTAAACTTTTGAGCAGTTGATGAATAGACTTTTTCGCTTTAACTGTTGCTTTTAACAAATTGTTTACACATTTTTTTCAATGTCTCACCAAAATTTCTTATTTTTTTGCATTTTAAAACTCTAGCTAGAACCTTTGAAAAATATATGAAAAAAAATGAATTCAACGGGTCTTAAGATTTTGATCAGGAGTGCATCATCAAATCCTCCTTCAGGGTAAAAATTTACTTTGTGTTCAGAAAAGTTTTTGCTTCTTTAATTCTCCTCTCTTCGATCCTGTTTCTTCTAAGCAGCTTTAAGAAATTTGGAATGAGCTGTGACAATTTAACTCAATCGAACTGTTTTTATTGCTTACTTTACTCTTTTTTTTTTTTTTTTACTTCTGTCTGTCAGAAAATCTGCTGTAAAACTTCTTTGTTATTCTTATTGTAGTTTTCTGCACATTATTCTCATGAAAACACCAAAGAAAAGCCCCTGTTAGTGTTACAGACTCAGTAATAAACTGAATTCTGATCTTTTGGGGGGAACAGAAGGACAGACAGTGAAAGTGACAGTATCTAAGACGTCAGACAGCTTCATGTGTCTCAGAGAGACACTTTATCTTTCATTCATACAGGGAGAGAAGTTAGAATAAAGGAGACGACAAAGACAAGCTGCAGAGGACAGACGCATAAAGACATTCAGACACTTTCACAGCGTGATGAGCTGTCTCTGCAGAGACAGAAAAAGACAAACATGCCTTTATCTCAAATATATCTTTGCCTCAACCTGAAAGCTCGGACGTTTCGGTCATTGACTCACAAGCTTGAGTTCTTTATGGCGGGACCACCTGCAGAGGGAAGCACAAAACCCGTGCGGTCTTTCCTGCTGGGCTGGACACAATAGCAGCCGATCAGTTGATTCTCACATTGATTTTCACAGCAGGTGGAGACACAGACAGTATTTATCTACATGAAACAAGACTGCTGCATGGACAGGAGAGAGGGAAGAAAGCTCTTCTGGGAGTTTCAAACTGCTGGGTGGACAACCGAGCTCTACCTCAAACGTCTGAAATCTTAAGCATCAACCAACACTTCAACTACAAGGAGAAGGGGAAGTTAAAAAACTTTTCAAAAAGCAAATCTCTCCTGAATGGACCTGCCCTTCAGGCTTCAACCTTAAACAACACAAACATGCCATTTTAAGTTTATTTGACCTGAAACTCACTCTCTGTGGCCCCCTGCTGGCCTAATATCATATTGATCCAGGTGTAAACAAGCTAAAAAGGTTAGACTCTGATCCCTCACTTCACTGGATGTGATTGGTTTTATTTCTAGTCCATGTGTTAACTACTGGCTTTGACTGAGTCTCTGATCCAGCAGGTTGGAGCCATCCACAGCCATAGCAACGCAGCATCAATCAGAACTGAGCAGACTGAGCTGAAGCAGAGGTAGGACTCCAAAACATCTGGTAAATTTTCAAAATAAAACAGTGTCAAGACCAGATCATACTTGACTTTACTACAACAACAAACCTGACAGATCTAAAATGGTGGTGATGCATACATCCACTGTAGGGAATATTGGTTGGGACACGAAGTAGTGCATGGGAACCATCTAAAAACACCCAATGAGTTTCAAAATAAAACAAACCATGTCCAAACAAAATTGTATTTATCTTGACTTCAATAACAAACTGACATAATGAGCAGAGCCAGACCAGGAGCCAACAGGTTATGTGAGTTGACAAATGCAATCAAATTACAATGGAGTGGAGCTGGACTGCAAATGTCACTGGTGTATTTAAGGCGTTATGGTTCAGGAAGTACGATAGACTCCAGACTTGAGACGTGAGTTGTACCTATGACTCAAAATTGTTATCTTAATATCTTACAAAGTAGTATTAGATAGAGAAATGATCTCTTCAGACTGAAATCATGTTTTGAACCAGGCTGTACACGTCAGCCTTCAAATAGATGTGTATGTGGTTTCTGGTGTTTCTACAGACAGCCTCTAGTGGACACTCCTATAACTGCACTTTTTAACACTCCTGATAGGCTGTGCTCTGGTTGATCGTTTTTTGTTTTTTTGGGGGGGTGGAAATACAAACTCCACTCAGTAGTAAACAGCAGCATGAGAATGTGTTTCTTCTACATGCATCTCAAAGAAAAGCCTGCTTTGTATTCAGAGCGGTGGGTCAGTATCAATTATTCATATTGATTTCACAAGGAGGCGATCGGAGCATTGCATCATTATACATCATGATCACATTGACTACCTGTGCTTGCGTTCATGGATGAGCAACTGTAGACCAGCCAAAGAATTCTTCCTCTCCCTGTGACAGTTTTTAAAACTATCAGCATTTCTTTTATTGAGCAGAAGGAGTAAAATCTGAGACCGTTTCTCTCATAGTATGAGTCTCACTACTGGATCCATAAATCTGCTCTCTGGCTCTCTCTTTATTCAACTTTGAACAGGCTTGTTGTCTCCTGTTCGCCGTGTTTAATCCCATGCTGCCTGCGCATTTTTCAGATGTTTTAAAAAATGTTCAACAATCAAAACTAAATGAAACACAGTGGAGGAACAATCCTCTTATTAAGAGTGAAAGCACAGGGCTTTGTAGAGCTGTGGGGGCCCATCAGCACTTCAAAGAAACCCTGACCTCCCCTCTTTCTCTGCTCCCTTAAATCTCCCTGAATCATTTTCTGAATATTACACAAACCTGTCCGTTTGCTAAACGTCCTCACATCCTTCCTTTGTTTCCTCTCCTTCGTCTACTCTTACTCTCTATTTGGAATCAACTTTTCTTATTCTCCCTCCACTTTAATCTTTTTCAAGGAGCTCATCAATTAGACGCTTGATTTCCTTCGTTTCAAAGACCCACAGTCAGGTTTCCATCAGAGAGGATGTCGTTTAGCAGGAGAGTTGAGGTCTTCGGTGCCTCTCAAGCCTCTCAAAACATTAATAAGTGATGTCTCTGCACCTCACCACACCAACAGACGAAAAAATGTCCTGTTTAAAGCTCATTTCTGAAAGCACAGCCTCCGACAGGTCAGGCTGATGTAACTGGGGGCGATAACCTAAGCAGACGAGAAGAGTGTAACCCCGTGAAGAAAGTGAGACACCTTTTGAAGTGTAATAACAGAGAGGACGCTGAAGTCAGAGGGTGTCTGAGAGGGGGAGAGTCTCTGGAGTTTGGGTCGATGACTTTGATGCCTCTCAGAAAATGGAGGCTCTTCCACTCGGTGTAACTGTCCGCTCGAGTTCTCTTTTACCTGGAAATACCTGCACAGGGTCCTCTATTACTGGAAAGCAACACTTTTCATTCTTCAAATCCTTTTTTTCTTTTTTTTTTCTGTCCTACACGGTCTGACTGGGGCTGGAAACATAGCTTCTCATTCCTTTTTTTTGATGGGGGCAAGGGTTGAAACATTTTGCAGCTTCAACCTTAAAGGGGTTGTGAGGAGTTTCTAAGTGGTCTTGAAAAACTCCCCTTTCTAAATATGTGCCTGATTTAATCCACATTTTAAAATGAGATTACCCGTTCCAATGTAGGTTATTTTTATTTGCTAGTTCTCAGCTTCCTGATTGGGTTGAGGAGGACCAGACTGATGCATGGCATGTGGAAGTTTCATTTCTGAAAAGCAGAGCCTCACCACACCGGCTGATGAAGTTAAGTAGTGAGAAGAGAGATCTGTATTTTTCTCTGCTTAAAACCCATTTTTTAATTAACTGTGTAGGAATGGTGGGCACTGGAGCATCACTGTCAGACAGAGAATGGGAAGAAGAGCAGAAGAAAGCTAGATGGGAGAGTGATAGAGGATGGGCCAAAGGCTGAAAGGTGGGTTAAACTGTTTGTGATGATGTTGACAAAAATGAAAGAAGGATAAAGGAACCCCTGTGTGCTGGTTACTGAAGAAGAAGAAGACGAAGAAGAAGCAACAGAAGAAGAAGAAGAAGAAGAAGAAGAATACATATGTAAGGAACTTCTTTTGTCATTAAGGTTGTCAAAGACAACAATTTAGAGTTGTGACTGGCTAAACTAACTGCTGCACATTCACAGCACAGAAAAATAAGTGCCACAAGTGATTACACGTGATGCTAAAGAAGCCAAAAGAATCTTGTGAGTTCCTAGGTTTAATAGTAGTGAATAGACAGAAATGTTTATCAAAGTCTGATTTACTGTTTGCAAAGCCTGTTTGTTGTCTGACGTGCCATTTCATAGTATGGTAAAGTTGGATTTCAGCCACACAAAAATGCCCCGTCTGTCTCAGAAATCTGATTAGAAGTTGAGTGAAAGTGTGGAGCATGAGTCAGTATCTGCTGGTTATTTGGTCGCCGTTCAGATGGTCATTAACTTGTGTGAAGGACCTTCCTAAAGGGAATGTCAGCAGGAGTAATTATGGACAGGCAGCTCTGATGTTTGAGTCTGTGGGCTCAAAGCAATGCTCTCAGGTCTCAGTTATTTCCTCTGTCATGTCAAACAGCTGATGACTCATTAACAGAGTTTCCTGTTTGTATAGTAAAGTTTCTGTGACCTTCAGTAGGAGGGCAGTAGGAGTTACGGTGAATACAGCTTCATATAAAGCACAGCGGACTGGATGATGGATGGAGTTTGATATCATCAGCAGAGCTTGATGCCTTCTCGGGTCTTGAACTCATCTTGAGCCTTTTCAAACTTTATTTTAAAGATGTCAGCTGTTTGACTCCAACCTGGACAAAGACCAGACCTGCTCAGGGAGAGTCAAACTCAGATAAAGTAGAGATGACTGATCTGTCACAAAGAATTACAGCAGAAGTTTTTTCTTCAGAGTGGAAAGGAAAGCTTTACCATTCTGTGAGAGGAATCTAAATTATTCAAGATTGCATCAACGAGTCTCCCCCTCCCTGTATGTTTAAAGATCTTCAAATCGGTGATGGAGTCATTAGTCGTTAAAAAGTCTGACAAACTCTCAGCTCATGATTGTCCAGACAGGTCATCTTCTCTGGACACAAGAGCACATTGATTTCTGCAGATGACACCCAGCGGGGTGTTTATTCTTCCCATTGATGAGGCAGGTGAGGGGACACCTTGATGAGCTGCTCTGAGGGAATCAAACAGTCAGATACTAAAGTTCAGGAAACAGACTGAGCAGGACGTCTTTAGGTTGGGTCAAACTTTTGCAATACAGGTAAAAGCTGGATCAAGCCATTAAACTAAGCCCCACCCACAGTTCATCAGCTGCCCTTCACACCAGCTGATCGTGTCCACACATCGAATCAGCAACCAACATGATTTTACAACTGTACATGAAAGGCCACGGCAGGATGATTTTTAGCGAAGAACAACCATTGGTGACAATACATTTGCCACTCATACTCAACATCAAAATATTAATCACCATAAAAAAGAACATTTTGTTGTGTCTGTGAAAAGCCAAGGGTGAGAGAGCACCAGCAAAGAGCAAGCATCAGTGATGCTGTGTAGGACACTTGGAATAATTTAACATAAAACTTGACCTATGGAAACCAATCTGTTCTTTTGTTCAAAGCCGAGACAGGAAGAGCACCAGCAAAAAGCACAAAGCATCAAAACCAATACTTACTACGACACTAATAATATGAAACAAAGTGTCATTAACAGAAATCTGTGTGCAAAGCTAAGACAGGGAGAGCATCAACTAATACCTATATGTGTTTTTGCCAATGCTTGCTCTTTGCTGATGCTATCCCTTCCACTAATTACTATGCATTTTTTATGATAACTACATGTGTAATGTTACTTAATATTGTTCTTTGCTGATGCTCCCCCTTCCGTAGCTTTTTATTTATGCACATGAAAGAGAGAGGAGGTGTGCTCTCCCCACTTGAGGTTTTGGCTAGCATGTTGGCATGTGAGAGGGGAGGAAGGGGCAGGGCAGAGAGCTGCCAAAATAGAGCCACCAAAAACAGCTAATTGCATGCAGGGAATCAGTTCAGTTACAATGATAAAACACTTAACAATGTGCTCAGAATATGTCGTGCTACACCTGTGAAAGGTGTTAGAGTGCAGCGCATAGCCACAGAAAGATATCAAATTAAAGTCTGTTTTCTTTTGATAGATGAACACCCATCAGTCTGATTTCATTCCTATACTGCAGGGAGAGCACAAATCTTCATTAGGTTTCTTTGATTTCGATCTGTCGTTCATTCAAAGCTGGTAATTGTTTGTTTTTCTGATGTTAAACAGCAGGAACATAACTAAATATTTCCTCAGCAACATTCAAATATCTCAGAGCGACAATTTAGCAGAACCATTCTTCATCACGTCCATATGTTTCTGTGTTGTAATGTAATCAAGCATTTTGTCAGAAGCCTTAAAGCCAGCTCATTTTCTCATTTGGGACCATAAAATCCTGAAGTTGAGCTTTATTAGATGTCCCCTGAGTGCCGGATTCATGAAGTTAGCAGACTCTGCCTCAAATGTAATTAGTGTCTTCGTCTGTAACTCCATTTCACACCCAGGAAACGCTCTGCATGATATTGTCCTGCTCTTATTAGCCCTTTCATTTTGCAGGCATGAATTGTACGTGAGCTGTGAAAACAGCCTGCAGACAGTCTCCGCTTCACTTATTTGTTCCTCTCCCCCTCTCCTCCCTCGTGGCTCTTCTTTCATCTCTCTTTCTGTTGACCTTTCAGGAAAGTCGGCCGGAGGTTTAATTGTCCCCGATGAGAGCCAGTAACTCTGATCTCATCAACAGCATGGGATTTAACGCTGCCACCGGCCAATTCTCTGTTCTGTCAGCTTGTGGAAAGAGAGGGGATGTTTGGATGCTGGGATGAATTCATGGGGGAGGAAACAGAACGTGAATGAAGAGAGGGAATCTGGCTGCTGATCTATGTTTTAATTTTCTTCATTCAACTTTGCTCTGACAGCCAGCTCCCACTTTCCTATCACCTGGGTCTGAAGTGTTGGTGTGAAGAAATGGGGCTTGGGAATGGGAAAACAGCAGTTTTACGGCTAAAATACACTGGATGCATCTGCAGTGCATCTCCGCTACATTACTTTATGGCAAACGGATCAAATAGGTTTCATTCAAATCAATGTGCCAACTCACACTGCATCTGTTCTGTTGCAGTATGTCTGCGAGGCTGGTCCATCGTGTTGGAGGTAATACGCTGCAATCCTATTTTTGACGGACGCGGAGCTGTGATGCATAAATTCAGCGTAGGGACGCTCGAGCGGGACAAGAAGTCGTGACCAGAAACTACCTAAAAACATCAAGAAGCTTTCAAAATAAAACAGACTGTGTTTGTATTTAGCTTGACTACAATGACAAACGGAAATAATGAGTGGAGCCAGACCAGGAGTCAACAGGTTTGAGGCTTTACAGCCCAACTTGAATGAAGAGAGACTTATCAATGAATAAGTTGACTCCTACGTCTTGTGACTCCAGCTGTCTGTCAGTCATGCAGCTTGTTGCACTGAACACGCAGCCAGTATAAGTTGACAAATGCAATCAAGATTAAGGGAAACAGAGTCACACTGCAGACATATCTGGTGTATTTTAGGCATTGGACAATAGATTGAAGTAACAAATAAACCAAACTAAACCAACCAAAGGATAAAATAGGGTTAAAAAAAGACACAACTCATTATTTTTGGCCAAAAAAAGCCTGAAGCCTGAGATGAAAACAGATGAGAAGACTCTAAAGCCTTGTTTCCACTAAGCGGTTCAGTTTGATTTATCTCGGTGGGGCATGCATTTTATGGCATTTCTTTTAGCAACATTTGCACCAGGCTGTCCAGTATGCATCAGTGGAACGGGTCAGATAGGCCAACTGTGCCTTTCTTAGTACGCAGCTTGTAAGCATATAGTGTCAGCTTTGATGGCATAGCAACTAAGAAAATGCAACAATGGAAGACATCCAGCATTTTTTTCTTCTTTGTGATTGGCATGAGTCTCTTTGTTACAAAGCAGTCAAGATTTGTTTCTTTATTACCACTGTTGCACAGCAAGTGATGATTCTATCGGGCTCCAGCATTCCAAGCTCAACATTCTGGAGTTAGGACAGTATGTCTGTCACCCAAACAAAAGGTTCCCAAAAAGTGGGATGGTATGGTTTGGTTATTTGGGGACCCGTTCTGGTTTTAGTCAAAAATCCTGTTTTCCACCAATCTCCACTCAGCATCTTGAAGAAAATTCTCTTTTTGTTTGAAAAAATGGCTTCAGGAAACAGTGTGCCCTTTGTTTACTGTGTTGTACTTTTCTTCCAAATGAAATTCATTAGCGGAGTACTATGTGTCACGCTGCTATGCTGTCAGGCTATTATGTAGCTCACGCGGCTATCAGCATCCAGCTTACACGCTGCTTACCAAGAAGGGCATGGTTGACTGTGAAAACACAAACCGATCCAACCCCTACCAAACTGCACTGATCCATACTGGACCACTTAGTGGAAACAGGGCTTAATTTTGACACATGGAGATGATCTCATTTCTTTTACCCAGATCAAGCCTGGTCAGGGGTGACACAGAAAACTAGAGACACTCACACTCATAAGAGTCACTGTGATCATAAATACCTCCAGCTTGGTGACCGATGAAGAAATTCTAAAACGGTGATGAATTTCTCTTTCCCAGGAGTTAGAATCATTCCCTATAATCACCCGTCACTCCTCCTCCTCCCTCCTCTTCATTTTGTCTTTGTCTCTCTGTTCTTCATCCACTCCCCTTTTTTCAGCCGTGAAAAAGCTTATCAATGTAGCCTGGAGACAGGCAGGCTGCAATCAGAGAGAGAATTACTCCTCATTCTTCCTCGCCACCATCAGCAACAATCCAGGCCACAGATACTGGGATGTTTATCTCCTGTAGTCCTCACATGTATTATGACTGAGTGAGCTGCTATCTGCAAAGGAAAATGCTCTCACATTGTTGCTCGTCTCACACAAAAAGAGACAAGATTGCTCTGGCTTTCTTATGAAAAGGTGCTTTGACTTCAGGAGTTGAAAAAATTGAAAGGCTTTGCTTCCAAAAACTGCAGCTTGTTGAGAATCCTCAAAGTCAATACCTGAAGAATGCACATGATCTTATCTGAATAAGTGATGGTACCGGTGGTTTGACTCTACAGGAGGGTCTTTAAATTGGTTTAAGTCCTCTGTATTGCTTTGCAAGACCTTAGTACCCACCAGCTATAGCTTCACAACCATGTACTATTTTTGGTAATGACTGGCAAATTTGGGGGGTATTTTGATGCAGCTGTAGGGGGTAGACCCGCAGCTGCTGTCAGTGTGCATGTGATGGCAGCTAATTCAACTTATGTTTAAGTGAGATAACAAAGCAAAGACTATTTACTTCATACAAATATTCAGATTGGTTTGAGTTTCAGGATGACAGGAAAATAAGAGCATCGCTGTTAAATACAAGCTGTGCATGAATGTCACAAGCAATGCAAGAATTATATGATGTGTCCTCAATCAAGATGACAGGACTTCAGTGGCTTAAAGGGCAACTCTGGTTTGGTAGACGGTAGACAAGCTGACTTTATGATAACATTGGCGATGGATGAAAAAATATAGCCAAAATGAGTGATTTTGCAGAGATTATGTCCCGCGCTGAAGCTCCCTTGCCGTGGCCCCCGCTAAGTGCGGCTAAAATCGGTTGGATCTAAATAACTTCTTAAGGACTCCGAGCTGCATGATGTTTGTCTCAGTGAGTATGTGAGCATGCACACACCTATAAATAAGGTCCAGGTGTCAAAAAACCGGAGTTGCCCTTTAAGGAGTTTGCACTTTGATTTAGAATTTTACAGTTTTTAAGCCCTGACCGAGCCAAAAGGTTCACTAGTTATAGGTTGAAACATGACTGGAGGCTATGAAGAGCCTGTTTTTTGCAATATCTTTAGAGTTGAAAAAAAGGAGAGGACCATTAGACGACATGCTGCCAGGGCAACATACACATCAGGAGTGTACAACAGTCCACTGCTAGATGTTCGGACTGAGCATGTGCAGACTCGTAAATCTCTAAATATTCAAATGTTGTAGAAATCCCTGAATCTGTCTGTAAACTTATCAAAACACTCTGTACAAAGAAAAGTGCCACATCTTGCTGAAATGATGTCATCACATAACCTAACTGGTTCATGACACATTGAAGGTGCTGGGCCTCAAACACCAAGGTCTGCCTACTACTCTGACTGCAACAAGCCCCCCTCCTGAGGGCAGGCCAATCAGAGTGAAGGGGGTTTGTGGAGGAGGAAGTCTTAAAGTGACAGGAACCAAAACAAAGTGTTTCAGACAGAGGCTAAAACAGGGGTTTTCTAAAACACCAGGGAGAGAAAAATAGAGATTTTATTGAGCTGTAAATCATGTAAAATACTACAGGGCCACTAGAGGGACAGAATAAAGACTAAAATGAACACATTATCCCCTGTGTAACAAAGCAGAGACAACAACATTATACAGACTGTGCAACACTACACCCACCAGGAAAGACTGGAGGTGGTGCTGATTTTCATGTGTCTTTCTGTAGAGTGAGTTCAGGTGTTAATTGGAATTGGAAATATTCAGTAAGAAAATGCAAGGTTAATCTGAGATCAACTGATCGAACAGAACACAGTAAGTTGCCCTGAGAATGCCTTAAAAAGTTGCTCTTAGGGGTGACAGGAAGATGACGTCCTTAAAGTAAGATGGAAGACTCTCCAGCTGCATTGTCCCCAATCACTCTGCCCCATAAACCAGCACCGCAGCTCAGTGTATATGTGTGTGTGTGAGAGAGGTTCTGACAGGGCTGCGTGTGTGTTTTTTAGTCTGTCTCTGAGCTATAAATAAAAGTGTTCCCCCCTCTCTCACATTACAGGAGGAGGTAAACATCTCAGAAGCTCTGACGTCGTCCTTTGTCCCATCAGCTTGGATTGTAAACTATGTCAGTGTTTCTATCAGCCCCTCTTCCCTAAGACTGGCTTGATGTTGCAGGGATTTCACATACTCTTTATCCAGAAAGACGTTTCCACCTCTAGGTCTTCCAACCAATGCAACCATCATACATTGATTTCTCTGCAGCTCTTATGTCTCCATGCTCTGAAGCTTTCACACTTAAACCTGTAAGAATGGGATACTGGTGTCATAATGCATGATCTCAATTTGTGTTTGGCTGTTGTAGAAGCACCTGACGTGAACTAATGTAAAAGATGGAAACTGAAGGCTCACAAACTCCAACGGGTGCAGTGACTTAAAGGATGAAAACTGGGAAATTTGTTGAGTACTCTGTAAGATTACTGAATGTCACAAGTCTGTTTTTAAAGCTGGGTGTGCACGTGACTTCTGGTCTTTCTGCAGCCAGCCTCAAGCAGGTTCTCGATGAACAGCAACTTTAAGCACTTTGCATAGGCTTCATTTTACTGACCAGATGTTGCCCCTTGATATAACTCCACAATAAATGGTCCTGACAATTTTCTGGATACTAAGATTTGGAATATGAAATATGCACTGGGTCATCATAACCTGCACCTAACACTAAATTGTAGCAGACAGTCTGCTGAAAGGGAGTATAACATTAAAGTAGGATTAAAGTGTTGCGTGACAATCCCGATATGCTTGGCAGAGGTCTGCGCTCTCTGAGTGCTTTTCTAGTTTTAACTGCACTGATGTTTCAGTTTGAAGAATCAGACATCCATGGCTTTTAGTGTTTTCACAAGGCCACAGGGTGTGCATTACGTATGCATCAGTGCAGTGTGCAAATCATTATTTTGAAGGTCATTCATTTAACTTTAAAATTGGATTTACAGTTTAATGAACTGGTCTGGCTTGAAAGTTTGCCCTCACTGTTTTTCCTCCCACTTCATCCCACCCGAACAACCATCTACACAAGTGCCCATTCAGTGAGACATCACTGGAGAAAACTGGAGTTTAGTGACTCTCAAACTCATCTCTTTCATCTTTCATACATTAGAAGCAGATGATTCTGACACAACTGTACCTTTCCTCAAGATGCAGGGAGTAAATAAATAACAGCAACAGGTACCAAGAGGATGTTTGTTAAAGTGCAGATCTCTTAAGTCTGGCAGATAAAGTGGGTAGAGTGTTGAACATGTTGCCATTTTCACCTCCTGATAAAAAATTATGTCAACTCACATCTTTACGGTGACTTTTTGCATAGTCTAGCCACATTTGGGATAAATGTAACATCACAGAGGCCACAATAATTATGTACATACAATCATGGAAACTTTTTTATGTATGAGTGCCTTACTGTAAACATGGAACACTACACAAGAGTTACAGAAACATGATTTTATCAGGGAGGGGGGAAATTTGACCTAAAATGCAACCCATTCATTAGATTTACCTTTGACACAGAAATATGATAAGTTGGAGGAGAGTTTGGACAGCTGAAAAAAAGAAAGTCAAACTCTTTCTTTTTGGTGGGGCTGAGCCGTGAACTTCCAAATTTCCTCTAACTGCTCAGGTCAGAAACACAACCTCCATCCTTCACAGCCTGAAACCGTTTCCCACCTTGCCGCCCCTCCTTTTAAGTCTGTAAACCAGTAAGCCTGACTAAACTAACTCAGTCCTCTAACTTTGTCTGGAGAGCAGAAGGTCAAGCCTCCCCTCCAGGCCCTGCCCGCCCCGCTGTAGCCTTGTGGGATTGTGGGAGGCAGAGCGGCTACAGACCTCCTCCTGCTGCGGGCTCCCAGGAGCAGTGAGCCGTATCACGCAGTCACAACAGTTCACCTCACTTTCACTTAAAGTGCAGGCTGCTGCGGCGGTGGGAGCAGGTACACAAAATGGAAAGCGTTTTGTGTTTTTTTTTTATTCCTCCCTCAGTTTCATTAATCTCCTCCTGGCAGTGGACAGCAGAGAGGCAGAGCTCTGGTTTGTTGTGTCCTGTTAAAGTGCTCTGCGGTAACAAAGTTAACTCCTACCTGTCAGTGCGCTGGCATTTTGTGGGTTGACTAACTGCTATAAAGAGGCTGGGATATGATGTCTGAAAGTCACGGTGAGTCTCTGAAACTTTAAATTAAGTTTTCTTCTTCCTCAGCTGCGCTCTGATATGTCAACATTTTCCTGTTCTCTCCCTCTCAGGAGCCTCAGAGAGGGATGAGCCTGATCTAGTTCTAATTTATGAAAGAATAATTTAGAGTCAAAGACAGGAATATGATGAAGCAGTGTTTGTTTCTGGTGAATAAAAGTTCTGTCTGTGTGTCCTGGGCTGACCTTTACTCGCTGCTCCTCTCTTCTGTTCCAAGTTTCAGTATTTCTAAACCTGGGTGCTTTATTCAGCCAGTTTAATTAGACACAGCCCACAGATACCTCTGTCTCCATTTATAGATCAACACACTGACAAAACACCACCCCATTCCACCCAAGTCCATCCCACTTTATTACATTCCCCTTAAAACAACTTAAAAAGCTTCAGCTTAACCAGCACCCAGACCTGCATTAGCTCTTTTAGCTGCAATACAGCTTTAACCTTCATTTTAGGCCTGCAGTTATGATTTATTTAATAATATCTGTTTATAATATCTGATTGTCCTGATGTTGTCTTGCAAGGGTGATGCTATTTGGTTGTTTAATCTACAAAACATGCACATCAATAAATGCAAGTTCCACCTTGTGTGTCAGAAACAACAATGACTTGAGAAGCATCTTGTTAGAATCATTTTTACAGCCTCTTATGAACAAAGATTTTGTTTTTTATAACTTGTTATTGAATTTATGACGTCTGTATGGAGAGTAGACTCAATGCTTACCTCCAAATTTGATCACATTGGTATTGGAATTAAAGATATAAACTGGATTACAAGACAAACTCCTCTTTCCAGTTTGATAATAATCCCAGTCATACTGACCACTGTAATCCTCTTCTCTACTCTCTCAACCCTCTCTATGAACTGGTTCAGAGCCTACATCATCCCCAGACCCCCTCCATGGATCACCTCCTTTCGCTCAGCAGCTTCACCGGCTCCCGCTCAAATATCGCATCAATTTCTAGATTCTTCTCCTCACTTTCAAGCCGCCATGAATAACCATGCTTTCTTATGTTGCCCCTTATGACCACCATGGGGTCCAGAGCCTTCAGTTTCTCAGCCACCCATGCGCTGACTCTGAAAACACATCTTTTTATTAACTCTCAGATTCACTCTGGTTCTCAATCACCAAACCTCTGCACATATTGTTTTTAAACACTGTCATTTGTCCGGTTAATTAGTTGATTTTACTTTTGCACTATTCTTGTTTTTAAATTTATAAGATGATCTTGAGAGCTTCAAAAGACACCTATAAATAAAATTTATTATTCAATTTATAATTGTAAAAAGATAAAAAAAAAATAATGAAGGCCAAATCTTCTTAATATTGGGAGAAAAAAAAAAAAAAAAAAAAAAAAAAAAAACTTGTCAGATGTCTTCGCTGCATTCATAACCATCAACAGCACAGGATCAACTCTGTATCAGTTGTTGAATAACTTGGTATACCTTGGAATCACAACCACAGTGTTGCTAAGTGTTTCATCCAACTGGAAAAGTACAATATTGACCTGAATACAGGATAGGGCTTTTTTCTTGACGCTGCACAAATCTAACAGCATAGGTTGCTGAGGTGGTTATGAGGCTGAAGGGCAAAAGCTGGCTTGATCTCGATTTTTATTCAACTTGGTCAAATTAGCAGTTTGGTCTAGCTGGTTAGCTCGTCATCCGTTTTGTGCTCTGAAATAAAACCATTCCTTGCCTCAAAAAGCAAGATGGCATTAAGTAGAGTGTTGAATATGTAGTTCAAGTTGGTATAATGCAAAGGAATGGGTGGTTGTATCTCCAGAAGGGTATACATGTCTCTCATTACAAAATATTTAAAACACTTGCTTTAAGTTTAATTCTCAGTGTGCATCACTGTCCCACTCTTTGTTCCATAAAACTCTTCTTGTTGCATCACTTGTTGGTGCAAAGGGCACGTAGCCTCTTTATCCAGGATTTAATTTCCAGCAACACCTCCCAGAAGGAATGTTTCCATAAATAAATGAAACTAACAGAGAAAGTAGCCTTCAGACTTTGTTTTTCCTCAATGAGCTTTGAATAGAGGGCAGATAAGTTTAGCTCAGCACCAGGAGGCTGACACTAAAATGTTAAAAGCACCAAAGAGTAACCATTAGCAGTCTGTCTATTGTCTGCTCTCTCCTCCCTGCAGGCTGATTGTCTGGCAGCTGAGCAGGTCTGCTTCAGTGGAGTGGAAGGACCTGGAAGAGAGGGCAGCAGATACATCACTCCCCCCCCTTCACTCATTACCACTCACTCTGCAGACCTCCATGTACATGAGGTGCAGCCGCTTTAATCTGTCTCAATGTTAGAGCCCTCAGCTGTCGGTGCTGACATGCAGAGCCCGTTTAACTGGCTGTAGATCTCAGGAAACACACACAAGACTCAGATCAAAGCCAGGTCGACTCATGACAAAGATCTGCAACCATGAAACCTTTCAGAAAGCTGCATTTCTGCATATTTAATCTCTCAATGCTGCAGAATATGTACAGGTCTTGCATAAATCCACCACAGCTGCAGTAGCCAGGAAGGAAATCAGCTCCAAGATAATCATGTGATGAGACAAGTGCAGAGAGAGAAGCTTGACTGAGGACAGATGAACTCTGACAGAGCCTTACAATAACAGAGCCAAGACATCCTACAGGAGAAGTGAGGGTTTGCAGATGATGATAATGCATATTTAACCCACGCTGCAGCTGCTCACGTCACTTTGTCCTTTTGTCTCAGCTAAGAGAGATTCCAATCTGCAGTTCTGTTTGCACGCCTCACTTTTCATCTCTTTGCCCTTTCTTTTCAAACTTGCATGCGCCTTTATTCTCACTCTTTAATCTCTCCTCTTATCTGTGTATTTTTAAAATAAATTGATAAAAAAAAAACAACTAAATATTAACATCTGACAAAATGCTCCTCTTAAGAGTTATAAATAGGGCCCACAGTCTGTTAACTGATCTGCAGATATCAAAGCAAACTAATATGACTTTGGCTGTCTTTTGAAAGCCTAAAACCATCCCAGCAGTACTTGGTCACATGTTTGAAAAAAAAAAATGCATGAATTTATCTAGAACCATAAGACTCAAGTACAAACCTGTGGTACTGAAAAATGAAGGGAGAGCAAAAAGCTGCAGTTCCTCAGGTGTCCACTGGGAGTTGATGAGACTCGAGAGGCTTGAGATGTTTTTATGGTTACATGTTTCACAAATTACTTTTGCTCCACCACTCTGGCCTTGCAGATACATTATACAACATACAGCAAATGGCCAAAAGTGGGAACCACAAACAAGACAGCATCCCAAACTTCAACAAAACCAGGCTCCCTTTCTCCAAGCTCCAGATAAGGACAGATCTGACACTGAAGCCCAATTTCCACCTAGCAGTCCAGTTTAGATCAGTAGAGGTGAGGGTTGGCTTGGTCAAGCCTGGTCCTGTTTGTTTTACCACAGCTAGCTGTGTCCCCTTGTGGTAGGGGGTGTGTAAGGTGGTTGCTGATTACCACAATAGTTAAATTATAGTGTGACCCCAAGGCAGCGTAACAGTGTATCCAGGGTTCATACAGATTTTTCACGGTTAAATTCAAGTACTTTTCAAGGAACTTCAAGGTCAATTTTCAAACTTTTCAAGTACTGTGAGCAGTTGTTAATTTCATAATGTTAAGAAATTGATGCGCACACAAAATGGCAATTTCATTGTTTTGTGTTTAACAGCACATTTGTTTACAACTTCACAGAGAGGACTCGCATTTACAAAAAAACAGCATTTTTTTTTCCTGATTCTTGTCTTTTTACTACTTCTCAATGAACTGATTCTCATCACTTGCTGACGAAACTGGTATCATTATCTTTGAAACTAAGAGTATTAGGAGCATTATGAGGATTTATATTAAATTTATTATATTACAACAATTTTTTTAATGCAGCTCCCTCCTTTGTGAAAACAACATCCCTCCACAGTAGATGGTCCACAAACAGGGCAAACTGGGAGAACAAATTAAACGCACCCTTCCCAACACCGTGTATGTTAATGAAGCAGCTGACAGCTCAGTGGATCAGTCTGAAGACAAACAGTGAAGTCATATCTCCAGTTCAGACCCTCAGAATTAATCTGAACAAATCTAATTAAAAGATCGATCCTTGGACTTTATGAATCGATGTCAAATTTTGAAAATGAGGATCGTTTTTAATTTTGAGAATCGATTTTTTTTTTAACCCAGCCCTACTTTTTGTATCGAATTCTATGGTTTTTATTATTCTCAAACAATGAGTTAGATAGCCACATCTCAGACGCTTATAATAAACCAAGCCGGTAGCGCGGCTTTAGCACGAACGAGCCATCTAACCTTTATGGTTTGATGCTCGGGGCAGGTTATCGCATGACTGTTGTTCGTCTGTGCCGGGTCTCAATGAGAAACGCCGTTTCGTTCCTTCGTATGTACAGGGCGAGCCTCCCACTCCGCCGCGGCCGTATGCTCAGACCAGGCACGACCCGGTATTTGTAGACAAAACTTGTCACTGCCCGACCGCAGTTATTTTATAACCTGCCCCGACAAACACCCGCAGGCAACACTACCTTTAAGTTAAATGGCACACTGCCTTCATCACTCATGCCTCCCATGTAGCATAAAAAGTTGGTTAGCTTCAACAGGTAGCAGGCTAATTGGCTAATTAACGTGTAGGGCTAACAGGGTACCTCTCATGTGGCTGTCGAGTGCCGACTCGCCCATAGCTTCCACTGCAATCTCCTTTTTACATACATTGCAGTATGCTGCACGGGGATTTGCGCTACGTTTAATCCAAAATTTGTATTTTTCTTTCTCCAGTCAACGGTCATGCCTCCCGGCATGCTGCTTAAGGAACAATCCTCATGGGGGAGACGTCACAACGCACATATAAACAGACCAGTTATGTTACACCCGCGAGCCCAACAGATGGAACGTTTTTTTTTTCCGCCACAATTTTATTTTATTTCTCTCTATTGGATCGATCTGTTGAATTAGGAGGCTGAGTAGTTATATACGATTATAAATTCAAGCATTCTCAAGCACTCGAAAAGAAAATCAAGTACTTTTCAAACCTTGAAAACACAACATGAAAAAATAAGCATTTTCAAGGATTTCAAGGACCTGTACGAACCCTGTGTATCCCACAAATTAATCTAACAAAAGAAGAACAACTCAGCACAGTAAATAAAGAGCAACAAAGGGTAACATGCAGCAGTTAACTTTTTTTTGTGATAGGCGTGGCCCTTTGATACCAAGCGCAAGGTAAGAGATGATTCTTTTAACAATCAACGGTCTGCAGTGTTGTAGCGCCACCTTAAGGGAATGGTTCAATTTTGTCTGGCACCCCTATGGGAGGGTCCCAAAAAGTGGGATGGTTAGTCTCCGTTATTAGGGGGTCTGTCCCGGGAATAGACAGTGGAAACATTGTAAAATGCGTGCCGATACGAAGCGATGAACTGCTGAACTGCTTGGTGGAAAAGGGGCTTTTAGACTAAGGGGCAACATCTGGTTAGTAAAAATAAAGCCTATGCGGAAGTGCTAAAAGCTGCTGTTCATCGAGAATCTGCTTGAGGCTGGCTGCAGATAGACCAGAAGTCACGTACACACCCAGCCATAAAAACAGACTTTTGTGGCATTAAAAAAGCATATTTACAGCCTGGTTCAAAAAACAGCTTGGGTTTAAAACCCTGATTTTACTATCCGCACACACTGTACGGTGGGTGAATTTTTTCCTATCTCTGTGGTTTAGAAGTTATTGAGATTGTTTGAATTTCCAATTAGAGGCACAGCTCAGGTCACGTGACCACCGGGCGCCTGTAGCTGCTCAAAGAAAAACTCACAGCTGGCGTCATGGCGAATGTGGCTGCGTCCGCGGACTGGCTCCATTTCACATTTTCAGGAACAGGCGGGAGATGTTGCGGATGCTACGTCCATGTTTTATACAGTCCATGCTTTAGACACACCCAGACTTTAGATAAAGATAGGCAACAAGAGCAACCAGACCAATATGCTTCTTTAGTTGGTGCCTTGCTTTTGCCAAGTTAGACCAAACCAACATACTGAGCTGGTTTGTGAGATGGCTACAGCGAAGAGCAGACCCACTGTTAAGTGTTGGGTTAATCACCTTTAAGTAAAACTTCAGAGCTTAAGCCTTCTACCAAGGGTTCAAGGGGAGCAAGGTTGGAGGCGTGTACTACAGGGAGGGGGTTGATTAAGCAACTTTCCAAACAATGACAGTGTTGATATCATCTTATGTATACATCAGGCCACAGTTAATTATAATTAAGTACTGTTCTCATGTAAACCATAACGGTATGTCCACACAGGCAGACAACAGGTCCTGGAGGTTAAGGTCTTCCTATAATAGATTTTATAAATAATTAGCCATCACTCAGGGAACACAGGTCATGTTGGCAATTGCATCAAGTGAGGTAGAGTAAAAGACTTCTCACAGTGTAATTTATCATTTTAATTAAAGCAAAGGTACTCTTCAGGCTCTCAGACAGCACAGCGTTAAAAATAGATGTTTCTGCAGTGGAGGTCAGTGCATGGACTCAGAATCACTTTAAGAAACTACATCTTGCAAAGAGGAAACCAAATACAAACAGAATCCTGGAACATCAGAGACAAGGACAGACCAGAGCCTGTTTAAGATAATATCTACTGCATGTGAAATACATCTGTGTGAAGGGCACAGAGCTTTGACACTGGACACAAAGGAAGCTCTGCTGCTTCATAAACATGTTAAATCACCACTGTACGAGCAGTTAGAGAAATAACCTGCCACACCTTCTGTTTGCAGCCATGTTACACACCATCAGCTCATCAATATGCAGCCTCAGGGTTACTCGACCAGGAACACTCGGCTCTCTGGCCGTGCCCTACACTTGTACACCGAGCCATTATGAAAATGTGTGTCGAGCCCAACATGAGAGCTCTGCTCTCGACAAATGTCTCTGAAAACCTGCAGCAGCATGGGTCAGCAGCTTATCAGATGATTTACAGCGTGTGAATCACCGTGAGTGCTGCACAAACACAACACACACACACATACACACAGAGAGAGGAATAAACGCGCTAATGTGTCAAAGCACAGGCTTGTAAATGTAAACGGGCCCCTTGGGATCAAACTGTGTATACAGACTGGTGCTCAGAGAGGAAGATAAATGTAAAGCTGTTGTTCTGACTACAGCGTGTGTATGATGTTCCAGATGGAAACACATTTCAGTGATAACTCTCAAACACATGAACCAGGAGCTCAATCTGTTCAACAAGCAGTTTTTTTTTTCTTTAATCATACACCTGCAGAGACATAGTGTGTCACCACCAACACTCTGTTAACATCGAGAACCCAGGAGACCTGAAGTTTAAGGGACAAGTGCAACATGGTAGTCCGCCATGGTCACTGTTGTTGCCTGGTTTGCTCATGGCAATTTAAGATGCCACATTAAAAGTGCAAGGTGCACCTGATTTGGCACCCATCCCTATGCACAAGTCAGTGCAACTGGAGTTTCCTGTAATAAATGGCTCCCAGTTTTGCAGGTCTTTTTGAAGGTCTAGCTGGACGTTAATGGGAATCTGATCCTGATAGAAAACATTTTCAAACAAAGGAAAATCTTTTTGGGAGTAAACTTTTGCAAACGCTAAGGTTATTTAGGGATGTCAGTGAAAGTGATGCATGAACCCAAACATGGGACGACTCGGTCTGACTTTCTTTCTGCTCGGCCGCAGAGGTCAGAGGGACTTAATGTCTCTCTGAAAGACATTTAACTGAATGGACGTGTGCCAATGAGAATCTAACATGAATATTTTAAAGTGCACTCACTAACTGCAGATTTGTACACTCCTCATACATGCGCTGTGTAATGTAGTGGCTGCACAGGTTAAACTCAGTTCAAGCTCCTTTATGGCCTCTTTTAATCACACTTTACAGTCAGACTCACATCCTCCTACACACAAACACCACTCACTCTGATGTCTGTATTCATTATTCATGCTGACTTCTACAGACGCCTTCGGTTTGGCCGCTTCAGGATTGGTTTTCATATTCAGAATATTTTGACCTGCAGACCCAAATATTACTGATTTCTTCCTTCTTACAGTCTTTTTCATAGGATGATGACATTTTACATATTTGAACCTCAGCCTCACAGAGAAAAGAAGTACATCTTCAGCTGTAAGAGATAAAACTAACAATGATGGCACAAGAGCATCATTAACCAAAAGCTCTATCATGATGGCAGGTGACCTGAGATTTTTACCTGCTGCTGCCAACATCTATCCAGGGTCTGGCAGGTGTAAAATCATTTCCTGATAATTAGGCACCATCCTCTGGGAAAAGAAACATCTGTCCAAGATTTCATGGCAATCCATCCGACAGTTGTTAAGGTTGGACTGACCGACCATCATCCCTGGAGCCGAGCTGCCATCATGGATGAACAAAGCCGCTGAGCATCAGTGACGTTCATAAAAATAGGATTAATTTACCAGTGAAGGGGATGTTAAAGCTCTTTTGAGGCCAGGTTGTGCTGAAATATTTCATGTTTAAAGCCTTCTATGAATCAGAATAAATCTAAGGGAACCCTATGAAAGCAAATCATTGCCATTGGCTTAAATTTCCATCATTCTTCCACTTTGTTTCAGTCTTCTGCAATGTGAGGAGAGTCACATTAAAAACATTACAGCCCTACTGCAGCAGCGCTCGCCAGAAAATCACTGCTAAGGATCTGAGAAGCAGCTCTCAGATTTATGTAGATCTTATATTAAAGCCTCGCAGTGAGGCAGACCTCATGCATTATTTACAGGGACGGCCATGTGTGTGTCGGTCTGTATGTAGCCGGATATGAATGTGCATTTCATACTGTAGCATCTGTATCTGAGTCATTACAGGCGCCAGAGGTTATGAAGCGCACAGACAGAGAGAAGGACACAAGGAGCAGCTCTACAGACATCAAACCTTATGATACAACAGCTCACACTGAAACCAACGACTTTGATCAGTGCAACAAGTGTGCTAGTTTCTAAAGTTTGATTCCCTCAGCGCAGCTCATCAAGGTGCCCTCCACACCTGGCTCATCACCTGGGAAGAATAAACACCCCGCTGGGTGTCATCAGCAGAAATCAATCTACTCCTACGTCTAGAGAAGATGACCCGTCTGGACAATCACGAGCTTGGTTGAGTCTCTTTACAACAAATGACTTCATCGCTGATTACAACAGCTTTAAAAAGACGGAGCACCTCGTTGGTGTAATTACCGTCCAATGGTGTCTCTTTGAATGAGGACCATCAGCCATCAGGCACATGCTATAAGCCACACCTGCCCAAAACCAGTGTGTTCAGCTATAAAATAAAAACGGGAAGGAATTTAGGCTCTGACCAAGCTGTTAAATGGCGCCGACTAAGCCTCTCTGGAAGTTTTATTATTACCTTAGCTGATTAAAGATCCCAAATACTGGTAGGAAACCAGGCAGGGTTATTTAGTCATATCATCCTGTTCCATTATTTTATCTCAGCAGTGTTCTACATGAATGCAGCAGATCTCTTTTAATTCCACTATAAACTCATATGTATCAGTCACTCATTGATTTTAAGTCAATTTGTTCAAATACTTCAGATTCTTACTCAGACGACCAGGGTTTGAATGATATGAGAAGCAAAAAAATTGTCCGTATCCCATCAGTCTACTTTATATAAGTCATGTAAAAATAATAATGATTAAAAAAACAAACAAACAAACAAAAAAAAGCACTACTTGTACTACTACTACTGCTACTACAAACAACAACAACAACTACTTCTACTACTACTACTACTACTACTACTACTTCTACTACTACTACTACTACTACTACTACTACTACTACTACTAATAATAATAATAATAATAATAATAATAGTAAAAATAAATTTTCAGTGAAAAATTCTTCAAATTTGGACTTAAATCACTGAAAAACACAATTTACATGAAGTTACACAAAATCTGCCATTAATTTAAAAAAACCCAGCAAGTCAAAGTCATAAATGTAAAATTCAAAAATAGAGGTTTAAGGTCTGAGGTCTTTCCTTCCAATTCAGACATGAAGATCAAATTTCTGGTTAAAAGAAAAAAAAAGAAAAGAAGAAGTCAGAATTCATCAAAAGGTAGAATCTATACTTTGATTTATGATTTCTATGATTTATGTAAAAAAAATGTGAAAAAATAAATCTTGACCAATAAACTAATGATCCTCAAAAACATTTAATTTTTTATCCCGTTATCTATTTTTCTATTTAGTTGTAATTTGATTTGAGACTATAAAAAAAATCTGTTACTAATTAAAGCAATCTAAAATTAATAATCAAAATTGTGTTTTTCTTTGGAATCATGACACATAACTCAAATTCAGGTTTCATGGAGAAGTATAACATCTTGAACAAGGTAAAAATTCTGCCTAGGTCTTGATTCAGAGGGGAAGGCTGGGGTCTATTGAGAGGAGACCGAACAGACTTGGCAACAGGCTGGAAAGACTCTGGTCTGACCGCAGAGGGAGCCACATTCATCGGCCCATAGAGGATGGTTAAAGCTGGGGACTGCCTCAGCGAGGGGGTTCCTCCCTGGTGGAGAGACTCCCTGCTTGAGAGCTGGTTCCAGGGCAAGGGGTGAACTGAACACTGCAGATTTATGAGTAGTATGACGTATGAACACTGGGAGATTGGCTAAGTAGGGCCTGGCACCAAGCTTTGCATCAACTAGACAAGGATCAAGATCTTTTTTTGTGCAGTATTCCTACTTGGCATTTGTTTTCTACAGACAAAAATAAAGGACAAGTCCTCCTCTCACTCTCTTTTCTGTATATGGTAATCACTGATGGGCAACTTAGTGCCTCACAAATCCCCCCTAACCATTTAGCACGACTCCTAATCACCCAGAAATTAACTTTTCCCCTTAGTGCCAACTTAACCAGCTGTCAACACAACCCCAGATAGTTTGTTTTGTCCAGCCTTTCTTTATAGCAATTTGGGGACCTGTGATTTCCAAAACTCATGAGACCAAAGTTAACATCATTTCCCAACTTGATACAAACTCTTCAGATAACCCAAACATGTTAATGTGTTTCTCCAGCCTCTTCAAACTGAAAGTGAAAGAGTAAAAGATGCTTACCACACATATAAAACCCTTAATGAAGCTATCAAACATCAACTGCACAGAGACCAGCTCCTCATTCATAAATGCATCATGTGTGAAGTAGATCTGTTTCAGCATGAGGTGTGGATGTGACCTGGTGTTTGGAGCTCTATAAACTCAGAGATGTGACCTTGTTGTCAGAATCAGGCTGATTAACATTTCATAAATCACCCAGCAGCATCAAATATTCATGCTGAGGGGGTGGTTAGTGTTTCTGCTTCACGCCTGTTGAGCTAATCCCTCCACGTTAGCTTCACCAGCGACGATGACAGAAAGCGATGAAGTGGAAACCAAGCGGTTTGTCTATCACATATACATGTACTATTAAGGAATAAAAAGGGAACTTACTATGGTGAAGTTCATGACCTTGAGGATCCAGATAGTTAGCGCCAAGTTGATGAGGATCAGGATCATCAGCAGCAGGACGAAGAAGTAAAGGCAGCGTTTCCTCCAGCCGTATATTCCCACTTTGTACACTTGTGGTTTCTCTGAACTCTGGACATTGTTCCTATGAGTGCACTGTTCCTGGGTCATCTGAGAGGAGACAGGGAGGGAAACAGGAAGTGAGTACAGCTGAGGGCAACATCTTGACCTCTGTCTTACCAAGCTGAGCAAAGACTCGGTCAAACTGTCGCCGCTAACTCGGTCTGTGTCTGGGTGACACATTGGTTTGGAAGGATGCAATGCAGAATGTTTCAGCCAGGAGGCTTCAGAGGCCTCATATGAAGCTAAAGATGTTATATCTGTGAGAGATTCTGCAACTTTCTGGCAGAAGAAGATGCTCCAAGCACCAAAAAGACATTCAATATCATATCAATGCTTACTAATGTCACATTCAGTCGTCGCTCTGCCTGCAGCATTTCGCAAATAACATATGCACTCTTGAGATTGACTTTTATTAGCATCCAAAATGAACCTTGAACTTTTGGGAGAAAGAAGTGGATCCACACATTTGGACATGAGACAACAACAGTATTTTGTGCCCTCTAAACCTCTGTCATCAATTTATCCCGGTTTGAGTGTAATAAACGTATTCTGGCTTCTTCTTGGAGATCCCAAAACATTCCTAGACCAGCAGGGCTCTGGGTCTCCCCCAAGGGCAGGAGGAGCACCATCAATGGACTCAGCATCACTCAGATCCCTTATTGGATCCCTCATAGAAGGCTGACATGAATGTGGTCGCATATGACTGGATGTTTTGGACATTTTCAGTCTTAAACCAGCCCTTTGAGTGATGAAAGGTGAAACTTGTTGGTCTAAGATTAAATAAAAAGTGTGCCTTCCCAGTCTGATTCACCTCCTGTGTGTGGTAGGATTCAAGCTCCAATGATATGAGGACACACCTTAAAGCAGAGAGTATAGACGCTAATGTGTCACCAGCAAATAAAACAGACAAGCAAACAGCACAGAGCTCTAAAAGCGCAATCAAGTTTTTTTTTTTTTTTTTTTTTACTGCTATCGCAAAGGAAGTGACAATTCTTTGGACCACTTCAAGGATTGCAGTGTTTCTAGCTACGCCTTTTGTGACCAGATCTGTATGTCTGGCATCCCGACAGAAGCGTACCAAAAAGGAGAGACAGTATGGGTCAGTAAGTTGGGGATCTTGGGGACGCCACAAAATGTGTGTCCTACTTAGACAAACTAAACTGAACCGCTTGGTGGCAACTGGGCTTTCTGCTCTCTCTTTGTGGTTTCCATTTAAGACTGATGGTATAGTCTTTAACTCTGCTTTCTGGCTTTTAAGTCTTTTCCTCTAACTCTTAAAAGTTGTGAAGAAAAAACACAAAAAAACAAAAAAAAACTGTGCATTATGATCAGACACTGTCTCCTGTTTGATCTTTGCCTATCTCAAAGGGAACTTTCCATCACTTTAGATACTAAACTTTCACCTCCTCCACCTCTGACTCCCTAACTCTTGTCCGTGGCCTCTGCTTTAGAGTAGCATTATCATCACTGGTTTACAGTATCTCTTTTCTATAGTGGCCGTTGTGCATTCAGCTATTATTGAAACCCATTTTGCCTCCATGCAGGAGCCGCCTCTGATTGCTGGGGGATTTGTGCTGCAGCTGTGCAGCTGTGCAGACAATGACCTGCATTTAATAGATGGTGCGCTGCTGAACATTAGGGCTAATAACACGCCATAAACATTCCTCTTGTATACTCCACTTCAGCACTGACCGGGCACTCAGTTTGGGCACGATGAAAGACAGTGTAGTTAGCAGTTGGGTTGATTGATTGGCCCATAAGTGGTCCATAACTCCATTATGCCCCCTCTGCCCCATTGATGTGCTGATAGTGCCGATTAATGATGATTCTAATTGTCTGCCTGTGAAGAAGAGGAGGCATTGTTCACTTCAAGCGCCATAATAATGGCCTAATAACTCTGCCGAAAAATACAATTTACTGTCGGCTGTGCTGTGGAGAGCGTGCCTCAGACCACCAAAGCCAATCGTTTTTGACAACCACACACATTTCCAGCTAACTGAAACAAACGGCACGAGACAAGGCCCCCGTGAGGAAGTGCTGAAAGCTATGGACAAGTCCACAAAGCACCAGCAAGCAAACACAACCTCATGGTGCATGGTCAGATTTTTCTTTTTCTTTGAAGGGATGCAAGAAGATGTGTTACCATGATGGTGATGCTGCTAGGGAGAGAAAGACAGTAGAGATGTGAGAGTCAAGAAGGCTAAAAAAAGGAAATAAAATGTCGTCCAAATCAAGGAGGTTGTCAACAAGCACGAGGTAAGTTTTATGTTTTCTCAGAATAACTTTGAACCGTACAAAGAAACACCTCATTAGGCTCCTCTGTTCACAACAAGCTGAGGTGTGAAGGCAGGAACGTGTTTCCACCAGCGCCTCCTGTTTTTCCTGGCTGTGAGAAGGTTTTCAACGTCCAAGCTCTACTATTTCATTGAAACACTGCCGACTTCAAATAGTTAAGGACTAAAATTCATCTGTTTTTTCAAATTACTACTGCACTTTATTGGAATAGAGACCAAATTCATCATTCGGTAGAAAAAAAATGTGATTCCAGGTCACAGAAAAAGCTGCAAAAGTAGAATCATGATTTTTTAATTTTGTGATTTATTGTGAGGACTCCAAACTCTTCACTTCAGGCTGACTGTGTGGAAACTTTTGGGAACACATTTCATTTATTAACATGAGATTTAAATTATCAATGATGTGAGCTTTGTGTGCAAGTACACACTGCTTCTCCCTTAGTGAGGAGATGCACCCATCATTTCTGCAGCGGTGGAATCATGACAGGTGTCAATAAACTCAAAACACTTGCACATATGAAATACCAATGCTGGATGTTCAGACTGAGTGTGCATGGATTTTAAAACCTCTACATGTTCATGATTTCTATGTTATAGAAATCCCTGGAATGGTCAGTCAGGAGTCATCAACCGGATGTTTGACAGACTAAAAAGTTCCTAATTTTTTCTTTTTCTTTTTTTTTTTATCTTCAGGAGCGGTTTTACTCCGCGGAGTAACACCACTCCGCTTTGCGTTGTGGTGTTCCCACTCCACGTCGTTCCTTAGAACGGTCTAATGCACGCTTCCTCGTTGTTTAATCCTTACTTATTCCAGGCCTTGAAAAGAGTCGCATCTTTATGTTAGCTAATGATAGTGCTCATGGGAAGTGAAGGGGTCTTTGTCACTGACAAATACTACCAATCACAGCCACAGGGGTCACTGCAATCAACTTGAAACAGAAAATCCTCACAGAGACTTTAAGGAACAAGAAGACAAGCTGTGATGGGCATTTTAAACAGCTTAAGCATGCTGGCACATGATTGGTCAAAGCTATCTCAGACTACAGACAGAATCTGGAGTGTTTCTGGAGCATTCAGAGACAAATACGTGCCTGAGCGCTGTATTCATGTGAGTTTAAGTTAAGACAGTTTTAATAGCCAAGCAGTCTTAAGGCATTCTTCATGCTTAACGTGGGTCACATTCATTGAAATCAGGTTAAGTACCTCCTGCACAGAGAATATTTTGTCACAGTTAACGTTTGTCTTCACAAACTCGGTTAATTATGCAGTTTCTTAATCACCCAACCCGAGGAGGAGCCTTGGATTAATCTCACAGTTAAACAGTGGCACCTGATCACTCAGGCTGAGTGCTTAGCTCAGATTTTATTCAAATACAAACACCAATACAAGACATCCAGCTGCATGAGCCAAAAGTAACCCAGCCTGTTTGATCAGCTCTTTGGCAAATCCTCACAGAGAGCCGCAGACAGTGAGTGGGGATTAATAACGGGCCTGATCCTGCTGCACACTCTTTTCTCTCTCTCCATCTGAAGGCACCTGCTTCAGCGCCCTCCGTCCAAATATGGAGAGTGTTTGAGAAAAACCAGACACAGTGTATTCACCCTGGCAACACGCTGCAGAGCTGTCCAATCCGCTGTTTGAACAGGATCTAGTTCAGCTCACGGGGCTGCTCGGACGTTTGTTTACACCCCGTATGGTGGGATTATGAAAACTGAGCGTGCGTTTTCAAGACTGACGGGCAGGTTTTTCCATTTCCTCTTTCTAGATGTGGTTTGTGATGTTTTTCCTGCCTGCTGTGACAGGCTCAGATAACTGACCCTGAAACTGATATGAAAGTGAAACTCTGAAATGAAACAGATCCTGTCAGTAAAATTCGCTAAGCTGGTGGCAGCGAGAAAAAGGAGAGCGGCTTCAGAGAGAGTTTAGGAGGCACACGCTGAATAAATCCCTGGAGTGTGAAAATAAAAGGGACGTCACATATACGCCCTCTAATTTCCCATCAGGCTCTTGCCAAAGTGGGAATACGTTGAAACTGCGAAGGCATGGTTGTATAAATTAGTGAGAGCGGCAATATTTTCACTGCCTACGATAAAAGCTTCATGCTACTCCAGCCATATTAAAGCAGAGCTCTATTTTTACACACTACACGACTTAAAGAACAAAATGTGTTGGAATGACTCCTTATAAATCCTCCTGCTTGTTGCCATGAGACAGGCAGCAAAAAATCTCTGATTTCACTCGTGAACGACAAAAAATATATCAACTAAAAAACCTTGTTTTTTCAGCTAAAGTTAATGCCAGGCAAAGTCTGTCAAATTATCAAGTGCACCACCAAAATGATCCCAGGTTTCAAAACATCAGAGCCTTTATTAATCTGTGAGAAGCAGCTCTGTTTGCTCATTTCATGAAAGTAGTAGAAGGCCAGAATTCAATATGCTAGTTAAATGAACTCCACTGTTTGTTCAGTTATGACACCACTTAAGTTTTAGTGATTAACACAAAACGAGTGAAGAGTCAAACTCTTCAAAACTCAGTCTCATAAAATAAAAGTTACTGAAAATGTCCTTGAAATTATAATCAAGAACAAACCCAGAAAAAAAAAATAAAACAAAAAACAAACTATTAAAAAGATAAATATGAAAGTCAGAACACAGCAGAGCTGCCAAACCTGTCCAGGTGTTGGTGAGAATGAACCAGCAGCTTGGCAGGAGAGCAACACCCAACGTCAACATCTGTGTCACCTGCACACGAGTCAGACTGAGGAGTGAGGAGTGTGCTCATACATCCTTTTCAGGTTGTTTCCTGTACTAAATTAAACCGTAAACATTCTCTTTATGCATACTATAGTGGTTTGAACTTTAAAATGTTATGATATAATATAAGTATTTTTTATTTATTTTTTTTTTTAATGCTGTAATTCTGTAAATTTCCCTGCTGTGGGACAAATTTGGGAGTATTTTCACTTCAGTGTGTGATGGAAAGAGCTGGGATCAAACCATCAACCTTGTGGTTAAGAGACTACTTGCTCTTTAAACATCCTCTCTCGGAAGACTTTGAACTTTAAAGCATCACAATACATAGATAGTATTTTCTTCTGTCCAGCCTTTCTCCATTCAAGCTCCTTCTTTCATGGTGTGTCTGATTTTATCAGGGTCATATACATTTTCACTGATGCTTATTCTGTTCATCCTGACCAAGGGGGAACATCTGGTTAGTAAAAATGAAGCCTTCAGCGAGAATCTGTTTAAGGCTGGCTGCAGAAAGACAGAAGTCACGAGTTGGGTCTAAAACGCTGAATTCATTGTCGGCACCCTGTACGGGCGAGTGATTTTTTTTTCAACTCAGCACTTTAGAAGTTATTATGATTGTCTGATTGTCCAATCAGAGACACAGCTGAGGCCATGTGACTGACAGGCCCCCCCTGAGCTGTTGGAAAGGAAACTCACAGCAGGCATCATAGCAAATGTGGCTGGATGTGGCTTCATGTAACGGTTTCAGGAACAGACAGGTGGCGTCGCGGAGGCTACGTCCACGTCCACGTTTTATACAGTCTATGATCTTGACACAAGCTAATATGCAGTTCTCAACCCTGACTACATGGCCTAATACAAATGATACACACAAACATTTCATGAATGCAATTAAAAGGAGAATGAGATGTGCTCTCCCCGCCTGAGGCTTTTGCATCCCCACGTAAGCAGACAGGTGCTCCCAGAACCAAAGCAGGGCTGACTTGACTGACTGGTGGGAACACTGTAGCTGTATTTCGACCATATCTGAAATGATGGATAACTGATTGTCTTTAAAAGGCTGCTTCAGAAACAAATGGGTGGCATCTCTGAGGCTACAATAATGTTATTTACAGACAACAGTCTCAACTTAGCCCAGATAAATGACATCACGGTGTAGGGGAGCAGCATGAAGAAGAAGCTGATGCAGCTGAAAGAGTAAACTTGACTGGGCTTCAGGCAATGTGGGCAACAAGAGTTCCAGTTGAATAACTGCTTTCATACAGGCGACTGTTGGTTGATATAACCCTCCATGGTTTAGCTCAAGGACTCTACAAAATAGAAAGCAAACAGAAGATCCAACAGTGTGTTGACTGCTCCATCCATCCTAACAAAGGCTGTGTAAATGATCCTTTGTTTTGTTTTCTTTAAGTGTTTGTCACTTGAAACTGATGTTGGTGGAAAGATAAACTATTTGTTTTTCATATTAGAGTTTCTGAGCTGCAACACAGTAGAGGAACTTTTTTTGTTTCTGCACAAACCTTATCACTCTTTTTTTCATGATTCAGAAGTAGTTCTTGCAGCTTATATTTCTATTTATTGCATGCATGAATCCTGCAGTGTAATGTGCTGTATGCCCATGTGATGGAGACTCTGTATAGAGGCTGTAGCTTTCTTGCAGAACTTCATCTCTTTTGAAGTTTTTCCGGACTGTAAAACTCAATTCAAGCTATGAAACAGTTTCCTCTCAGCAAACTCTAATCAAAGCTCCAAACACAACAACAAATCAATAACGGTTTTCCAAGGTTTATGAATGTCCTCATTGCTTCATTGGCTTATTTCCAGAAGCCTCGGCTACATTGTGGATGTACTCATAAATAAAGCAAATGTACAGCAGTAATGAAATAATACAACCCCTCTCCTTCTCCGTCCAGGCTCAGAAAGAAGTGAAGCTTTCCAATAAGCTCTCCAGCTGCAGGCTGACACAGAAAGAAAATGGTGCTTGGTTACAAGCTAAATAATGGCCTCTCTCATAAGAGTGGAGGTGTGTGTGTGTGTGTGTGTGTGTGTGTGTGTGTGTGTGTGTGTGTGTGTGTGTGTGTGTGTGTGTGTGTGTGTGTGTGTTAAGAAAGCAGAGCTGAAGAGCCAGAGAACGAAAATAAGTGGCAAATTGGAGGCAAATCAAATCATTGGCCTTTGAGTCTTTCTCCCTCCACTGCTGCTTTCCAAGCGTGCCACACATTCAGCCAAGTCTTCATTCAGAGAGCCTGAAGAAAACCCAACATCCCACAAACAAAGTCTGTCTCTGATTAGAGAGAGAAATGAGCTTTTACAAAACCTTATTGGTTATTCCTGCTGCCAAATAGCCAGGCAGCTCCCCATTAGGACTTTTATAGACAACATGTGGATCAGAACCAGGACCCAAGGGCCGCTGCCAACGGACAGGCCATTACTGGGCCCTCCAAATGTATGAATATACAAACTGGCCGACTGCCAGAGGAAGTTTACTGGCTGTTACAATATGTGGGAGTGGAGAAATGTAATGGGCTGATTGAAAAGTTTCTAAACATTTTACTGACTCCAGCTCAACTGTGCTTTGAATTCTCCGGGGGCTAATGGCTAACAGCTTAGCAGATGATTCTTTTGGACTGACTTGGCTCGCTTTCCAACCCACACAACCGAGTCTGTCATTTAGTTTTTGGGCTCACAGTAGATTATTCCCAAAGCTAACTGTCAATAGCTGCTGCGCTAGATCTACTCCATCCATTTCTCCTTCTCTGTAAGTGCATTTATTTATTTCGTTTTTATGAATATGTGGTTTCTGTAAATGGAACTAAAGGCTGCAGCATGCACAGACCATTCAACAGGTGTATTGTTAAAATGAAGGGCCATGTTCTGACTGATGCATAGTTCTTTCCTCCATGTGGTTGTTCCCTGGTGCTTAGGAAAAGATCCCATTCCACCACACCATGTTTTCTTATTTCATGCCTATTAAGAGAAAGAGTCAGGCCAAGAGGCCTGTTCAAGAAAGGTTGTATGCTCTACCTCCCTAAAAGAGGGGCCCTCGAAGTATAAATGGGCCGCACTTTCCCCCATCTACATCTACATTTTCTTTGGGGCTTGAAAAAAAACCACGGAGAGATAAGAAGATAGAACACAGTAAGGGGAAAACTGGAGTGAGGTGCCTGTTTGGGATCATATTGGATTAGACTGTATGCTCTACCTCCTCCCGTGTCCCTGTTTTCATGAAAGACAAGGGGAGTGACAAAAGACTGTGTGCTAATGTCTAATAGAAGATGGGGAAAGGCTCCATGTAGGAAGGCAGTTGGGGTCAGAGATAACCTCACAGGTCGACCCTGCATGCCCTACCTCTCCCCAAATCTCAAATCTAGATTTTCTAGGGAAGAAAGGGTGAAGAAAAATAAACAAAAACAAAAGAAGGATGCAATAGAGCAATGAGAAGATAGAGGACTGGAAAGGTAGGTAAGAAGCTTGCTCAGGTTGGTGTTTACCCCACAAGGTGTGGCTGTATGCTCTACCTTCCCATTCATCCCAATTCCAGTGAGGTCTAAGAAGAGAAGAGACAAGGGAGAACAGGGGGACATAGACAGGAAAGGCAGAGCCAGGGAAAGAAGTCTTGTTGGTTGAGAGTTAAGGGTTGGACTGTATGCTCTACCTCCCCATGTTTTGTCCATGTTTTCTCAAACTGTGTGTCTAATCCACAAGTTACTCCCCTGCAAAGGTAACAGTTGATCATCTTTACATCTCTTTCTGTACAAGACCTCAATTTACAAACCTAAAGCTGCTAGCTGTACCTACTCTTTTTTTTTGTTTTTGTTTAGTTTTGTTTACCCTTTTCACTGACTTCATCTGTTGTTCTGCAAGCCATGGATACACAGCCAAACATGACTTTTTGCCTTTTTGACAAAAAATGTACGAGTGTGAATATCTTTCTGTTTGTTCTTTGGATGTAAATGTCTCTTTTATGCATCTTTCTCCTCCAAACACGTAACTGCTTCTTCCTTTTTCACCATATTTAATTTCTGGGTTCAAACCCTCGAGGCTCCATGTCTCAGATTTGGTTTCCTTCAAAGTATAACACACCTTTTTCTAGCCATTACCTTCGATTAAAGAGCCCCTGTGGTGAATGACCTGAATTGCCCGCCCCTTGGTGCCTCTAACTGTCCTTTTCCTTTGTCTTAAGGGCCCCGGGAGCACTCCCTTTTTATTGTACACGTGTTAAAACACAAGGTGCTCACTCTAACTTTATTTCTTGTTGCTTTTATAACCCTCAACAAAACAAGAACAACAACAGGGAATAGTACTGAGGCAGGGATGCCATTCGAATCAACGAGTGGAGGGAATCTGATGCAACCCTGATGCAAACTGCCTCCTCCACAAACCAACAAATAAACATTACCATTCCTAAACAGTCACACATTAAAAAGAGATAAAGCATCAGAAATACACACATTAATATTTTTATAGGGCTTCAGAAATGTGCAAAACATTCAAACGGGGGCAGACATCACTAGTATTGCTGCAAATATGAGTCCTAACTTCACTTCTGCTCATACTCACATTGAAATACAGATGCACCAAGAAAAAAATTTCAATGGACTGACCAACGCTTTTATGCACAAAGTCATCAGAAACCAAAGCTTTGGGACTTCTCTTTGTGCCATTCATGCACTCAAGGTTGAGCCCATCCGAGTCCGTGTTGAAAGGTTTAGGCACCAAAGTCCTCACAAGTAGGGTTGCAGAATTAGCTTGACATGTATTTGAATTACATCCAAACTTCTGGCTGGAAATTGTTTTACTTCTGATTGCTGGCCTTTTTTTTACTTGTTTAAGATGCATTTTGGAGGTTTTCATCAGTGTCTTAAATCCTGGTGCCTCTCCTGCAAAAGCCAAATCCTGTGTGCATAAGAAACTGAGACAAAGCTGCAATTTTTAACACCTCGGGTTCAGTCGCTGCATTAATTGAGAAGTAGAAAATACAATAGTCAAATATTTAAGCCTTAAAAACTCAAATTAAAACCCTCACTTAGTCCCGAGGAACGCAGCAGCATTGTTCATTTGTTCAATTATGTCTGACAATTTATAATTACATCGTCCTGACAAGAGACCTTCGGTGGCTGTTTGAATTAGGACTCGTGTCTGTTAGGAAGAAAGCAGAAGTAATGTGACGACGCTGCAGAGCGTAACCTTTACCTTCGCCTTTACCGGTGAGGTTGAAGAGGATGTGAAGTGGCAGATTTGATGATGGAGGCAGCTGCTCACCTCCAGTCCCCTCCAGTCAGTGCTGGTTCCTCTGCAGTGACCATGAACATTCTCCAGCTGTGTGCCCTCATATCAGACGTGAGGAAACCAGATTTGATCTCAGGGTCGAGACAAATAACCTAACTAATAATGAGGCTGCTATTGAGCAAATTGAACTCTGAGATTTGACTGGACTTAGCCTGGTTGGCATCGGGGTTACGGACCAAGGCCCAAGCAGAGGAGTGATGGTGTTGTACCCAGCCCTGACCATCTACAAGAGGCATCCAGCTCCTACTCCTGGCATAGGAGCAGCTGGCAATCCCACCCCTATTGTAACTGTATTTCTCCCCACCTTGAATCTTTAGTTTTTCGCCCTCATGTAGAAGACAGCAATGAAGGACACCCCCCCTCCCAAAGGGTGCCTCAATGCTGCAACGACTCCTCCCATTTATTGCCTTTGGTCTTTGAGACTAGACAAATCAACCTTAAATCAAAACTGTATGTACTGCTAACCCATTTCTTGACTCTCCTGCTTCCAATCCACTTTTACATGGAGCCTCATTCACTATAACGATATAAAGATATAAAGAAACATAAAATGGGGATGAAAAGCTACAATACATACTCTACACAAGAACTAAGCATGTGCCACTGAGCATCAACTGAGGAGGTCATTGAGAACAGCTGTGAAAGTGCAGGTTAAGACTTTAACCATGAAACATAATGTCCCCAAAGAGTTATATGAATTAGCAGAGCAGACTTAGGGCTGTTTGTAATGTCTGTGTTGTGCCCCCCTCCACGGCAACATCACAGGCCGTCACAAACTGTACGTTAACTGCTGCCTTGATAATGCCCTGATCGACATTTCTACAAATACCACTCCCCTTCACTCACAACTCCTAACTGAATGATCATGAGAGCACAGTCACACCCTTCATTGAGGTCTGTAATCTGTCCTTTGAACCAAACACCAATAGTATAACCAAATCATGCATTCTTCCACCTCTGTAAAATTGCATGACTTGAACCCAGAAAGACCAGCTGCAGAAACACTCATCCATGCCTCCATACCCCTTCTAATATCCTCAAACATTATTAACACATTTTACCCTTAGGGTCAATTTGACGTGTAGTTAAAGACTTGGATGTAATCAACTAAAAAGTTGTTTTCCCGCCCCCTGTTATGTAATGACTTGAAAGTATCAATTCCTTACCTGCAGGTATGGAAATGTTAAGTCACATAAACAGACAAGTTTTACCCAGCTGAAACACCTTGGTGTCAAATTGACCCCAAAGGAACATCAGTGTGTACTAAATTTGTTCAACACCTTGAAAAAAATATCATGATAGTCTTAGGCTTAAACATTTGTCCCCATCAAATAAGGAAAAGTCATGAAATATGAATTTAAAATGAAAAAGTCAACCGTTATTTTTTGAATGATAAACATTGAATGGGGTCAAACTGACCACAAGGATACAGCCTCCTCTACTGACCTCCATAAACCACAAAAGTGCCAAGGTTGCTCACCCACTTCTGCTCCAGAGCTCTTAATAACCTCACCCCCTCATATCTGAATGACCGGCTCAAACTCCACTCCCTATCTCGCCGCCTTCAATCTTCAGCAAGCTGAAATAATTTTTCATTTAATTAGACCATTTTGAATTCAGATCTTAAAAATCTCTAACAACTTCTGATGGGTTACTAAGTTGCTTCACCTACAAACACTCTATTAAACTGACTTCATGCAGAGATCTGGGATTCTCTGCCAGTTCAGAGTTGATATAAGCCCATTTGAGTCCTAGCATCTGTGTCGTCTATAATGTTTGATTACCTGCACTTTACTTTTTGATAATTCATGTTGTTTACACCTTGAATCTTCAGTTTGTCCTCCTCAGTGGTAAAAACAATATTGCACCTGGCTGCTGGGTTGGTAATGCTGCTGAAATCCAGTAAGGTGAGCTAACAGACGCAGGCTTTGAGATGACTTTCAGGCTGTAAAGAAGACATTAAGCCATAAAAACAGGAAGTTATATACTCCTTCACATTTATGAGGTGAAAATCCATCTCCGCTGACAGCTCCCACTCCAAGTTTGTCAGCTTTCTGCAGCAGTGAGGGATAACTTTGTCGTATCTCTAATAAAGTGGTTTAAAGATCGTCAGATTATGTAAAAATCTGTTGCTTGGTATTTAGTTTAACTGCTCCTATGCGCCGACGTTTGCTTCATCCCTGTTCTCAGAAATCAATTTTCAGACTAAATGCAGTGGGGATAATGGTGAACACCGTCTCCCATGCCTGCAGCTTTAATGGTCACTAGCATAAATGCTGGTGTATTTAGCATACTTGGTAAATAGACTTTATTTGCACCAGTTTTCAGCATGCAGCAGCAGCAGCAGCAGCAGCCGCTCGGCCTTTTGTCCCACATTCCTGCCCCTCATTAACTCAGAGGCCACATCCTCGGCACAGCGCTGCATTGTTGGCCGCTGCCGCCGCTGCTCACTGGCCCATTACAGATGAGAAAAGTGTGGTTAATACTTACTGTTACTGAAAAGGTCACAGAATAACAGTAAACAATTTAATGAGAGGTCCAACCTGCTCAGCATCTGACAAAGCAGCTTCTCAGTGATTATACAAAAAAGAGACAAGAATAAGAAAACAAGCAATTTGGCTGCTTAATTCCTCCGAACAGGCGTGAAGCCCAGCCTGAGGCCAAGCCTGGCTGGAGGGCATAATGAATACTTAAACAGCTGAGTAACTCTGGGCTCTTCCTCTCTCCTTTTCGTGGAGTACGTATCTAAAAAAGGTTATTTTTCATCTAATACAGCGTCAGCATGCCTGTCAACAGGATTGTTAAACACCTGATTAGATTAATTTGTCAGAGCCCGTGTTTGAAGGCCATGTCTGACAGATATGATGCTGGACTGATAACAGTGGCACATCTGCTCCTGCATGAGCTGTGAAATCCATGTGTAACAGCAGCATCCTGTATATTTAAAGCTCTTCGTATAAAATACACCACAGCTCATGTTTTTCCTGAAAGGTAAATCAGCATGGAGGTCCAAACATCTTCCTGAATATAGGAAGCTTCTTTCATATTTACAGATGTTAAAATCTGACTACAGGATCCAGTCAGTGTTTACACTTTTTTCCATTCTGATTGAAGATCTCAGGTCAACTGATTTCAGTTGATGTGATCCGGTATTTACATGTGCCACAACATTTAACCAGAACAGGTACATGTACAGACATGTGACATGCACGGATCTATGAAAACATCAAGTCATTATCAAAGATGGAGGTCTATGGTCTATAAAGCACAGTTGTGACTGATTTTACGCTTTTATTCAAGCAACAGCTTGATACTAACATGTTCCTACTGGGAGCACTGAAGAGGAGAGACCATACAGCAGAGGGCCTTTTTGTATGTGCTTTGTAATGCTTTCCTGTTCTGCCCAGTGTTTTCAACTCCTCAGTATAAAAAGTAGCTGTTGGCTGTCCCAGAAGTCAGTAAAAGGCCCATTTACACCATGTTTCACCCCAATATGCAAAAATGCATATTGTATCCATGTAAATATCCATGTAAGTAAGAGGCCAAATGCAATGCTACTTTTGTGTTCTATCCTAAAACCATTGTGGTGTAAATGGCCCCAAAGTCATTGCCAAATTTGCATAATAATAAGCAATTTGCATGCAACTGTCATGGACGCTGTTGAAGAGAGCATGTAAAAACCACTGTCAATATGTTTAAAACCATAAATGAACTTTATTTCTGTCATTATTTTGCTGTTTAAATATCAATCCTCCTTCTTTATCCATGCAGAAGTGACCCAAAAGAGACACACTTGTGCTGGTTTCATCTACATGCATTTGCCTGCTCTGGCTGCAGCTGGGAGGGACTACTGTGCATCAGAGCTATGAGTGATTTGGATGGGAGAGGGGCTCACAGCAGCACCCACTGCTTTCATGTCAGTGTCTCCAAACCCCAGAAAAGTCTCTAGATCTGTTGCCAGTCGCTTTTCAAAACAGAGTTGCTAGAGGGGTCTGAGAAGTTGCTAAATACAGCGACAGAGCCGCTAAGTTGTCTACGTTGGTTCTGCTTATGTGCCCTCCGAAGACCAAAAAGGTGCAGATGGGGGGCTGCAGCAAAGACTGGTGGAAACAAGTTTTATGTCAAAACAGAGCATGCATAGACAGAATGCAGCCTGACAACTTTTGGTTTCATTGTTTGTATGTCAAACCTTTACATTTGACCCGTTTGAGAAGAGGAATATTCTACCTCTATGAAACTGAAGGAAAATCAATCCCTTTTCAGCCTGTTAACTCTTAAGGAGGTGTTTATATGGAGCATTCTCTTTTGGTTTGGGCTTCTAACACAGTTTCGATCTGAGTAGGCTCCATGTAAACCCAGCTTAGAAGCATCCTGACTCACACTCTTCTCTTCCAAGAGCAGCTGATGAATTCAGTTTTTTCATCCTGTGCGCAGTTTCTCTGCCTTGGATTGTTTAAGCGCCTCGTTATCTTTGCTTTCCCCGCTGAGTTTGACAGTCTTTGCATTCATCTTCACTTTGCAAAGGCTCAGCTCACAATAAATTTGTCCAAGTGTAAGTTTGCTAAGTGTCCCTTTCATATGCATCTGAGTTGATCCCAGTTGTTTTCCCTTGACAGAATTTTTGACAGCAAAGGGGACATTTGATATTGCCACTGTCAAAGTTTAACTGCATTTTTCTGCAAAAAAACTCACAAACTTGACAGCAATATTTTGGAAGTTATACCAGGCATTTGCATGCTTCAAAAAAGCAGAAGAAATCTTCATGAGAGAGCACCTCAAACATTAAAGTTTTCCTTCAGCTTCACCCCTGATAGGCCTCCACAGGGCTGTCCAATCAGAGTGAAGGGGGTTTTGTGGAGCAGGGAGGCTTAAAGAGACAGCAGCTAAGACAAAGTGTTTCAGACAGAAGCTGAAAAATGGTTTTCTTAAACACCAGGAGAGGAAAACAATCAAATTTGTTTGAGGTGTAAATCATGTAAGAATACTACAGGGGCACCAGAGGGACAGGATAAAGAGCAAAAAAAAGGCTGTCTGCTGATTGAAAATGCTTTATCCAGTGTTATCGAAGCCCCACAGAACGCACCATCAGATCTACCTTCCTGCTGCTGCTGAGTCTCTGGACCCTGAGGCCAAACCGCACAAGCAGGCTCTAATTAACTCCTAATCTTTAATGTCACCAAAGCTAACAGACTCTCTGTTAGCACGACTTTATCATCCATTAAGAGCTGTTATCATAGCCTGGATTAAAAAGACACAGAAACCAGAGAGGATGGAATCACAGCACAGCACAGGGGAAAGAAACCTGTTGATATCCAGAGCAGGAGAATCTGAGAGGAGTGGGAGTGACAGCACCAGGCTCACAGTCTGAATCCATGGCCCCCCAGTGATTAAGATGTGTTGGACTGAGAAGTAAACCCTTCAAGGCTTACTCAGACAGTTTCAAAAGGAAGGAGGAGGAGGAGGAGAGGGAGACGGGATGAAGGTCAGGACTGAGGAGAAGAAACGAGGAGGGCTCAGATGATGGCAGACTTTAGATGGTAAAGCAGATAAGGACGAGGAGCTACTTCCTCTTTCCAGGATAAAGAGACTTCAGGGATCGACTTCACCGCCAAGGAGACGCTTGCTCATATTTGGATAAGTCCTCAGATTCAACCATTTCCCTTAGGATGTCCACGTCACAGGGACAAAGAACTAAAAGAATTCAAATGTCTCAGCTTCTTGTGAAATATACCAGAGTAATGCAGTAATATTTTTGACAGAGTGTCGATAATATTCTATTGAATTTCTTCAGCAGGGCAGAGGAAATCAAAACAAAAAAAAAATCCTGATGGGACAAGCAAACCTCCCTTTCCTTTCAATGATGCTCACTCTGTCCCGTACCCTGAGGATGTTTGCTGCTGCTCTTCTCCTTCCTCAGACTTTGGCATACCACATAGCCACGTGGAAGAGCAGAGAGTTCAGAAAACAGAGTCATATTGCAAAGTTTAACTTTTTGCGCGTTTTTGCCACCCAGGAGGGCATTTTAGCATGTTTTGCCAACCGGAAGAGGAAATGGCAGTGTTCTGACTCCCAAGAGGACACTCTGGCACACATTTTGGGTCCCATACAGGCTCATTGGTGATTTTTTTGGCTCCAAAGAGGGCACTTATTGAGCCTAAGAGGATACTTTAGCTTGCATTTTGGCTCTGACTCAAGCAAGTGCTGTTCTAGAATTGGGCCACAGCTACCTCAAGACACAAAAACCTAATGGACAAAGGGTGAAGTATTCACCCCCAGCGGCAACCTCCAGTCTAAGAATATGAGACAATGTGGAAGTGCTAAAATCTGCTGTTTCTCGAGTGTCCGCTTGAGGCTGGCTCCGGAAGTACCAGAAGTCAAATTCACGTCAAGCCAAGAAAAGCTGTTTTCAAAGCAGAAATTAACCTATTTCCAGCCTGGTTCCAAAAACTTCTCTTGTCTGATTTGCTAAGTCTACTATTGGTACACACTGCACCGGGGGTGATTTTATTTTTCAATCCAGCAGTTCAGAGGATATTAAGATTGTAAGCTCACCCAATCAAAGGCACAGCTTAGGTCACTTAACTGACAGGTGGCCTATAGCTGTATGCGAAGTAGGGGTAGACTGATTATTGGCTGAGCCGATTAATGGGGCAGATATTTGGCATTTTGGGGCATTGGCATCGGCCTTTTTTTTACCCGACGGCCGGTATGAAACCCATTCTTAAACCCACAAAACTGTGTTGTTTTGACTGTGACGCTCCACTGCACAGAATTTCTCCCTTTCTACACTATGGAAGCCCTAGATGGTCATTTAAAATTAGTCATGTAAAACCAAACAGAAAATTAATTCAACTGCATTACATGCCTGTAAAAGGCAGCACAAACTCAATTCTGTACTGTTTTATTGCAATTACATAGAAATTTTGGAAACTTTATTCACTGTAAATTTTTATTTTAGCTATTTTCACACTAACTGCAAATGAATATCAGCTTCAAATATCTGTTATCGGCTTCCTTGCCTGCTCATAATCAGTATTCATATTGCCCCCCAAAAAATCCATATCAGTCTATCTTTAAAGCGAAGCCCTTGCCACTTACAACGTGGCTGTGATTCCCAATTTGCTTTATTTTCTGTTTCAGAAACAGACAGGTGACATCAGGGAGTCCATGTTTTATACAATCTATGATTTACCCACTGAAAGTTGTTGGTGATTATGCTGCCAGATTTTAAGAGGTATCTCGCTGAAATTTTCAAGTGATCACTGTTATAGATTTGCTTCAGGTTACAGCTCCATTCTGCCGAGCCTGGTGATGCTGACAGCTCATCTACACCATCAGATGCAAACAAAGAGCAAACTGCACAGAGCTGCAGAAGATTATGCACTGTATGCTTTGTGAATAATATCTTATGGTAGAACAGATATTGGGGTGCAATCTTTGTGAAATCCCCCCCTCAGAGTCGGGGAGGAAAATTTCCTCAGAGCAACGACTCTATCAGAGAAGAGTCTGAAAATAAAAATGTTCTCCTTAATAGAAAGAGCTGGTGGGGGAGCAGACTCTAAAATGTGTGGGTTAGATAAAATAAAAAGACCTAATGTTTGTGTGAGAGAGATGTAAAGAGTCCTCTTCTATCAGAGCAGCACAGTGACAGGCCAGAGCCGGGCTGCTCGCCTTTATCCCAGGAGAGAGACAGTGATGCTAAATTGCCTGTCTCTTCTCCTTGCTCCCTCTCTCTTTTTCTCTCTTTCTTTCTGTCTCCCCCTCTTTCTTTATCTCCCCCTGGCCCCCCCTCGCTGTGAGAGGCTAACGTCTTAATCATAATTGTGTCATGAGCCATAAACACTCATACGCTGTGCTGTGGAGGCAGCCTTAGGGGAAGTAATGGTGCTGAATAATAACAACAATAACTTTATTTGCAGAGCACTTTGGTGGGAACTTTTAACAGGCTGTATCTGAATAAAATGAGGAGCAGTGCAGACAGGCTGTCAAGCAGAGGGAGGATTCATTCAACAAACGACACCTAAAACGTTTCTCATAATTGGGCACATCGCACTCTGAAAAAAAGTCTTTCCTCACAGCACTCGAGCACAGATGAGAATGAGTTTGGACACACTTCATGTTTATTTTTCAAACAAAGCAACAAACACCACACAGCATCAGACCTCATTGAAACATTTTTAAACTCCAGAGGATTTAAAAAATGTCCAAAAGTGTGTTTGTTTGCTGCTTTTTATAGGTCAGCTGCAAAGCTGAAAGCCCACCTGGGATGAGAAGAGTCATCTGAACCTCAGGGTTAATTAGATCCTGAATACGGACCTTTTGCATCCAATGTCAGAATATTTAACGCCCCCATTTGAATACCAGGTTTCATATTGGATGTCTGAACTAAATATAAGGGCTTATTAGCCTTTAGCTTGGGCTGTATTGGATTGTATCCAGTAAAAAGTTGTCTTGAACAAATTTGTTTCCTTTTTCACCTCACTGTATTGACTTTCTTTTTTTAATTTCAAATTATGGTCAGTTTCCTTTGTTTTTATCCTGGCAGAAGTGGGCTTCTTGAGATAACATTTTTTTGATAAACATATGAGTCTTGCTTTAAATGAAAAACAAGATGTCCTCATATTTTTTACAAGGTCCTCAATTAGTCCTACTCCATGTAACAATGGTCTGAGTGAGTCAGGGAGTGAGTGTCAGGGAAAGTGATGCAGCCTGGAGCAGAGGCTGCAGCAGATCTCAGGAGACAGAGACAGGGAGACAGTGGACAGAGGACGCCCTGGATGTGTCTGCCGTCTAAACGCTACACTTTGAGTTTATACCCCGAGAGGAGCAGTGAGTAAGAGGGAATGACGTCGACTGGTTTCATTCAGTTACAGTGTGGAAATTTAAAGGAGTAGTGTGTAAAACTGAGCAACATTTAGCAGACTGTGGCTGGGATGGATGCATCAAATGTAAGCAGTATGGAGTCACTACTCTTTCTTCGGACAATGGTTAGTTTGTGACACCCACTTAGACAACAACTTAACAACCTTCTACAGGGTCCAACCCACCAGCTAAGAACCGTAAGGATGAAAACCCCATGAAAATAATATCAAAAGTGTGCTTCTTTTTGGTTTTTAAAGACTTTTAAACAACAATTCAGCATGCATATGCATTTCTAAAATATCTTTGGGGCTATGAATCTGATTCTTTAAAGAGGAGGGAAGCTGCAGGGCTAACTTCAGGTGCTCCCGCTGGAGAGGATATGCCTTCATTTTTACATAAAACACAGGAAACAGGACCTAGTATTAGTAGATTTCACCTCAAAAAGTTGTCTCCAAAGCACTGAAGGGTGGAGTTCATTGTCAGTGGATCTTGTGCAGAGAGCACCTGGCTTTAACCTGAAGCTTATAGAGTGCAGATGTCAAGGGGTGCATCCAGACAAGTGTTCAGGGTTTGGCAAGTAAGACTTGGTGGCTAATAAAAGTGCAAGTCCACATTTTATTCCTAGGATTTTGTCTGATTTTTGCAGGACCTTTGCTGCTCAAAGTATTTGGGCAGAGGTTAGTTTTATTATCGTGTTAGGGACAGCATATAGAGGCTCGAGTATCATAACTGTCAACGAGAAAACAAAGACCATCAGAGACAACAACTTGGCCACAATTCTCAGCCCTGTTGAGGGATGTGTTACACCTTGACTTGGTCCGACTTTGGGGACGTATCGTGGCAGGAAAGCAACATCTGTGCACACCCGTTTTACAGCTTTACCTCTGTGAGCACAAGCTATATCCCTCTTTTTCTGTGACTTTTGTTCCTTATCCTAAAATCAAACATTGCTGTGTTGTGTTCTTGGAAATCTGCCACACTGCTGTGATACAACAGCACTACAAAAAAAGAGATCTATCATTTCCATTTCCGGAGTTTCAGCGCTTGCATCAGAACACGATGAGTTCTTGCATCACTGTTTGTGGTTGGTTGATATACGATTTGCTGTATTTATTTCAGATAAACTGTCTTCGTTGGATGCAGATAGTTGTGGTGATCCATCAGATTATTAGTATTGCACAGAGTTGTATTTATTCTGTTGCTGAGCTGAGAAATGAGAGTGGTCTGGTAGATCTGAAGCAGCTGCAGGACGAGGGGAAGTTCTTTCTGCTGTTAAATTAAAGTACAGTTGGCACGGAGAGGAAGAATCTCCTCCAGCAGTTCTTGGTTCAGTGCCTCGGCCTCACTCATTTCTCAGTGTTTCCTCTGTATTACACAGGGATTGTCTGTGATCCAGAAAATATCAAACACCTTCTACTGGCTTAGCCGCCCGTCCATTTGCAGCCTCTCCCTGCCTCTTCCTGCCTATTGTGGGGGTCTGTGGGGATGTTGGAGAGGAAGCTTGTGGATTTTCTGTGGCTCAACCAGATGGCATATGACTTCTCTTTCCAAAACCGCAGTAAATAAATATTAATCTGATGGCCAAAAGCAGCTTCCTAGAGACAGTGGAGGCTTGTCTCTAGAGCTCTCTGTGGGTTACTACAATTCTTTTTGAGCTCAGCAGGGTTTCCACGATTAAAAACTCTCTCTGGTGTGTTTGGCATCTGCAGTTTCTCAGCTCGCCAGATACAGATTCATCACTGTAGGTAAAAGTTATTCTGACAAGAAAACTGAATCTGCTTCAGCTTCTGCTGCATGATGCAGATTTGATTTCATGAAACATTAAAGGTTGTTCTTATTTTCTGCAGGATGTGAACTCTTTTCAGCTAAAGTCTTGATTCTGATTGATCAACGCCTTGCAGAAACTGCATGAAATCTCTCACACATTAGTTTCACCTCTGCCTGTTGACACTGTGGCAAAACCATGAGCTAATATTGGCATTTTTAATCAGTTACAAACATCCACTCCTCTGTTTCCTTCCACTTATCTAGGGTCTGGTTGTAGTTGACCTCAACATTGCGCTTCCCTTCATCATTTTTAAGCTCCTCCTCAAGGATCCCGAGGCATCCCCAGACCAGACTGGATGTCTAATCTCTTATGCTAGCTCTGGGTCAACCCTGAGGCCTCCTCCCAGGTGGACCAGCACCTCTAAGGGATAACATCCAGAAAAGCATGCTTATCAGAAGCTCAAACCTTCTCAGCTGACTACTTTTGATGCAAAGAAGCAGTAGCAGCTCCACTCTGAGCTCCTGACCTTATCCCTAAGGCGAAACTCAGACTCCCTAAAAATATCCAGGAGTCACTAACAAGTCTTCTGAGGTGCAAAGCTGTCTGTTCCTGACAGCCAGAGCCTCCCCCCTGCCCTCCTTAGAGGCTACTCTTGACTGTGAACTGATTTAGTGAAAGAAACGTCCTCAAATGTCGACCCATGACTTCATCCAGAGTGTGAACATATGAACAAAAAGGATGGAAAGATCGCCTATAAAGACAGTCCAGGGCTGTTTTATGATTCTTCCACTGGAAACTTCTCGCAGCCTTCTCCACAGCTAATAAAAACCTCTAGTTTCCAGCTTCATGATAGTAAAACATGCATAATAAGAGGCTAAGAGTCTTTAACTCAGAAACATGGCAAACAAAGAGCTTTTGCAGAAACTTAGACAAAGTATTGACCAAATCCAGCTTCCCCTGGGTCCAGTGCATGAAGGAACATTTGATTTATCTCTGCTGAGAGCTGTTTTTGAAGAGCACTTTCATCCATAGTTCAATGTGACCTCAGTCTGTGGCACAGGTGGTCAGAGACAGAGAATAACCTGACCCTGCAGCAGAGTTTAGATCGTTAAAGAGCAGAGATTCAATTCAAACAGCAACAACAATGCAGAACAGGATAAAGGAAAGACCTTTGTTTTTAAAATCAGAGGTTGTATTTTTATTCTTTCTCTAAAACACTTTAATTAAACATTTCAAGAAAGTTTAAATCTTTAATACCTTTCTTTTTAATCAAACTTTTTTTTAATTTGGAGTATGTTATTTACATTTTATTACAGTTTTCAATATTAGCCCTCCCTTTTTTTAACTTTTGCTGATCTAAGATGGCTTTTATCATCTTCTTCATTTCTTCTTGGTGTGACTGCACTCAAAAGGAGCAACTGATAAAGAAACTGTATTGAATCAAGTGTCTTTCTACAAGTTCTTCAATTTAGCATCAATGCAAACAGTGAAACAAATAAAGCCAAACCATAACTTAATTTTTTAAGAAAAAAAAAAAAAAAGTGAGCTGAATTTTCAAGCAGGTTGAAAAAAGAATCAAGGCAAACCCATTCAATCTAAGATCATGTTTTTTAGACAAAATTAAAATTCATTTTACGTGGCACTCGGGACGTTTAACAGTGAATGAGAGACTTGATATGCTTTTATTATGAAGCTCTGGAGAGCAAACGGGCTGGTTTGTGGGATGTTTTCAGTCGTAACTCTTTGGACAGGAAGAACAGGAAACATACTTCCTGTCTCTGTTGTTTTGGACACAGGAAAGGTGTCCTTATCTCTCCCATAATTCATTTGAAGCAATTATACACATATCTGCAGCTGAAGTGGCTTCAGCTCGACTAAAGTTTGAATACACTTTCAGTCATTATAAAGCTTTAATTTCAGAATAATATTCATGAAATAACTCAAAAGAAGGCTATAAACAAACTGTCAGTTGGACTGAGAGACTTGACTTCTTACTTGAAGGTTTGGTACAAAATGGATACGCAGGTCAAAGCCCAACCAGAAGTTGAACAGAGATGAGCTCCTCTGCAGAGTAACTCAAACTTTGAGATCCAAACTTCTTCCAATGAATAACTGTTACATAGAATTAGAAACGTTTCCTGACACACATTTGGAGTTCTAATGCTCTCACCATCCATTTTGGTGAATTATATTTTCAGCATGAATTTAACCGACTCAGCTCAGATTCTGAGAACAGCCCTGGGGCCAGTGAGCTCAGCACTCAGACAAAAAGAACAGTGAGTGACTTTCATCAGGATGAACGGGAAGATGAGGAACACAGTGAGACAATCTTTTTAAACATTCATCATAAACTCACATGTATATTTACACCGATTCTCTAGGTATACGCCCACAGTCTGCTGTAAGGATGTCTGTGACTGAAATGATAACAGACTGATTCGGAGAGACAACATGCCCCAGATGACAAAGCATGTTCTTATAATATGTGAATGTTTTGATTTACCGCAGGAAGAGGCCATGGAGGTTTAACAGTCAACAAAACAGCCTCCATATTTTCGTAGATTTCTCTTCTTACTGCTGTTTCCTTCAATCAGTATTTGGGAAGTTGGACAGAGTTGTGAATCTTGAATTTAAAAAAAAAAAAAAAAAGAAAAGAAGTTTCATGATTTTCCGAATTGGACTGAGCGTGTGTAGATTTTCAAACCTCTGCATATTCATATGTTGTAGAAATAGCTGAATCTATCTGTAAACTGATCAAAACACTCCATTCTGGAATAAACCAGATCTAACTCCTTCATTACACTTTGTAGAACTGAGGCAACACCAAGGTCTGCTCATAGCCCCATCTTTTTGACAGACCTCCAGAGGGCCTTGCAATCAAAGGGGAGTGGTTTGGTGGAACGGGGAATCCCATTTTGTGGTGTTTTCCCATTTTTGTGCCATTTTCTTTGACTAAAACCGGGACAGGTTCCCAAATTACCAACCCATACCATCCCACTTTTTGGTACCCTTCTGTTGGGGTGCCAAACATACTGATTTGACACCCAAAAGGTGGAGCTATAAACACTGCGTTGATTGGTCAACAACTTCCCTTGCAACAGTGGCAATAAAGAAGCAAAGCTTGATTGCGCTTTGTAACAAAGAGCCACATGCCGATCACAAGGAAGACAAATTGCTGGACAACTTCCATCGTTGCTGTTTACTGCATCATTAGCTCACATTAGCTCATTAGATTGACTGCGTTGCACTTCTATGCTGTCATGATATTACATAGCTGACACAGCTATGTACCTGGCTTACACACTGTCTACCAAGACAGGCATAGTTGTCTGTGGAAATACAAACAGAATCAGGCTTTACCGATCCAACCAAACTGCACTGATCCATAATGGAGCACTTGGTGGGAATGGGACTTGAAAGAAACTCAGCTGAAATTAAGTGTTTCAGACAGGGCTTAAAATAAGTGTTTGCTAAAAAAAAAAAAAAAAAAAAAAGAATTTTTTTTTTTTTGCTTTTCTCATGCAAAGATACCACTGGGATACCAGGGTCGCTGCATGGTTTTACCCCTTTTTTCTCCCTGCAGGGACTTTTTCAGGGTGCCTGACTTCAAATAGAAACAACCAAACTGAAGACTCCTAAAAGGATGACTTTTTCCTCAGAATTTTCTACCCCCTAAAGTTAGGATTCGACCTTAACTATCAACAAGCATGATTTGACTTACAAACAGACTGATCTGACCTGCAGTTGGCTTATTTATCTCTGTAACAAAGTCTGATGCTCCTCCTCATGAGATCACAACATTCCATGAAGCTAATACCCTCTTCGCATTTAGCTCCTCAGAGTCAGACATGATTCGACTGATGGCACTTTTGACTTTTCTGCACCTCAAACACAGTTTCCGGTAAGCGTCTACGGTATTTACTGCACGCCACACTCATCCACACCATCATCATCATTACTCTCGCTTGCTCGGCTGCAGTTGTCCATCTTCTCTGATGCACGCTGAGCAGTCATTGGTATTCATGGCGCTGAGTTGTTTGGGAGTCTGGGACTATTTAGAACAACAATTTTTATGGTAAGTGCCAATCGGTCATGCTGTACTCTCTCAGAGACGTGATGGAGCTGGAAAAAAGAAAACAATAGATGAGTACACGGAGGGAAGAAGAGAGAAATGAGGGACTAAAGTAGAGGAGACAGAGAGAGATAAACTCAGAGAGAAAGAGAGGCTGAAATACCTCATAGAAACTCACACAATGACAAAAAAGAAATGAGAAGAGGGGGGAGGCGAGCGGGAACACGGAGAGACGAAAAGACAAAATGAAAATGACAGACAGAAGGAGAGAGAGATATCTGTGTGTGACACTGAGGATGAAGTTTAACCAGAGTTTGGATCATCAGAGTCAATCTTAATCTCATGACTTCAGTTAGTATCAACATTTCCAGCTCCAATTCTGAGTCCTACCAATGTGTTTAAGTACCTAAAGCTCTACATTTAAAGGCCAATATGTTTGAAATTTATATCAAATATGGTCAAGCATTTCTTCTTAACTGTCCACCTGAAATGTAAAACTTTATAAAAGAGTCTGACTTTTTAACCTAAGGCTGTTTCAAGAAAAATGGAAGATGGGAGGCAAATATATGCTTGTGCCTCAAGGAGAAAAAAAAACAGGATGTCTTTTGCTTTATGAGGACATTTGTCAAAGAGTACATTCTACGTCGACATTTTGACACCAAACACAGACAGTGCCATACTGAGCCTTCAAGAAAAAAAATAAAAATAAAAATAATAGTGCAAGATTTAAAATGCAAACTGCAACTACAGCAGGGTGTGTTCAAGACAGCCACAAGCAAAAAAAAAAAAATGATGAGAATTACAGCCTTATTTAGCTGTGTTTTTGTGTGAAAGTAACATGCTGAAAATTCTCTAAATAAAGCGTGAATGCTGACCGATATCAGATTTTTTCAGTGGGAGTCCGTTTATTTGTGTTTTTGGTCAAGTAAAATATGGCCCCGTCTGAGTGCAGAGGAAAGCGGGTGACAAGCAGGGAGGGGGTGTTTGGTGCGAGCGCTCTGGGCTTCTGCTGCACAAAAACACTGCTGTAGGGGTAATTTTTGCCCTAAACCTTGTGATAGGACCCAACTTGTTCCATCCTGGAGTATCACTTTAAGGCAGTCCTACATCAATTTTAAGAAGTTAGCATTTTCTAGTTTCAAGGGCAGAAAACTGTGAGTATTATCTGCATAACAATACCACGAGATGGCATACTTCCTAAAAGAAACAGATCCTAGGGACGATGGTAGATGCAGAATACATTTGCCCAAGAACAGAGCCCTGAGGGACTACACAAAGGAGAGGCACTGAAGACGACACAGTCTCACCCAGTCAAACAAAGAACTCCTATTGGACAGATAGGACCTGAACCAGTCCAGAGCAGTACCTTGCAGCCCTATGCAATTTTCCTGGTGAGAAATGAGAATCACTTGAGTCTGTCGCTAGTAAAAGATCACTAAAAACTTTCAAAAGTGACATCCAAGAAATGAGGTTGTTGCATCTAACTAGAGTACACAAAGGTGACCGTACATTCATCAGCAGCCTTACTCATACTTTGTCAGGGCTTTTGGCCCCTGGTAGCTTGAAGCAGCTTTATGAAGTGCATAAGATGGTCAGTATCTTGTAAGGATAAAAAAAAACCCTCAAACCAATCAGCATGCTTGCTAAAAGTTGAACTTTCCTGCCTTGAGTCACCTGTCTGAGACAAAAGTAACACCTGTCTGCTCTAAAGTGGAACCAAACCATGACAGTCATCCTGCCAATTAGCACAAAACTTACAATCCTGCCATCATCCTAAATGTATTCAGCTTTAAAGTTAAACCAAAAGGGCCAATTAGAGTCAAAGTGCACCAACTTTTGACGACAGATACCAGGCTGACACTTCCAGATGTTTCCAGCTGAAGTTTGAGGAAGCAGAGTGTTTCATCTGAACCTGATCATCTCTGAAAAGTTTTTCATGTTTCTGAAAGTTTAGTGTTTTTCTCATCTCAGCTAGAGTTTTAAGGAGGCTGTCTGGATCATGAAGTCCTTTTAGGCCGGTTTTGATTTTAAGCGATAGAAACAAGAATGGACTGGACTTGAAAGTCAGACACTAAGTGGCTTTGACGTTTTAACTCCTAGAGTGTGAAGCCTTCTGAGAGTCAGTTGTGAAATCATCCCCATGGGTATATTAATGTTATAAATAACCTTTTAACAAGAATAAGTGTCCACAGCTGCACGAGCAGCTCTGTCAGGACAAGAAATGTTAAGAGAGGAGATGGTGAGTCTTTTTCTGTCTCTGTAAAACACAGGTCAAACCACTGATCCGCTGGAAAGAGACTAATTCAGGTCCTTACCCTGTTCAAAGTACATTTTATCACAAATTACAAGGGAATACCCATTTGGTCACAAACTGCCCTTTCTTAGAAATAATCTTTATCTTAAGCCAAAATTCAGGAAAACAAACCACAGAAAAGCTGCCTTCAAGAATTCATATCTGTTTCCTATTAGAACTGGAGAAGTGTGCAGGAATATTAAACGGAGGTACACTGTAAAAAAAAAAATCACTTTAAAATAACAGTAAGATACTGGCAGTAGAAATGGCCAGTAATTTGTTGTTATTTTCACGGTGCATGTATTGTAATTTATTTTTACAGTAAAATACTTTAAATTAGATTACAATGAAATATGAATGTGAATATAAAGTACTGGCAACCCTGCTGCCAGTCTTTAACTTTTTTTTTTTTTTTTTTTTTAAGCAAAGTGAATTTTGTTTGTCTGCATTTTGTAACCATAAGTCAGGAAGGAACACAGTGGATATGAGACCCTGCTGTGCATTTAGATGTTACACTGCAGGGAGCACAGACTGTCTGTGCTCTAATCAAAATGCTGTTTCGGTAGTAGTAACATAAAGTTTACTAAATACAACCCCAAACTCTTTCATGCTTAATTTTAAAATTGGACAACACAGCATAGCCCATCAGTACATCTCATTTATTAATACACTGGCTGTCCAAAAAAAAAGTCACCACCAAAAAAATAAGGTCACACACTCTAATATTTCGTTGGACTGCCTTAATCTTTGATTAAAGCATGCATTTGCTGTGGCATTGTTTCAATAAGCTTATCCAATGTCACAAGATTTATTTACATCCAGTGTTGCATTCATTTTTCACCAAGATCTTACAGAGTCTGACTGCTGCGCAAAGCCTTCTTCAACCACTCTTTCACAGCCCGATGAATCCTGGCATCATCTTGGAGTATGGCCATGCCATCAGGGAAGAAAAAATCCATTGTTGGAATAACCTGGTCATTCAGTATATTCAGGTAGTCAGCTGACCTCATTCTTTGAGCACGGACTGCTGTTGAACCTAGACCTGTCCAACAGCAGCAACCCCAGATCATAGCACTGCCCCCACAGGCTTGTACAGTAGGCACTAGGCATGATTGGTGATCACTTCATCTGCCTCTCTTCTTACCCTTAAGCGCCCATCACTCTGGAACTGAGTAAATCTGGACTCATCAGACCACATGACCTTCTTCCATTGCTCCAGAGTCCAATCGTTATGCTCCCTACCCATTTGAAGCCTTTTTTTTTCCAGTTAGCCTCGCTGATTAGTGGTTTGCATAAGGCGACACAGCTGTTCAGTCCCAGTCCCTTGTGTTCCCTTCGCAATGTGTGTGTGGAAATGCTCTTACTGTCACTGTTAAACATAGCCCTGAGTTTTACTGTTGTTTTTCTTTGATTTGATTTCACCAAACATTTAAGTGATCGCCGATCACAATCATTCAGGATTTTTTCTGGCCACATTTCTTCCTCAAAGAACTGTCCAACCTGTTTTTAATAATGGGTTAGACAGTTCTTAACCCAATTTTAGTAGTTTCTGCAATCTCCTCAGATGTTTTTCTCTGCTTGATGCAATGATTCAACCCTTCTCAAACAGACCAACATCTTTTTCCACAACCACAGGATGTGTCTTTTGCCCATGCAGTTATTATCCAATACGAGGCTGCTTAGTTAAATCAAGGTGGAAACATTTTTTTTTTTACTTTTTTGGCCAGGCAGGGTATCTAAAACATGAAACACATGGTAAAAATCATTGGGTATATGGGTAAACAGATGGCCATCTGTGCCATGTGGAGCACGAAAAGTCAGTCTGTGCTCTGTTCTCGTATCCACTGTATTCCCTCCTCACTCACAGCTTCAAAACACTGTCACAACAAATTACTTTGCTGTAAATATCTGTAAAATACTGTCGACAGGGTTGCCCGTTTTTTACCATTTTTGTTGTGACATTTTTTACAGTGCTGTTTTTAAACTTAACAGAATTTTACAGTTGAAACTTCCTCATGAATATACAGTCATTTTGTTGCAGTGTATCCATGACAGAATAAGTCTTCCTAACTGTGTTTTCAGTGTCATTAAGGAGAGTTTTTGTTAAAATATAAAAGTAGAAGAGACGTTGTTTACCCACAAATTAAAGCCCACAGTTGGGCAGACTGAGGAGGCTGATGGAGAAACTTTGAGGAGTATTTTGCTTGCTTTATTAAACGCCTCAAAGTTTCTATATTTTGGTTTGTAATCAGAGGAATCAAACTGTGCACAATCAGCAGGGGATGAAAAGCTATTCCTCCAACATTAACCATGAAACACAAGCAGAGTCTAAATACTGAAATTCACAGTGAGAGAAAAGAAAGAAAGAGCTTTATGAAGACTTAATCATTTATGATTCATTTATTCTCTTTGACTCTTTAAGCTTGCTTTACATCTCCAAAAGGAAACTGCAGTTATATCTGCCTCTCGGTTTGACAGCTGAGGCAGATTACAGGATAGTTAAGTCATCACAGCAGCCAAAGCTTCTCCTCTGTCATCGACTTGCCTGATGGCTGAACTGCTATGCAAGAAGAGAAAAATCTGGTGGATGGAGGGTCTTTCACATTCCTCTAAAGCTCTTTCACTTTGTGGCTAAATTGGCACAAACAAAAGAGGTTTGGGGTCATTTTTTCCTTCATGGAAATGACTTTAGAGTGTCACGCCAAGCCGGTGTGGGAAGAGGCTGGCGCAGGGTGTCTCTATTCCTGCTCCCAAATCCAATCCTGAAATTATCGCTCACTCAGCAAACCCTCCACTTCTCTCCCGTCTCTCTGTGATGCCTCTTTTCACCTCCTCCTCTCAGACTCATATGCCTGTCATTTCTCCCTCCAAGCCCCCCTGCAGCTCTTTCTATTCATGAGTCTGCAGGAGGGAGGAGGAAATAACAGAAACGCTGCAGGACAGACTGTCTCTACAATAATTCCCTACTGTTGTTCTTTGACGGCTATTATGCCCCAAATTTATGGAGAGATAGTCTGTTTTAAAAGAGACAACAAATAGAGAGTGTCAGAATCTGATGTACATCAAAGAAGAAAAAAAACACAGTCGTCACAGTGGGACGACTCAGCAGAGGAGACCACAGACTCTCATCTCTCAAACCAGTGAAGGGGTTGATAGTCTCGATAACACGTGATTTGCATCAGTTTGCTCAACTGCTGGATCATTTTCTTAAAACTTGACTTAAGCCTCAGTTTGATATCACTTAATCAAACCTACACTGTTTTCATGAAGTCCGCATCATGCTTACTGACAAACTACAAGCCCTTTCCAAAGAGTTTCGTCCACCCATGCATCCATTGAGGAGTTAAAACACCCTTAACTAGACATCCCTCTCGTCTTCATCCTTTCCAGCTCCTACTCATGTATCCCTAGGCGTCTCCAGGCCAGATTTCATATGTAATTCATCTAATGAGCTCTGGGTCCACCCAAAGCCTTCCCGTCATCTAAGGGTAGGAATATTCCATACCCCTTGCCTTTAAGTTTGAAACTTGGACTTCAAAACCTGGAGTGGATTCAGAGTAGCTTTCCTCAGAATCTGCTTGCTCTCACCCTAAAAGTCCTGAACTGTGACTCTTCATGGGCTGTATCAAAGATTACAGTTGTTTCTGAGAGCACAAGATAACTTTCAGTCATAGATTACTGCGTTTGACATCAGCACTTCCAATGGTTAGTATCTGAAGAAAGATTCTTCATCTTTTAAGTCACTGAACATGTTAGTTGTCCCACCCACCATACAAATTAACTCAGCTCTTTAACCAAACTATAAAACAAGACTGAAGACCATCTGCTCTCCAGTTCTGCTCTGTTCTTTGAAGTTTTCCACAACAAAGGAGCTATGTTAACAATTACTCCTCCAGCTGGAATATGACATGGTTCTCATAGCTTTCATTGCATTCCGATAAAGCACATTTTCTTTTGTTAGATAGTAAATTTTGGATATCGCTTTTTTTCGTCCTCAAAGATTTAAACTACAGAAGTTGGATGATCTTTTTTGTCATAATTCTGAAATCTGATGCTTTTTTTTCCCATTCTAGTTTTGAAATCAGAATTTCATCTCAGTGTTCAAGACTTATAGGATATTACTTCAGGGTTGTAGAATTTTGTGGATCTGAGACACTGGAAATCTAGAATTATTAGACTTGAATCCCAGATTCCTGGATCAGAAAATGAGAATTCTAGAATGCTGGGACCAAAATAACAGAGTTATAGAATATGGTAATTCAACATTTGAACTCTGGGGTCCAAGAAAATTAAATAAGTTTAAAATCCTGGATGGAATGTAAGAACTCTGGAACTGAAAACACATAGTTCTGAAATTTCAGTTCTTTTACTTTTGACCTCTGGAATCCAAGATTTTAAACCAATTCCAAATCAAAACTCTAGATTTCTGGAATCTAAATTACAGACTTAATGGAGTTGTAGCGTAACGTATTAGAGTTCTACATTCTGGGACTTTGATCTCAAACTTCTAGAATGCTGACACTCTAACTTTTGTGCTTTTGACTTCAAGACCTAAACTCAAGATTTCTAGAGTTCTTCATCAAAGTTAGAATTCTGAAATTCTTGGGCTTCAATCCTAGAGTTTAAAATTCTGGAACTCTGAGACTTGAAGCTTGGAATTCTTCTGGCCACCCAAGTCAAAAAACTGTATAAGAGACTCAGTAATTCAGTGTTTTCCTGCATTGTTTGTTCAGCCAGATGTAGAGTATGCACATCAACTCTTGCACAGGGATTATTTGAGGAATAAGAATGTGCAATAGTAGAATTAGCGCTTTTTTCCTTTCTTGAGTCCTGAGAAGAGAAAAGTGCTAGGTGAGTTGTTTCTCTTTGCTCCCAGACATTGTGCTGTGCTAAGCTAACCTGAGGGGCTAGTTTGAGTGACTTAATATTTATACAGACACATGATTACAATCAATCTCCTTCAAGTAGGTCACAAAATGCTCAAAAAGTTATTTTACTGCAGTTTTTGCTCCGCTGTAAAGATAAACAGCTCTTTAGCTGCTCAGTGTTTCACCTGCCCCACTTTGTCTGTCTCCTGTTTACTGCCCCTGATAGCGTGCAGACAGTTTTTCAGAGCTTGTTGGCTGTGAATAGCTGACTGCTGAAGCTTGAAACTGCTTGTTAATGAGACGGCTGACATTGAACCTGAGTCAATGTGCTGCAGAAACTAAAACATTGTACTAAAAGATGATAAAAATGCTCAAACTACTTGGAAAGTTCTTCCAAACAAGGCTTAACACCACATCTCATTTATCTGATAGTTTCACTCGTTGCTTGTTTGTCCTCCAAATCGCCGCTTTGTTTTGATTTAGACGTGTTAATTAGACATGATACCACAGAAATGTGTAGTTCAGGTGCTCCACAGAAGTCATCTGTATTTTGAACAACACCTGAGAAAAGTCAGACACTCGGTCTCCGTGGAGTCGTTGCCATTTAGAAAGTGTTTTTGTCCCGCGTCAAAAGTCAGAGCGCTTTCTCTAAGTGCTCTGCAATTCTCTGCAGCACCAAAATGAAAAGGTCTGATGAGTCATCCTTCACTTTTTCCAGACTTTGGGTGGTTTTATGGTTTTGGAGAGCTGGAATAGGAGTTCTGTCCATGAGGCGTGTTGCCAACCCTTAAATATAGTCCTGTGTACCGGCTACCATTTTGCTAAAAGCTGTTCTGAAGATGAACAGTGTCCTTGATCGGAGTCACATGCGGTCGTTGTTGCAGCCAGAAGTACAACGTAACCTTCCCCCGGGAACAGAAAAGCTGCAGTTTGGCTCAGTGTTGGTGCAGAATGAGAAAAGTTCAGTCTCCTTAATACAAAGTTTGAATGAGTGACTAACTCTGACTCTGAATAACAATCAATACTCGGGATCACAAATAAGAAGTTAAATGTCACCACAATATGAAAGCTGTGCCTGCGCTTTAGTATTCAATACTAGTTTGATTACCAGAATATGCAGAGCTTCAATTAAGAAAACACTCAGAAGAAGAACAGCAAAGATCCAGCAAACAGTGAGCCTGACTTTTAACAGCTTCTGCACTCTTTAAAGAACAGCTGCAAACAGGAATCTCAGCTGAGCTTTTCAATTAAATCACAATCCAGTAGCAAATCAAATGAGGAGAGAGATGTAGGATAGATATACACCATAGCTGCAAGTGAAAGTCACTTAGTTCCCTCCTCACACTGAATGAAAAACTTAACAAAGCATCCCCTGCAACAAAAACATCAAAACCTTACAGTTGCATGCCCCAAAATGTGAACATTCAGCCAAGCTAGGTGTGGTTGAATTAAACAATCAGACCAAGTCATCACATTTACACATTGGACATTTCAACATGCACAGGTGAGAAGGCCAATGAAGCTGCAATACTGTCAGTATTCAAGTTCAGATTCCAAAGAATCCTGTGATTAAAATCAATCTAGAGTTTTGGGATCAGAGTTCTAGACTTAAAAAATTCATTGGATGAAAATCTCAGTATAATTGGGATCTTAAAATTCAAGAATTCTGCAAATAAAAATCTTAGAAATCAAGCATTCATGAATTACAGATATATATATATATATATATATATATATATATATATATATATATATATATATATATATATATATATATATATATATATATATATATATATATATATATATATATATATATAGTGTTATTAATACTATGAGTATGAATAGTGTTTTTAAATTTTCCTTGAAATGAATCCCCCAAAAGTAAGAATAATACTATTTAATCTCATGATTAATTCAGTTAAAACTCTTACATTTTTCACACTTTTACATTAGCTTTTTTTATTTCATATTTTTTTTTTTTAAACTAGTGTCTGTCAGGAAGTGTGTCTGTGACTCTGTAACCCTGACAAAGACTGAACAACACAGGAGCACATTCCAGCACAGGAGCTAAAAAAGTCAACATAGTCTCTGAGCCAACACTCAGGGCTGTCTGCTGTTTGCAGAGAGTTGGGAGATTTCACTCTTCACACCGGTCTACTTTGTGCTCCTGTGCATCAGAAAAGTACTCATAATGTCCTACTTCAGCATTTAAAATTTGGCACCTGTACTCCTGAATTAGCAAAGGTAGAGGGGATCATCCTCTGAGGAAAATAAATCATTTCAAAACTGCAAATATGCTTAAAAGTTTGACTAAATCAGCCAAAATCACAGAAGTGGTAAGACAGTCTGATACGCCTTCCCCCCAAAACAAGCTGTCAGTCTAAAACTGGAAATTTGCTTAGTAATTAAGGTCAATGCCAATGCCTAAAGAAACTATCATATAAATTTGACAACTCTCCTTAGTTTGAAACCTTTGCCAAACTATTGAATGCAGATAAAAAGAAGGGGTCATTTTCTGAGGATTATGAATCTCTGTACAACATATGAAAGTAATGCAGGAATTAGGCCATTTTGGGTCAAACCACATGAGTTACAACATGAATTTGCTTTATTTAGAATCGTGCCACTGCCTCACTTTGTATGCACAGACAGTTTATTTTCTGGGGACCATGGAGCTCATGATTGCCCGCATAAAACTGTGTACAAATCCTGAGGTAAAGCTATTTCATTCATTCATTTTCTGAAGCACTTATCCTAATCAGGGTCATGGGTGGCGGGAGCCTATCCTAGCTGTCTTTGGGCGAGAGGCAGGGTACACCCTGGACTGGTCACCAGTCAGTCACAGGGCTGGCACATAGACAGATGACCTTTCATGCACACACTCACACCTATGGACAACTTCAGATCAACCAATTAACCTGATGAGCATGTTTTTGAACTATGGGAGGAAGCCAGAGTACCCGGAGAGAACCCATGCATGCACCGGGAAAACATGCAAACTCCACACAGAACCACACGATTTATGCCACACTACTGTGTAGGCATAAATCAATAGGGTATATCCCATAGGGACCATGGTTTCCTTTCTCCAAATCTATTATGAGTTAAGCTATTTTACCAGTGTATAAAGTAAGTAAATGTAAAGAAGACTGGCATACCATTTCTTGAATAAAGCAATTGCAAAAATGCACATTTAGAAAAATGAAGGGGAACATCCTCTGAAGACACTGAATGTCCAAACAAATCTGGAATTGCATACGGGCACTGAAAAGTTCAGGTCTGACTACATGATTTAAAAAAAACAATTTAAAAAACTGGAGTTAGAATTATGTCACTTTTTATAGAGCTAGATGGGCTCATCCTCTGGAGACTATAGATATCCTTTCAAATTCAAATTACACCTAGTAGTTGAACTATTATAGTCTACAGGTTCACATCTTCTTCAACATACTGTACCTTCCTATAATCCTCTGTGGACCCTGACTGCCTATGCAAAACTCAAAATCTTGAAAGAATGGAGCATTTTTAACCTCAAAGGACAGCATGACTGTTACAACAACCTAGCGTGCTATCTTTGAAACCAAATTTAGAAAAGTGAGAAGGATTCATCTGCTGAGTACCATGAATGATGGTGCACCTCTGGAATTCTGTGCACTGATATCAGCTGTTTTAGCTCACAGGACCAGGATTTGTTATGAAAGTCTGAAGTTAGTCCTCTCAGGATTTTTATTGTCTGGACAAGACTGGAAACCAGTTCAGCTATTTTAGTGGGGACCACAGGGGTTGTTACGACACTCTGGCATACCGGCCTTGAAACCGACTGTCAGCAGTACGAGGGTACTGGCAGAGCTAAGATTTTAAAAATACGATCCCTGGCAATACTTCAATTTAATAATTTAGTGGGTTTTTTTTACACAGTTATATCAGGTTTCTCCTGACTTCCCCTTCTAGACTTCTATTTGTAGAAGCGTTATCTAAGCCCAGGGAGACAGTGGTTATTTAATCCAGTTTGATCCAGAAACAACTAAGGGATGAGCGAAGTACAGGTTTTTATAACAACTTCTTATGATAATGTTGAAGCTGAATGTGACTATTTCTCTCTTTGCAGGCCGTCCCTGCAGACAGGCAGAGAGAAGCGGCAGAGACATAGAGTCGGGGGCTGGGGGCTGGTTGTATATTTGGAGCTCTGACCGTGTTCCTAATATAACGGTGTGTGGAGCGACAGCTGCTGCGTGTCCTAAAGCAGGTGGGCTGTGTTTCACAGCACAGGCACATTGGGAGGGGAGCAGACTCGGGAGCTTCCTGGTGTTTGAGGCGACTTCAGGCAAATGTACACAGGAGCAGGGGGTCTGAAAGGCTGCTGGCTGTCAGTACAACGCTGTAACTGCTGCTAATTTCCTTCATCTCTTCCTGTTGTTCTCTGCGTCTCTGATAATTAAACTTATCTGATGGATCTTGGGTGGACTTGGCTTTCAGGCACAGAAGAGGAATGAACTTGGTACTTCACTTTCATTACTCATGCTGCTGTAGGTCAAATTTAAACTTATAAATACACCCTGATAAAATGCAGCTAACTTAAACATCAGTGCACTAAAAAGATGAAACATCCCTTATTCCATCCTTTTAGTCTGAAGCCCTGTTTCTGTTCACCTCGTCTCAGTCCCTGCTCTGTTGAATCTTTACATTCGTGACCACTCTCTGCAGAAAGGGCAGATCTGTTGCATCTCAATAAGTGTAATCAAGCGTAGCCCCCACACTTCAGTCTCGTCACGCTCACCGAGGTCTGCAGAAAATCCTGTCAGAAAAATTGGGATAATGAGACCTTTACAAAACCTGAGGCAGCAGTTCTGAGTTTGGAAAGTCTTCTGGAAAAAGGAGCCCAAGTCACAGCTTTTCTGTCTGTGTGCAAACACGAACACATCAGAGCAACTTACACAAAGTGATCCAAGGGTGGACCTTTGTTTTCAAGCTTTAAGTAAAGGTAGAGGGTTGGTGCAGAAAGGAAAGCATGTTAAGAACATGAACAGATGAGCAGCTTGGCAATGGACTGTATCCCAGGACAACCACAACTACAGTCTTCCATAAAAGTGTGAGAAAAGCCTAAAGCAAATGTTCAAACATACAATTAAGGTAATCAAACATTTTTAGGGGATAAAAAATCAATAAAGTATGTAGAGATCTTGCAGCCAAGGGTGAACTAAAACACAAGCTATGGTCGTTTTTTGTGTTACAAATAAAGTTGAGTTTAGTCTTTCAATATCCTGAAATCAGACATTGTTTTGGATTCCTCAGGAGACTGTGGCTCACATTAAGTCTAATAAAACATGTTTAATTAAAATAAGACATAAAAACCTCCCTAGTGGTCAGTTTTTGTTGTGTGAATTAAAAAAAAATCTTGTTCAAACAGTCATTAAAAAATAAAAATAAAAAAGAATAGTTCAAGTGATGCTGGTCTTGTCCACAGCAGACAGCAGTTTCATGCACGATCCCAGAGGTGTTACATATCAATTTTAGAAAAAAACAGGTCAATCGGGACAGGAAGTTGTGCACGGAAACCATCAAAAATGCACAGTGACTTTCAAAATAAAACAAACTGTGTCCAAACCAGATCGAATTTAACTTGACCACAGCAACAAACTGACATAATGAACGGAGCAAGACCAGACATCAACAGGTTGGAGGATTTTTATTTATAAGCCAATATCAAAAAGCTCTTTTGCTTGAAATTCCCATCCCTAGTATAAACTGATGGTAGTATTTGATTATGAGCCTCTCTGACACATGCATGCCTTTTATTTCTCAACATCTAGGCCAATTTCAGAAGCAGCTGACCCTATAGTGTCCAAACTTGCTTGTTTTTACACATATCTCATACTCTGACAATTTCCCTGGAGACAAAGTCAACACCTAAAGGAGGGTGGCATAGTGTGAATATGCTGCTGTAACCGATTATTTCCAAGATAGATGGCAATAAATGTAACCACAGCTTTCCAGCAAGGAACGTTAAGAAGCAGCATTATAACACTCAAACACAGCATCAATTGTGCATTTGTCACATGATGTAGGTGTAAACCACACTGACTGTTAGCCTCTGTATTCTGCAGGAATTTTACAGAGGAGCTGGCCTGAAAAAGCTGATCAAGTCAGGATGAGAAATATGGCTGATGGCGTTCACACATGCACAAAACACCTCAAAACTCTTGACAACACTTGGTGTGAGATTACAATCAATGTCACACTGTTCAGCCAGGATTAACAAGTTCCTGATCCAACTTTTCTGGCCTTTATTTTCAGACTCAAGCTTTAGTCACATTTCTAGGGAACACAGATGAAACAGTGGCAGTAGAAATCTCAGAACAGTAAAACATAACAGCACCAGACGGACCTCTCATCAAAGGTCTAAACAAGACCTCTGCTCCATGACACACAAACACACCCCTTCCCCACAACCCAGCCATCTAACACCCTTCTGATCCCACCCCCTCTCAGATCAGAAACCACAGTCAATGTTGAGGCATGCACCTCCTCCTCCTCCTCCTCCTCCTCCTCCACAGTGGGACCAACAGTAGGCTGCAGTCTGTCCACACACAGCTTCTTGTTACTTATTTATAGCAACTTGTTCCCCGGGGGATAAAGTGATTGAAACCAAATGTGTTGCCGGGACTGATATGGGGAAGTGGGCCGGTCAGCCCACCCACTCCTTCCTCACGACACAAAGATGTGGCAGAAAAGCTCCCAGATTTAGAGCAAACAGCTTTGGAAATCACTTCTCCTGCAATTTCCTCTCTGAAAAGAAAGTTTCCCGGCTCCATTCTTTCCAAACTTCTGCGCTCACGAAAAATGGAATTCACCGAGCTGCTTCAGTCTCAGGGGCTCTGCAATCTGGAGCTACTTATGATATTGTTTCTTCCTCTCAGAGAGGTGGGACAAAGAAACAAAAATCTGCAAAACAAGGGAGAGCAAACAACACAGAGAGCGTGTTCAATGAAGCTCAGCCCACCTCCACGCCCACAGCAGCCACACCAACAACCACGCCAACAACCACACCTCAAGTTTAAACAAACTCACCATGTTTGCTCTCCTCCTTCCTACTTCCTCCTTCACTTCCTCTCTGTGCGAGCTCTCCTGAGGTGTCAGGCAGATAAAAAGTGGACTGAGTTGCTGTTAAGAAGCTGCATGAGGCCTTCACTGACCAAGTCAAAGTCAGGCAGCCGCCCCTCTCCGTCTCTCCCCTCCCCTCCCGCTGTCAGCTTTTCCAATAACAAACCGCTCTCCGCCTCTTTTGGCCCCCGTCCCCGATCTCTGAGCTGTTTCCTGGATGCTTGGTGGACTCTCGTGACCCAGCTGTCTCTCTCTGTCTTTTTTCTCCTCCTGCTATGGGGAGTCGTGTTGCTCTGGCCCCTGAAGTCCTGCCTTCATGCCAGATTTAGAACCGCAGACACATGTGTGCTTCTGGTTTGAAGTTGGAGGAGGCGGGGCTTTGCATGTGAGTGTTGTGTTGTCATGGCTACTCCTCCTCCAGCAGACAGAGCCCAGCCTCTTCTGGTTTTTATTAGTAAGTATTGTAGGGTGTTCAGATGTTTCCCATGTGTTCAGAGTGAGGATCAGAATAACAGACAGCAGCATGTCTGTTGGAGCCGTAAAGTGGTTACTAACACTTCTGCATGGTTGGAAGGAAAACCGGCTAAATGCATCAGCTACAGAGCTGTTAACCTGCAAGATGCGTCATGGAGGATGAGGTCAAGACAGGCACTAGACATTGTAAGTCTGTGGAAAAGTTAAATGCACTGGTTTAGGTAGAACAAACTCAGGATGGGAGCAGCTTTACTTGAGCTTTTGTGCACATCAGGTGTGCAGATGCAGAGTGAGCTGCAGCCTCTGAGTCTTTTATACACGCAAAAAAGTCAACATGGGTCCAAAGTTTCTCAAACTCAAGGCTCAACATAAAGAGCAAAGGGTGCATTAAAATTGGAAAACTTCAGAAAAGTGAAGCCAATGCTGAATTTGAAAATGCTACAGTTCCTTCAGTGTCCACTAGAGGTAGGCTACAAAAGTTGGAGAGTCCCCATTAGGTCCCATGATGGAATTACATAGCATGCTTTAGTTTTTAGCTTAAGCCCTGTTTCCACTGAGCAGTCCTGTTTACATTAGTACGGTTTGGTATGGGATGGCTCGCTTAAGCCTGGTCCTGTTTGCATTTCTACAGGGAACTGCGCCCCCTTGTGGTAGGTGGAGAATAAGCTGGATGCCGATAGTGGCACCGGCTACTGGAGACATCCAGTGATTCACCGTCTTTGTGATTTCTGTGTGGCTCTTTGTTACAAAGTGCAATCAAGCTTTGTTTTAGAGGAGGCTTTTTACCACAAGGAGAAATACAGCCGCTGTCACATGGTAAGTGATGATTCTTTAGAACAGTCAACGGTCTGCAGTGTTGTAGCTTCACCTTCCAGGATCATATTGGTTTAGTCTGGCACCCCAAAAAGTGGGATGGCTCATCTCGCTTATGTGGGGATCTGTCCCTGGATCAGTCAATGGAAATGCTGTAGAATGTGTACCATGCCAAGACAAGCGGAATTGAAACACTTGGTGGAAACAGGGCTTTATATAGTCATTCAATACACTAGTCCAGATGAATTCATCGTTTTTAATCTCTTTTAACAGAGATGCTTCCTCATCAATACCATCATGTATGAGTTTAGAGATCTTTTTTTCCATTAAAGTATAAAATAACACAGCAACTCATTTATTTGATGTAAAAGTTGCACCTGACTGTAAGTTGCAGGACCAGCTTAACTATGAGAAAAAAAGTGTGACTTATAGTCTGGGACACACGTTCAAGGGCAAGTAGGTGCCTTGTAAGTGTAAGCATATTATAAACATGGATATAAAGTACTGATCTGGATGTTCAGACTGAGAAGTTTTTTAAATCTCTAAATATTCATCTCTACCTGAATCTGTCAGTAAACTGGTCAAAAACACTCCTTCTAAAAGTAGCACCAGATCTTCACCAAATGTAAAAGATGAGGTCACCCATATAGATCGCACACCAAGGTCATCGAACTCCACCTCCAGGCCTCCAGAGGGCTGGCCAATCAGAGTGAAGGGGGTTTATTGAGAGGGAGCCCTTAAAGAGACGGCAGCTAAAATGAATTGTTTCAGATACTGTCTGAAATAAGAATGTTCTGGAGCACCAGAGAAAAAAAAAAATAGGGACTTACTTGAGCTGTGGATCATGTAAAGAAAAGCATGCACATGCAATATCCCTGTGTTGTTTTGTCTACAAGAACACTGTAAGCAAAGAATGTTTGGGAGATCATTTTCTCTCAAAGGATGTCTTTATAGACAGTTATGGAGCATTTGGTGACTCATGTTTTTTGCAACAATTCTTCTCATGCATCTTAAAAGACGCCTTAAAGAATTTTTTTGGCATTACTTATTGAGGTGCCTGGCCTGTGGTTTCCTGTCCACATTTATAAACTCTATGCATGGCACTCTGGGTCTGTGAATACTTTATTTTAAGCGTCTAATGCAGGGGTGGCCAACCAGTCAGAGACCAAGAGCCTCAAAAATGACTGGGGTACTACAGAGAGCCACGTCACGCACAAGGTCTTAAAAAAACACTTCCTCTCACATATCAACGAAATGACATAAAATGAAAAATCAATACATCTCCAACTCTCAAAGCTAGATTTATTGTGTTTGAAAGTGTGTTTAAATTCATACTAGAGAAGTGAAACTGAAACTTAAGTATCAATCTGTACACCCAAACATAGATCAACACTGATCCCAACGTTGGCATCGGTATATCAATATTTCAGATTGATCGGCACACCACCACAATATATACATACATATTTTTATGAATGGATTGAAGAGCCGCACGCGGAAAAACAAAGAGCCACATGCGGCTCCCGAGCTGCAGGTTGGCCACCCCTGGTCGCATGCTTCAAAATGTGTTGGTTGTTGTTGTTCGGCACCTTTTGAACCATGACTCTGAGAGACCTGTTAATATTATTTGATTAAAAGCTCTAATGCTTCATTTGCTGTTTGAATACTCTGCAGTTTACAGTTTATGAGGTCCCAGGAGAGAGCCCTGGTGCTCTGAAGGTTAAGTGTGAAGGCTCTTAAAGTGAAGTGGATTTAATGAATATCACTGAGGCTAAGTGTTCCTCTTATTTGACCATCATAGAGTAAATCTGTGGTTATTCTGCAGACATTCTGTTGTTTTTTAAGGGAACATCAGGGCAATAAAGCCTCAGCGATGTGAACTATGCACCAGTAAGAGAGCACTGCATGTGTGGGTGCACGTGCGCGAGTGTCAGTGTGCGAGCCGAGACGAGAGAAGAAGAGAAACGATTTAGAGAATGCAAATTCCTCTCCTCCACTTTTATGTTCTTTGGCCTGACAGCGAGGGAGGAAAGAAATCTCACAAAGCTTCTTCTACAAAGCTGCACTTTCTTTTCTCTCCCCCTTCCTCTGCCTCCTTCTCTCCTCACAGCCACACTGATCCCATTCTCCCTGCCTGCTTGTTTGTGGTGAGACTGATTCTGTAGGTTAGAGGAATACTTCATGCTTTGATGTAACATCCAGCAGCTTCACAGTGCCGGGCCTTTGATAAGAAGAAGAAGGAGCAAGGTGCTTTATTATTAAAACAGGTTAAAACTCGTTTTGTGTGCCTGTAAGCTGCAGATATGTCCATGTCCAAAACTCCACGACATTTTTTAAGCTGGGTAATTTCAACAAATCTGATTCTTTTTGCTCTTTTGTTTCTCTCTTCCAGCGGCAGTAAAAGCACAACTATCCTACGAGTCTCACTTTTCAGAAGAAAGAAGGAAAAGGAACAGCAGCAATCATCGTCTATCAGAAGAGGCCAGCCCCTGAATCTTAAGCGTCTGTGTGGGACCTGCAGACACCGAGGGAACCTCGCTGTTCTTCCCTGAGCTGCAGCTCCAACTCCACTTGATGATGTATTAATCAATATAGGAAAGAAAAAATCTCTAATAGGCCTCGGGTAAAGACGAGAAAGGCAGAGAGGCTGTGTTTCATAATGAAGACGTAAGGAAGGCAAATACGCTTGGGAGGCGAGACGAGATCTGATACACAGAGAGATTTTTAAAGAGAGATAGAGAGGGCGGAGGAATTATCACACAGACATCTATTTATCTCACAGAGAAGTCATTTCTTCATCTTTTGGAAGTAATTTTCAGACTCTTACCCTTTATTTTACACATTAACCATCTAACGTAGAGTTCATCTGACTCAGTTCAGTCAGGGAAAGAGGAGGCTGCCGGGGGCGGTGCACTGTTACCAGTAATTAGTCTGATCGATCGTGCTCTGTTTACATGCTCCACTATAAGCCATTAGAAACAGCAAATACAAAGGTTAAAGATGAGCAATATATTGAATCCAACAGCCTGTTTACATCTGCAGGAACATGCACCCTGGGTGAGCAGATCAGAAGTTTGGCCACTCACTCTGCATCACAATACAGCGGCACAGATGTCTACAGTGGCGTTTTATTTGACATCAGAGGCAAGAGAGGGAAATCAAGACTCCATTACAAACCTAAGGCATCATCCATGGTGGGGATGCAGGATATTGGATTTTTTTCTTTTTGTTTGCCAATATCCGTTATGCTTATATTTGACAACTGATTCATCCAATACCTATACTGATTTTTTTTTTTTTTTTTTTTTTTTTTTTCCTGTGCATATAATTGCAGAGATTACCAACTCTCTTCTTTGAAAGTTGCATATTGTATTATGGTGCATACTCTTATGACATCTGTCATGTAATATTCATTTCTTGTGCAAAATCAGAAAAAAACTTGAAAAAAATATTTATTATCAAGGGTTTCCATCTTATTTTCAGTAGTAAATGTATTTTTATTCTGTTAGGGTTTAAATAAGCCACATTAACCTGGCCAGTCCAGAAAATGTTGTATTTAAAGACAGAAATGAGGTCTGAATTGCTTGGAACAATTAAAAAATAAATAAATAAATAAATAAATAAAAATATTTAAAAAAAGTATGCCAATGGAACATCAGAACAGATATTTGTATAAACACATTATTTTACTTTTAAGCATTTTTTTTGTTCCATTGGCAGATTTTTTTTTTACTTATTACAAGCAATTCAGACCTCTTTTTTTTTTGCAGTGTATATATACTTGAAACTGTATATTTATCTATGACAATTGTTTTTAAACAAAAAATAAATAAACATATAAAAGAGAAATCCTACTTAAAACCTGGATCATGCCCTTCCTGTGGGAATTTATGAGAAGTGCAACTGTACAACAATTAAACCCATATTGAATAAAATGGTTTACTTTGGTAAATGGTAAATGTGCCTTAATGAGTCAGCTACATGTGCCTTACAGACTGCTGCTTCAAGTTTAACTTAAAGCAGGAACCAAATATGGGGCCACTCAGTTTGGACTGTGCAAACAAAATCACAAAAAGTGCAAAAAATATGCAGCTTCACCACATTAATTTAGTGTTTTCTTCTATTGGCAGAATTTGGTTGGTTGGCCGATATTCTTTTTTTTTTTTTCTTCATTTTCAAGCCAATACTGGCTGATACCGATAATGTGCCGATAATGTTGTAATCTATGAACGCTTCCCATTAGGTGGGACTTCTAATGGACAGCACCAGCAGGTTGGAACCCTCTGTATCAGATGCACCAGCTACCATTCTTTTGCTAGATGCCAGAGCCGTGATGCTTCGGTTTACAAAGTGCAGATCCAGTGGGATTGGAAGTTGTGCACAGAAATCATCTAAAAACACCCAGTGACTTTCAAAATCAAACAAAGTGTGTCAAAACTAGATTATGCTTATCTTGACTACAACAACAGACAAAATGAGTGGAGCCAGACCAAGAGTGAACAAGTTTGAGGTTTTATAGCCCAACATGAATCAGGAGAGGATCATCATTGGGGTGGGAATCCAGGTAACTCCTCGGTCTGTGACTCCACCTGTCTGGAGTTTCTGATAGGTGCCACAATCCTGAAAAAATGTAGATCCCAATCGTGGCATAAAAACATCCTGACATATTTTCTCCATAACGCCCCCTAATGGAGAACATGTTCATTGGTCAGAAGCAGAGTTTACTGATGTCTAGGCAGCATGTATCACTGCAGAAATCTGAACACTTATCATCTTGCATCAGGAGACACCTGAGGGACAGGTGAGCTTTGGGACAAAGGATGTTTGACGCCCCCTAGAGACTGATTTTTGTAGGAAATGTCACCAAGACTTCATGCATGTTTTCAAAGCAGCCACAAAGGGACCAACAAGCTGCAGATTCTCAACCTTGTTTGCAGTTTGAGGAATCAAAGAAAAGAGAGATGGTACCTTTTCAGTTCAGTTACACACAACACCTCAACTTTCATCAACACGCTGCGTCACTGAGATTATGAGGCTGCGTTCTGGCTGGGATCCTGGATAGCATCACATCTGAAGGCTTCAAACATTAATCATCCCTCTCCATACCATCCTTCAAAGTCAGGTTGACAGCTAAACTTTCTGCAGTCTTCTATGTGGTTCAGTCTCAGGTCACCTAGTTAGAAACTCTGTGCGTCGGTGGCTCCGCCTTTTCTATGTATAATTCATCCAATTAGATCAGCTCTTCCTCAGAGAGATGCTTGAATAACAAACAAACCAATCTGTTTGTTTCTGCAGATTTTCATGTCTGTGTGTAAATCCAGGTCTGTGCATGGATGAGAGAACAGCCCATCTCTTTGTGAGTGTGTGTTTGTGTGTATGTGTGTGTGTGAGCTTTGATGGCGGAGGATGTCGGACATCGCACGCCACCCTCTGTGTAGTTTGTCCATCATTCATCCATCTGTCAGCCTGGACTCCTCGTGCCCCTGCAGGCACGTCTCTGCACGTCTCTCCTGTAGTGATACATAATGAATGTTGTTGTTTTTATTGTGTCCTTGTGTGAATCGTACCTAAGGCACAAAAATCCCCAACCTGCCGCTCTCAGCCCGAGCGTCTGGACGCTTCCCAGCCTGCATCCTTCTTTGTATGAAAACAGCCAATTACAGGCCCACGCTGGCTCTGCGACGGGGTTTTAAAGCTGCCCCCAATGCGTGCCACCTTGTTTGAATACCGATGGTGTCTCAGATGTCATCATGAATAAACACAGTTATTTATTTTTGCGTCCAGCTAAAACAAACGCTCTCTCCTTCGTGTGTTTTTTCTGCATTCCTCCACCAGCAGGCCCAAACAAAACCAAGAGCCAGATTTATCATAACTTCGCCTCGTTTTCTGCCCCAACAATCACATGGATATCTGCGAGCAGACGCTGACGAGGTGATAATCAGATTGAAATGTTTTCTGTGTCCTGAGCAGCTTTTGTTGGGGCCTTTAGTTTTACTGCTCCATCTTATTCCAGCTCGGTGCCAAAGAGGTTGTTGAGTCCAAGAGTGGATCCATATTTTCATTTGTGATGGAAATCATTACCTCGTTTTCCTCACTCCATATATTTCATGGTTCCAAACAAATTATTTCTATAAATACGGGAGGGTCTGAGAGCCAGCAGCCATAAAACACTCCTGGAAGCGTGAAGTCATTTTAGAGAGACGACTCATGGTTATTTTTTGAATGTTTGCTTGAATGTTTGGTGTGATAATGATAATCTCATGGGTTGACACACACAGGATTTAACAGCTGTTAGAGGTAAGTGTCAACACCTGTTACTTTTTATCCAGAGCTCAACAGACTTTCTGGAAACTGAGCCAGAGAGAAAATGAAGAACTGTCCATGGACCTGCGAGGAAAGTAGTAGAACTTTATAAATCTGGAAAAGCATCTAGAGAGATATCCAAAGATTTGAAAAAAGCTGGTCAGCAGAGTCCAAGTGGTCTAAGTTGTGCTCCATGAGGTTCGCCGTTACCCATATGGCCTGTGTCTAATCTGCTTCCAGCATATCACTCTGCATCCTTGCCTTGTTTCTTGCTCTGCACTGTCCTCTCTCCCATCTAATTAAAGTCAATAAAAAGCCAGAAAAAGTCATTTAAATCAACTGGAAGAAGAAGAAGAAGAAGAAGAAGAAGAAGAAGAAGAAGAAGAAGAAGAAGAAATTGAAATTTGTGGTACAGTTGATAACAAGTCACCCAAATACTCCAGATACAGCCTTCTTTGCAAAGAAGTGGTGTGGCTGTTTCAAGATGCACAATAAGGCAGTGTTTAAAGTCTTTGTGAGGACTTTCTATGTGATCTTGAATATTATTCTCTTCATCATTTTACAAGAATTGCAGCTCAAATAAAACCCTTTTTTTTCTATCCGGTGTTTTGGAAACCCTTATTTCAGCCTCTGTCAGAACCACTTTGTATTAGCTGCTGTCTCTTTAAGGCTCCCAAATGTTAGTGATAGGTTTATTAGCGACATGATTTGATTGTGTTTGCTAATCTCTCACCCTTTGTCAGTTTCTTCTTCTTATCCATCTGTTGATGACCTCAATGTTGGCTGCCATACTCCAAAGTAGGAACAGCTCAGACGCCAAATCGAGACTTTAAAGGTGTAGAAAACAAACCCACTGTTTGCTGTCCCTCATTGTGAAGTACAAACACACTTAAACAAGTCTACAGAGTCTAAAAGTACTCTTCTCTTTCTAATGACTACAACAGAGATGACATTGTACAATCCCAATGGCCATCAGATTTCACCTCAGGTTAACATTCTGTAAGACTTTACTCTTTTATTTCTCAGCAGTCGCGATGGCTTCCTCCCTCAGTGTTACACAGAATCCTCTCTAACAGCCCTGATTCTGCAGCACAGTGTCTCTATGGTCACTGTAGCACTGATGCTAATGAGTATTTAATGGGAAAACATCCTTATTTAAGCTAAATGCACATTCAGTACCACTGAGTGTGGCCCGAAACTTTTAGAATTGCTCCCCAGCTCCCTCTGTGTTTGGAAAATCCCCCAGCCCTACACGTCTGGACATTTATTTTAACGATAGAGCTGACTCCATGGCAGGCTTGACCCATTAAAAGACCCTGTTCGCACTCTGTCAGCGAGCTTTAGTATGTGTACAACAGCTCACTGGGCATAAACCTTATTATGATTACTCACTGAGCATTTCTGCCTAAATTGCGCATCCAGCACTAAGGCCATTGTTACTTATTAAAAATGCATGTGGAGAAACTTAACGGATGCTTCCCTGTAAAATGTAACACAGCGGGGCCGTTTGTTGCACACAGCAGTGCTTTGTGAAGAGTGCTTTCTGTGGAGCTGTGATACAGTAAAAATCCCTCTAAGCTGTATAAACGACCGCCACTGTAACATGTTTTTATAAACGCCACAGTGTTTGAGATCCCTGAAGACCACAGGGGAATATGATTGTAGTATACACGCTGTGCATCGCCTGGTGCTGACTGACACTTTCATTGATTGTGAGTGATTTTGGATCGCTCTCAGTGATTTCACTGAGTTCACTTCCACTGATGGATAAAGACAACGCTCCCGGCAAAGAGAAGAGAAGAAACAGATTACAGAGAACACCCCGTGGAAAGCAGAGACGAGGAGGAGTAAGTCGAAACTGTAAATAATACATTAAGTTACATAAATCAAAGAATATTGAGGATAAAAAGCTTCTGAGAAAAACTTATTTTCTTCAGAGACCGATTTAACAGCAGAATGCCAAACAACACCACATTTAGAGGGAAATGTATTCATTTGAAACCATTTTTGAACCATTTAAGAAATTAAAAAAAAAAAAAAAAAAAAAAAAAGAAAAAGGAAAAAAAAAGCCTAAAAGAGCTCTGGTCCATTTCCGAAGTCAGTAATTGCAACATAGTCTGCAACAGTTGTTTTGCATTATTCAATTGTGGATGTTCAGACCGAACATGTGCAGAGTTTCAAACTTGCTTATTCATTTGTCATAGAAATTCTTGAATCTGTCTGCAAACTGATCAAAACACTCTGTTCTAGAAAAAAAAAAAAAAAGTGCCAGATCCTTGCAGAACTTAAACAATGGGGTCATCACATTAGGGACGAGCACTGCCAATCAGAGTGAGTGGGTTTGTGGAGCTGGGAGCCTTAAAGGGACAGCAGCTAAATTAAAGTGTCTCAGACAGGGCCTGAACTAAGGGTTTACTGAGCTAATAAAATAGGCTTATTTATCTGTAATTCATTGAAAGATACTAAGGGGGCAGCAAAGGGAAGGAATAAAGACCATAAAGAACTCAAGGCTGCAGTCTGGGTTCATCTACTGATGCAGTTTCGGAATTTTTGGTCCTCAGCTGAAGGCAGCTTTACTTAAAAAAATTAAATAAATAAAAGGTATGTATGTATGTATATATATATATATATATATATATATATATATATATATATATATATATATATATATATATATATATATATATATATATATATATATATATATATATATATATCAGAAAATGAACAGGACGCAATTCTTAGATTGAAGTGAAGTGCTTTAACCTGCAAGAATTATCCATCATCACTCTTTGGCTTCAACTAACGTCTTATTTTTATTTTATCTTTTTTTTTTTTTTTTCTATTTTACCTTATTTATTTATTTATTTTAATTATTTTTTTTACCATTTATTTAATCATTCAATTAATTTAAATTCTAGCCCATTTCTTAGCTGTTCTTAGCCTATATTTATAATTTAGCCGTTTTCTTAACCATAAATTGTCTTAGCTTATGTAATCTTAGCTTGGATGCTTGGATCATTTTGCTTGGATGTCTCAATCCTGTTGATAGACATCAGCTTGGGCAGGTTTGTGTGTTGTATCTTGGAACATTTGGCTTAGTTATGTGCACACACTCTAAACTTACTATAAATGCTTTGGAGAAAATATGTACCTCTTGCTCTCATTTTCTCAAACATAGTCCCAGAACAGAGCTACTCTTGCTGCTATGCTCCTGCTTTGACGTAATGTTTGATTAAAGAGCGAAACACAACACCTTGACCGTGATGGTTCTGTCATTTTCTTCACATCACTGCCTCCACCTTCTGGTGAGCGGTGGCTGCTTGTGACAATTGGCCCATCAAGTCTTTGTTTCCGGCGAGGTGACTTCTAAAATGACTAATTACCCAGGAAATGAACCTGAGGAGGAGAGGAGATGGAGAAATTGAACAGCTCCTTCATGAGCTGAAGCTTTGCAGCTGTGTCAGCAGCAGTGAGGAAGTGGGGAAATTAAAGAAGTGGACAGTGACAGAGAGGATTCACTCTGATAGATTTACTCTGCTCGTCTCTTGTGATGAGAAGCTTAAAATATTTCCTGAGTGTTAGATTTAGAGGTGGAAATATGTTTAATGATGGGCAGCAGGAAACTTCCTGAACTCTTGACACTGAATTCTAAAACACAGGACTTCATAATTGTTCTCTTTCTCTTATCAGAAGTGTCTCACACAGTTGCCCTGCCTCATGGTTTGATTTCTGATAAGCTTCAAATTGATAGATTGATCACACAGATGTCAGCATCCTGAAACCAATTTCATCATCTAAGAAACCAATACAACATGTCCTCACTCTACTTCCATTACTATAAATGCAGTGACAATTGTATCACATCATTCTCAACACAGGGTTCAGTATTTAACACGCTTGGTGCTTGAAGAGCTCAGGCACAAGGCCTTTTGGGTTTCTTACTCTGTGACAAAGGGTTTATCTCCTTCCTGTGCTAGTTCAAACCTCTGCATGCTGATACATGCCCTCTGTGAATCACTTTCATGATGCCCATTCGCCTCCTATGATTATCCTGCAGCCGTAACAGCCTGTTTGTCTGCCAAAGTGATCTACTGGAGCTATCCCAAAACATTTCCTCACCTGTGAGTCATTTGCAGAATCTGTAAAACTAGGGCTCAGCTTTATAAATACCTAACTCTCACCTCCTGTTCAGTGCTCGGCTGAGTGTCCTTGTGCAGAGAAACAAGTTGTGCTCATCAAACCCTGGCAGAATTTGGAAGATGTGCTCCATCCTTAACAGAACAGCACAACCATAAAACCAAACGTGGTAATGCAGAAAATAATGAGACAGTCGCTGTTCTAACATTTGCATACCCTAAGTTCTTGATATGTTGCATTGATGACTGCTTGCAGTCCTTAGTGTAAGTTGTGGTTGAGGCCGTGTCATTTTGTAAAGTCTAACAGCTGAAATATACCAGATGTGTCTCCAGTCCATCACAGCATTGGATTTTCTAATAACATTTATCTCGCCATTATTTTTGACTAACTCTAAGCTGTTGTAGTTCATGGTTTCCCAGAACATCAGAAATCCATGCTTCACTGTAGAGATGGTGTACTTTTCCTCAGGGGTCTTGTTGACACCTCTCCAAACATAGTGAGAATGATTGTGACTATAAATTTAATTTTGGTCTGATCACTCAGAAAGACTTTCCTCCAGAAGTTTTAAGGGTTTTTTCTGTGCTGTTTTGTGGTGTTAAGTGCACACCTGTGAGGACTATCCATTTGGCATTGATTGCAGTGACGCCTGTGGTAGAGTTTTCTTGAAACATAGACTCCATTTCCCATGAGCACCATCACCCACTGTGGTAGAGATAAGACTCTTCAGAGCACGTCTTCTTTTAAACTCTACTTTTTTTGTTCCAGACAGGGAAACTTATTTTTTTGTAGTTTGAAAGGTGACAAAAAATCAAACTTTAACGCAGCAGGTCCAAAAGGTAAGCAGACTATTGGTTTAGTGTTGCTCACAATCCTTTCCAACAGAGAAAAAAAAAAATGATGTGATCTGCTTAACTGTCAGTTGTTATGCTGTGGTATAAAATTTTACCTCTGCTTTGGATTTGGATTGATATTGAATGAAGAAATGAATTAATGCTTTAATTCCAACATGTGTATGCATAATGCAAGAAGTGCAGTGGAAAACCAAACAAACAAACAAAAACAAAAAACAAACAAAAAAAAACAAACAAACAAAAAAAAACAATGACAAACCAGTGAGAATTAACAAAACAATAACAGTATGCATCTTAACATGTTGGAATACTAATTGTATCATCATTTTGATATATGAAACATACATTACATTACAGTCAATGCAGCTAAGGGAAGATGACTTCCAAAGCTTTATTTAAGGCCAGAATCACATTATCTGAGGATATCTGGTTATTTGTAATTAACAATTATTAATAATCTCTATGGAAACCAACCTCATCTGTAACCTACGGAAGATTTCCAGGTCTAATCAACTCCCATACTTCTGGACTCTGTCAAAATAATCCAGTCTAAAGTGACAAGCACTGATATTTGTTCCACCAGGTCTCTTTAAAGGACCAGGTCAAGGTGATTAAGGTTTCTTAGCTTACAAAGACATATCCCAAGGCTATTTCGTTAGTCAAAACAGTAAAGTGATGCAACTTTTGGGACCAGCTCTCCTTCACTCCACGGCCTCTGAGTTATAGCCAAGTTTTGTCATTGGGAGTCTAGAGGGAGTAGATCAGGCTCAAAATAGAAAAACCTGAAGCAGGTAAATAATCACATCGCTCACACCAAGCTCAGCCAGACTTGGGCCATCTGGTTAGCTTAAAATAGACGCCGTTACCCTCAACAAAAGAAGCAGAGGAGGTTGGAGCTAATATGGTAGAATAGGCTGTATCTGGTGATTAAATGCGAGTCAGCGTGAGGACGACTGCAGTGCCACGTTTGCTCCCACATAATTAAGATATGAGCTACGGGTGACAGTGACGCTAACGAGGACAGTGGCAGTTTAGACTCTGAGTGTGCGGAGGCTGCCGGCGTGACTGACAGCAAGTCTTTACAGGGTGTCCTTATGGTTACCCAGACTCCATGAAGTGTGACAGACTTATAGGGTCTGGATAGCTTGAGCACTTAGTTTGGAAGTCAAAGAAAGTCACAGGAGAGAACGAAGCTGGTGAGAGCAGAATTTGATGTTGGAAAAATGGTTCAAGGACAAACGTCATTGATTGATGTGTTCTAGTTGTTGTTTACTTCAGAATAGAAAGTTGCGGGTGGCTCCAAATATGGGTCTGAAAACCATCCTGTTTGGGATGTAAAACTGTGCTCAAAAGGGAAATGCTTGTTTTATTTGTGAACGAAGGGATTAACCTCAGAGCCGCAGAGTCATGCCCTACCTCGTCAATTCATGAGAGGTTTTTAGGGTAAAGGAAGATGCTGCCTATCTGAGTAGCATCGTATTTTCATTCCATATAGTAAGGGTGAGGGTTTGTTGAGTCAAAGTGGGATGAAGACTGTTCATGATGCACGTGTGGCCAGAGCCATCGAACATCATGAGGGTGTGGAGCAGGGGTGGAATGGGACCAAAAATCGGTCCTGGTATTTTGAGCCTGACTCCATCACAGTAATGAATCTTAGAGTAGCACTCATTCTATTGAGTCAGTGTATGTCTTATAAATAGCCTTGAGCAAAAAGGATGTTTTTAGCTATTTACACCTGTGTTTATAATACAAACTTGGCCAAAGAACGTTTGCCAAAATAGTCACATTAAGGTTTTATAACTTTATTAGATTTATCATGGGGCTGGGGTGCTCTTAAGGTACCCATTACATAAACTGAAGCCTGGCTCAGACAACAGGATTCTGCACTCCGGCACTCCAAGCCAAAGGGAGGAGGTGCTTCATGATATGATTGGGCCAGCTCTGTGTCAGTGATGAAAAAAAAAAAAGGGCTGAAAACTAGTATTTTTTAAGGGCCAGTGGTCAGGAAACAAAGCCTTGGGCCAACTGATTTTTTTTGTTTGTTTTGTTTTGTTTTGTTATAGCCAGAACCGAAGCAAGAAGGTTTGGTTTCTAAAAATGTGAATGGCCCAGTCTAGAGTCAATCAGGCCACTGATCTACTGGTTTCATGGATGACCAGTCACACCAATACATCTATAGGCTCCATTTAAAAAAAAGAAAAAGAAAAAAGTGTCAGGACTGTCGGCCTTAAAGGAACATCAATCCACTGGGAATCACCTGATACACCAGATGGCCAGTCCATGCCTGGTGTGGAGTTATGGTGTTAAACTTTCTGTAGAGTTTCTTTTCAAAGTCCTTTGCAGATAGAAAACGGATATGCAGGTAAGGGCTATAAAGCTGTGCAAAAGCTTGTTTCTTCAACCTTTATTTAAAGATACTTTGTCAAGCTCCTCTGATTTCTTTTAGGCCAGACTTTCTGCACCAAAAACTCCACATTGATGACTTACTTTGCCCAATTAAAGGGAAATACGAGCACTGCTTCTCTGGTATCGACCTGTAAGAATTTTGTGTTGATGACTCTGAAATTCATCAGACTAATGATTATAAATCCTCACTGCATGTGGACTCTATTTTAGCATCCTGTCCGCTGAATTATTAGCTTTGTCAATTGAACCCTCAGGCTCTGCCGTTCAGCATCACTCACTAACTTTCCTCTTTTCTCATCCGTTTCGGGCCGTTCCACCCACATTGTTTGAACAGAGACAGAAGAGAAACATATTGCTCCTATTATACCGCTGCGTTTGGTTTTCCATAGAAAGCAGTGATTGTGTTTCCGTTGGAGCGCGGTGATGTAGATGATGGCTTTGGCAGGCAGCAGACAGGCCTGCTCTGATGAGCTAACACTCAGCTGGAGGAGAATAGGACGAGAGAGAAGGCATGACAAATGGTGCTGCGTTTAGCGTCGCCTGGCACTGCTGCCGAGGGTTCATTGAGTCAGAAACGGAGAGGCCGCCTTTGTGGGGTGTGACTGCCGCCACTGCTGGATGACGGATTGCATTGTGGGTCCTCAGGGGGAGAGATAATGGTTACCAAATAAAAGTCTCCCAAACTGTGAAAACAGACACAACACAGTGACATAAACGGCCCGTTCCATGAGAAATATGTGAGCACAAAACAAAACCAACATTCCTCTGCAGTCATCCGCACCGTCTCACCTTCGTCCGACTAAACAGTATTATGTTTGAAAAGCCATATTGATCTGTAAGCAAATGGCATTTCTGGCAAGAAGCATGGTGGCTTGGCGACAACCTTCCTTTAAGACGTCAATTAACTTTCCACGAGGGGACAAACAGCTCTTCCTCCCTCAGATTGGGACTTTACTTGATTGCTGTTAATTCCCTCTCCTCCTCGCTGTCGGCTCATCAGAGGGGATTTGTCAGTCGAGCCGAACAGAACTTTCAAATTAATGAAATTCGATCTTTAAAGTAAGAGAGGAAGCTGCTGTAAGAGAGCTCCGAACGTTAATTAAGCCAGAGATGCATTGGAAGACTTTTGAAAGACGTTTACAAGTCTGAAGCCGACATCTGCACACATCCGAAGACGTTTAGGCCTGTATAAGTTTGCACAGACGGAGCATCCAGCAGGGTCACTGCTTACTGGGGTCCAACTGCATTCTGCTGAGAATGTTTCCCAACATGCTTTAGGTGGAAAAATGAGCCAGGGAGAAGAAACAGGAAAAGTTTTTAGTTACAACTTTAGGAATTTGTTTAATCTGCAGCAACTGTTGTTTTACTCCGGTTACAACAGCTATTCACAAGTTCACCAGAACTAACTGCCACCATGCTTGTACTGTTCCAGCATCAAGAAGGAACTGAACTAACGCTCCTTTTGCAAACTTCAGGTCATTCTATTAAACACTTGTAATCCCAATGCCTCTGAAAAACAGTCTTGAGTCTTTTGCAGTTAAGCCTGATTTGCACTTTTGCACTAAATCCATGCTGTAGTTCCTCTTTGCACAATTATAATCTGGCATGCACGTTCTCCAAAAAGTAGCTTTACAAGGCACAGGTAGGCCAAGTGGTTTAAACCCCAGGTGTACAGGTTAAGGTCCTCAATGCTGTTTTTCCTGCCTTTCTGGTCTCTTCATCTGTTCTTCCAATAAAGGCTGGAATACCCCAAAATAAAACCTTAAAACAAGGTGAAGTTAAATCCCTGTACAAAATTATGGTTTGTGAGGCAAACTGCAGCATGACACAGAGATGCATCGATGCACTGAAGTCCACACTGGTCAGCAACATGAACAATGGACACTAACAACTCCTCTGTCTCCCCATCAACATAGGTCAAAGTCTTGGTGTGGTCCTTGACAGTACTTAATCATTCTACACTCACATCAAAATTCCACCTGGTCTGCATACTCCCATCTACACAATATCCACCACCTCCGCCCTTCCCTCATCTCCAACAGCGCCACCATCCCCATCCTCTCACTTGTTACCTCCAGCCTGAACTTTTGCAACTCCTTCATCTCTGGTCCTCCCCAAAAGTCCCTCCATAAACTTAAAGTAGCAAATAATTCTGCAGCCTTTTTTCCACCATATCAACCTCATTCTGAAACAAATGCACCAGCTTTCTATCATCCATCACATTAGTTAAAAACCCTGCTCAATACCCTCGAAGCCTTCCATAACCTCGTTCCTTAGTACCTTACCGATCTCCTCCTCATTAACAAACCAAGCTGTACTCTCAGATCTTCATCCTCCCTCAGCATCAACATCCCCCTGCTTGACCTCTCGCTCTGCCCCCCATCACTAGAACTCCCTCCCACCTGATCCATGAAATTGACTCTTAATAACATATTTTCTGCCCTGCCATCTATCCATCCAATCTTTTTGAATTAATTTAAAGTTAAAATTCAACTCTTTAAGTCAATTTCTTTAATCTGTCTCTATGTATATACTTATATAGCTAAATAAAATTTTTGAACCATGGTTAAAGTATTTTTGACTTTGTTTATCCTCTTATTGTTATTGTTATTATTATTATTATTATTATTATTATTATTATTATTATTATTATTATTATTATTATTATTATTATCATTATTATTATTATTATCATTGCTTGCAAATATACTTGACCATGCATAACACACCTAGCAGGGGTTCAAATGAACGCATCAGATTTGCAAAATGCATTCAAGAGATACAACGAAACCAAGCAGCAACCTCTGGTCTAAAAATATGAGGTAGTTGCATAAGTGTTCCTAACTGCAATTCCTGGAGTGTCCACTAGAGGCTGACTCTTTAAGCTCTAGGAACCACATACACATACACACCCATTCAAAAAGCAGATATTTACAGCAGAAATTAACACAGTTACAGCCTGGTTCAAAAAGAGATTTTGGTCTAAATATAATATTTTTTCTAATAGCACAGACTTAACGGAGTTGAATTTTTTTATACCTTGCTATTTCATTTGTGAGTTTTTTGACAAGTGGTCACTCCGCAGCTGTAAGAGAAGAGGCACAAGTCCCCCCTCTTGATCTTACCAGGCTTCAAAACATCACTGTGGCATGCTGACTCGGCTTTTCTGACAGTGTCCCCATTCTTGGACTTAAAAGTCCTGGACCAGTTCCACTTCACATTTGAAAGTGTCCTCGCCTTCGTCTACCATTAAACTTGTTACTTGCAGGCAACAAGAGCTCTCCACCAAGGACAGCTAAAGAAAGAGAGAGATTTCATGAAGAGTTGTGAAAGAAAGCTGTCAGACTAAACCAACATTCATCGGTATCCAGCAGAATGTCACAATGAGTCGCTTTATATGTGTCCCTGAACCTTCAGGTGAAACAAAGACGCTGTGACAGCCTGTCATAGTTATAAAAGAGTGTGAAAGTACGTCAAAGTCAGAGAAAAAAGTATGAAATCACAGCTTAAAGGCTCAACCAGAGAAATCCAGCCTCAACGGATGCATTAGCCAGTTTGGAGAGGACAGAGAGGAGAGAAGGGACGCGTTAGTGTTTCAGTAAAGCGAATGGAACCAGTCACAAAATTAGAGACTGAATACTGCAGAGCCAAGGACAAGAGCATGTAAACAGGAGCGTGAGAAATCTGGCATCAGCTCGCTTCAATGTGACACTGCTCTCTGAGCGTTTCGCCCACAGACAGATTTTACAGCTTTTACAACAAAAAGAAAAAAACACAAAACAGAGTCAGAGCCGTGTTCAGCCAGCAGAGAGCGAATGTTAAATGGCAGAGGGAACATTTATTGTTCTGGTTTTACTCAGCTACATTTAGTCTCTTCTACTGTGCACACACTGCAGGTTAGAGCGATGAAGGTCAGGTGTGTGTTCAGACGGCCCAACCCTGAGTTGAGGTGTTAGCGTGACATGATGAGGTTTCAAAGCAGGTATGTGATGCTTCTAACAAGTTTGGAACAGAAACTTTTTTTTCTTTTTAAGGAGAGGCTTTACTCAGGAGGAGAGGACAGCAAGAGGAGCAGGAGGTTCGGAAGAGCATCAGGAGGAATAACAAGCACAGAAGAGGATGCAGGTTGGAAACATATCTGCTGCCTTAACTTTGGGCCAATTATTTGTCCTCACTGATGTTCCTCCTTCAAACTCAGATCTTTACCTCACTTTAATGTTGATTATTTTCTATTATTCTATATTATTCCCTAAGCTGAAAAGCTTATTTGGTCTTAGTAGAAAACTTTTTGTTCTTATTAGAAAAAAAAAAAAAGCCTAAAATCAATGTAATCCTCATTATACTGAGGTCTGTTAGTTTGTATAGTAGGGTTAAAGAGGGCTATTGACCTTTTTTTAGCCTTTATTCTGTCTCTTTGGTGCACCTGTATTATCTTTACATGATTGACAGTTAAAAAAAAAATCTGTTTTTCTCTGCCTGTTGTTTTGTCAAACACTTTATTTCAGCTGCTGTCAGAGACACTTCATTTTGGCTGCTGTCTCTTTCAAGGTAGAGTCTGCAGGATTTTCCTTTAACATACAATGTCCAATTTTACAAGAGAGATCCTGCTCAATTATCTCCTACGGGCCTCTTTACCTGTGTGTCAGTGTCCACCTCACCCCCTTCCTCTGACTGTACTAGTAGTAGTAGGCGTGGCTAACTTAGCCAATCACAGAGCCCTCAGTGCACAAGTGACTGTGTGTTGATGACAGTGGTTGGAAGAAGCTACTCTCAGTGGTGATGATAGTGGACGTAACATGGAGGAAGAAAGACACAACCAAGGTGAAACAAAATGCCAAACAGATAAAGCTTTTTCCAAATGAGAGGGAAGCTTGGTTTGACTTTAACTCACTTTCAGGCGCTTGGAGAGCAGCTCAGGACGAAGAGTGACGCAAGTTGACTATCTGCTAACCAGGTATGTGTCAAATACCTGTGATTAGCTTGTGCTAACATGCCAAGTCTCTAGTCTCTTGAGTCTCTCCCACGTAGAAATGTAAATCTACAGACAGTTGCTGGGCCAGTGAGTGTGTTCACGTAGTCACGGTGGAAGTGGGTGTGCGCTGCTGCTGGCACTGATCCAAGGGGGAGGAGCCCAGTTTGAATGTTGTGTTTACTAATAACTAAGAAACAGTCCTGCAGACCCCACCTTTAAGGATCCCTGCTCCACAAAGCCCCTTCACTCTGATTGGCCAGCCATCTCTAAGTTTGTCATGGGTGAAGCTATTAGCAGACCTTGGTATTCTAGGCTCATCAGGAGTTCTTTAGAATAGAATAGAATAGAATAGAAAATACTTTATTTATCCCCGAGGGGAAATTCAGGAGTCACCGCAGCATTTAAGAAAACAAAAGTAAGAAAGAGTATAGAAAGTGCAAAAATGTCCATAAGAAATTAGATGACGACATCCCGTCCACCACTCGTCCACCACTCTCCAGCCCAGCCAGTCTCCACCTCCACAGGGTCCAGGACTGAGCCTCCCCAGCAGTCTGTTCAGTCTGTCTCCTGGATCCTGTCTGCTCACAGCAGGCGAAGCTCCTCCGATGTGTCGCGGCGTCCGATGTCAGCTCCGTCAGGCACGTCCGTGAACAGCACGATGCCGCTGGGTTAGCACAGCTAGCTCGTCCATCCCCCGGGGCCAGATCCCACGTTCCCAACAACGATGGATGGAAGGACAGGTCCACGTCGTCACCTCCCAGCTCACATCCGAGAACCAGCACGTCGTCCTCACCTCCTCCTCCTCAGCTCAAGGGAAATCATCAAGCCCTACACTAGTTAGCATTGACATGCTACAGGCTGCTAACAGCTAATTTTGCATGTAAACAATGCAGCCATGGTTACATGTAGGATCTCCGGACAAACACAGGAGAAAAGTAGTAGAAAATATCGCCGAAGCCACAAAAAGTTTGGTGTCCGTGACTGACAATGAACCATACAAAGTGATGATCCACTCCAAATACAAAGATTACGAAAAAGAGACAGAAAAATTACAAGAAACGGACAAAGACGAGAGAGCTGCTGCAACAGGCAGCTACTTGGGTAGCGCCTAGCAACCTTTATGTGAGGACCTTGTCATTTCAGCAAGTCTTCTGAAGATCTGAGGCTTTTTTTGTTTTTAAGAAAAAAAGAGTATTGTGATCAGTTTACATACAGACTTATGAATTTCTTCAAACTTAAGGATGTGTAGAGGTTTGAAAATCTGCACAAGCTCAGTGTAAACATCCAAGATTGGTATGAGATTTGGTGTGAGAACCAGGACAACTGTTGCAGGAAATGGACTTCAAAAGTGGAGATGGCTGAGATTTTCAACTCTAAAGAAAGTTGTTAAAGAGTTTTCCACCCTTGCAAAACATCTGCACGATAAGTTATGTATATATTCCTAAGCAAATTAGCTGCTGGATTTACCCTTATAGAGATGGATAATGTATTCCATGGAAGGGTTTGGCTTTTGCAACAGTTCCCAGAGTGTGCCATGTTTGACATAAAAGTTTGGAAGCTTTTCTATGTTTGTGAAATCTTTTTCTTTTTTATTTCTAGACATTAAACCAACCTGAGACCTCCAAACAATTACATATCTAGAAGCAGAAAAGTTTGCGATTCAAAAATCAAGAAGGATAAAAAGGATGAACTTTTTTGTGAGTTTTACTCTGAGGAACTTTACTGACAATACTGCAACTGCATCATGTGCTACCGGCAGATATAATCCACGTAAAGGCATTACTTTGCAGCATGTTGCTCCTGACACTCTTAGTTAAAAAGCTTTAGAAAGCATCGACACAAATCTGTAAAAATATATATTTCTTTCTCAGCTTTACTAAAAATCACTTTGACTGACTTTTTAATCATTTTGTCTATGGAGTGCAGACGCAGGGTAGCGCTTTCCTGGTGACAGGTTTCAGACATCCAGAGGAGAATTAGGAGCTGCAGTTTCTTTGTGGCAGAGCTTCATTGAAGTACTTAAATATAAAAACATAAAGGAAGTGTTTGATCTGTAAAGATAAATGGACGTAAAGAGACAAAAGATGTCTGAGTGTGTCTCCTGTGTGCTGCAGGAGAGATCCTCAAACAAACCAAACTCTGATTCTGAAGCAACCTTCAAACTTCTGCACATGTCACAGGATGAAATCAACAAACCGCTGCAGATGTGATGAGATTGAACTTGGGAAAAAGTATCATCGTGGAGCATTTTATTTGCAAGGTTTCATGTACACACTTTAGGAAAGTTTTCACCTGTACACACACAAACACACACACAAGCTTCACACACACAAAGAGCGCTTTGAATCCCATTCACCCTGTAAAGCTCCCCAAACTCCTCTTCTTAATTCCTCCCTTCAAAGGCAAAGCCAGGAGAGTAATCCACAATCTCAGGATCTTCCTTATTTAGCCTCTAAATGCAAATAGAAATCCTTGTTCTACAAACGGATGATTGAGCGGCTCAGGGAGAGAGCTGCGGCTGCAGAAAGCTGGAGCAGAGTTTCTTCCCTCAGCTGAAGTTTGGGACAGCTTTAAATATCTCACATTACAGGATGATGTTTATAATTCACCAAGAAAACCAAACACTGCATCTAATCCTGGAGCAGCAACATCTAAAAATTGGCTAAAATCAAGGTTTTTGGAGATGATTCTGTTTCAAACTCTGGGAATAGGCTTTAGATCACATGGTGCAAGATCTCAGAGTCTCACAAAAGACAAGACATGTTGACCTTGGTCCCTTACAGGTGGACTCACAGGTCTTATAGGATGTGATCAGGATCATGATGCATTGATGAGCAAAGCAAAGGACTCCTGATGTGGAGTAAAAATAAGCAAATAAGGCTCTGAAAATAATCTATTATAGAAGAATTCTTTTGCTGCCTTGTTTCACTTTCTATTTTAATTTTGTTTTAGCCACTCATGACGTTTGCCCTCAACAGCCAATTCACATGTCCAGCAACCCACGAGCATATCTCGGTCAGCAACAAGACGAGCCTGACTCAGGGGAGGTACACCAGGCGACACAAACAGGTACTAAAACACCTAGCAGCTGAATCCAAGAGCAAGAGGGTATCTGGCAACAATCAACCCCTTAACAGACTGCATTCCAAGAACCTCCACCCTCTGTCCAAGTAGGAGAAACAATCAAAGACCAACTGAATATGTTTCAGTTTGTACCTCATTTCCCCCTGATATTAATAAAGTATTTCTAAATCTGATTCTGATTTTAGCTTAATGGAGCCAGAGACCGGGAGATGCATAAAGTTGTGAAGTTGCACCAAGTCGAGGTGGAGTGCAGGGGCTATGTGTCAAGCTCAACATCCAGGCTACTTCAAGGAAACTGGAGTGAGGAGACAAGATCACAGGAGATCAATGAAAGACCTGACTGAGACAGCAGAAAGGAGCAGCCACCGGCTATGGCTGAAAAGGAAAGAAGCTATCTGGGCTACAAAGATGTCAGGCTAATCACAAGACGCATCCAGGCTTTATCAACTTGTCGCTGGCATGCCTCAGCAGAGGGTGTCTTGTGATAAAAGGCTTAAACACCTTATGATGCCTAGTAAGAAGATCATTACCTGGTTTCTGTCGCCGAGGAACCACCTCACGGGACAGTTGTGGTGCAGAAATATCAGGGATTGTAACACACCTAGTCTTACCAAGGAACCCCTGTAACCTCAAACTGTACTTTTTATTCATTTATTTTATTTCATTTTATTTTATTTTATTTTATTTTATTTTTACTTTATTCTATTTTTCTTCTATCTTTTTTTTTCTTATTTCTATTTATTTATTTATTTATTTATGTATTTATTTATTTATTTATTTATTTATTTATTTATTTTTTTTTGGGGGGGGGGGGGTGTTGTTTATTTTTTATTTTTTTGTCCCCAGTTTTTAAATCATAATTGTTGTTATTGTTATCATTATTTTTCTATCATTTTATTTATGTATTTATTTATTTTTAATCTTAATTTATTTTGTCCTCGCTTCAGATTTATCCTAAATCTGGCCTGAAAGTCAAGATTCAACACACAAAAAAAGTTTCATAAGAGAAAGAAGAGTTTAATTCTCATGTATAACAGTGATGAGTCACTTTACAGTCATTTATCTATTCCTCCACAGTGATTATATATTCCTCGTACTGTAGCAGGCGTCATGCTGAACGTCTCCTTCAGTGAAGTCGACCTGCAGACTGCTCCTCTCCTCTCTCTACATAAAGGCCAAACTGCCTCCTGCATTAACACTGGATGCTGACATTTGATGCAAATTGTCAGGTGCAGATTTCTCCAATTAGGGCTGAACTGGAGGAAGGAGAGAAGTGGACGTCATGGTTACACAACCAGAGAGCAGGCCCTGAATTAAAGATGCCAGAGAGACAGTCTCTGCTGTCTGAGTCAAAGCTGCACATGATTTAAAGCTGTTATTAGCAGCTGCTGAGTTGGATCACCCCTGTTTTTCATCTCTCAAAGTCACAAAGAGGACGTTCATTTACATGCTGTCAGACCTTTTTTTCAGATTCTTTGTTAAAATGCGTTTTAAATTATTTCAAAGGAGCACAGCAGCTTTCCTCTTGTGATCAGAATACTTTTATCAAATGCTCACTGCTGCTCTGAGGCTACAATCTCTGAAATACATTCTTGTTTCCTGTAAGGTGGAGACGGTATGGAAACGGTTCAGCTGAGTTGAGCTGAGCTGAGGTGAGGGGAGTCAGAGCAAAGCTGCTCGGACAGGAGAGAGCTGAAGCACCGTGACGTTCTCTGCCTATTGAAATGAACTTAACACAGCGAGAGAGCAGACCTGTGCTGCTGGCTGCTGATAAGCTGTGTGTGTGTGTGTGTGTGTGTGTGTGTGTGTGTGTGTGTGTGTGTGTGTGTGTGTGTGTGTGTGTGTACAGCTCTTGTATCTACTGTTTGATTAGTGTTGTTAGGATTGTTGCTATTGAATGTCAGACACATCCCTGCGACGCAACGTTTGGCAGACGCAGACTGAGCGATGTGTCAGAGCTGGCAACCTGAGCTGTGAGCTGTGAGGTGTGAGAGTGTGTGAGAGTGTGTGTGTGTGTGTGTGTGTGTGTGTGAAAGAGAGACAGAGAGAGACCACGTAAATGATGCTTCCAAAGCCTTCAGATTTGGAACTCATGACCTTCAATAGAGTACAGATGAAACCGTTAGGATAAATAACCCTAAGCAGTTTGTGTTTGTTTTGTCCTGGGAAGTTGTACAGGAAGTTGTGTCACAGTTTGTTGTGAGTGGGGCTGCAGACTGTGGCACAGCTGGAGCTCAGAGCAAAATAAGAAGGTGGCCTGAAGACAAAAAAAAGATGAGTTTGAGGTGTTGACTTGGTCTTGATCTATTTGGGCATCTGCACTGCAAAAACTGAAATCCAACTGGCGTTAACACAGTAGATTGTAAGATTCTCGCATAGCTCTTCCTATCCACTTATCAAAGACCTCTGGCACAGTTTATCATGGATAATTAATCAAAATCCTCCAAAAAGTTGGTTTATCAAAGCGAGCTGCCCCCTGGTTTGGCAGTTCTTCGAACACTGCGTGCTCATGGCTGGATCCACCTCTTCCTTTTTAAAATCTTTGGAGGAGAGCCCCAAGATTCGATTCTAGGATTTGTCTTATTTCATCAATAAATTATGTGAAAAGCTGTCAAACACTATGTATCATTTTATGCTGATGACACACAATCATCTCTTGTTGCTCAGCATCTGTTGCACAAGCTTTTGAGTTTCTGGAGTCAGCTTTAAAAGTTGTCCAGTCTTGTTTGACAGCACTAAGGTACAAACACTGATAAAACTTAACTCATGTTGTTTTCTCATTCAAGTGGAGAAGTAACAACTGTTTTAACTTCTCGAGGAAATGAAATAAAGCTTGTCAAAAGCTGGAGATTTAAGAGATTTATTCTCGAGTATGATCTGTCTTTTAAAACATATTGCTAACTTTACCTCCAAACTAAAGGTGAAGTTAGGATTTTATTTTATGAAAATGCTAATTTCCCCTCAGGGCAAGGTAACTTCTTGTTAAATTGACCTTTGTGTCTTTGATGGACTGTGGAAATGCGCTGTATCGACCAAATGTTTACACTCATTGGACACTGTGTATCACAGTGCATTGAGATTTGTTACTGGTTGTGGATGTTTCACTCATCACTGTGACCTGAACTCAATCTCAAAGAGGTCATTTTTGAAGGTGCACAGGTATTTAAGCTGGTTAAGGCTGATTTATGAGGCTGTTTTTGGTTTGGTGTCTTCTTATCTTTATTCTTACCTTCAATGAAGCAAAAGTCACTTTGCCTTGTGTTCCTGTGAGCTCTTTAAACTCTCTGTTCCTCGTGTCCACACTAAGCGTTAAGTGAAATTTCACAACCTAAGGCAGGAAGAGCACACCCCTTCTCTTGTATGCCTTGAAAAGCCAAGGCAGGCAGAGCATCAGCAAAGACTCCCAGTGTGTAAACAAGAGCGAGCACCAGAGAAATTAAAATCAGAATCAGTTTAGTCACATACCTGGTCCGGTCCTGGTCTGAATGAAGTCCTCAGACCCTCCTCTTCCTGCAGCCTAGGTTAAAGCCTGGTGGAAGTAATCCTTCAAGGCTCCAGACTGGTACAGTTCAAACAGTTATTACCTGTCTTTACAGTCTCTAAAGTCCATATTTCTGTCCTCCTCCGCTGCTCTCCCTCTCTCTGATCTATTAACTCTACCTCCTGCTACGGATCACAAACTCAAACAGCTGCAGAATGAAAAAGAAGTGAAACAGGACACTGAGTTTAAGCCCTCCTCATCCTGAGCTGGAAAACATTACCAGTGCTGTGTTAAAGAGAACAAGTACAGACGCTTTTATTGACACTCTCTCTAACAGTCTTTAAAGCTTCACCTGCTCATCCATCAGACTTCAGACACAGTGCATATTCAGACCCTCCTATGTCTGTCTGCAGAATGTTCAGGGAAATATGTGTCTGAGCCCTGGTAGAGCAGAAAGATGCAGGGCTGAGGTAATGACACAGGGAAGAAGTTTGATTTGAAGGATCTGAGGGGAAAGTTTTTAACCTTATCCAGAACCACGGATCCATCACTTCACCTGGTTTATCACTGGATATTCTTCAGCTGTGAGCTATCTTCTCAAAGATTGATATACACAAAAGAGAGTAAAAAACAAAAGGTGTGCTCTTCCCACCTCAGGCAGTGGAATTTCACTGTTGTCACTGATGGCAAGGCAAGTGTGTTTGTATAGCACATTTCTGCAGCAAGGCAATTTGAAGTGCTTTACAGAATTACAAATAAGCACTGAAAAAGTCAGCAAAACATATTAAATTAAACAATAAAAAATCAATTCGAAGAGCAAATAAATAAAACAAAATGGTAATAAAAAGGTTAAAATACATGTTTTGAGACATTAGCATCAAAGTCATAGTACAGAGCAGCCCAATAATGAAAAATATATATTGAAATGATTTGTTCGAATATACTAACAAAAGGCAGCTGTAAAAAAGATGAGTCTTAATACATATCAAAAATTATTTTGTAATGTCAAGGTTGGCCAAGCTTCTTTCTATGCGTATGAGAGAGGGGGGAGGTGTGCTCTCCCCGCCTAAGGCCGCATTTCCACCAAGTGGTTCAGTTGGATTAATCTTGGAATGGCATATATTTTGTGGCATGTGGCAGGTCCCTAAATTACTGACCCATACTACCCACTTTTTAGTGCCCTTTTATTGGGGTGCCAGACAGACAGATCCAGAAAGTGGAGCTAGAAACACTGCATTCAGCCAATTGGTTGACAGAGGAGCCACATGCCAATCACAAAGAAGACAAATTGCTGAATGTCTGTCATTGCTGCCCTTCTTTTTTTTTTTTTACTGTTTCCCGTTTTTCTTCTTTGTTGGATTTATTAGCGAGGTACACTGTGTTGCGTTGCTATGTTGTCAAGCTATCAGGTAGCTGACGCGGCTATTGGCAGCCACCTTACACAGCACCTACCAAGAAGGGCACGGTTGGTTGTGGAAATGCAATAAGGATCAGGCCTTATCGTTCCAACCAGTACCAAACTGTTCTGATCCATACTGAACCACTAGGTGGTAACAGGGCTTTTGACACCCCTATAGGTAAATGGAAGGTCATGAAACTCCCAGAACACAGTGATACTGCCAAAAATAACTTACTGCATTTAAATGATGAATTATTTTTCTGTGAGAATAGTCCTGATGGAAATAATAATATGTGGAATATAATTCAATAGGCTTTAGTGGGATACAAAGATCATTTTAGCTGTATCGAGACGTGGTAGGGTATGACGCAAATTCGCGACAACAGGCATCAAGGGGTTAACACATGGTGACCCTTAATCTCTTTGGCATGTAACAGAGGAAAAATAACAGGACTGGGACGTCCCAAACTATGCCACCATCAGAAGTATTATAGTGTTTACACTCTGAGATGTTCTTTTCCTAGTCTGCTTAACAGAGGAACCCTCCACTTGGAAACAGGAAGTTGCAAAGGACCGAGGGCTTCAAATTATACAGCTTAGGGCTGTCGACCAAGCTGTGTGAGAGGTTTGAAGTAAAGACATGATGTTTGTGAAGTGCACTCACTGCTCCGTCTGCTTTACTTTCCCTCCGGCTGCTCTACATGCTCCACAAATAGAAATGTTCCTTACAGAGGAAAAGAAAAGGGGCGATGCTGCAGCCGAGTGTCTGGAGATATTACAGACAATAAGTGTAATGATCAAACATCCGGTCCTGAGGGAGAAGAGGGAGCAGAGAATCATGCAGTCGGTAAAGTCATCATCTGTGTACAGGTTGAGCTCCGTGTTCTTCTAACAGGCCCGGTGCAGAGCTTATAAAGATCTTAACTCTCTCTACAACAGCATCTCCTGCGGCCTCATTACCAATATCATATAAATACACAGCCCGGGACCTTGATTTGTTCAATAATTCAGCTGCAGTTTCTCCTTTCCTCAGACTGCCACTGCCAAAGGCAAGTCTGCAGGATGGTGCTAATACACAGCTCCTGAGGGGGAGAGCAACTGCATCAGGCAATTAGATGAATACATCAGAAATCACCACTGGAGCAAATCCACTGCAGGAGGATATTCCCCCAGAAGTATACGCTTTTTCTAATCAAATTAACGAAACATCCAGCATGTTAAAAAGGTTAGAGCAGAGGAACGTGGTTTCATGAAAACATGCTGACAGATGATGACGGGGAAAATCTATAGGTGCATAAATAAATGTAAAACAGACGTTATCACTCAACCAGGAGGTCTGTCATTGATGTGTTTGAGATGAATGAGGTATCGATCAGAAAGACGTTGATTCAGAGACTGATGCTAAGCAGCAAAATCACCAATAATGCAAAATGCTCATGCAGTGTTTTACCATACCAGCGGTCCAGTATGGATCGTTACAGTTTGGTATGGGTTGGTCCGGTAAAGCCTGATCCTGTTTGTGTTTCCACAGCCAACCATGCCCTTCTTGGTGGGTGGCGTGTGCGCCTGATGCTGATAGCCAAGTCTCTTAATGTTGTTATTTCATATCCATTGCAAAGAGGTGCTGGGTAGCTGGTGAGCTCCAAGGTTAATCCCAATCCTGTCTGTTTTCCCCATGTCTGAGTTTGTCCTCTTATATGTCTTGGAAGGGTTGTAACTGAAATGCAACTTCCCCTCTGGGATCAATAAAGTATTCTGATTAGAATTCATAAACTACCCATGTAGATAGAAAACTAAGACTATTTTTTGTTTCCAGAAACTTAAAAAGTATGTTTTTTTTTCTTTGCTTTACTTGATACTTGAATCAAAGTTATATGATGCTTTTTAAGCCATCCTCCAAAAAAATAATTTAAAAAATAGATAAAAACACTCACTCAGTTTGACATTTTGAAAAGTTTGTAAACAAATTAGTGCTGTTTTTTCAAAGGGGTGTTTTTCTATCACATCAAACGGCAACAGCCCTAAGCCGTGAAGACTGATTGACATGGACAGACAGATCATTTGTGTATGATGCATGGTGGATCGATGAAATAGTTGAGGATTAGGACAGGATTTTTCAAAAGAAGTGTTCAATAGATTTTTGATGAGACACAAAACTTGAAAACAGGATGATTTCAGTGCAACCAGGACATTTTGTTTATTAACATAATGTCAGTTATGGGAGAAATTTACAAGATACTTCAGTGATACAGAGATATTCCCATTGGGTTTATCGTAAGAATTCATCTCAAACACCAAAGTGAATAATGAACTATGATGATGCATCATTTGAATTTGAAAAATATTATTTTAAGCTCCTGTGGTCAGATTTACAGTTTGTTTAATGTTTGAAGTACTTCTTCACCGATTCATCATGAACACACGAGCAGACCTTTTATCTCCTGATGTTTGAGCACTGAAAGAAAGCCTGAGATCTCTGATTCTTCACATACCAACGTGTTTGTGGCGTACGTCAATGTCCTTGGGTGAAAGCACGGGCTTCTTTTCAGTGTGCAATGTTTCTTTAAGTGCATATACCATCAGAGGAGGGGGGAGGAGAAAAGATGAGCCAAGAGGAGGTAGAAAGAAAAAGATAAAGAGCCACTTCATCCTGCCAAAGGCGATTAATTAAAAGAACCATCTGCACTCCGATAAGTTTCAGCAGAAATCAGAAAGTCGGTTAACTTTCTATCTGCTCTTTGCTTCTTTAATTACAGACATGTCTCTTCTCATCCCATCTCCAGCCAGATCTGGATCTACCAAAAGTTTAGGAGTGTTTGTTTTTGCAGAGTTTATAGGCACGTGTGAATAATTCATGTCTTCCATCGACTTCTGTCAGTGACCAAAAGGAACTGCAGAAACATCGATTGAAGCACTTCTTCTTCTGCTCCAAACATACTTCCACACCTCGAAGAGCCCTTTGCCGAGGCGGGGTATTCTCACAGAAACAAAAAAGGCAAAGCTCTCTCTTAAATATTTTACTTTGACCTGCATTTGAACTAATTTTAGGCGTTTTTCAGACGTCCACCTCCACATCCGTCCCCACACTTCTGGTTCATGTCAGAAGTCAAAAGAATGAGATGAGTGATGCATTCATTAGCCGTTGGAAAAACTCACAACTCAAATTAAGAGTGGCAGATGTTAAACAGCGCAGCGTGGAGTCAGACATTAAAACAGGAAACTGGCAAAGAGAAAAGTGACACATTAAGGAGTCATACACAGGCCTAAGACTTCTCCTTGTTTCTTAAACACACCTGCAGACTACAGACCATCAGAGAACCAAAACCACTCATCATTGAGTGGGACAACCCTTGACTCATTCACATGTCACTCAGCAACCATAGGATGACATCACAACCACCAAAAAGATCAGCTAATAGCAGCTTGAATGAAGCACGGCCAGATCAGTTCAAAACAGACCCCTAGAGGTCCGCAAGGCACCTATAGGCAAACAGGACTCCCAAAGGAAAGTGGCTTCTAGAGGCCAACATGCCCCTAAAGGCTAGCAAGGCTCTTAGAGGCCCAAGGGGCTCTTGCAAGCCCAAAAGGCACCTAAAGGCTGGGCCCCTAGAGGCAAAGGGGCCCTTAGAAACAAACAGGGCTCTGAGAGGGCAGCAGAACTCCTAGAGACAGGCAGGGCTCCTAGGCCAGAGGTGCTTCTAGATGCTGATATAGCTCCCATAGGCTGACAGGGTTTCTAGAAGCCAGAAGGGCTCCTAGAGGCCAGGACGCTGGGGTTTCTACAGGTAGATGGGGCTCAAGTCCTGTGGAGCTAGAAACAAGTCCTCCATCCATTAGAAGCAAAGAAAGCAAACAAGAGCCAGTCCGAGGATTGACAGAGACCATAAGGACTGGACCATAGAGCATTGGACCTTAGAGGATTGAAGTAAGGTTATCTTCCCTGATAAGTCCACTTTTAAGCTTTTGTGGTCTAATTGTTGGATGGAGACCTGTAGAGGCCTACAAGCCACAAAAGCTCATGCCCACTGGCTGTGGATTGGAGAGTATCTGAGCAGATCCAGGTCTTTGCAAAGTATAAATGAATCAAACCATGAACAAGGTCACCCTAGAAGAGAAGCTGCTACCCTCTTGTCTGACCCTTTTCTTCAACTCTGAGGATCCATCCATGACACACAGCTTGCTAATCAAGATGTGGATAAAGGAGATCAAGACTCAGACCAGTCTCCAGACCTAAACCCCATTTTGAATGTGATCCAGAGGAAGATAAACTTTGTCACTTGTTCAGAACCCTTTCAGGTTGTCTCCACGACAACAGACGTGGCCTTGTCATCATGAGATGGCAGAGACATTGTTGAGTTTGGGTGGAGACGAAGTCCACGGGCTTACACACACACACACACACACACACACACACGCACACACTGCATGCACACCTCTCAGTGTCTGTGCTGTGACGCCTTCCCTTTCTGACACCCTTACCTCTGACACATGTGCAAGTCTCACAGTTTTGTTGTGTCGGTTATTTATTTGCCTATGTGGTAAGAAGCCTAGTCTGATCTTTGTTTTTTTGTTTTTTTCCCTCTCTTTACCTCCTGTACTCTTTTTCACATCTAATGAAACAGGGCGCTGGGCACGCTGACGCCTCCCACTTCTCCTGCTACTGTCTCCCCATGTTATATGTCACTGTCTTTTTATGTTCTGGAAAGGATGAAACTAAAATTGAATCACCCCCCGGGGATAAATAAAGTAGTCTGAAATCTGGAAACAGATGGTGAACCTTTGGCCTCTATTGATCCACCTGCACAGAATCGTGGCTCTTTGTTTGTCTGAAACAACAACATTAAACAAATTTCATTAAACTCATTTATTGTGTTGCTAAGTTCACTAAAAGCATGCAGCACTCTGTGTTTTACTGATGAACCTGCAAAGCGGTCTGACCGGAAATCTCAGTCCACAAAGAGGAAATTACACACTGTGAGTGAGTTTGAATAACTGGAGTAACAGTTTGAAAAAGCTGCTTTTATATAATTTCTGGTGTAGAAATAACATCTCTGTTTGTGTGAAAGTGTTTCTTCGACCCCTCATGGTGCCTGAGTGTGTTCAGTTGGTGTTAAGAGGCCTCCTCCCCTCAGCAGCAGGCAAGCTGTTGAGTTTCACAATTCCACAGACAAACCGCTCCCCGCTGCACTCTACAGTTTTGTTTTCCCGCTGCTGTAGCTCTCTGAATCTTTACTTTTTCATATCAGAAACAGAAACAAAGCGGCTTGCCATGTGGAGTCTGTCTCGTGCTCCAGACATGAAACAACCTGCTGGGACGAAAACTCCTCTGACGAGTTTCAAACTTTCAAAATCAGATGCTCAAACTCTTAATTTACTGCATTTTCTTCTTCTTCTTAAAATTAAGTAGTACTGAACAAAAGTCACCTCACATGACCCCGATAGTCCTCCAGAAACTCCACGTTAACATCACTGAAAGCTGAGAGAGTCTAGGCCTCCCGGCTGCTGTTAATTAAGACTCTGGCTGCAGACTCAATAATGAGCTGTCTTTACGTGGTCAGGAGTTAATATATGTGATACTGTGTGCTGCTTTCTATTGAGCCACAGCTTAATGAAGGACTGGGATTATTCCTTTTAGTTTGCTGGATCTTTCTGTCATTCTGATGCACTTTTTTGCAGATTTGTGTGTTTAATTATAGGATGGAGAGCACAGAGTCTGAAGGACGACGGGATGTGTTTGTCAAGTTTTAATTGTAATGAAGTTTTGCTGAGGATTAGTGTATTGTTTGAGGTTCAACAGAAAGTAAGAATGAATTTAAAATGACTTTAAAAGGTGGAGTTTCAAAAAGTGGAGTGATTCAAAGGTTCTTCTTGGGATTAAAAAAAAAGGCTGCACTACCTAATTATTAGAAGTAAGTGAGTTAACTGGTTGGAATTTTTAATCAGAGCCTTTAATCAGGCATTTGGCATTTTAAAATTATTAGCATAGTCTGGTTCAATGCTAGTTCAAAAACAGTGTCTGAGAAATCACTTTCCATATTTGTCTGTAACCTAAAAATTTACAAGGCTATTTACAAGTCCGAGGAGCTTTGTCCAGTCTGCAGTTTGTGATTACAGAAAGTTCACCTCTGCCGTTTCAGAACATTAGAGCATCACCATAACACCATCAGAACATCAGACGGCAAGCAACAAAAATACTCATATTCACGATTTATAGGTACAAAATTTCTGATAATGGGTTAAAATTCTCTCTGAATCACTGCACAGGAATATAAAACATTGGGAAATTTTTAAAAACATTTTTACTGTCCTAAGTTGTATTACCTTGTTTGTAAAAAAAAAAAAAAAAAAAAAAAAAAAGAGGAAGGAAAAAAAGGGGGAAAAGACAAAAACAAAAACAAAGAGCAAACAGAAGAAACTTGGCTTTAAAACTGTGTCAGGAACAAAAGACTACATCCATTTCCAGATTGCGATAATTATATAAATACCTCAAATGTATGATTGAGAAAATGCAGATAAATGAATAAATGACCCTCATGTTTTATTAATATCTCCTCTCTGACTCAGGGCCCAAGTTTTTATTTTTATTTTCAGGTAACTCCAGTTTCACTCTGCGTCAAAGTCTCCTGGCGTCTCTTTGTTCTCTCTGGATGTCGAGACACGGTCAAAAACAATCACATCTCCACTCCAACAGTTTGACACCCACAGCACCTGCTGTACTCTGTCCTGAAGCTGCACCTCGCTGTTTTATCACACTTTCCCTCTCTGACACATTCACACGTCTAAGTGTCTGGCTTCAACCTGCAGCTGACGACCAATTAAAGGCTGATGTGTCATTTTTAATGAGCTGTTCAAAAATATCGCTTTGAAGTTCTCTTTGCAAGAAAACACTCGATTACCAAGACTTCTTTTTGTTGAGGTCTGACAGGTCGCACTGTCACTCTTTTATCAGAGTAAAAAAAAAATTGTACAACCTTTTTGTCAAGCTCATTTTGAAGTCAGAAGTCGGATGCTAGGTCTCAGGCATCTTGTGGGTTTCTCACCCATGCATCAAGATCTAGAGACCTAAGCCGTCTGACAAAGGATACTGATGAAAAAGCTTTTTGATATGACAGGGAATGCCAAACCATGCAACTTCATTAGAAGTCTGCTAGCAACATGAAGTTCCATGTGACTCCCTCCCTGACATTCACAGAGCAGTCACCACACAAGCCAAGCACAAAAAGGAAGCTGAAGATAATCGGCATCTACTTCATGAGCACTCTGCCAGGAGAAGCTTCCTGAATACCAACAAAGTCCTGGAGACCATTTCAACTGTTGCCACTAAACGGTACAGGTGATGGAACAACCTTGGCAGCCAGATGACTAGAAGGAGGGAGAGACATCACCCCCAGTGAGTGCCCCGCTACAGGCCACAACCAACCCTGAGCTGTCTGGAAAACCTTAAACCGCATCCACGTTGAAGAAGTGGAAGCCAGCGACATCTGTACGCAGATGAGGAGAGTCCTAAACCATGGCGTACATCATGAGCTGTGGCAAGGCTCCGCAGTGTACCGAAGATGACCTGGCCGAGCTCGCCTGCGTCAGCCACTGCAGGGACGTGATATGAAGATGGCCGGATAGTCAGACACGATGAAGAAGAGTCCTGAATGTGGAATCATGGAGCTGGATGGCTGAATTCATCCTGGATGATGAGTTTCATTTTTGTTGACTCCCATGAGCCTCAGAGTCTCCTACTTTCTGATCTCCTCACCTCTGTCTCGCTTCTTCTTTTGCTCTCATCTGTCATCATCAACGCTCTCCTTTTCCTCCTCTCACTCTGTCTGACTTGCTCTTATGAGGCTCCGTCTCACTCTTGTTTTTGTTTCTGCTTTTCAATCCTTCACTATTGATGTTCTCTCTCCTCCTTACTCCCTTCTTCCTTTCTCCTGCTATCTTACTGTTTTGTTTTTCTGTTTTCATCCTTCACCTCTCTTCTCTTAGCCTCCTCCATCCTTCACTTCCTCCTCTCTCCTGATCTTTACTGTCCTCCCTCCCCCTCTCTCAGCCTCCACAGACACAGATAGTGAAATATCCTGGTTGACAGAGCTGAGCAGTAAATCCTGCGCTGACCTCCCACTGCATTTAAATTCTCTAATCTGGTGACAAAAAGACTGAGGCGAGAGCTGGTGCCTTCTGGGAAAGGTCATATTGCTAACTAATCTGCGGCGTGCTCCTCTCCCTCCATCCTCCCCCAGCTCCGCTCCGCCCTGCTGTGCTCTCAGTGTTAGCTGTGTCATTGCTCTCATGTCTGGAGGTCACTGTACTGCGCAGAGCGACCTCACAAGTTTTGTGTAGCAATTAATTAGCGTCAGCGTGGCCGGCACATATGGGCCTATTATCATAAGGCCTCATGGGAGGATATTTCCTGCTCCCATTATTCAGCGGGATGTGACAGGACGGCTTTAAAATGCCAGCAGGCTTCTCTGTCACTCCTCTGTCGGTCCTGTAGTCACAGCGCAGATGAGCAGAGAGTGTCTGGGGCTATTTTTAACAGCGTTTCACTCCACGCATTCAGGGCTTCATTCAGATCTGTTTGTTCGGCACGCTATGCAGCATCAGGCCTCCTCAGGTGACCTATTTTTACTCCCCTAACACACCCTGCCTTTGGACATGAGCTGGTTGGATGTGTATATTTAATAACAGGCTGGATGAAGGAAAAATTCACACAAGCGTTTGAGGTCTGTGCTTTAAGACGTTTTAAAATCACGAAAAGATGAAGCACTTTCTCTTTTTGCTTTTATTAAGTCACCAAGTGTTTTCTTTGTCTGTTTTTAAGTCTTGATGGCCAAAACACACCAGATCCATTAGGTTTCAATTTAGTTCAAGACTTTTATTTCTGCAATATACTGCAACAGCCTATTGATTTATAGAAAGCAGATCAAGCAGGACAGGAAGTTGTGTTATGAAACCAAAAAAGGAGAGGATCATCATTGAGGTGGGAATCAAGGGAACTCCTGGGTCTGTGACTCCAGCTGTAGGTTGTGAGGTTCTGGACTGAGCACGCAGCCAGTGTAAGGTGACGGAACATGAACACAGATCTGCTGTGAGTCTGGTGTAAAACCTCAAACCTGTTGACTCTTGGTCTGGCTCTCCTCATTACCTTGGTCAAGCTAGGCAAGCCTAATACCATCTGTTGTTGACAGGTTCTACTTTGTTTTGAAAGTTACAGGATGTTTCAATGTGTTTTCTGGGCACAACTTCCTGTCCGGCATGATCTTTTTGCTTCTGCATCCGACTAAAATAGAAGTCCATGTGAGCCTGGGACGATAAATTTTGCTGGCTATATTGTCCCGCAAAAATTGTCAATATTATTGACAATATTTTTGAGAGAAAATTAACCACTAATGTAAAACTAATACATCATAATAATGCAGTACACCCTTTAAAATGCGACTTTTTTTTTTTTTTCATAAGTATTAGAACAAACGAACCCAGGTGCTGAGAGCAATGCACAGGGTGAACCCTCTAGTCATCTCTGGGATCCAGAGCCCCCAATCCCTCTGCCCCCTGTCTCTGGAACTCCCTCCCACTGGACACCCGTGACATTGACTCATTGATTATTTTTAAATTCTGCCTCAAAACCATCTATTCCGACTTGCCTACTCAATCTGACTGTCATCTGTCTTATCTTTTGAATCAATTTCTTTAAACTTTCATTTACATACATTTTTGTTTTTTAATTTTTGTTGAAGTGTTTTTAAGCTATGTTTTGTATGCTGTCCTCGGGTGTCTTGAAAGGCGCCTTGAAACAAAATGTATTATTATTATCCAGCCTGTTTCGAGGCAAAAGATGAGGGAAACAAGCACGCATGCAATACAGTGAGGCCAGCAAAATTGTTGAGTTAATTTCATTTATCCTCTGATTAATGAATTTATTGACTATCAACCTAGACCTACGTCCATGTACCTGATCAGGAGGTCTCCAGTCTCCTGAGCAGAGAATACAGCAGGTCTCACTCACAAAATCCTACAAATTCAGGTTACATCAGCGCCAGAAAAGCTGCTTCTTTGTGTCTGGATTAAGAATCAACTAATAAAGTATCACAGTTAGGGGTAAGTTATTAAGCAGGAGTTTTTTTATTTTTGTGATTGTGCTCATGGGAAGTGCAGCTTTCATGCAAAGCGGTCACCAGAATCAACACATTAAATCTCCTTACTATGCCTTTCAGTTATGGATAAGATCGTTTTTCTTTATTGCAGCTTGACAATAAATTCAACACATAACTTCTGGACTCTCACTTTTTGTTCCTAATTAATGTTGTAATGCACTTTTACAGTCTTAATGTTTTGTTTTAACACATTTTTATGTGTCTGTGAAGATCTTAGAGTCGTGTCTGAAAGGTCATGAATAAATAAATGCCTACTTTATGATCCATCATGCATTTATGGCGTGTCTGGAACACTTTGTTAAAAAGCTTTGAAGAAATCAGATTAAGGACTTATGGGAAATATATTATATTGTTCTGTTTTTATGCTTCTGTTTTGCCCCTCTGGTGCCCCCTGTAGCATTTTTTGCATGCATACAAGCTTAAGTATGACATGGAATGTGAAGTTCTACTGTACAAAAGGCTTGTAAGCAGATACATTTGCAGAGTTACTGAAAATCAATTGCTCAACCTTTTCAGCACCGCGGACAGCGACACTGACATTCTCTGAACTTTCCTCTTGTCTTGGAAGGAGTCCTATAGAAAGTTTCAGCAAAGTTTAGATAACACCTTTATAAAGTTATCATGTTTGCCTTTTATTTTATTTTTTTAAAGTGAGGGTTTTGGAAGAATGAGTAGCAAAACAGGAAGCAAGGATTTTGTGCTGCAAAGGTAAGAGAGCTGAGGGAAACACATTCATTTTTGTTTCTTCAGACTCTGTTTCCAGGAACTGTGGATTGAAGCAGTTGTTACCTATTTTATCATTACGATTCAGGTTCTTTTAGTTTGAGAGGGTCCACACCCCTGCAGGGTAAGCGTCTGTTTTTGTGCGCCCAGTCTCAGTCAAGAGGATTTGGAGTTGGCATCTTCTTCTTTCCATTTTCTCAGGAACAAGATTCCCTGCATCCTCCTCCTTTTCTCTCCATAATTTATTCCCTGCTCCTCCTCTCCATCCCTCACCCTCACCTGTTCTCCCCCCCTTGTTCCCCGGCTCTCTGCGTTCCTGCATGTATTGTTGGCACCGCTAACAGGCTTTTGGAAGTGGCCTTCAGAAGCAGCTGGACGGCTGCCGGAAGCCTTTGGAGAGCTGCCAGGCCGCCTCTCCACCTCCTCCTCTGCCTGCACACCTCCACTTCTCCTCCTCCTCTACACATTTTAATCTCTCCTTTCCCTCTGCCATAGGTCCTCCATCCTCTCTTTATCCCTCCATCTCTCTGCGTACTTTAAACTAATCTCTCCTCTGCACTCGCTCACACCTCCCTGCCTCTTCCAGAATCTGTGATGATATTTATGCATGGTTTGAGCCTTTCTGTACAGACAAAAACATCCATTTTAATTCCACGATGCTGGACAAGGATGCTCTTTAGTTTCTGCTCAACTTTGCACCATCAGGGTATTATATTTTTTAATCACAATGCCTCTTTCTGAGCTCCAAAACGGTGCACAACATCTGTTCTTATCTTATTAATTCTCACTCTTATTCCAGCTCTCTGTGTCCTTCCAACTCCCTCATTTCTGTTTCTATTGTTATTTTTATTTGTTATGTTTTTCAAAAAACACATTTCTGTACTAGCCTTATGAATGCCCTTTTTATCTTTTTTTTTTCACAAACAAAGTAAAAATCTATTGTTTGAGCAGGGTTTTGGTTTTTATTGTCCAAATTTATGGACTGGTAAACACTTCTCAGTTTTTCTTACAGATTTCTAGAGAAGACATGCATTTCAAACACAATAACTAGAATCTTTAACTTTCTTCTGACTCAGGTTTCTTTGACTTTTGCAAATACATCACCTGTGACTTACTGCATTCACTCCTAGATAGTGAAATGGATGACTCTGGTGTACTTTTCAATCAGAGTACAGATGTTAACATGCAGTCTCATTCTGTAGTGGTTTGTCAAAGTCTTGCAGGAAGTTTTTAAAGGTTTTACAGTAAATCCAAACAAAGGCAGAACAGCATGTTTAATATGCACAACAAGGGTTCACAAACTTTTTTCAGTTCTGACTGCAGGTATTTTTGAGTGAACAGGAAATGTGTTTTCTTTAAATCCAAAAAGTCCAGGTTATTATACCAAAAAAAAAAAATGTCTTTATAAGTCTTTAAATACATATGGGGACCTGTCACCCAGGGTTTGCTGACTTGACTACAACACTGCACTGCTGATGCCTGTCCAGCCAAACTTACATTTTAACATGGACCACCCTGTCAGAAGTGCTAATACTAAGCATGCAAAAAGATAAATCTGCTGGTATGGCTGTGCTTTGGGAGCTCCCTACCTTTTCACATGCTAACATAGAATTTCAGAGGCAGGGAGAGCACACCTCCCCTATCTTTCATGTCTATACATGAAAAGCTGGTAAAATTGTCAGCTGAGCTAGACAAGCTGGAGGTTCAGACTTTCAAAAGCCATGCGTGCTGCTCCCGCTCTGACTGGTGTTTTGTTGAAGACTGAAGGAATCCTTTGGGGACTTTTCTGCATCAAAAACTGTAGCAAGATTAACTGTCACCCTCATGTGACCTCAAAAAAAAAGTGAAAGTTCACACATCATCCACGTGACTTTGAGTTATTCTGCCCCTTAGCAGTAAATGTGTTTCTTTTGTCAGTTTTAAAGCTTAACTTTTCCTCCTGCCTGTCCGTGATGACTTTGTCCGGCAGCTCTGCTCGGCGTGTTTGCTCCTTCATGCGGCTCATTCAGGATCTTCAGGGGTTTCCAGGCTGGAGAAATGTCACGAAACACCCCAAACACCAGCTCACTCCATAAAGTGAGCAGCTGAAACTTTTATGTCTCAACCTGCAGCTTGAGCAGAAGGTTCTGGCAGCTCCTGTCCCGTGGTGAAATCGGTGCTTCTGTGTGTTTTCTAACGCAATGTTTGGCAATCAGGGACCTGAGGCAGACATGCAACCTGTCAGTCAGAGTCTCGTCTTAAAAAGCTCATTCTTCCTTTCTGTGTCGTCCCTCTCTGCCAGATTCAGTCTCAGCTTGCTCTATTTTTAACCCTAATGCATCTTTTCCTTGAAGCTTGTGTTTTAACTCTCAATGCACAAAAACCTGCATTTCTGGTTGCCCCTGCTGTTGCTGTTTCACATTTTCAGGCTGGAAACCGTCAGATGTATTGGGTGACCCTGTCTCAAAATAACTTGATACCGGTCTGTGCAAAGCTTTAACTCCAGAGTTATAGAAAAAAATATGCGTTTCCACCATTAGAATTCTTTTCAAAATCATGGAAACCTGTTTTTTTTTTTTTTTTTTTCCTGGAAATCACAAGGATTCAGCGCCTTTGAAGAACAAAGCTCGAGAAAAAGGGAAAAACACAAACACAGGTGCTCGGGGGGAAGCGTGTGCTCATGCTCAAACACAAAAACACAGAGGTGCAGGGGGGAGTGCTGAATCTGAGAGAGACTTGTCAATGTTTACATCCCTGGAGAGACACACTGCTTCTTTTTATTCCAGTTAACTTTAAGAGGAATGTGAGCTCGGTGGTGTGTTTGTACAGTAACTTAAAGTCAGATGTTGAGGCATTTTCATCAAAATGCATCCAGACCTGAAAACTCTGCATACGCAGTCACATAGTATCATCATCATGCATCAACCAGTTCTCCTATCTAAGTCACAGAAAAGACACTTTAGTGTCACAGCACCCCGATGGATGAACAGGATGCTCTCGCTCTAAATTTCATTTACTCAAAGAATCCAACAATGGGGAAGTCATGTGATTTAGACTGTTGTTTAAATAAACTGTCTTCAAACTGACAGCAGCTTTGAAAAGGACATACATTTTCACTACACCTAATGTTTAAATAAATATTTGCAACCTCCTTGATTTAAGACATGATCTAGAGGCTAGCTCCTGACCAACTCCGTCATGTTGGTTTAGTCAGTACCTATCACTGATATGAAAGGGAGAGGGTGGTGAGCTTGGGTGACTAACATGAGCCAGAAACAAGACGAGAGAAAGGAGGGAAACTAAATTTGATGAAAGAATGACTTGTTTTAGTGAGTGATTTGCACAGATGATTTGTTTGTTTTGAACAAATCGTTCATGAGCGACACATCACTAATAAGTGAAGACCTCATCATCTCAGCAAATCTGGTGAAGACCTGGTGCTATTTGAAGAACAGAGTGTTTTGATCAGATTCAGAGATTTCTACAACATATAAATATGAAGAGGTTTGAAAACCTGCACGCTCAGTCTGATCATCCAGGATTGATTTCATAAATCTGTGTTTATGATATGGGAGAGCAGAGTACACACAGTTACTTTTGGGGCTCACTGTGGCTACAATTGATTCTTTGTAAATTCACCTCACAATCTTTTAAAGCTCCAGAAGTTTCTGAGTTTTCAAATTCGATTGAAATTCAATCCATTGAATAACCCAGTTTCAGTATTTTTAGATTTAAAAAGCTCTTTTGCATCCCATCCTGTTTTTTTTTTCTTCCTTTCACTTCCTCAAAGCAGCGTCTGAGCTCCTCTGAGCACATGACGACCCAGAATACAACAAAGTTTGCTGATTTGCATTTTCCTGCTGCAGGATAAACAACAACTTTTAAATGTGACAGGACAGAAAGTCTAAGAGGAAACGATGATAAGCTCCCTAAAAAGGAAAATAAATGCCTGAAAATACAAGAAACATGTCACTAACTGTAACAGACCACACCGCCGTAGGAATGTGCTTCTGCTTCTGTCCAACCAGACATGCAGCCTTACATTCCTGGTTATTGGCAAAGTCGGCATCTGACTCATGAAGCAGTGACTCCTGGGATCTGTGTTGGCTTCTGTGTTGTCATGGATGGAATTAGATCACAAAAATAACTCCTCCAGTCTGCCCTCAGGCTGGAAACTAATCCTTGGATGAACCACCGCCTCGTTTGACCTGATCCTGACCTCATCTTTGTCACCACACTAAAAATAATCCAAGCGGCTTCCTGCTGTTTCAGTCCTTCCAGCAGAAATGAAGATGAAACGGCAGCACACCGGCTGGCTGCAGAACCATTGTTTTCTTGTTAAAGTCACTTTTTTTATTTTACAGTCCATTGGCAGCTAAGTGAGCCGAACGTGTTCCACGAGTCCGGTTAGACGACAGCGTTTCCTGTTGTTCCCCCACAGTCTCTCTGCCTCTGTGTCTATGCCTCTGTTTGATTTTATAAAGCCATTCTCTGTTTCCTTGTTGGAGGGAACACCTGTGAAATCAGTGTAAACGCTTTGGCAACATGACAATATGAGCCACAATACAGCTGAGTGCTCTGCGCCTTTGTTTTTTACTCGCACCAGTTAAACGAAGCCAACAGGAGGAGGCGAGGAGCTCAGCGCTCCCTGAAACAGATGCTGTGTATGCCCAGACTCAGGAGGCGCACCTGTGCTTTCTGCTCCGGTTCACTTAAGTTAAAACTCTGCACCAACACTAAAAGCTGCCCAACAATTACCTCTGATGAGAAAGTTCCTCGTTACCTTAACGTCAGCGCTGCACTCTTGTCCAGTTTTTATGTATTTTGAATATCTTTGGTTTATGGAACAGTAAAATTTAAGCTACGATGAAAAAGCTTGCAGAGTGCTCATTTAATCTGCATATTTATGTTTTCTTTGGATGCAGTAAACCAGCCAGGAAGTGAATAAAAGCCAACAGCAGTGAAATGCATTCAATTAATAACTGGTCCTTTTAGCAGAACAAGTGCTCAGGCTTTAGTGTGTCCCTGAACGTGAAAAGCTCTAAAACAGCTCTGGGAAGACATGAAACACTTCATAAAACTCTTAACATTTCTGGATTTCAAAAGAATGTGTGAACAAGACTAACTTTTCCTTAAATCTCATCAAACTTAAGACTCCTTTCTATCGCACTGCTCCTGACTCAGGATAAATTCACCTGTATCATGTTGTTTGTGACAGACAGCACCTTGCTTTGCTTGGTTCACAGCAGTGACAGCAGACCTGCAACCCATTTTGTCTTACAGTTTTTCAGCCATCCGATAATTCTACTGTGAGGTGAGTGTAAACACTGACAAAACTTTAATTTTTTAATCTGATTAAAGCATCTTCACAAACAGATTTAATTTCCTCAACTTAAACACAAAGTGGCATGCCTCGCCTCCAACAGTTTCTTTTTCCAATTGCTATAATTTATTAGAGAATGACTAATATGTTTTTGTTTTTGTTTTTTTTTATTAGGGCCAATTCAGATACTGATGATCAGTGGGCAAGGAAGCTGATAACCGATATCTGGGGCTAGTATTTGTTTGCAGTAAAAGTAAAAATATTGGCGTCAGAATTTGGAATAATACAAACTCCAACGCTTAACTTTGTTTAAAAGCCATTAAGCGTATGTTTATTAAACAGCTCCAAGTCAAAATATACAGTGGAATGGATTTGACTGGACTGGAATGGAGCAGAATGTACTAGACTTGACTGGACTAGCAAAGAGTGGACTAGCCCGCAGTGGACTAGACTTGACCTGACTGGAGTGGAATGGATTTGACTGAACTGGGATGAAATGGAATATACCAGGCTTGATTAAAATGGCATACAGAGGACTGGAGTGCAGTGGACTTGGCTAGACTGGAGTAAAGTAGACTAAAATGAATGGACTAATCTCTAATTCAGACATAAAGCTTGAGGGCCACACAGCGCAGCACCGGTCACTACGCCGCACTTAGAAACCACTCTAGCTAAACATTAACACAGCAACACCAACGGCTGTGCATGGCTGTTACACTGTGAGTCATTTTTCCCAGAGTGCGCAGCAGAAATGCATCAATCTCTGCAGAGCAGATTGTACCAAACAGGAAATCAGGCCCAAAAACGATCAGAGTATCCAGTAATTTCAGAATAAAGCCCCATGTTCTAGCTCCCAATCATAAATCTCATCCTTGTTTTTCAAATCTACATCACTGACACATGGCCAGATCAGCAGGTCAGATCTAGAGGAAACGGGGGGGGGGGGTTTGGACAAGGGAAAGTTAATCATGTAGGCATATCACATTCTTTCTATAAGGACACCAGCAGAAAGGAGAAGGCATGGACTAAGGGGCTGAAGTTTTGGGAGGGCCAGGTGAGTTTAATATGCTAATTTATTACCATGCAAGCACATTGTCATGGGTGGGATTCATGCAGGAACATGTGGTGCTCCTGGTATCTTGTGAACTCGGGTATCCAGCTGCTACGGGCGCTGCCCTGCGGCGCAGCGCTCACAATGTATATGCGAATTATGGGTAAAACAGACAGAATAGAGGAATGGACTGGAACGGATGAAGAGGAGTGGTACAGATTGGAATGAAAGTGAAAGGAATTAAATAGAAATAAACCACAGTGCTCCACAAGATCAACGTGCTGTTGTTGAGCACAAAGTGGGATAAAACAAAGATCATTACTCACAAACACACACAGCTCTACTTTACATACCCCAACCTGTCCCGCCCCTTTCTTTTTTTTCTCCCGACACCTATGTGACATACTTTATCAATCAAATATGGCACCAATGACCCTTACTGTGTTTCAAAAAACAAAAAAATAAAGTACCGGCCTGAAGACTTAGTTCCAGCTAAACTTTCAGAAAAAGTACCACAAAGAGATCATTAATAACAACAAAACCTTTTATACCCACAAGACTCTCTGAGGGTTTCATCGACACAACATCCTGCTTCTCTAAGAGAATAAAAATGACTCATTGCCTCTGTAAGACAAAAACAGTCCCAAATAAATGCATCTTCCTCTGCTTTTAGGAGTGTTTACTTTAAGATGCAGAGACCAGCAGAGATCTCAGCAGGAAGCTGACTGATTCTTCCATCCCTGAAGAGGAGATGGTGTTGAAACATTATCAACAAACATAACAGAAGCAGCGCTTTGATCTGGGTAAATGACACTGTCTTAATGCAGCTTTTCCTGCAGTTTCAGATCTTAAAACACACAGAAACACACACAGGAAGCTTCCTGCAAACAGTTAATGAAGCCAAACATGCTGGCTCTCTTACCTCAGTGTGTGAGTGTGCTGATTCGGGGTTTCTGACTGGGTCCGGGGGATTTCTCTAATCACCTGAGAGGAGAAGAAGAAGAAAGAGACGGTCAGCATGTGAAGGATGGGTTCGCCCATAAGCTGATCACATCCTCCCTGCCTCATGTTATTATTTCCCAAGTTTCTCCAATTAGGAAGTGCTGATGTGGGATCAGGGCACCAACTCTACCTCCCAGCAGTCATCACTTTTACCGCAGAGAGGAAACAGAAAGAACGGAGGGAGAGGATCAGCAGAATTCCTCAAAAATCCAGAAACTTTGGAGCTCTAAGGACGTCTTTGAGCCCTCCTATTGGTTAGATATGTGCTGCGTGGACCTATGCCGTGTTTTCATGTTAAATCACAGTTGTTTATTATTTCAGCAACGTTGCAGCAGCGTACATATTAAAAAAGTTAGAAACCAATCCGTCAGCCATGGTGGCTTCTCTGTTGTGTTTATGCTGTGGTACTGCGTTTGCTGAAATAAGTCGGCCTCAGTGTTTTATTGGAGTCATTACTGGGAGGTTTCTATAATCACAGGTTGTAGAGGTCGGGATATTTGGGGAGAACAATAGAAGGCCAGACAAGCTAAAAATATGCCTCTTATAGTTGGTTAAAACTCACCAGGCCAATGGCTACAGCGCAGAGAGGCCTATGACATTAAAACCTCTTTTTTATTTGTTCATTTGTATTGAAAAAAGTTTTATCAAAATTTCGAGAAAAAAACAACAAGCATAAGTGGCTAAGTAGGAAAGCTGAAGATGATGACTTTCATTCAATGTTTTGTTTATGCCTGTTTGGAGTTGGCGTGATCACCGCTATCAGTGACCAGTGAATAAAATCACTGGTGCTCATGAATTGGCATCATCATGAGTGCAGCCTCCAGACCAATGTTGTGTATTATTTCACTCAAATTGTGCACACTTCTAGTTGTAATAAAAACACTGGCAAGGTGCATTAGTACTTTATCAACACTTCAGAAATTTCAGGTTTAGACCTCTTAATGTCTTTGGAAAGTGTCTTGAGATAATGTTAAGTACGATTTGGCACTGTATAAAAAATGACTGATTGATTGGTAGATTGATTGATTTATTTATTGATTGATTGGTTACCGATCCACTCTATTGTATGGATTTCCTATAAAAACAGATATTAATATAGAACTTTTAATTTAATATGAACAGATTTTGAGAGCATGTCACTCAACTTTCTTGCTGTTTGCTTAATGTAGTTTTAGCAAAGTTTCCGCTGATAACACACGATATATATATATATATATATATATATATATATATATATATATATATATATATATATATATATATATATATATATATATATATATATATATATGGGTTTTTTTTTTTTTTTTTTTTTTTTTGAGTTTCTTGGTAAGTTATCAAAAGTCTTTCAACTGTCAGCTGTAGTTTCATTACTAACGACTGAAACAGTGGCAGAAAATCTGCTTCTTTTTTGACATTATAATTACTTAAATATTGAAAAATAGCTATTTTACTCCGGTTTTGAGTATAGCCTACTTAAATTGATTAAGCAGCTACTAGGGATATCTCGATCACCTTTTTTTTGCTCCTGATCTGATCCCGATTTTTGTATTTTGAGTATCTGCCAATCCCGATATTTCCCGATCCGATCTTTCAGCAACACATTAGGAAAAAAGAAAAGAAAAAAACTCTTACAAGTTGTCTTGATTTTTTTTAATTTTATTTAAATGAAGGTTTCATTCTAGCCAACATGGATATAGCTTTTTTTCTCCACTTAGTGCAGCATTGGATCAACAAAATAAAGATAAAGCTTCTCAGTGGTGCATCACAAGATTACCTTGTATGTGGGTGACAATAAGGTTGCAATTCCTTGTTTGCAATATTGTTGTACTTGTTATAATGACAAATAAAGTTATATTCTAAAATGAATGATGATGTTCTTTTATACACATTTTAATTAAAAACAAGAACTAAGGCCCCAGGCTTTTTCCGATTCTGTCTCCCCCGATCTCCGATCATCAAATAAATGCCCCGATCCCGATCCGATCACATGATCGGGATCGAATCGGGACATCCCTAGTAGCTACAGAGGTCGGTGCTGCCAGTTTCTCACTTAAGTCCTTAAAGAGTATAGCACTGACTGTGGCCCCCAGTCAATTTGAGACTGCTGCTGGGCCAAATGCATGAAGCTCTGAAGTAAAGTATGCAACCTCACTGCTTTCTTTTTTTTTTTTTTTATTTGCATGATGGATGATGTTTGAGACTGAAAGTATGGTAATTCTGAGGAGTTCAAAGAATTGATTCTTCAACATTTACTTTTGGTGTTATAAAGTCTTCTGGGTGGGGGGACAACACCATTCTTGCAACCTACCACTTCATGCATTTCTGCAGACTGCCACGAAAAGGGTTCAATTCTTGAGACATGAGCTATTTCTCATCTGAAATTAGTAAGCCTGAAATAATGTTAATTGTAATTTCAACAGGGAAATAACCACTAGTGTGCTTGGTTTTACATCATAAATACTCCATCAAATCTTTCCAGACAGTTTAATTTAAGCTGTTTCAGGTTATTATGAGTCACGTCTCAAACCGTAGAACATTTTTATTTGTGCAAACCAGGGGAGAAAAGTTGAAGATAAGAGGCTGTTTTTTCCTCCAGTTAGAAAAGTCCATGATGGATTACAGTGCTGGGAGTCATTTCTACATTTAATAATTTAGCATCAACCAAACAAACATCAATATAAACCCGACAAAAACAATCATACAGCCATCCAAATCCTAAAGCTTTCATGTCAGAAGAAATTTAAACAGCTATATTAATAACCACAATTAGGAATCACTGAGTGCTGACTCAGACGTTACGGAACTTCTGGCTCCACAAGAATGTTCTGTTTCCATTACAGAAAGATTAAGTTTAGTCTGTTCAAAGCAAATCAGAACTAGATTCCTCTGATTTTCTAATACCACAGATAATAGCTGGGCGAAGATCCACTCCACAAAGAAATTTCTGCATCAAACACATCTCTCAAGAACACAGAGCTGTTCCAGACATGGGTGACACACCTGAGCCGAGCGTTTAATGATTCCGATGTACGCCAGGGGAGGAAATGAGCTGCTGGAGCAGGAATTAGCGGCACGACGGAGTAGAGCCTCGCAGCATATGGAGGTTTAAAAATGTGGATGAATCAGCAGTTCTTACTTAACGGCGAGCCATGAAAACGCTTTGGATGCAGGAGTCATTGAGTGTGATAAAGCAGAGGGCATCTCACACAGTGTGGGTCTCTGCATATCTCAGGATGTGTAACTGAAGTTAGTGGGTGTCTTTAAGCGTGTAAACCTGAGTGGATCAGTTTATATGCCGTGCTCGTATATCAAACACCCGCTGCATGGTCACCAGATGGTTCATTATACAGAATGTTCCATTAATACCAGATGAAACCCAATCACAGAGTGCATGGAAGCTTCTACATCAGCTGAATGTTGTCTCTGATTCTTAAATATCACTCAGAGAGTCCATCCAGCACTGAAATGTGAAAGTTAATTTAAGCACTGATGCCTTTATGAGTCTTTGAGAAGTATTAACATCACACTTACTACCTTGACTTATCAAAAAGCAAAGGAGAGCGTAGCAAGCTGCATGGGAGTCAAACAGCTCTGAATACAACATATAATCCCTGTTTGATCACTCCAGGTTGTTGTTTCTGAGTCTAACTCACTGACTGTGGAAGACATTCGACGGCAAAAGTAGAAGCCCTCAGGTTGAGACCATTTTTGCTGGATGCCGGAGCAGAGAGGCATCAATTGGCAAAAAGCAGATTGAGTGGGACAGGAAGTCATGATCTGAAACCAACCAACATAATGAGCAGGGACAGACCAGGAGTCAACAGGTTTGAGGTTTTACAGCCCAACATGAACCAGGAGAGGATCATCAATGGCGTAGGAATGCAGGGAACTCCTTGGTCTGTGACTCCAGCTGTCTGAAGGTCCTGATACATGCTTGACTGAACACACACTGAGAATACAGTTAACACACACTTTTTCACGGACAAAAAATAAATGAGGACTAAACAAAAACTCAGACGTGATAATGAAGACTGTGACGAAAATAACAGACATTGTCATCAACAAACAGTGACGAGACTAAAGTGCTTGGGTCCCAGAGTGGCTCTGGTTAAAATGTATCATGGAAGCTGATAACGCTGTCCCTAGACTGCCTGCACTAGCAGGTCTTTTTTTGCTTATACCCAGCCATCCGTTAACATGATAACACGTCCAAGCATGTGCACGTGTAGCAGTGCTTGTCAGAGGTTCATGAGAACAAGTCTATGGTTCAAACAGGACAGGAAGAAGAGCAAGAGTAGCACTGAAAAGGCGAGAAATAATGTGAAAAACTTAGTAACTTTTTCATTAGTGGGATGAAAAAGGAACCCCAGATGGAGAGGAAAGATGTACGAGAAAATATAACGCTGAGCCTGCAAACGATCATCCAAGTTTTAGTATCGTTATAACATAACGCTAAATTATCTAATAATAGTAATTTAATGCCCTTTTGGACACTGCAAAGATTACGCCGATTTGTAACACATTATCAAACTGGTCACGGGGGACCGTGACCACGTCAACTAACAAGTTGGAGAAAAAATGCAAAATTGAAAATGAATGGCTCATAACAGTCTAACTTGGGGAGTCTCCTGCCTCTCTCAGCTCTCACACACACTCACACACCTCCGCTCCTCCCTCCTGCTGCACTATCACTCACAGCTGGAGAAGCTGCCTTCACTGACTCAACACTGTGGGAACAATGAACATCCACACAAATAGTGTATTGTCTGTCTGAGTACCCTGAGAGAACCCACGCATGCAAGGGGAGAACATGCAAATTCCACTCTGAAAGGCCCACCAGCCAAGCTAGGAATCAAACCGGAGACCTTCTTGCTGTGAGGCTGCAGCGCTAACCGTTGCACCACCGTGCACCATGCACTGTCGTGCCACATCTGTGGAAGAAAAATACTCATCCACACCTTCAAAACATCCAGACTGGTTGACTGCATTTCCTGACAAGGTCACAAACAAAACCAAAGTCCATCCAGCAAGTCAATTTGCATGTTTTTCAAAGAAAACAAAAACAAACTTTGTCTAATTATTACCTTAGTGTGATGAAATTTGCGGACCTCTAAAATGAAGTGTTACCGAATAATGCATAAAAAAACCCCTCAGGTAACACCATTTATCCCTGCAACAGGTGAGGGCTCTTCCAAATCCGACAATGCATCCTCTGTTTTCTTTGATCTGGTTGTTTGTGGATGTTTTTTACTCCTGCACACAATATTTTTTTTTCAAATAAAGAAAAAGTATGTTGTGCTGTTTGTAAAACTACTGACTTATATTTCCGTTTTAATAAGCAGAACTAAAATCTCCCACTCTGCGTTAGAATTATTTGATGTTTTTTCTGCAGATCTGATCATCCTCACCCTCCCTCTCCTCCCTCATGTCCCTCTCCTCCTTAATTTAATTACACTTTCATCTTTTCAGAAGATGTTATTCATCCCCCACACGAGGCTGGCTGCAGACTGAGCTGTGAATACTCCACACTCTCAGTGATGTCACTTTTGTTAATCATTTATTTTCCATTCTACGCAGAGCACCAGAGTAGAGCGGCCATTACACACACCGCTGCCCAATTAGAGCAGGAATGTGAATTAATGAGCAGGTCAGGGCGGGTTAATGAAGGGTGGCGCTGATCTGCTGAGGGCTGAAATTAAAAACTGTATCCTCTGTCCGGATAAAGCGCCATGGAGGCAGCTGTTCCTCTGACTTGCCGTCACCGGTGATATAGCTTCTGTTTTAAACATTCACACAGTGCGGTGCAGTGAAGAGTCGTGTTTTACAGGCTGCTGTCAGCTGGCAGGGCCGACACCTCCTGGACACATCTTCATTTCACAGCGAGGACAGGAAATAAAGGCCTTAGATATGGGAGAGGAGGAGAGCATGTAATCTTCACAACAATCAGTAAAGAATCAGGTTTGTTTGGAGCTTTATGATGAGGCCAATAAACCAGTGAGATCATTTAAGGTTGAGAAGGAGATGAGCATCAAACAAAGCAAAGAGGGAGTTTTAGATGTGATTTTTCTTGCCAAGGTTGTCAGAGAGAGGACTCATGAAGCATAGCAGCTCTGAAGATTCGAAATCTGACCCTGGAAGACCTCTCTGGTATCGATCCTGCAGCCTGCCTTGCTGAAGTCACGTCCCATCATATGAGGAGAGTAAAGTCTGATTCAGGGGGTGGTCAAAGGCCGTAGCAGGATCAAACAAAGGGCTGACAGACAGGAGACTCTGTGAGTTCACATGTGAAACAACTCATGGAAAAAGCATTTCATGAGCTGATTATCTCAGGGGGTAAACATCTTCTATTCAAGCTCCTGTGAGCAGTTTTTAGCTGGTTGAGGTGTACTTGGTTACTCAAAATTCCACATGCACAGAAATGATTAACAATGACCATTTTGTCTACAGGGGGCGGCAAAGTCAACACAACACAAATTTTCTGAACAGGAGCTTCAAATTTAGATAAGTAATGTAAATTATAATCCTGACAAGTTGAGCAACCTAACCCTAACCATCAACATTTATTTTCTAGCTAACAACCAGCCATATGTATCAGTTATTGGGTTACAAATCAACAAAGGGTTAGCCATCTGTTTTCTATCATCAGTAAGTTATGTTGTGGTTAAAGAGTGTGTATTCTGTCTTTATACATTTTAAATACACAAAGAACCAATGCTGGATGTTCATCAGTTTACCACTTTTCTTTCTGCATCCCCAGTTTCCCATGCCTCCAAAATGTATATACAGATATATATATCACAAACTTTGTGTGGGGAAAGATGTACATCAGTTTCAGGCAGTGTTTTTGGTAACAGTTGTAAATGAGGCCCCAGATCTACATTAGATAAGGATTTCCTAAGTTCTTCATGACATATTAAAGGGGTGGGGCCTCAAACACCAAGGTCTGTTCATATAAAACAGGCCAAACAGGCCACTGCAGGAGCCTTAAAGAGACAGTAGCTAAAACAAAGGGTTTTAGACAGAGGCTGAAATAAGGCCTTTTTAAAACACCAGGGAGAGAAAAAAAGAGATAAATTGTTTGGGCTGTAGATCACGTTAAGATACTATGAGGCACCAAGGGGACAGAATAAATACGAAAACACAGCCCCTTCATTATTCTAGGGGGTGTGAATCATGTGCTTTGTTTTGTCAAATAAGTGACCTTTTTTTATTGCATCAAGTTGGGAGTGATACTATGATGACATCAGGAATCTGTGAGTTTTTGTGCTTCAAACTTAAATTGAATCCAATCTATTTTATTTATATAGCTAATTTTCTAAACTGAACATTTCACAAAATGTCAGTTTGAAACAAAGCAATTATAAAACCAAAAAGCAATCACACCAAGAAAGTATACTGTAAGGGGAAATAGTAGCTAAAAGCAATAAACACAAATACTAAAATCAATAGAAATAAATGTCACAAGGAACCACACGACTCACGCAGTGTTACAAGCTTAAGAATAAAAGTGGGTTTCAGCATGAGACTTAAAACACGCCATTCCACACCCGATCCCCTCTGGTTTTAAGTCTCGTCTTCGTTACCATGAGCTGACCCTTGAACTTCAGGGCACGTGCTGGTGTATAAATTTAGAGGAAGTCCGAGATGGACTGTGGAGCCAGTCCATTGAACACTTTTTAAAACAAAAAATACAAAAAACAACAGCTTCCCCGTTGGAGACACTGATTGACAACTGCAGCTTTGACAAACATGCAAACACCGCACAGTTTGTCTGCGGAAGACGATATCAAAACACCCTCATCACGACCAGGAGAAGTCTGCATACATAGTTAAAAGACAAGTGAGTGTACCGCTCAAAGCCTTAAAAAGAGTTTTGCATCTTATGTTTAAAACATTGTTTGTGCTCAGTCTCTGTTTCTAAATTTAAGCAGATATTAGCAAAAAGAGACGCCTACGTCCTGACCTCAGTGACATGCTGTACCTTTTCTTTTAAAGACACCCACTCTCCTCCTGGTTCAAGAGCCAGAATTAATGTATTTGTGTTTTAAAATAGCAGGTCATATTGCATCTGATCCTGTGTGCTGCCAGAATCTGAGCTGAGAACTTTGGCAAGCTAATCTGCGGGGAGGATGTTTGTTTTTTATTCCATTTGGAGCCATTTTGATCAGAAGAGTTGGTGATGAGGGTTTGTCTACATGTTCAGAGCGATGAGACGGAGAGTGAGAGTGGCGTAAGAAATGTCAGAAAGGAGGTGAATCAAACACCTGCAAACAGAAGCACACCTGCACAGCTAACAGGAGGGTCCAGAGGGAGGCTCCACCTCCGCAGAGGAGGAAGTTATTCTAACTGACAGAGGATTGTTTAGTAGAAAACAGGTCTAAAGTTCTTCAGGGAGATGGGAGAGGAGGTTCAATTTCCAGAGCAGGCAGTAGCAGCAGACGGTGCACGGTGCTCAAACAGACCCCGGACACGGCTAACATCCTGGGAGACCCTGAGAAATGAGCTGCAAACCAATCACTGAGCAATGTGCTGCGAGGGTTTCAGGAGGGAAGCAGAGGGTGTCAGGTCTGCAGAGCACACAAGAGACGACTCATGATATCAGGAGAGGACGATATTAGCCCCACACTTTAAGAAGTTTTATGGCTTGAAGTTCAATATTTAGAAACTTTGGTTTAAACTGTACTTTTGTATTGTGTTGAAGTTTTGGAAACAAAGCCACAGTTAAACCTCGGCTTTGGGAATGGAACAACCTGCTGAAATGTTTCTTTAGACACAGAGTCCTTCTCAAAAAGTAAAAAACTGAACTTGTGAAAACAGCGGCTGGCGGCACGACTCAGGAAAATGACTCTACAGCCTTGAGCCGGTGCAGCAGAAGAAGAAGAGGATAAAAGATGTTTTCTTGTGAAGAAGATTTAAGATTTGCTCGTGTGAAATCTCAGCCTTGATAAGCAGAATCCAACGCACAATTTCTTTCAATGTGGATGTTTAATTTTATCACAAAGAAATCTAGTTGACTTGTAAAAAAGAAGTCTCACCTTTGGTTTAAAAGGCTTTTTTATTTTCAGACTTATTTTCTTCAGCCAAATTTCTGCAGGACTCAAAACAACTGAAAACTGTTGAGTAATAAAAGGGTTTCATTAGTTTTCAGGTTTTTTGAGAAGTCGCCAACTCTGTGAGAAAAGAGCCTGAAATGCTTCGATGAGGAGGTAAGAGAAACTTTTAAAATCACCTGGGCTAATGTTTCTTCAGTTTGTTTTTTTTTCCTGCCAAAAACAAGTTATGAGTCTAAATATCTGTTAAAAACAATCTTTCCAAACTCACCATGAAGCAAGGACAAACTGTGGGCAGATGGTGGAGACAATGCAGCTAAAATATATCACCTCTGAAAAATGTGCTCTATAGACCTATAAATGCTCAATGGTAAATACAGATATGTTGTTACTATCTGTAGCTCTGGCGAGACACGAAGAAGAAATAACAACAGCAGAAATGTTTGAAGAAGAACTTAGTAAGTTGGTGAGGAACCTAAAACATCTGTATGATGTTTCTTCACCTGGGCACCAGGATAAACTGATGCAACAAAAACAGCTGGGAGGCAATCAAAAGTTGAGATGTATTTAACGGCTTCACCGACCACTGTCTCCTTCAATGCTGCCTCTATCATTGTCTCTTATGCAAGAGGTACATTAGCAATACCTCCTCCACAGTTGCCATGTTTGTTTTTGAGTTTATTGGCATAAACTTTAGACTTTGACTCTCTTTATTGGTTAACAGAAATGCCAACGTACACTGTAAAATGTAAAATATTACCTTCAAGTTAATACCCAGAATGCCTTTGTCCATTACATTCTTATTTTATTTTTGTTTTTATTTTTTTGTCATCGTAAGTAAGGAGAGCATGTTATGAAATGAAATCCTACAACACAATGTTCAGCTTTACACTTGATTTCAGAGTCTGTGCCAAACGGTATGGTGTAATGTCTACCTTCCATGTTAAGGAACAGGTGTCTGTACCTCATGGCTCAAACCTGACTTTTGAACCCCATGATACAGACCATTTGTCTGGGATATGGATTTATAAAGCCAAACAACAACCTGAAGAATTTAAGGAAATTAAAAAATATAATTTATATAAACAAACAAACAAACAAAAAAAGGTTACCAAAACTGAAACCTTTAGTTGAGTTGAAGTGGAAAACTCTTTCAAACAACTACCTGAAGAAGTTGAGTCAGCTAACATGTCTAAGTCAACTAAATTAAGATGAGGGTTGACACAAGACATTTTATTTAGAAAAGATAACTTCTGTTAGAGATAGAACATAACAATGTATTTTTTTGACCCAACATAAAGTTTTGAGGCAGTCTTTCACATCATATTTTTATGTCAAACAAGTTACATTGAACAGTGTATAGGACGTATAAAGTTTGTGAGCAGTGACTGCAACATCATTTGAAATGGACATCAACATTGTGTAAGTAACGGTAGGATAAATGGGCCTTGAAGTGACCTCTGGACCCTGATATATTGCCTCACACACTATCCTGCTATAACATGCTTGTGTGTGTTTGTGTGTGTGTGTGTGTGTGTGTGTGTGCGTGTAGAGCTGTAAATCCTGATCTGTCAGCGAGCCTCCCGTGTTGTAAAGACAGGACTAATAAACCTCTTTGGGTCCTTCAGCTCTCACAGCTCTGATAACTTATGAGCAGCCAGATCAGAGCTGAGCGCCACGCTGAAGCTCTGCAGAGGAGGCTCCCCTGTGTGTGTGTGTGTGTGTTTGTATGTGTGTGTGTGTGTTTGTATGTGTGTGCGTGTGCGTGCGTGCGTGCGTGCGTGCGTGTGTGTGCGTGTGCGTGTGTGTGTGTGCGTGTGTGTGTGTGTGCGTGTGTGCAATCCTCTTGACTTATGCAACAACCTTACGCTTCAAAATATGACAACCCAAGCACTACTTGCTTGTCCACAGCTGCAGAATCAACTTTAAAGAGTCACAATGAAGGCGACTGAGTCTGACTGGACAAATGTGGCTGTAATGGTTTGGAGCGTTAAGAGCTTTGTTTGCACCAGTGCTCTGACCTCTGACCTCTTCGGTCTCTCAGAGATTTATTTCATTTTGCAGAAACCTGAGGAGAAATGAGATCTTAAATCTTCTGGTCAAAGCCTGCAGGTGCATGAAGAGGCGCTGGAGTGGAAAGTGTGAGTGCAGGACGGCAGTGGCAGGAAATCAGGACCACCAAAATACAAGTGTGTATTTAATGTTATTGTGAGAATTATGCACACAAAATGTGATATCAGTACAGCTTAAGCTGCACGAATTTTGAGAGATGAACAACTCTTTTCAGTAAGTGATTCACTTCAGGTTGTTCACCTCATGATTTGTTTTAAATGAATAGTTTACAAACATCACTAGAAGGAAAGGACAAAAGTCCATGAATTGAGTTGTTCATTATTTCAGAAGCATTAAAGTGTTCAGCAGATGTGAGGACGAGAAATAAACAGATAAGTAGAAAAGCCCTCAGTTGTAAGTTTAGACTCCAGAGATGGAGACAACCAGAGAGGACCACATAAAGTGGCAGGATTTGGTTAAATTCAGGGTCCCCTAATTTATACTAGTCTCAGAGTCTTGGCAGTCTGGGATTGTGCTGAGCATTAATGCATACAGCAACAGGCGCAGGCCCCACTCTCCTCTGACCACACTGTGCATCAGAAACACACCTCATCACAAACCCAAAGGTCAGGCTGCAGGACTGAAACCTCCTCAGACTGCTAATGGACATGCCGCTCCAATTCTGATGCTACTGTGTGGGCACCACAAAGACCAACACCAATCCGTACAAAACAGTGAGGCACGATTTGTTAACTGCAAAGTCCCAGTGACTCCAGTTAAACTCGGGTAATGAAGCTTCCAGCACACTCAGGAGCACCTGCAGAAAGCTACAGGAGGTGAAAGTTTGGAAAGAGGTGGGTAATTCATCATGTGGGCCGTCAGTTTAACCTCCATCAGTGTTGGCGCTGATCCTGTGAGCACCTGTGTTTGCACATGCCCTAAGACAGGTGTGTGTGTGTGTGTGTGTGTGTGTGTGTGTGTGTGTGTGTGTGTGTGTGTGTGTGTGTGTGTGTGTGTGTGTGTGTGTGTGTGTGTGTGTGTGTGTGTGTGTGTGTGTGTGTGTTCTACAGCAGCACAGGAATCAGACATGCAGAAATGAAGAGATTAATTTGCGCTCCCAGCAAAGGTTAAACTCAAAGATTTGACTAAAGATTAACCTTGAAGCTCTCACACTGTCTCGAACACAAACACAGACTCTGGGTCTCATGAGTCAGCGTCGGCTGGCAGTTTGATAGCCTCTAATCTGCTCTGAATAGACAGTGACAGACAGAGATAGAGAGAACAGGAGAAGGGAGGGAATGCAAAAACTGAGATACGACGGAGGACATGACGAAACAACGAGTGGAGGGCTTGAAAGATAATGAAGAGAGTCTGCAAAGTGAAATGAGGAGCTGAGGGAAGATGAAGAAACGCAGAATATCCTCAGTTTCTTTCAGCAAAGAGATTAACACGAAGAGCAGCAGCAGCCCTCCTCTGATTTCTCTTTCACTATTCACCGGGACCAATCGTGGGAAAGTTGCGGTGTGTGGCGTGTGGGAAGATGACACAACACTTATCATCTTTGCGTGACCTTTGAGGTGTTAAGTTGTTTTTTTCTGATGAAGTGTGACATTTCATGTCAGGAAGCAGCTGTTCGCTGTAAAGCAGAGGGAGCATTGTGAAGGTTCAGTAGAGGTGATGGAGGAGGGGTCAGCTCCGAGTTCTAGCCGCAAGGCTCACCAAGGGTGTGCATGTAGTTTCTACATGGCACAATAATCATTTGTTTCCCATGCAAACTGCAGATTATACATCCATACAACATCTGAAACTACTCTTTGTAGTTTTGCACAACTTTTAAAGCCCAGTTCTTTGTATATACAGCCAAAGGCATGCTTGACCCTTTGCTGCGTGCCACTACTCGCTCTCGCGCTTCACTTTTTGTCTCTGTCTTTAGCTTTCCTGTCAAATGAGGAACAAACAAAAAGGTCTCATTTGTCTAAAAGTGCTATGTCTCCAGGTCATCATGCATGTCTGCTTTTTTGACAGCTCTTTTTTTGTGTGTCTTATTCAGACACAAAGCAGTCTGTTAGAGGTTCCTGTTAGTTCGATGGGAAACAAGGACAATCTGCAACAGCCTGAAAGATCTTTATCTTTCACAAACTTTTTAAATTTAAAACGCAATAACAAATGCAAAGACACCAAAGGGGGTCCAAAAACACAAATAATGAGATGCCGCAAAGAAAATTAACATTCTTTCAATGTTATTACTGTTTGTTTAAGAATTAGTTTGCCTACCCTCGAGTCCAACCTGCAACCTTCTTCCTGCATGTCACTTCACATCCTCACACTTCTCATCGGCTCTAATAAAGGGCATAAAATCCTGAAAATATATCTTGAAAAGACAAGAAAATATCTGAGGGCAGATGATCTCCAACAGCTGTAAATTATGAGGAAATTTCATAATCCTTTAGAAAATAATGTTTCTTGCAAATACAGCATTGTAAAAAAAAAAAAAAAAAACACTGTAAAATAACAGTAAATACTGGCAACCCTGTTGTCAGTATTTTACTATTATTTTACAGCAAATAATGTTTGTTGTTATGGCGTTTCATATCCATAAGTGAGGAGGAAACACTGTATATGAGACCCTGCTTTACATTGATATGCTAGACAGAATCAGAATCATAATCCGAATCAGAATGAGCTTTATTCGCCATGTATTTCCAGAATACAAGGAATTTTACTTTGGTTAAAGCTGCACTCTCTATGTACAGTAGTATAATAATTACAATATTAAAATAAACAACTTTGAAAGGAGTAGAATAAAGATATATACAAGATTTAAGTTAAAAAGTTAAAAAGGTCTAAGAAAGAAAGTAGTGCACTGAGTAGACATAGAATGTGCAATTTGCAAGACAAAAAATGAACATGACAAATGAACATGAATGTGCAATACAGACAGAGGCTGTAGACTGTGGGAGACACAGGCTGTCTGTGCTCCACATCGCACGGACATTGTACCTGATGGATTTTACAGTGTGTTGGCCAATTTTCAAAATAAAGAAAAAGATAAACTGAGTGTTTTTTATGTATTTTATTTTATTTTTTATCTTTTACGGTTAATTTTAAAATACCTCTACAGTAGTTTAAGTGGAGCACAGACAGCCTATGCCCTCCGCTCAACATCTCAATGTACAGAAGGCTGCCAGTACTACAGTAAAACTACTGATTTGATGAAAAAATACTTTTAGGTTTTGTAATAATTTAACAAGAAATTATAATTATCATTCCTAAATGAGAATTCACAAGTTATCAGAACCATTTGAGCTTAACCTCTTTGTTATAAAACCAATATGTGAACAGGAACAGAGTCTAGCAAATGGAAGCTGCTTATGGCGTTAACCCTAGCAGATGATTCAGCTAATTCAAGGAGAGCCTGATGCCGATGACACACCAGATGGGGCTCCGCTCTGTTGCATGCTGGCTGCGTGCTCTCTCATCCATTCAACTCACCCCAGCTGCGTGTTCAGTCCAGCTCATATCAGGACCTCCAGACAGCTGGAGTCACAGACCGAGGGGTTCCCTGGATTCCCACCCCAATGATGATCCTCTCCTAGTTCAAGCTGGGATGTAAAACCTCAAACCTGTTAACTCCTGATCTGGCTCCACTTATTATGTTGGTTTGTCATTTTAGTCAAGATAAATACTGTCTGGTTTGAACATGCTTTGTTTTATTTTGAAAGGCACTGGGTGTGTTTAGATGGTAAGAGGTAAATGTATGCTACAGAAATAATTTTCGAAGCAGTAATCTCTCTGATCGGCACACTGAAGATGAGGGAACACCTTTGTACATGTCATTTACACAGTTTGCTGAGACAACACAGCATCCTGGCAACAAAATAACCACTGCAAAATGTCCAAAACAATGTTTATGTTTGGATCTGAGTTTCTTAAAATATGATCAACTGTGTGACACACTTGACCCAATTGCCTGGTATAGCAACATAGTGCCCAAGTTCATCAGGATCCTCTGTGAGTGAAACACCTTCCAGTAAACAGTCTCATTCCACTCCATTTCTAACCCTTAAGGATTAAGCTGCACAGTATTAACAGACAAATAGTTTCCTCAGTTGTGAAACCCCCAACCAGGTAGTCCAGACATGCTCAGAACAAGCCCCATTAGCTCGATCAAAGCCGGTCTCTACAGACAATAAGAAACACCACTTAGCCTCCTTTTACTTCGGTCCTTGACCCTGATTTGTTTCATTTAATCCTTGAAGTTATCTGGTACATGGAGCTCCACCAAAGCCTCATTTTCTGCGAGTTCACCAGTTCAAATTTTTAATCTTCAAAAGCACAAACCGTCTGATCTGAGATCCGTGGGTTCATGCCCCATTTAGGCGCTTGAGATTTTTGACTCCTTTTAACCGGGCAGTCTCTGCTTTGCTTTAAAAATGATTGATATGAGCAAGGTGAATGTTTGACTTCAAAGTGAGTTTGATTTTGATGAAGTTTGGGGAATTTCTTCTGTAGCCAAGAAACAACACTGAAGTCTATTTTTATCAGGATGCTTTCAGTGGGAATTTTAACAAACATAAGAAACGTGTTCTGGTGGTAATCCATTGATATTTTCAAGAGCAGTTTAAAAAGAGGACCTCCCTGCCCTTTCATGAGCATAGTTAAATGTTAAAGCAGGAGGGAACAAGAGCACACCTTTGCTTCCTTTGACGTGAATGCATGAACAGTCATGGCAGCAGCAAAGAAACCCAGGGCATCACTGAGGATTAATACAACACTGATTTAATCAGACACAGCATAAAGGGAGGCCCTAGGGTGGTGGGTTTTTTGGGTATTAGATGTAAATGAAAGGACAGTAGATTTAAAATGGAGGTCTAAAGCCACATTAAAGTGACTGTTCAGCCTGCTTCTCCAAAGTATGCTTTCAGCCATGCTTTTCAGCTTCCTGTATGACTGCAGCAGATCGAGGCCTGCCTGCCTGCCTGCCTGCCTGCTCCACATTCAGGGGTTTGCATCCTTTGAATGCAACTTATTACAGATTCCAACATTTATCTGCTGGAAAAAAATAAGAAGCAAAAAAGTATTTGAAATGAATGCCTGTGGAGCTCTGGCTCCAGTGAGTGTTTGGGTATTAGGGTGTTATCTAGGTTTAAATACATCCACAGGGATGGACCCAGGGCGGCTGCATCCACGCAGGGATGGAGGGGGGAGCTGTGCAAAGAGAAACTGCGGGGCAGATAAATGTTTTAAACGCTGACTGAATGTTATTTGTTGACATTTAGCCACAGAGGGCCACAGATGTTTCAAGCATGACGGCGTAGCATTCACCACAACTCTGACTGGTGCCAGAGAGGGGGAGGGAAGGTGATTAAATACCGTCTTCAGCAAAGGGCACAGGCCGCTGTTCCAGAGACCTGCCGGCACTGCACAGGGAACCCAAACCAGCCAAGTCCTCCTGCCAACAATGAGTCTCCTATAAAGTGCAGAATCTACAAAACAAAAGAATAATACACCTCTCCAGAAGTGCTCCGACCGAGGGCATGGTTTGGTGCCAGAATGATCATCTCAGTGCTTCCGCTTTGTTCATCATTACTGTCTGACAGCGTGTCCCATTAGTCCCTCTGTTTGGAGAATCAGGATATTTGGCTCTGACAAACTGATTCCAGTAGAAATAACACAGAGAATAAGGATTAAAAGCTGTCAAAGGTTGACGTTATTGCTTCAAAAGGATGTAATCAGTCATGCCTTCAGAATTCAGGTTAGCATCAACAAGAACAACACTTGCTCAGTTTCATCAGCTAAAGCAACATAAACTACTTATGTCAGCTCAAACTGGAGGCAGAGATTATCCAGTACTAACATTTCAAGAATGACAGCTCCTAAAATGACTCCAATGTGAGCAAAAAGTTCTGACTCATTTTTTTTTTAAACTCAACATTTTGACAGGTAGGAAAATTAATTTGGAAACAGCTTTGAGCTCTTAACTTAATTGCTGTATGATTGTTCACAAAAAACAAACTCTCATTTCTTACTGCACAACAAATATAACATGAGTCACATATGTAAGTCATATATTATCATGAGTTTTAAAAGGGGGGTCTTGTGTTGGAAACTGAAGATGCGTTCCCACCAGAAGTTCCGGGAACTTTGGGTCAAAGGAACTTTCCTTCAAGGATCTAAATAGTTCCTGCAGCCGATTGCTGTGTGAGTTCCCACCACTGTCTGAAGCCCAGTCAGGCCAGTGTTATATGTAGAAGAAATATAAGTTACACATAGCCAGACCAGTAGATGGCAGTGAGAAAGAGACAAAAGCCTTACAAAGAAAATAAAACTATAAAAACTATCCATTCTAATTTCTAGATCATCTCCTCAGGGCAGTGATCTTTAAAGTGGTAGATCAACTTTCCAAGAACTGAAGTTAGACCCAAGTTCCTTATAAAGTCCCTAACTCATGGGAAAAGTTCTTGAGGTTGAAAAACACCTCAAATTGTCCCTCGAGGGGAATAATGATGATAATGATGGTTTTTATTTTTTATTTTTTTATTTTTTATTTTTTTGTTTGTTTTTGTTTTTGGTAACTCTTAATTTGATCATATTAAGGTTAAAAGTTTTGATTTGGATGGGGTCACAATTAAAAGAAACAGCTAGTCTGTGGAACACCAAGCCCTTGCAAGCTGTTAGCCAGTGAGTAAAGCTAAGGCTAACTTCACCTCTACACCTGTTTTTAGCTAAGTTGCAGGCTCATTGAAGTCACAATGTTGAAAATGGACATCTTAAGGCCCCATAATGGCCCTCATCATGCTCTAGACATTTGGACTGTAATGCCATTTATTTTAGCTTTTGTCAGGATTTCTTTGTTAGATTGTGAAATTTTTGACGTTTGACAGTTACAGCCCAGTGGCTACCACAGAAAAAAACATTTCTGGTACAGGATTCAAGTTCAATGAGTCAAGGTGACCTTTTGTACCTATAATCAAACACATACAGCTGCGTGTTACATTTAACTTTTTCAGTGTAGACATTGGTGAAGCTTAATAAAAATTTATTAAAAGGCACAAAGAGCAGCAGAAACAACATTGCATCACATTCAAACAAGAAGAAGAGGAGTTCATGTCTAACACAGAAGAGGAGCAGAGAAGAGAGAGATGTGAGGTTAGAAGAGAAGGAAGGCCAGCTCACAAGTGACAGAAAGAAAAAGCACAACAGAGATCCTCAGCTTGCTGCAGGGGTTTCTGGGAGAAAGCATCAATAATCTCTTTCTTTCCTTTCTCCCCTCACTCTCTTTTTCCTTCTCTTCACCATCCTTCATCCCCAGGATGTTTTTCAAACCCTGAGCTCAAAGGATTTTATCATTCTTCTCCCCGAGGGACTTATTCCAGTTTAAAATCATTGATACTGATTACCCCGGGGTGCTGTCATATCGATTTTTCAGATTTATTGTTGGCCGACTCCCTTGCAGAGGTCTGTGGCCCCTGTGTCCCCGAGCTGGCAGTCATTTGTTAAACACTCTCTGCACCTGACAGGGGACAGGTCGAACAATGTGCAAACATACACACACACACACAAACACAAACACGCACAACTAGACTAAACAAGCTTGTACATAAAAAAAAGCTAGAGATTTTGGAGGAAAAGGTAGCCGCTGCCATCGCTACATTTACACCTGCACAGTGGAGCAGACAGGTTGACCTATTCCTGATTTTATTTTGGGAATCCAGACAAATGATGCTGTATTTTTTTTCTCTGTAGGTGTTGATGTGTTGAAGGAAAGGTTGATAAGAAGTACAACATGAGTTTGGGCCTTGCAGAGACGCAACAAGTTAGACAGCCCTGCAAATGGAGCAGCGTGAGAATCCATCAGGTGTGTCTGAATCATTAGGACACACACACAGACCTCATACATTGTGCAGCGACCTCGACAAGCTCAAACTGAGCGTGCACGCTGGCTTACGCATGTCATCCTGATGCTAATGCGGTGTGTGAGGTCATCAGAGCTGGATGGGACTCTTCTGGGATCAACATGACCTGAGTGGCCCGGTGTCACAACACAACCTGCATTACTAAAAGAGAATCAGCAGGGGACACTGAGGCAAGTAGAGATGGCTGTTAACAACGTAAGAGGGTGAATATTCACACCATCACACAGACACTTTTTAAACTAAACCTGCTTCTGTTTTTAATGACCTGATATTTTGCTTCAGCAGATATTTTTCTTCCTGTATTAATATTTTTTTAATGATCTTGTCTCTCTGGACAGCTGAAGATGATGGATCTTCTGCCATGTTTGCACCTGTGCTGACGAGTACGATTACCTGGAGTCTGACTCAGCAGACTGAAGTTTGTTAAGAAATGGAGATCAAACACAGCCTTAGAGAGGAGCTGGGCTGTAAAGATTTTGCAAACTGGAGGCATCTGTAGTGTTTTCCAAGGATAATAACTCTGTTTTCCTATGAGCACAGTCACCCACTGTTGTGACTCTTTCCAAGGCGTGCATTTGTTTTGGAGAGAAGATTTCTTTTTAACTCTACTTTTATGCGGTGTGGTATCATCAAAGGGACTTTTAGTTTGTAAACAGATTCATGTTTTCCTGGGAAATTCTGAGAAATAGCATTTAGAAAAACACATTATGGTGCTGATAACTAATGACTTAGGCAAACATATATAAAAGTAACATTAACGCCACTTCCAACAAGTGGTCCAGTCTGGATCAGTGCAGTTTGGTACGGGTTGGGTCGGTAAAGCCTGATCCTATTTGCCTTTCTACAATCAACTGTGCTCTTCTTGGTAGGTGGCGTGTAAGCCAGATGCCAACAGCCGCATCAGCTACGTATTCACACTGTTTGGTGAAGCTATTTTCCAAACAAAAAGAAAGTTACATTAACAAAATGGACTGGAGATTTAAATATGGCATGGTAATGTGTTGTTCTTTATTACTGCTGTTGCAAAAGAAGTGACGATTCTTTTGATCAATTGACAGACTGCAGTGTTTCTAGCTCCACCTTCCCAGGTCAGATTGGTATCTCCAACCAAAGGTACCAAAAAGTGGGGCGGTAAGGGTCGGTAATTTAGGGACTAGTCCCAGTTTTAGTCAAAGGGTGTGCCACAAAATGGATTCGGTACGGGATGAACCAAACTAAACCACTTGGTGGAAACATGGCTTTTGAAAGTCCTAACATGGTCTTGAACTTTGAGGCCAGTCGGAACTTATGCTATGCTCACTATTCAATGACCATTTTTATCAAATTTTCTTATTGGTTTTTAAACTGACCTTTCCCTTGATTTCCTCACCACTTTTAAAACATTTAAATGTCCTGTATAGCCAAATGCAGTGAAATAGCATTCCTGTAGTGTCTGTGTATTTTGTGCTGATATCCATTGATGCTGCAATGTTGCAAGACCACCATTTATTCAAAGAGTATGAGGACACAACTAGCTGCTTTGCAATCCGCATCTGAAATTCCTGATAAAATTAATATCCATTCATTCATTCATCCATTCATTCACATTTTCAGATGGGTCTGAAATCAGAAAAAAACTATTAAATTCTGACATCTTATCTTTTCTCAATATTCTTCCCAAATGTTTGCATTGTTTTGAGTTATAAATGCATAAATTGGAGATACTTTTGCTCTGCGGGATAAAGTTTGATTCTCACCTCAGATTTCAAGGGCTGGTCAGAAGATGAGTAGAGTTGTTTGGTCCACTTATAAGATCAAAATAAAACATTTACATGATGCTCCCCTTCTTGTTAGCATTAGGTAAATGATGTGAATGTTGTTTGTCTTAGCTTTCTGCTTGTATCGACTTGAAAGGATAAGAGAAAAGCAGAGTACATCAGAGTAAATAAAGGTTAAGTAGAGCATAAACCTCCAACAAAAGGCGGCTCGGATTCAACAGGATATTTGATTTGAAATGAAATGCTCGCGAGCACCGAGATCACTTCAAATAATGACTTCTGCTGTTATAAGAAATCTGATCAAGTAGAAACAGAGATGAGAACAGCACAGCCTTCACTTTGAGTAATGAATTCATTCATTTCATGTTACTCACCAAAAGAAAAAAAAAATCAGAGAGAGAGAGAGAAAGAGAAATGAGGAGGCAGGCATACCCTACATCCTGGTGCAATGATGAGAATGTAAAGTGTTTGAGGGTTATTTTCTGTGCACAAACCCTTAATTCAGACTCTGGACTCTAAGGTTTCTGTGGGTGTAAACAGCTTCAGCATGCAGATATAATGAGGGTTGCATGCATGGTTCTGCAGGTCAAGGAGGCCAATTATCAGTGTCATTCACAGAGGAGGGGATGAGTCTGGAATCATGATCCAAGCAAAGCCTGGCTCATCTCCTGTGATGATGTAACAACAGGAGTGGTCTGAAGATGGACACTTCCTGTTATGCTACTGCCCATATGACCAAACCCTGATCATCAGGGCCCTATCCATGGCTACTTGTAGCAAAGAATGTTAAGCTGGGGTTTATGCATGCTGCAGGGTGAATTCAGACCAATCACAGGGCTTGCAGTTTGTGTTATTGTGAAGCACATCCAGCCACAAAGAGAGGCTTCACCGAAAGCTTCTCTGTTGTTTTGTAAGAATGATAAATCAGGCTTTAGGAGTCAAACTAAATACTGACAATCAAACAATCCTTCATTGTAATCAAATCCTGCATTTCAATGATCTCAGTCTATATTTTTGGAGACTGCCAGTAAATATGACGTCCATAACACCAAGATAAACCCGAAAGAGAAGTGAGAGACAGAGGTGGAGGAACAGACAGGAGGAGAAAGAAACAGGAGCATCATTGAGAAAGGAGAACAAAAGACAAAGAGAAAGAAAAACAGGACAAAAAGCAAAGAGAGGCTTTGCTTTCTATTGTAAGCCATCATTACTCTGTGAGCAGAAAATGACATGAGGAGAATGAGGCTCTTTTGAATGTGTCCACTTCTCCACAGAAACAGCGCTGATTCACTCTGCGAGTTGTGATGAAATGGATTTTTTCCCTCAGATTGTTTATTGATTGCCCGTTTGATTGTTGGCGCAGAGATACAGATGTCAAACACCTCACAAAGGTGTATTTTAGGATCTCATTCCATTAAACACATTTGCAACTTGACACTAAAGAACCACATTGATCCTGCACTCTGAGATATGAGGGAGAGCTGAGCGAGGGGGAGGATATGACCCTAACTTATCGTCACTGGGAATCAGTGTCTTCCCAAAACCAGACTGAAAACCTTTGCAGTGATTTGATAAAAAGGTACCGACGGAAACTTCAGTGTCCTTAAATGACAGGACAGATCTAATCTTAGTGATATTTCTGAGGTGGACTCATCACCTTTTTGTGGAGTGACTCAGCCTGACCAGTTGGCAAAGTTGGAGACAAACCACCTCCTACAAGCCAGCAATTTCATGTAGTGTATACTTTTTTTCAATCATCAGCCAAACAACAAAAATCAACCCCAAAGAATTTACAATCTGACCCAGTAGAGCCCAGTATAATGAAAACAACAGTGGACCAAAAAAAGACCCCTGAGGGATGCCATAGCTGACAGCATAATTCTACAATTTCACCAAGTGCAAAATATCATGTGTGCTGTTGGATTACATGTGAAGTCAGAAGACACAAGTTATTGGTAACTTTGATAACACAAGAGGTGAAAAATCTAGGCCCATATTCAAAAGTTCCTCACAGTCCTCTCAGAGAGCTCTTTACTTAGCCTAAAAAATCCTAGCAAGGAACTTGGCTAAAGAGTGATTCAGAGAGTTTCTGCGGGCAACTCTGGGCAAGAAGGGGACAGAAACTCTAAGTGAGGAGGTGTGGTTGAAAGTCCAACAATAGTATCAGCGGCCATTCTTTGGCTTGGTAAAAGTCCTCCTCCCTCCTCCTAACAGTTTTTCACCTTGGGAGCTCTCACTTTTAACTTACCCAGATAAAATGACATCACTAAGAGCTACTTTAAGCCTAAGGATGCTTTGTGAAAACAGGCCCGGATCTTTAGCAAACCTTCCATGCTGTAATAGCCAATCAGCAGTGAAATCCTCAGATGATATCTGACTGAATATCAAACAGTTGTGCTAACGGACTTCACTTCATGATGTAGTTGAGATAAATCATGCTTGATGATGACAGACTGGAGAGGATTCTGAACCAAACACCTCAACTTACACACAACACTCATGTCCATAAGATTTCACGCAAATTAAATGTTTGCTCATGCTTGGTGTTGATGCAACAGTAGTCTCTGAGATATAATTCACTTATTAATTATCTAAGCTCTTGAAACCAGAGCCCTTCTGCTTACTGATTGAACACTTTACTTCAGTGACCCCAATACATGTTTAGAGATTACACGCATGGATGAATCTAATTTATCGTAATGCAGCAATAGCCTCATGGCTTCTTCATCAAAAGACTCCCTCTTTATGCATGCACAGTTCTGCAGACAAGCAACATGGATTTTTTTTCCAAAATGGAGACTCAGACTGATGGTATTTTTTTAAAGCACGCTTTGATCATTGTCCTGTGCACAATCGTAGTACACATTTCTGTCGTGAATGCATCTTTAAAACAATGGTTCTATAACATTTTGCATGAAGTGACTTTTCCTTTTCTTTTTTTAAAGAACACTCTGCTTTTTGTTACAGCCATGTACTCTAATTACTAAAACATCAACTGAAGCATGGGTTGTCTTTTTTTTCTATGAAAGTGTTCTTCCTCATTGCAGCTGTGTGTTAACACTGAGGAGACTGAGAAATTTGAAAATGCTTACGTTTTTTTTTGTTTTTGTTTTTTTGTTTTTTTTTTGCCAGCAGTCTTTGACTTGGAGAAAAAATGTTTATTAGTTTCAGCTACATTTTAGTTGTTTCTATGTGTGATAGGTTTTTTTCTCCAGTTTTAGTTGAGAAAAATTCAAAGGTTTTAGTCCTGTTTTATTATTATTTTTTTAATCATTATTATTATTATTATTATTATTATTATTATTATTATTATTATTATTATTATTATTATTATTATTATTATTATTATTATTATTATTATTGTTGTTGTTTTTTCTTTAAGTATTGTTTTTTTAAGGGGTCAGTAAGTATTGGGAATCAGAATCAAGGTTGACAGGTTGTATCAAGTGTTGCAACTGATAAAACATTAAAAGTTTTGTATTCAAAGATTACCGATAAAACGGGTTACATTTCACCACAGTTTGACTTTGAACTTAAAATCTGTTTCTGGTAATCATAATTTATAGGTTCACTTATTATTTACCTGCCAAAGCTAGTCCATGTTCGGTCACAACCTCGGCCTGAAACCAAGTTTTTCATTAAATACACAAAGTAAAAACTGTATTTAGAAATTGTCAGTTAATATTTTTATATACAGTCAAACCTGGTTACCTGAGGTTGTATAAGGAAGACACATTTAATAACACAGCTGCAGACATCGCTGGTGTTTCAGTGCAAAGTGTGATCTCATTAATTGGTGACTGTCAGCCAACCATCACTGACACGTTCAGCTGAGAGTCAACAGTTAGCACGGTCACTCTTAACTATAACACACCAGTAGCTCTGTAAGGATCAGAACTCAATGGAAGTTAAATACATGATATAGTATTATTTCTGACATTGACATTTTTAAGCTGCTTACAGCTTTAATTTAATGTTTAAAGAGCGTTAACATATCTGAATGAATGGAGCCAAACGCCACTTCTGTTGCACACATGCATACACATTTTGATGCTGCAGCACTGCTGATACTTTTTAGCTTTTGACAGACCAATTACACACAAACTGGGCAGAAAAGTATGCACTCTGAACATTTGACAGATCACTCACTAACATTTTAGTCCAGTATAGTCTCACCAACAAAAACTCACAAAGCCTCGTCATCAAATAGCCGTGTTTAGCTTGTTATCATCATGAAAAAAAGAGGCATGAGCGGTGATTTCACAAAAGAAAGATTGTATGAAAGAGCAAAAATCAGGGTAAAGTAATGACTCTCTTGTAAACAGTGTCTGGTGAACTTGAGTGAGTACTTTGATAACTTGTTATGAAGCCTGATTTCTTCAAATCACTAGATTTTAATCTACATACCCAAACTAAATCAGATGCCTCTCTTACCTGATGATTCTAAATATAAATGGGCGGTCAGTTTGGTTCCTTTGAATGTGTGAATCATGTCTGATTCAAAGTGTCAGTGTTTGAGCGTTAATCCAGCTGAAATGCCAACTCGTCACACTGAACTGTGTTTGTCTGAAGGGCAGATTTGTCATCATGACATGTGGCAGAGCAGCCCAGGATACTCTGATGGATTGTGGGACAGAAGGCCACGATGACAGCGAGGGTGCAACACTTTCACTTCAGCCCTGCTCTGAACTCTCCTTCTGGATCCTAAAAGTGGAACCTGCTCTCACATCTCCTCTTCCTGGTCTTATCAGCTGCCCCTGTCTTTGTCTCCTCCTGCCCTGAGCTGGATAAAGGAAATAAAGGCCTGTGCTGCTTTCTGTCAACCTGCTGCCGCCAAGCCGCCCTGAGGTTTGGGACTGAAAGCAGCCTGGATCCTTCTTTCCTCTGCCTCCAGAATCAGAAAACCATTTCAACTCACTCTTGTATCTATTTGTCTACTTTTCCCAACCCAACATAAACTCAGTCAGATATCTTTTGAGAAAACGATCAAAGCATGCTGAAATTTCATATTCAACCTTTGATTCAGCTCCATTTTATTCAGTTAAGCTTGAATTCTTTGGCTGAAGAACCACGACAAATGTAAATGGGAAACATTTTAAGCTGAAACAGCCTTCAATAATTCAGATTATAAAACTGGAACACTAAGGGCAGTCGCTTAAAGTGTGAACCATTTCCAAGGTCTTTATTTTTAGCCTCAAACAGCTCCAGCTGGATGTGTCCAAGTTTAAAAATTATATCTATATTCCTCCTCTGTATATTTTCACAGCTCTGCAGAATGAAGGGATTACATTTTCTTTACACCTTCAACTCTGGACTTTATCGTTTTCTTGGGGCAAAGTGGGCGAGCAGCTTCTGGTTCACATCAGTTTTAAGTGATACGTTAAATATGTTCAATTATTTTTTTCTGCTTTTAGGAGCTGCAGTCTTCAGGCTTCACTACAACTTGCTTTATCATGCTCTTAGCTATGGAACAGCTGCCCTGTTGGTTGTGGCTACCTGTTGCAGCAGTTCTGTCTTTTTTGTCCGCTTCTTGTAATTTTTCCGTCATCTTTGAATTTGGAGTAGGTCATTACTTTGTATGGCTCATTTGTTGGTCATGGACACCAAACTGTGTCTTCAGTGATATTTTTGCTGTTTTTGCTCCTGTGTTTGTCTGGAGATCCTACATGTTATCATGGCTGCATTGTTTACTTGTGAAATCAGCTGTTAGCAGCCTGTAGCAAGTCAATGCTAACTGGTGCAAGGCCTGATGATTTCCCACAAAGTGAGGAGAAGGAGGTGAGGATGATGTGCTGGTACTGAGTTGTGAGCTAAGAAGTGACGACATTGATCTGTCCTGCCATCCATCAATATCGGGAACTTAAGATTTATCTCCAGTAAGATGGACCAGCTAGCCAAGCTAACCCAGCAACAGAAGGAATACCAGAAGGCAGAGTGGCATCATGCTATTCACATACATGGTTGACGGAGCTAACATTGGACACCAACACCTCATTTGAAGAACTTCACCTGATGTAAGCAGACAGGATACAGGAGAGAAAGACTGAACAAAAGGCTAAAGAAGCTCAGTCCTGGACCATGTGGAGGTGGAGGCTGGCTGGAGAATGATGGCTAAGCTGTCATGATCTATTTTCTTATGAACCTTTTTTGCACCTTTTATAAACTTACTTTTGATTGCTTGATTACTGCTATGACTCTTGAATTTCCCCTCGGGGATGAATACAGTATTTTCTATTCTATTCTATTCTATTCTATTCTATTCTATTCTATTCAGGGACATTAAGGTAAGCAGAAGCCCAGTTACGGAGCTTATGCTGAAAACTACAACAAAACAGTCTTCAAAGTGTTCATTAAAACAAACATCAAAGTGTGCTGTCATTGTTAAACTTGGTTTGAGTGATAACAAATGAAAAATCTATCAAAAGGTACCTTGAAACGAATGATCATAAGTACTTTATCACAGTAGCAGATGTAACTTGCTATGGACGTGTAGTTGTGTTGACTACAGAAGGCCTAAAGGCAGTGTCTAAAGGTAACATAATACAGCTACTGGGGAGTATCTTGATAAACAGATTCTGGAGCATCTCTAAACTCTTACCTCAAAGGCTTTCTGAGGAAGTCTACGACACGGTACCCTGAAACGGACACCAGGAAGGGAGGAAGAAGAGACTAAAAAGGCTAAGCGGATGAATGCTGGAAATTTTGCCATGCTGAAACTTAAGGGCAACCAAAACCAGTAGCTACATGGAGCAGGAGATAGGGTTAAAAATCGGAAGACTCCCACTTAAATCCGGGGGTGATGGCAGGTATGCTGTTACTTGACTTGGCTCACGGAACCAGGCACAGGAGCTGGAAATAAAATGTTTGCAAGATTGGAGTGGTCTGCGACGTTTAAACTGGCAAGAACAAGAATGTGAAAACCTACTCAAAAATCATTATTCTTTACATTTTTAAGTTTTTTTTTTCAAAAAGTAGCACAATAACTACTTCCCCTAGTAACGAGTTACATTTATGAAGGAGTAATCCAGTTAATAATGCAATTCCTTTTTTAGGAAAGTAACAAGTAACTATAACTAATTACTTTTGAGAGTAATTTGCTCAACACTGGAGATCCAGAATGTGATGAAAGGTGGCCCTGCGTCATGTTATTCTGTCATCACTCACTTTGTCAGAAAATAAAAATCTACAGAAGCATGCATTTGAGGCATGTTGTGTCTGATTTCAAACATTCTCAGAGGGACTCATTTGATCTATTTCTGTAATAAAGGTCAGCCGAAAACTCAGAATAGATTGAGCATAAGTGGGTTTAACTGCCTCTCTCCCTCTTTTTTCTCTCAATCATATTTCATCCATACTGTCACTTCTTGACTGTCACTTCTGCTTAGCTTTTATTTCTCAGTGATGGGGACAAATTGCTGAATCCCGCTCTATTGAATCCCTTCATTGTTCACTGACCATGGCTTGCTCTTCCCTACAGGGACTTTTCTTTTAACTTTAATTCATCCAGTGACGGCTGACTAATCATATATGCTCTTTTTAAACTTTAGATGAGCTCCTTTGTTCTCCTTTGACTTCCTCTTCTTCTTACAGTCATGTATGTTAATGCACAGAGCTCTGAGCTCCTAGATATACGCTTATTAAATGACACACTGTGGCTCAAACTTGGCTCGTTTCTCCAGGGCAGAGAGTTGTCCTGGTAGAGTTCACAGATGATTCACTGAGAGCTATGAATATGCTGATGGGAAAATACAAGGGAGCACAAGACCAGAGGAACAAGGTCACTGGGACATAGGACACCTGCAACCACAACAGAATAATAGCATGTTAAACATTTAATAACAGTTAATGAGCAGTGGGAACCTGCTTTAGTTTTATGTTATATGGTTAATGTGAGAGGCAGGTGATATTTAACCAGTCTGCTCACCTTTTGAAAACTAAACTCAGACACTTAAGTTAAAGTTACAAGATTTCCTCTGAAAATCAAAACAGATTTAGTTTTACTAAAAACACCATCTTTTCTACTTTGATGGTAAAATCTATATAACAAAAGAAGTCATATTTGAGATAAGACCATACAAATAAAAACGCCATCATTTTTTTTTTTTTTTTTTTTTTTTTTTTTTTTTTGTTGTGGCAAGACTCCAGAGGGGTTGAATTGACAAATAAGTTCTTATGTGAGAAACATTAAAGAGGGGGGAGAGTGCTTTTTCCATTCTTTATTCTGCCCCTCTGGTGCCTCTGGTATATTTCCAGAATTTACATCCACATAATAACGTGATGACATATCAGCGCAACACAGCTCCTAAAAATTCCAACTAAGAAGAAAAACGGGACCCAGTAAACAAAGATCAACGATGGAAGACATCCAGCAATTGTTTCACACAGTCGACTGGTGATTTTAACATGACAGGATTGGGCATTTTTCTTTATTACTGCTGTTTCTTGGGAGGTGATGATTCTTTCAACCAATCAACAGACTTCAGTGTTTCTAGCTCCACTTTCTGTGGTCAGATTGTTATGTCTATGCCCCCTAACTGAAGGGTACCAAAAAGTGTAACAGTGTGGGTTGGTAATTTGAGGATCAGTCCCAGTTTTAATCAAAGGAAATGCCACAAATTGTGTGCTGTTTCAGGATGAACTGAACTGAACCCCACTTGGTGCAAACAGGGCATTACACTATATTTTGTCAATCAATACAGAATCACCAAAGTAAAGAACCAGAACCCATGATGTACCGTTTCCTCAGTGGTCAATATAAAGTTTCATGTGCATCCTGAAATAAAGTTTCCATTTTTCCTTTATTTACTTCCATATTAAATAACACACATCTCTGCCACAGATGGTGTTGGTACTCATGGGAAATGCAGTCTTTCATCCTGGAAAAAAAAAATCTGTTTATGATTTAATGTGTTTCTTACAATGAAAATAGAGCAATAACATTCTATTTCATTATTCTATTCATTCTACACCCTCAATTATACTTCTTCTCCACATTCCATTTCAGTTTACACCCTTACATTTTATGTTTAAAGTCATAGCTGCTGTAACAAAGTCAGCTCCAGCTGCTCTTCTGACATGCCTCTATATTTTCTTTTCTTGTAAATTTGTGTAGGCACGAGTTTACTTTTTCTTTTGCGTCTTTCTTTTAACAGCAATTGGGCTGAAAGTAGCATGTTGGCATCATAATGACGTGAATCTTTGTGTACTGTTCCTAATTAGATAATCAGATTAACGACCTCCTGCAGAGCTCTTATTTTTAATAGCACCAGAACAACCACAACACGTTTAGTTATCCTCACGTTGACTCTAACATGTGGTCTGTTTTTTATCTTTAAATACACTCTGAATCCAGACGCCTCGGCTCTCTGTTATCTCTCTCCTCTGAGTCTTTGAAGCCTCCCCGCCATCAGAATAATGTGAAAGATGCCATAATCACATAAACGTTGAGCACGTAGGAGCTTTAAAAAGCATTCCCTCTCTTTTCCTAATCCTCTGTTATTCACTTTCTTCTTCCTGCTAATACAGAAGAGTGCAATAAAGTGTCATTAAACTGATACAGATCACTGTTTTGCATGCGCTGTCTTTGATGTTACAAAACACGGGGAAGTATGGGGAAAATTGAATTTGACAGCCGTACAAAGGAGATGAAAATAGAAGGGGAGGAGATAAAAAGTCATGGTTTGTGTGTTTGGCTGTGCTGCACATGGCTGAACAACCTCATATTCTTCAGTTTCTTCTTTTCAGTGCATCAAACAGTCAGGGAAAAGTATCTCACTGCTCCGAGCTGAGCTGTGTTCATTTAGTAAAGCAAGCTGTCGGTGAGGAACCATCTCTGAGCATCAATAAGAAAACACAATCTGTACAGGCCTGCAGGAGAACCATCACTTCCTGTAATGTGAATCAGCACTGCAGAGCATGAGCTTCAATTAGAGACACTGCAGAGATAAACTGCAGGAGACAGAAGTAACAACAACTACTGCTTTCAGGGAGAAGTTTTTGTGTGGCATGAATCTGGATGCCAAAGTCTTGCATGCACAGTCTGTATCTTACTGTGACATTTTTGACAGAATGCAGCACTTTTAGCTCCCAGCTGGGTTTCTATGTTCAGCCTGAAGTTTAGCATCCAACACAAGACAAGTTTCTGCCCTCTGTGGCCTGCATTTGGTTTTGCAGTGGCTGCAGACACGGCATGGTAAAATCAGGACAACACAAGGAAATTAAATAAATATGTATAATATATCTAAGGTATGACTTTCAAGTATTCAAATAGTCTTTTTTATATATCTCCTACTTATACGTGTTTACATTGTCCCTGGCATATGAGCAAGCTGTTGCGTAGCTTAAGCTGATTGCTAACAATCTTACATAAGGAGGTTGATAAGAAGGCTTTTTTTTTTTTTTTTTTTTTTTTTATTTATTTACTTATTTATTTATTTTGAACCAGTTTGAGAAGGTATTTTTCAAACAGGGGTATATCACTCCCAGGAGACACTGTTGTTAATACATGGAGTTGTATTGAGGAGGTTTAATGCAGGCTTAATTTTTGGCTTACAGCATCTAGTTCTGACAGGAGGCTGCATGCATCAGCCTGTGCAGCCCCTGGTGTCCATTTCCAGCAGTTACCGCAGATGGGTTTGGTATTACCTTCTAATTCAGATTACCCTACTAACCCGTATATAGGACGACCCACCTCTTTTCAAGACCAAACTTCAGAAAAAAAAACTGATAACCAAAATTTACTTTGTACAGTCTATTTCTTGGTAACAGTCCCTTCGAAGACGATAGGCTTTTTTTTAAACAGTTCACATTTTTCAGACACTTTTGATGGACGTACAATCTTCGTGATTACATTCCGTAACTTTAACAACTGTCTGCTTGACAGTTGTTTAACGTCTCTGCTGGACTGACCATTATGATCTTAAAATCAGCATCATAACTCTGCCTCAGTTGTCTGTTAACTTGCCCAATTTTTGGTCTACTTTGCTCTAGACAATCAGCACGTCTCTCCATGTCTCATCTCCTGTCATTGCGTCTCTGCTGTGATCGACAGATGAATGCAGCCTATGTGTCTTCTACTTGGGTCAGTACGGTATTTAACCACTTGATGCCTGTTTTCATGAATCTGCAACGTACTCCATCAGGTTTCGATGCAGCTGAGATATACATTGCATCCCACTAATGCCTACTGATTCATATTCTTACCAAGGATTATATCAAATGCACTATTTCCCAATGTACTGGTCAGAGGGTGAACCGATTATATCTATCTATCCACCCAGATAGCAAAAAAAGTTGATTCAAAGTGGGATTTTTGTCAAGTTTGTTTTATTTTTAGTTGAGGTTGTAAAATCTATGTTGATTCAATGTTTAATTACAGCTACCATTTCAACATTTGAGAAACTAATGTTGAAACAGTGTGGTGATGATGATGATTTTTTTTATATAGTGAAATGCCCTAGAATTTGTTTTCATGTTGTTAACATGGCTTTGACATTTAAACTAAGTCAAACTGAATCCTTCCTCCTTGTGATTTAAATCCGCTGGAAACTGCTGTGGTGCTGCTTCTGTCCACATTCACAAGTAATGGGAGGAAATATCTCCAGGCTGTTACTCTGTCTCCTTTTTAAAGCCCTCTCTATGAGATGGTCTCTGTTTCACAGTCTGCTGTACAGTGTGTAAACCTGAGACAGACCCTAAAACATCAGATCGGTCCTGAAGAGGACTGGAACCTAACGGCTCGGAAAACAAATAAACAGAAAAGGTGTAGGGGTGTGTTAGAAAGAATGGAGTCCTTACAGGGGTCACTTTATGTCCCTGTGTCTGTGTGGGTCTGTGTGTGTGTTAGTTAATGAACCCTATAGAGCTGTTGCAGGATCCTCCTACACACACACACACACACACACACACACACACACACACACACACACACACACACACACACACACACACACACACACACACACACACACACACACACACACACACACACACACACAATTCACCAAATCCTTTTACAGCCACAGAGAATCTCAGAGAGAGCCATCAGTGTGTGTCTGAGTGTGTGTAGAGGCCTATGTGCTGCATGAGGGTATGTCTGATTTGTCTGCAGCCCTGTGTGTGTGTGTGTGTGTGTGTGTGTCTGTGTGTGTGTGTGACCTGAGACACTGCCCTCCTGTTTAACTGCATTCAGCAGCTCTTTCACAGTGAGATAGAAAAGGACGAAATGGACTAGAACAAGTCTTAAACAGGACAGCAGTGAGTCAGACACCTGCTCTTAAACAATCGTCCTCCTGACACTTCCTGACTCAGCCCATCTGCAGATGAAAAGACTTTAAAACAGGTTGAAGAAGATCATAAAAAAGGTTCATTTGGATGTTCTGAGAATGTTCTTTTGGTATAATGACAAAGCGTTTCAGCACAGAGCATCTTCTGGAGGATATGAAGTGATGATCATCATTTGCAGGGGACTTTAACCTTGTAAAAAACGACCCAGCTGTGTGTCTGGTACAAAGTTTTTTGATCTCCAGCTTTGACAAAAAAGGACTATGGAAACAATAAAAGAACTGTGCTGCACATTCACGATGGTCCTTCATTGCACCTATAGTGACCAAGCAGCAACCTCAGCTGTAAAAATGTAAGACAATGAGGAAAGAGAGACAGTGTCCACTTGAGGCTGGCTCCGGAAGTACCTGACGTCTCATATACACCAAGCCAAAAAGGCTGTTTTCACAGCAGAAATAAACCACACACTGTACAGTGGGTAATTTTTTTTCTAAAAGAGGATATTAAGATTGTGAGCTTGCCCAATCAGAGGCACAGATCAGCTCACGTGACTGACGTGCACCCTATAGCTGTACTCAAAGCTTCTAATATGGCCGTGATAGCCGATTTGCTTTAAAAGTCAGTTCGGGTGAAGTCGGGTGGACTACATCCATTAGTTTAGCAGTATATGGTAGTGATGTATTACAGCTTCTGCACTTTTAAATGAAAACACTGTGCTGTAAAGATAGACTATCACTTCCTTGTAACTGTTTCTTTTAACGTGCTGCTGACCTTTTGGCCAAATCCCCATTGTAATAAAGATCCTGAACTCAGTGGGTTTTATCTGGTAAAATAAAGGTTAGTCATAATGATGTGCACATTTATCCAGTCATCATCTCCATAGCAAAAACAAAATGAAGATACATTGGTAAATTATACTTGCTCATTGTGGTCTCGTCCTTGTTGCAGAAAAATATGTAATTACTGAACTTTTACTGTAAAAGAAAAAATCTTAATGTTATCAACACTGACCCCTTAAACGGTGTGCCCGTGGGCTCTGTCATGGGACCTCAATTACATACAAATTACATCAACAGTATGGGTGAAAATGTTTCCAAACAATAATGATATGAAAACTTGTTTTAACTTTCAAAAAAGAGATGTCAAAGATGTTAAATGTGCGAAAATATGTCAAAACTTTTAATGATATGAACACTTAACTCCTTAAAATAATGAATGGTGTGCCCCTGGGCTCCGTCAAGGAGCCGCTCTTCTTTACAAATTACGTCAACAGTATAAGTGAAAATGTCCCCAAACAATGGCTTTATGATAATTTGCCTTAGTTCTAAACAAAGAGTTGTTAAAGATTTTAAATGTAAGATACAGCTCACCTCATCTCACTCTAGGGATCTGTTCCTCGTGCAGTTTATGGGAAAGAGACTAAAGCCAGCTTTAATAGAAACGTACTCATTCAGGATATTGCTCATCACTGGCTCAGCTCCTCAGAAAGCCTCAGTACACTTCAGCATCTGTCAGCAGGTCCCAGTCTGCTTAACGGAAATATTGAAAACTCATCTTTTGCACAGGAAAGTAAACCTCGTCATGACTCAACCACAAGGCGCTGTGTGGCTTTTATCCACTGCTCTCTGTCTTCACAACTTCCTGATGTCTATCATCTCTTAAAAATCTATCGTCGCTCTCTTTCTCTGATGAAAAACAATTAACAGAAGCTCTACTTCGTCAGTCTGGCTCACAGCACAGCATTAATCTCTAATCATGACCTCCAAATGTTTCATCCTGACGCCTCTTTAATTGTTCGTCTCCACCTGCCAGCCAAACTTTCTTTGAAAGTTACAGAGACTTTCTAAGTAATGCAGAGAGGCCCCGGGGAGCCTGCTCAGTCTCTTCCTTGATCATTTTTTAACATTACTTCTGTGACCTTTCTGTGCTATCACCTGCAGCTTGCAGGAGAAATTGTCAGGAGGTACGGGGGCGACAGGATGACATTCAACAACAGTCCAGGTGTTGATTTCCTGACACTGCAACAGAGGCAAAGTACAGACTGAGGAGGAATAACAAACATCTTTAGGAGATTTTTAAAAAGGGTGAAAAAGTCTGTTAAAGGCTGCAGTTTGGGTCCGCTCAGCCCAATCATGCATGTGTCAGCCTGTGATGAAGAGGGTCTGCTGTGATTACAACACCAGAGCAGTTCTATCTCACTGATGTGCCCTGAAAAACACTTTGGACATCTGTGGAGCTGCTTTATCCTTTGCAGAGGATAGATACGAAGCAGCAGCTTCTCCTCAGTTTTTAAAGCCTTTAAATGCTGACACTTTGACAAACTGGTACCATCTGAGGGCAGAATTACTGATCAACCGTTTCTCTTGTGGTGCACTCATGGATGGACAAATAACTTTCACTCAGCTGATCTGAAATGAAAGGATATGGCAAGTATGTAAGCTTTGGATGATTTAGAGGCATGCAACACAGTTTGTTCACCTTTCACACTAACAAGAGAGAATGAAGCTGTTCTCATCACCAAGTTAAAAATTTGAGGGATGAATCGTGTATACCACCAAAGAAGAGCTTAAAAAAACAACTAAAAGGAGGGGGAATGGCTGCAAAACTACCTTTGTCTAAGGGAAAAGCAACACTGACACAACCATTTAAACACAACCCACACAACCATAAAATACCATTTAATAAAATTGAATCTTGAAATCTTGAATCATTTGATCTATTTCAACAGAAGAGATTGGTTTTCTATCAAAAATGAAAGCCAAGGCTGGTAGAACAGCAGCAAAGCACATGAATGGGAAGGGAGATCTGCTTATACCACGATGAGCTTTGGCATTCCAGCCTGCACACAGAAGGGCAGGGAGCAACACTGGATGGGCATATCTCTCCTCTTTTTTATGCACATACATTAGCAGCCAAGACAAGGAGAGCAGCAGCAAAGCACAGGGAAGGGAGGGAAGCTTTGCTCTTACCACTTCAAGCTTTGGCATTCCACTTGTGCTCATAGAAAGGTAGAAAGGGCACACCTCTCTTTGATACGCATACATTGAAAAAAATAAAATAAAATAAAAAAAAAGACGGGGAGGGCAACAGCAAAGCACATAAAATGAGGAGAGGTGTGCTCTTCCTACCTCTGGCTTTGGCATTTCACATAGACGTGGAAGGCAGGGAGTTATATATACATGATACTGCTAAAGTTAGACACTATAAATAGAGGTGGGTTGCAAAGAGGTTTGCAAAGAAAGCACTGTTGCACTTTCATTCTGCAAAATCAATCATCATTTGCTGAATTGCATTAAAAAATCATTTGAATTTAAAGATTTCAAATGCAAAATGTACCTTTTTTTTCCAAAAATAAATATGATTAAACTGAAACAAAACCCTAAACTAGCAGAATCTGTTCATTTTGCCCCTTGGCAGCATCATTGTTGATATGCTGTTTTGAACCCTGCTGCTGTATTTGTATCATTTTTGTGTGTTCCATAAAAAGCAAACACTCTTGAGGTCCCCCTTCAGTGTATCTGAGAGCTGCTGTGTTCTAATATCATAAGCAGCGCTTCAATTCAGGAACCCAGCAGCAGAAAGAAGAAGCCGAGAGGTGCATTCACTGTGGGAGTGAGGAGCATCATTCAGGTTATTTTAGCGCTGCTGTTATCAACGCGCATGAAAGTGTTGGACCAAAAAAAGAACCTCTTGAGAGCGTTCGCAGCAGAGTTTGAACTCAGCAAGCGAACATTTGCTGATTTCTCTCCTTCCTTTTAAAACTTCCATTGAGCACCCTTGAGGCTGTTCTCTACCTGCAGCTGCAGCAGTTACAGGTGCATCGATGCTAAAACATACCGCAGCACTTAAAGAGAGCTTGATGAATGATCCTAAAGAGAAAGAAAAATAGAGAGAGGGAAAGAAGGAGAGAGAGAGAATGTCATTTTCAGACGCTAAATGTTGAATTCACGCCCTGGATTTGCATCTGTTGTTTACATCTTTAGAAGACTCCTGGTACTTGTCTCTGAGCATCTGGGCCTCTATGTGTCCCTCCTTCACATCTGCTGCAGAGTTTTCAGGAAGACGACCTCTTTTAAAAAAGGATCAAAGCTAAGGGATTGACAATCCAAGCAAACTAAAGTAGTTTGGATTTCCTGACATTTAGATCAAGTTTTTGCTGCTCAAATATCCACTCTCGTGCCAAATGTATTTCAACACTTGGTATCTGATTTAACCGCCTGACATTTTCAATGCGTTTTGAAGCAGAAACCTCATCATGAATCACCTAAAGAACAGGAAAATCTACAAGATAACATTAAAAAGAGCCCCTCAAATGGCAGCTTGTTGCAGCAGCTCTCTCTTCGTTATTTTCTCTCTCTTTTCTTCTCTTATTAGTTATCTTTGTATTTAGAGCCTGTAATTGCTTTTTTATGGCTCATTTGTCGGCCATTGACACCAAAGTGATTGTATTTGCAGCGGTGCTTTTACTTTGCTGTTTCTGTGTTTGTCCTGAGATCCTATCTGTAACAATGGCTGCATTTGTTTACACTCAAGATTTCAGCTGTTATCAGCCTGTACCATGTCTATGCTAACCAGTGTTGGGTCCAAATTTCCCTGCAGCCTGAGGGGAGGGAGGTGAGGACAGCGTGCTGATGCTGCAGTGTGAGCTATGAAGAGATGACATCAACCTGTCCTTCCATCCATCATTATGGGGAATGTAGGATCTATTTCCACTAAGATGGACAAGCTAGCAAGAAGGAATACCAGAGGACAGAGTAGCATCATGCTATTCACAGACATGGCTAATGGAGCTAACACTGGACATGAACTCCATATTGGAAGGATTTCACCTGCTGTGAGCCAATAGGATACAGGAGAGAAAGACTGAACAGACTGGTGAAGAAGTCTAGCTCAGTCTGGACCCTGTGGAGGTGGAGGCTGACTGGGGGATGATGGCCAAGCTGTCATCTCTGATGGGCATTGTGTTTTTTAGCTGGAACTTTTTTTTATTATTCTATTTTTATATTCTTGGAATTTTTGCACCATATACCTTCTTGCACTGCTGCTGTCACTCTGAATTTCCCAAAGTATAAATCTATTCTATTCCAAAAAGGTGGCTTCTTTGAATGCAACATATTTCAGGATATTGGCAGTCTGACAGCTTGAGTCGAGTTACAATCAACTGTGATTATGGTCTCGATTATCCCAAAGAAAAAGCATGACGTTGCTTTCAAGCTAACTCCAAATGACTGAATTAGTTTGACCTTTTTGCCAAAACCAAACTTTCATTTTCTTTTGGTTACATTGAACACATGACGACCTTTAGATCAACATTATGAAATGCTCTATTTTCTGACAACACATGAAACGCATCATCATGATAAGCTACAAGTTACAGAAATACTTTTCTCACCAGTTCGAGCATGGCTTTAAACAAAGGTTTCTTTTTTTCAACAAACTGGACCTGATGAAAAGTTTTAGTAAACACACCATAGCAACTCTGGGTCTGAGAAGAGGGCTGTTAAACTGCTGAAGGAGGAGCTGGTGGTCTCGTCTCAGTCTAAAGATTCTCAAAGGTACTACACTTTGGTCTAATATGATGAATGTGGCTGATATGTTTGCCCATGGAGGTTGTTTCCCCCTCTCCAAGACCTTATTTTGCCACACAAACTGCATTTCAATTCCTCCTTTCCTACTATTTTAGCAAAATGCAGCTGGACCTCTTTGCTCACTCAGCCATCCTCATGACATAGGTGATGAGCGCTGCATCGGCGTATTACTTGAAGTTAGCTTTGCAGGCTTAAAACACCAAGTTTTTTTTTTTTTTATTTTAAACAAATTTAACAATTGTATGAAAAAGGTCACAAACTTCACATATTCTCCTCCTTTGGTTTTGTAGCTATGGTTGTTAAAAAAGAGAGACAGGTCACAAGATTTGGAAGCAGAACATGAAACCCTTGCATCTATATTTGATGCAGCTTTTCTTTCGTCTTCTTTTCTTCCTTTTGTTTTCTTCTTTGATGTCTCTTACAGGAAAAGGTCACTCTTTGGCACCTCCTCACATGATTTACAAGTAGGTCTGTGGACCGGAGCTTGTGTGTGGGAGGCAGTTTGGTTTTCTCTCTTTTGTTATGTAGATGTTACAGTTGATTTTGTAAAATTTTCAAATTCCCATTCTCTTTCTTTCCTTTTTAGTTTTTCTTGAGGATAAACTTCTCTGGTGTGATTATAAAGTTTGACATGGAAGCTCTTTGTGCTGTGCGCTGGACAGCTTGGATTTTAAACTGATTAGGATTTCAGAGGTCTTGTGATCTGAGGCAGGACTGTGTCTTGACAGAGTCTGACTGACACATGCAGACACAGCATGAATAAATAACTCAGGGTGAGGAGGCTGAGTTTAACTCAGGACTGCTCTATAATAAATCCACAGCTGGGTGCATCACTTAGGAGACTCTGAGCTGATTTAGTTGAATCTTTGAACTGAATTTTCCACTGAAGCTGTTTGAAACATGCGAGCTGAGCTGCTTCAAGCTTCTTCCGATGTTTCTTCTCTGTGTTTCATTTTCATGGTTTTCCCACAGTACGAAAGAAACAATCTTTCTGGTAAATCTTCATAATGCCTTCTCCTGTTCAAAAGGTGTTTAAAACACAGTTCTACAATTCCACAGTTTCATTTAGCAGACGCTTTTGTCCAAAGTGACGTACAACACAAGCAACAATTTGGACAGAAAGAAAACCCCAGCTAGTGCAACAAAAGTGCTACATGTTATTTGGCTGCAGGTGCTGCTATCAAGTGCTGGATTTATTTTTTATAATAATGTAGAATAATCTCGCCAACTAACCACAATTGTTTGCTGCAACAATATACTTCAACGTTCAACAACATTCAGTAATTAGTGCTGAAAATACACTAAAAGCTGGGTCTGAGACCTTCTCACTCATTCTTCCCCTGAGGACAAAGAGGAGAAGGGTCAGCTTAAGTGCTTAAGTGTTTTCCTTGAACAGAATAGTCGTCAGACATCTCTTAAGGTAGAAAGGGATTCTGTGGATTGTTTAGAGTTAGGTAATTCATTCCACTATTTGGACACAACAGAGAAGAAGAGTCTGGCTTGAGATTTCAACTACACAGAGGACCATTCAGAATGCATTTTGTCTAAAAGACAGCACTTCAGCGCTCTTTTTTTGCTCCCAAGAAGGCACCGTAGCCTGTGTTTTAGCTCAAAAGAAAGGCACTTGAGTCAAAATAAGTCACTTTAGCACATGTTTTGGCTCCAAAGAGGACATATTTTTCAAATATTGGGCCACAAGGGGGATGGTTGCTCTCCCCCCACCACACACACCACCGCTGAAACACTTTCATCCAAGGCTGACAGTATCACTCTCATCCTGCAGACTTTCTGAGGTTAGCACCGCTCTAACTGCTTCATGCATCTTAAGAGCGTCATGCTACGAGCCGCTTCTTTGTTCCCCTGATGTGATCCTTCAGATATAATGAAATTAACACCAACGTCTGTCCCATCTCTTCATACTCTGTGATTACATTCTCATGAATATTCATTTCCTATGAGGACACAAGCTGAAGGAGGCGACTCCTCCGCTTTTATCTTCTCATTAAGCCTCCATCCTATCTGTTTCTCTTAACTATGAAATATCACCTCTCTGGTATCAAACATTAATAACGCTCCTTTATTCAAATTGTTTCCCTCCACGTTCACACGCTGCCTCTGCACAGCAGTGACAGAAAGCCATGATGTTTCCTGCAGCAGCATTAAATCTTTGCAGTGAGGCAGCTGATAAGTACGTCTGTTATTAATCTATCTCGTTAGCGACGCTGGTCATTTCATCTGCACGAATCAAACTGGAATTGCTCTATCAAAATTCTGTCACCGGAACACATCACACAGTATTTTATTGTAATTACATTATAACCACAAAAAGTGTCACAGCAGATTTTTAATTTACTATGATGTCTTCCTGCTGGACGCCCAATCAAAGCTGACAGTGGAGCTACACCGACATGAGAAGCTCTCTCTCCGACGGTTAATGTGACAGAGGATCAGAGGGATTACTTTTATGACCGCTCTGAACATGAGGTGAATTTTTGATGGCTTTTACTGCTTTTAAAATCTTAGTTCTGGATTGAACTATGTGCTTTGGTCACAATCCTAAACTTGACATATGAGACTCCTTACATCCTGATATGATCTGTCCGTGCCCCGCTTAAAACACCTGAGTATGTCAAATGTGCAGAGTAATACAAGATGTTTGAGTGTGAAAGTCACAGAACATCCCAAATGGTGTTTATTGTTCCATGTTTAAGAGGAAGTGTATTTTTTCTGCAACATTTGTTTGATGCACAAAACGATGGTGCTCTATATTTGTGATTGCTTACTTTAAAGGGTCGTTGAGGTCTTTCTGAGTGATCTTGACATACACTAACCGGCCACTTTATTAGGTACACCTTGCTAGTACGGGATTGGACCCTTTTTGCCTTCAGAACTGCCTTAATCCTTGGTGGCATAGATTCAACAAGGTACTGGAAACATTCCTCAGAGAGTTTGGTCCATATTGACATGATAGCATCACGCAGTTGCTGCAGATTTGCCGGCTGCACATCCATGATGAGAATCTCCCGTTCCACCACATCCCAAAGGTGCTCTGTTGGATTGAGATCTGGGGACTGTGGAGGCCATTTGAGTGCAGGGAACTCATTGTCATGTTGAAGAAACCAGTCTGAGATGATTCCAGCTTTATGACATGGCACGTTATCCTGGTGGAAGTAACCACTGTGGTCATAAAGGGATGAACATTGTCAGCAACAAGACTCAGGTAGGCTGTGGATTTTAAACAATGCTCAGTTGGTACCAAGGGGCCCAAAGAGAGCCAAGAAAATATCCCCCACATCATTACACCACCACCACAAGCCTGAACCATTGATACAAGGCAGGAGAGATTCATGCTTTTATGTTGTTGAAGCCAAATTTTGACCCTACCATCCAAATGTCGCAGCAGAAATCCAGACTCATCAGACCAAGCAACATTCTTTCAATCTTCTACTGTCCAATTTTGGTGAGCCTGTGTGAATTGCAGCCTCAGTTTTCCTGTTCTTAGCTGACATGAGTGACACCCGGTGTGGTCATCTGCTGCTGTAGCCCATCTGCCTCAAGGTTGGACGTGTTGTGCGTTTAGAGATGCTCTTCTGCAGACCTCGGTTGTAACCAGTGGTTATTTGAGTTACTGTTGCCTTTCTATCAGCTCCAACCAGTCTGTGCATTCTCCTCTGACCTCTGGCATCAACATGGTATTTTGTCCCACAGAACTGCCGCTCACTGGATATTTTCTCTTTTTGGGACCATTCTCTTTAAACCCAGAGATAGCTGTGCGTAGGAATCCTCGTAGATCAGCAGTTTCTGAAATGCTCAGACCAGCCCGTCTGGTGTGCCTAATAAAGTGGCCAGAGAATGTAGATTGAAAGTCACTTTGATGACCCCAAAATTTGTCTTGAACAAAGTCAAGTAGAGTTAATAAGAAGATCTGCCCTTCCAAACAAATACACGCCTTGCTGAGCATTGTGTCTTTATGACAGTGGGTGATGATGCTCATGGGAAATGGAGTCTACCAATTGTGGCCACACTTGTCACTGCAATCAACACCAAACAGGAAGTTTTCACAGAGATTTTAACCAAAAATCCCAACATGAGCAAATCCCATTGAAGTGGGAAAATGGGGGGAAGGTTGTTTTGGTAAATTACACAGACTAAACACAGAGCAGAGGCTTTACACTGGGATGGACACAACCAAAGATGTAAATTTCTGGAAAATACTGTACACTTTCAAGCAGTCATTGTGAAAGAAACAGAAGCCAGCATGCACTCAGCCAGAGCAGCCACACAAACGCAGCAACCTCCCTCCTGGCTGGATTACTGGCTGGCTTATAATGTGAACCGCTTATTTATGGTGTAATCTAGTTCAGGGAGGGAGAGCTGCTCATACTAAGAGGAAGAAAAGGCCAACGCCGACCTTTGGTGTCCTGCTCAGCTCGTCAACAAACTCTCAGCACTTCAGGAAAGAGGACAGAGCTGAATGAGTACGAACCATACGGGTGAATAACGAAAGAAGGACGGATTTAATTCACTACCTGGTTAGAATGACGATGGTGAAGGCAGAGGAGGTGTTGTTTCTTTATACAAAGACCGAGTCTAATTATCCTGTTATCAACACCAGCACTCAGACTCAGGAGCTGCACACACTTTTATTCACCTGGAGACATGAGGAGGCAAATTGAGGAGTAAAAGCTGAGATAGTTGCTCAAAATGATCCTGATGCTTCCACGTCTGAAGGCAGAAAGAGTTCAGGACATCTCTAAAGCCAGGAGAAAAGCCTGTCATTTCAGCCTTCAAATAATGGTCGGCAATTTTGGCAAATCTCTCCTCGGAGCCATTCATAGCCAGGCACTCAGTTGTGCTCACAAAAAAAGAAGCAATAGTTGAAGAAAGGGCTTGAAAGGGAAGTTAAAGAAATGGCCTCCTTTTAGTCCTCTTAAGCCTCAGTCTGTTCCCTAAGGGAGGTCAACGTGACTGCTGGGGAATGTTTTCATCGACCACCTGTCGAGTCAGGACACAGAAATCCTCTGACTTTTTAACTTGCTTGGAAACAACAGACTGCATAAAACTGATGACTCATGAGAGAATCCCCTCAACAGACAGTTTGATGTTTTGACATGGGCTCCATAAAACCGTCTCCTTTGACAATGTCTGCTGAGCCAGAGGCTGCAGTTTCAGGACCGCAGTTCTGGGACTGTGTTTTAAAAACATGTATTTCATTTGCAACAGATATGGCTAATAAGTGACAAACAACAGACTGCAGTGTTTCTAACTCCACCCACTGGGGGTCGGATCTGTATGTCTGGCACCCCAACAGAAGGGTATGAAAAAGTGGGACGCATGGGTCGGTACTTTGGGGAACTATCCTGGTTTTAGTCATAGGAAACCCTACAAAAAGCATGCTGAGATAAACTGAACTGAACTTTTAAACAGCTGGCATCAGCTGATGCCTTTAATGGCTGAAAACAAATAATGTCTCTATCTCTCGCCCTGCTCACCTGTGTCTAGTGACCTGTCTGCTAACTCTAGGACTGGTTAATCTTTGTGCACACAGCCAGATCTGCACCTCTTTGTTTGACCTATGTTTTGACTCAGTTGGTCGTCTCAGAGTCTGTTTTTAGGTCCCCTTGTTCCTGCTGTGACTCAACCTCTACTGTGACATTCAGAAGTTCAAGCTTCATCATGAGCCTTACCCTCTTAATAAATAAAGACATTAGAGAAATGTGTGTGGGTGGAGCTATTGTACTTTTGCCTCAAATATCCAAACGTTATTCCTTTGTTCAGGGAAAGGCTCTGTGAAAGAAAGGAGACTGCATGTTTACACAGATAAGGTTGGGGATGTGAATCTTTTTTTCTTTTGAGAGAATTCAATCTGATGTGGACCTGCTGTTCATCTTTCTTCACTGGCTTTTAGTGGCAGCTTCAATCAAATTCAAAGCTTTTCTTCAGGCTTACAAAACATTGACAAAAACGGCTCCTGCCTACCTGGGGCCCCTCATCCAGGTATACACTCCTCCTCGCCACTACGCTCTGCTTGTGAAAGACGCCTTGTGCTCCCAGCCCAGTGCGGCTCTAAATTTCTAGCCAGACTCTTCTCCTCTTTTGTGCCCAAACTGTGGAATGAATTACCTAACTCTATACGGTCCACAGAGTCAGCACGGTCAGCACCTGCAGCCAAATAACTTGTAGTACTATGTTGCACTTACTAAGGTTTTCCTTCCATCTAAATTCTTCCTTGTGTTGTGTGTCGCTTTGGACAAAAGCGTCTGCTGAATGAAACTGTAGAACTGTATTTAAACCTTGATGGTAGCAGTGTAGCAGTGATGGTGAGCAGTGTAGCCATCTTCTGATGAAGACTTCCAGCAAGATAATGCTCAACACCAGCTCAAATAATCTCAAACTGCTGTCTTGAACATGACAATGAGTTCCCTGTACTCTAATGGCCTCCACAGCCACCAGATCTCAATTCAGTAGAGCTCCTTTGGGATGTGGAGGAATGGGAAATTCTCATCATGGCTGTGTAACCCGCAGATCTGCAGCAGCAAAGCCATAACCTGAGGATTATTCTCAGCACCTCACTGGATCTATGACACCAAGAATTAGGACAGTTCTGAAGGACAAAGGGGGTCCAACCTGGTACTAGCGAGAGTATGTATTTGGAATAAGGCCTGGGCCAACCAAACGTCTGACTGTCTCACTTGGTAGTTCATTCAAGGCTCAGACCAAAAACGTGTGCATTAAATTTTGGCACCAGTTTGCTCAGATAGCCTTCATGGATCTTTAGTTTCAGATGGACTCTTTTAAATTTAAGGATGATAATAAACAGACTGAGATCAATGAGGCATAAATCCACTGAAGTTAGGCCTCATTTTAAAGCTCTTGGGATCATAATGTCACTGCTTTTATTTGTGGTCCAGAACTCAATGCTTTGAGTTCATCATTCATCGCTCTGTATTTCACATTGGAAAGAGTTCCACTCAGATAATCCAGGATAATTAAGGTCCCATGTTTATCCTTTTATTAAAGCTTTAGATTAATTATCTGAGGCACTGGGTTGTAATAAAATCAAACACACCCTCCCCGTCATTAATCAGGTTTTTGATGGTTGTAGGTAAACTTGAGGATGAGCAGTATTTAGGCCGTGCAGGCTGAAGGAGAGTTCAGTACGTCCCTGACAAAAAGACTGATGGCTGATTTTTCTAATGATAATGTCAAGGCTGTGTAAGCAGCCTCCCTAAAGCTAAAACTCATTTTGTTTCATTGTCTCAGTACACAATGCTGGAAAAATTCATTTACCACAACACAGAGCTCCAAGCACTCTCTACACACTCCTTCCTCCCATCATCATTGGATCCCCTCCCCATCCACACATCGCACACGTTCAGAGTGAGACAGCAGGCCAGCTGATGGATGGGCCTGCTTCAAACGGAGCAATGAAACAATTATTCCTGTGCTCCATCTCTGTCAGAGCTCCATTCAAAGAGTCCACTGTTCAAAAGAAAGGAGCTCATAACTCAGCCCACTGGCCATTTGAATAACACTTTGAGGAGTGAGCAGTGGCTCTGTGGTTGGGACTGCATGTGGGCTGGGGTTCAGAAGACATAATGAGCAAATTAACTGACTATAAATACCTGAGCAAAGCTTTACCGGGAGGAGACACAACTGAATGTTTGGTGCTACCGCCAATGCTAATGATCACAGACACCAAATCTGTGTGCTGCAATTAAAAGGATAGGAAGTCAGAGGCTACATAACTGGATAGTACAGTGAGTGTACTGACATTTTCAGCATTTATTTCCTTAAACTTTAAAGGTTAGAACCACGGTGAAGTTAGATCAGTGATGCAAGTGACTAACTGCTAATTTCCGACATACCGACTGATGTGTAAACTCCACTCCGTGTCAGTCTGGTTCCGTTTCAGCTCCGCCATACAAGCTAGATGCTGGAGCAATAGGTTTAATAAGCATTAGTGTCCAGAATATTGCCAGGATCTGAACTGTACTTTTACATCCATAAGAAATCATGGTGATCTTGTCTTGTGTTGTTTTGCAAAGCAATCTGACCATTTATCATGGCTTTATGTACATGTAAGGTGAAAGCTGCCCCATCTCACAATGATAAAGAATCCTTTAAAAAAATTGTGGATTCAGACGGTGATCCAAATAACCTCCAACATTCAATCAGCACTTTTTGAGTTATGTTGTTCACTGACAGACAAACTCTCCCAAAAACACAACCTCCTTGGCAGAGGTGATGAGAAAAAGATAATTTTGGACCAATGTGTTTCAGCTTCGGAGCATCAGAACACCATAAGGTTGATAAAGTAGGAGAGCAGGTAAGACATTGAAACAACATGACATCTGGTTAATTTTCAGGTAAAAGACGTGCAAAGATGGTGGCACACAAAGATGCTCCTTTTTTGTGATTTTTTTTTTTTTTTATATTTCTCATTTGATTTCTCTTGTGGACACTTTTGCAAATCGCTACAGTCACCAGGAACAACTGGATGCTGTTTTTTGAGCACAAGTAAAATTGTATAATGACAATACAGGCATTCTATTCCATTCTATTCCATTCTATTCTAGTCTATTCTATTATAGTCTAGTTTATGCTATTCTAAAACACAGGTTGTGGTTCACTAAGTCTAATAAAGACACCGTGGAGGGGTAGATGCTAATCACTGAAGAAGAAAACACTAATTTAGTATCAATCCTGTCCTCTATCAAGCTATGATGCAGAGGGACAGGCTAGAGAGACCAAGCACCCTTAGTTTTGAGCAGAGCATCTCACAAGGTGAGCTGGACCCTGTTTTTCTACTATGTTTACACCTTCCTGACAAGATTGTGGGCTCTGCTGAGGTCTCGATTTTTGCAGAGTCTGTTTCCTGTGAGTCAGTTTCATTAATAATTACTCTAAAGAAGCAGAAATCAGATATTCACACACTGTCACTGAGAGCTCATACACTCCTCCACAGGCTATGCATAATTAACGCGGAGGAGGAAGTTTACCACCAAAGTGTTATGTGTTAATTATGAATTACTGCCAGGTATTGTGGTCAGTGTGGTTACTGCAGAATTAATGAAGCTACTTACAACCAGGAGTAATTAGAGAGTCGGATGCAGAAGAGAAAGGCTGCATGAGAGAGAAAGTGAGTGTTTCAGATCAACGGCAGAGAGGACGTCTGACCTGTCACACCTGAACAGGTGCAACAAATTCTCTGCTTTGAGTCAAGGTTTGCATTAAGAAGAGTCCTAAAGTTCCTTCTGCCTCAAATCCGCCATGATGCCCTGACAACCAAGCCTGAAACTGTCCACAAACTCATTAAAATAAAACTAACAGCTTTTTTTTTGATCCAGAAAATATTCAATGAAAGAAATACAATGAAGATTTAATTTTTGAAAACAATATTTTTCAATTTAGGGATATCAGCAGATTAGTTGAGTAAGTGCATTTATATCATGCTGCAGATGTCAGTCGATATTATTGGACCTCCTGAATAAAATCTTATTAGTTTGAAATTAGCTGTGATTGTCAGACATTTTTGTCATTTTGGCAAGTCTTATCAGGATTTTCAAACCTCTACATAGAAATCCCTATGTAAACTCATCAAAACACTCGTTTTCTAAAATTAGCTTCAGCTCTTTACCAGATTTTCAGTCTTGAGATCTTCATTAAGACCCGCTGAAATGATAAGAAACTCCTGACTGGTTCATAACATGTTGGAGGGGCAGGCCTGAAACACCAAAGGCTCCTGAAAGTCCTACGGAAGGCTGGCGAAATAGTAGGAAGGGGGTTTGTGGAGTGGGGAGCCTTAAGCCCCGTTTCCACCAAGTGCACTTGTTCTGTGGCGTTTCCTTTGACGAAAACTAGGACAGGTCCCTGAAACACGGACCTGTTCGGTACCACTTTTTGGTTCCTATCTTTTGGGGTGCGAGACATACCAATCCGGCCCCCAGAAGGTGGAGCCAAAAACACTGCAGTCTGTTGATGGATCAAAAGATCCTGTGTGACAGCAGTTATATAGAAAAAAACTTGATTGTGCTTTATAACAAAGAGCCACATGCCAAACACAAAGAAGGCAAACTATTGGTTACCTTCCATTGTTGCTCTTTGTTTACAGTGTGTTTCTTCTTAGTTGGATTTACTAGGGGCTGTGTCTGAAGGGCAAAAATGGTTGTGGAAACATCAACAGGATCAGGCTTTACTGATCCAACCCGTACCAAACTGTACTGATCCCTACTGGAGAGCTTGGTGGAAACTGTGCTTTGAAGAGACAGCAGCTAAAACAAAGTGTTTCAGACAGAGGCTGAAAAAAGAGTTTTCTAAAACACCAGAGGGAGAAAAACAGAAATTGGAGCTGTAAATCATGTAACGATACTAGAGGGGCACCCGAGGGACAGAATAAAGACTGAAAATAAAACACACTTCCTCAAAGTTGTGTTAAACTGGACCGCAGATTCAAGTTTGTTCCAAAAGCCTGTCTTAAGAAAATTCACATCTCTATGCATGAAAAGCTAAATCACCTGTCTAGCTGTGTGCAACCTGTTGTTGCTGAATCTTTTGTAAAGATAGGTTTATAATACCTGTCTCATTATGGGGAAAACAGCTTTGTGTGAGGTATTCTGGCAACAAAAGAGTTCTGGAAACACCTAATAATTGCCATCACATGTTTTGAGCACTTGTGATATCGCCCAGAATAAAAAAGTTTCTATCACAGCAAACAGTCAAAGCACCTCACGAAGAGATATCAAAGGAGCAAGGACACCTAAATAAGCAGACTTTGCCCTCCCACATATGCTCATGGAAGGGCAGGGAGCTCCCAATGAAGCTGTATTGTCAAATGCAATTGTTGCATGCTAATAGTTAAATCTCCTGGACAAGAGGGATGGTAACAGAAATATGATTTGATCCTAGCTGTACTTTAAAGTTTTACCCTTAAAAGTATGTGTACTAATCTTGCAGGCACAAATGTCTACTTCAAGCAATGATGAAAGCACTTAACCTTCTGTCTGTAAGGCAAAAACATTAGTGTATTTTTTTAGTCCAAACCTTTCTGGTTTCTTCAAACACCAAAGTCTGGAATATCAAACACTGAGCGAAAAGCCCAGCTGCCATGAAAAACCCAGCTTTGTTTAGCCTCCAGCAGCATTTTCTCTCCTTCTGATAGTTAAAGGGATTTCATCAGCACAAACATGCTGATGTAATGTTTGTGTCGCAACCACTTCTCCAGACTAAACAACGAAGCATCACATTCACAAGTGTCTTCTAAAGCTTCGCTCAGGCCTCCTCAGCTCTGTTATCTGTGGGTCTCTGTGGTGATCAATTGATTTTTCATGAGAGGAACTTTTGGACAATGGCAAAACCTCACAAACTGAGACTACAAAAATATAACTGACATAAACTACAGCAGATTTTAGTTCAAATAAAGTTTTCGAGAACTCTGTGCCTGCATACTGTTTCTAAGACAGAGACACAGGCTACATGTACAATGAGTCCACAGCTGCCCTTATGTCTGACAGATGATTGTACACACAAAAACAGCTTCCTTTAATGGCTCCAGCCAAAGTGAAACAGGGACAATCCGTGGAAAAGTGATGAGACAAAGAGTTAGGAGACAGGGCTGTTAAAAACGGAACTCCCAGTGGCTCGTAGGAAAATGCTGCGTGCTCATTTCTCTGCTCTAATCCCGTTAGCGAGCGGAACAGACTTTCATTACAGGGACATTATCAGCCTCTCCACACATACAGGGAGAAAATATGTGCAGGAACAAGATTTCTATTCATCAGCTCAGTAATGCACACAGACACCTCTCTCCACCTCGACCCTGGTGCGTTTATTAGAAGCACATAGCAAGCTGAGAAAGTACTTTGTCTGATTCACTGTATCTGAGGCAACAAACGTTCGGAAGGTTTCATGGTCATAATAAGAGAGATCCTTGATGTGTCATGGAAGAGGCAGTACAGAAAAATCAGGATTTTCTAACCCAGCATTTCGTAACTTAGTTATCTTGGAACCGTCTTGGAACCCAGTAATCTGAAACCCAACGTTCTGAAACTCAGCATTCTGGAACCCATACTCTAAAGTCTGGAACCAAGCATTCCAGAACCCAGTGCTCTAAAATGTCAAAATTTCGAACTAGGCACTCTGAAACCCACTCTGACATGCTGAAGCCTGAGATTCAAAAACCCAGCACTCTAGAACGCAGCACTCCAAAAACTGGCATTCTACAACACATCATTCCAAAAACCTGAAGTCTGGAAACCAGCATTCAGGGACCAAGCACTCTACAATTTAGTATTCAAGAATCTGGCACTCTGAAACATGCCATTCTGGAACCCAGCACTCTAAAACCCAGGATTCTGAAACCAAGCACCCTGAACCCCAACATTCCAGAACACAGTTTATCAGAACCATGCACGCGGAAACTAGGGCTGCACGATTATCGCAATCGCAATCGCAATCGCAATCGCAATCGCAATCGCAATCGCAATCGCAATGTCAGCACATGCAATTACGTAATCGCAAAAGAGGATATCGCAATCGCAATTGCAATGTCAGCACATGCAATTCAGATTTTTCTCCATGATAACCAAGCAAATCTGTAGACTCATCATGACACAACCTTTTTTATTAAATCGCAAGCACAATCGCAATCGCAATATTTTCCACCTAATCGCAAATCGCACCTTTTCCCCAAATCGTGCAGCTCTAGCGGAAACCCAGACTTCCAAAATCGAGGATTACTGATCACAACATTTCCCAAACCTGCACTCTAGAACCCAGCATACCAGAAACCTGCACTCTGAAACCTAGCATTTAGAGCCCAGTACTTCAGGATCCAGTATTATACCCCCCCCCCCCCCCCCCCCCCCACCTTTTTTTGTTTCTTTTCTATTTATTTATTTATTTATTTATTTATTTATTTATTTATTTATTTATTTATTTATTTATCAACTTACTTATTTATTTTTATTTTATTATTTTATTATTTTATTTATTATTATTATTATTATTATTATTATTATTATTATTATTATTATTTATTTTTATTTTTTATTTTATTTATATTTTATTTATTTATTTATTTATTTATTTATTTATTTATTTATTTATTTATTTTGGGGGGGGGGGGGGGGGGGGGGGGGGGGTAAAGAAATTCACTGACTGATGATGTCATTATCTTGTCTTATCTCTCTTATGTGCCTGTGGTGTGACATTTTGAATATTTTGCTGATTTTTACATCAGCTTGCATTTCCAGTACCGTGCTGTGACACCTCTCAAACAACACCCCCCAGATGAGTGCAGTCTGGGATCTAGGAGAAAATCATTGTCAAGGCAACAAAGACGTGCATTTTGCCCTTTCTTTAAGATAAAGAGACTTAAGATCTTACTGCCGGTTTGATCTCTTGTGGGAGTGACTAGCCCATTTGTGCTCTCTGAACAGTGAACTACGTCTTCTGGTCTCCTTGATGATTTTTTGTTTGCTCCTGTTGCTCACACAAACTTTTTTACAACGAGCAACAATTACTCAGAAGAGCTTTGTTTAAAAAGTAGAAGACCATATTTCTTTCTGAAGTTATCTTAAAGTCTGTTTAGTTTCAGAACAATGTGACCCGAGTTGGCTGGACTGAAAAGCAAAGCTGATATTGAAATAATTAATAAGTAGAAGCTAACTCTGGATGAGTGCCTAAACTCATGTCATTCTTTATATATAAAATATGTAAACAAATCCCTACCTGCTACGTGACACAGTCCAACAGTGTTTCAGTTAATGAGCCTCCCCGGCTGAAAGCCATCCCCCTCTCAGTCTGAATGTTTTATATGAATATGCTGGAATGGGAGAGGGGAACAGGAAATGGGATGTCAAACTTGGACATAATAGCTTGGCTGCTCTCATGTATTGCAGAGCCATGTAATCATCAGTAAGTTACGCACACCGCAAAGTAAGAATGGCTGCTAAGTGGTGCAATTTATTCAGCCTTGTCACTTTCGATTCAGCACTTTTCACATTTCGCTGTTCTTGTCATAGACTTAATGCTGGTAATTGCCTCCACAATGAGAGCGTAAATTTGTGAGTTAAGGAGGCAAGAGACACCTGCCTCCTCACCTCAGACATAGAGGAACGGAGCTTTTAGATTGAGACGTCAACGCTTATATGTCTGCCTCTTCAGAGTTGAATGTTAATGGAGAGTGATACATGCTTTTAAGAAAAAAAAAGCAGATATTCAACCTTCTCACCTCCATCTGTGCTGATTCAAACTGTTGGAAACATTCCACACAAGACAAAATACAGAAAAAGCTTTCATCTGGGGTCAAAAGTTTAAAAGTGGAGTTCATGGAAGGAATCTCCACAGCTCAATACTATGCTAAAATACTGCGCTAAATGATACCAAGAGATTATGGTTGTGAGGCACAAGGTGAGGGCCCTATCAGTCGTGTTTGATGAGTTTGTAGTGATGAACAAAAGAATACTAACAAAGAAAGAAGTAACACTCTTTTATACCCACCCCCCTTTCTTTACCCCTGTAAGAAGACTGCAGCTTTTAGCGCAGAAACACAGCTAACAGGTTTACGTCTCAAATCGAGCGACAAACGGGGGAATCATTATAAGACAGCTGATCATTATGTGTGAGGTATAGCACTGCTGTTTTGGTCCTTGTTGAAATAATTCAGAGCTAACAACAAAGCCAGCTCAGCTATAAAGCTCAAGAAGTAGAGAGGGGAGAGGAATATTATTTTTCCCTCTGGAAAATGTTATGAATATGCTTCACCTTCACCGTCTTCTGACCTGCAATAGATTTACTCCTCCTTTTAAGAGAGTCATGACTTGTTCGAAGGTTTACTCTGGCCACAACGATTCAGAATTCAGACACCGTTTAGTCATTCTGTTAAACCTTTACTCGTCCTTCTAGAGAGTATATGAAACTCTGAGTAATGTGATGTGTTTTCAGAGCTTTCTGAAAGATAAACTGGGGCTAATGAGCCTTCATATCTATCTGAAAAACACAAGGCTCCACTTTGCTGTCAAAAGCAGCCCCAAGGTTGGCAAAATGTTAAGATATGGAAATAATACTATGAGACAGGAACTTGGAACAAAGACCTTGATAAATAATCTTTGGCCAGAAATGCAAATTCATTCCCTCCCTCTGGAGAAAGACCAACTGCTCAGCCTCAGCCACTCCTTCGCTGAACTGCAGAAAGTCCAAGGGCGCCAAACACAGCTTCAGGAATCTGCATCCTCGAGCATATGGTCAGAGCTGTTTGAGGTTATTTTCAAAACGAAGCAGAGCGCAGAAGAGCAATTACACCCTGAACTCTGGGAAGGGGAAGTGTGACCAACTGGGAATCTCTCGACCCATTAGGCTGGATCTGTTCTTCTTGGCTTGATATGTAAGTTTCCTGAATGATAATGCTCGGACGTCACCACAAATGAAAGATAAGCCAACCTTGTTGGATTTAAAGTGCTAGCTTTAATTTATGTGCTTGTTTCAAAAGAAAAAAAAACATAGCTGAAGAAAGATCAGCTCTGGAAACGCAGATGGCCTAGTGGTTTAGACATGACGTTTGCCCTCGCATGGGTGGCCCGGGTTCGAATCCAGTGCGTGGATTTTTTCCTGCATGTCACTCCCCATTCTCACCCCATTTACTGCTCTATCTACACTATCCTCTCTGATTAAAGGCATAAAAGCCCCCCCAAAAAACTGAAAAGACACAGATCTTACTAAAATGAAGGGGACAGGCCTCAAACACCAAGGTTAGTCCATACTTCCACCCCTGACAGCTCTCAAGAGGTTTGACCAAGGGGGTTTGTTGAGCGGGGAGCTTTAATCCTCTTATTACAGTCATGTTAGCGGCAACATATAATGACCTATGAAATCGAAATATCATAACTCTTCAACCATTTATGCTATTAATGGTATTCCATTGGATTCTGAGAGCTTAGAAGCACGACATCACAGTATTGGCAGCAATACCCACACTGTGTTGAGTGTGTGCAGCAATGTGAGAAAGATACAGTGGCCCTGTGAGCTCACAGCACTGCAACTTATGAAAACACATGCAAAAAGACAAAACACAAGCAAATTAAAAACATCTTCATCTATTTGACAACGTGTGCGCAACATTTAGAAAACGTGCCGCAAAGACCACAGGACAACACATTAGAAAACGTGCTGCAAATACACTACAACACAACATAAGGGTTTCCAGAGGACACTTAAAAGTGATGCACACCTGCTGATATGCTTGTTGTTGCCAGGGATTTTCAACCACAGCCCTATTATGGTTATCTTTCCTTCAGATGTATTGAGAAATGAGGTGAAAGGAAGGTTTTGATTTATTTAATATTGTTTTAGAGTATATGCACGGATTGCTTCGCAGTGCCGTAAGGTGGCTTCGGCATTTCCAGTTACAGAAAGGAGGAGTAGAAAGTAACAGTAGATGGTGTTATGATGGTAGAGATTAAATAATTAAGGTGTTTGTTGGAGTTGCCTAAAGTGTCTGTCACTGATATACGGTAGAATCGTCCAGGTATCTAGTACAACACCATGTAGCAAGTCGTATAAAGGCTTTAAAATGTAAATGTTTTTATTCTTTGGAGCTTTGACGGTTTCTGCTACATCAGTGAAGGAGGCAAAGCAGCTGGAGATACAGGATGAAACGGACGAGTTGGCATCCCAAACACAGTAAGGAAACAGTTTAACACTTAACATTCATCCACAAATTGATTAAACTAATTTTTTTATAATTTTTTTCTAGAAATGCCCGCCTAGGTTTGTCCTAAAGCGCACTCTGGACTCTGAACAGAAACCGCTTCAGAATACATGATTCACGAGAAAAATGCCAGTCATTGCTGTACTTAGTCAAGAATTAATGGTAATATTAAAAGAGTCCAGGAAAACAAAACTGTTTGTGTTGTTGTTTGAGGGTTGAAATTTGTTTTTGGCATCTCAAACCCTTGAACCTGTAAACTACAGAGATAACTTTGAGCTCCTCTTTCCAGTGAGGGACCTTCCTGTTTTTTTTTAGTTTTGGCCAGGTTTACAGTCCCCTTTGATCCCTTGGTTCCTTTTTTCATAATTTCAAATATTTTGGGAGTTTTTGGGGCAAAACATGTGACTACACACATGACATCTTTGTAAATAGATCACGCCTTTAGGACAGCAGGTGAGAAACACACTTTTTAAACCATAAATTAAGGATGTAGGAGGTGTGTATCTAACTCAGCCCTTAGACCACAGTCTTTTCCAGCATTTGCTGAAACAGCGTTTGTTGCCTTGAGTCAAAGAGTCCTGCTGTTTGGTTGTTTGATGTACAACAAAGTAATGTCTCCTGTAAAGTCATTCCAAAGAGGCAGAAGAACCTGCTGGGCCTGGATGCTGTATGGGCTTGGCAGGGAGTTGTAGGCCTGTAATTAGGGACTTCACAACCGTGTGCATGTGTGAGTAAGTGTGAGTATGTGCGTGTTTGTGTGTGTGTGTGTTGAAGACAGGGGGTAGTGGTCCGACATGGCGAGCAGCATTCAAAACATCTGTCAAAGGATAAACCTCTGTCACTGCCTGCTGTGCGGTTAATAAAGTCAAACTGTGACCAAATGAGATTTAGCTCCCCTTTGTTTCTCTGAGTCTACCTGCCACGAACAAAGCCAGATGGAAATGAGGATCAGGTTTTACATAACAACAAAGTGAGATTAGACTTCAGAGGAAGGCAGGAGGGGGTAAGGAGGAGAAACAAAAAGACGAAGATGATCTGCTGATAAGAAATCAAGTCAAATATTTTCATCCAGAAAGGTAGCTTAAACAGTAAAATTCATTAGACTTAGAGATGTCTCAGCAACTGCTAGTGAATGAAACAGAAACTTGATTTGTGCTTGTTTACACGTAACAAAGTTATTTTGTCATTAAAATGTTCACAAATCTTTCCACTATTCAACTTGTAATCAACTTTTTGTTATCTTCTTCAGTTTATAAGATTTTACTGTTAAAGCAACATGAACTTTGGGTTTTTACACTAAAAACTCAGCTCTTACAATGAATGACCTTATCAGTTAGAGTCAGGATCCCCAAAACAAACTGCCATAAAATCCACAAGCTACAGTCCACAGACAAATTAGGCATCAAAATGTTCCCTGGCTTCTCCTGCTTTGAAGTTAAAGGATATCCAAGGAAAGATTGTACCCTTTGACCGGCAAACAATAGAGATGCACCGATCCAACTTTTTCTGGTACTAATACTGGTACTGATACCTGGGCTTTGGGTATCGACCGATACCAATCCCGATCTGATACTAGCATTAAATAAAAACCTGCAAGCTCCATTGAGGGATAAGACTGATAATGTTTTGAGTAAAAGACAAAAATGAGTGTATATGGAATTACTGAAGTTAATGTTTATTTGAACTATAAGTGTTCAAATGTTACACAGCAGTTTGGTTAAAAATTACCTCAGAATTTTCAGCAATGACTATTTGATTGTAAAATTTTATACCTTGTAGACCAAATCATAGTTTGGCTTTAGTGTCAAGTTTGGACCGATCCTTTGGACCCATCCAACTTTGAGGGGCTGGATCGGGTCCAATACCCTATACCAGGATCAGATCGGTGCATCCCGAGTGTACAGCCAACTGTCAGACAACACCTGTTTTCGCTCTCAGTAGCTGGGTTTCCATTAGACGTTTTTACAAAATTAAAGCAATATATCTGAAGTTTCAAAAAATTACATTTGCACCTTGCATGTGTTTCCAATACGACTACAATTGCGCACAAATTGATTAAAAAAGTATGTGACGTCCATCCGGATGCTGCAATCATGACTATACCACTTTGAATACTTGTGTTTTAATTCACTGGTACTGGCTTTGACCACACAGACTGAATTTGGATAGGGGGCTCACCATGTGCGGCACGTTAAGAAGCAGCTGGAAATGCAGATCAATGCATGCTTTCACATCAGTCTCCAAACTCCAGAAAAGAGGCTAGATATGTCCCTGGCCAGTTTTTTTTTTTTTGGGGGGGGAGGCACTGGAGGGGTCTGTAAAGTCACTAAATACAACGTCAGCTCTATTTGCAACATCAAAAGTATTCCATTCTTCAATCTTTTAAAATTAAACGATCCCTCGAGGCAAAGTTTTGCAATATTTTTTGTAATCAAGTTACTTGAATTATTTGAGGAAGTTATTCAGCCCCAATCTGGACAAACAAGTCTTCAGTTGAAACTTCATACGTATCAGACATTGAAAGAATCCAACGCTGCTCTACAGAAGAGGAGTAAAGGTGACCAGGGATGGGGCATGGACACTTTGTTAATCCAGTGACTTTAAATGTTCACAACACTGATGGAATCAATCACATTTGAGTTCAAATCTGCACCATAGAGGGAAGAGAGGAAAGAGGGGAAGATGGGAAAGATTTGGGGGGAAAAACATGGAAGTAAAATTAGAGGGAAGGAGAGGAGAATGGAAGAAGACAGGACAGTGTTTACAAGGAGAAAAAACAAACAGAGGGGAGGTTGGTGCAGGTCTTTATTTACACTCTAGGATTTATGGCGTCCTGCGTATGCTGTGTGGCGTGGGAGCCATCGCCTCCTGGCTGGAGGAAGCAACATCATTTCAAGCTCGAGTGCCCGCTGCGACGTGGAGTGTGCTGCCAAAAAGAGCACGTCTGCAGAATACAAACAAAATCCACTGACCTTTTCCCCAACAACTGCTGTGTTCATCCGAGTCACAGCACAGAAAGGCCTCTCTCTCGTCACACTGGAGCCTCTGTCTCCCCGCCGACTCTAAACGCTCACAGCCAACATGACTCTCCCATCACATCCGAGCGTGTTACCGTCAAAAGGAGGGTTTTCCATGATACGCCACCGATCTCTGGGGAAGGAGAAATAATGTTTTCAGAAGGAGATAACACATGTGTCACAAAGAGCATGAGGAAACAAGCTTCACATGTTAATGCTGCATGCTGTTTGAGTGCTCTGATACAATCTGGGTCACAGTCCCTCTGCAGTTTGTGAAAAAGCCATGAATAAATATAAAACTGTAGCATGGACATGAATCTCCTCTTTAGTTACTGTCACACAGCATCAATGTCAGGATAATGTATTTCAATATTAAGTGTATTTAAACACTTCAAACGTCCACACAGCTGCAGAACATGACAGTGTCACATTGTTCCTTCTTATCGGCCCTCAGGGCTTTCTGCTGGGAACAGCTTTTCCATTTCGCCAGCAGGAGTCAAGCTTTTATCTTTCTTTAATTCAAGACTACACCATTGTGTTTCTCACAGATCCATGCGTTGCTTTTGGGCCCTTAGCCCAACCAGTTTGGTGCTAGAACTAGAAGGCCCAAAAAGCAGGAAGTTTTGGGATCCAGAATCAAACATCTTCCCAGCCAGTGCAAAGCTGTTGTTTTTTTTTGTTTGTTTCTTAAAATCTTTTTCATATTAAAACAACTTCAAATTTTACCTTCACTAAAGAGATTATGTTTTGGGGAGTTTGTCTGTCAGTGAACATCACTCAAAAAGTAACAAACAAATCTTGATGAAATTTTCAGGAGATGTTCAAAACAAGATAAAGAAAAAGTGTTTACATTTTGGAGGTGATCCGGATCACCGTCTAGATCCAGGTTTTGTTTTTAAAGGATTCTTTACCATCGTGAGATAGGACTGTTTTCACCGTATGTGTATATAACTCCAGGATAAATGGTCAGATTGTTTTGCAAAACAATACAAGACAAGGTCACCATAATTTCTGACAGATGTAAAAGTACGATCTAGATCCTGCCAATATTCTGGATACTAACATATGAAATATGTACTGCAGCAAACACTTAAGTTTAGCATACAATCTGCTGAAAGGGAGTATAACATTAAAGAAGGACAAAAGTGCTGTGTCACTATCACAATATGCATGGCAGAGGTCTGCGCCCTGAGTGCTTTTCTAGTTTATAACTAATATCTTGATTAAATTACAAGTCAGATTATATTGTTTACATTAGCCTGTAAAGACAAAATCCCAGTTTAAACTGAAGCGTCGCATCTCAGCTTGGTCTTTGTAGCATCTCTTCACAACACCCTGCTAATGATTCACACCAGGTTTGTTTTAGAGGTACCAAGAAACAATCACACCTCAGTCTGAACAAAGAAGATGAACCTGGAGGAGTACAGCACAAGTGCAATGTACAGCAGGTGAAATCAACTCTATGGCAAAATTAAACACCCTACTTGGAGATATGGCTGGCTGGCTGTTTCCATGCCATCCACAGCAGGGTTTTAGGGGATATCTTTGCCAAAACGTAACAACATAATAAGGCATTACAGATCTATTGCTATAAGTCACATGTAAACACTGAAATCAGTAATTGGATCACAGAGAGGCACTGTAGACTATTTGCTTGTTGTGCATTAAACAGCAACACTTGGTGCCGACAGAACACATTGTGAGTGTCAGGCATAGGGCATTGGTTGGTGTAACTAGTTGTAAGGTCAACATTTTAAACATGGCAACCACCATCTTCAGGTGGCGTCAGAAAAAAACCCTTCATGTTTTCCAAAGTTGGAGATGGTGAATATCAAAATCTTTACATCCGGCTCCTTATTTCTGCTGTGTCTGATTTTACCAGGGTCATGTGTTTTCTCATTGATGTTCCCTGGCAGTCTTTGCTGCTGCTCTCTCTGTTTTGGCTTTCTGTAATTGGATGTAAGCATTTCAGAGGATTCCTGACTGATACAACAATAAAATGCCATTTTTATTTTGAAGGTTGTTTTTTTTCAAACTGCAGATTTTCTGACACTTCCAGTTGGTTTTTATGCACACGTTGGATGCTTGTTGGCTGTGTTGTGATATAAGCTGTGAACACTGAAACTTATACAGGAAGGTAATCTTTCCAGTGGTGCACATAATGCATTTTGATGAGATAATTAGATAATTGTAGGTGTGAGCATGCTAATCATAACTAATCCTGTTCTCCTATAATCATATCTGATTAGTGTATTATCTGAAATGAACACGTCATTATTTGGCCATCAATCATATGAGTAGGTTCTTTAATTAGCTGCTCAGCACGGGAGCAGAATTAACTCATGGTTTAAAACCAGCTCAGAGTATGAAGACTGTAAACACGTATTCGAGGTATAAAGAGCTTTATAAATAACCTCAGCACAGATTAGACGCCCTCATCCTGGAGCAGGAGAGCAGCAGCAGCCATGCCGGTCACCATCTGTGTGTGTAATTATTAAAGCACAGCCAGGCGGCCGTCATTTGGCTGATCTCAGTGTGAAACCCGTGTTACGATGAGCAAACACGGCAGAGAGGACGCTGCCAGTCCAGGTGTGGCAGCCAGCAAACACTTAGCCAATCAATGAGCTGGATGTTTGCACTGAACACAAAGGATCCAGGAGGCTAGAGAGTGGCGGGGGGGAATAGGAGGGACGAGTGTATGTTCTGCAGAGAGGACGGTGTCGTGGGGTTTCTGCTTTTAGTATAATTGTTTTTCTTCGAATGCACACAATGTTCTGGGAGCATAAAACAAAGTAATTTATGTAAACAAGAGACAGCAGTAGCAGAAAACAAACACAGAAGAGCTTGGCAGATATTTTCCCTCTGTAAGCAGGATTATAGTTGTGATCATACATTATGCAGAGCTCTGTAATAAATAAATACCGCCTTTGTGAACATTTTAATGTTTAATATTTCCACTGACTGAGTCAGAGAGGAGTTGATTAGAGTGTGTGTTCGCTTTCGAGGATGCAGTTATTCTCTTTTGTCCAATTCTTCTCTATTACTGCTGCAGTCCATGAAAGGATAACAAGAAAACTGTCGTCCTTGAGTTAAAGCTTTAAGAAGTTCAGTGAACTCTTATCTTACAGAAGCAGGTGATTGTGGGCTGTGTAATGGTGCTAAATGAAGTGAAAAATCCACCTTTTTTTGTTCTTTTTTTACACTTAAGTATTGAATTTGTCCGACAGAAGACTTTTGTAAATATGCTCTTATTTCAAATGCATTTAATGAGACAGTTTTCACAAAATAACCAAAGTAAGGATGCATTTTGAGCTTGAAAATTTGTGTTGTCCTCTACAGGATGACTGAAGATGATGGAGAGCACAGAGAGTAGGACACATCACATGTTATTGTCTCTAATGAAGCTGCTGCTGACCCCATCACAGCTCGAATTTGACCATCCATCACGTCTCAGTTAAGTGGCATCATGCTGATAAATCAAAGTTGGACATTTTGACAGCTCATGATATGGTTATTAAAGCACTGGAAGATTTATTTTACTTTACACAAGCAATTCAGGCGTCATTTCTGTCTTTTTATTCTTTGAAAACCATCAGAGAACATTTCACAAGTGTTCTTTCAACTAATGTGGCTCCTCAACCATTTGTGCAAGAGAGAATGCTCAAACAGCTTTTAAAAGGGAGTGTCGGCAGGAAATTTGGTACTACAAAAATTCAAACTGGGCTCCTCTTCCTTGGCTCAGAGTAAGTGGCAGCGCACACCCCTACAGCCTCTGACTGTGACTACGCAAACACATTCACTTGCCTAGCAACCACCTTCAGCATGGCGTTTCTCCATGGGTAAAACTCAAGAGCCGTGCACCTGACTTGACACGCTAGCACGAGCTAATCACTGGGTTATTTGACACATACCTGCTTAGGAGAAAGCCAACTTGTGCTGCTCTCCAAGTGCCCAAAAGCGAGTGGAAACCAGCCAAACTTCATAGTTTACTGAAAAAGCTTTATCTGTTTAGTGTTTTGTTTCTCTTTGTGTTTTCCTTCCTTCGTGCTACTTTTACTCTCGTAGCTGCTTGGGATAGTTTCTTCCTCTCGCTATCATCATCATGCAAAGTCACTAGCGCCCTGGATGCGCTGGGATAGGCTGAGGTAAAAACGGCTACTCTCTGCTCAGAAATGTCTCAAAACTACCAAAACATCATCATACAGGCAGAGGTGTGGGTTGAGACAGACACAGGTACTGGCAGACATGTAAAGTAGGCCTGGGCAGATAACAAACTTTGCTGGATGATATATTGTCCCACAATTATTGACGATAAACAATATTGTGGACAATATCATTTTGAGACCAATTTAAGCACTAATATAAAAAATACATATGACAATAGTGCAATACACCCTTTCAAATGCAATAAACTTTTATTTCTCATGAGTATTTTTTTCTAAGTTAATTGGAATATCAATATCAATCTTTCAAATCTCAAAAAAAAAGAAAGAAAAAAAGCAGGCAACGTAAAATGGGGTCTCAGTCAAAAATTGCACTAGAATTTAAAAAAAAACTGAATCAAAATGCAGAATTTCTTTTGTGATGAAGCAAAATACACTCTATGTGTCCATGTAAATTTTCACTTATCCAGATCATTTAATCTTAATGCTCCAAACTGAGGCCACAAGACTGTTCAGAGTTTGTGAAGGCATTTCTCCTCTCATCCATGAGGCTTCATCAGCTTCATCCCAAACTACAAAAACAAGCATGCATGCACATGGCGATATATTGAGGCTGGTAAAATTACTTAGTTCATTTCATTTTTTAAACAATTCATTGATTTACTGACTATAGTCCCAGGCCTAATGTAAAGAGGCCCAGGAGTAACGATTGAGCAGGATTATTCATTTTACTTTTTTAGGAAAATCCTGCAGACCCTCCTGTTAAATAAAGCAATCTCATTTAAAGATGTGTAGCTTGTTTTGAATGAAACATCAACTTTACACACCTTCAACAAACTTCAAACTGACAAAGGACAGAGGCCTCAGACAGACGAAGACCCCTGAAACACTTTGAAGGGCAGCAGACTGACACAGAAGACGGTCGCTGCATACCAGTGGCCTACAGCTCTATAAAACCACCACCTGCCTACCCTCACGCCCCGTCTGACCGCAGGCCTTGTGTGACTGCCACCTCATAAAAGACAACCACTGCTAATGCCAACGCCTCTGCAGAAGCCTCCACCAGCATCACCACCTCTGTCATCAAGGACACATGTTTCTGCCCAGCGGTTCAAAGTTGTCTGAAAGTCACGCCCAGAGACAGAGGCAGAGGGAGAGTTTGGGACTGAGAGGGAAGTTAAGAGGCCGTGATAACAGAATTTAACGGCTCAGCAGCACCATCACCACCAGCCGGGCCTCACCCAGGCGTGCACAGGACCGGGTCCAGGGTTTCCCGTCAGAGGGAGGGCAGGCGCACAGCCTCTGGGAAGGCCGAGCAGCTGAAAAACCAGAGAGGGGCCGCAAGGTCTCGGTGCAAGAAATGACTGAGATTAATGCAAGCACCCTCGGGTGAGGAGGTTCGCCATGGGTGATGCTCCGGCTAGCTGTGAGTTCGCTGAAGTTTCTCTGTTGTCCTTGAAACAAATGATTATTCAGCACATTACTCCAAACTGATGAGAGAACGAGACAGAGCATCTAATAGAGACTAACAATCGTTGCTGCCTCAATTTTAGGCCCATAATTCATGCAAATGTGGCGAGGGAACGTCTCTCCGTCGACTCCTCTCTACACGCTCGGGTTTCTGCTGTTGTGTTCAGCTTTAGCGGATTGACTTTGTGTTTGACTTTGCCTCCTCATCCCCTCCCTTCCTCCTTTTCTCTCTCTTGATTGTGTTTTGATGAATTACATCTTGTTAAATCATTTCACTTTTATTTATTTGTCTGTTTGTTTGTTTGCCGGTTCTCTTGTTCATTTGAGGAGCTGGTGAGGAAGGGTGGGCGCAGGCTGAATTGATAAGCAGCTCTAAGTGGAATTCCTGCTAGAAATTAGAGGGAAAGAGGACAGAGAGTTCTGCTGATGGAGAGAGAAGTAGATTAAGTGGCTGAGGGGAGGAGGAGAGAGTGAACAGAGGAAGAGGAGGAGGAGGGGGTGCGGCTCTTCTTGCAAATGAGAGCATAAGCTGTAGAGAAGACTCCTTCTCTTCTCGCTCATTTTCTCGCAAATGCAATGAAAGTTTCTGCAGTGATCACACTGGAAATGACACCAAATCTGAATGCAGAAGTGGGTTGATGGAGCTGTACAATAAAAAAAATGAAAAGACAAGTTTGTGTGGCAGCAGAGCTCTGAAAATACCGAGGGAATAATTCATACTGCAGCCCCGCTCGGGGAAATTGAAACTCTTTGAAAGTTTCTAATAAACGAACAGAGCGGTCCAGCTCGCCGTGAAGTCGCTTCTTGCAGCTGTCGCCTTCCAAGAGTCTGTTCACGCATACTGAAGTGACACGGCCGAGTGAAGAGGAGGTGGAGGGATGACGGAGGGAGAGGCGAATGCAAAGCGGATGAATACAACGAAGAGAGCAGGGAAATGATTGAGAAGGTGTGGAGTTTGGATCATAAGGGACGAAGAAGTGAGGCAGTGAAAGACTTAACGCAGATATATCACCGCTGAGTGGGAGGAAAGATGTCCACTGTCCTGTTTCAAACAGCAGTCCTGAGTCAGACGATGAGTTTTTCTGCAGAGGAGGAGCTCACACAGGCAGAACTGCTCCCTCACAGGAAGTGGAGCAAACATAATACTCTCTACCTGCTCACATTAAATGAATAATCCATGGATTACAGCCCTTAAGTAATGAATAAAGACCAGTTTAGCTGTTCCAGCATTAAATATGATGTTCAGCTGTCAGCCAAGTACCAGAATAAACTATTACTATGTGGAAAGACATTCTGTTTTATTTCCAGGAAAGTGAGCTGAAGCCGAAGAAGGAAGTTATCAGGGTTGATTTTTGGGGTCTATTAGTTTCTGTTAGAGAAATGATCCATGCAGACTGAAATTATGTTTTGCCCAGGCTGTAAACATGTTAATTCCTGCCGTAAAGATCAGCTTCTTGTAGGGGTGGAATGGTTTATGCAAAAAACAAACCGTCTGGTTTTCCTCTCTCATGTTTATCTTTCATCTTCATTTTACTACCCAGTTTGACGCAAGTATGTAGCTCCGATCATACGTTACTAGAGGTGGGGAAGCGTGTGTGTCTACATGACGAGCGGAGACTTAGACGTTGTACCTGTGGCATTGTGTCATTCTGCTGTCTAGTAGCACTTTAGATTCATTGTGAGCTCTTATAACAGCGGTAAGAAGGTGGAGGATAAAAACTGCGATTGAGTGTTGCTGACTTAGACTAGGTCACTACATTTGACCGTACATTTAGACCCCTCTTGCGACTTTTTTAAAAGACAACAATTCTTGTAACTTTTCTGGAGTTTGGAGAATCTGGGGCTAAGGCATGTTTTGATCTCCTCAATGGTCAGTATGTGTGAGTCCCTTCCCCTATCCAAAACACAGACAGACAGTCCTCACTCACAGCAGCCTCCACCTGCTGCTCCAGAGCAGACAGCTGCATTCAAATGAATCACGTAATTATGGTCACTTCTGCCAGTCGTCAGCTCAGATAGAGGAGACAGGAGACAGCTAATTTGTAGTTCTTAATATATTCATGATGTTGTGTTTTACCTGCTTTCTGTCTCTCTCACGATATTTCTCTCTCCTACAGAGTCCATGACTATTACGTAGGCCTGGGCTGATGACAAATTTTGCTGGATGATAAATTGTCCCTCAATTATTAATGATAAATGATATTATTGGCAATATTGTTTTGAGATCAAATTAATCACTAATTTAAAAATAATACATCATAATAATGTAATACACCCTTTCACATGCAATTAAATTATATTTCTCATAAGTAATTTCTTACTGTTGTGATAGGAATATCAGTAAATTTCAAATATCCCAATAAAACAAACAAAAAACAATAAAATTAAAATTAGCTCTCAGTCAAAAACTGCACTTGTTAACTTTGCTCATTTGGTTTGAAGCTGAAATATTTCTACACAGGGGCTGTGGTGGTCACTTTACAATAATCTTTTTTTCCTCCCAATTCTTCTATGTCAACCTGCATTGCTCACAAGTTCACGAGGCTCACTTACTGCACTCTGTTTACGCTGGCCTGATGCTAGCAACCCCGTCACCCCTGGAGATAAAGATTTTGGATGGCTGACAAGAGGGTTCACTTGGTTTATTCTGCTACAAACGCGCTCAGATGCAGAGAGCGATGCACGGAGTGAACCCTCTTGACATCCAGCCTGTAAGGCGAGAGATGAGGAAAACAAACACGCATGTACATGGGAATATATTGATGCTGGCTTGTTTCATTTATCATACGATTAATGAATTATGGACTATCGGCCCAGGCCTACAATTACGTGCAGTTTGATTATTATGAAAATTAGACACGTCATTTAATGACATTTAGTGACTTCTGGGACAGCCGGTAGTGACTTTCCTTACTGAGGAGTTGGCATGTTGAAACTAGCAATGTTTCACTCAGCTTTAATGATGTTTAAGATGGGAAACAGCCTCAGTCTTTCAGGTTTTTCATGACTATACATGACATAATTGATTAAAAATAATCTGATAATGGTGGATTATTAGGGTATATGGTAATCTGGGGTGTTAAAAGAAAGGGGGTGGGGGGTGTCGTGGAAATTTCTGGCTGTTTCTCCAGCTATGAGACGTGTTTCACAGCATCAACGCCCATCAACATAATGATTAAAATACATGGTGCCATCTTAAGGACCGTATTTGATCTGCAAAGGCTACCGTCACATAGTGATACGGTCATTTAGCAACATATTGTCTCATTCTGAAATCTGAAAACTACACATCAATATTATTTCTACTTTTAACACACTGCACCTTTGAAGTTAAAGGTACAAAAGTTTTGGAGACATGCTGGATGGAAGAACATTAGAACATTCTACAATAGATGATTGTTAAAGAAGACATGAGAGACCTGATAGGTTTGAGCTTTTGTATCTGACCACTTCTTTCCTTTTCTTTTCCAAATCTTGTGCTTGTATTGCTTTTAACGCACCGAACTCCTGTTGGATACAAGTTTGGAAACTTCAGAGTTTGCAGAGTAAGAACAGCGTGCCGTAGTGATCGAAGAGCAGGATGAATGTATTAGCTCAACCTGAACAATGTCTCCCTCTGCTCCAGCATCACCTCCTTGTGATTTCTATCCCTTCAAAAGCTGCAGTGTAAGCCTGTGGCTCTGTCAGGGTCCCAACAGGGTCTTAGCTCCTGGTCTTATAGGATCCTGGTGGTCTTGCAGGACAGCATGCCATTACAAGCAGCCAGGTGCAATAATCCACTTTCAGTGTGAGCCTATTGAGGTAGAGCATATAAAAGCCCTTTACAGCGTGTCACAGAGGCAAAGCTGCGCTCGCTCCAATTTTCTTTTCCAACCAAAAATAGACGTCTGCAGAATGACTCAGCGTTAAATCTGAATAATGTTTCAAGAAAGCAGCTGGGACCCAAACATCCATTGTTGTCCAGCAAAGTGGAACAGTCTGTATTGAAACACTCTGCATATAAGGGCTCCTTTTGTTGAATTTAGACGATAATCCACAGAAAACACACTATGGAGAGAAAAGGAAAGGGTACAAATTTTAAATAACACATTTCAAATGTCCTTTTTCTGGAGTAAAAAGGAAGAAGTGGGTTCTATTAGATCATAAAAGCTGAATCTGAAGAAGAAAGCAAACGCTCCTTTGTAAAATAACACCAGGCTATCCATGGTGCATGTGTCAGCTGGAGAGCGTGTGCAGGTCCGAATAGCGAAAGGGGTTGTGATGATGCCTGGAAAAAGAGTCTTACTAGAGCGATGGAACAAACAGCTCATGTGGTTTGAGTTACTACCTCTGAGTTATGAGTGAACGCAAATTACTGCAACACTTGCCAGGAAGAGGAACCAATAGATCAATAAATCACAGCTTTAAAGACGACCACAGAGTAAAGCTGGCACAGACACTTTCAGTACAGAATAATTATAACACATTCACTTGATGTGTTTAAGAGTAGAGACAAATGTTGCATTATTAATGCAACTGCTGTTGCAGGCGTGATGTGTAAATGTGCAGTTCCATGAACACACAAGAGGATGTAAGGAGTGATTTAATGAGCAGGTGTGTGTGTGTGTGAGGGGATAAAGGAAATAAAGTGACTTAAAGACACATCAACGAACCTTAAAAGGCCCACATAGTAACAACTCAAAGACACATGGTGCGCTGCAGTTATGGCCCTGCCAGGCTACCATAGCTTAGTCTAGCATTACCAAGTCGCCAATTTTGACACTACACTAAGGCCCTCATTCAGTAATGAATAGGTAGAAATGTTCTTTGTGAAAGTTCCATGTTTACACAAAATTACCATTGAAGTCATGACACGTGCACACCTTCCAGTTGTCTTCTCACCACCGTGCATATGTTAGTGAATCAGAATTATTCCAAATTGACAGGTGCATGTACACAACTCCCAATCGGCATACTACCACACTCCAATCCATCCATATAAGGATATCTGTTTGATGCCTCGGAGGAGGAACCATAGACCTGGAGATCCCTGTCACTAGCCTCAGCCACACAGCCCACTCCCCCGTCGCCTCACCTCTTTACAATGATCAGCAGGCACTTCTGGATGCTGTGCGGGAGATCGCAACAGTTGGATATCTTTATGAACAAATAAATAAGTGTGAGTGATCAGTGAAGCTGTGTGTGTCTCATTTTCTCAGAAAACTAACAAGTCATGGGGAGAAGCATTAACTTAATGTCCTCACTCAGTTAACATTTAGAAGCATGCTTTATAACTGACCTCTATTAGAGACACTGCATTAACAATACCCAGTGGTTAATTAACATCAAAACTGTGACATTTAATAATTACATTGTGATATTTTGATTTGTAGAACTATCTAATTTAATATTCAATACTATATGAATAAGGGTGGGTATGTGTCAGTTTCATGGTTATTTAAATATTTTGTCAGTTCACAATTTTTATTTTTTATATTCTATTTAAGTCTTTTTTTTCTTTTACTGAGAGTAGTCTAAATATGTCATGCATTTAGTTAAAAGTGTATGTGTTAGCATTTTCTGAAAGAGTTGGTCATCACTGTTTGTGTGTACACATGGTCTGAGGAGGCCCTAAATCTGTTTGCAGAATAAGAACAAATTCAAGTAAGAAAATATTGATGAATCAGATTTGTGTATCAAAAGTTTGTACGCACAATATAGGCACAAATTTGTGCTTATGCACTATTTGTGAATGGGGCCCTTAGAAAGTACTCAGGCTCCAGATATCAGCCTCCTTGACTACAAATTATCAGTTTTACCATCGCCCCTGAAAACCCAAATCACTCCATCTCTATTTTTAAGAGTGCATGACATATCTCGAAGTACTAATGAAGATTTTTTTTCAAATCAGTTGTTTTCACAAATATGAAAACAAAAAATCGCGATGGCAATGCTAGCTCTGTTAGCCAAGCAGTAGGATCTTCCATATATGTTAGCACCAAGCTAGCAGACTTTTTCACTAACTCTGTTAATGTGGTTCTATATGTTAAGTTTGCTTTTGTTGAAGTTTTACACATCTAGGTTACAGTGTGTTTGCTGTTGTGAGTCTGTAAAGTAATAAATCATGTTCCCTTTGTGTTGCTACATTAAATTGTTGGTTAAATATTCATTAATTTAAGCTAACAACAATGAGTCTTATAGGACTCTTTGCTCAGCAGATTTCTAATCCAAAAAGTGTTAAACTTTAATTTCTGCCGTCGTGTCAGAAGCAGTAAGCAGGCTGTCATCCCTCCAGGGGTTTGTGTGTAATAACAACCTGCTCACTTTACATTATCCCTCACTAAACTAAAAGTCATATAGAGCACATAAAGAATTACAGTGTCTCTGCTAACATGGATCATGATTAATATTCCTCTAATAAAGCCTGAACGATGCTACTGGCTGTTTGCAAACGCTTTCATCCCTCTTTCAACTCCAAGTGAGCCATTTGTCACAAACTAATATGCAGAGGATTACTGAAGGCAGGGAAAACAGCAGCTCATATTTGTGAGCTGCATATGTGTGTAATAAATTTGAGGGAGATTGCGTTGTCACCAGCTGTATTAGACTCAAACACGCTTAGTGATATTAACATTAATATCCATCAGGTTCTTAATATTTCCCCTCTGATGATACCGACCTGTGAGAGTTTAGTATCAGTCTTTGTGCTGTTAGCTGAGGAATGTTTGGCTGCAGAAGGAGGGGATGGAGAACTTAAACAGGCTGAAAAAGAAGAGAAAGTTGCTCTGCTTAGTCATTGCTCCTATGTTTCCTGCAGGATAAATACGCAGCTTCAAACTTTCAGCAGCAGCTGATGAAACTTAAAGCACAATGAGTCATCTTCTCAGAGAAATCCTCCCAGAAATACTCGAGACAACGTTTGCTATTTGTGTCAGCCAGCCTGGGCTCTACGTCTAATGATATAGCAGAAAGTCTCAGTGTTTACTCCTCGACTGGAGGCTGCGCAGACTGAAGAGCAAACCTGCAAAAACCACACAATGATCAGACAAACCTTGCTCACTGATAGCAGCAGAGGTTCTTTGAGGTGTTTGAAAAAAGTAAAATGTGAACTTTATGTCTTTGACTAGGACTTTCCCCATACACAGTGAGCACAAAGACATTATAACGGCTGAAATACACCAGATGTGCCTGCAGTGCATTCTCACTCTGTCACTGCAAACAGATCAGTTGGTTTACATTCAAGTCAATGTGATACCTCGCATTGGATCCGTTCTGTTGCAGTACACCTGCGTGGCTGGTCTGTCATGTCACAGGTAAAAAGCAGCCATCCTAGTTTTGCTGGACGTGGATCCATGATGCATAAATTCAGCATAAGGAAGATTGAGCGAGACAAGGAAATCATGACCGGAAACTACCTTAAAAATGACAGGTGACTTTCAAAACAAAACAGACTGTGTCAAAATTGGTTTGTATTTAGCTAGACTACGATGATAAACTGACATAATGAGCGAAGCCAGGCCCAGAGTCAACAGGTTTGAGGTTTTACAGCCCAACATGAATGCAGAGAGGCTTATCAATGGAGTTGGAAGTGTGTAAACCCCTTGGTCTGTGACTCCAGCTATCTGTCAGTCATGCAGCTGGTGTGAGTTGACAAACGCAGTCAATACACAACAGGATGGAGTCGGACTGCAGATGTATCTGGTGTATTTGAGGTGTAAAGCACCACAGGATCTCTAACTTTAGAATTGTCCTCAGCGCAATGCAAGATGACACATCATGCACTGTACCACATGATACAATATGATATGACACAATTTGATCCAGTGGTACAGGACAGGACTCGTTACCATAGATATAACCTGATACAATCAGATATGAACCCTGCTGATACAGTGGAGTGCACTATGATATGAAAAATGAAAAGCAGTGTGAAACAGTGTAATACAATGGGATGTGATGGGATACTACATGTTTCCCATTATAAGAGACAGATATGACTTATGACAGATTCCACAGTCACACAATATGTGACACCACAAATTAATGTCTCTCTGAAGACTGTCATATCATCCAAGTATCAGAAGAAGTTTTAGATTATTTGGAGTAACTGACACCTGCCAATCCTTCAGTGACACCAACCAATTGCCAAGTGTCACCCGCCAATCTATCAGCATCAATGAGAAATTGTCAGGTGTTTCTGAGGCTATTGGTAGGTGTCACTGCTCAATTGGTAGGTGACAATGAGCAACCGGCAGGTGTCACAGAGCAATTGGCAGGTGTCGCTGTGCTATCAGTGGCATACCATAAGCCACTTTTGGATTTCAGCCCTCCTAGGGTGAGTAACTGCAGCCAGCATTGCTTTTATGTTCATGACCTTTCTTAGATTTCTTAGATTAATGCAATAACTTTTTGAATCAAATTTTAAAGGTCCAAAGCATGAACAATAAAACTACACAGAGAAAAAGCAGAACCTAGAAACAGACGCTCGGAAATGTAAACTTACTCAACTATCACTGATGATCAGTTACAGTGACATTCAGCAACAATGGGGTAATCAACCTTCCCGTAGAATGTTCAAACAAAGTGTGAGAGCACCAAAGTGTTTACTCTAACCCTGATTCAAAAACAGTTCAAGAGTGTACAAATTAGAGCCAACAGAGAAAACATTTCTAACCATCTCCGATCCCCCCGATGTGAACAACAGAAATCACAAACACAACCAGAACAAACAGCGCTTCAAATCCTGCAAACATCGATCCGTGTTTCACTGACGACTCAGCTTATTATGAGGAAGTGTTTTATCTGCACCTTAGCAGCTCTTCTTCTCTGAAACCAAATGTTAAAAGAAAAAAATCTCTCTCTTATCAAAAGAGGATTAAGCTCTGTGCTTCTCTCAGAGACAAACTCACAGAACTTTAATCACCAGGAAATAGATCTCACCAGGAACCGGATTGCTCTCATGAATCATGGAATACAAATGATGCATCCTGGATTTAAAAATCAAAGCTGGATGACCAACAAAGTCTGAAAAAAATGAGTGATGAGTTTTTTTGTTTTTTTTTTTTTTGTTTTTTTTTATTGAAGCATATAGTGAGGCATGTCTATGCATTTTCACTTCAAACTGTAAAGGAACATTTTAAATAAATGAGTGGGTATTTTGCAAAATCTCCAAGAGCCCGGGGACAGGGGCCTTCTTTTCAGGTTTTCAGAGTATGTTCATATTGTAACAGCTCTGCTGTTACTTGTGTGTTCAGAGAAGTTGGTGTTTCTGACCATCAGGAAGGCTGTGAGCGAGTCAGAAAGCAGCAGGAGGGAGGTGTGCAAGTAGAGAGTCGGTGAGCTGGAGCTGATGATTTTCAGTGAATGTTTTGTTCCTGCCTGTTTTGAGATGGCGTGGTCATGGCTGACAGTGACGAGTGAATAAAAACACAAGTGTTCACCAATCGAGATAGTCATCATTGCAGCGTCCAGACCGATGTTAGAATATATCAACGTCCTCTGCCTCTATCTGTTGACAACATCGCAAACAAGACTAACACCCATTAAAATGACAGCTCAGCTCTTAAACTGTTAGTGGTATCCATGGCTACCACTGGTTACAGTCCTCTTTCCTTCTTACGCATTTCTACAAATTGAATCCCGCGGGACAAGATTTTACTCAAGTTGTTCACATTTGTAGTTGTAATGGTAGCACAGGCAAGAAGTAATGATATTTTATCCAAACTTCAGAAATATTGCTTTGTTTTTGTGTATAAGTGTCATGAAAATACAGCTTGTGACTGTTTCCATCCAGGTAGAAGACTGGAGCCCCAGTTAGCGCTAAGTGGGTGTTGAAGCCACTAATATAGAATGCAATATAAGTTCTTAACTTTTGAATATGCTTTCACGTTTGATATTGATATAGTATTTGAGTGGCATTTCTCCGTTCGTGTGTACGTGTGTGCGTGTGTACGTGTGTTGCTCTTTAAGCCACGGCCTCCGTAAAGTGTCTACCAATGTCATGATGGTCTGTTGTGTCGGAGGAGGAGTTAAGTTACAGTAGAGATACGTTCAAGCAGGACGAGGAGCAACGTTTTTCTGACACTGTGAGGATGTAATTTTTTGTTTCAGAAGGATAGGAGACAAATCATTTTTTTGTAACCTTCAGCTTTATGTCCGTTTTGGAAAAATAAAAAGTGTTCACCATATTTTTGGAAACCTTGAACCGGTGTCACTTTCGTCTTTGGATCAGGAACATCCGAGTCAGAATCAATTTGTCCTGCTATGAAGTGGCAAGAGAGTTTTTTATTTGGATTAAATTGGCCATTACATTAAGTCAGAAAAACGCTCCGCAGGTGGAAGATATCAGCGACGTACGAAGTTTGTCGATGCTAAAGGAGCACACTGACGGAGCACATGTAGGACTGGACATGCTAACGTTTGCCTGAAAGGACAAGAGCATGGACATACAGACAAGGTAGCCGGCTCAACGCATGAGGCATCACCTTTACAAGTAAGCACAACTTCACGTATACGTAAAATAAGACTGGGTGAAGCTCCAGCTACTTAAAAGGCTGTTCATTGAAGTGACGTGCATCAAAGACTACGGTTATTTGTATGAGTTTGGTTGCTACGTTATTAACATGGATCAAGCGGAGCAAGAAGCGGTCCGAAAAAGAGAATCAAAGCCTACTATGAAAGCGCTTGAGGAAAAGCTTAATCAGCTAAGGGGAGCAAGGAAAGCTAAGTTTGCTTATCTCACTCGAAAGATGAAGGAAATCGATGCTCTTATGGAGGATCACAGGAATGCCGAGGAAGTGAATACTAAAACTACCACTGACTTTACAAACATGTACATGGAATTCCGTGAAGCCAATGATGCACTTAGAGTAGAACTGAACGAAAAAGAAGCTCTTCATGATCAGACGCAGTGGTTTGAGCCTAAAGCCACCAAATTAAAGACATTTGTAGAGAACGTGGAAAAGTGGTTGAAAGTAGTTCAACAACAAGCAGATGAGGCTAAAATTGTCGATGCAGAGGTAAAACCCACAGACAGTGCCTCGATGGTATCATCAGTCAATCACAGCGGTGTGTCTACAACTGTGTCTTCTGCTAGGCTCAAAGTAGAAGCTGAACGGGCAGCATTGGTAGCACGTGCAGAAGCTTTGAAACGGAAGTTGGAAATTGAAAGAGAAGAGGCTTTGCTAAAAGCAAAAAAGGAAGAATGGGAGTTGCAGACAGCTATTGCTGCAGCTAGTGCAAAACTTGAGGTTTTAGCCGTAAAAGGGTCAGCTGGTAGCAATTCCGCTGTTTCCGAGAACAGAGTGACTTCATACCTAAATGTTGCAAGCCATCTTAGGGAAGGCAACGTTAGATCTTTGCACTCAGACTATGAAGACCTCCCCCGAGAAGGTAGATCAGATGTAACTCCGAGGATTGTGTATCAACACAGCTCAGAAAGAGATGGCCCATCTCATCACCTTAATGCTAAGTCTACTAAAAGGTCCAGCACAGAACAAAGCAGAGTTGCTGATATTAGAGACTTGCTGAATGTTATGGAGCGACAAAATGAGATTACAGAGCTTTTGGTGAGGCAGCAGAGAGTCTCTACTCTTCCTCCTCTAAACGTCCCAGTCTTTAACGGAGATCCCCTGGAGTTTGGTTTCTTCATGAAAGCGTTTGAGCATGGGATTGAGGAAAGGACAGACAGCAACCGGGACAGATTGCATTTCCTTGAGCAGTTTACCCACGGCAGGCCAAAGATTCTCGTTCGGAGTTGTTCACATATGCATCCTGATAGAGGCTATGCAGAAGCTAAGCAGCTCTTGAACAAACATTTTGGGAATGAATACACAATTGCTTCTGCCTACATTGAAAGAGCATTGAAATGGCCTGTTATTAAGTCAGAAGACGGAGAAGCGCTTACAGAGTTTGCAGTTTTCCTCACAAGTTGCTGTAACACAGTTGACAGCATGGACTATGTTGAAGAAATGGATAGCCCTACTAACATGAGAGCAGTCGTTTCCAAGCTTCCCTTTAAGTTACGTGATAAGTGGAGGGGAGTTGCTTGTGACATCCAAGAAAGGTCAGGAAGGAGAGCCAGGTTCAGCGATCTGGTACTCTTTGTGGAAAAGCAGGCGAAAATTGCTTCTCATCCATTGTTTGGCAACATACAAGAGCACACCTCTTCAAGGGAAGGAAGCAAAACAAAGACAAGCAAAGAAACCGCTTCAAGAGTCAAAGAAAGGAAGAACATTTTTGCAACAGATGTTAAACCTGTGCAGAAGCAAACAGAACAAGCAAAAAAGGAGAAGGAAAGTACTGGCAGCACAAGTGAGAGACAGTGTCTTTTCTGTCATAAAACTGGGCATAACCTGGATGTCTGCAAGTTCATCAAGCAAAAGTCACATAAGGAAAAGCTTGAATTTCTCAGATCTAAGGGTTTGTGTTTTGGATGTCTGACGCAGGGGCATTTGAGCAAAGGTTGTCAAAAAAGGCTCATTTGTCAAACATGTTCTCTGAAACATCCCACCATTCTGCACTTAAACAAGGAGGAATTGACTCCCTCTGTTGGTGAAACAAGGTACGTCGAACAACCAATTCCAAATTCACCTGTCACAACAGAAAGTGAAACTTGTGGTTGTACTGGGGCCGGGGAAGCAACCTGTGCACTGTCTATTGTTCCGGTAAAGGTCAGAAGTGTTAGGAGCAATAAAACAGTGGAAACATATGCATTTCTGGACCCAGGCAGCACTGGAACCTTCTGTACGGAGGAGCTGATGAGAGATCTTAAAGTAACTGGAAAAAGGACAAGCATTATGCTCCGCACTATGGGTAAAGAAGGAACAGTAAGCACACATGTTGTTAAAGAGCTTGAGGTCAGCGGTTTGGGCGAAAACAACTTCCTAGAGCTGCCACAAGTGTACTCACAAGCAGAGATTCCAGTAAAAAGGGAAAACATTCCAAAACAGAAAGATGTGGACAGGTGGCCATATTTGAGAGAAGTCCAGCTCAAGCACATTGATGCAGGTGTAGGTTTGTTAATAGGAACAAACGTACCAAAAGCCCTTGAGCCATGGAAGGTCATCAACAGTGAAGGTGAGGGTCCTTATGCTGTCAAGACATTTCTAGGCTGGACGATTAACGGGCCACTGCTTAGAGAAACCGACAACCTCGACGAAGACTCCAAGTGGCCACAGATAACAGTGAACAAGATCTCAGTGGCAAAGCTGGAGGACCTTACTCATCAGCAGATGAAGTTTGACTTCCCAGAGCAGCAGCTGACAGAGAAGTTGGAAATGTCTAGTGAAGACAGACAGTTTATGGACTCTGTTTCACATACAGCAAAACTTGTTGAAGGCCATTACAATATTGGTCTTCCCTTCAAGAACAAGGGCACCACTTTCCCAAACAACCGTACTATAGCAGTTCAGAGACTGGAAGGGCTGAAACGAAAGTTGTCGAGAAACCAAGAGTTCCATAAGGATTACACAAAGTTCATGACAGAAACAATGGAGAAAGGCTACGCTGAGGAGGTTCCCATGGCAGAGATTGACAAAGACTGTGACAGGGTTTGGTACATTCCACATCATGGGGTCTACCACCCGACAAAGCACAAATTGCGGGTTGTGTTCGACTGTGCAGCCACGTATCAAGGTATCTCTCTGAACTCACAGCTGTTGCAAGGGCCTGACCTGACAAGTACGCTCATCGGGGTGCTAACAAGGTTCAGACAGGAGCCATTTGCTTTCATGTCTGATATCGAAGGCATGTTCCATCAGGTACGGGTTCCTGTTGAAGACAGAGACATGCTGAGGTTTTTGTGGTGGCCGCAGGGAAACCTCAGTCTGGAACCAAAAGAATACAGAATGGCTGTCCATTTGTTTGGTGCCACGTCGTCACCAAGCTGTGCAAGTTATGCCTTACGGAAATGTGCAGAGGACAATCGCTCAAGATTCAGCTCGGAGGCACTAAGTACTGTTCTAAAGAACTTTTATGTAGACGACTGCCTTAAGTCTGTTAGCACCGAAGAACAGGCAGTTGCTCTCATTCAGGACCTAAGAGAACTGTGTGCTGCAGGAGGCTTTAAGCTCACCAAGTGGATTTCCAATAGTAGAGTGGTGCTTGCTTCTGTACATGAGGATGATAGAGCCAGTGAGGTTAAGGAGCTTGACTTGGAAAAGGATCGCCTCCCCATCGAAAGAGCCCTAGGGGTTCAGTGGTGCGTTGAGTCTGACACGCTAAAGTTCAGAGTTGTACTGCAGACCAAGCCACTGACAAGAAGAGGAGTGCTTTCTATGGTAAGCACTATCTACGATCCCCTTGGGATTTTGGCTCCGCTCATCCTCCCAGCAAAACAGATACTGCAGGAGCTCTGCAGAACAAAACATGCATGGGATGATGGCATGCCAGAAGCTTTAGCCCAACAATGGCAACAGTGGGTTACTAGCCTACATCATCTTGCCAAGTTCAAAGTAGAGAGATGTGTGAAGCCAGATGACTTTGGTGAGACCACCGCAGCTCAGCTTCACCACTTTGCCGACGCAAGCGAGAAGGGGTACGGCACAGCCACCTACTTGGTCTCAAAAAACCATCGGAATCAGAAGCACAGTGCGCTCATTGTTGGCAAGGCCAGGGTGACACCGCTAAAATCAGTTACCATACCACGTCTCGAGCTCACTGCTGCTCTTGTAGCCACAAGGATGGACTCGATGATAAGAGCTGAAATGGAACTGAAGCTGGAAAAATCTGTCTTTTGGACTGATAGTACAGCCGTCATTCAGTACCTTAAGAACGAGTCGATCAGATTTCGCACATTTGTTGCCAATCGGATCACTGAAATCAAAGACAGGTCTGACATTTCCCAATGGAGATATGTCAGTACATCTACCAATCCAGCGGACTTCGCTTCCAGAGGTCTTAGCGTGGAGGCCTTTCTTAAAGCAAAGACCTGGATAAACGGTCCAGACTTCCTAACGAAACCAAAGTCAGAGTGGCCTGAAATGCCGGACAGCGTATGTCAACCTATCTGCAATGACCCAGAGATCAAGGAAGCTCCAGTTTGTGCACTGATTATGGAAGACAGTGTGAACCCCACCTCCCAACTCCTTCGTCATTTCTCAAGATGGAGTTGCCTTAAAAAAAGTGTTGCATGGATTCTCAAGCTAAAGTGCATACTAAAGCTCCTTGCTCAAAAGAGGAAAGACTTTGCAGAAGCATTCAAGGTTGGAAAGTTGGACGAAAAAAGCCAAAAGTTGGAGCTTGAAAAACAAATGAGGAACTTCAAGACCTCAATCTTTGTTCAACGCCTCACTGCAAGCGACATTGCGAGAGCAGAGTCAGAGATTGTTCGCTTCAGTCAAAAAGAAAGATTCCACAAAGAAATCGCCATGCTGCAAGAGGGAAAAACGGTGCCAAAAGCTAATCCTCTTTATCGTCTTTCACCCATTTTGCAAGAAGGAATACTACGTGTGGGTGGCAGGTTAAACAAGTCAGCGATGAATGAGGAGTTGATACATCCTGCGATCCTCGCAAAAGATATGCACATCACTTCCCTCATTCTTAGATCCGTCCATGTAAACCTGGGACACAGCGGCAGGAATCATGTCCTGTCTAAGGTACGACAGAGGTACTGGATATTAAGATCACATGCAGCAGTCCGGCATGTTCTGTCCAAATGTGTAACCTGCAAACGTCTGCAAGGAAAAACACAAAGTCAAGTTATGGCTGATCTCCCAAGTGAAAGACTTGTAGCCGACGAGCCGCCATTCACAAGCGTGGGAGTAGACTACTTTGGTCCTTTTGAGATCAAGAGGGGAAGGACCATTATCAAGAGGTATGGAGTGATTTTCACTTGTTTGACAGTGAGAGCCGTACATATTGAAGTTGCCAGTTCATTGGACACTGACTCCTGTATCCATGCCCTTCGCCGTTTCATTGCTAGGAGAGGGCAGGTCAAGATGATGCGTTCAGATAATGGAACTAACTTTGTGGCTGCTGAGCGCGAGCTGCGTGAGGCAGTGCTGGCTTTGGACAATGCAAAGATTCAAGACACCTTGGGGGACAAAGGGATCACATGGCTGTTCAACCCCCCTGCTGCTTCTCATTTTGGAGGAGTGTGGGAACGGCAGATACGCACGATAAGAAGAGTGCTCAGTTCTGTTGTGAAGCAGCAAACTATCGACGAGGAAGGGTTGCACACTTTGTTGTGTGAAGTTGAGGCAATAATAAATAGCCGCCCCATCACAAGAGTATCTGACGATCCAAATGACATCGACGCCTTAACACCAAACCACCTGTTGTTGATGAAAGCCAAAACTCCACTACCTCCAGGCTTATTCGACAGAAATGACATGTACTCCAGACGCAGATGGCGCCAAGTTCAGTATTTGGCGGACTTGTTTTGGAGACGCTGGACCAGAGAGTATTTACCAGCTTTACAAGAGAGACAAAAGTGGGTTCTCCCAAAAAGAAACATTCTTGTGGATGACATCGTCCTCATTGCTGATGACACCACCCCACGAAACTCTTGGGTGATGGGTCGAGTCGTCCAGACGATCGAGGATCACAAGGGGCAGATTCGGCAGGCAAAGGTGAAAACCAGCAACAATGTTCTCCTCAGACCTGTGACAAAGCTCTGCGTGTTACTTGAGGGGGACATGTAGTTTTTTTTTTTTTTTTTTTTTTGTCACTTAAGAGACAGCGGTAAAGGCTGGTCTCCAACGGTGAGTTATGTTCTGGAACCTCTAACTCCACCTTTTCTATTTTTTTTTTTGGAAACCTTGAGTAAAAAAAAACAAAAAAAAAAAACAAAGAGAGTTCCTGTTCCAACAAGAAGACCAGACTTTGGACATTTGGCCTTGGTTATTTACTGAAGATGTTTGTTATATTGCTTTAAAGTTGACTGTGATATGGCTCTTATGAAAATGTTAAGAAAGTAATTGTTTTGTGGTCCACAAGAACAATTAGGGGCCGGAATGTTGAAGCCACTAATATAGAATGCAATATAAGTTCTTAACTTTTGAATATGCTTTCACGTTTGATATTGATATAGTATTTGAGTGGCATTTCTCCGTTCGTGTGTACGTGTGTGCGTGTGTACGTGTGTTGCTCTTTAAGCCACGGCCTCCGTAAAGTGTCTACCAATGTCATGATGGTCTGTTGTGTCGGAGGAGGAGTTAAGTTACAGTAGAGATACGTTCAAGCAGGACGAGGAGCAACGTTTTTCTGACACTGTGAGGATGTAATTTTTTGTTTCAGAAGGATAGGAGACAAATCATTTTTTTGTAACCTTCAGCTTTATGTCCGTTTTGGAAAAATAAAAAGTGTTCACCATATTTTTGGAAACCTTGAACCGGTGTCACTTTCGTCTTTGGATCAGGAACATCCGAGTCAGAATCAATTTGTCCTGCTATGAAGTGGCAAGAGAGTTTTTTATTTGGATTAAATTGGCCATTACAGTGGGTGAGGTATGAAAAAAAAAAAAAAAAAGAATTGAACTGGTGTATCAGGCTTCAAGAACACAAATATGATACTGTTGATCAGTTCAGTTAAAATAAGTTTAATAATTTCTTTGGGGATAATTTGCACCAACAAGTTACTAAGCAAGGGTGCAGACATCTGATCATTTAGTTGACTAAATGTGCACATCACTTCTCAGAATTAAGACTAAAAACATGCATTTAGATCAGGACACTGACATGCTTTGGGCTGGACCCATGCAAAAACTGTCTTGAGCCATGTTTTTTTTTCTGATGGAGTTTAAGTGCAAGCTCTAATTTTGGATGTTGTAGCATACCTTGATATATCTTTGGAGTTGCTTTCATTACACGACTCTCAAACTAGGAAAGACATAGTCCACCACAATATATCAATTTAAAGTGGATTCCAGCCCTCTGCATTCATGGCCTACTGGTTCACTTTGGGGAACAGGGAAGAAATAGCCTATTTCCAAGTCGACCCTGAACGCAGCATGAAGTCTTGCTTTGAGCACATATCAGACAGAAAACCTGTAACAGAATCTGACAGCCAAAATTGTTTAGAGATGTGTGATGTTCAGAGTATGTGGGCACATACATCAGAGTGTAGCCAAAGGCCCCCCCGAGCACACCTGGGGTTGAAGCCCACATGTTGTTAAACGTTCGTGGCTGTTAGAGATCAACAGCTGCATGGAAATGTTCAAAGAATGAGCTTTAACACTTCACGTACAGTCTGATCACAGCGTCTGGAAAAAAGGGAAACATCCGCGGAGAGTGCGATGGCCTCCTGCTGATTCTGTGCTACGACACTAAGAGGAAGAGGCTCTTCAAAGGGAGCAGGTTGTAAGTGCTGCATGTTTGAAGTACAGAAATGTCTGTTTACCATTGTACACGCCTTACACCAGATGAACACCAGTAAACCACTGCTGCTCGGGTCTGAAAGGGTGAGTGTGCAATTCCAGCAACGTTGAGTCATCATTTCATATTATATTATTAAAAAACAATCAAATTTCTTCAAAAATTGATCAATAAATGGAAGCAGCAAGCGTGAGCATCACCTTAGCAGTCCTCCACAGTGTTGCAAACACTAACAAAAGCCAACAGCGAGCAGAGCTGCAGGATGAAAGCAGGATGGAAGATTCTGCTCACACAGACACTTTTCCTCAGCTTCAAAACAAAAACAAAGGGTTGTGCAAACCCTCCAGCTGCTGTGTTATTCACCTCCTCGCCTCCTTCTTTCTCTCTTTCTTGCTGTGAATTGTGGGTAAATCTATGATGACCTGCAGACAGAGGGACAGTCAGCCTATGAGCCTGCATCACACTCACACCCATCAGGAGTTATCAGAGGGGATCTATCCAGCTGAATGGAGCTGTTAGCTTAGCATTAGTCAGGGTCAGAGCTCCATCACTGATCAGCAGGATTAGTCTTCCATATGTGCAGCCATGCTGAGGGATGCTGGAGGGCCAATCGATCATTGTTTGAATCATTACTTTATGAATTAAGATGCAGATATTGTTCAGAGGGATGTTCCTTGGCTCTGCAAAGTCTAAACCCTGAATCAGGATGTCATAAGCTGCCTTATATTTGTCTGTTTTTAGTGAAAGGTTTTCACATAAACCTTGTAAAAGTGGGTGATTTCAGCCAGTGGGTGTCAGGGATTTAAAAAACAAACAAACACAGTTTGATGAAGAATGCACAGGAGACATAACTTTGCTTCGTATTACATTTACAGCCTCCTTCTCCCCTTTTTTCCCTCCAAGCCATCATTTTAAGGACCAGGTTTCTCTAACTTTTCTTTTTTTTTCTGGCTTACCATCTTATGACATTACACTCTGTGATACTAAATCTCTTGGCTCTTTAATGTCATTTATGAGTTCATACGAGCTATCTCAGAATCAGCATCAGACCTCTGCCTGAGCTGTTAAATAACTTGGCCATCCATTGGGTCATAAGTTAAGAAGAAAAAGGGACCTCTAAACTCAGATTGCAAATTTCTATGACTTTCTTGTTTTTCTGGAAACTGTCAGAGTATAGACGCTCATGTTTAAATTTGTGTAACATCGGGTTCTTGCACCACCCAGAAGGAAACCGTGAGATTAAAAAAGATAATAATAATGAATTACCTGATCCAAATTATCATTGTCATGTCATTTTAATTTTATTTATTAATTTATTGAGAAAGAGCCCCCAATTTGTGAAAAAAATGACAACAGACATTTTTCCTAACAAAAAGCTCTAATTCAAGTCTTAAAAGTCACAGAATTTTGAGCACAAGAGAAAGAGGAAAACTTGTGAGAACAATTCCCAAATAATTGAAACTTATATCCTAAAAATTCAAGAATAAAGTCAAAAATTCTGAGATTCTGTTTTTTGTTGATAAGGTTTGAATATGTGACAAGGCAAAACACTTTGAAGAAAAGAATGAATCCATCAGGGACACTTTCCAATCCCTCAGCGACACCAGGACAAACTTGTGACCAACAGGATGCGAATCTGTGATCAAAGAGTCTCAGAAATCTCTCTATCTATCTATCTATCTATCTATCTATCTATCTATCTATATATATATATATATATATATATATATATATATATATATATATATTAGTGCTGCAGGATTTGGGGAAAGGGTGCGATTTGGGATTAGGTGGACAATATTGCGATTGCAATTGTGCTTGCGATTAAATAAAGAAAGCTGTGTCATGATGAGTCTACAGACTTGCTTGGTTATCATGGAGAAAAATCTCCATGATAACCAAGCAAAAAAAAAAAATCTGAATTGCATGTGCTGACACTGCGATTGCGATAGTGATTGCGATAATCGTGCAGCCCTAATATATATATATATATATATATATATATACATATATATATATATATATATATATATATATATATATATATATATATATATATATATATATATATATTTCTCAACCTTTTAAAACAAAGCTACAAGTTCATGGGAAAAGGCAGTGAACTATAGCATTAAAAAGTCACTCATTCCATAAGAATTTTGTTAACACAATATCAGAAAAAAATCTGAGAAAATACAATCTCAGACTTTTGAAAAACAGACTCTAGTTTGTGTGAAACAAGTCAAACAACTTCTGAGAGCAAGACTGACACACTTGAGGATAAAAGTATCAAATTTGTGACCAGCAGGTTGTGAATCTGTGAGCTAAGAGTCTCAGATTTTTAAGACATAAAAACAAAAAACTTTTGGGAAGATTTGCAAATTAAATGAGAAAAGGGCAGCAAAGTCTTTTATTTGATTAGAAAAGTTCAAGTTTTTTTTACAAAAGTCTCGTAATTTTTTTTGTTAAAATATCTGACTGTGAAGTCAGAAATCTTTGGAGAGAAAATAAAACATTTCAAACTTTTGACCTTCGAGAAAGGGTCTCAAGTTTCGGGGAACTGATGTGGACAACTTTAGAATGAGAGAATGGAAAAGGAAAAAAATGTCTAAAATATGTGAAAATAATAATAATAATAAAAAAGATGCAAATCCATGGAAAGTCTTAGAATTATAAGGAAAAAATGTAAAAACTTGTTTCTTAAATCTGTGAAAGAAAGAGCACTCAAGTTTTTCCTTATAGGTCCACAAACTTCTTCGGAAAAAAAAATCCCATGATTTTGTAGCCTCAACCTCACAAGAAAGAGCTCAAAGTTTTAGAGAAAAAGACAGCAAACTTTGAGGGCAAAAAACATCCTAAACTTTTTAAGAAAGAGTCTCAAAGCTGTAGACAACAGTTTGTAAATCTGTCAGAAATCTGTCAGAACAAAATGGCATGAACTTCGATAAGTGTATCATGGCAATACTACTTTTAACTTTCTGCTTTACTGAGCTGACAAATAGTTTGTGATGAGATGTATCTCAGAATAACCCCCAGAAAAATATCACACCCTTTCAGTATCTGTTCTTATTTTTTTATCCCGTCTCATGAGTGCAGACCTCTGTTTATTATTTTAAAATGTCAATACTCGGTCTTTCTCTGATCCATAGCTGATTGTTTTATATCTGTATTTAGTGGACGCACAGCCATGATGAGTGAAATCTTCATACACACTTTGCCTCATCTCTGAGACCCCCTTATTATCCCTCCAGGTGCTCTTTCATAGAAACAAAGCAGGCTCAGGTGTTCGGCTAACAAACAGCCGCCACACTCACAAATCCTTGTCAGGCATAAATAATTCCATTCACTCCATTAGAATGTAATTTTATGGCTTACTAATCAAAGCTTTCCCACTAAGTTAATGTGATTTGAGCTAAGTCAAGCAGCTCATTGTGCTTTCAGACAACGCTGTGCTTGACATTTTCCCATAATCAGCGCCGCTGTGGGTTTTGCTTCTGTAGCTGGAATATGAATACCTATCAATGATGATGGTAATGAGTCATTTACATGTAACTGCTGCATTAATGCTGTGATTTAATTAAAAGTAGGGGACAACAGATGGAACAGGAAGCAGGTTAATTCAAGACGGATTAAGTTTTTCATTCGAGTTATTACATTCCTGTTTGTTGAAAAAAGAACTGCAGCAGAAAAATTGTATTTTATTTTATAATGAGGTAGGGGTCAGCTGGACACATCCTGGGTTAGGAGTGTTCAAATCGATGGTATCAACAGAAGAGCAGGGTTTAATTAAGTATATTAATTTGTTTCTCATCTTTCACTCTGAAGAACTTTCCCCATTCTTTAAACAAAAATCCTAACCAAGAAAAGAGTTGGAAACAAGCAGCAAATTTAATCCCTGAGACATAGAGGCAAAGAATTCACTTTATCTGTCGGTCTGTAATCAGAGCTCTATGAGGCCTGGAGGAGTAAAGGTTCTCTGTGAGGAGCTGAGGTTTGGAGACAAATGACCACAGAGAGACGTGGACTCACAGAGCTGCACACAGTGCTGGGTGTTAGAAAATAAAACGTCCCAGGAGAGAGCGCTCACCACACCACAGAGTCATTAATTCTGCATCATGACCTGTCTGTCTGCTGGCAGCCACGCTACGTGTATCCAGTGGCATCATTATATTAGAAGCCGGATCAGAATGGCCACAAGTAACAGGAGACTGCTGCTGGGAGAGAGGGTCACGTGTGAGTTTGTGTAGCTGTGTGTATCTGTGCGATTCCTTCACTAGCTCTGAAATAAAAGAAAATCAGATCTCTGAAGTTGTGCCATAATTTCACAGAGAAATCCACAGAGGCTTAACCTCGCTGTGTTGAACTCCCTGAGAGGTGACCCTGCTGCATTATTTCTCACAGTGTGGTCTTTCAGAAGAAGAGGACAGAACCTGCAGCTGTTAGGAGCTCATCTCACCAGCTTCACAGCACTTCCCCAAAGATCAAACCCAGACTACAAAAGCTTCCACTGAGGATTGAAAGAAACACCTACAGCAGGAGAACATGTGAGCTGGACAAGCATCAAGGTGGATAAATAAAGAAACAAGCTGCAGCACACTGAAAGTAAAAAAAAAAAAAAAAAAAAAAAGAAGAAGAAAAAGAACGCCACTGGCTACAGTGGAACTCATGACCATTACAGCAAAATTCCACCAGATCCACGTCTGGTGCATCCCCTCTCTGTCATGACACCAGAGCTAATAGGTTTCAGCTTCCTCTGGTTCCACTCTGCTGCTTTCCAGATGCATCCTAACTCTGGCAGGTTGAAGCACTCCAAACCATATACACAGGACTTCTATTCCTGATGGATGTCGAAACAACAACGCATTTGTTTGCAAGGTGCAGATCGAGCAGGACAGGAAGTCATGTACTGAAACCACCTCAAAACATCAGTCATATTTCACTGAACTACAATGACAAGCCGTTCTAACGAGCAGAGCCAGGCCCAGAGTCAAAGGTTGGAGGTTTTCAGAGCCAAACCTGAATGCACCAGAGACAGATCGTACAAAGATGCCCAAAAAATCCCTTCAGGAGAACTTCAGGAATATGAGCAGGAGACATGCTCAATCAAGTTTTAAGTGTTAGCTGTATGAGTGTAGAGCCATGCACACAGGAGGAGGGCGACTAAAAGTTAAAAGCCCTATTTCCATCAAGTGGTTCAGTTTGGTTCAGCTTGATTCAGCATGCATTTTGTGGCATTTCCTTTGACTAAAACTGGGACAGGTTCCCAAATTACCGACCCATAGTGTGCCACTTTTTGGTACTCTTCTGTTGGGGTGCCAGACATACTGAAACGACCCAAGAAGGTGAAGCTAGAAACATTGCAGTCCATTGATTGGTAAAAAGAATGAAAACTTCCTACCAACAGTGGTAAAAAAGAACAACTAATAACCCTGGCATGTTAAAATCTCTGATCGACTTTGTGAAGATAACGTTCTTTTTTGTTTGCCTCACAACTTGTTTCTCTTTGTTTACTGTCACATTTCTCTTCTTCATTGGATTTACTAGCAGGGTACCCTGTGTCGTGCTGTTATACCATCAAGCTATTACGTAGCTGACACGGCTATCAGCATCCGGCTTACACCCCGTCTACCAAGAATTGCACAGTTGGCATTGGAAACGCAAACAGGACCAGGCTTTACTGATCCAACCCCTATTGTACTAATCCATAATGGACAGCTTGGTGGAAACGGGGCTAAAAACTTCATGATCTGTATGACCAAGACATCAATCTTTTGAAGAAGACCTACGAATCAGGAGGACTGTTTTATATCTGAGGAACCTCTTTAGGGTTTGATGAGACAAACTTGCATTGGGTCCTGCTCATCCTTTGGGACTCTAATCTGCTAGGACAACCCACTTACAATACATTATCATTTGCATGTTGTAAAATCTTACTGATTGTAACACATACCTCCAAACACAAACACATGACGCCAAGATCTTTTAAAGTCATTACAAGAAGTAACAGTGAGAGTTTTACCAACCAGGTTTCCATCCACGTGGTCCAGTAGATGACTTTCTGATGCCTTGTTTTTATCACACTGTCAGGAACAAGAATGCCCCTTCAGGATCATAAAAAAGAGCTTAAATCACACCAGAGGGGAAACTTGAGTGACCTGAAGCTGTTAGAGAAGCTTTTAGGCCGTTATATCCCACCCTGACCTGGATGTGGCTCACAACCAGCTGTCTCCAAGAAGCAGATATCAGCTTCATCAGGTATGGACACAGTGTAAACCATAAAGGTGTTTTTTTTTATCGTACTGTGACAAAGCAAGGCTTCAGATATTCTTCATTTCAACACCCCTCCTGTGTTTCCTGGCAACAGGTGGTTCAGATCTTCAGATAAGCAGTCAGTCTTTACCTTTTTGTCTAAACGGAGCTTTGTCAGCTAAATCTGGCCTCGTACAGTTCCTGAGTGCTGACCTTTAAATGACTCGGCGCGGTGAGGCGCTTCTCGCTCAGAGTTGTTAACAGTGTTTTTAATGAGCTGAAAGCGAATCTCTTTGATGTACAGATTGTTCCGGATAAAATATCCTTTCTGGCCCAATTTTGTGGATTTTTTTTTTTTCACTCAGACAGAAGTTCATACACAAGTGTTGAATTGTGAGAGACTGAGGTGAGTTTTTCACAGTGCTTGAAACTAATCAAGAGGGCCAGGAAAGTCAAAGGCAAACAGATGGTGTCTTCAAACAGATTTTCCGCTGCTTTTGCTGCACATACACTTAATGAAATGATCCAGATTGGATCCAGATTCACACCTTTGATGAAAATCTCCCGATGTAGTCCTCTACACATGTCCTGATTTTCCTGCAGACAGCCAGTACTATATAATGGACAATACAACCTGGATTAGGAACACTGCAACTGTTCTGACACCAGAACTTTTTAACACTCATCAAATATCTACATTCATGACACATTTTGGGGACAGACCCCGAACACCAAGGTCTGCCCATAGCTCCACCTGCGGCAGGTCTGAACAGAGCTAGCCAATCAAAGGGAAGGGTGCTTGTAGAGCTGGAAGTCTCAAAGAGACAGCAAATACTAAGGGGGCACCAGAAGGACAGAATAAAGACTTAGGGCTGATCCCAATTGTCACTCTTTTCCCTCCTCCTTTGTCCTCGTACTATCTCTTTGTCTACCCCTTTCCCTTGGCTCTCTGTTTTGAAGGCCAAGGGGAAGGGGTGAAAACACATTTCTTGGAAACAAGACACCACTTGATCCCCGCTTTGTCACCCCTGGATGCCCGCTGGCTGTGTGGTAGGTAGGGTGATGGTTCATTCATTTCCCAACCCAACTCATTTTTAGAAAATGACAACAAACCAATGTCAGATTAGATTGATGCATTCAAAGCAAGCAGACTTCACCACAATTTGCTGCATTGTATGAGTACAGACACAGCTAAGTTTTGAAAAACAAATGTTGCGCAAACATAACCGTATTCAGGGGCTATATTATGTAGCTTCTGAATACCGTAACATTAGCTTATCACAGCTAATGTAGCTGATGCAGCTCCTGAATGCAGCTTAGCTGTCTAATCATTCATGTAATGCAGTTCATTGTGGTGAAGTCCGTTTACTGTGAATCTGTCCCCCTGGTCTGACATCAGTGGAGCTATTATTAGCTATAGCTGCCGTAATAGCAGTATTGGCTAGATCCTTATGAAAAGGGATTTTAAAATACAACTAACGATTCCAAACACAGCTTTTATTTACATGGAGTAGCAAAAGGTATCTGATTAAAATCCATATCAAGGAAAATTTGTCATACCCCTTGGTTTCAGAGAGGTCCTGGTTTGTTTCAAGGGCTGTGTAGCCCTTCTCTTTAGTCCTTCCTCTTAACCCTATTGAGAATTGGGACACCCCTTCACTAACCTGAATGCACAAAACCAAGGGCTAAGAGGTAAAAAGAGGGCTAAGAGGTACAATTGGGATTGGCCCTTAAAGAAGCACAATACCCCCTTTTAAACACTTAACCTGTGGGGACAACAGGGGGACTCTAACCTGTGCACTTCGAGAGTGGAGCCACCAAAGTAGAGGTCAGTGTTTAGGATTCAAACATCCAGTTTTTTCACCACACAGGAGATTTATTCCGCCTATCCTGCTCAAGTACATACAAATGTAAAGTATTAGTTCCAAAACAACCATTTTTATGTGCACCCTTGTTTTAATGCTGCTAAACAAACCACCTGACACCTGGAAAAAAAAACAATTCTGTCACATTAAGGAAATGCACACAAAATTCACAAATCAAAACTTACTTTACCAATTATGCGCAGTTTAAAACATGACATCAGATGTGGCGTTGCTCATTCTAAGATGTGTGTTGCTGCAAAGGATTCTGATGTCAAATTTCCAACAACTAGCATCAAGTCCACCTGAATACCTACATAACTCATGAACTCTTAAATCTCTTTGGATCTGGATTAGGCATCCAAAAAGGAAGGTAGCGGCATACCAACTTATTTGTAAAAGTTTTCATGAGTCATCTGCTCTGAAATGCTATTAAAGCATGAATCACCTCTGAACCTGATAATATTTTGCAGCCCAGAGCAGTGGAGACCAGCAGCCCTCTCTCCTGCATGCACTCTGTGTCCCATTAGCACAGCAGTAGCAGCGGCAGCAGCAGCCTGTGAATCCTTTTACTCCTCAGTCAGAGTAAAAAATAGACCTCAGCAGACATATCGTTACACAAAACCCAAGTCTTTCAAACCACCGGTTGCCGGTTCATTGCCTCAGTGCCTTGCAGCAATAGAGAGCACAAAAAGATTTGATCAGCTCCTGGGAGTCAAGCCACAGTGCTGCGGCGGTGAAAATATGAGCCTGTCAGTCAAAGCAACAGGAGCAGGTTCTCAGTGCTATCAGCTCATCGGGGTATAACAGTGTCTTATCTCCACAGCAGCATCTTGAACCAGGCTAATCATGTACATCACATCTCTGTTTGTTGGCAGAAACTGGTTAAAAATGTGACATTCACTTACTTGCAAGATTAAGTATTAAGGAGCCATGTCTCCCCTTTAAAACCGACATGAGACTTCATCTTTTCAACACTTCCTTCCCCAAGGTGAGAGGAAACAAACGGACCTTTCAGAAATGTAAACATCAGAAATTAGGTCCTGATCTCATTGGAGTATTCAATCAAGACGGATGGCATTTACATTTTGAATCCTGACAGGAAAGAGGTATTTGATTGTTCCTGAATCTCAGGTGTTTCAGAACGTCTTAGAGATATTTGTTTTCATTTGGTTTCAGCTGCTTGTAGTTTGAAGCATTTTATGAAAGGTGTAGATCAGAAGTCCTGATGCGGTTTTTTTTGTTGTTTTTTTTTTTCCCTCCTTTTGAAAACAGTTTGAAAATTTCTTTAAAGCTTGGAGAAAGCAGCGCTGATGACGTCAAAGTGAAGCTGTTAAAGCCGTCTCTGGTTCAGCCCGGGGTCTGCCAACTCACACAGACACAATACAAACTGAAGCTGAATCAGAATCAGAAATACTTTGATCTCCAAGGGGAAATTACATTACATTATAATGGCAAGTAGATAAACACGACAGTCTAACTACAATGGAACAATGCACAAAACGTTGAGCGGGCACTGGGTTTTACCATTGATCACAGTAGCCAAACATTGCATGAATGCAGATTGATTCAGACTGGCTGCAGAGGGGCCTGTTTACAGTCCTTAGAGCTTTGTTTGGTGTCAGTACCTTCCTTTCCCAGTCCACGCTGTTTTCTCCGCACTCAAAGTCTTTATGTGTTGTCTCAGGAAGACAAAGTCACTGACTGTCACAATGATGTGGTGAAAGGATAGTAATACCGTGCAGCGACAGCATGTGGCAAACAACCATAACAAAAGAACAGACAGCAATGCTCCATCTATCCTGAATTGAGCTTTTTAACGTTCTTCCTCTGCCTTGACTCTGTGATTGAAGAGCACAGGTGCATCGAGGGGAGAGGGGAGATTAATAAGTGCCAACAAAGACGGATCGCCTGCATAGAAATGTCAGCACAAGTCATTTCCGAGAGAAGTCAGGACAAAAGAAAGCCATTCATGAGGCAGGTTTCTGATGAGGAAGAGGCTTTCACTGCTAGCTGACAATTAAAGAACTGACAAATTACACCAGCAAGGTGAAGTCTGTGAGGAGGGAAGTATACTTGGAGGAGGAAGGTTAATATAGTAGGAATCTTTTTCTGTCTTTTTTTTGTCTAGTGTGAGGAGCCCTTTCCATGTATGCACTATGTACAAGTTGGCCAGCGAAGCATAGTGCTACACAAGGAGACTGGTAAAAAAAGTATAATTGAGGCTGAAATGAAAAACACAAACAGTTGGATTCAGACCTCATTTGTAGCTCAAACTATGGCTTTGAATTATCTAATTAAATATTACATTTGACAATAATTCCCAAGGTGCTTGTGCTCTGTTTATTCTGTTTGTTATCTTTCCACATTTCCACTAGGAAACAAGATCTGAACTTTAACTCAGTTCCAAAGTCACCACAGGACAGGAGAGAGGGTCACACTTTAAAAGAATTCTGCAGTTATCACTGTGTAACATAGGATGTGCAATTTTGCCAAAGAAGCATTGTGCTGCTGGCTGCAACAAAAAGAGTCTGGATCAACCAGAAATGCAAGATCCAGCTTTTTAAATTCAGACACACAGCTCACTCCAAAATTTGGCTCTGAAAATATTCAAATCTAAGAGACCTGTGACGAGTCACAAAGTGCACGGTCTTCGTCTAATTTGTCTGGTATCTTTTAACATATGCACTCATCAACAGTTCTTTAGCATAACACATTTCCAAAAGTTGCATGAAGCAGAAGTAAGGGTCTCATGAAGCCAGCTCAGGCATAAAAAAAAAACCTGCTGCTGCTGTCACTGTGTAATGTTAACAGTGTGTACTATTTTTGCCAGAGAAGCATAGAACAACAGAAGGGGCAAGCAGGAAAGTTTGAACATAGCCTCTCTGAAAATATATATAACAACAAGTTTAAGATTATAAAAAAAGTCACAAAGCGGTTGTGCTCTGTCATTTCATCTGTCCTGGCATCTCTCAACAAATGTGCTCAGTTATTTAGTCTAATCCAATTCACAAGTCAGTTGGCACTGAGTAATGTCAGCAAACAGCTGGTCAGAGGAGTGTAGTGCAAAATAAGAATGCTGGCAGACAAAAAGTCCAGATGAAACAGGGCTGAAAATCCAGCTTACAGTTTTAACATGAAACACCAAAATCTAGATTTAATAATATTAATGTTACATTGCTTAATACGGGCACATGTAGACCCTTTAGAAGAAGAGGGGTCAAAAAAGGCCAGCTATGACAGTAAAAGTCACACAGAAGTCACTGTGAATATCAATGAGAGCAGGTGTACACATTGGCCAGAGAAACATAGTGGGACACGATGGGCTTTCGGGGAAAAGTCATGAAAAGTAGGGGTGAAAAGTTAAATCAAAATGTTTCATAAATGCACAGATCTAAGGCTGTTGCACTGTTGGAACAGTCTTTGACTTTATAATCTAAGCTTGGTTTGAGGCCAGAGAGTTAGCCTGATGTTTGTCTGTCTTTTAATTCGATATCTGCAGGTTAGTTAGCAGGTGGAACACTTGTTCGCTGTTTTCTGGGTTTTATGTCTCAGATAAAGGTGTTTTTTATGATGAATTCTCATGTAATCTAGCCACAGAGGATCTTAAAGTTAGAAACCTGTTAAAAAAAAACTGGTTAAGAAATTATACTTTTAGTGTTCTACTTTTCATTTCTTTGCCCAGTACTGTACAGATATGTCCTCATCCTCAAGACTACTTGAATGCAGGGATGTGTGAAACTTTGCAGAAGGAAGAAAAAAAGCATGCTATGTGGGTCAAAATGTACCCCAAAAATTTGTCACGCTTAGCTTGCAAAAAGTGTTTTTAAATATGGAAAATCATGCACGCTTTTCAATGCAGCTAGATAAGAGCTTGTTTAGGACAATATTTTAAAGTGACAGAGCACAAAAAGTCCTTATCAGTGCTGTGTTTACAGAGCGACTCAAATAGAGGGAGTGCAGATAATTCACCAAAAATGACACTTCTTAGCTTTTAAAAGGCCACTACCAGCAGATAACTGCCCTTATCACAGTGCTGGGGTGTTACCCAGTTAAACTGTATTAAATTATTCAGCCTTTCTTTGCCTTGAGAAAATATTAGCATTTTAGATAAATTACTGGACCAGAGCTGTTATCTGACTTTTTAGAAGTTATTATTTCACACACTGCCTCTCAGTTTGGGGAGAGGAACAAGCTAGCATAATGGAAGAAGCTTAATATTTCATCCTGAGGGTTTTATAACAACTTTATGACATGAGGCTTTCCTTTCAGACGACCATCAGGCAGCAAAGTGTCTGAGGTCTTTAATCAAAATTTACTGGAGTGTCCACTTATACGAGCAAATTTTATTGATGCATTAGCAAAAAGATGAATGTCTTCATCCAAAAAGAGTTAAAGGATGGTGGAGTGACCCTGTGTGAGGAGGCCTGTGTCTGAAGAAACAAGTTTGATGAAAACACAGAGATCTGGATCAGAAACACCAGTGGTTCTCTGGCACAAAGGTTATCAATCAGGACAATATTCAGAGGGACAGATGAGGGCTCCTCCTCTCTCTGATAATAACGCCTGAAATGCGCCAGATATGTCTGCAGTGCGACTCCATTGTGCTGCATCCAGCTAAAGCAAACTCATTTTGACAAAATCTGTTTTATTTTGAAAGTTACTGGGTGTTTTAAGTTAGTTTACACTCAAGACTTCCTGTCCTGCTCAATCTTTCCTATGCTGAAATTATATGTCACAGCCCCTGGGTCTACCAAAATAGGTTAGGCTGCGCATTACCTGCAACACGCAGACATACTGCAACAGAACCAAACCTGTGTAAGTTGACACAGTGATTTGAATGAAACCTATTTGAACCGTTTGCGGCAACAGAATGGAGATGCACTGCAGACGCATCTGTTGTATTTTAGCCGTTCATGTGTGATGTTAGAGATCTAGTCCTCTCAACAAACAGAAAACCTCTGTTCACATCCTTGTGTGTTTGTTTCTTTATCTGAACAGGTAGATACAAGGTACCCCTTTGCTTTTCACACAGAGGAATAGGAAAGCTTATCATAAACACCATGTTTCTAGGTACCGTCATAGTACTGCAGATCCTCTTTTGCTAATTTTTGAAAATATTTCCGGGGTACCAAGTACGATTTGACTGAATATTATTCAAGGTATATTTCAGGGTACTGTAAGGCATCACTGCATGGTGCCACTTCCAAGATCTCTTACGTCTTCATTTTGTAAACATAATCAAAGTCTGTGGTACTCTTCAGAGTGTAACTCAAGTAATGATTGAACTTCTGTTTTAAGTAGGGATGCATAATATTATCGGCACAATATCGGTATCGGCTGATAAAAGCTTAAAAACACGTTTATCGGTATCGGCACATATGAAAATTTCTGCCGATATGCACAGCCGATAAGGTGCTATTCAGTTAGGATTATTATTATTTTCCATCTGAAAAATGAGCTCCTTAAATAAAATGTAGCACTTCATTTATTTGCACTGCAGAGCTCTGTGTCTGTCACCAGGTTGTTACAGTAGCTCTAAAATAATCAAATGCAACTTGGTTATGTTTAAAAATGCATTGTACATTTAAAGTTCATGTGATCTAAAGAAATTATTTTTCTGTATTTCAATACTAAATGTCTTGAGTTTGAAAAAATAATACATTTCATATTTATGGTAAAATCAAATGTTATTTGTCTTGTTTTATGTGTGTTTCTTAAACAAATAAGACCGTCACAATAAGAGTAACATAAATTCCAGTACAGGATAGACTTAGCTTTCTTTACAGTGAAAAAACAAACTAACTTGTGATTATCGGTAACAGTAACGGTATTGGTCAAAACGGGTTTCGATATATCGGCATATCCAATATCCAATATCGTGCATCCCTAGTTTTAAGGTACCACGTGGGATTTGTTTCAAGTATATTTTGAGATAGTCTGCAGCATCTATGTCTGCAATCTATATCTGTTGAAAGATACCATGTGTCAATACTTTCAAGGTTACCTGTGACAGTTGATAAAAGGTCCACTCAAGTTTCTGATTTTGACTTAAACATGCCTTTTTTAAATTATTTTTAAGTCTGTTAAAGTATCTTTTAAGTGTTATTCACTTTGCGTCAATTTTCCCAAAAGGTCTACTCAAAACATTTAATGTATACCTTGAAAAAGACACTGAAGGGTGCCATAAATCAAACTTTCAGTGACATTTTTTAACAAAAGGCTAGAAATATAAGCATGACTACTAAAAATTGCTTCTTCTTTGAAGAGTTGAGACCTGTACAGTCAGTATTTTCCATAGACTGTAAAATGAAGGTCATCTTGCTCTGCTCAAAGTGAGGTCACCACAAAAACTGCTCCCCCTGGTGGCTGGATGCAGTATAGGTAAAAAAATCCAGCTTTCCAGTCATTTCAGATGGGCTGTGGTCAAGCTTTAAAAAATTAATACACCTGGTAGAAATGCTTCTCACATCCAATGGTTGTGGTGATGTGAATATAATATTTGGCTGCCTCGTATTTAATTCAATTTTTTTCATAAGAGTTTTGTTTTCATTAGTTGAGGAGTATACAAGGTTAAAAACAGGGCTTTATGTCATGTTTAACGATGATTGACAGCTGCCGTTCTCATGTATTTTTTTTGCAGATTGTAAAATATGTTGAGAGGTAGAGTCAAGAAGTGATTAGACTCTCAAGAGAAAAAAAAATACATTTTTTTTTTCACCCGGTTCACTCAGACTCTCCCACAATCCCTCACAGTGTCTACTGCGCAGACTCTGGCTGCACAACTGCTTCAATGGCTGCTCCTGTGACGTGGGTATTTTGACTTCAAAACCATGCAATGGTAATTAGAAGAGCCATGCTGACTGCTCTATATACAGTCTATTGTATTTTCTGGAAAAAGAGACGAAGGAGATTAAAAGAGTCATTGCCATCATCTAACATAGGCTATGTGTATTTGGGGATGGCCTGATTAGACTCCTATGTTGTAGATAGTGTATGCATCAAAGTTTGGGCATCATTAGTCACAGTTCAGATATATTTGTGACTCATTTTTTATGACCTCGGCAGCAGCAACACTTTCTAAGAATAAGGAACATTAATTAAAGCGGACAAAGACTTTTATGATGAAAGGTCAGTAAGGAAGCCTCCGACTTCCCGCCAAGCCTGCCCTTTCCCGTCCAACTTCATATCCTGCTCTTACATGACCCCAGATGAAAAGATGAAATTGAATCTCATACCAAACACTCAGAACGTGGTACCTAAAATATGGCACATCATCCCGGGCGCCTGCGGTAATGGTTCCGTAACAGCCCGCCTTTCTGTTCTGTAATGACCCATGAAGGATCCCGTCTGCGAGCCAGCGGCTATATCTGGACGATGGCTTTTGGCCTGCTCATCAAATGTGCTCTGACACTGACAGAGTGGGACAGGTGGCAGAGACTCAAATGGATGCCAAAGCCGATGCCCCTCATTCCTACCGCTCTGTGACAAAGAGTCGGAGCTGCTGGGGGGTCACTGGAGTCCTTCCAGGTCACCTCCAGTCAAACCAGAGCGATGGAGCTGAAAATTGGTGTCTGGAAGCTAATTTGGTGTTACTGTGTCCTGCAGGGAGTTTGGGTCCTAGATGCGTGGATGAAAGGTTGATGGACCCAAAGCTATGTGTTTGTGGAGTGACTGCATATGTTCCTGCAATTTGTGTGAGTCAGTCAATCCATCAAAAGAATAACACACAAAGCAGACAACTGTCAGAGATCACGTAGAGACATCACAGAGGTCAAAACATGAAATGCTTGCAAGAACAGCAGCAGCTGCAGCTGTCTTTTGAAAGTTTTATGAAGCAACAAGGCCAGGAAAAGGTAGCACAGCAGTTGACTATGTATCACAAGATTTATAGAGATTGAGTGACTCTCTCTAGTCCTCTGTACAATACAAGTCAGACTTAAAAACACATTGACAGTTTTAACTGTTGAAGATTACAAATCCCCCTACTGCAATCCTCCCAGTGGTTTGGTCAAGTCTGATTCTCCCGGAACAGCTGCTGCTGTACACATAGACAGACAGAGTGCTGAGGATCATAGTTGCCAAGTCTGCTAATTATAAGCAATTTTAGCCTTGGTTTTCTGTAAAGTTGCTTGCAAGTCTCACCAGTTTTGGGGCCTTTTTCTAAATTGTAGTTCCCTATTTGAGCTTGTTTTGCTGTCTGTATGATCCCCACCGGATTCTCCCAGCTCTCTACAACAACAACAAGAATATGTCAACATGTGTGCTTAAGTTTCAGTTTCTCTTCTCTGTTCTCCCCCTCCTCTCCAGCTGTACTGTGAATGTTGCCACAACATAGCAAAAATAAATAAATAAATAAAAATTACTCTCTAAAATTTCACTGTTTTCTGTCAATCATAAGGAGGTAACAGTACAAGAGCAAGGTTCTCAGAATCAGATGAAGCTTCTCACAGGGCTTTTAAATATGGTAGGCAAAGCACCACCAAAGTACCAATGTCTGCAGTCTAAAGCTTCTTAACTGCATCAATTTTCTTCTCTGGCTTCATTAACTGATGAAAAAAAAATGAATTAATAATAAAACTAAATAATTGAAATGAGTGAGAAAGCTCAGATATGTCCTCTAAATGTAATATTACACTACTAGCTAACTAAAACATTGTCACATTTAAATAATACAGCAGATTTTAACAGATATGAAACATTCCAGGTATGAATGCGCTCCAATTCTTTGTCAGAAAGACAAACCATCAAGACAAACCCAGCTCTTCCCACTCTAACTCTCACCCTCCACCTCTGCTGTCATCACCCTTTCATTTCTCTGCAACAGTCTTCCTACATGACATACAGGGAGCTCTCATCGCTATGGAAACAGCTGGGGCTCTGTACAGATGACCCTATGTGGGTCATCTTATCAGCCTGTCCCTGTCTGTCTGTCAGCTCTGTTTCAGGTAATCTCTGGACTTAAATTATCTGCGTGATGTCAAGGTTTGAAACCTGTAGGGGGTGTCACATGTTTCTGCAGCTGAGACAGGAACATGACAAGAAGGAATGGCTCCAGATTTGGGAACATACCCACTAAACAGCAGATGTCTGATGGCCGTGTCTATATCTTGTCTGTTCAAGACCAATTCTAGACGTCTACTTAACATTCAAATTAGGTCCACTATTTGAACGTCTAACCATGACCCCACTTGGCTGTCAATTTGCAGTTCAACATTCGCATGTTAGTTTTTTGGACGTCAAGTGAACGTCAAAGCCGGAGTGAGTGAGTGAGTGAGTGAGTGAGTGAGTGAGTGAGTGAGTGAGTGAGTGAGTGAGTGAGTGAGTGAGTGATTGATTGATTCCACTGTGCAAACAGACTTTTGAAGGGCGTCCTTTTAACCCCATTTTAGGATGTCTTATTTTGGTCTCCTGAAGGTGCATAAATTGACGGAAAACGTCGGAAAACAAAGTGGTCTGGTGTAACTGTATGCACCTTCAGGAGACCAGAGTTAGACATGCAAAAATGATGTTGAAACTTCCAACTTTCATTCAGAGGACGTCCTTGAAGGACATCCTTTAAACGTAACTGTGCGCAATGGGTAACAGAAGGGATACAAATTACATCCCAGCTTTTCCTGGAAACTGTGGAGACGATCTTCAACGGGAGGAGGGAGCAGTAAACTTAGAAATGCTGAATCTTTAAAATGACATGCAAACGTCAAAAGCAATCTTATCAGAGTGTGCTAAAGCAAAGAGGAAAATATCTGTTCTTATTCATGGCTGTGTATAATCTGTATTTTATATTAGTAATGATACCCTGTGGCTCTTGTGACTGCTTGTTTCAAAAGATCTGCATGTTTTTGTCAATGCAAAGCACTTTTAAAAAAAAATGCAGTATAAATGCATTCTGTTTTTTCTTTTCATGCTTTTTTTTCCATCACATGATTTTCCACGTGTCACATCTAAGCATTTGACAGCGCTGGTGCAAAACGCTGCAGTGCAGAACCAAGTGTCAGCCTCCATCTGCCTCAGGTTGGACTGACTAATTGACTCCTGATTGATGGTTTTGTGCACTTTTGTGCTTTTTGAAGGTGTAGCATTAAAAGCTTTTAGGGGCCTGCTTGTTATCATGTACTCAGGGTCAAATTATACCTCTTGTTGGCTCCAGCCTTTTTACAAGGTCAGTAACATATAAAACTTTTAACCTCACCAAAGTTTAGCATCAAATTGAAACTACCAGTATTTAATGTCATCATGTTTGTATAATTTCACCCCTCATTTCACATTTCATTGCCTAACTTTATGACCCATGAATGAGCTGATCACTTATGATTCAATCTGAACTGAAGGCGAGCCGTTCCCTTTACTGGAAGCAGATGTGACTAATTTTGTTGATGACTTGTTTGCAAATGATAACATCTGCACAGAGAGTTGAGTCATGGTGGGCTGAGGAGCAGGATATTCACGGGGGAGGTTCAGGAAGTTCAGGGTTGATGTGACATTTCTACCTGCTCAAAGAAGCTCTGAAATTAAAGACACTTCAGCTGATATTAAACCGCGACCCAGCATGTGCACTGGCGCTGAACGCTGCTGTGTACACGGAGCAGGTTCACTCAGAGGATACAGTTTACCAGCCATGCAGGAGAATTAAGTAAATGAATCCATGTGGGAACTGATGAAGAGGGGAACAGGAGGGGAAAGAAAGCGGCCTGACGTTGTTTCTCTGCCTATATTCAAACTAAATGAGCATGTCCGCCCCCTGCGTGTTCTCCATGTCAGCTGGAGGACATGACAGGTCCCCTGATAGAGACGTATCGCTGCGAGGGTGCATGGCATTATTTTATTCTGTTTGTCTCCTTCTTTCTACTGGTAAAAAAGCTACAAGCTTTGCATGATTGTTTCGCTGGCATCAAATCGTTACCATGAGCGACAGCAGACAGACGTGAGTGATGCCAAAACTGGCAACCACAACAAGTACCTGCAGCTCCGCTTTTTAATTAGCCCGGCCTGATAAACAAATAAATGAAGACACATGGCAGCTTGTGCAACATCCTCATTTTAAATTAATGCCATGTTTCTCTTCCAAACAGAGCTAATTAATTTTTCAGCTATAGGCAGCATGAGAGTGTCGAAGTTGCAAGGACATAAATTCAATCACATGAAGTGTGAAAGACTAAGCATCCTTTGGTCATACATGTAACGAGTCGCTGCTTAAAATAAGCACATGTTCTCTGAATACAAATATGAGCACAACTCATAATACTTCAACATGTTATTTTCAAAGGGCTGAAAAATGATCTAAAGATGTGAAACAGTTTTATTTTTTTTCTGGTTTGGATGCTCAATCTAACATCTGAATGTCTGAGCCTGATTCAGTCATATGTACACAAATTTATTTCACAGAAAGTTTAAAGATTTCTCTTTAGCATCAGCAGGGATACAGAGGTTGATAATTTTGGAGTGGCTGGACTCCTCTTCTAGGAAATCTTAAGTTTTAAAAGTTTCACTTTCTGTATTGTGAGGTATTTTTAAGCACCAGTTACTTAAAATGTTTCCATATTATTCAAGTTTATAAAAAACATTGTGATGTGGGTCACTTTAATTAGATTAAGATATTGATTGAAAAAAAAGTTAAACTGTCTTTATGTTTACCATCTTTGTTGCGCTGCAAACACTTTCAACTCGTGAGGAAACCTAGCAATTATTTTTTTTAAATGATTTTGTAACTTTGCCTGTTTCATTTCCATCCTGTGGCCTGTGACTCTCAGTTGGAAGGTTGGTGGTTCAATAACTCCAAATAGCAGAAGTGGTATCCCAGATAGCAAAAATGTTATTAAATGAACATTCTGATTCAGATGTTGAAAAAAACATTGAAAGTAACGTTGCTATATATTAAGAACTATTTGATCTCTTCTTACTTCGGATGGCGACAAGCCACGTTTTCAGCATGACAACTCACGTGCATTCATAACAAGCAGCCAGCGACAGAAAAGCAAAACTTAAAAGTACCAAAGAAGGGAGGAGAGAGATCCGCGTTTTCTACATATAGTCACTAGAGTTTGTGTCAGCTAGAGATATTAATTTTCGTTATAAACTCTGTGCTGACAGTTAACTTCAGGTCTTTTGATTCACCTGCAGAATATTAATTGTGATGACACATGCGCGGTGCCCTGCGTGGCCACAAATGCTTGAGAAGTTGTTTGACATTTACCTGTCGAAAGTTGAGTCCCGTCTTTGAGTCCCTGTATCTCTATTTTTTCCATGAGCTGAACCCTCAGTTCGCACAAATCCATCCGTCATTGCGCTGACCAACATACCGTGGGCTACCTGCAATGAGGCACGTGTTAACGAGCAGGGGCGTGTCCAGACTTTTTAGACTTGGGGGCCCCGACCAAGGCACTGGGGATTATGTGAACCCCCACTCCACTATATTTTAGTTTTGATTGCTTGTTTTATACAGGATCAAAAGACTACAGCTTTAACAATAACATGAAACTTTTAAAAAACAAACTAGACTAAGACAAACCGTTTTTAAAAAATAATATTGATTTAACTGAACAGGGCTGAGTGCACCTAAAGTAGTACTGTACATGTTTGTTTTTTTTTTGTTTTATTTTGAAATGAAATGTATAAAATAAATAATTTTGATCTTTAAATTTTGAAGTAGTTATTACAAAACCACCTATGTACGCACACACACACACACACACACACACACACACACACACACACACACACACACACATATATATATATATATTATATATATATATATATATATATATATATATATATATATATATATATATATATATATATATATATATATATATATAGTCTGCATTTCCTTTTATAGCAAAGCATGTAGATTTATATATTATTCATTATGATCACAATTATACAATTTAGCCAAATTGTACAGCTCTATGATGTGGTTGTTGGCAGTTGCTGAATGTAACTTGTAATCTAACAGTTACTTTTGAAATCAAGTAATCAGTTAAGTTACTGAGTTACTTTTTAAAAAGTTATCAGTAATGTACAGTACTTTTTTAAAGAAACTGTAGCTCAACACTGACTGCATTGCATTGGTAAAATAATCCTCAGCAGATGTTGACATTTTGTGCTCCTTAACTTTTTGGTTGACGTGTGGGAGAGACCCCCGATGCTGCATCAAAGCTGCAGCCAGCCCTGCATAGACTTCCAGGGCTGGATGAACTTCATCTCTGCACCGGGCTAAAAATCATTTATTGATTTATTGATTGCAAAATCTATAAGGCAGACTTTTTTCTACACTCTAATGAGTTGCTGTAAATTGAGAAAATTTAAATGGTAAAATCCTGTTATGTTTAAATAAAGGACAACTCTGTATAAAAGGGGTTATAACAGTATTTTACTGTATCATTGCTTCAAAGAGGAAAAAGTAATTACTTGATTTTATTGCATTTTGGGAACAAGAAGGTGGGAGCACATGCTCGAAAAGAGAACAGAGTTGGAAGTCAGACTGTCAGCCAACCCCATCCTGATAGTAAAAAGGTGAGTGCCTGCTTTGCTAGTCAGAAAAGGCAAGAACCACCACTGAAAAAGTTTGAAGTCATTTATGAAATTAGCATTAAGATAAGAAGGGTGCAATGTACAGTAATAAAATAACATATTTCTGGATGGCCTTTTTAATCTGCTGCAGCCTATAGTAACAGGAAACAACATAAAATGTGTCAAACGGGCAATCAGACGTCTCTTTGCTTGATGATTATCTCTTTAATTTTGTAAAGATTAACCAACAAAAGCACCCCACATGTTCTGTGTTATAATTGTAGTCCACAAATCCTGTGCTAAAACAACCAAAGAACAAGAAAAGCTGATTTGTATGATTCAGCTGCAGTGTGCTCATAAAAGCTGTGTTTCAATGGCATTGTTTTCCTTGATTAGTTCTTCCTGTTCCTGTTTACCAAACACATCTCCTCCTGGGCTAACAGCAGCAGTAGAAGTTGAACTTGACTTTGGAGCATGGCACATTATTATGTATTCAAAGTACATCATTTTGTAAAACAAGCACATTTATTATTCCCGACGGGTGTGAGCGGAATAAAACTATTGGAAAACAACCCTCCCTTGAACCTTGGAGATGGAGCCGGGTGCAGCTTGGCTCTGCAGCATTGAATCTGAAATCCATTTCCCTGTTGCTGTGTGGTGTTTTTCTCCTGCTTTAACAATAATGAAAAACACAAACACAACAACACGGAACCACACAAGACGGCGGGCGAGCCGTGTTTTTGTTTGAAAATGAAACGCTGCTTCATCTCCCAGCAGGCCGTGCTGAAGATTTACAAATACAGGATAATTATTAAATCTAGAAATGTGAACTGTGCAGCAGCTTGGTGTGCCAAACACAAAATGTTTCAGTGCCAGACTGCGGGTTTTGAAAAATCTTTTTCAAATGGAAAACTTCAGTAACTTTGCTGCTGCTCTCCCTGCCTGGGATCTTCATGGATGCACATGAAAGAGAGGTAGGATGTGCCCTCTAACCTTTCCTCTTTAGCACACGGAAGGGCAGGGAGCGCCCAGGACACGGCCATAACATCAAATTTAACAAACTGCAGACAAAGACTTAAAGAGTAGGTATACTGCTTATATATAAGCAGTATATATAAGCAGTATACATATATATATAAATAAATAAATATATATATATATATATATATATATATATACATATATATATATATATATATATATATATATATATATATATATATATATATATATATATATATATATATATTCTTTTTTTTGTAGAAATCCCTGAATCTGTCTTTAAACTATCCCCTATAGGTGGCAGTGGTGCTCTGTTAGATCAAGAGACCAGCATAGAATAAATGCTAAGTAGACCAATCCTTGTACAGCACTTTTCTAGTCTTTCTGACCACTCAAAGCTCTTTACATTGCCGTTTTTGTTTCACACCACAGTCACACCACATTCACACACTGATGGTGGAGAGCTCTGTGAAAGCAACCATCCGCCAACACATTCATACTCATCCACACCCATCTGGCCAACAACAGGAGCAATTTGGGGTTCAGTGTCTTGCTCCAGGACACTTCGGCATGCGACTGCAGGAGCTGGGCTTGAACCCTCGACAGACTGGAAGATTCTACTACTGATTCACATCGCCCCAAGAGATGAGAAGGGATGACAGAGACAATGACAGACGTTAAAAGTCGTACGAGTTCAGGCAGTACTCGGACTCAAACAGAGAATGTGTCGCAATCGTGAGAAAAGACAACGGAGGATCAAAGAATGGAGCTTCAGAGAGGGGCACTATAAAAAACAAAACACATTTTTTGTCAAAAACATTTTTAGTGAAACCAGCCTATGTTCTGCTGTCGATTGCTAAAGTATAAAAAAAAGGTTAAAAAAAAAAAAAAAAAAAAAATCCTGACGACTGAAACTTCCTGATACTTCATGCCATCCCTGCACAAATCAGTGCCCCTGTTGAACTATGGATTCAGGTCCTGGTTTGGACTACAGTTTGGAGATCTGAACTTGTTGATCCTAAGCAAGGCACAAAACAGCTCTGGATACCCAACCCCATGCAGCCCATAAATCTGGGGTATTTCTGTTGGTGTATGCCAAAAGGTTCCCGATGCATCCTGTGCATTCATTCCTGTATGTTGCATGCTCAGAAACAATGAACAACAACAGATGAGAAACCATGTCCCAAGTTCTAAACTAGAACAAGTGACAGCATTGAAAACTGAAAACTGAGCTGAAAGTAGGACTCGAGGAGGAATTAAGATCTGTGTCAGACAGTCCTGAGGCCATGCAGACAGGGCTGGGCCACCTTAAGGACCCAGCAGACTGACATGCTGATCGTAATCTCACTGCATGACGGTTTGACAATCTTCCCCTGACCTGCAGAGCATCAACAGCGCTCTCACACATCTCTCCTGCCACCTCTGATACAAAGACGCTGCAGATTGGACGTTTGGGAAGACACACTGGCTGACAAGACAGCTGAGTGTGTAGACAGAGTGTTTTCTGTCACAGCAGAGGAGAGCCGGTCCTTCAGTCCATCAGGGAGGCTGGGAGGACGTGTCAGCGCCCGCTAATGTTGGATGGCTTGTCGGCTCTGCGGGGGCGGTGGGGCGCCTGCCAAGTGGAAGCTCGACCTCGTCTAAAGGGGAACTTGTAGGGTCATTAGCTGAAATAATTGATTATTTATAGTCAGATCGGAGATGCCCTTGATGGCTAGCGCTGGGGTGGACCATTGCTCAGCTGGCTGGTGGTGGTGTATAAATCAAACTGTGTTTTCTTGATTTTTTTTTAATCAGGGAGGGTGGCCGGCTGAATGGAGAAGTAGGAGGTGATGCTAATGATGTGTGTTAAACTGAGAGGCTGGCTCCAGCTTCTGCTTCTCCTCAACAGAATTACACATTAGTTACAACATGTACCCACACGCACACACCCTGGCAGACAAAACACTGAATGAACTAAACTCCTTGTCCTACACCTGGATATCCTGGCCATTAAAAATACACAAATTAAAAGTAGGAACTGGCGAAACAATGATTTCAGCTGCAGTTCCCAACAAAAAAACATCAGTTTGACTATTTAAAGTTTAGATGTGTGTAAATTGTGTTGTCCAGATTTTCAGATAGGGTGTGTTTAGGTTTTATTTGGTAAATGTTTTCTGTTACAGTGGATCAAAGCTTATGGAAAAACTTTGGTTTGTTTATTTGCAACATTTTAAGTCCTGATTGCTGAGCTTTACTGATTGATACCAATACTGAGCCGATCTGATACCAGTATAGATTCAACATTCTCTATTCCTTACACCTCAAATACACCAGATACATCTGCATTCTAGCTACACTCCATTGCATGTTGACTGAATTTGTTTACTTACACTTGCTGCGTGAGTCTGTCCGTTTTCCACTCCACTAATAAGCCTCTCTTCATTCCTGTTGGGCTACAAAACCTCAAACCTGTTGATTCCTGGAGCAGGAGTGCTGGAGCTTGCATAATCAAAGCGGAATCTCTCTCTGTTACTTGGGTTGATTTAACGAGACATTTGCAATCCTGACAAGTGGTGCTATGAAGCTGGAACGTTCTTTTGGAAACGAACAAATCATCTGGGTGAACAAACCGAACTGAATCACTTGCTGCATTTACGCTCTCCTCTCTCCTGTCATTTGTCACTTTCTTTTTGCCCTCAGAGTCTATCTATCTATCTATCCACCCCTACATTGATGCTTTAGTTTGGGTTCATTTATTAAGCTCAACAAGGTGTTGATTGAAATATCAAAGATTTAATTGCTCTGTGTAACCATGATTTGGATTTATGATTAAAAAGTGACCGACTGTGTCCAAATTTACCCCATGGGGCTTCAAGTATTTCTGGTTCTAAAGATGCATGTCCAAATGCATCTAACACTAACAGGCATCCTTGTCCAATGACTCATACTAAATCTAAAATAAGTGAAGAAATCAAACATTGTGTTTAAAGCATCCTTAAGTAGCCAAGGTTAGTGGCTGCTTCAAGCTAAGACTGGGTTTCAGGGAAGGATCTGCAGCTGTGTATACACACTTTTTACCAGTCTGCACGCTGCTTTTTGATTTCAATGATGTTGGACAACAATGTATATTGGTTCTGACTATGATAAGGTTAGGGTTGAAGGCTCTTCCACTTTCTTTACGTCTTTAAAACTGTGCACAAAGCCAGCTCCAGACCAAGCAGCAACCTCCAGTCTGATAATATGAGACAATGCAGAAGTGCTAAAATCCACTGTTTCTCGAGTGTTTGCTTGACGCTGGCATTGGAAGTAGCGGAAGTCACATACACATCAAGCCAAAAAAAAGCTGTTTTCAAAGCAGAAATTAACCTATTTACAGCCTGGTTCAAAAAATGTCTCCAAATTTTTGAGTCGCTGATTTTACTACCAGCACCCACTGTATGGGGGGTGAATTTTTTTCTAACTCGGCCATTCGCAGGATATTAAGATCGCGAGCTCCCCCAATAAGAGGCACAGCTGAGGTTCACGTGACCGACAGGAGCCCTATGGCTGTAGGCGAAGCCCTTGCCACTACCAATATGGCCGCTATAGCTGATATGCTTCATTTTCCGTTTCAGAAACAGATGGGTGACGTCGGCGAGACTATGTCCATGTTTTATACAGTCTATGCTTCAGACATTTCCATTCCCCTCCTGGATATAAAACCACTTTGAGGTCAACTGGAATGTTGACTGTGAGCCAGTTCTTATCACTTGACATCTACAACGACCTCTTAAATGCTTCTACAGCAGAAATGATGGCGAAGTCCCAGTAGCCGGTCCAAGTGGTGAAGGTCATCCAGGATGACCTCTCATCTCTCCTCTCATGCATCACTTTTCAAATGAAGAAAAAACTGTCTTCAGCCTTCCCTTCAGCAAAAAACACTCAGCCTCCTGCCTTCCTGCAGCTCATCACCGTCTTACTAAAGACCGGAGAGGAAACAGGAGAAGAAGAGCTGATGGGCGGCTCAGTGCTGTCCCAGAGCTCAGCATGATTTAAAACGACACCATTAAACAAGGTCGTAATTCTCATTTTATCCCAGCCCACATGCTCGCTCAAATGATGACCTCCTGGAGCTTCCGCCAGGCTGGACACTGAGGCTCGCCGAAATGAATCAGCAGGAAGCTAAGAATTAATGCAGATAGCCGGTGGACGCCATTTTTAAGGGGGAAAGATGACCTGTTCCAGCTTACTGTAGGTGAGGACCTCCCAACGGCAGGATGTGTTTTATGTTGGGTGGGATTATTTCAGACAGGATGAATAAAACATCTGCTGGTCTGCACCCTGGGCCAAGTTTGAGCTGATTAGGCTAGAGCCCAATTCAATGTCAAATAATGTCAGAAACACAGAGTCAACAGCGCTCAGTGGAGTGCCACCGTAGACTTCTACTGATGATATCAATCTTTTTGCCCTTAAATCCATTTATTCATCTGTCTACAACTTCATCCTTCCAGAAAATCAAGGCTCAATATTAAATATACTCATCATAATCAGATAAAAATACACAGATAAGACCAGACCTCATAGCCATTGACGCAGCAGTGAAACACTCGCTTAATTTTTTTGCCGCATTTTGGGAAACACATCCTCCGTTTTTTTTTTCAGAGGGTGATATCTAATGCAGGTGGGGTGCGTTTTTCCTGTGCCTCAGAAACCTCATATCTCATATTTAAGAGGTGCAAATGCAATGGACACCGAATTTCTTGGTCAAACTTCTGAGTATCTGCCTGAAATCAGCTTTACTGTTGAACAAAACTTCAACTTTTGAGATGATGACAGTATGCTAGCTTGGCTAACAGGCAATTATCTTTAACTCAATAACCTGCGTTGGTTGTCAGGTAGGTTCTTGCAATTGAAGATGATATCGTTAGTCAAGTTGCTTGTATGGTTAGGTTTTATCACTTTTTCTTTTTTCTTTTCAGTTTGATACAAAATACAACTTTACAGCTTATTCCAAACCACTGGATGTGAAAAATGGAATATTAGCCTCTTGCTATCATAGCAATGGTTAATTTCTTTTAGTTTGGATACTGGGAGACATTGGTATCTCTACTGGTCTATAGTCCCTTAGTGCTCTAGAAAGAAAGTCAATGGAGAATAAGAGCACTGAAGTTGCTAGTGTTTGTTTTATTTATTTATTTTTTGAATCAATCAATCTATCTATCTATCTATCTATCTATCTATCTATCTATCTATCTATCTATCTATCTATCTATCTATCTATCTATCTATCTATCTATCTATCTATCTATCTATCTATTTTTTAAATTATTATCATTTTTTAATGTGTTGACTTGGGACAATGTACATTATTCAACATTACTGCATTGGCCATCAGTGGAAATGCAGACTTAAAACAGAGGCTAAATTTCATCCATAGTCCTAAGGCAGGTAGCTACACAACACAACTAGTAAGACTTTAAAAACTTCAGAAGTGAAAAAACAAACAATCAAAAAAAAGCACCAGAATCATATTAAACTGAAGAAACTCTGAGTCAGGTCAGTCAGAGTTCACTCAGATCTGAATCATAGCCACTAGCTGTTTATCACAACTTGCAGCACAGAGGAGAGAAAGTCCCCAACCAGAAAAAAAAACAAAACAAGATTTAAAAACGACAACATCCACGTCTGAGCCAGCTTTCTTATTTCAAAGAGAAGCAAAGTGTTTAAACTGCATTAATGCACAGGTACAGAGAAAGCAGCCGGTCAAGGTTGAGGCAGGACGGCGTTTTGCAGGATCAAACAGACGTTTTGGGTTCATAAACTTTTATACTCTACTTTGATTGCACTTTAAAGTCTGGGCTGCAAATAGGCTCTTTACTTCAGCTGTTTGAACTCGCAAGCTGACAACTACCCGACACTGAACGACGGCGTGATATATTTCCTGCTAAATCTTTTCCTGGATGAATTAATAACCACAAGTACATGCTGTACAACCAAATCTAAATTAAAGATGGAGCCCACAGGCTGCAGGATGTGGGATGAAAATCAGTATGCGGTGTAGACAAGAGTGCTCTAAGAATATATGATAATGGAAGCAGTGTAAATAAATGAGTCCCTTCCTATTCATCAGTAGCCAAAGGCCTCCCAGTGAGGACAAGAACCATTACAATGAAGGATATGAACCAGAGCAGCACCCTGCTGCATGCTGGGAGCCAAGCAGGCGAGGCGGTGGGGTAAAACCTGGGCTGAGGGACCTCCTGGGGGAAACAAATTATCACTGATGGGAAAAAGCTGAGAGTTTCCACCTCTCCTCGGACCACGTTTTACGATCACATTATATCATCTCTGCTGTGGGTTACAGCCGTGACGCGGAGACGCTTCGTCTTTGTGCAGATTTAGTGGTCGGGTTGGTGCAGAGATGTATATATTCACTTTATGGTCATTAGCCACCCAGAGAAGTGCACCTTCGCTGCTGGTGCTTTGGCGACCATCCCAATTGGTTTGAAACGATAGCATGGTCCTCGTGGTGTCATTTGAAACCCTGTTAATGCTCCCAGCTATTAGCTTAGCCTCTGAGGAGACATGAGTTCCAGTGATTATACAACAGATCGTATCAATATTAATAATTGCTGCGCTGCTGCAGTCCAAACTTTAGCTCAGTTCTGCGTGTTGTTCTGCAATTACTTTTAGATATATGGCGTCAGACTTTGTCTCATTTAGAGGGTACACAGATGGGATCGGCTCCAAACCACTGCAACCCAGGTGAGCAGTTCTGACATAGGCATCAATTCAGGGAAGGTCAGTGACTATAACTATGTGACTATGTGCCTCCCCACCCACCCACACACGCATTTTTGTCAGAGGTCATTTTGTCCCCATCGTGCACAAATCCTTCATGTGTGAGCCATTGTAACACCAGTTATTTCAGCAGTATAGAAAATTCCGCCGCTACAGAATGCACCATCAGCATGCTACCACGAGTGGCAAAGAGATGCAAGCAGACCACTGCGAGGCTAAAAAAAAAAAAAACAAGCTGTGCTGCTGTTGTAGATTTGCCTCCGTGCCAAGTTTCAAGAGATCTCTGACTGGGTGCCTTTTACTCTGATAAAACATGAAATAAAGCCCTATTCACTCAGGATTAGTATTACGTGGGGACCTCTGCAGCACACAGCCAGCCTTACATTCTGATAAAGAAAACCACGTCATCCAGCTTCATTCAAACAATATGCAATGAAAACTTCTGGATATGCAGAGTAAATTTAATCTTAGAGCTTAAAAGCAACTGTACAAAACATCAGTTCTTAAAGTGTCCTGCCCCTGATACTCAACCATCAGAAAAGTTGATTTTCATGTGCCTGCGTGAGTGAGTTTGTGAAGCAACAATAACCAAAGTGCTGCAATCTTACTTTCATTCTTAAGTTATGAAAAAGGAAATGTAGTTCACCTTGTATTTATCTGTTGAAATTACCATAATGTGCACACTCTCTTAGCTTCATAAAGGCAATGACCTCATTCTTTACCTCAGTCTGCAGCAAAGCTTCTCATCTTTACTCCATATCTGAATCTCCACATTTCTGTTCATACAGAACAACTACTGGACAACAGCTCTGACTTGCCATATATGTTTAATAAGCTTCGTTTAGGAGCAATAAAAAAACAGAGACATCAACAATATTTTCTAATGATTTAATTTGAATTGTATCCTTAATATGATCATATGCTATAAGACAGAGTGTCTGTGACAACCTGATGTACAGGAATAGACTGTTTCAGACTCTGTGTCCATAGGCCTCTTGGGTTGTGGAGCTGTCAAAATATTTAGTTGAATGTTTTATTTGTAGTCATCATGATTGTGTAAGCTTAATATCCCCTGAGTGACATTAAATCAGTGCTGTGCCTTTTTTTTTTTCATAGTTATATTTAGGTGCATAAATTAGTCTATTTTTAGCCTGTTTATTGCTAACAGGGGTACACAGTGAGGCTCCTTCAATCTTACTTCTCTACAAAGTGCTGTTAAAAACTTTGATTAGAATACCAAACATTTTATCTTTTTTTTTTTTTTTTTTTGCATAGAAAATTATAAAAAAAGAGATACTGATTCAAACTGGATTTTATTGCCAGAGGACCCATGTGTGTCTGAAATATGCCAGACAATTTTCCCTGGAATTTTTAATTTACATATTTAAGACATGGTTAATTCGCACAAAATAAAAACACAGACATCCTCCACAATTATTATAACTAACCCCTTGCAGATGAGTTGGAGCCTATGCTGCAAACACATTTTATAGTAGCCTTACTTAAAGTAAACAAATTATAGTCATTGTCCCCAGCATTTTTCAAATCTAGCTGATGCTCCATAGATGGACCTGTTGACAGGCATTCTGTCTGAAGTTACTTCAGAATACGGGGCAAATTCAGAATCAGTTTTAATTTGGTACTGAGGAATTTTTAAGGTGATATTTTGTTCAGTGTCTGGGTCCAGTTTGCCCGAGGTCTGTGTCCCTGCACAAAGCTAGAAAATGGCAGATGGTGAGACCTGAGCTTTGTGAACATGCATGAAAAGACATACTTCAAACTCTCAGTGTTGTGCAAAGCTCTACACACACACACACACACACACACACACACACACGCACACACACAAAGCCGTCAATGCAGCAACCTTCATAATTATACACATATTTCTGAAAGTCAGACTGACATTTCACAGCCCGGTATGTCCTTTCATCACACAGAGGAAAGAGCGGTTAGATAACCAAGTCCAAAGTATGTGACAGCAGAGGAAGAATCAGGACACACAAGGAAGAAAGGAAAGGAAGTGAGGAAAGGAAGGTAATATTTGTCAAAAGCCCTTCAGATTTATCAACCCGGTTTTCCGTCTGTTTCTCTTCGGATAATTGGAAGGCAGCGTCTGTGCACAGAGCCACAGGGAGACAGAACACATATTTTGGCAGGGCTTGACAGGTTAGAGGATTGTGGGAAAAAACAACAACAACAAAAACGCTGTCAGGAGAAAACAGAAATGGGGCTACTGGAGGGCGTGCACAGGTGTACTGCCCTGCGTAGCTGAATTATCATACACAAGTTTTTGCATGAGGCTGTAGGCTGACCTGAGCGGGAACTTGTTTGTGTCTTTTATAGTTTCCTTTCAAACACGAGAGCCACGGACCGTCTGCTGTGAAAGGTCATGATTTAATTATCTGCTGTAAATCCACAAAGACTGTCTGCACCAAAGGTGAGTCTGCACATCAGAGAACAAATCTCAGGTGCTCTGTTTCAGTGACCGCTGCAGAGGTAACACCTGCACTGAATGGAGCAGAAGGGGTGAGAGTATACAGCTCAAACTGATGACGGTCACATTGAATAATGCTGCAAAATTGAAAAGATACACACCCAGGTCAAGCAGACTGCTCTCACGGTTTTATCAACCATAGATGAAGCATTACAGTTCATATTTAACCACCTGTATAGAGTTTGGAGGTGTAAAATTATGCACTTCAGAGTCTTGCTCAAGTAATGATTTGCTCTGGTTTACTCAAGAGCTTAGAAACAAGCTGTAGATCATACATGCACAAGAGTAGATTATATTTTAAGGTTGGGCGATCAGGATTAATTGAACCTTTAATTGAACCTGAAATCAACATGTACATGCTTTTGTTCCAAGACCTGCTGAGTCCTGCCAAATCCAGCCACAGTCCGCAAGCAGTCGCATCGCATTATCTACGTGTGCTGATTGAGCTATGTTCTAAGCTGTTTATGAAAGTCCAATTTTATGAAAATCTGCAGGTAAATATACTGTGTGTAGCCAACTGGATGGGACAGTGTCACGTGGCTACTTCTTCTTCTGCAAGTTTTCCAATAGCCTTTATGCTTTGTGATACCTGGCTTACCTGGTGTAACTGCACAACCAGTAGCATATTTTAAGGGGATGTTGTGTTAAGTTTTGATCTTTTTTGATTAATCATCACAAAAAAACATGTGCGATTCCATTCTTAAACAACTTTTGGGACGATGATTCAATTTAAATTGCAGCTCTTCAATAGTTCTGATTTTTGCAATTGTTAGTTTGCTTTTTTAACAACAGACCATGTGAAAGAGTTGAATGACAATGCTGATGTCCACAGGCTAAATCAGGGGCCATATTAAAAAAAAACAAAAGAAAAAAAAAAAAAAAAAAAAGCAAACAAAAAAAAATCATTGTAACTCACATATGAGTCAGTTTTTAGGATTTACTCAGGGATCTGACATTATGTTAATAGATAGTCAAAGAAAAACATTTCACCTTCTGTTGGAGAAAAGCAGTAACATTGTTTCCAACCCAGCTTTTAAAGAAAGATTAAATTGAAGGATTTATATTTAATGAGAAAAACATTAACAAAAAATTGTAACCTGAAAATTGTAAAAACAGCCACAAGGAATATATTTTTTCCCCCAGCACTACAACTTTGGTTTCATTTCCAACAAATAAGTGCAAGTCTGGAGATATCCGGGAGCGAGGCAGCGTTTGCCCAAAGATTCTGTTTGACCTCAGTGTAGGGAAATGAGAAAAGTTGTGACAGGCAACTTTATATCTTCATGACCAAGATGTCTGCATTCATTTAGAAACCTGACAGAAGGGACACATATCATTCCCAAACTGCCCTCCATTAGAAGATATCTGCTGTGTGTTCACTCAGCCAAACACACACCGACTTCTACAAACAGATGAAGAGTTTCTGGAGGTCGAGGGAGCTCTGTTAAGAATGTGTAAACACATTTAGGTGCAAGGTTACTGCACCCTCCAGCTGCAGGCTTTAATGCACACTTACACACACACACATTTAGTGAAGTCACGGCCTTGTTGTGCTTCCCAAGAGTGACAGGAAGTTCACTTAATGAAAATACTAAGAAGCCATTATGGCTTTAATGAATGACATTTTCCGTTTGAAGGATTCATAGTCATCTAAAGTGGGAGTAAGATGTGTTTAATAATTCACAACCAGTCAGAGAATCACGACCCTCACAGCGAGTTTTAACCTTCAGCCAGGGGCAAAGGAGTACACTGGAGGCACTTTAAGATCCTTTTTTAAATTTTTGTCTAAATTCTGCAGCAGCCCATGCAGACAGGTGAAAATGGTGAAGGTTTGGGGTTTTAACCACCTGACTGTGAGCTGAGCTTAGTTTCAGACACAAACAAAGCCACCACAACAACGACTAAACCTTCCTAAAATAGGCATGAGATGAGCCGAGCGTGCTGCAGACAAACAGAACATCAGCTTTGTTTCCTCACCGGCTGCCTGTGGAGGCTTCACTGATGCTGCTTACCTGAGCTGCGGGCGACACTCTTTGAACGCAGACAGCTCATCGCGGTGAGTGGCATGATGAGTGACAGGTTGCAAAGTTTAACAAAATGAAGCAGGGGAAGGCGGGACTTGTGCCTCGGCTCCTGTCTCTGTGAGCTGTAACTTTAAAAGTGCTGTCGATCATTTACCACTTAACAAGTTTGAAGTAGCAGCCAATAATGAGGACAGGAAGACAGAAAGACAGGAAAGAGAGATGAAGAGAAATCCAATGGAGTCTTGGCCGAGAAGCAAGAGGAGAAAATATGGCTGAGGAGAGGAGGAGAGAGGCAGCAGAGGCGGAGAGATAGATGTGGAAAAGTGAGGGATTGATGTCTGGTGGATGTAGCTTCATAACCAAGGATATTTTATTCTTACAGGACAAACACAGAGACATGCAGGGTTTTTAATGTAAGATTTCTTGAGGTACGGTCTCTGGGTCCACTTAAGGTTTATTTTGGTGTTGCCAATGATCATCTCAGGCCTGGGCTTTATCATGCATAATTTGTTACAGAGCGACTAAAAACTTAAATCAGGGCAACGATGCCGACATTAGGAGACGTGTAGGTGGCTTGTTGTCTGTTTTTAGATATTTAAAAGCTTCAATGCTGTTAATCAGTTCAAGTTTCTATGTCGACCTTTGACTCCTGCTCCTTGGACTGTATTTCTGTATAAAAACCCTAACCCTAACCTGACCTGTTTTTGACTTTAAAATAGTTTTAACCCAAAGACAATTAGTTTTGTAGAAAGGAACAGGACATAGAAACATCAGATAAAGTTACAAAAGAAAAAAAAAAAAAACTTTCAAACAACAGACACAACTTTCTGCCAATCGCTGCAAGTGCATGCTCCCATCTGCATTCGGCAAGCATTCAGTTGAAATTGAGTATAAAGAGCCTTAAAAATCAAAGATAGACACCAGAGTCAAGACACTAAAGCAGAGGTTATCAAACTCTTCAGCTTATACGACCACCAAAACAACGAGACCAGCCACACCTACTGTGGGAATACACTCGGCCAATGCAAAAATAGACAAGAATGTACACATAACAGCCTAAAATACTTAATTCACCTGAACTAGTTAACATATTTCTGTTTCTTAAATTAATCCTTCTTCCATTGATACTGTGGTTTTCATGGTTTTGTCATCTTGGTGGGCTTCTACAAAAAAAAAAAAAAAAAAAAGAAAACGTGAAACATTTTCTGTTTTTTTACTTTTTTTTCTTTTTGCATGGTTTGAAATTAAATTTTACTTCTATTTTTGTTTAAATAATCATTATAATAGATGAAATCTAAAACTGTTAATTTGTTTTTGATTGGAAAGACCCCAACTAGAGCTCTGAGAGTCTTGTAGTTTCCTGCCCTTTCATGAGCTCATATGAAGTGCCATAGCCTAAGGTGGGGAGAGCACACCTCCCCTCACTTTCATTCACATATCTGATCAAAATTTTAGGACCAGTTGAAAAATTTGCTCAAATTTACATTTTTCACTGTTGGATATTAAACAAGTTCCAAGTAGAGGTTCAAAATGCAAACAGAAGAAATGGGAGTGAGACAAAAAAAAAAAGAAGAAGAAGAAAAAGATTAGCTAGCAGTTTGTTGAAAACATATATTAAGGTTAAATAGTCTGTTCATCAGCTAATCAAAAGCTGAAGACCATAGCCTTTGATTCATTCATTCATTCATTTACCAAACTGCTTATCCTGTTCAGGGAGCCTATCCCACCTGTCACTGGGCAAGAGGCGGGGTACACCCTGGACTGGCTGCCAGTCAATCACAGGGCTGACACAGACAGACAGACAGACAGACAGACAACCTTTTACACACACACACACACACACACACACACACACACACACACACACACACACACACACACTCACACCTACGGACAATTTAGAGTACTCTGAGAGAACCCACACATGCACAGGGAGAACATGCAAACTCCATACAGAAAGGCCCACCGGCCAAGCTGGGAATCAAACCGATGACCTTCTTGCTGTGAGGATAACAGCCTTTAAAAGACAAAATCTGCATGGAAATGTGGATTCAATGTGATTTTCTATTAGATATTCACACTTTCATGACCTTCTGATGGCAAAGGCTAAAAGCTGTCTCTTTGAATGTGGACGGATTGTTGAGCTGCATAAGCAAAGACTCTCACAATGTATCATTGCTGCCAAGGTTCTGCGCAGTTAGACAGTCATTTTAATTTTCTTCAAAGATCCTCAGGGTTATGGAACAAAAAAGACAAGTGGTAGACCAAAATAAGCACTGAGCTGTAGGATCAGATTGGCTGTCAATATGATTGTCTGTGTACGTGTGTGTACAGTTTATTTTGCAATAAATTGCTTAATTGTCTCACTTCAATTTTTTTTCTTTTTGGCATTTTGAAACTCTACTAAGAACCTTTTCAAGATCCAGTGGAGCAAAATGTATGGTCTTGCAATTTCTTAACTGGTCCTAAAATTTTGATCAGGTGTGGATATCAATGGAAAGCTAAAGAAGCAGGGAGAGCAGCAGCAAAGACTTTCCAGTGAGCACCAGTGACAACACATAGCACACTAAGAGGGAGGGGAGGTGTGTTCTTCCCACCAATGCCCATGAAAGGGCAGAGAGATACTGGTAAAATCAAAAGCATAAAAAGATGAAACTAGGGTGAAGAAGTTCAGAAAGAGGTTAGGTGAAGCAGGGGCAGTAGATGTAGGTGACTGAGCTGTTAACTGATAGGAGCCGCTGATGTTCTGTCAGCGAAGCTAGGCCTCAGTCTGAGCAAATACTTTGCTGAATTTGCTCAGCAGTAAAATTTCAGAAATTTCCAGCACATGGGTTGGTTGCTTCCTTCTACTGATCTCTGTGAGCCACAAAGATGAGTCAGTCCTCAGTGAACACACTTTAGAGCCTTGGCTTACAACACCAGTTTATCCACCCTTTTAGCACTCTCCACAAGCCACCTGACCCTCAAAACATTTTTGAGTGCTTTGCTCTGTAGAGTGCAAAACAGATGGATACAACACTGACAGGCATCATGCATTTAACACTTTAGATGTTGTTGATCACAAGTCAGACAGATCTGAAGTGACAAACTGATCACATGGCCCACTCTGACACTTGCTTCCAGGACAAACAGGAGAGCAACATGATGCAAGGAGCATCATTAATATGATTTACTTTGCACAATGTAATCTGTTTTGACAGCCTCTTTTAGAGAAAAATGGTGGATCCATGTTTCCCTGAGATAGAGATCCTCTCCCTGTGAGGTCATTTATAAACCACAGGACTAGACTGTGGTTATCACACACCTCCAGCCTCCTGCATCAGGCCCCAACAGCTGATAGATTCATTTGTGAATCAGCTTTCAGCAGAGGACAAATGAAAGTCAGGAGCGACTCTCCTAACAAGTTTATTTTTCCAACATCCGCCGAACCGAGCGCCGACACCATTGATGCTCACTTCCTTTTTTCTATTACAGAACGCAGTGTTTTTTGAAAGAACAATCCACTCCAACACAGTGATCTTCTGCATTACAATGGGGCCTGGTGAATCCCTTTCACATGGAGTACTTTTAGTGAAGTGAGCCCTCTGATGCTGTTATCTACCGCTGCACGCTGTATGCATGAAAGTCTCTGTTCTTTTTTGGAGGAATAAAGCAACCAGAAGAGTGACTCTGCTCTTCTTCACTGTGTCAAAAACCCAATGTGTGAATGCATGGCAGAGGGGACTGTGGGAATCCCAATTCAAATACTTTTATTCATTTCTAAGCCTGAATACAGAGGCAGCAAAGCAGGGGGAAGGGCGGTGGTGGTGTAAATGTGTTTCTAAAATGATGAAATAACATTGTGGGGTTCTGACACTGAAGTTTAAACTGTTAGTGACAGTTGTTCTAGAAAAGGCAGATTTATGTTTGCTTAAAAAAAGCTATTCCCTGAGAGCTCCCTGCTCTTCTATGTGCCTATGTTTTAATGGTTCAACCATATGCAAGGGTGCCAGGTAGGCATAAATCCCTACAATATGAGGTCAGGGTTGTGTATTTACATTAGCTCAACCTAACAAAGGGACTTTATGAAACCCAAAGAACAGACAACCAACTACAGTGAGAATTCACACAGAAATTGATAAAAAGAGAAACAGACTAGAATGTGTCGCTCTGAAGTTCCCCAAATCCAGTCCCTGGTTTCAACTCAACACGCCACAAATGCCAACTTGTCACAGGAAAATAGTCCCATGAACAAATTCGTCCTGCTTCATTTGGTGTCAAACATAAGAAAGAAGAATGGAGAAAATCCATCAGTGCTAATGTTTGTCCGAGCTGCGCCAGTCAAGTCAGTGTCTACAGTCTTTGGTTAACCTGCTTTCCACTAACCAACACAATACAATCCATCTTCAGCCGACTGACCTATGGCTGAGTCTTGCAAGTCCAACACAAGATATCCTGGGAGGCTGGGTGACGGGGTATATTTTTTACCCTTTTCTAAGACACATCTCAACCCAGGAAATTGAATAAAGTTGTGCAGTACACCACAAATATGACTGAGCATGAATAAAAAGGACTAAATCTGTTCTACACTGTAAAGCTCTGATGGAAAGTTACAATAGAATCCCAACAGTCATGTTCTGTATTTTGATATGTGAGGAAAATACTGTTAGAAATAATGCATTCTGGGAGTATTAACACTTGCCTATGGTCCCAATGGTCAAATACTCCCAATTACAGTAATCTACAGTTTACTGCTGAGGATCACTGTTAAGAGTCTGCTGCTGCACCAGGTTTTCTCCTGACTCATGATTGTAACAATTGTTACACTGCAACAAATTACTGTATACTTACAAGGAAATTTCAGCTTTAAAATTCTATTTTGTTAAAATACAGCACTGTAAAAAATTTCGCTGTGAAATCACAGTGAAATACTGCCAACCCTGTTGCCAGTATTTTACCCTGCTGTACAGTGATGTGTTGCATGGGAGACCCAGGCTGCCTGTGCTTCACATGGTGAGGATGCTAGACCCAAGGTTTTTTTTTTTTTTTTTTTTTTTTTTAATGTTTTACATGTAAACAAATGATATGTGATTGTTTCTTTGGAGGTGTCAACAGCCAGAGTCCATGGAGCCAAAGATTCTGCCATAATGGCTTGGTATTCAATTCCAACTAGCTTCCAGGGATTTTAGGTGTACCATGCAACTGAAGTTTGTAGTTATTGATCCAGGGAATGGTTGGATTTATTTGTGGGTGAGTTTCTTTCTTTCTTTCTTTTGCTTTACTTTTGTTACTTTTTTTTTTTTTCTGCTATTATTGTTTTGTATATTTTCATACTTGTACATTTGTTTTTTTTATCATTCTATTGTATTGTATTTATCCTTATGATTTCTATTTTATATTCATTGCACATTCATTATTGTGTATTTGTATATTAACCTTTTTAACTATTTATACATTTTTTTTCTTCTGAATTGTATTTTTATATTGTACATATGCATATCTATATTTGTCTCTTGGAAAATTAAAGTAAAAAATGATCAACAAAATTAATAATATGTGTTGATGTCATGTCGACCAAATTTAAAATGAAGTGTAGAAAAGATTTGTTAAGGGTTTGTTGTGTTTTTTAATATTTATCCTAGTATTGTCAATACTGGGATGGTATTTAAATAAGAGCTCTGTCCGTGCTGAATGGCACAGACCAGCAAACTGTGCTCCACATGGCACAGACTGGCAGTCTGTGTGCCACAAAATATTGGCAGCAGGTTTGCCAGCATATTACTGTTATTTTCTACATCCATGTACTGTAATCCAATATACAGGATTAAACTGTAAAAATAATTTACTGTACATGCAATGTAAAATGACAGGAAATTACCGACCATTTCTGCTGCCAGGATACTAGTGTTCTTTAATGAGACAGTTTTTTTTACAGTGCAGTTCAAGCAGATGTATCTTGGGCCGATCCTGACTTGACAATATATCTTTCTTAGAAGGAGCTTAACTATCTCACATACAACCCCAAGAATCTATATAAGTTGTTTAAATTCAATTTGAAGGAAACCTTGTGACTTCACACTGCATTAGAGTAGGACGTGCAGAAACTGCTCCTCTCTCATCTAAAGAAAGTCTGTGGGAGATTTATTCACAGAATTTTAAGAAGCTTTGCATGCAAGGTGTGAGATAAGGCAGTCTTATACGTGATTTTACTCACTTTTTGTCATGTCCTTATAAAAAACCTCACATATCCAGTCTGAGCGTGCATACTCAGAATATTTGTCTGTCTGGTTCCAGCAGAGCTCTGATGGAACATACTTACTGCAAGCAGCTCCTGGTGGCTGACAGAGCTTCACCCACGTCATAATCCCACTCTGTTTGACAGCACCACATTTAAATAAAATCCTACACGCTCTGAAAAATAGATCAAATGCAGGTCCTTATGCATGCAAAAGCATTATATAGGCCTTTAATGTGCTGTAATGGACGATTTTCAACCTTTTCCCCATGGTGGAATTAGCTTTCTTGTACAATTTCCACATAGCAGATGGTATCATGGGAATCTACAGTAGGAGAAAAATAAAACATCAAACGGCAGAGAGAGAAATGGAGCCAGTGTGAAGTTATATCAGAGCAATAGATGCTCAAACCAGCTGTAACTGGAAACAAGCACTTTAGTGGAATCGTTTCTTGCCCCTAATGTAATTAAACAGACACTTGAGGAACGTGGTACTCATGTATATTTTAACAGAATAATCACTTTGGCTTTTTATGCTGGCTCTGACTGTATTATTGCCCTATTTGTGTTTGTCTTTATGGCTGTATGGCCTCTTTTATGGCGCCCTCTAAGCCAGCCACCTATTAAAAAGTGATTTTAATCAGATATAGACTTTCACCTGGTTAAAAGAAACCAGTGCAACCAGCCAACACTTGCAGAAGTTTGTTGATGTGACTCATTATCCAGACTCAGCTCGTTGCACATCATCTCCTAAATCATGAGATGAATATTTAATGCAGTTTTGACCTCTGTCAGAATTTGACAGATTGTATCTCTGCAATTATTCACACCCTGATGAGTAACTCTGAGTTACCACTGACAGAGAAAAGCTGCGTCCATTTTTCATTCACTTAGGAAAGCTCACGCTGGGTAATGAGATGAAGTTTTTCTGTGCTGCTGTAGGACGACATGCATGTGCTGCAACTCTGGACTCATCACAAAGAGATGCAAAGTGGGATGCAAATCTCTAAGTCAGAGACAGTTAGTTGACTCATTTCTTCAGATCACTGCAGGACTTCCAGCACAAAGCAGACATTTGTTTGGAAACTTTCAACTTTCCCCTCACACTGAAACTATACAGAGGCATTTCTTGCTGCAGGTAAAAGTTGAAAAAAAAAAAAAAACCCAGCTTGTTGTGGTCGATTGGGTTGGAAAAGACGTCTTGTCTCCTTTCTTTAATCTCATTTAGTTGCCTTTCAACAAGTTGAACTTTCCTTTGGAACTATTTGGACTTCTGCTGTCAACCTTTGATTTTCCTAAGGTCCAGGAACTTTTGGGGCAGAGACTGCAAGCTGAATGTTTCTGATTGGTGGAGCAGCCCTAGTGTTTTTCTTCCTTTCTCCGTCCGTGATTTGACCCGCTTTAATAACACCTAAACAATGGTCTTCTTTGAGACTGATAGTGTGAATGTGTCTCTGTCAGCTCCTGGTGTCTCATTTCAAAGTGACCCTTTAAACTATAACACTGACAAACAATGGTAAAGGTACAATTTAGTTCTGGGGAATGTTTTAACAGAAACGAAAAGTTCCTGGCCCTTCTGGATCAGAATGCAGCCATTGTGAATTTTGAAGGAAACAGAAAAAACAAGATGTGGTTGGAGCTACTTTGTATTTCTGCGTTATATGAATGTCATAACCCTATTTTTAATGATGTCTGAAGTTACATTTGGTCCAAACTCAGCACTAGTTGAGTTTTTATACCTTAATTTGGAGAAAAAGATTTCTCCAAACTGTCCCAAAGGTTGAATTTGAACCTGGATCATCCTTTTCTAGAATGATAGCCTTTTCAGTCAAGAAGAGTCAACTGCTGATTTAAACCACTACCCCTTATTTGCAAGAGCATAGAGAATATGCATGTGACATAGCAAGGAGAAGTCATTGGGGTTACCACTGAGTGGTAGAAAGAGGTAGATAAGTGTCAGCATCTTTTGCCTCACTGTCTGCTCTGTGTCAGCACCCAAACTTATGGTTGACTTCTTCAACCATAACTGTATTTCCACGAGAAAACAAATGGTGAAAACCTACGATTACGGAAAAGTTTAAGCGAGACAACTCTTATGAATACCCCTATTACCACAGACTACCAGCAGATTGCAAAAAATGTCTCTGTAACTTTGCAGAGCTGTTAGCACCTGTGTTTGCAAGTTTGCCTATTTTGGATTTGGGGGTAATTTGCTCCAAAAGGGGCATATTTTACTCCAAATTAGTGCATCACTTTTTTTTTTTTTTTTATTCCTGTTTGGGCTCATCAGCACAGGTTAACAAGCCTAAAACTTGTCATTCCTTTGCCAGCTCTTTGGCTCAAAGTTAGGAACTAATTTGAGATGCTTTATGAACTAAAACTTATTTTTTTGGTGATGGATTTAGCATCCGCACCGTGCCTTTGTTCAGCTCTGTGAATTGATAGGACATTCACGCATTTGGAGAAGCACCAGAACTTCATCTGCATTTCAAATTAAAGGAGCAGGAGTCTGAAAACTTGCAGGGGTAGACTCAACACTTGAGATAATTGCAGAGGGACAGTGTGAATAGCAGGATGGACACACACACACACACACACACACACACACACACACACACACACACACACACACACACACACACACACACACACACACACACACACACACACACAGAGCATTATTGGTAGTATACTATTAGTCTTTATTAGGCCTGATGTGGGGGCTGACAGTCCTGGCTCTCTCTTTGATTGTACTGTTACTGAATCGCAGCCAATCATTCTCACATGCCCGTGGCTTCATTTACTGCCTGCGTGTCCTTTCAAATGGAGGCTGTGGTGGGCAGAGGTGGTGGACTACCTTATGCCATGCTTGTTAAAGGCTTTTATTCTTTATAATCATCTCTCCCTGGGATGCAAAAACTCTTTAATTAGATTCCAGGACTTTATTTCCTCCCCCAGTCCTTTAATTTCATGTCGTAAACCTCAAACCAAGAGCCTGCAGTCAGAATGAGCTTCTCTTTTCTTTGGCAGGAGAGCACAGGAGCACCTGCCCGGGTCAGAGGAGGCAGCTCGCAGGCGCTCGTGTTATGGCCGCAGGCGAGAGGCCATGAGAGGAGGAAATGAGTGCTGGAGTGTTTTAATAAGGACCTTTTTTTGAGCACTTGTGCTTCATTCAGTCCCCTGTAGTGGAGAAGTGGGAGTGCAGAGGCTCATCTGGAGGAGTATTTGCCCTCAGAAGGAGGTGAGGCACACAGGAAGCTCTATGACACCTATAACAGTTAGAGAGGGAGCTGTTTACTAAAACATGCTTCACATGTTTTGGTGTGCTGCTGTCTCTACTTTTACTGTCTGAGCTTTTATCTCCGCAGAGATGCCCAGAATTATGGGCCTTCGTAAAACTGCAGAGCTGCAGTACAAAAGAGGTGTGCATAAAGCTGCAAAGCATGGAAACAGCATGTTAGGGGTTAGAATTATGCGTTCACCCAACAGAAACATTTATAGGCCCATTCTGGAGTCAGAACACTTAAGGATCCCCCAAGAGGAACTAGAAAACTTTGCCGGGAGAGGACATCTGTGTCGACTTGTTAGACTTGATCTTTGATGAACGTATGAAAATGGATGCTTTCTTGCACAAAGTTTAAACCTCTGCACCAAATCAACCCTAAAGGTCAATGTAATTTAAATCCCCACTCTAACAAATAAATGCAAATTTACAAAGGAGTTTCAACAGCAAAACCCTGTTAAGTGTAATTACAGCAACACAATAGATATGAGACCCAGCTGTAAATCGTTATGTTGCCCAGAGGGTAATGGTGCTCCACATTGCAAGGACCGCCTGTCTGTGCTTCACACAGCACGGACTGGCTGTCTGTGCTCCACGCTGCATGAACTGGCTGTCAGTGCTCTATGTGGCTTGGACTGGCTGTCTTTGCTCCATGCGGCACAGACTGGCCATCTGTGCTCCACATGACATAAACTGGCTGTCTGTGCTTATGTGGCATGGACTGGCTGTCCATGCTCCAGTGGCACGGACTGGCTGTCTGTGCTCCACATGACATAAACTGGCTGTCTGTGCTTATGTGGCACTGACTGGCTGTCTGTGCTTCAAACGGCATGGACTGTCTGTCTGTGCTTTACATTGCATGGAGTGGCTGTCTGTACTCCGTACGGCACAGACCCAAGTACCAAATGACAGCTAGCCAATGCAAAAGTCTGACGTCTAGCCCCTCCAATGTTTAACACATTGAAACATATTGAAACAGTGCTAATGCAAGTCCTTTGATTGGTCTACTGGCAGTGTTATCATTCTTGCATTTCCTGACATTTACCAAACATGATTGAAAACAGAGAAAAACAGACACACTGCTCTGCCTGTGTGCACAACAGTCATTATCTCTTTCACACACACTCAAACACACACACATTTAAGATCCCATTTGGACAAGATGTTCCTGTTAACATGGAACAAAAGCAGCTCCTCGGCCCACAGTGGAATTGTCGAACTTGGAAACGAAACCCGAAGGATTGTTGGTGCGGAGCTCAAAGACTCACAGACTCAGAGGAAGCAGAAACCTAACATGTTTTAGTGTGAAGACAGACCCAAAGTGTGTGACGGCATGTGACAAAAAGACTCCAAACATAGCTCAGCTCATTGGACAGGAGCCTCACATCGCGTTTCACCACCTATCGACATCAGCAGCTTCTTCACAGCATGATGATCTGTTCCTGAAGAGACACGGAGGGTACAACTTCTTCTACCCCACTCACTGAGGCCTCTGAGTCTCTCTGACAGATTCAGGAGGATTTAAAAAAGGATTCAGGTCCAGAGAAAAGACTGGACTATGACAGGTCTGAAAAGGACACTTCCAACTTTCTTGTCATTTCAGGACAAGCTCCACGTCGATAGCAGATTAGCATCAAGAAGAAAGTGAAGGTAAATTAAGGCATTTCACAGCACGATATGTCATCCCTGGTTTTATCTGCTGGCATAACTTAAAGGAGATAAACAAAATGAACTTTTGAACTTCTACTCAGATTTTGGGGATTTTCTTCTGAATGTGATATACAAGCTTTAAATTCAGAGTTTGAAATTCACATGATTTCTGACTTTTCCCCTCTTTAAAATTCTGTCTTAAATCCACAAATATGAGATTTCTAGATTCTATAGAAATTTAACTTTAATCTTTAGTTTCAGATTTTTCTCAGAATTTTCAGATTCTTCTTTCCGCTTATTTTTTTTTAACCTCTTAAAATTCTGTTTTTACTCCCAGATTCCTTACATTTTTAAGAACCATGACAGATATGTCTTAAATGTCTTAAAGGTCCCATATTATGTTCCTTTTCTGCGATTTAATATGGATCATTGATGTCTTCATGAAATGGTAGTAACATGTTTTGGTCCAAAAAGCCAATAAATCAAGCACAGCAGCATTGTTTCCAGGCTCTCATAGCCCCTCTGTTCAGAACGGTCTGATTTCGTGGGCGTGACCTTCATATGTAAATGAGCCACCGCTGATACCGCCCCACTCATCCGCAAAACGGAGAGCGGCAGGGCTGAAGTTAAAAGTTTAACTTCTTTACATTCTTTTTTGGATATTTAAAGAAGTTTACTCCAACAATGGGCAAACTGTTGTTTTGAGGATAATAACATTTGTGAAATCTCACAAAGCTCAGAAGTTTGGGAAACCAGCCATATTTCCTTTTTTAAAATCAACATTTTCCAATTCAAATTCTTTTCTAACAAAATCTGACTTTAATTTCAAAATTGATTCACAAGACTTAAGTCTGAGTTTTATTTTTTTTCTTTTGACCTTCATAAGATTAGTCTTTCAGTGGCTGTTACCCTCCTCCGTAAGTCAGCTCTTCACCCACATGTTCTTTCTCTTAGTGACAGCTCTGTTATGCTGACTTATTTTAACACAACATACACATTCTGCTGCATTAAAGCTAATTTCCATCTTGCCTCAGTAAATATCACCCTCAGCTAAGCTGGTAAACCAATTCTCCATTGCACAAGCTTGTAAATGTAAACCCCTCATTGCTTTACAGTTTGAAGCTAATAGAAAACAGCAGGAGGGGAGCTGAAATGTAAGTACGGTCACATTACAGAACATGAACGCAGGTGTGTGTGCGGGCTGCATAGTTGGGACTCAACAACAGCTTAATGGTTCTGCAGCTACATGTTTCAATGCAGCATTTCTCCTACAAATAAAATCATTTTCAAGAGAGAAGCAAGATGTTTACCTGAAGAACATAAGCCAAGCACTTATTCACAAAATGTCCGTTATGAATCAGACTAACATTTCCATTTTCTTTAACTTAAGACATCATCTATAACCCAAGCTGAGATTTCAGAGGTGGAGTTCTAGCTCCTGATAAATTAATCATATCACTCCTTTTTTTTCTTTAATTTATATAGAGGATTTTACTTCCATCCTGAACCCTAACATATTACTGTAAATTTACAAATGAGTTTCAACAGTAAAATCACGTTATATTAAAATAATACTACTACTATACAGTAAAACACCGACACTTCCTGTTGCCAGTATTTTACTGTTATTTTACAACAAAGTAATTGTTTGTGATGGCGTTTTATATCTGTGGGTAAGGAGGGAGCACAGTTGTAGAAGATCTTGCTGTACATTGATATATTACACTGCGGAGTACCATGGTTGTCTGTGCTTAACATGGCACAGGTTATCTGTGCTCCACATGGCATGGACCATGTACCCAGTGGTTTTTACCATGTGTTTTATACATTGATAAATTAGATATGTTGGGCTACACTATCCTAGCCAGTTTGAAAGGAAAGTGTTTTTTTTTTCTTTTTAGTTTTATTTAAATGATCACAACCTGGATGGTGTTTTACTTGTAGCACAAAAAGCCTGTGCCTTCTGCAGTTTAACATTTCAATGCATAGAAGGATATCATATCTACTTCGTTCCCTATACTCACAGTTAAAAAACACAATCACAACAAAAATTACTTTGCTGTTAAAGAATGATAAAATACTGGCTGCAGGGTTGCGGGTATTTTGTTGTTATTTCCCATTCATATACTGTAATCTAATATAGAGAATTATACTAAAAAAGAAATTACAGTGCATGCACTGTAAAATAACAGCAAATTACGGGTCATTTTGGCTGCCAGCATTTCACTGTGAATTTAAAGTTATTTTTTTTTAACTGCGTGGCAAACATCACTAAAGCTTTGCTTTCTTTTCCAGAGTTTCTGCAGAGCAAACTGGGACATTAGCAATAACATCGACTCTGAGTGTCATGCACTCCCTGCTGAGCGCTTTCTTTTCGCCCCGTCACAATTAAGTCTAGTTCTGCTCAGTGTGGTTAATTATTTTTTTTTTCTTCCTCCGATGAAACAAACATCTGGAGCTCTTCAGATTCTGATTCCTCAGCTCGGCCTGAGAGGAGACGACACTTCTGCCTTAGCTCAGGATTGATGGGCGGCTCTCTAAATGTGTTTTTAAAAGGTGACACCTGCCTGAGCGGCTGATTGTATGCTGGAAGAGACAGAGGGAGGGGATTTTCTACTGCAGCGGAAAAATACAACAATTCGCTGTGACAAAAACCTTCACACTTGAAATATACGTGGAGAGAATTTGGTGGATGTTTTCAATAATTACCCATTTTTCATCTCCGCTCACCTCTTCCTCCTCCTCCTGCTCCTCCCCGTGCCTCTGCCTCTGTATCTTTTAATTTACTCCAGCCATCCTTGCAAAACGGGGAGTTAAGAAAATGAAAAATCAGGCAGTCATTAGTCAAAGCAGTCAACCATTCAACAGGTAAATATGAGCATCAGTCATACAGTCGATAGACGCTCAGATACTGCTGGCCTCTGCAGCTTGCAGCTAATTCTGCCCCCGGTAAATATAACCTGCACACAGAGAACCCCTGTGCACATGCAAAGGTGCATGTGAGTCAACATGCATTTACAGAGAGCTCTTGTAAAGGCTCATTCACACCCTGCTGATGTTCCACTTAGTGAACAAACGTTATTATGTAGCCGTGGAGCTGTTTGGAGGAAAAAAAAAGAAACAATAAGTAACTTCACTTCTGACCGCTTTTCCATTCTGCTCCACCTCAACTCAGAAACATCTGCATTAAAATGATACGGCAGCCTCATTGTGCTCTTACAGCCCGTGCATGCGCCTCAGGCTCTCGTGCTGAGCCGGGATTCAGTGGCCTGCATCGGGGAGATGGAAATCAAATAATGAATAAATTTTACATCCTGACTCATTTAATTTTCTCCATGGCTTGGGGAGAGGAAGTCTCGCCCACCAGCCCCCAGTGTTTTTTTTTTTCCCTTTTCATGTAAACGCCACCAAAACGAGAAGTGCTGAAACGCCAAACACACATAAATACACTCCCAGACTCACAGGCGCCTAATGCAAATTCATATTCACACGCAAATAGCAGTTTGTAAAGTAGGATATCAGCTCGCACAGTTTATTTGGATGAGTTCCTCCGCTGAATGAGGGATTATTGCACGGATTCAAGAGCATATAAGTAGACTGTAAAGTGCTGCTCCACACTGAGAGAGATGTTTTCACACAATATTCAAACGTAATCATGTGCAGAGTAACACAATGAAAGGGTTTGAGAAGGATCCAGCAGTACGCGGCCATACACTAGGAGTGTGCGTGTGTGTGTGTGTGTGTGTGTGTGTGTGTGTGTGTGTGTGTGTGTGTGTGTGTGTGTGTGTGTGTGTGTGTGTGTGTGTGTGTGTGTGTGTGTGTGGTGGGAGGCCAGTATTCATATGAAATAAGTTTAAAACAAAAAGTGTGTTAAAACAATAATGCAAACAAAAAAGATGGATAGGTGATATTGAAATAGACATTTCTCTCAGGGAAGTGCTGATGTGAATGCAAACATAACTGCAGATATCGTTAGAAATTGGCAACAGCATACAAGTAAGACAGAAAAATGTGTTGATCCACCTTCATCTTGGCATTTCCCCTCAATATTCACAAAAGCTGCAAACTTTTAAGCCCCGTTTCCACCAAGTGGTTCAGTTTGGTGCATCCTGATAAAGCACACATTTTGTGACAGTCACACTTTTTGGTACCTTTCTGTTGCCAGACATACTGATCCAACCACAGAAGGGGAGCTAGAAACACTGCAGCCTGTTGATTGGTCAAAGGAATTGTCACTTCCTGTGCAACAGCAGTTGCTGTCTTTCTCCTTGCGGCACACAGCCCCCTCTGAAGCAAAGCATGCTGCGCTTTGTTACAAAGAGCCATATGTCATCAATGCTCTTTGTTTACTGTGTTGTGTTTTTCTTCTTTGTAGAATTTATTAGAGGAGTACATTTTGGCACACTGCTATTCTGTCATGCTGAACAACCGACATGGCATACAGCATCTGGCTTGCACAGGGCTTGTCAAGAAGGACATGGCTGGCAGAGGAAATGCAGCATCAGGCTTTACAGGACCACTTGGTGGAAACAGGGCTCCAGTTCCCTGCAAAACATTCCCTAGAACTTCCTGTGGCCCACTGTTGTATGCGGGGCCAAAGACCTGGATACACTATGCAAAACAGAACAAAGACATATGGAGAGAAACAAATAAAGGTCAGTGTAAAACAGCACCAGACCAGTAGAGGGCAGTAAAACAACAACCAAGGTCTTTCAGCAAAAGCTACACCATAGAAGGAGAATGAAGGATATTCAGCCTGTGTTGGTTTTGATGATGCTTTATTTCGCTGCAGATGGATTTGTTGACTCTTGAAAGGAGATGAGCTCTGGAGACAAAGCCATCTAAAGCCATTCAAAGCCATTTTTACATTTTCGGAGGAAGCTCATCAGACACTCAATTCTCAGAATGCTTGGTACCACTCCAGGTAAAACACTCAATATTCAGTTTGAGTCACTCCAGCCAGGCCTTTTGTGAGTTTTAGGACCAGATTTGGGAGCACTGTAAATCCTTTTACAACCTCTAAAGCAGAGGGTGACGTCTGTTTGTTGCATTCTGCAGCTTAACTTGTTTGTATTAATCTTCACGATCTCTGGCTCGAGTCATCAGCTCATCATGCAAATGAATATTTGTTGTTTAGTCATGACAGTGTAGATTGATTGTGTTATTTTTAATGTAGCTTGCAGCTCATATGGCACGTATGTCATGCATGCTGCATTATTCTCCTTTTCATTACATTATCATCATCAGTATGACATACAGTTGGCCATGGAATATGCATGAGGCTGATATTACATTCATCGGATGTCTCGAGTCATGGAGCCTTAGTTTATTTCATGTGAAATTCTTCTGTGTTTGTTTTTTAATTGTGGTATTGCAACAGATTAGAGTTGTCTCGTTGGGTTAGTCCCAAGGTTGTTGTGATATTTGATTTCAACTAATACTTACATTGACTTTTTTTATCATGTTAAATTGCTAATGATCTTATGGGTTATGAACATTTTCACATATAGAAAAACAGTGACTTTATCCCACTTAATTTTTGATATATATATATTTTTTTTACTGGCTACTTCTCTAATAAATTTTCACTTATTTTTACGGTTTCCATTTTAAATTGTTAGAATCTTTAGGAAAAGTCTGTGAGTAGGTTTCACAGTTCTAATCCTTGTATTTTTTAAAATGGCATTTTCCTACTTTTTTTTTTTTGGCCTATTAAAATGAATGGAGTCAATGTGTCACCACAAAGCCAAACAGCTGATGATGTCATAAGAGGTAAGGGTTTAGGGTCCTGAAAACAGAAGTTATAATCAAGACAGGTGCATATCTTTAGAGTTAAGATCTGTTCCCCATCATCATGAAAACCACACAGCTGATAATGTCATAAGGGGTCATAAATACAACTGATACTATTAGGGTTCAGGCCATAGACTGTATAAAACATGGACATAGTCTCGCCGATGTCACCCGTCTGTTTCTGTAATGGAAAATGAACCACAACGGCTATGGCGGCCATATTGGTAGTGGCAAGGACTTTGCCTATAGCCATAGGGTGCCTGTCAGTCATGTGACCCTCAGCTGTGCCTCTCATTGGGGTAGCTCGCGATCTCAATATCCTCTGAACGGCCGAGTTAGAAAAAAAATCACCCCCTGTGGGTGCCAACAGTAAAACAGGAGACGTTTTCTGAACCAGGCTGTAAATAGGTTAATTTCTGCTTTGAAAATGTTTTTTTTTGGCTTGGTGTGTATGTGACTTCTGGTACTTCCGGAGCCAGCCTCAAGCGAACACTCCAGAAACAGCAGATTTTAGCACTTCTGCATTGTCACATGTTCTTAGATCAGAGGTTGCCGCTTGGTTCAGGCCAAGCATTTCAACTATCATCATTTGCTGCATGGAAAAGCCTCCTAGTATTTTATCTGTGTTTCAACCTAAGGAACTACCCCAAATACTACCTGCATTTTGAGCAGAGGATCTAGGGTCTAAATATAATTCTGGGGGATACATTTTTTTTCACCTAGAGAGTAGTACTTTCAAGAGGCCTCTGGGATTTAAATGCAGACAAATAATGGGACACAGGAGCTAGTTCTGGAAAATGCTTTGACTGGGACTAAAAGTCCCTGGACCCTCTGGTTGAAGCACAACTTCAGAGTCTTATACACACTGGGTCTTTAAGTGTGTTCAGTTATAAACCGTCTGATAACAGATAAAGCAAAGCTTTAAAGCTTGAAGTGCAGACACTTTGAGTTGTCCTGTGAAGCTTCAGGACACAGCTGACATACATGATGAAACTGTTTGACTTCTTGGAGCTCAAAATAATTGGATTCTCACTCTTCCTCCTCACTTTAGCCATCAGTCTCCTTTATCTGCTCCTCGTTCTTTAACTTTCTCCATTTCACTTCCACTCAGTCATCCTCAGTAATCTGCTCTCTGTAGTTTAGGCTTTTATTTCCTCTCAGTTTTAATGTTAGCATGACTCTTTGTCCCTTTAAACTCTTTTTTCTGGTCTTTGTTTTCGGCCTTTTGAACTTCTCTCTTCTCGTCTCTCGCTCTCTGCTCTTTGTCTGTCTCTGAAACAATAACCATCCATCAGGAGCCGCCGGCGCTCTCACAGTCAACCACTCATGGTCTGCTGATTACGCAACACTCACTCCTGTTGCTGAAACTGCGTCTCTGATGCCACCGCAGCAGTGTCAGGAGGTGAAACCTTCAGGAGTTGTAAAAAACAAACTTCCAGCCTCTTTTGTTAGCGTTCAGCATCGTTCTCCCCTTGAGCCTGTCGATACAATCCCTCTGTGAGTGATGATGGTGAACAGCCAGTCAGCAAAGTGCTCATTCTTCAATGCCTTGTTGTAACGCTCAATAATCATATATACATCATGAAATCTATCAGCAGCTCCTGCTGCCCTTAACCAAGGTGACTTATGTCCTGATTTATGACAATCAATAGCTCATCAGAATTATTCACCCCCTTTGACAAACAAATCAATGCATGTTGTTCAGCCTCACACCGGCGTCTGAATGAGCTTGCTGTAACTCATCGCCAAAAAGAAGCCGTGTGTGGACCAACAGATCCCTGGACCCTCGTTCAGAGCAGGCTCTCAAAGAAGGGAAATAAAAACAGCATGGAAACAGTTTGTGCCAGAAAAAACAATTTTTGAGGGTTGGTTAAATGGATCTCAGAAATCTTTCAGGACGGTGTTTCCACACATCTTACTCTTGTCACCATCCTCTGGTAAACATTCAAAGGCCGTCATGAAATACATTTGGCACCTGAAGATAAAGAAAGTGCCCACAGCCCTCCACACCTGAACCACTGTTCATGAGTAGTAAGGCAACAACTATCCCTGAAAACTGCTCATCCTCGCCTTTCCACAGCCAGATGTTTCTCCAGAGCAGCTGAGAGCTTCTGAGGTGTTATCTCTGTTCTCCTGTTTATCACCACTCCTTTTAGAGTTTTCACACAAACTGCTGGCAGGGAGATCTTTCAAGATCATCAAACGCAAGAGAGAGCTGCAACACTCCCTGAAAAGTGAAGACAAAACCCATTCCTTTGCAAAAATTGACTTATACTGGAGAGGGGTTATGAACCGTCCAGCATTTCAACATCCAGCATTTGACACAGGGAAATGCCCCCCAACACCCCCATCACCACCAGCAGTTTAGACACTGTTTAAATCCTAAAAATTCTATAAATATATATGTATTTTTGGCTCACCTCTCCCCAACCAATATATCAGATTTTCACCATTCAGATTTGAAAATGTTTAGAAGAAGTGCACATGTACCTTTCCTTTTTAAAGTTATCAACATTTCCCCCAAATGATTGGCTCATTAAAATAAATTGAGATGATTTGTCACCATGAAAACCACACGCCTGATGATGTCATAAGGGGTTGATAAGACTGGTGAATGTCACTCTGCTCCCCATTGCCATCCTGTTGCAGTGTCTGCACAAACAACACCATCATTGATGGTGTTCAACACTATGACGCTCTAACTCTGTGCTGTTTAAGAATTCAGACCTGATCTATGATAGTTTTCTATAAAGATGCACGCCTATCACCCTTGATAATTTAAGAATTAAAGATGATGCTTCATCTTTCATTCATGATTCTTTTTTACTTATGCACCCCGGTGAGACATACAATACCTATGCACACCTGCTGCTGCCACAGACCCAGGGCCGATGTGTGAACCATTTCTAAATTATTCAAGTGAAAATCTGGCAACCAATCATCTTGCTTCAGTGCATCGGCTGACCTCCTGAGGTTTTCAAACTGGTGTTCACCTTTTCCACGCAGTCATGCAGATACAGAGTCACACTGCTGACAGCTGAGACACACACATCTCCTTATTTATAAAACAGCCTCATACATTGTTTAAACAAAGAAACATGTTTTCCTGCTGCGACGGAAATGAAATGTTGATGAAGTCAAGTTGACTTCAGGAAAACAACACCAGCTGCTGACAGATGTGTCATCAGAGATTACTTATGAATCAATTCAGCTGCAGGTGTTTGAACACCTGCACTAAAGGATGAGAGTGCACACGGATCTGCTTACAACACCACATTATAAATGTAGTCTGAGGAGCATGATATTATCTGGAGTTTAAACTCAGGATACAACTTTCTGCAGATAGAGCTACATGATTAAAGAGAACATCTCAGAGGTTGGCTCCTAAGAGTGAAGAAAGGTGAGTTTTGAGCCTTTTCTTGTTGAGATACTGATACGTATTCAATTTCTATTAAAGTAATGGAAGTTTACAGACTCCCTTTTGAGACTAAACCAGTGAGCTTTAAACATAATTTTTTTAACACCATGAAGGTGTCCTCCAAGGCTCTATTCTGGGACCGTTTCTCCTCTCTACTTTTATATATATGACCCTGGCAGGGGTAGCTCAGCTAAACGGCACCTCTGTGTGGGTCATACTGTCATCTACATCTAAGTTTACTCCATATCAAAAGTAGTACACGAGTTTTGAGCAGGATTTCTGTCTCTATGAACAGCACCACTGAGATATAAAGAAGTTTAAAATGATGAAAAACAAACTTTACGGTCCTCTTTAAAGCAAAATAGTTGGGGGATATTGATATCCCACCAATCTTGTTAAAATACTCAACTTGTGGAGGCTAGGTGTCTGTGATTTATTACGGTTATATGTCATAAATGGGTGGATTTTATCAAATTTAAAGATAGGGTATACTGCCTATTCTTATTTTAAACATGGACACAAAGCACCACCACTGGATGTTCAGACCAAGCTTGTACAGAGTTGTAAACTTTTAAATGTTCATGTTGTGGAAACTCCTGAATCCTTGTCCTTCCTCTCTGTTCTCAAAGTAGACCCAGATTATCTTCTTGTCACTCTGCCTCCTGACGGGTCTCAAAAGGGCTGTCCAATCTGAGTGAAAGGGTTTCAGGCAGAATCTGAAATTAAGGCTTTCTAAAACACCAGTGTAAGAAAATTTGATTTTTTTTATTTTTCTTTTAGCGGTAAATCAGGTAGAGATACTACAGGGACACCAGAAGGGCAGGATAAAGGCCTAAAGAAGCACAATTCCTCTTCAGTCTCTACACCAGCTCTTCTGGGTATTAGTTATGATCCTTTTGTTTGTTTCTCTGACAGAATTAGTTCTTTTTAAGCCTCAGTTTCATCTCAGAGGCCCGCACAGAGTTGGCCTGGAACTCAGTGACTGTGTACTAAAACATGTCAATCATTCCAGGAGCTGGTTGCACTATTCCATCGTTGGCCTTGTTCTCATGTCACTAAATAACATGTGGACCCTAAGGAATCCACTCAGAGCCATCAGACTTCAGAAACACCCCCCCCCCCCCCCCCCCCCCCCGCCCCCCTTAATATTTATGTGATGTGGCTCATTATTGAATCTATTTGCTCTACTTACGTGATCAAAACCTGTCATCCCTCAGGAGGACCCACCCTCCATCCCACCCTCTCGCCTGCCTGTCTGCTCGCCCGTCTGCCTGTTCACATCTCAACAGGCTGAGCTCTCTGACCTTCATGCACACCTTTGTGTTGGCTTTGCCTCGTCTCTGCAGGACGAATCAATCCCTCAAAGGACTCCGAGTCTTGAAATCAGTTCCAGGTTGCTAACGCGTGCTGTCAGTGTCGCTCAGCAGTTGGTGGAGATAAGGCTATTTATGTAGGAGACAGGAGATGGGCGAGACCCACTTCTCTTTTCTCCTTCTGTCTGTTTACCAGGTCCTCAGACCAGCATTTATATTTAGGATCAGATCTAAGTGGACTTAAAGACGTCAAGGCTAAGACAGCACGGCCCTGTCTGTCAGGCCTCAGCATGAAACAGGTCCTGCTGTAATCTGCAGCTCACTCATCCCCTGTCCTCTATTTTGCACTAAATATTTGTGTGAAACGGTTTGTTTCCTGACATTCACCGTGTTTTGGAGCCGCTGCGGGGGAATGTCGAGTCGTTCCTCGTTTGTTTGTGCGTTCTCCGTTAGAGATCCAAACAGCAGCAGGGACTGCTCTGCTTTTATTCTCTTCCCTTTCCTCTGCAGACGTCCTGGTTTTGGAAATAATGAAGTGAATTCTGTTTTTCATTCCGCTGTAGGTTTGGGGGAACAACACATTTTCTGAAGGCTCCCTCCCCCACCCCCTGTTTTGTGTGTCACTGATCAGTGATCTGGAAATAAGAAGAGACATGTTATTTTGGTTTGCAGTTGGTTGCACACACACAGTGCCTCGGCAGTAAATCAGATTCACATGCAGCCCATTTCTCCTTACAAAATCGCATTTGACTGCGGATTCTGTGAAAGGCGCTTCTTCTTCTGCAAAGTGGCGTGTTGTCTGTTTGACAGCATCCCATCTTCCAGCTTTTTCAGCATCTCATGCTGCTGACACACCTGAACTCTCGTTCCTCTTTGGCTCCGAGGGGGCGGGTATTGTGTCAAAATAAATCGCTTGTCTCAAATCTTAACAAGAGAATAAGTGTGAGAAAGAGTTTTTCTGGGCTGAGCAAACAGTGTTTCTGGTTGAAGGCTTCCTGTACGGTGTGCAGTAAATCACATTTATGGAACAACAGGATGGGTTAGGAGTAGATGTTTTGATGCCATTGCAGGCGTTGTGTTAAGCCACAGCTCTGTTGAAACACGAGTTTTAGTTTGTGCACGCAAAGGTTTTGGTAGCAACATGACAGAGGACTTCCACTATTGCAAACGCAGAATTGAGGGAAAGAAGTGTAACAGAGTGATGTGACCAAAGCAAACACTGAATCCAGGTGTGACATCAAGTTGCAGACAAACACCAGACTTCCACCAGATCCATGTGTGGTCCATCTCTTACCAGCTGACTCAGGCCTGGCTCCCTTAGTTAAGTCAGTTTGTTGTAGTCAAGTTAAATAGATCTGGCACCAACAAACGAGCTGCTGATTCTGTAGTTACGGCTAGAACTTCTCAGTCTGTGACTCCTGCTGTCCTGCTTATGGTACCCCACATGCTACACTGCAAAAATGAAGTGTTTTTGTAAAGTAAAATTTGTCTTATTTTACTTGGTATAACCCCATTTAACAGATTAGTGCAGAAAAATGTATTGTTTCAGCTTATTTAAAGACAAAAATGAGGCCTGAATTATAAGTATATAAGTATAAATAATTTGTCAATGGAACAAGAGAAAAATTGTTTACACCTAGAATAAAGTCTTAATACAAGTTACAGTTGGGCAAAAAAAAGTATTTAATCAACCACTGATTTTGCAAATTCTCCTGCTAAGAAAGCTGAGAGAGGTCTGCATTTTTTATCAACTTAAACTTTACTATGAGAGACAAAATGAGAAAAAAAATCAGGAAAATAGGCTTTTTAAAGAATTAATTTGTTAACTATGGTGAAAACTAAGTATTTGGTCATAACAAAAATTAAACTCAATACTTTGTAACATAACCTTTGTTGGCAATGAAAGAGGTCAAACATTTCCTGTAAGTCTTCACCAGGTTTGAACACTCTGTAGCTGGTATTTTGGCCCATTCCTCCATGCAGATCTCATCTAAAGCAGTTATGTTTAGGGGCTGTTGCCAGGCAACACACACTTTCGACTCAATGTTTTTTTTTTTACTTGTTACAAGAAATTCAGACCTCATTTTTGTCAAAAAACTTGAAACAAGACATTTTTCTAGACTCGCCAGGTGAATGTGGCTCATATTAAGTCTAAGAAGACGTGTTATATTGAAAAATAGACAAAAAAACTTGATAAGATTTCAGCAGTGTAGTATGTGCTGATGAGAGACAACAGAGAACCTCAATAAGTAAGGTCAGAAAAGATAGATGTGGTGTGAATCCAGCATCATAGCTGCAAAATTTTACCAACTTTAGAGATGGATAAAGATTTATTTTATTTTTGCATAAAGAACAGGAGCTTAACTCTCTTCTGCTTTTTTTTCTCCTGAGTTGATCTGAACATCTGCTGAAACTGAACCAGAGATACACTGTGACTCTGGTGCACCTTTGCTCATTTCTGTAGCTCAATCTGCTCACCATCGTCACATTCATTCAACCCTTACAAGGCCACCTTAAAAAAAGGAGATCTTGCCACTTCCTCTCCAAGAAAAACTCCAATCAACTCGTCCTCAAGCTTGTCCAGATTTGGTTTATTTACTGTTATAGCTGAACATCTTTGCTGAGTTTTCTCACTGTAAGTGTTTGGCTGCAGAAGTGGGGCCCCTCCTCCCTCTAACAGGCAGTCACATCCTCTGAGATCACAGAGCCTCATCCAGCAGCAGATCCTCTGCAGGTTACAGTTAGTGCGCATCTTCAAAGCACATCCAGTGACCCTCTTTTTCTGCCCTTTCCCCCCCTCCTTGCCTCTCCTCGTCTTCATTTCTGTGGCTCCATGCTGCTGGGTATTTAAAGACATCAAGTGCGTGCAGGGCCCTGACAATTAGTGGGGACTGTTGCTGGGTAATTAGTGGATGGAAAGAAAGCCTCCAATTTTCTCCCTCACCCCAGGGAGCTCCTCCGCTTTCACACTCTACAAATACAGATCTGTGCACACAAATATGCAGGAGCACATAAAGAGATCTTACTTAAAGCAAAAACACAAATCAGAAGACAAACACAAAGACGCTGCAAAGACGCACAGTTCCTTCAGTGGCTAATTTGGCGTGAGGGAGGACACGGAGATAGGACACACATATAGAAATATGAGACAACAGTCAGTGTGAGGGGAGGAATAAAATAATGAGGAGGGAGAAGGTGAAAACAACACGAAGGACAAAGTAAATACAAAAAGAAAAATGAGAAGGGACACAAAAAGAGAAGAAAGGAAGAGCTGAGGAAACAGAGATGTTACAAGATGAGAACAACAAGAAGACGGAGGAGGAGAAGGACACAAGTCTGAAAGGAAAGAAATTATAAAATGTCTCCTTGAGGGACACAAAGTTACAGGCTCAAACAATGACTGAAAAAATGTTATTTTTAAGTGATAAGTACCTCAAAGAATAAAATCCTGACTCCCTACATGTTGACATTGCATACTGTTTTTTTTTTTTTATTCTAGTTTAATGTGAACGACCAAATTTACTCCACAAAATAAGCTGGATTTTAACTTTTAAATAACTGGCATTTTAATGTTATTGAAGGAGTTTGCTTCGTGAGGTCCACCTTAAGACGGAGCAGCTAGCAAGGAAATAATGCATAATTCTTGGAGATATTGGCAGCTACAATCCAAATTTCAATCATTCTCAGGCCTTGAATTTCCCTTTTGGGGTTTTGTGATTCCTTTTTTTATTTTGTCTTTGCTTTTGAGATCAGGTCATGCCGTATTTCAGCAAAAGGTGAGCCTGATCTGGAGCCTTCAGTTTTAGCACCTGCTACCTTCAAAATAAGGCCAAGATGTGTATGAAAAACCAACAAGGAGTCATTGAAACAGCATAACCATCAAAAAAATAAATTCTAACATAAAGAAAATAACATTACACATTACTGTATGAATAAAGAGTTTCATTTTCAGCTTTAGTATTTTTCCTCTTGACAATTTTCTTACATTAAAAACAAACACATTATTGCCAGCGTAAAGTAAGTTGACAGGTTAGTATAGAGTGATTACACAACTCACCTGCTCTGGCTGCAGCTGTGAGGGACTGCTGAGAGCTGAGCTGAGAGATGAACTTGTCTACGTGAGTGTTAAGGATAGAGTAGGGGCTCAGCACCCGCTGCTCGTTGAGAAGCAGAGGGTGCTGGAGATCAATACATGCTTTCATGTCTGAGTCCCCAAACTCCAGAAGAGTTGCTGGATGTGTTGCTGGTTGCTTTTTTGAAAAAAAGTTGTGAGGGTCTGAAAGTTGCTAGAAAGCATTAGGAAAGAAGCATTTTCAGATCTTGATCACGTGATTAACCTTCTGGGTACCGACACTCGGCACCCAAAGACGAAGCACATGTTGATACTCAGTACTGTGGAGGTATTTCGGTCAGTGCCGTAAAAAAACAAAGTTCTGTACCCAGCCCCAACTGAGACCATAAACCAACTGAGGAGAAGGGCTAACTTCTTGTAGCTTCCTTCCTCCATGATTAAAAGTACAGGTTTAAAGCACTTTGGGAGAACCATGAGACTTCTTCACTCCTCCCAAGAGGGAAAGTGATCAAACAATAACCATCAACATGTTTTATACAGACTAAACCACCAACAAGGTCAACCCGCCTCCTGACTGTGTTCCTGTCCCCTCCTCGCCCTGAAAACGTCTCTAAATCCTTCCAAAGCTTGGACTCCATCCTGAAAGTTGTAAAAATAAGTTAGGAACGTTCTGTAAGAGGATCTCAGACTTTCTGTCAAGGCAGAAGTTTGGAAGGAAAAGAGGAAAATGAATGGACGAGCTGTTTTGATGCTGCAGGAATCAATTGACAAAGTAAAAGTGCTTGATAATATTTGGAAAAGGAACTTTTGAACACTCCATGTTTATATTTTTACCCCCCTGGACTGATCCAAGAGTTAAAGCACAAACAGATACTGGCAGTGCATAAGCACACAGCAAATCTGATTATCCACCTGTCCAAAAACACACACACACACACACACACACACACACACACACACACACACACACACACACACACACACACACACACACACACACACACACACACACACACACACACACATTTGAGTTTGTGTCCCAATGCCAGAGAAGGACGATGAAGGTTGAGCTGATTTGTTTGAGTTGCAGAGATGTTGAAGGACGCAGCAGCTCGTCCTCTGGATCCAAATCAACTTTCCCGTCTTTAAGGTGACGCCCTGTGCGCTCTAATGTAGTTAAGCATCGTGTGTTTGTGTGTGTGTGTGTGTGTGTGTGTGTTTGTGTTTGCGTAATTGAAGTGTGTTCAGACTACTTTTTATCCTAAGTAATTCATGAGTGCTTGCTGAGGTGATGCGGGGCTGAGTCATGGAGAGAAACACCTCAGAGCTTCTCCTGCTCCCTGCTGCAGTATTCATCACCACACCCTTTCCCTCCAATTCATTATTCATGATTCTTTACAGGCTGTCTGTCCAAGTCGTCGCCCCACGCTTCACCACCGGGACTTTGTTCTGGGAGACACTCGATCATCACCCCCAGTCTCCCACTGTTCCCATCTCCCCGTCTCTTTAATGTCTCCTGTTCCCCGTCACCTCTTTGTCCTCTTTCTCTCTCTCTGCAGCTATAAGCCTGCTTCCAAGAAAACTGCACAAATAAATTCTGTTCAGCTTGATATATCTTGTTAATCAAGGGTTAGAGCTGCCCAAGGCTGAGGGAGAATAGAAACACCTTGTGATAGTAAAAAAAAAAATCCACATTTACAGAAGTTTGAAAAATCAGCATCAGTCAGAACCTCAGGCATCTCTGTCAGGAGCGCTAAACATCACCAACAGTTCCACAAAAACTCCTGCAACAGGAAAGAGAAGGAAGAGCTCTCTCTCTCCTGGAGACAAACTCAAGTTAGAGAAATAATGACCACATATGTGCAGGAAATACTCACTGTGATGCATGTTTCTCTGTCAGTTGGAAAGTGTCTTAAGTCAAGATTGAGTTTGTAGAATTTCTGCCATAACATTATAAATCTCTACAACCTGGATGATTTGTTATGAGTTGGTAAATTCAAGATTATAGGGTTTTTGTAATGTTGCTGTCATCCGCGTCAAAATAAATTGTACTTGATTTGTGGTAAACCCTGTTTCGCTGGCCTTTGAGAGCTCATCATGTTGTGTTCTGTTGTGTCACTGTGTTTCCTTTTTCCTATCGCTTTCGCTATTTTGGCGATTCAATCTTATTACGATTTTTGGGGCACTGGTTCAAATTAAATTGCAATTCCTCAATGTTTACAGTTTTTGTGATTTTTAGTTTGCTTTTTTAACACCAGTCCATGTGAAAAAGCAAATAGATGTTGATAATGTCTACAGACTATATAAGGAGCCATATTTTCTAAAATGCACATTACATAAGTCAGAGAGACACATTTCACCCTCTGATGGAGAAAATTGGTCACTTTTTTTTTACAATCTAGTTTTGTAAACAAAAACTAAAACGAAGAATTTCAATTTGAAAAAATAAATCAATTTTTCTTTTTTGACCAAAAATCGAGATTTTGATATTGTCAAACAAAAAATCCACATATATTGATTTTAGATTTTTTTTTCTCCCACCTCTAATAGCAAGCATCATTCTCACAGGACACCAGCACCACTTTGGAAGGATTCACCTTCAAAAAGTAGGAGGAGACTGAATGAACTGTAAATGAAGAATTATCTCATCTTGTAGTGTGTCTTGGTTTGTCAGTATGTTGATCTATAAACGAAGACAAAGTTGGCTGACTGCTAAAACTGGCATACCAGAGCAGAGACCAGAGACATGAGGAACCAGTACAGGTGTGAATACGTTAAGCCTGTTGCTGGCGCTAGCTGTGCGAGCTTTATCAATGCTCTATCAAAAAAAAAAAAATAAAAATAAAAAAAGGAAGAAACTTTACTTCTGGTTGTAATTTAACTATCTGTTTGATGAACTAGGAAAACTGTCACGTCAAAACATTTTCTTAGTTACAAATACATTAGATCAGCTTTTCCTTTTCACACCAGCCCCTATCAGTGGCCAGCTCACCTGATTCTACGCATCCAATCAGTAAACAGTAATGTTTGTTTCCTATCCTGCCTACTCTTCCTGCTTCCCCTGCAGACCTTTTTAAGCCTACCCCCACCCCAAGCCTCAATCTTATCAGAGTCATCTCTATTCTCACTGATGCTCTTCCTGCCAGTCTTTGCTGCTGCTCGCCCTGCCTGTTTTGCTCATGTATGTACATAAAATATAGGAGTGGTGTGACTTCCCTGCTTTAAGCTTTTTCATACCATTTAGGAACACTTGTATGGACAGGAAGATGTCAGAACACAGACACACCACCAAATCTAACACGGGCATGCATTTTCTTTTTGGTGGTCCTGTCTCAAGCGCGATCTTTTCCCAGCCATATTTAATTCCCCTGGTCTTTCAGTTCAACTTAACAACAACCAAATCTCAACGTTAAGATAAATCTTTTAGCACATGTTGCATGCTACTCATCCCCCTTGAATCTATAGCCTTAAATGTGCAGAATTTACCCCAAAAGGGTGCCTGCATTGGACTGCAAATCAGGTTTATTTTCCAGCAAGAATGAGATTTAATTTGGTGTGTGTGCAGAATGAAAATGTGACAAGGCAGCAAACAGCAGCACTCTACTACAAGGGAGCACAAAGCCCCTGGATAGGAGTTTCTGACTGACCTACAAAAGCGAACTAGGCTTTCAGCAACAAGACTGGCAATCCCTGATTGTCAATTTTAATGCAGCGAGTGAGTGAATGTGACAACCTTTCTTTACATTTACAAAAGCAAAAATCTTAAATAAACCGCAATTCCAGGGGTTACAAAGGAAAGTCTACCTGACCATGTACGGGACAAGATCAGCAAAGTGATAAGACACACGTGTTTGCCCACAGGGGGCACCAAATCTGCACAAACTGAAAAATTCTCACGAGGAGCTTTAGGGGGAGTTACATAAAAATATGCAGTAAAGAGAAAGAAATGTGGGATTTATGCACAATGGGTTGCAGTGGAAGAAGTGTGCAGTTCTGCAGAAATCTGCAAGATTAGATAACCTGATGCTGGACAGTGACATTTTTGGAGGTAGTTTTTGCACCATCAGAATTTAACTGGAGAAATAAAACGTCACACACTGGCATTGTTTTCTGCAACTTTAACAATCTGCTTTATGTTCAAGAAACTGCTGCTTTAAACCAGAAGGAGGTTTGTCGATTTATATCAAGTTCCTATAACAGCCCATAGAAGTACATTCTTCTCACAATTCAATTTGTTGAACCTGTTCAAGACATTTCTCCAGTGCTGAGCTGTTTCCAGCCACTGATACTCATTTCTTACAAGATGCTGCCGGCAAGTAGAGGAATTATCTCACCTTAGTGGTGAAGTGTTTCTAAATAACTTGCTTTGTTGGTTTGTTTTTTGCAGTTCGGAGCCTGAAGCTTATAAGTTGCATTACACCAAGATGAGTGCTGTGGCTTAAAGTCCTGAATGTGTTTGTTTTAAGAGGAATTAAGCAGGATAGATGCTCCATCAAAAGTTACTCAATCCAGAAAGTGATCGACCTATGCCAAACTTCAGTCTAAATCTCCTCCTCTGATGAGGGAACATCTCAGTGACCAATATTAGTTCAGACGCAGCATGTGATTTTCTGTCTCAGTCATTTGTGCCGCTCAGATTTGAAGAAGTCACAGGCTGGCAAAGACAAGCTGCACGCTGAACCACCCCCCCTTGAATCCAATTACCCCACATCTGGATCTGCATACAGAGACGGCGTGCAGTTATTGTATCTGACAGGGAATAACCCACGCATCGATTGATTTTACAGTATAGCAGACTTCCCATTACGCTGCACAATCTGGATGCAGAGCAGATGGTCCATTTCTAATGCCAATTATTCATACCAGCTCATGTGGACAATGAGCACGGTGAGGGAAACTAATTATAGAAAGTAGATCCAGGAACAAGGAGTAAAAGCATGAAAACAGACTTTTTAATGCGATAAAACTCAAACAGAGGGAGCCGTCTGGATTTAGGAGGCTGTAAAGACAAAGATAATGAACCCTGCTCTCCAAAATAAGCTGCACTTCATCTCCCTGCTCTCATTCCAGCAGACGGATTGTGACAAACTCACAGCAAAACGCTTCATAATTCCCAGAATACAGCCTCACAACCAAACACCTCGGGCTGCTGAGCTGCAGTGTCGTTCATCCCTCTGCCGGCTGCCGAAGCAGAAACACACGGTCACTGCTACAGACTGTGGAAGATGCATAGTAAACAGGACAGAGCAGTGCCAGTCATGACTAATCAGATGAAGCAGGGAGGGGATAAGGTGCAAGCAGCTCTACAGGAGGAGAAGATGAGGAGAGAAAATCTGCCACATCACCCAGTCTGAGCCGTTCCTCTCCAAAGTCCAGGATCAATGCTGCTCAGGACATGGCAGACGGACTGAAAACGCTAAAAAAAAAAAAAAGAAGAAGCAACACAGCAAAGTGAGAGTGAAATAAACCAGCCTTACCTTTCGGACAGACACCAAATCCCAGTCCTGGACCAATCAGAGAAGCAAAGAGCTTGAGAAGCAGCTGCTGCTCCTGCAAATACAGAAAGTGACACAGGGTTTTTCAGTGTGTCACACGGAGCCAAAGGGAAAACCTTCCTTTTCTATTATTTTGAAGATAATCTCAAGTCTGGATTAGAAGCTAGGGTCAGGCGTCAGCAGCAGCAGCAGACGGCTCATTTCCATGTGAGAGCCTCTGACAGGCTTCTTTCTCCCTGTAGGGGACCCGGGGCGCTTCAGACCACGATCTGGCAGGGGCGCAGAAGTAGGCAACGATAACAGGAGGAGTATCTGTAGTTGTTATAATATTCCAGATCAGGGAAAGAGCTGAGCATCCTTCAGAGGAGAGATGAGATAAAGAGAAGGAGGAAAAAAGAAAAGATCCAACGCAAAAAGATGCAGAGTGCACAGCTAGCGCAGCACACACTCTCTGATGCTTAAATCCTCTGGAAAAGGGCTGAATCAAGGCAGCAGGTAGTCACTTCAGCACAGCACAGAGGGGAGAGGTGCTGCATCAACATCGCAACTCCAAGTTTCTATTTTCAAAGAGCGAAGAAAAGAAAAATCAGCACTTAAGCTCCAGGATCACCAGCAGCTTCATCTCCTCTCCGGGACTTCTCAAGTCTGCACGGGACCGAGTGTGACTGAGAGAGAAGAGGGGGATGGAAAGAGAGAGAAAGACAGACAGTGAGATAAAGGAGAGTGTGTGCATGCATGCGTGTGTGTAAATGTGAGTGTGCAGAAAGAAAAGGTGTACAGGCAGAGAGAGAGGAGAGCGCAGAGAGCTGCGAACGGGCAGGAGGCTGCGAGCTCAAGTGATGCCGGAGAGCGATGTGAGAGGAGAGGAGAGGAGAAGAGAGGAGGATGCTCGCAAAAAGAGGGGGAGGAGGAGGGGGAGGAGGAAGACTGAGAGAGAGAGATAGAGGGAGTAAAGCACAGAGGAAAGGAGAGGGAGCAGCTTGCACTGTCAGTGACTACATTAACAGCGCTGAGTAGGTGGAGTTTTCCTTGCAGCAACAGAGGGGGGATCATGATCCGAAACCCCAAAGAGAGAATGAGAGAGGGAAAGAAGAGAAAGAGAAAGACACAGGAAAAAAAAAGAGAAAGAAAAGAGGGAGGAAAGATGCTGGATTACAACCACATGATCAGGATGTTTGGAGGTTAAAGAAACCTCTGAGAGAACCAACAGCATCCGAGGGAGAGAAAGGAAAGGAAATTAGCAAGAGAGGTAAAGCCAGTGTGTGTGTGTGTGTGTGTGTGTGTGTGTGTGTGTGTGTGTGTGTGTGTGTGTGTGTGTGTGTGTGTGTGTGTGTGTGTGTGTTGGGGGGTGGCAGAGTCCCCAGCTGCAGTGAGGCTGGCACGCTGACAGACCTCCTCTTGCCAGGGGTCGTAAACATCGATTAGAATATTTAAGGTGGACGCGCTCACGCACGGAAAGAAAACACACGGGGACGCTTAAAGGATCTGGCACATGCTCAAATGCACCACTGGGACGTTACAGTGAACACACACTCACACACACACACACACACACACACACACACACACACACACACACACACACACACACACACACACACACACACACACACACACACACACACACACACAAATACAGTATGCACATGCTATTTATAGACCAGCTTTCATATTGGCATTGACTTTCTTTGTTTTATCGTACATTTATGTTCATGTTAGATATTCTTTTAATAGTTTTGAGATCTGTTTTTTGATTGTGTGTTTTAAATCCTTTTCCATCCCACATTGTAAAACATAATGCATTGTTGCATTTCATTATTATTAAGATTGTATATTCTAGTTTTATTGCAGATTCTGACCCTTGGACATGAATTAAGAGCCACTCAAAGAGACCAGGGCAGCTGAGGAGTCATTGTTTAAAAAAAAAAAAAAAAGAAAAAAAGGTCAGGGAAGTTTTTTCTTTTTTTTTTCCAGAAGTCTTTTTCCTGCTTCAAAGTAAATAACTCTGAAACAGCCCCATTATTTGTTTACTTAATGTGCTTTTTGTTAATTAAAGGACATTAATTCTTTATTCTTTTTGTTGTTCATGCCGAAAGGGAAAATTAATTTGTACCATTTTGTTTTACCGACTCCTTTTTTTCATTCTGTCTTTGTGCACATTCTGGTTCTGAAGTTTCTAAAGCCAACACACAATTTATTAAAAAAGACACAGTAAAACAATAAAAGCAAAAATATTTTTATTAAATTTTCCAATGTTTACTCTTTAGAGACTTTAAACAGAATTGAGCTATTTGTTTAAGTCATGTGTTGCTGTTTTGTGTTGTTAGTGTTTTATTTATCATGGTTATCCCCATTAAACATTAGACATCTGATGGATGCACAGGTTATGTCTGTACTGCATCTGTTGGTCCAAGACCAATTCTGGACATCCACACAACGTTCAAATTAGGCTCTCTATTTGGATGTCTAATCATTAGTCAACCTGGACGTCAGTATGTTGTTCAACATTTGAACATCAGCTATTTGGACTTGTAGTGGATGTCTTAGCAGGAGTTAGTGAGTGAATAAGTGAGCCCACTGTGCAAAGAGATGTTTAAAGGACGTCATTTCGATGTCATTTTTGTATGTCCGAGTTTGGTCTCCTGAAGGTGCACACTGGTATTCCAGACAATGTCATTTTTTTCTGACTTTTTTTTTCTGAAATCCACATATGACGTCCAAGGATGTCCTTTCAGCGTCATTTCTGGACATCTTTCTTTGTATGACACAGTAGATATGAGACCCTGCTGTATATTGTGATGCCGCCCTTGGTACAGATGTCTGTGCTCCACATGACATGGACGTGCAGTCTGTGCTTCACATGTAGCCCATAACTTTTACAGTGTGCAGGCCAATTTTAGAATGGAGAATAAGATCAACTGAGGTTTTTTTTTTGGGATGACTTAAAAACACCACTACCAGGGCAGTAGTTTCATTGGAGCACAAACAGCCTGTGCCCTTCACACAACACATCAAATATAGCAGGGTCTCATATCCACTGTGTTTCTTCCTCACTAATGGTTACAAAGCACTGTGACAGGAAAAATTACTTTGCTGTAAAATAACAGTCAAATACTGACAGCAGGGTTGCCAGTATTTCACCATTATTTAAAAAAAAATAGTGTTTGTTTAGAATGTCAAATGCTGACACAGATATCCTCCACAATTATTACAAATGAACAGTGCCACAGTACCCTGTGCGAATAAGGTTTAAGTTATGGTTTCACTTGAGCAACAAGACACTAAAAAGAAGTTTTTTACATCTTCTTAAAAATTGTTTTGACATGTAAAATAATGGAGTTGATGGCCTGGACATTGGTGTAACATGTGAATGATTTGTTTTTCTATGGTGAAACACACAGAAACATGAGTGCATAAAGAGCACATAATGATGACACACACACACACACACACACACACACACACACACACACACACACACACACACACACACACACACACACACACACACACACACACACAAACACAACATGCACAGAGTGTACCTGCATATGCACGCAATGGCACAGAGCACACCTGCCCACACACACACTCCCACACATGGAGCTTAATCTGCTGAGAGAGCTGTTGCACAGGAGTAATCAATACTTGTTATGAAAATAATCCTGCTCTGCTGTTTTAAAGCGATAGAGAGTGCTGGAAAAGAGTTTATCAGGCTCTGCTCACATTATTGAGACACATTTATCAAAAGCTTTTTTTCTCCTTGTGTTCGGCACACAAACAGCATGTCTGCAGCACATGCAATTATAACGCCACGCTCCCTTAAGCAGCCGTCGATATTAACAGCCGGAGCCTCTGCCTGCTGCTGATTAGCTGCAGCAGCTCTGCCACAGAGGACTCTGTGTGTGTCAGGAGACGATCTGCAGTCATGGAAAGAGGATCATGACCAGTGACCTTTAGAAATAACATTCAAGGTGTGAGACGTTCTCTGTTACCTTTGCTGTGTGGGGGTGCGGCGCTGGCTGTGGCACCTGAGGTTCAGGTTTAACACTCCGTACTTAGCTGTAAAGAAGGAAATGACTGTCTTTGAACATGTTTCCATCACATTTAATGAGAGTGCTGATCCTGCTTTCCATATATTATCATGTTTCATCAGGCCCAATATGGCGAGAACTACTACAAGTGACATTCACAATCTTTTCAAGTCAATCAACTTAAAGGGTGACGGAAGTACAGCGTAGGAGAGGAGGATGAGGGCTGCTGGTCATTAATTCTTTTCCCTTCCTTTTTTGTTGTTAATTCCAGGGACTCCAGGAGGGGAAAGTTTCTCAGTTCAGTTCTTTAGAAAACTACCTGAAATGATGGGGTCATCACATAAGGACTCCTAATTCAAACACAGGCTCAGAGGCTCCGGTAACTTCTCTCTGAAGGCAGGACACTAAAGAGAAAGTGGAAGGGATGGAAGGTGTCACGAGTGATGCTGATGGCTCAGCCGGTGAGGATGTTCTCAATTGTTCCCCAGTAGAAGAAGCACATGATAGGGAGTGGGACTTGTGCTCTCCTCAGTTTGTGGAGGAAATGGAGTCGTCTTTGACACTCCCTAGCCAGCAATGTGGTGTTGTTGGTCCAGGAGAGGTCATCCCAAATGTGCAGTCCAAGGAAGTTGGTACTGCTCACCCTCTCCCCAGCAGCACCATTAATGGCCAGTAGGGGATGCTGTGGATGTCCTTTCCTGAAGTTGACAACAATCCCCATGGTTTTCCTCACACTGAGGAAGAAGTTGTTGTCCTTGCACCACTGAACCAGTTGGCTCTCCTCCTTCATGTAGTTGGTTTCATCATTGTCATTGATGAGGACCACCACTGTTGCGTCGTCCACAAACTTAATGATGTGGTTGGAGCTGTAGGTGAGGACACACTTGTGGGCCAGCTGGGTGCAGAGCAGTGGGTTGAGCACACATTTTTGTGGGGCCACAGTGTTGACGCTCAGTGAGATTGTTTCTGAGATGTTGGTGCTGACTCTCACGGCTTGTGGCCTCCCTGTGAGAAAGTCCTGAACCCAGGCCCACAGGGGGTTGTTGAGTCACAAATGGTTGAGTGTTAGCTGCTGGGGGATTATTGTGTTAAAGGCTGTACGGAAGCCCAAGAACAGCCCCCGTATGTAGGAGTTCTTTGTGTCCAGGTGGGTCTGGGCTGGGTGGAGAGCAGCGGAAATGGCGTTCTCAATGGACCTGTTCGGCCTGTAGGCAAACTGAAATGAGTCATGGGAAAGAGGGAGGATGGTTTTGATGTTCTGTTGGTGAGGTGGTCTTAAACACCAAGGTGTGCTCCAAAGCTCCACCCCTGACAGGCCTTTGGAGGGCTGGCCAATCAGAGTGAATGGGGTTTGTGCAGCAGGGAGCCTTAAAGAAACCACAACTAAAAACAGAGTGGCTAGACAAAGGTTTTCTAAAACACCAGTGACAGGGAAATATAGATTTTTATGAGCGGTAAATGATGTAAAGATACTACAGGAGCACCAGAGGGACAGAATTAAGATTGAAAAAGAAAGCTGCTCTCACACTTTAAGACCCACCAGGTTATTACTTCATAGCTCCTCACGTATATTTCCCATTTTGTCTCTTGTGTCACAAGTAGCCCAAAAGCTATTTGAATAGTCTGTCTGTAAGGTTTGATAAACAAACCTGTCTGGCTTTGCAACTAACAATGGAAAGTACAAAGAAAAGTAGTAACAGTAACAGATGAGTGAAGAAAAAGAAACAATGACCACCATCATTTACCTAAATTGGCTTAACAGTTCCTAGGTTTAAGACAAACCTTCAGCTTTCTGCAGGTGGGCCGGGGTGTGTTTACCTCTGAATAATAGGCTGTAAGCTTAGGATTAACTGCTGAAGGAATTACTTATTGAGTTAAAGGAGGATGGAATCCATTGATGTTGGTTTCTAGAAGTTTAATAACACAATTTTCCAGCTGACCTAACAAACAAGCTTAGCTGCAAAGTCATAAAGAAAAGCTGTAGCTATAATTTCAAACCCAAAAATCAAATTTCAATTAAAATTTCTGTCTACGAATCCAGGAAACATCTTTGTAAGAGCTGACCCTGTGCTCCCCTATTGTTTAGTTATTGAGTGTGAAATTGAATCAAAGACTGGAGTCAGCAGAGGAAGCAGGCCAGACCCAACACACATCAATGCAGAGCTAATAACACTGAAAGTGTAAATTAGGAGGCTAATCACCCCAGTTCTACGTTTGTACTTCTGGCAGTGACACACAGACTTCAGCCTAATTGGAATTTTATGTTTCACAGACTTAATGAAATAATGTAATGGCTCAAAATCAGGCAGTGGATCAAAACTCATTTGTACAGAGCCAAATGAGTTTCAGATGGCTCTGGTCTTACAGGACTGGTTCTCAGGCTAAATTATCCAGAGTTACAGAGGGTCAATATTCTGAGGTGTTTCAAAGGGGGAGGAGAAGTGAAAGTTTATCACCCAAACCAGAGACAAATCCTCACAATAGGACCGTGTTTGACCGAAATATATCTGCTCTCCAACCACAGGGAGCTTCCTGCCCTTCACATGCGAACATTGAATCCAAAGCCTGTGGCAGGGAGAGCACACCTCCTCTGCCTTTCATGTACATACATGTAAACCTAACGACCAAAAATCAGTAGATGGCTCGGACAACAACAATAACCACCACAACAACAACAGCAACAAAACACCAGTGACTTTCAAAACAAATCAAAGCATGTCTAAACCAGATCTTATTTATCATGACTCCAACAAAAAAACTGAGACAATGAGTAGAGCTAGACCAGGAGTTAACATGAGTGAGCGTGAGTGTTTTTGTCTTATTTCTAGTAAACAAAAAATATGAAACGTAAAATGTGCCACAGTCATTGACTGTTGCTTGTAATGAGTAAAACAAATCATCCAAGGTCATCAGAGAAAAGTAGTACTTGTTCAGTTTCTTTTATGACATTGTTTTCTTATTGAAAGAACATGACAAGGACATTTTTCTTTTGGCAATGGTAGTTTGTTTTTCCCCAACTCTTCAGGTCTTATTTATTGGCACGTTATATCTCAAAACAAGACAATTTTCTGCACCTTTCAGGGGAATGCAGGTTTTTGAAGTCTCTCTATGCTGCATTTCATGACTCTTTTTCTGAAATAAAAGTAATATTTCTTAAGTTTGGGTGAAGTACAATTTTGCCTTGCTAGTGTTTCCATTACGGCCAGAATTGTGCACAACTAGAATAAAATATCTTCCTGTGAGATTCAATTTGTGAGAGCAGAAGAATGAAGGAGGACAATAACCAGTGGTAACCATAGATATCCCAAACATTTGAAGAGTTCAGCTGTCGTTTTAATGGGTGTTACTGTTGTTGCTGATGCTGTCAACAGGCAAACACAGATAGCGTTAAAATTTTGTACCATCCATCCAGACGCTGCAGTTATGGCGATGACAAGTGGTGAACGCAAGAGTCAGCCATGAAATAGGCAGGAACCAAACACTGAATGAGAATCATCATGTTTAGCTCAGCTACTCTCTCTCTCTCTCACGCACACACCTCCATCCCTCCCTCCTTCTGCATTCTGACCTGCCCACAGCCTTCCTGATGCCTTCACTGGTGGTCAGAAACACCAACAGCTGCACTGAACACACCACTGACAGCAGAGCTGTTACAATATGAACGCCAGACTCTTTATGTATGCACTGCAAAAAAAAAAAAAAAAAAAAAAAAAGCAAACTTATCATGTGTTTTTGTCTTATTTTCAGCAGAAAATATCTGTTCAGACTCAATGAGACACATTCACCTGGCCAGTCCAGAAAAATGTCTCGTTTTAAGTTATTTAAAGACAAAAATGAGCTCTGAATTGCTTGTAACAAGTAAAGAAAATCTGCCAGTGGAGCAAGAGAAAAGTTACTAGTATTATGGCAAATTTTTGAGCCAATTTTTCTTGTTCCATTGGCAGACTTTATTCACTTCTTACAAGCAATTCAGAACTCATTTTTGTCTCAAAATAACTTGAAACAAGACATTTTTCTAAACTTGTAAGGTGAACGTGACTCATGCGGGGTATAAAAGGACAATTTTACTTAAAATAAGACAAAAACACTCAATTGGATTTCAGCTTTTTGCAGTGTGGCAGTGAACACATCACTAGGGACATCTAGGAGAGAATGGTGGTCAAAGAGGTGAGGGATGTGCGTCTGTTATTCATGTCTAATCTTATCAATGTATAGCTGACTGATGGGATTATTTTACTTTAATGTAGAAGATTGTGGAACCAGGAAGACTGACATGGATAAAAACATACATGAAGGTGTAAATCCTTGAAATGAACTCAGTTTCTATTAAATAAGTGCTGAACTAATTGTTTTGTAAATGGAGAGATGCTCTGTGCACAGATGGCGTCTGTTACAGTAACTGTGAAGTATCACTGTCTGATTCTTCTTCCTCTATCAGCAGTCACAGCCCAGGAATAAACAGAGCTTTGTGCTGAATAGAAACCAGGGAGCACGAGCCGCTCATCTGAATTATACATGCATGTAATGATCCTGCTGGCACAGAAACTCCTGGTTTTAATAGAGCCTTAGAAGTAGCGAACATGAAGATGCTATAGGGAGAATATACAATCAGGCTGTTTTTTGTTTCAAAGAAATCAAAAACAGCTCCAGAGGAAATGATACACCAAAGTTATTTCCATATAAAAGAAAGCACTAATCTCACTCTGTGCACTGTTTGCTGGCTCATTCAAAGAGCTGTCGTGGATATTTCTTTGAAAACCGTCGTGAGCAAATTCAGTGTTTTCTCTTTGGCCTGATTAGACGCATTAATTTTAGATCTGTAAAAACAAATTATTGGTAGAGAAAAAAAACTTCAGGCCATGGGAATGATTCCGGAAGAGGATGTTTTGTAAAAAGTATGCAGATAAATGTTTGTGCATTTAAAAGCACAAATATTCACACCAGAATAAAGAAATATCCTAGGACCACAACCAGAGCCAAAGGACAAAGACAGAGAGAGAAACAAGCAGAAAAAGAAAAGACAGAGAGAGAGGGAAGAAGGATAAGTGATGGGAGCACAAAGGGAGACAGATGAAGGAGTGAACTTGTGGGCTGAGCGTGCGACGCGCCAGTCATGGACAGAACGATGAAGAATGGGATGGATCATCTGCTGGCAGCCATGTTCTCACGAGGGAGACATCTGTGGATCTCATCTGTTGTCACTCTCATTCCCTGTACGCCGCTGAGTGTGTGAGTAAGTGTGTGTGAGTGAGATTTGGTGGAATTAATGTGTGGAATCAATTTGTCCCCTTGTTTTCTGTAAATACATTAATTAATGTAAAACATTTTTTAAAAAAAATCTGTCTAATCTGTGAGTGTTTGCAGTTTTATTAGTGTGGGTGTGCTGTGGATTGATCATGAGAATCTAATGTCAATTTGCTGCATTTCCCATGAGGTGTATTAATTTTCCTCCTCAGTATGATTTTTGATTTTTAATGACAGCTGATTTGTCTTTGATCAGAGGCACAGCTGATTGACAGACGATTGTCCAATGGCCATTAGTGAGCAGGTTTGAAGCCTGCCCCATTTTGTTTTAGCTTTAGGGATGTAACAATAATACATTTTCACTTTAAGATTATAATCCGAGGAACAATCACAATTGTTATTATTATTATGCATTAATTCAGGGGTTGACATTGAGGCAAGTGCCTCTGGTCCAGAGACAAATCAAGTTTACTGCCCCCCTTCTCTTTAACCAGTGGCCCAGGTATGTTACTTTTGATTAAAAAGAGTAATAATGAGCTTGTGGGTATAAAATAGTCATATATTGCATGTTTATGTAATACTTTTACTCCAAAACAGTTATACTAAAAGATGTAGAAGGGCCTAAACAACACTACGTGGTCTCCTAATGCTAATAAGAAACAGACCTCCTGATTTATTTACAGAAGAGAGTACAAATTTGTTCTTACATGACACTACTGTAACATCCATCCATCCATCTGTCCGTCCACTGGCCTGTCCCTCCGTCCATTCCTCCATCTGTCCATTCGTCCATCCACACATCCATCCATGCATGCATGGAATTCCAGAAGTATGCTGTCAGGAATTCCAGAAGTGCAGGAAACAAGAGGTGGACCCTGTTGCAGATGTAACTAAAAAAAGTTTTTTTTTTTTTCAACTAAGCCAAAAACTCAAAACAAAAAAAATTACAAAAGAAAAAATAACCCAAAAGGGATACGAGGGGCAACAGCAGACATCAAACACAGGAAATGGACTGACAAGGAAACTCAAGAAACAAAGAGACTACATAGATAAGGGAGTAATTAAGCACAGGTGCGAAACAAGGCACAGGTGAAGCACATGAGGAGCAATCAACCAGGGGGGAAACACAAGGAGAACTCAACCAAACACAGGGAGCAACAAAGTGACTAGAAAAAAAAACAAGTAACACACAAAAGGAATAACTAAGATAAACACAGGTAACTCAGAAACACTAGACAAGAATCACAAAGAGCAATTACAAAGAAACACCAGAAGACTGAAACACAAGGAAACTCACACCAAGAAAACAAACATATGTATATATATATATATATATATATATATATATATATATATATATATATATATATATATATATATATATATATATGTGTGTGTGTGTGTGTGTGTGTGTGTGTGTGTGTGTGTGTGTACATGTGCGTATGTGTAAGTTACACATCATGCTGTACTTGTGTCACACAACTGCTATGTAAGGGTTCCTGCACCTTTTTTGGCCCAATGTAGGCAATATGTAAAGATGCATGATGGGTAAAAACCGTCCTTCATTCATTTCAACAGTCTGTTAGAACCACGCTGCAGCAGCATCTTTTCACATACTCTTCTGTTAACTTGATTACTCTCCTCAGAAAACACAATGAGGGTATCTTTCTTAAAGGAGTTGATGATTGTAGTGAAGTTCCCACCAGCATCATCTTCATCATCATCAGCTCCATTGCTGCTTCTTATTAGCTGCCTAATGGGTTCACACGTCATTATGTTCAATCATGGAGAGAGTCACCCTCGCTGTGGCTGGATTACAGCGATGCTGCACAGCTTGCAGACCACACACACACACACACACACACACACACACACACACACACACACACACACACACACACACGCACACACACGCACACACACGCACACACACGCACAGACATCTTCCCTTTTATTCCAATAGGTTTCTGAATTTTTCTACTAACCCAGTTAGTTTGTTCTCTCCAATACAGTTTCTCATCAACAACACACCTGAGGTATCCCAACAGACTTGTTTATAATGTTAGATAAACTTTTAGAGTACCATATTTTCTGGGCTATAAGTCACACTTTTTCTCATAGTTTGGCTGGTCCTGTGACTTATAGTCAGGCGTAACTATATCAAATAAATGAGGTGCTGTGTTATTGGACACTTTTAAGGAAAAAAATCACTGAATTCAAACGTGAGGAATATTGATGAGGAAATATCCAGACTTCAGGGGTCAATGCATTGCAAATACATGTTTACCACAATACTAGAGAAGAGTAGAAAAAGTTACACTGTTTACTTTTTTTTTTTCTTCATCACTTAGTTATCTCAGTTATGTCTGTCTGATGAATCATATAAATGCCAGTTTATTTGTACTTTGAATATGAAGAGCGTTTGTCCGTAAGGAAGTTCGGAATTTTGAGGTGCAGGAAGTGTACATTTTCTGCTTGGAAAGGACTGTGCAAGGAGAGGAGGTGGCAAAAAAATAACATGATTCATACACTGGAAGCCACATGGAGCTTGCAGACATGTCAAGCATAAACCAAGCTTAACTCTGGGCTGGTCTTACCGGCAACAATCACAGTAGAGCATGGGAGAAGGGGGGGGGCTGGGGTGATCATGAGCAAAGTAAGTGGCTGCTTTCCAAATTACCACCATAGTTATATAGGAGGTGTTTACTTTTACAAATCCATTGAAGCCCATATGAACCAATCATAAACTTTTTAGCCATACCTTGATTATATGGAAGTGGTCTTCCCATCAGCTGTAAAAGTAAAAAATCAATCCCTTCCAGAATTTTTAAAATAAACAATATGACTTTTGGTGTAAGACCAAAAATCAAGAATGATGTTTCTGCTGTGATATGATTAACGGAATAACTAAAATGTCACTATCTACCCATAGGTTGTTTTGTTCATCCTAATAAAGGTGACAAAAAAAAAAAAAATCATCAGCTGTAGCTCCGCCTTTCAAAACTTAAAACCAGAGGAGTGTACTACAAAACAAACCTAACAGAACCGTCATACTTCATACTACATTCTACATGAAAAAGCAGTAAACAGTATGTAGTGCCTAATATATACTACTTTCACAAGTAGTATGTAGTAGGCAGTTTGGAAAACAGGCAGTGAGAGGAACACACGCAAAGAGGAGAAACTGAAACTTAACTATGGTCACAGACAGAAGGTGCTGCAGAAAAAGTATTTAAACCTTCTAATATACAAATGATTATCAATAGTAAATACTTATCAAATAGTTATCTCTAAGTACTGTAAACATACCAGATCATTCTAAATTAATGTGATTTTTAGTTCACTGTGACTGCTTTTTTTTTTTTATTCATGACGCACTTTTTGACTGATGCGGACTAATAGTCTGGAAAATAAAGAATGTTTTTTTTTATTTTTTTACCACTTTTTTATGTTTACATATAAGATAAACCAGCAGTAGGTTCATTCATCAGTGAATCAAAATTTGAAAGAGAGAGAACTAGGATTGTATCATCCCCAAACATTAAACAGCCAACACTGCATGAGGATCTTCGGCATATTTCATGGTCTTCTTCCAATCTAGCCTCTGGAAAACCAGAACCAACTTTCCTACAAACCTCCAAGAGCACTCAACCTTACATAACCACCTGCTCACTATACATTATCAAACTGTTAATGAATGTGGCAGCCTTAGGTAAATGAACCCTCCTGTTTGACAAAAGAAGTCACAGCTCGTTGACCAGATGTCATCAAGGAAATGATTTCTCTCCTTGGTCATTTGATATGCACCATCAAAACTGCACTGCAGGGACGAAATCACAAAACCTCCTCAGAGAAGATCGATGTAACCTTCATAAAAAATATGATTTTTCTTTAAGGGTAAGAGTGTGAGGTTTGCAGATACAAGGAAGAGTGAGCAGATATCAGATGATGCTGAGTGTGTGAGCTTTTTCAGTAAGTGATGACCAGGCATCCACATTTTTTTAAAGAGAAAAAAAATAGATTCAAATCATGGAAGTTATTTCAACCATTTTTCCTCTTTACCCTTTTTTTTCTTAGCAACACCATTCCCTAACAAATCCCTTCCTGTACATTGCGCAGCCGGCTGCAGCTGTAGGTGCTCTGATGGACCTCATGTGAGCGCCGTGGTGAGAGCAGACGAGCTCAGCAGGATGGAAATGCATGAAATTATCCTGAGCCGTGTGAAGAACGGACTCAACTGTGGATAATCAGAAGGAATCAAAATGTAAATGCAAGTCCAGCCTACGACCACAGAGAGAGTTCTTCTTCCTAAATCGGCAGAATAGTCCTCTGGTTTACACTCTGCAGGAGAAGCCTGGATATAAACACAGCCTCCTCTTCAGGTGTTTGTACGCTGCAGGTCTGATCAGTGTTACTGCTGGAATAAAAGAGAAATATGTGAGGACAAGTTAAGTGAGTGGAGGGCCTCTCTGGCTCTCAGCGGAGGAGTGGGTATACGTTGCTCTCTCGCCTCTCTCTGCCAGAGGAGTGTCTTCATTTGACTGAGAGTGGTAGCCTTGTATCAAGGCTTCTGGCAGCAGCATCCTTCAGATCTCAATTTTCAAGATTTGTGAGCCAGAAAGTGTTCGAGGGAAAGAGGGAGAGGGGAGATAATCAGAACGGCAGAAGGAGTGAGACAGAGAAGGAGGAATGGAGGATGATGGAAAAGGGAATAAGAGGGACATGCAAGAGAGTATTGCAATTATATCAGGAAGGCTCTGTAATGGAGTGTACTTGCTGATAATTTGGAGAGAATGGAGATCATGGAGTGGGCAGACTATTGCAGACTGATAAAGACTCTCAGACTGCTCCTTTTTTTTCAGGCTCTCTGCAACTTTACCACAAACTACCGTGTAGGGCCTGTTCAGCTCTCCAACTTTGCTTCAGGATACTTTCACTTTGAGATGCCTTCAGTTTATTTTGAAGGTCAGTTTACCTTTTATTCCAGCATGGCATGAGAACATTCAGCTCCTTCATTCTCACACTAAGGGAGGTTTTTTTTTATTGTGTCTATAAAACATAATGCACATAACCACAGTGTCTTCTTTCCTGAGGAAGGTAGAGGTGCTGCAGTGGTCTGAGGGCTGTGGAGGACATAGAGCAGCCATTCAGGGAGGTTTGTGGAGCCAAAGCAGTCATCAACAGCCAAAGAACTCCATCCAGAGTTACTGTCCTCTGAACCAGCATGAAATAAAATAGAAGCTGTTATCCACCTAACAGGCCTGTTCAGTTTGTCTTGATGCGGCTTGCATTTTGCGGTGTTTCCTTTGACCCAGACCAGGGCAGGTCCTGGAATTACTGACCCGTACTATCCCACTTTTTGGTACCCCTCTGTTTGGGTGCTATACATACAGATCTGACCCCAGAAGGTGGGGCTAGAAACACTGCAGTCCATTGATTGATCAAAAGAATGGTCACCTCCCAACAGCAGTAATAAAGAAAAAAGCTTGATAGCAGTTTGTAACAAAGAGCCACATGCCAATCACAAAGAAGACAAATTGCTGGATGTCTTCCATTGTCGCCCTCTGTTCACTGTGTTGTTTATTATTTCTTCATTTAATCTATTAAAGAGATACACTGTGTCGTGCTGCTATGCCATTATGCTATAATGCAGATTGTGTGGCCACAATATTGTGCTTACAGGCTGTCTACCAAGAAGGGCACGGTTGGCTGTGGAAATGCAAACAGGATCAGGCTTAACTGATCCAACCCTTACCAAAATGCAAGGCTTAAGTCCACTTTAAGCTTCACATGGGCTATCTACTTCTAGAAGTCTAGATACTCAGCAGCGTTACTTCCTCTTACAAGCTGGTTTTGGTATTACACCTAGAAGTAGAATTGTGTGTACAATACCAAGTTCAGGAATGGATTCACAAGTTTGTTTTGTTGTTGTTGTTGTTTTTTTGTATGGATCTCTGTCACTTTAACATCACATCGTACAGTGCAGCAGTTTTTTTTTCCCCAAGGTACTTACCTAGCAGCAACCTTCAGTCCAAAAATAAAAAGGCTTGCCAAATTACACCACATGCTCTTGCTCTGCTCACACTGCACTGGATCAGGATTTAGTCTGCAGAATTCTTATTGAGAAAAAAGACAATTTAGGTACATTCATTCATTTTCCAAGCCACTCATCCCGTTAAGGGAAGCAAGTGGCCTGAGCCTATCCTAGCTGTCATTGGGCAAGAGGCGGGGAACCATGGACTGATCACCAGTCAATCACAGGGCTGACGCATAAACAGACAACCATTCAAGCACACACTCACACCTACAGACAATTTAGAGTGTTCAACTAACCTGATGAGCATGTTTTTGGACTGTGAGAGGATGCCAGGGGCCGTCCAAGCTGGGAATCAAACTGGTGACCTTCTTGCTGTGAGGCTGCAGTGCCAACTGTTGCGCCACCATGCAGCCCAATTTAGGTACATATTTGTTTTAAAAATACTAGAAAAACTGCTGTTGAAACCCCCTTTTCCTGGTCTTGAAAGCCAACTTGGTACAGTCCACCCCAGTCTTGGCAACATCTGGTGCATTCATTTTAGTGTGTGAACGATGAGAAACCGAAGCAAAAAGCAAATGAAAATGAATTAACAGGGTCAGAAAGAGGCGCAGGGTGTGAATAAACAGCACAATGATGCTGTGACGTCTTATCACTCATTTTCTGCACACAAACCCACACTTATATGGAGATACACAGGCACATTCAGTTTACACCTCCATGGACAATGGCACTATGATTACCTCTGAGCACATTCTTAGAGGATGGTTTAAAGCTTTATACATGTAGACACGTTTCCTCACCCACGCACAGACTTTTCACTCTTGTCTTCCTCAACGTTTAAATCATCAATGACTCTGAGTTGGATTTTTCTGAAATCAGTTTGATGATTTCAGGGCATGTGAGGCTTTACCATATTCTGTATATGTCTGTTTGTGTGTGTTTATATGTTTGTATGTGTTTCCAGGCAGGACTAAAGGGATATTGGCTTCTGTTTTCTCCCTGTGCATACCTGTAGATGTCTATGTTTTTATGCATGTGTGTATTCTTACGTATGTCATGGCCAGGAGCGGTGGCAGCAGGTCAGATGCAGCTGGCTTTTCAAACCCAGGGGGATTTTCTTCCGACAACAACAACCCTCCGTCTGTCCGTCCGACTCTAGCCTGCAGCCCAGACAGAGCCGAGCTCAGGGATCACTGGGCTTGGCGCAGACACACAGACGCACACGCTGGCACAAATACACATCTTCTCCAGCTACAGCTGTACACTACATCCCAGAGTAACACCTCTGTGCAGTCTGACACTCCAAACACCATCAACCTGTGAGCAGAGGGCTTTCAGGTGGGAACACACACCTCAGCAGCCGGGGTGGAAGTCTGGGATCCAGACTCTAGGTTTCATTTGTACACTGTCTGCTGCTTCAAATCTTCACATCTTCTTGCAGGATGATTAGATTAGTGATGATGTTGTGGGATGAATTTTATCTGGATGAGTTTAATTTAATGCTCATTAGCATTAATGATCCTTTTAAACCTGTTTGTGCACTTGCGGCTTGTGCCCCTCTGAGGTCAGCTCCCCCTGTTTAATTTTCAATGCTCATTATGATGTTTTCTTTATGCTTAGATGTTTTGTAATACTTTGGCTCATTTTCTGACAGTTAAAAATAACATCAAGACAATGTTTTAATGTAACATTTCATCCATCCATCTTACACCACTTGTCCAGGGTTGCAGGGCCAGCAATCTCCATTGTATCCTGGGTCTGCCCTGGGGTCTCCTCCCACATGGGCATGCCCATATCACCCCCCAAAAGAGACTTTCCACTGAACCAGATGAGGTGGTTCGAGCAGCGGATCTACTCCTAGCCTCTCCCAGATGTCTGAGTGAGCTCCAAATCCTATCTCTAAGGCTGAGCCCAGACACCCTCCAAAGAAAGCACATTTCAGTCTCTTGTGTTTGCAAACTTTCCATCACCACTCACAGCTCGAGGCCAGGGGTGAGGGTTGCAACGTAGATTCACTGATAACTTGAGAGCCATGCCTTCTGGCTCAACTCCCTCTTTACCACAACAGACCGGTATAGCGTCTGCATCACTGCCGATGCCTTGATCCATCTGTCAATCTCTTGCTCCATTTACCCCTCACACATGAACAAGACCCAGAGATACTCAAGCTCTCCCGCTTGGGGCATCGACTCTCCTCTGACCCGGAGTGGGCAGTCCACCCTTCCAGCTGAGAACAAGGGGCAACATCTGGTTTAGAGAAAAGAAGCCTATGTGAAAGCATTAAAAGTTGTTGCCTATCGAGAATCTGCAAGAAACGTCCCTTTTCAGCTTTAAAAACATGTTCATTTTATTCTGTCACGTGTTGATGGCCGAGACCTGAAGGACATTGATGTATTTTACTGTCTCCTGCAGGTATATTTCCTTTTGAAAAGCGTCTGGCTGTTTTCATTCACTTATCTTGATTCAATGATTGATCATTTGAATGCATTTGTAAGGGTTGTATCGGTATAGTAGCTGTAGACAGTGCTGTGTGGCATTGCTGAGTGAGCAGAGGCGCAGAAACCAGAGACCACCATCACACCTTGAGAGTTGTTTCAATAAAAGTTTTGGCATAACAGATGTGGGAAAGTCCCTAGTTTGGAATACAAATAAAAGGCTCCTCTTTAGATGTCTGCATACCTGTAGAGAGTCCACACTCATCAAGTTCCCCCTCCTCATGTTTTCAGCCTGAGTGAGCTGAGTCACTAGAGGCGTTGTCTCCTCCTCAGTTTTACCGCTGCAGTCAAATGACAGCTGTTCGCCGGATGTTTGTGATGTGTTTTCTGCTTCAGTTGATGCACCCTGCAGAGTGAAGAGAGAGAAGGGTGAGACAGATTTACAGAATGGACAAAAGTCTCCATGAGTCCCTGGAGCTGTTTGAGTATGTCACCAGGAAGACTCCTGGATGTGAGTGCGGCCTCCTTTGAGTGGCCCAGTGACACATAAACCTGCAATGGCACATGCTCCATTTAAAACCCTGCTGTCATCACTGAGAGTTTGACCATCTGATGAGGAGCTGTGGAAATGTGCTGATCACTTCCAGGCATAATATTTCTCAACACTACCAGACTTAGACCAAAATCTCAGCTGATTTTAACATGTAAGCTGCATTGTGTGTTCCTGTAACAGACAAATATTTCACTTATTTGAAATTCTCACCAAAGAAACCATGACATAAACATCTTTGCCCATCCCTGGATAATTTTCTGATATGCTCTAAATAAATGTGTCTAAGTGTGTCAAAATAATAAAGTAATGCCTCAACTTCATAAAAAATAAACATGGGAGCTCTTCAGGTCTGTTTTTGAAAGGGGAACAATCTCTGCGATGCATTCAAGGAATACCTGAACACCTGAAGCCATAGAGGCTCTTAGACCAGACTGAAGACAGCAAGGCTGGACTAAGGTTTATTTAAGTGATCATCCTGATAAAGGTCATAAGGAATTTCTATCAACCTTTAATACACTATGTGATAAACATTGCCCTTTAACAAGCCTTGTATCACCAAAGGATTAGAAAAGGCCTGTAATAAGAAAAATGAACTTTATAAATGGTTTCTTAAATCAAGAACAAATGAGGCAGAATAAATGTAACAATTGCAAAACTAAGCAGTATAACGAGACACAACAAAAAGGATTACTTGAATGAAAAATTAGAACAGCATAGGAATGACACTCATGGGACATGGAAGGTGCTCAACAGCATAATTAAAAACAGCATAGTGAAATCTGGTTATCTAGATCAGTGTTTCTCAAAGTGGGGTCCCAGGACCCCCAGGGCTCTGTGAACCGTAGCTAGGGGGTCCGTGGAATAATTTAAGAAACACTTGTAAAAGTGTTTTATATCATTAAAACAAGCATATTAACAAACTGGCATTTATTGCACCAATAACATCCGCAATTTTTTTTTTTCAAATACTGCTGTCCAATATATATAGTTTTGTGCAATGAGATTCTCAAATAATCCTGACATGTTTATCACTTCATAATGTACAACAACAGAAAAATTATAATAATAAAAAACATCAAAACAAAACACATTTTGATGCGGTGGTGTGCACAGACTTTTCAAAGGGCAGGCGCGAAAAGAAAAAAAAAAAGAAAATAAAAGGCACATATAGCGCACATTTTTGTGACCTAAGAGAGTAGTTAAGTGTGTTTTGCCAAATATGAGGGCACTTTCACACACATTTTGGCTCCTGAGAGGTCATTTCAGGGGGTATTGACCCCCACCCCCACCCCGCTCACCACTGCCTCTGGGGTACCATTTACTCAAAGTTTACAAAATGAATTGCTTGGAAAGTATAAATGTAGCCTAGTTCTATCATTGCAAAACACTACATATTGCATTATAAAAAAAGTATGAATATCAAGCTAACCATTGTTATGATAACAAGGGGTCCCTGGAAAAATGTCTAAACTGAAAGGGGTCCATGGTCTATATAAGTTCGAGAACCACTAGATAACAAGGGTGTAAACAACTAGTCACTTCAAACTGAAACAACAGAGACTGCTTCTAAATTGAATGAGTGTTAGTGTTAGTGTCGGCTACAATCTAGCTAAAGAAGCTGTTGATCCACTGGTCAAACGTGATGTAAACAAGAATATCATTAAAATAAATGCCCATGTTATCATCTCAAATTAAATCATTATAATGGACGTCATTGATGTAGTTAAGTTACAAACTAATAAATCTGTTGACTTTATCCATCTTAATATAAAATTGGTAAAATGTATTATGAATAGCATAGCCAAACCACAAACCCATGTCTTTAACTAGTCACTACAAACAGGCATACTTCCTATGCAAATGAAAATAGCTATGGGCCCATTTCTTTTCTTCTACAGTTCTGAAAAATTTTAGAAAACTCTTTGTCAATCACTTCAGAGAGAAACACCCTTGTCCAGCTGAGAACAACTAGTAACGTCCAGTTTAGAAAAGTGAAAGTGCTCAAAGTTACTGTTCATCGAGAATCCATATTAGGCTGGCTGCAGAGAGACTGGAAACCACATACACACCAAGCCAAAAAAAAAATAAAAATCAGACTTCTACCACATTAAAAAAACATATTAACAGCTCAGTTTGAAAAAAGGCTTGGGCCTGAAATGCTAATTTTGCTATTGGCACACACTGTTCATGGGGGAGTTTTTTTTCTAACTCGAAAATTCAGTTTCTTGTGGCATGAATCTCAGCCCATAGCTTCGGCTCAGGCGCAAATGTTCAGATTCTCAGCTGCAGATATCTGTTTGTAAGGATTTAATGCTGGAGGGAGTTGCAGTGTCACGATGCTAGTTTTCATTCCATCTCCTTGTATGCAGACTGTTTTCCCTCAACTACCAGACTACAAACACACCACAGATGGAAACCAGTATCTGTAAATAAAGATTAGTGTTGAAGGGGCCAGAGGGAATAAAAAAAAAAAATATATATTTCACAAACCTCTGACAGAATCATCTTTTGATGTGATGATGGAGCCAGGCGGTAAAAATATCTGAATAAGATGCCCCCCTGCTGTGTGGGCAGCTGTAGAGAAGATTCACAGGGTTCAGATTGTTTTGGCAACAGAGTGTCATTCAAACTTCTATATCCTCACAGGAATTCATTTAGTCAGACACAGAAAGCACGAAGGATGAAATGAGACTTTCCGCAGGATTTAAACCAAATGACTTTTTAAGAGATTTTACTGTCACAGAGTAAATTTCATATTATGCTGGAATAAATCATGACGTGCCCCAAGCTTTCTTAAACTCTACCTCTCTCAAGTCTTTGTTTCCCTTCTCCTCTCTTTGCTTCTTTCATGCAACTAAAGTAAGAAGGGTAGGGACAATTTAAAGCTAAATCAGGTGAGGTTGAGCTTTCCATCCCATTCTGTCAATGAGTGTATTGTTCTTTCACCTTTTAATCATGGCTATCAAGTCTCTACGTATTCATATTTTTGCATGAGGATCTCCTAACTGCCTCATAATATATCAGAGGCAGTACTAAGGTCTGACCAAAGCTCTGCCCCTGATAGGCCTCCAGAGAGCTGGCCATTCAGAGGGAAGGGGGTTCGTCTTTAATAGACCACAGCTAAAACAATGTTCAACAGAGGCTGACATGCCAGATGAACAGTTTCATATATCCGCCACGAAAATATTTCACTAGTCCATCTGGGTAGCAGCTCTTCTGATTGGTTTTCAGACGTGGGACCTCAGAAAACTCAGCGGCTGGTGACTGGACAACCGTTCTGATTTGACACACTCACCACAGACCAATCCACATCAAGCCACGGTATGACGTAGTTTATGTGCCCCCTCTGCTGAGAAACAATTGATGAACAACTACAGGAACACAAGAAACAGCCATGATAATGGTGTTAGACAACTGCTGACATTTTTGTAAAGTTAACATAAGAATCAAAGGAACGCTGACAAGTACGAAAATCTGCTGACGTCACATCTGCTGGTCAATTCCTCAACTCCCCCAGCTCCAGCCTCTCTTCCCTGATTGGGCCGGCTAGAATTTAACTGAGTGAATTCATTGGTCAAAGGAGCCTGACAAGATGGATCTACAGGATTTCAGAGATGGACTGTTATGGTGTTTCAAGAAAGAAGAAATGGTTGCTTTGTAAGTGTAGCTCAAGACTGGCAAAGAAACAAGACACTAAAATTCTGTATAGGTCACAAAAAAATTACAAAGCTGGAAGCTTCAAAATGGCTAGTTATGGTTCATTTAAATGCTTTTTTTTTCAAAATGGAAGTCCAATAAGCCAAATTGAGTTCAGATTCACTCAGATGCCCCAGGTATTTCCTCTTGCATTGATAAATCATGATTATTCTGATAACCTGAAACTGCTAAGGGCTTCTTGTTAGTGCTCCTCTGCAGGCCTCAGCGCTGCAGGCTGGGCCTCGATGCGGAGCATGCACCTCATACAAAAGCAGTTATCTGGAGGAGGAAAGGCATGCGCCATCGCTCCTGACTCCTGAATATTTATTTAGGAATGCAGGTTTGCTATCAAGGTCAAACAGCCTCGACTCTACCTTCACAGCCGAGTCATTTAGCTCCCTGAGGTAGTGATGGAGACAGGAAGAGAAAGAGGAGTAGGATGCAAAGACACTGCAACTTTTTCGGTTTTATCTGCTCACATTCTCCCTCAGACGCTGAGGGCTCAGACACGTCCGAGCCGAGGGAAACAAATGGTCAACAGCGGAACTGTGTCTGCTTTTCCCTGCAGTAAACCAGGTGATCAGGGAAAACTTTCACTGCAGGCTCTCTAAAAAAAAAAAAAAAAATCCGCTATGAATTCTCAATAATTTTGCTTTCTTTCTCCTTATCTGCTCACTCCTCAACCTGCAGATAGCAGCGCACTAAATGACTGCAAAGGCAGCTTTAGAAGCCGTAGACCGTTGAGAGATTCATCCTCCCACCTTTGTAATGGCTGGATGTATTGTTGTGTTTATCTCTGAAGGAACATGGAGCGATGATGAATGTCTGTGATATGAGTCGACACCTCTCACACTGATTAAAAAGCTTCTGACTCATCATCCTCACCTTCCCTGCCTCGCCTTTGTCTTCTCTAAAGTTTGAAGAAGAAACATGACGGGATTATATCTCTGTCATCTCCTCTTTTGTTGTTGCTTGTAGCCTTCTCTCTTTATTCTCTTCCTCCTCCTCCTCAGCTGTCTTTCTCAATAATTTGACTCATTAACTCTCCTCCTCCACCTCCTGCTTTCCCCAGATCATCTTTTTGTTTTAGTAAACTTCCTCTCTCAGCCTCCTCTGTAGCTTCTTCTTCATCCTCTTTTCTGCAACACAAAGTCCAGGCAGACCAGGAGGAGAGGATGGAGAGGAGAAGCAGAGCCTGCTGCCCGACAAGTGTCAGATAAATGGAGTCTGACTGACCCGGGATTGACAAGGTGTTTCTGATATGGCTGCTTGGTCATGTCACTCTCCATCACTTCTATCCCTCCATCTTCTCTCTGACTCTTACTTTTTTAACACTTGCTGCTGCTAGCGAGCTCTGAGGTGACATGCTGGAATATCTTAAACCTCCAGAGGTCCAAAACCAAAAAGAAATCTGATGCTTGACTTGCCAGAGAAATGTTACCCTGTAGGAGTTTGTGCAAACTTGAAGGCTGCCTCTAAACAGCATTTTCACAGTTATGAGTCCTTTCAAAGGTAGAATCTGCATGATTTTCCTTAAAGGTATATAACATGAACTTTTACAGGTGTAATCCTGTTCAATTGTCTTCTATGGGCCTTTGTGTGTCAGTGTCTGTGTCTGACTCAACCCTCTCCTCTGTCTGTATGTTGATGTTTTGGTTGTTTTGGGACCATTCTAGGCAGAGAGTAAGCATGGCTACCTCAGCCAAACACAGTGTGTGAAGTATGTAAGTGAGTTTGCATGTTGATAATAGCGAGTGGAAGAAGCTATCCTAAGTGGCTACGATAACGGACTTAGAATGGAGGAAGACAAACACAACCAAAGTGAAACAAAAACCGCCAAACAAATAAAGCTTTTTCCTAAATGGGGGTGGAGCTTGGCCTAATTTGCTCTCATTTTCAGACACTCTGAAAGCAACATAGGACGAAGGGCAACGCGAGTTGGCTTTCTGCTGAGCAGGTTTTGATGTTTCCACCAAGCAGTTTAGTTCAGTTCATTCATGCCAGGCAAACATTTTATAGCGTTTTCACTGACTAACCCTGGGAAAGATCCCCAAATAACCAAGACTAGCCGTCCCACTTTTTAGGACCCTTCCTTGGGGGTGCCAGACTCAACCAATCCAATTCTGGAAGGTGGAGCTACAACACTGTAGTCCGTTGATTGGTTGAAAGAATTGTCAATTACCAAGCGACAGCAGCTGTATTTCTCCTTACTATACACAGCCTTCTCTAATACAAAACTTGATTGTGCTTTGTAACAAAGAGCTACTTGCCAATCACAACAATAAATAGCTGGATGTGTCCCATAGCACTTTGTTCCCTATGACACATTTGAATTCTTTTTTGGATTTATTAGCGGGGCACACTGTGTTGCGCTGCTATGGCATCATGCTGTTATGTAACTGTTGCGGCTATCAGCATCCGGTTTACATGCCCCCAACCATGAGGGGGCATGGTTGGCTATGGAAGCCCAAACAGGACCAGGCTTAACCGAGCCAACCTGTACCAAACTGTATTTTTCTAAACTGGACTGCTTGGTAGAAATGGGGCTAAATACCCCTGATTAGTTTGCGCTAACATGTCAAGCCAGGTGCACGGCTCCTGAGTCTCTCCAAGTAAAAAACATGTTGCTGCAGGTGCTTGCTGGGCTAGCGAGCGTGTTCACTAGCTACGGCCTGTGGCAATGTGTTTGTGCTGCTGCTGGCTCTGATCCAAAGAGGCGGTGCACACTTTGAATATCGTGTTTACTAACTAGTGACAAAAATTCCTGCAGACTCTACCTCAGAGTCCAACTATTGTGGTCATTAGAGGACAAAATGTCCTCTACCAAAAACTGCTATAAAGACAAAATAATCTAATATTTTTTCTAATATATATATATATATATATATATATATATATATATATATATATATATATATATATATATATATATATATATATGTTTGCATTAATCTTTCACTTAATGTTATTCTTAATCAAAAATATAAAATATTTATTAATTTTTGTATTATTATTTTAACCCTTTAAATGCACATTTGATTACACAATGTCACTGTTTTATTTTTGAAAATACACATAAAATGAGTTATTTTCCAAAAAGTAAAGGTTGGAGGGCTTGTTTTTTTTTCTGTTATTATTATCTATTTATTTTTTATTTCATTTTATTTTTGAGATCAGGCTTAACATACACAAGATAAGTCATAAATTTGATTTTGACAGATGATTTTTTTTTTGTTCTCTTTTTTTCTCTAAATTCCTGGATCTTACTTGCTTGCTTACTAGTTACTTTAACCTGTTGTTGTGCTCACTGCGTCTTTAAAAGCTTTCTGAGCTGTACTCTTCCTTGAACTTCTTCCTTTATCACGATCTGTGTAAATAATCTCACTGCAGTTGTACCTCTTCAGTCGTAAAGCGTACACACAGGCTCCTGATAGAACCAGATAAGCAGAGTGTAATAAAGTTTGCTCCTCATCCATCTTGTCAGCCACGGTATTTGATTGACTGTTGCGTTAAGACAGCGTCTTTGATCTGCTCTGTATCAGAAAAATTGTCATCATGTCTGTCGTCACCCTGGTGTCAGAGCCGCTCCCCTGCTCAGCTGAAAAATTAATACCCAAACACATCAACAACAAAGAGCTAAGGAAATAAGCAAAGTGTTGCAGCAGGATTGCAGCAGTGGGTTTTTCTCTGGATCCATCCGTCTCCTGGGTCTGACTCGACACTCCTCCTACCCCCACTACCTCCTTTATCTCTCTCGCTGACCAACCTTTTCTCTCCTGAAGCTACCACACACTCTTAGACCATCATGTATGACACAATAATTGAGAATCAGATTCATGTGTGCAAAGTTAATGGTTTCATATCCACAGCGACCTTTAAAAGCTTTAAGGTCAGGACATTTTTTTTGCACAAGCGTCCAGCTTTACCCAAAGCACTGCTTACTGTTTTCACCAACCTTTTTCTGCGCCTTGTCTTGAAATAAAATGTATTCTTCGGATATGCATGCTTACTTTGCTTGAAGGAGCATTTGATTTTTGATTTGCTGCAGGAATCCACATGTCTGCCTGCTCCACCTCTCTTCTCCCTCACCTGTGTGATTCCCCTCTCCCTGTGCAGGTTTGTCATTAGCATGCAGGGCCCGTGGTGTCTGCTGGCCTGACACAATGCATACATGATGTCCTGGCTGGAATAATGAAACAGTGTCATGTGTGTGTCCCCTTGTGTGTGCATTAATGTGTGAGAGAGATAGGCGTAGAGGTGAAAAAGCAGGAGAGGAAGAGTTTGTTAGTGTGTTATCATGAATCTCCTTTATTCCCAGGATGCTCTGCTTGCTCTGTCTGTCTGAGTGTGTGTGTGTGTGTGTGTGTGTGTGTGTGTGTGTGTGTGTGTGTGTGTGTGTGTGTGTGTGTGTGTGCGTGCATGCTGCATAAATTGGGAGCTGCCTGGTCTGTCCTCTTGCAGAATGGTTTGTGAAATGTTCCTTTTTCTCTTAATTGGCATGTTACAGGAAATGTGCAGGATTAGGCGTGATGACATCATGACAACAGACGGAGTCCCTCTCCGCAGTTTGCACACGTCTCCTGACATTTCCTGAATGGAGCACAATGTCATAACATGCCCTGCGCATAAAGAATGAGAGGAATTCATTTCCCAGCAGGAGCGGATTACACAGAGAGACTCTGACGTTTACTTTGAACTGTAGGGGTGTAAAGACAGCGTGAGCAGGGATTAAACATAGAGAGACATACGACAAGTTTTACATTTTCATCCCCAGGATGTATACGCAGTTCTTTTACTCTGATCTATAAATACTTCAGTAAGTCTTTAAATCAAATATAGAACATGTGGCGTGGTTAATTCTGGAGCCGTCTGTGACTGTATGGAGCTAGATTTTGATCTGAAGCAGTGAACGGTCTCAGATCCTCAGGAAGGAACCTCCCTGAAGTTCTCTCCACAAACTCTAAGAATAAAAGAGGCTCAGTGTTCACTGATCAGACTCCTGGGATGTGAAAGGAAATGCTTGAGAATCTAAGCTTCTGTCTGAAATACACAAGTCTATTTAAAAAAAAAGGAAAGGTAAATACTTTAAAGAATGTGAGTAAAAGTATACTGCACTAAACCTTGTTGATTAAAATGTTCCAGGAGTATTACTCCAGAACTACACCAGATCCGTTCAGTCACAGACCAAAGAGTTCCCCGGATTCCCACCCTAATGGTGATCCTCTCCTGGTTCATGTTGGGCTGTAAAACCTCAAACCTGTTGACTCCTTCCACGACCCAGTATTGGGTTGGTCCGTTGAAGACCATATCTAGACGTTAGAGCACTGTGAAAAATAGGTACAAATTTTGACATCTAAATCTGACCTTTTTTTGATGTTGTAAGACGTTCAGCATTTGGTCTCCATTTGCAGATGAAATCCAGACGTCAATGAGATGTTCAAAATGGATCCAAACATTCAGACGTCATTAGTAGACCTTTTTTAGATATTACTCTGACCTCCATACAACGTTGGAGAAACATGATAAAAACTTTCATTCTGCACTTCAGGAGACCTGATTTGGACGTCAAAAATTACGTTCAATACACATAATTTCAATGTCACATTGAGCAGTGGGCTGGTCAGAGCCTACCCATAATGTTGGTTTCTTGGTGTAGTCAAGGTAAATACCACCCGGTTTGGACATAGTTTGTTTTATTTTGAAAGTCAATTGATGTTTAAATGTGGTTTCAGTACCTGACTTCCTGTCTTGCTTGATCTGCTCTGTGCAAAATAATGCTCTGTTGTTCTGGCAAAAATAGGAGTCTTGCATATCTGAAGCTAAAGAGTTGGAAGGCAATAGGGCCAAGTGACAGGAAGTTAACAGATTGACTCAAAAAACCAACCAACCAAACAAACAAACAAACAAACAAACAAACAAAAAATCATCAGTCCAATACTTTAATGAAGCAGAGACATAGCTGGTGTAATATTGCCAAGGGGAAACATCAAGGTTAAAAAAATGATGCCTATGCAGAAGTGCTAAAAGGTACAGTTCACTGAGAATCTGCATGACACTGGCTGTAGAAAGACTGAAAATCATGTGCACAACAAGCCAAATAAACAGACTTTGACGGTATTGAGAAATGTATTTACAGCCTGAGTCAGAAAACAGCTGAGGCAGATTTTTAAAACAGCACAAACTGGATGGGTTTTTCCTTTTTTTTCTAACTCAGGGATTTAGTAAATATTAATATCAGGAGTTTGTCATATCAGAGGTACAGCTCAGTTCATGTGAATGACAGGGGCCCTATTACTGTTAGAAAGAATGCTCAAACATACCTGGAGTCCCTCATCCAGGTCTACACTTCTTTCGCCCACTACCCTCTGCCTGTGAAAGATGCCGGGTGCTCCCAGCCAAGCTCCAAATCTGTAGCCAGACTCTTCTCCTCTGTTGTGCCTAATGATAGAATGAATTACCTAACTCTATACAATCAGACAGAGTCCCTTTCTACTTTTAAGAGACGTCTGAAGACTCATCTGTGCAGGGAACACTGCTACATTATTTTAAATTGGGGGGTTGGCGGCGGAGACAGAGTACATAGTCTATGAATTTTGCCATTGAGTTGCAAATAGCGCATCTTATCACTCGTTTGTATAATGATTATGAGAAAGATACCTACTTGAAGTGAAACCATCTCACATCCAGGTTTTTGTATCCGTGAAAATGATTCAAGGGCATAATAACCTAGAAATTAAGTTGATGCAACTGAAGCTTTGGCTATCACCTTTACTTCAGCTTTTCAAAACCAGAAAGAAGTGAATAAACAGACAGCATTCTATTCAAATACAGACAACAGACAACAGCACAACATGCTACATCCATAGGTAGCATATAGCAGGCAGTTTAGAAGAGATTAGGTTGGTTTAAATCCAAAATTTGGACCTTTTTTTGAGAAAGTCTGCTGGGCGTGCAGCTGCAACCATCAACTTTAGCCCAATTTCTTCTTCCTTTCGACTCACCTCTTTGCAGTGTCTCAAAATGTTCTGCCTACCTTTGTCTCTGAGAAGCCAAAGTAATAATTTGCCCATCAGCAGCACATGCACTCTCATGAAGTAATAGTTCAAGGATTGATGATGTGAAACACCTGCCAGCTGAAACAAAAAGCGCAGCTGAGAGTGAGAGTAAGAAGACAGACGACGAACAGGAAAGGACAGAGTAATTGTATGTTTTCTGTTATTTTTTTCCTCTCTCTTTCATCTCCCTGTCACTTCACTGTTAAAGAGAACAGAGGAAAATGCATTTAAATAATTACTGCATTCCACAGACTGTGTGAAGCTCTGATAGATCTGCAGAAATGAGTCTCAGCTCACAGAGAATAACAGCAGGAATCAACAACAGAAGCAGGGCGAGTGCAGGAAAAAGCAACAGTCATTAAAGTGAGGTCAGAAGCAATAACTGCAGGTCATTGTTATACACAGAAACAAGTTTTCGAATGAGCTTTTAAAGAGTGAGCACAGGCTACAGCCTTCACAGCTTGTCAGGAGGATAATCATTTAAAGTCTGCAGCTGAAGAAACTATAGGTCTTAGGAGGAGTAACTGGAGTAACACCACGTTTTAAGGGGTTTAGCACTTAGATTTATTTCTGTAATCCTCTCTTTTTTCTTTGGTACATTCAAAAAACCTTATTTTCCTTAAATGCTTCTTTTTGTTCAAAAAAAGTGGTGAATGCACCAATACTGACTCATTTTATCCTCATAACAGCAGCAGGAATGACAGACGATGAACAATTAATGGACAAAAGATGATGCAGGAGGAGAGACAGGATCGCAGAAGCAGTGGTGTGGTGCCGTGTTGCAGCCAAGAGGAAGTCCCCAGCTGAGCCTGACCAGCCCACCACAAGGGTTAAGAGAAGTTGAACTTTAAAAAAATATGGTCTGAAAATGACATTATTAAATTTGTTTGTTTGTTAATTTATTTAGCCTTGTAATAAAAACTTTATTGTATATTTTGATAACCTCAGTTACAGTCACTGGTGTCTTATTTAATATTGTCACCAGTCTTGTTTCCTTACTTTGAATTAGGCTGAAATAAGGTTCTTCTAAAACACCAGGGAGAGAAAAGCAGAGATTTTTTTTGTGCTCCAAATCATGTAAAGATACTACAGGGGCACCAGAGGGACTGAATAGACTTAAAAAAGCAAGTTACCCTCTCTTTGGGTATTACTTACAAAAAACTTCATCAACAGTTAATGGGAATAGAAAAATGCCCATAAAAGGTTTATAGTATGTTCGATACCACTTTTTTAAAGACCGATACTAGTTGGAGTATACCTTCTTGAGTACTCACCAATACCGAGTACCGATACCACTAGTTCTTTTGATACATAAAATTTCAATTAATTAACAGTGACAGATCATTTCTAACAAACAACAAAGACAGCACAGTGGCTCGGCGGATAAGTTTAGAATAAAACACCAAAAGAATTATCTTTGTGTTTATTATTTGATTTTAATAAATCAACACGAGTGCAAAAAAACAAACAAACAAACAAACAAAAAAATCCCAAAAAAACAAACAAAACAACAACTAACAACCGTCAGACTTTTAGATTTATTTATTTTCTTTTTAAATAAAACAGAAGTGCAAAATAAAACATTTTAACTGCTAACTCTCCCGAGTTCATTCATATTGTCTGAATTAGACCTAGTGCACATTTCCCGTAGCGTCAAACTGAAGGCTGACTTTTTGTTCCCACTGCACAAACTACTGGCAGGAAGATTTACCTATGCAAGATTTTTCGCTTTGAGTATCGGCTGCTGGTATCGGCAGCCTTTAAGAGCACTGATACCTTAAATAAGGCTGGTAATGGCCCAATACCAATACTTGGTATCTGTGCTTGCCCATCTCCAGTTTAAAATAACCATAAGAAACAACGGGCTGTCAAAGCCAAAGAGAGATATGACATACAGCGTACTCGACTGTGTTATGACAAGACCAGCTTCAGCTTACCACCCTGTTTGGATTGATGCCAGCCCTCAAACAGCAGTCGGCCTGTCAGGCCTTTTTTTCCAGTCACTGGCCTCTTTGCCACTCTCCTTGAACTCACTTGCTGCCCCCCATGCCCCCATGGAGCAGAGCAGATGAAGTCCCAGTCCACCAGTCTGCCTGAACACTCAGGCGTGGCGATAATACCCGACAGCTGCTTGGCTTTGCTTCCTCGTCCTACTACCACAGCCACCATGACTGCTCTGAAGACTGCAGACCTTTCAACCTGACGATGAGGGAGGGCTCCAACCACGGCGAGGAGGAAAAGGAGCTAAAAAAAGATTCAAAGACCACCCAGCAGAAGATGGAAGCCTGTGGGATGATGGTTTGAACAACAAATCCTAAACATGAATGTGTGTAGAGTGCATTTCTGCTTCTCCTCCGGCAGCTCCTAAAGTGTATTCTGAAAATGTGCTATAACGTGTCTGCTTCACCATTCATTGTTTTATTTTTCAGTCTCACATCATTTTCTTTTTCCATGAAAAGTCAATTCCTCGAGCTGAAATCCTCCCGTGTTGCTCCTGCTTCGCTGATCTTTGCATCATCATGATGGGGATTTTGGGGGGAAACAACCAAACCCTCCTTGGAGACCCGTTGTGTAATGACATGTTTGATGGTGCACAAAAGCGGGTTATAAAAAGAGAAAATCCATAAAAAAAAGTTTCATTAAAAAACGACCTCTTCCTGTCTTTTCATGCTTACTTTTTCATGCATTCTGAATTCTGTGGGTGACTGTCAAATCTGACCGATGGAACCCAGAATCCTTCACTTCAATTCCAATTGAAGTGAAGGGAATTGTGTCAAAATAATGCAAGGAGGTAGACAGGGTGTTACACTTTTTGTTTGATATTTTGGTCTTCAAGTCATGAAACTACCAAATGTTTACTTCTGGAGTCACAGAGGCAGGAGTTCCCTGGATTCCCACTCCAAAGATGATCCTCTCCTGGTTCATGTCGGGGGTTTATGTTGGGCTGTAAAACCTCAAACCTGTTGACTCCTGGCTCCACTCATTATGGCCGTTTGTTGTTGTAGGTAAAGATAAATACAATACGGTTTGTTTTAATGGTTTTATTTTGAAAGTCATTGACTGTTTATTTTCTTTTATTGTTTGTTTGTTTGTTTTGTCTTTTTTTTTTATTGTTCGAGTGAACGACTTACTGTGCTGCTCAGTCTGTCTTTTGTAAACTGATGCTTGTTGCTCTAGAAACGGATAAAGACTGAAGTCTTATTGTTAAGTTAACAATTAGATCCCATGACAGAGCAGAGACAGAGCTGTCGTGGTTTGGGTCTTGTGTTTGGGTGGTTAAACTGTGGGCTCACGAACCCATAGAGCTTCTTCCGTTTGGAGAGAGACTTGGTACCAACAGAACTTCAGGCCAGCTTTATGGGCTGTGTTTCTGAAGATTACTTTAAAGTTTATGAACAGTTTTATTGTTTGTAGAAACTGGGTCACTTAAGTCTGGGACAGCTTTGCATGCAATTTGACTTGAGATGTCATCTGCATAACTCAAAATTTCAACACCATGATCAAATGCTTCAAAGGATGCTTGCTCAACAGCAAAATCTCAGTTTTGGCAAGTTCAATTTTTGCTCCCCTGAAGTGAATAAAGATATATATTTGTGCCCCGCTCCTGTCTCCTCTGCTGACATGCTCTCCAGTTCCTGAGTTGTCATGGGTTTTCATCCTGCACCCTCTGGCTGGACTCGGTGAAAAGGAAAGAAATCTTTTGGCGAGTTCTCTTGGATGATGATTTGGTCCAACTCTGCTCTCAGACCCTTGGAGCTGAAGCGCTATAAAGGAGGGATGTTTGTAAAAATAGAAAGCTAAAAGGATGGGAGCTCGCAGCATGGCTCAGAGGAGACAAAAAGTGTCATTTTGATATCTTTCCTGGGTAGATCTGAGCAGGGGGGAGCGAGGATGTCATTTCTACTTTATGAGCAACTCAGGGAGAGGAAGAGAGGCTTGGACACCAGGAGGACACAGTCAGAGCAGTCAGAAAAGGAGATGAAAAAGTTCTTACTGATACTGAGGTTTAAGAAGGTCGCATCTTCTTTTAAACATCTTCAAAGGAAGGTCAGAGCTGAAAGTAAAAACGACGATCGGGGTCAAATCGAGTGAAACCAGAAATGTGGTCATTCAGCAGAAGAAAATGGAGACTTTGTAAAAGCTTTCCTTTCTCCTGAGGACTCTTTAAGACTGAATTAACTGTCTTCTTTCTTATCTTCCTCTATTCTACAACATAAAACACCAAAATTTATATTCACTGTGGAATGAGGACAGCTGAATGCCTGAATACCTGCAGCTTCCATATGTGCTTGACCTTTTCTTCTTTGAGTCTGGATGGCTATTTCTTATTTGGTTGGATCTCTGAGAGAAATGCCACAGGCTGCGTTCATAAGCTGGAGGTTTTCATGAGATACCATTGAGCTTTGTTGGGAAATGTATGGCAGGAATATCTCAGGGCGGAGGCAGGGTGAGAGCGACAGCTTTTAAAGAATTGTTGCGGTAAATGAAGTCTGGATGCAGATGATCTTTAAACCCTGTCTTCTCGCTGTGATGCCATTGTGTTTGAGTGCTGGCGAATACAAAAAAAACTTATCACAGCCACCTCCACCTCTCTCCGCACTTTAAACATGCTCACTCCAGGGTTTGTTTTCTGGATTCACATTACATATTCCCACGCTTTGTTTTGAAGTTATTGCAGCTGAAACACTGGAGTCATTTCAGAAATGTAACTCAATGCATCATTTGCAGCCGACCAGGCTACAGATTGTATGTAGTATTAACATTTCTGACACATTCATATCATTCTTTACTCAGAAATAATAAACATTCCTTAGTGAAATTTGACAGTTTCTTCCTGATTAATTTGTTTTTTTGTTTTTTGTTTTTTAAGTAAAACTTGTCCTAAAAAAAAAAAAAAATCAAAAAACACCAGTGAACTGAATCACTTGTTCATTATCATCACACATATATGGTATTCAAGCTAGTAAAAGTCTGTCCAATCCCTCAGTGCAGCCAGGCAGGTGCAGTGTACAGGGTGGTGAAGCACTTCTTCTCTAGGGGAGGCTCTGGCAGGCTGTATACAGGCTCTTTAACACAACTGCAGCTTCTCTGTTCGACTCCAGTGTTGTATGTTACTTCCAAGAGGTTTCCTACCCTCAAAGGTAAAAGTCAAATTTGGGGTTTTTAGAAATCATCCAGGGCATGAGCACAAGTAGACGCCCCCTGACCCCACCCTGTAGGCTGTAGAAAACATGGACGTAGCCTCTGCGACGTCACCTGTCTGTTCCTAAAACCGTGAAATGAAGCCAATCCGTGGACACAGCCACATTTGATATGACTCCGGCTTTGAGTTTTTCTTCAAACAGCTTCAGGGTGCTGGCCAGTCATGTGACCTGAGGTGTGCCTCTGATTGGAAAATCAAACAATCTTAATAACTTTTAAACCACAGAGTTAGAAAAAAAAACACTCACTATAGACTCAAAGACCCAAGCCGTTTTTTTGAACCAGGCTGTAAATATGCTTTTTAATGCTGTAGAAGTCTGTTTTTATGGCTGGGTGTGTACACGGCTTCTGCTCTTTCTGCAGCCAGCCTCAAGTGGACTCTCAAGTGGACTCACAATGAAGAGCAACTTTTAGCACTTCCGCACAGGCTTCATTTTTACTAACCAGGTGTTGCCCCTTGCACCACCCCTATTCTTAAAAACTAGATTTTGAGTTCGACCAATCAGATGCTGATTGTGTGGTGTCACATAGACCACATCCATCATTATCCAGGCAATGGGAAATCCTTATCCTCATTTTGTTCCCTATTTACAGGGGAACAGAATTAGCATTGACGTCAGGAATACCTTACCAAATATCATACCAAATTCATTTAAAACCTTTATTTTCATGAACACATTTTAACATCAAGTTTAGAAATTGACCTAGAGCTGTTAATTTACAACAAGCTACATGACTATGTTGAACTGGATAAACTATGGTTCCCTGAAAGGTTCAAAAAAACTGAAAGTTATGGCTGAATTCAGCAGAGCTATAAATGTGAAGACACTGCATGTCTTACTCCCTTCATATAAACATGGAGTCCAATGTTAAAAATCACTTCTTGTCACAGCAGGTCTGCGAAAACAACACAGATTTAAAGCCATTTTTACCTCGCTGTGCAACTAGGAAGTAGGTGAAGTTGTGCCAGAATGTTCCGCTTCTACTGAAATGATATAATCCCACGTCTTTGAATCCTGGAGGATAATTTTCTGTCTTTATCCGCTGCATCCTCAATTTCTTATTCCCCAAGTCTTCATTTTTCTGCTAGTTTACACTGTTAAATATGTGTTTTTTTTCCTTATGCATGTCTTTGTGTTTAGGCTGCTCTCAATATATTAACATCAATAGCACCATATCATAAGATCCACATCATCAAGACTTGTGCATAATTCTTTGCACACTCTACAGCAGTGAGCTCTAAGGTGGATGAATCTGCTGTGTCTCTCCTCTTGTTTCTATTTCTGTCTCACTCTCCTGTCATATTCTCTCATTTCCCTGTGTCCACAGTCTCAGACCTGGACCAGTGAAGACTCAGCCAGTATGTCTGAGCTGGAGGTGAGCAGCTCATCTGCAGGTACTGCACAAGTTACAGTGCCTACTCTCAATCCTCAGGTGGTAAGGTTTGTTAGAAGTGCCCTCCAGCTGCTCTCAGAGGGTTGGAGGTGAGGGGAGAGTGGATCTGTTTCCCTTCTGCTCTATCTTTTACTCACTCTCTCCTCTCATGTGTCTGATTGTTTTTGTAAGTCTCTGTCACATGGCTTGTCTCCGGGGTAAATCTGTATCACGTGTGCTCGAAGAATGTGGGATTTACATTAATTTTCATTTAAATTTGAGTGAAGGGCTCCTATAGAAGCTCTTTATTCAAGGGTTCTCCTACTCCTCCAAATGTGAACACAGCACAAGCTCATGTGTGTATCATACCAATAAACATGGTGGTATGATTTCTGACAGTTTTCAGAAACAAAGCAGAGTTTCCAAAAAGTGCATGTCTCACTTACCAAATCACAGATCTTTTTTTTTTCTCTTTTGGGTCTGTAATTTGAAGACAAGTCACAAAAAGAGTACTTCTAAGAGTGGTGATGATAAATTTAGTCACGTGTGTCATCTGCATGCTTAACTCAACTTCTATTTGCATCTGAAAAAAAGACACATGAAGTTTGGGTTACAGAACACAGCCAACTGTGCTCTTCTTAGTAGGCAGCTTGTAAGCTGGATGCTGATAGTGCTTTTAACGGCATAGCAGCGTGACACAGTGTACCCTGCTAATAGATCCACTGAAGAAGAAAAACACAACACAGTTTTGTTTCGACAACAGTTTCACGCTGTTTCCTGGCGACATCTTCCGAACAAAAAAAAAAGTTATCTTTAGAAGTTGACTGGAAATTTTAACAGAGCAGGGTTGTGTGTTGTTCTCTATTAACGCTGTTGCACAAGAAGTGATGAGTCTTTGAACCAATCAATAGACTGCAGTGTTTCTAGCTCCACTTTCTAGAGTTGGATCAATACGTATCTGGCCGCCCAACAGAAGGGTACCAAAAAGTGGCACAGTATGGGGATCTGTCCCGGTTTTAGTAAATGGAAACATCACAAAGTGCACACTGGGCTTTTGTATGCTGCTGTCCACAAGCCCCCTACCCTATTAGCCAGCCCTCTGGATGCCTGTCAGAGGGCAGACCTATGGCTAGACCTTGGTGTTTGGGGACCTCATGAACCAGTTAGGAGATCCTTATGTGATTTCAGCATTTCTGGTTTAGAACTTGTGGATCTTGATAAGTTTACAAACAGATTCAGGGATTTCTACAACATATAAACATGTAGAGATTTGAAAATCTGCTTAGCCTGAACATCCAGAAATGAGATAAAGGGGCAACATCGGGTGGGTAAAAATGAAGCCTATGCTGAAGTGCTTAAAGTCGCTGTTCCTTGAGAATCTGCTTGAGGCTGACTGCAGAATGACCGGAAGTCACCGACACACACAGCTATAAAGACAGACTTTTACGGCATTAAAACGTATATTAACAGCCTGGTTAAAAATAACAGCTTGGGTCTAAAACGCTGATTTCACTATTGGCGCACACTGTATGGTGAGCAATGTTTTTTTCTAGATCTGCAGTTTAGAAGTTATTGGGATCGTTTGATTTTCCAATCAGCGGCACAGCTCAGGTCACCTGACCCCTGTGGCTGTTTGAAGTGTGTGTTTTTGTGCTTGAAGAAAAACTCACAGCTGGCGTCATAGCGATTGTGGCTGCGTCTGTGGATTGGCTATATTTCACAATTTCAGGAACAGACAGGCAACATTGTGGATGCTTGGTCCATGTTTAATACAGTCTATGATTGGGACGTTATATCTATGTATACAATATGGAATACCCTTATTTGCACACATATTGGTTTCACCTGTCCATAAAACAAGGCTCACTCTTTTTTCTGGCACTCTGATGCCTCCCGTAGTCTGACCGCAGACATGATGGTTATTCATTATGACAATGTTTGGTTACATGGTAACTTTTATCTTCTGACAAATCAAACTAAGTGCAGCCCTCACATCCCCACCCTTACCTTCCCTGTATAAGCAGGAGTCGGTGATTCCAGCAAGCAGAGCTGTGGGGTGGACTCATTTGTTTGTTTGCCTCAAATGCTGAAGAAAAACACTAATGAGGAAGCTAATTAGCTGTGCTTCTGTACCTCACAGGTGGATAATTAAGAGCGGCACATTTGTCGTCACATATCCGTAGATACCGCCCAGAGGCACGAACACATAAACAAGTGAACATCTAGATCATCTGGAAGAATAACTCAGAGCTGAACAGAGAGCATGTTCTCTATCTGCAGCTGATCAGCTGATCGATTACTCCTGACTCAACAATTAACTTTCAACAGAAAGCTGGGTTTCCCAATCAGGAACAAAGCCTCCAACACTTATCTAAGGGTGTGTGAAACTCCCTATGTGCTGCACTCAGATACAGCAATGATCTAAATCTGGAGCTCCCACTGGCTGCATGATTCTTCACAGTGTTCAGCCAAAATAGTGTTTTTGTGTTCTTTAAGTGTTCCCAATGCAAAACAGATCAGGATTCATGGTGTCTGCATTTCCATCATGATTGTTTCACCTCTGAATTAACGTGAACCTGTGTTTGTACCTGAGATGAGATGTCACTACAGTTGTTTTTCAGGAGACTACAGCACATCAAATTCACACTGTGATGAAGTAAATTTAATAACCTCCGTTTCCACCAACCAGTTCAGTTTGGTTCATCTCAGTACAACATGCTGTTCGGGGCAAATTACCGATCACAGTCCACTTTTTGGTACTCTTCAGCCAGAAATACAGACCCCACCCCAGAAGGTGGAGCTAAAAACACTGTAGTCTGTTGATTGGTCGAAAGAGTTGTCACATCCTGTGTGACAGTGGTAATACATAACAACACATAACCCTGCCATTTTTAAATTTCCAGACCACATTGTGAAGATAACTTTCTTTTGTTCAGAAGACTGCATCAGGAAACAGCGCTCCATGGCTGGTTCCTTTCTTCTTGGTCTGATTTATAAACAGGTTAAGTTTGGGGTTTGCACTGTTGTGGCCATCACAAACATGCTTTCGCGCCGCCTACCACGGTAGGCTAAGGAAGCGCAAGCAGGATCAGGTTTTACCAATCCAACCCGTACCAAACTGTACTGATCCATACCAGACCACTTGGTGAAATCAGGGCTTTAATGTTCACACTTCTTCCTCTCTTCCTGTATTAGTTTTTTTCTCTTTTTTTTTTTTTAAATGACATTTAGTAAAACTTTAGACCAGTTACTGCCACCTGACGTGATCCGCTTCTCTCGTTGACCTGCTGTGTTATCTCATGCTGACACAGTAGGCCCTGGCAGATTCAAAAAACAAAAAAAAATCTTTATGCTGACTGAAAATTATTCACTTTCAGGAACCAAGAACCAGAACCAAAACCTCATTAAATCCATGAATCACAGAATGTTTTTCAAATTCACTTCAAAGTCAAGTGTTAAGACGATAAAGCCTGAACAAACTGAATAAACTGAAGCAGCAGAGATTGGCAACAATTACTGTATGTTTTAGAGCTGCATGTTCCTTCTCTTCCTTTGTTAAAATATTGGGAGTGGACAGCCAAACCCATACTTACCTCTACCTTTCTTACAGTTTTCCTGTTCTCTCTATCTCCGTACAGCTAGAATATACCAGATGTGGTTTAGCTCCTCTCCGTCATAGCACCAGATCAGATAAGGTTCTGTTCAAGTCAATGTGTTCTCTTATACTGGAACCACTGTGTGGCTGGTTCTACAGGTGGCAGCTAATACACAGCCATTCTGTGTCAATTCACTGTAGGGAAGATTTAGGGGGACAGAAAGTTGTGCAGGGAAAGTACCTAAAAAGTGACTTTCAAAATAAAACAAAAGCATGTCCAAACCATGGCATATATCTTGACTCTAACAACAAACAGACATGATGAGCGGAGCTAGACCAGGATTCAACAGATCTGAGGTTTTACAGATCAACATGGATGGAGAGCGTGGGATCTACTCGATCTGTGACTCCAGCTGTCTGTCAGTCCTGTAACATGCAAGAACGCAAACATATCTGGTGTACTTCAGCCATTCCTCTTTTCAGTCACAAAAACTACAGAGAAACAGAACAGACTGTTCTGGTTGTTCCGAGCTCTGGCAGGCTTCCTGACCTGGCTGTATCTTCCCTTTTCCTCTTCCCATCATCTCCACACAGACTTTCCTCCCTGTTTTTTCTCTCATCACTCCTCTTTTTACTCATACATGTTAGAAAGAACTAACGTAAAGAGGTTTGAAAGCAAACTGTAGAACCTCCCTGAGGTACAAATGATGAAGGTGTCTAGTTGATAATGTACTTTGGTGATGTACCGACTCCATGCTGCTCATCTATTGTGATCCATCTTCATTTTTGGCTTGTATGGGACATCAGGGACCATGTGCGAGGTAATGTACTGTGTGTTAGCTGATGACAGTGTGATGGGGTAGGCTTCTTCACCACACACAAGTCTGTTATGATTTTTTCCCTCAGTCTTTCAATCATACATTTGGATGTTAGCTTTCTTTTGTTTTTGTGTTTTTAAAACTTTGAAAGACCATATAGCGACACAGCAGGAGGCTATGGTGTCATGTTGCAACACAAATGTGCCATCTCATCCTGCTCGAGCTGTTTCACAGCTGCAGTGCACACAGGCAATCTCTGCAAACACCAGCCCCCGAGGAGTTCAGATGCTTGTTGGCAAAGGTTAGAAGAAAAAGGATAAGACTCGTGGCCACAAAGGGCACTAAGGTTATCTCAGTTTAAACACACAGACGCATCAGATTTGTGCAGCCGCAGCCTCCGGTTCAGGAAGTTTCTGCTCACTCAGCATTGTGTATCGCCTGAGGGCGAATGGTTCACTTCCTGTTAAGATTGGGTTGATCCTGACTGAGATGTTAGCTACAGAGGCAACAAAACGTACAGAACATGGACTTTAGACTGATCTGTGGGATCATTGTTGACATGCTTGGCATGTAAAGCAAATTATCTGCAGCTCTTGCCAACTTTATTAAACTTCAAATAGTTATGTTCATCCCTGAATACAAATAAAGCTCTTCAGAGCTGCCAACAGATTGTACTTTCTCTCTGATCCTTTCAGTGAACATTATCAAACACCGATACCACAATCATGACGTGTTAGACGGAAACAAACAAAAATAAATAAAACAGAACAAAAACAAAACTCGTCTAAATTCATCACACCTTGGCTCTATATCATTCCACCTGTAACAAAACACACACCTGGGAATGTGCACTTCTGCTTTTCAATAACACAGAAAGCTAAGATGACAGATGAGATAGATTCACGCTCCCGGAGGAAATTTGTAACAGGTGCATCCAGCCAGTGAGTTAATAAGAAAGAGCAGAGTAACTTCACGGCCCGCTGATTTACACACTGCTTTATTAACATCACCTCTCAGTCAAAACACAAATAAAAAGCAGTCCGTTACAGCGGTAACTGCACTCAGAGGAAATGCTTTCTTTCCTTTTTTTTTCAAGGCAATCAATCGGCAGAGATGAGAGTACAACAGATCGATGCACGGGCACCACACCGCAGGGATGCAACATGTGGAGGAAACTTAATGTGTGAAGGTGGGAGGAGCAGTCTCTGTGCCACGAGATGGATCATTACAACAGAAAAAAAAACGGGAACACATTTGAGCGGTTAGCTTGCAAAAGGTAGAAAATTAAAATAGTCATCTATGGATGCCTAAAGATAAGTGAACTGATAATCTTTCACTTGAGATCTGATTTTATGTTGACATCACAAACCGTTAGCAAACAGTGTTAGCTGCACGGGCAACATCTGGTCCATCATCAGAAATATAATCACTGCACTCAGAGGACAACTTGCACGATTCAGTCCTCCTGTTCTCATTAACTGCTCTAATGACACATATTAAATGTATGGGCAGTTAGCTGGATGGATGGATGGATGGATGGATGGATGGATGGATGGATAGATGGATGGATAGATGGATGGTAAATGAACAGATGTATTTATATAGTCAGTTTTTCTCATTTATTAATTTTTCTCAACTGTATGGACACGGATAAGGGCCACTGGGAAAAAAAAAACAAAAACAAAACAGGTATGTCCAATTTTTTATAACCTTTTTTCTGAGTCAGAATTCTGACTTTAGTCTCGGATTTTTTTTTTTTTCTCAGACTACTAAGATTGACTTGACCTGGCATTTCCTCCAGTTTTCCCCAGTGGCCCCAATCCTCTTCTGTACAACTGGCTCTAATTTCCTGTACACTCACATTATGCTTTGTTAGGACAGTGAGGCTGACGGCAGTAGGATTTTTTTTTTTTATTGGTACTGACATATTGAAAAGTAAAATGACTAAATAACTAATAAACTGATACACTGAATTGAAACATGTTGTCTATAGTCAGACAACTTCCTGTCAAATGTTTAGATGAGAAAAAAAAGTGTTTATGTATTTGCTGAAGAGGAAAAAAACCCTCACTGTTATTAGTGATTAAAAAGGACAAATAAATAAATGGGGGAAAAGAGGAAATCTGAAAATTAAAGCAGGGGTTAAAACGTGTGTTAAAATGTGTGTAAAGAAAAAGGATAGAGACACCTTATAGAGAGTGAAATGTCACCTTGGAAGGACAAATTGCGTGTGTGTGGGTGTGTGTGTGGGTGTGTGTGTGTGTCTACATGTGTGTATATGTGTGTGTGTGTGTGTGTGTGTGTGTGTGTGTGTGTGTGTGTGTGTGGGTGTGGGTGTGAGTGCGTGTGTGTGTGTGTGTCTGTACGTGTGTGTGTGTGAGAGAGAGAGAGACTTCACTTCACACTAGAGAGAAAACTTCAACCTCTAGAGACCAACAAACACACAAACCTGCACAAACAGCTGGATTAACCTTGACCTATGGAGCATGAGTCATCTGTAAGCAACTCACACACACCTGCACGCACACACACACAGCTGCATGCACACACACATTTATCCCCGGGTCAGCAGCAGGTGAAGGAGCCTGAACAGAAGATGAATGGCTGAATGAGTGTTGGTGTGTGTGTGTGTGTGTGTGTGTGTGTGTGTGTGTGTGTGTGTGTGTGTGTGTGTGTGTGTGTGTGTGTGTGTGTGTGTGTGTTTGGATGGACAGATAAATGGACAGTTGGTGTCCAAAGACAGATGAACGGATTCTCTTTCACCATCTCTGCCAGGCGTCATCCATCAGCTCGCTCCTCCACGCTGCATTTTTAATTACTCAGTGGGAAAACAAATCAGGCCAGGGCACCAGTCAGGCCGTGGTCAAGCAGGCTCCTCGTCAGAGAGCGTTGATAACTGAGGACGCTGGACTCAGGGAAGACAGAAAAGAGAAAAAAGGTGTCCTGACAGGAAGTGTCTGAAGAGATTTACTCTTATTTGACTGACTGAAGACCTCAGAGGACCTGATGTGACCTCAGATCCAGGGTTGAGGGGGTTTTATTTTACAGAGATAGAGGTGTCTATTTCAGATGTTCGGGAAACACCTTTCTGTGGTGGATTTTATAATCGTGCTGAAAATGCTCCTTTCAAAAACAACACCAGATCGTGAGATATTGCTGAGATAATGAGGTCATCATCAATGATGAAGGGTTCGACCTCAAACATCAAGATCTGCCCTATAGTTCTGCCCCAACATGCCTTTGGAGGACTGGCCAATCAGAGTGAAGGGGGTTTGGGGAATAGGGAGTTTTAGAGAGACAGCAGCTAAAACAAAGAGTTTCAGACAGAGGCTGAAATGAGAGTTTTTTATAACACAAAGGTGAGGGAAAAAAAGGAGAATTTCTGAGCTGTAAAGAGACTTTCTAACTAGCTGCATTTCCATTACATCTAGAATTGCACAAAATCTAAATATCTCAATATAAAATCAAAATGTAAACACTAAATTGCCTAAAACCTCTTAAATTTGAATGAAGTTTTTAATGCTCTTATTGTTTTTTTTTCTTTTTTTCTGAAGTTTCAATGTTAAAGTTTATCTCAAAAGTGCAATGGAAAAACCTTTTTGGCAAAAACACGTCATCGAATGCACCTTCCTCACCATTTTGACCACCATCCTTTCCCAGAAGTCCCTCCTTGTACATGTCCACTGACACACATATGGACTCTGGTGTTTATATTGTAGCAGCTCTGTTAGTTATGTGGTCATTGCATATGTTGGTGTTTCTGACCATCAGTAATCAGTAGGTAGGTATCAGGGAGACTGTGAGAGGGTCAAGGTGCAGCAGGAGGGAGGGAAACTGTCGTTAACTGAATCTCGTGGGACAAGATTTTACTCAAGGTGTGCTCAATTCTTTTTGTAATAAAACCAGGCAAAGTGCAGTTGTACTATATCCAAACTTTAGAAATATCACTTTGATTTTTAGAAAAAGTGTAATGGAAATGCATCTACTGACAAGCACCCAATGGACATTCCATTTTTTTTTTTAAGTATTTTATTTTGTAATGTTTTTTCATTGCAGAACTTTATTTTACAGACAACACAGACAATCAGGCTGCAGATAAAATTAGAGGTCTTGTAATAATGAATATATGATAAAATATGATACAATATATACAAAACTAATAATCATATTACATTCAGAACAAATATAAAAATGAAAAATGACAAAATAAATGGACCAATAATAAGGCGCAAAAAAACACATTTTAATTGTATCTTTTTGTGGGGTTGCTGCAAATTAATCTCTGAAGTATAGTAGTGAGTGTTCACTTTATTATTTAACATCAGTGGCTGAATAAAGATTTAATTCTACAATGAAATTACCAAAGTGAGGTAGGGACTTGGAAAACTGCATCCTGTGGATGTGAAATGTACCCATCAGAAGCACAAGATTTGTTATAAAGCATAGGGGTTAACCGTTACATCATATTTTTAAGATAATATCTTTGGATTATGGAGTGTCAAGTTTTATCGTAGATGAGTTTTTCCATGTTGAAATACAGACGACAATAGGCAAATGCAAAACGAATGTAAAATTGTCTCTGGCTTATTTGCACAAAAAGTGCATCTCTCATCCATTTCATCAATCTTGGAAATTAAATAAACATTGCGTGGAATTTTAAAATGAACCTCTCTAATATTATTTGAAATGCAGATTTGGAAGTGACATAACCATGATCTACGCCACCACTGGACATTCAATTTAAGAGATAATTTCATGGTAATGATGCCAATATGAGCAGAGTGACCAGCCTAAAACAGCGTCATCTAAGACTGAACAGTGGAGTTATGACAGGAGAAAATCAGAGATTTGAGTATTTTTAACCCACCCATTAGGACCTGTGATAGGTCATTGGCCTTGTACCTTACCCAAGTGCTAGATGTTTCTTTTTTTTACTTTTGGTTTGTTTTATTTTTTTTCTTTTGATCTTATTCTTGCTAAAAGCCAAAACAGGACAGGAGAAAATAAAAACAGAAAAATGGCGCACCATTATTGCTGCACAGTCAGCAATAAAATTTACGAAAACAAATTTACAGAAACTAATGACGCTTTAAGGAGAAAACCTCACCCATGACATTCTTAGTCAGCAATCTTGCAAACATTTTGTTTCACAGAACGCTCATTTTACCTGTCTGTAGATGCACAAAATCCATTATGATGTTTCTGTTCACTTAGGAAAGGAGATTTGTTCTGGTATCAATCCTCTGAATCCAAGAGCAACTGCATGAATAGCCTGAGAAGACGTTTAATGATAAGGCTCTTCAGGTGATAATGGCTCTGTATTTCACATTCAGACACTCTAATCTCTTGTGCATGGCTTTTCTGATGAATAATTCTTTCCTGGTGGCAAAGTGCAGCCGAGCTGAAAACCTAATTTTGCAAAATAGAGTGAGGTGTCATCTGCAAACACTCTTTTTAAATATGTCTGTATATCCTCGGTGCTCTGACCTTTGAGCTCCAGTATGAGGCTGTCTCTGTTGCACTCATCGTAAGCTGCTCTTGGATGTAAATGTCAGAGGAAATGTAATATGAAGGTGAAGTGAGGCCTTACTTCACACGCCTGTAGCATTTTAAGCGCTGCACTTTTCTTTGATGTAGCCTCCTAAGTGCCTGCATTAGTTTTCATTTTCCAGCAGAGAAACCAGGACACCTGTTCTTCACTGAGTCAGACGAGGCACATCAAAGGCTTCAATACGCTCTGAGAGGAACATATACCACCTCCATGTCCTCAGAAAACACTGATGGCGCAAATCATTGTACAGTGGAGAATTAGTATGGATGCTTATCTCAGAGTCTGCATGTGTCATCTGCTGCACATAAAGAAAGCTCATTTCAACTATCTAACTCAGCAGTCAATCCCACTGGGGTTTCACCTGAAGGTTATTCCTCAGGAAATAGAGGCTGACGAATCCAGAAGAGGTCAGGAAGCAGAGGTCGCGCTGCAGATCAAGCACTTCACTGACTTCTTCTTCTTCTCCTCTGCAGAACACTATTCGAGGGGGGATCGGAGGTTTTAGGTGGAACCAGGATTCCCAGAGTGAGGAGGCTCTCATCAGCGCTCACCCAGCAGGGTTAATCATCCCTCCTGGTGAAAGTAGCTGTAATGAAGCCTCTGGGATGAGTGGGTGAAACATCTTCTGCACAAAAAATACAGAAAATCTATCCATAAAGCCTACTCTGAGCACTGATGTGGACAGTGGGGCTGTAATGAGCTTGTTGGCCTGAATATAAGACAGGTTTTTCATCTTTAAAGTTCACCTGAGGAGTGGAATCATTTTATAATTTCTGCAAAGGCTCTCAAATGCCATCATTAGTTTCCAACAATCTTCATCAGAAAGTTCTCTCCAGCTCTGTTTCAGTATAAGTTCCTCTCAGTGTTGGATTTTCACTCTCCTGTCCAGTTTATCCCAAAACAGCTCCATAGGGTTTAAGTCTGCAGACTTAGACTGTGCTGGCGGTCTCTTCCATGTTTACACATGGACTATCTTCTTTTAATCTTCAAGTGGTTCTGGCTGACCCTGGATCCTTAAAACAGCCCTAGACCATTATGTGTCCTCCATGTTGATGTCAGACATGGCTAACTTAATTTGAAATGCCTTTTTGGTATACTACAGCAAAGGGATATGAATCAGAAGAAAAAAATCTGAACAGACTGCTGGGGAGGCTCAGTCCTGTGGAGGTGGAGACTGGCTGGGCTGGAGAGTGGTGGACGGGGTGTCGTCATCTATTTTCTTATGGACCTTTTTGCACTTTGTATGCACTTTCTTACTTTTGTTTCTTAAATGCTGCTGTGACTCCTGAATTTCCCCTCGGGGATAAATAAAGTATTTTCTATTCTATTCTATTCTATTCTATTCTATTCTATTCTATTCTATTCTAAATTCTAAAGTGCACATGAGTCCAAAGGGGGTTAAAGGGCACCCGAGAGCAAAAATGCGTGCTAAAATGCACTTTTGAGCCAAAGGGCTGCTAACATGCACTTTTGGTAACATAATGCACGTACACTCTTTAGGAAAAACACATGCTTTTTTATTCATACAGTTTTGTGCCAAAACAAGTGCTGAATTGCACTCATGAGCCAAAACGGGTATTGAAGTGTACTCTTTAGCAATAATGTGTGCTAAATCGCCTCTTCAGTGGTGAGAACTTGCTACATCTACTTTTTTTTGTGCCCCTGCCCTTTAAAAAGTCTGTGCACACCACTGGTTGACACACACAACCTGTTGAAAAAGGAGAAAAAAACTTTTGTAAAATCTCAAAGTTTGGGGAAACAAATACATTAATTGCATGAATTTCAGTTGAATAGAAGGAAATCTTTAGACACAAACAGAAACACTGAGGAGGTGTTTGCTGAGGCTCAGCGTTGAGCCTCTGGCTCACAAATCTTCCTCCTCGGCATCGTGACCTCACCTCTTCAACCTCCACAGACTGCGTTCGTCGATAATTGATTTGACCTTTTGTTTGAGCAATTAACCTCATCACCTCTCATTCAATGCTCATCGACCCTCCAACAAAACACCATCCAGTGAGGAAAACAATCAGAAATATGAATATTAATCTTTGTCCTGTGCGGAGCTGTGAGCTGCTGGAGGCTGAGTGGGTCTACTGTTTCAGTGAGGTATCCATTGGATGTAATTATGCACACATTGATTAGCTGCATTGACAGGCTTACATTAGCGACTGGAGTTGAATTATGGAGGTTAATTAATATGACTGGGTTTCAGCACATGCCAATATCTAATGATGTAGGACAGCCTGGCTGCGTGGAGGTGTAGCACTTGATTAGCCTCCCAGAAGAGAGTTATTTTACGGTCAGCATGCTCTCCAATTTCTCCGCAGAGCAGCTCTCCCTCTCCCCTCCCTGCACTCTCACATCTCCATCTCACTTCATTTTCTCTTCCATGTGTTGCAGCCTCTTTCCCGGCCTACCTCCGAGCTCCCTCCTCCCTCACTCTGTCATCACATGCTTAGATCCTGAAGTGCTGATCCCTCTTCCTTTAAAAGAGAGGCCCATGCTGCTCCAATTAGATGGACAATTTAATCTGATTTGAGGTGGGGACAGCGTGGCTTCCTGCTGAGATTGCACACTTTATCATTTAGGGAGCAGCAGAAGAGAAAAAAAGAACATATTTTCCTCTCCCCAGAGGCAGGGACATGCAGTTTTATGTATCATCTCATTTTAATTTCAGCAAACAGAGTTCAGGCTGTGTAAGGGAGATTGCTGCTGTCAGTCACCTCTAAGCTGGTGGAAGGAAGAAAAACAGAAAAATTAATATTCTCTCACATCCCTCTGATAGTGTTAGCATATTAGCATCCAGTCCACTGGTGCATATCCCAGCATGCACTGGGTGAAATGATGGCAGACAACAAATTAATCTGAATCTGATGTATCTGCTTTTAAAACCATCTCAAACTTTGATCTGCGACACAGGATGTGATTCACATTCGTCTGCTTCTCCGGCTCCTAAAAGCTGCTGAAATCAGACCACATTCATAAAGCAGAGAAGAAACCAGAGAGACCAGAGAGTTTAAACTCCACTTGGTGGCATCACCTGCTGGTTTCTCAGGCCTGTCATTGATGGACTCTGCCTACAGGCACACAGGTGGTTTTTAGGCGGCTTTTAGCTTCCGCGCTAACAGCTACGGTGTCTGTGTTAAGTCAGCTATGACTCTTCTGGCGTTGAACTCAAAACCTCCTGAAGCGTTGAAAAAAAGATTGCAAACCTTACAGCATGGGCCAGTAGAGAGATGAAGAGGACAGGATTAAAGCCACTATAATACTTTCTAAGGGGGTCAGGCAGGGAACAATTATACAACACTTCCTTGAATTGGAAAAGAAAAAAAAAATAAACCTCAGAAACTCTGACATTTGTCTCAGATGTATTCTTTTTAATAATTACACCTTTACTGAACTGAAATTTGTGCCACCAAAAACTGGATTTGAATTATCATATTGAATTTCAAAAGCATGATCTGAAAGTCCCTGTGAGGACTTTCTAAGTGATCTTCAAAAAGTCTTCCTTTTGGATATATGCCAGATCGTCATCCACAAAATTACAGCACCAACATAGGTGATTCCTAAATGCTACTACTTAGCTTCCTGATCGGGTCAAGCAGGACTGGATTCTCAAAGTCTCTATGACAACACCACGCAAGCTGGCATAGTTTAGTAGTGAGGAGAGAGATCTGTGTTTTCTGTGTTCTTCTCTGCTAAAAACAGTTTCTGTGATTAATTTTGTAGTGATGAGAGACTCTTGAGCCTAACTGTTAGAAAGAAAAAGGACAGGAGAGCAGAAGAAAGCTAAACAGTGATAGAACACGAGCTAAAGGCTAAAACACTGACTGACCAAAGGCTAAAACATGGGTCTATCAACAAAATGAAGAGTGAGGTTATGTTAGCTCTGCTTGGTGAGGTTGGAGTTGGTAGATGAGCACTGGTTGGACATAAACAGGATTCATTAACGGGACACGTTATAGACAAATCTCATGGCCCCAGGCTGTGGGTAGGGTAGCACTAAATATTCAAATTCAATTTCTAGTGTTACAAATCTCAGCTCATAATCTGAGATTAGAGCCAAAGATCATCTTAGATTTCAGATGATAAAATTCAGAGTTGTTATTTTTTCCAGTGAGCCTGAGATTCTGAGTTATGAAGAGGGGAAAAAAAGGATCAATTTAGAAACTGAATCAAAAAAAAAAAAAAAAAAAAAAAAAGCAAAAAAAAAAAAAAGCTGATTTTCTGTTTTTCTTTATCTTCTTCTCACTGTTGCTCAGAAACTTTACTTTTTCCTCAGTGGCTATGGACATGTTTCTTTCAGCCGTAGAATCAGCTTGAGAGTTTTTTTTCTTTTCTTTTTTGGTTAAAGGCTGTAGTAAGTGATTGAAATTTTGCAGTAAGTAAGAGAAGAAGGAAATTAGAAAGTTTTTGAAGGTTTGTGAAGTGATTGAAGTGACAAAAGGAAAGACGAAATGATTGGAGCCCCTCTGAAATCTATGTTTATTTCTGCTCTATGTGAAATAAAATGGGCAGTGAATAAAAATGCCAAGGTCATAAAGTAGATCAGACTGAGACCTGACAGGGAAAAGAAGGTCACTATTTTCAGTCAGTCGATGAAGGGATTCTGCTCAAGTTTGAGGACATTTTTGGCGGTTCACAAACGTAATACATTTGCATACACCTATATATATATATATATATATATATATATATATATATATGATGTTGTTTTTATTAGATCATGGTTGTGACAGTGTTTGGAAATGTTTTCTACATTATTCAGCACTTTCATGCACTTCATTTGGAACTCCTGGCACAGCTCTGTTCCTCTCTCCTCACACAGTTTGTTTCTCATTACAGAACACATCTCCTGAAATGAACATGGCTGCAGTTTAATAAGGAGTGTCATGTTTCTCTGCTTTATGGCAGTTAAAATCACACCCAGTGCCTTTAATATGGTCCAACCCATGGTGTAATCTCTGTAAAGATAATAGGGTACAAGCAGCAGATGAGAACATGGGCTGGGGGAGATGATGGCATTCAAAGATGTGTTTTTCCTTTCAATAGTAAGAGGAGAGAATCTGAATCCAATTTAATAGAACCTGTTTGGTGACATTCTCAAAGAATGATTGCCTTAGAGTTTATCAGTAGGAGCAGAGCCGCTGTATCATGGTATAAGAAATATTGCAGGCTTTGTGTCAGATGTCATATTGCATCATTAGCTGCTCTGCAGTTTCTACTCCAGTTTGCTCACTGTGAAGGAGAAACATAACCTGTGTCACTGAAGGTTGCATTCAGATGGTCGGGCCGCTGTAGATGAGCCCCGTTTCCAACAAGTGGTTCAGTTTGGTTTGTCTCAGTACAGCATGCATTTAGTGGCGTTTCTTTTGACTAAAACAGGGACAGGTCCTCAAATTACCGACCCCCACCATCCCACTCTTTGGAACCCTTATGTTGGGGTGCCAGTTGTACAGACCTGACCCAGAGGTGGAGCTAAAAACACTGCAGTCCATTGTTTGGTCGAAAGAATCATCACTTCCCCTCGCAACAGCGGTAAAAAAAAACAAACAAACAAACAAAAAAAACAACAACACATAACCCTGCCATGTTTACATTTTTGATCAACTTGAAGAAAACTCTTTTTTTGTTTGGAAATGGTGTCACCAAACAGTGAAACTAGTGTTGAACCCAAACTGTGTCACTTTTTTCTTTGTTGTTGGATTTTTTTTAAATTATTATTATTATTTTCATTTAACCTTTATTTAACCAGGAAGGTCCCATTGAGATTAAGAATCTCTTTTTCAAGGGAGTCCTGGTCAAGAGGCAGCAAAATTACACAGTACAATTATTGGTTGGGTACACTATGACCAGCTGCAATGCCATTACGCTATTATGTAGCTAACGTGGCTGTTGGCATCCAGGTCACACACCACCTACCAAGAAGGGCTCGATTGGCTGTGGCAAAAGCAAACAGGATCAGGTTTTACCGATGCAACCCGTACCAAACAGTACTGATCAGTGGCGATTGCTCTAAGACTGCAAGGGAAGCCTAGCTTCCCCTAAAATGTCCCCAAAAAAGGGGTGATATGTACTGCTGTGTGTACAGTTCATTGACAAAATATGTGCTAGAATTCCTTCATCTTTTGTTCAGAATCAGCTACCTATCACAGGTAACTGGCTCAACCTCCTTCTCATTCATCTCCGCAGTGTCTCAGTGCTTTAACACCGTCGGACGCTGGACGTCTTCTGACTTCAGCGGGGAAGCGTAGAGTGGGTTGTTCCACTGTGGAAACTGGACGGTCATTGGATAAACACTGGACTTTGTCCCGCCCATCGGACGCTAAGGGTCTCTGGGGGTCTATGAGGCAGTGGGCTGACCTGGACGCTGGGCTTCTGCATGATGATTGGATGATCTGTCTGAGGCCGAATCCCTCTTTGATTGACAGTGAAATGAGCCAGTCAGCGATCTTGAAGTATAACCCTCCACCCGGAGCATCTTCTGAGCTCTACACTTACCTGTTCTGGACTGATCCAGAGGCTTTATCAATCCCCAGCGAGTTAATTTTTCTTAAAAACGACGAGCGTTGTGTTTAAAGATTTTCTCTTTTTTTACCAGTAAGCAGCTACAGCTACAGCTGCGGAGCTTTCCCTCCTGTCACTCACACTTTCAGCCTGTCGTAGTCTCATGTAGCAGCTCCAGCTGCTAACAAGCTGACACAGAGGGTAGAATTTACGTTTAAATAAATAAACAAATTTATGATGTAGGCCGGAAAAAAATGAACTTCCCCTCCTTGACTAACCAGCAGCTGCCACTGGTACTAATCCATAACAAACTGCTTGGGAATGAGGCTTTAGATAGTCTGGTATCTTTACAGTCATGTGAAAGATCATTCAAACTCTGGTCCTCAGGTATACAGCAGAAATTGTGTCTCTGCTGTTTAAGTGGTGAGTAAACTGATAAAAGGGGATGGATTCAAGTTTTCTGGTCTAAATAAGTTTTCTTTGCCTTCTTCTTCTCCTGTTTTGGGACAATTCTACCACAAAGGAACAGTCAAAACTCTGTGATGCTGAACAAACGGTTTGGTGTCTTTGACTGAGTGCAGCGTGAAAATAAACCAAACCACATGAAAAGTGCAACAACAATGCTCTTTCACCCCAATAGAACAAAGTCTTCCTGGACTAATGCGTGATCAGGACCTATTGATCCGTCGTATGTTTACTGAAGTCCCCATCGATCCTGCGACTGCTGCACAGGAAAAAACTGTGATCGATCTCACACTTCTGAACCATGGCCTGGTTCTCTTATTGAAAAGACTATTGATACCAAAGTCAAAAAGGGCTTGAATAAAGGTTAATAAAGATAGATACATGTGGGATTTGAATATACAGTGCAAGATTTAAACATTAAATCCATGATTATGTCTGAGAATAAGCACAATTTGCAAACAGAGATGTTTTTTTTTTTTTTTATATACGCTCATGCCCTTCAATACTGGATGCATGGGTAGGTTGAAAGTTCAACAAGGACGTTTAAGAACCAAATAAGATGTAACTCTATAGATGTAGAGCTTATTTGGAAAAAGCAGAGTTGGTCCCCTCTAACTTTACTTTTCTCTGCCAGTCTCTTGGCACACTGGGAATGATTACACTGGAGAGAAATCCTCAGCCTAAACTGGCGTGTGAGGCCGCTTGCCACAGTGATAACCAGTAAACAGCTATGACAGCTCCAAGCAAGACAGAGCCTTAGGAAGAGATTTTAATCTCCCATGACGTGCTCTGTCCTCCCGGCTCACCTCAGTGTGTACGCTCAGAGACAAATCTCAGCCGCTCAGCGTAACCCCAGAGGAAAGCTTTATATAAGTCCTGCGCTTTGAGAGATCTCATCTTTTTAACTCTCTGCTAAGTGTGAGGATGGGGCAGCAGTTAAGGTGTCAGTCTTAGGTGGAATTTCCACCTGTCTGCTGTGATTTGTCTGAATCTTCCTGGCTGTAATGAGAAGGGTGGTGCAGAGTTGTTAGCAGCATTACTATCCTCCTCCTTTTCCTCTTCAACCTCCTCCTCCTCCCTGTGAGGAGCTCCTTTGAGGGAAGAGGAAAGCAGCACACTGTTTACCAGGTTTTCATTCTCATTACCTGCAGAAGTGAAGGTCAGGCTGCTAATACGCCGGGGCACAGTCAAACTAAGTACGAGGGGTCTGTCAAAAATAGTAAAACTAAAAAATAAAAGCAGCAGCCGTAATCTTTAATGCTGAGTTGCAGGCTCAGCAAATTAAATCTCAGCCCAAAAGCACTGGGGTGGAAAGGGTATGTTTTGAATAAAAACAGATTAAATATGAGCAGCATGTTGGTTAGGTAACCATCCCACATTTTGTTTTATGTTTTCAAAGATCAACTTCTGCATATTTATCTCCAAACTTTTAAAAGCCTTTTCAGCACTTTACACCAGTAAAAGAGGAGTTCTTCTCAGCGCTGAGAATGTTTCTGTATTTGCAGGAGATTTAGTAGACGTGTTCACGAGCTGACAGAATCATTTGTTCATTTGTCGGCTGCAAACTTGCAGTTATGAGAGGAACATATTTTCAGCCTGCAGCGAGAAACAGTTCTGATGTTAAACTTCAACAAAGAAAACATTCTTCCTCCTCTGCTGACGCTCTGATTGTCTTCTTAAATTCAGACACACTCCCTACTTTGGGTATAAGACATCTGAATGAAAGATGGGTGTTTCCTGATGCTTTGAATATTCTCTGGGGCACATTTTGCATTTTATACTGTAGCTGTCAAGAGCTACTTTAGTGCAAAAATTACAACATCTTTGTGTTTTGTTTTACAAGTGACCCATCTTTGTGACCCTTCAAGTACTTATCAGCATCACCTAAAAAAGTAGCAATCAAGGCTTCTCAGAACAGTGACTAAAGCGTTTCTAAATCACCTCTTAGACACTTTAAATGAGTATTAAACAAGCAAGCAAACAAAATAAAAGAATGACACAAAAACAGTAGATTAAACAACAAAAAAAAAATCTCTTTCTCTCTCTCTCTCTCTCTCTCTCTCTCTCTCTCTCTGTATAATATATATATATATATATATATATATATATATATATATATATATATATATATATATATATATATATATATACCTCTGGATGGTCTTCCATTTATAAAGACATGATAAATTCTACCTGGGTACTCTCAGCTAATAAAACATAATAAGGTTCCTTCTGAATCCCCTTTCCAGTCAATAAGACCTGGTTAGGCACTGGATGCCCCTCCATTGGATTAACTTGACAAAATTCTCTCCGGATGCTCTTCCGATTTACAAAACATATAAAGGTTTTATATGATTGACTCCCCGGGAAGGGTAAAACCTAATGACATCCACCCTGGGTGCATTTCCAGTGGGTCCAACCTGCTTAGGTACCACCTGGATGCCTTTCTGAATAATTAAACATAATACAACTCCTTTTGAATGCCCTTTCATTTGATACACTGCAAGATACTACAGGATGTCATTTTAGTGGAATATACAGAATACAGTTCTGGATGCCTTTCCACAAAATGAGAATTATCAAATTTCCCCTGGATGCTCATACAGTGGATTAAACATAATAAAGTTCCCTTTGATTGCTTTTATTGCAAGAGAAAACACAATAACATTCACCCTGGTCAGGTACCATTGGCATATTTTTTCTATGGAATAAAACAAATACAACCCCCACTAGTCAGTAAACCCAATAATATTATCAAGTAGCTACAACCTTGCTTGGTACTATCTGGATGCCCCTATGCTGGATAAAAATTCCCTCTGTTTTTTTTTTTTTTTCTTTTTTTTTTTCCTAGTGAATTTAACCCAGTGGGGTTTCATCTGAACTACTTTACTCAGGGAATAAACATAATAGTGTGGAGTGTGATTACTCTTCCATGGAATACAAACTGATGGGGTACCATATGGAGTCCCTTCCATCAGATTTTTTTTTTTTTTCAAGAAAGAAAAACATAGCAAGGTACCTACTGGGTGGCCTTTCAGGTAAATATACACAATGATACTCTAGCAACAAAGCTCTTCAGATAAAATTTAGGTGCCATGTAAGTACCCTTTCAGCATACCTTCCATTGGTTTAAACATCAAACAGTTTAAAGTGTAAGTTCTGCTTCATTGGCATCAATCAGTTTATATTTTGTTTAGTATTGGCATTTCTCTTGTGGGACTTACTGAGTATTCCATTTTTCACACTGCCTTCAAAAGTAAAGAAAGAAAAGAAAACAACAATCTATGGCAAACATCATTTCAGCATTTCAACTGCAAACTAACTCACTGATCATTTTCCCTTGACCTGATACCTGTTAGTTCTGAGCAGCTGCTAGTTTGAGTGAAATGTGTCAAGCTAGCTCTCACTTTCCACTGAAAGTGAAACTCAACAAGAACCATGAGAGTGAAATTTTAGAGTCAGCAAATAAACTAGATGAAACGACATCTCCACAGTAAGCCTGAGTACCTGACAGTGAAAAGTGACACCGCTACAAGGAGCCACTCCACTCATATTTTAGGCGGATGATCTCATCCCAGCAGGTCGACTCACTGCGGCGTACAAATGTCAGAGCTGCTGACAGCTCGACTGTCTTCAAATCTATCTGTCGTTCCCTGTTTCTGTCCGTCTGTCAGTAGAAAGGTCAGCAGCTCAGGAGGCACACGGGCTGATCTCTTCATCACAGAGTTCCAGCACTGATATCATCTGCAAATATGTCTCCGCTCTGCAGAGTCCTGACCTCCTCCTGCAGCCCTGCACTGTTTGTCACTCAACGTGAGGAAGTGGAGTCGACTTCATCTTTCCAAAGGTGCCACATCAACTCTACCAGCATAAATATCACGCTCTGATGAATGTGAGATGCTCAGTACTGATTGGAAAGTGTGACACACTGGACAAGGGGGTTGGGAGTCTCTACCAGCCAATGAGCTGCATTTTAAAGCTGAATAAGCTTTATTTCTTAGTGGGTGGGGTGTAAGCTGGACACTGATGGCCATGGTAGTTACGTAATAACATGACAGCAGCGCAGCAAAGTGTACCCTGTAAATAAATCCAACGAACAACACAGTAAAAAGGAGCAACCATGGAAGACATCCAGCAATTCTTTGTGAGTGGCATGTGGCTCTTTGTTACTTTGTTTCAAGCTTCTAGCCTTCTAGCTCCACCTTCTTGAGTTTGTCTGGCCCCCCAACAGAGGGGTATCAAAAAATTGGGACAGTATGGGTCAGTAATTTGGGGACCTGTCCCAGTTTTAGCCAAAGGAAACACAACAAAATGTGTGCCATACCAAACTGAACCACTTGATGGAAACAGGGCTTTTGAAACTCTTCACCAATAATAGGGACAAGAGTTAGCCAAAAAAAAACAAAAAAAAAAAAAAAAAAAAAAACAATACCCCCTTTTCAAAAGGATCTGCGTCACTGTCACATCTGTGTCTAATGTCTGCCAGATGCCATAACATACCTTCAGGGGTCTAAAAGAGTCCACATCTTGTGAAGGTCAGAGTTATCATGACATTATTTGACATTATTTGTGTCTCTAGTTTCTGAGTGTGGTTACAGGATTGATGTATGGTCAATTATAAAACACAACAATGAACAAAAACACAAAACTATAAGTTAGAAATGTGTGAGAAAGTGTTAAAGTAATACTTTCCTGCAAGTAAAGCTATCCTACAAACAGCTAAGACACCTGAAGTTTTACAGCTGCCTTACAGCCTCTGCACACCGCACTGTGCAATTTGTCCCTCTCTGCTGCTTTTAGACGTACACACTGTGTGTTAAAGAAACTCCGCCTTCTGTGAATCTAAAAGAAACGCCCATGCACTTCAATAAAAACAGCTTCCCATAATGTATTCTTGTAGCGCTTTGATGGCAGATTAAGAATAATGTTAAACAGAATTAAAACCGGGTCTCTTCCCTATTATCTGAAGAAATGATTCCCGGGGTTAAAGTAGCGTGTAATAGGAAACATGAAATTGAAAGAAAATGGACACTTTAATAACATGACACTGGCGTTATGGAGGTGGGAAAAGCAGGAGCTTGGAGGAGGAATCATTATTTATTAAATGTCTGTGGCACAGCAAAAATTCCCTCTCCTCTGGCGGAGGATGAATATGAATGAAGGTAAATCACAATGATGGACACACACCTCTACAGACACACACACACACACAAACACACACACACACACACACACACACACACACACACACACACACACACACACACACACACACACACGCACACACACACACACACACACACACACACACACACACGTACACAGGTGTCTATTAAAAACAGGTAAACACACAATAACAACACTGAAATACAGCAGGAATAAAACCAACACGTCTCTAAAAGAGAAACTGCAGCTCTTAAAACACACACTGACGGAGTTGCTGTAAAATGTTAGTGTGTGAAATAATTTATGACGCAGTAAAGCAATACACCTGTGTGAAACACTGCTCGTACATGTCTGTGTGTTGGGGTGCATAGACCATGTGCTGGGCAGCTGATAAGACCTGTCCCAAGCTACTGTTGGTTACTGGCATGTGTGTGTATGTGTGTGTTTTCAGAGCGTCCTCTGTTGTCCAATCATTCACTCAAACAGAAGGTGAAGAGACGATGGCTTCCTGAGCCAGACTTTTATAGCCTCATGGAAACCTCGTTTTTCTTCATCCTCCTCACCATTCCTTCACTTTAGCTCCAAACACTCCTAGAGCACACTCACTGCAGATGTATTTCCTGGTTTCTATGATCAACTTGTTTCAGGAGCTTAGCTCAACTGGGCCAGAACCTGGCGTAGGACTCTGATCATCCCTGAAAGACCATGCCATCCAGGAAGCAGGAAAGTTGCTTGTTTGCACTCTTGTCAGTGTGGAGGGAAATCACAGCTCCATAGGATTGGGTATGTCACAGGCCACAGGCTAAACTCACAGCACATGCTCAAACGAAATATTTAAATCATCAGCTTAACATTTGGAATTCTTGGATTAAAGACCTTTCACTGAGCATTTACAACAACTTACAGAAAAGAGTCAAACATCCCATTACTGCCATTATACCCTCATTACAGACTGATGAAATCAAAACTCAACTGTCGCTCAGGTGTCTCTTGATAAAAGATGATCAGTGTTAAGTTTCTGCAGTGCTAAGTGCTGCATACACATCAGCAAACTCTGCCTCTGACCAAGAAAAATGTTTTCCATAAGGTGGCAATATAGGGGAAATATGTGAGGGTGTTTTTATGGAAGAATCAGGATCTGGATTTGATCAGGATTGTCTTTCAAACTTAGACTGTTGTGATGTAAAAACAAAGCAGAAGTCGAAAAAAATGGAAATATAGGAAGGAATGGAATGAAGTAAGGAATGGAGGGGTAGAAAGGAAAATGGATAAAGGAAGGAAGGGAGACAGAAGGAAGGAAATAAGGAGGGAAGGAAAACATGAGGGAAAGGAAAGAGGGGCAGAAGGGAGAGAAAAAAGAAAGAAAAGGAAGACAAAAAGAAAGGGAAGGAAGGAAGACACAAAGGGAATGAAGGAAGGGAGGAGAAGGGGGAAGGAAAAAAGAACAATGAAGAGTATAGGGTGAAAGAATTGAAGAAAGGAAGGAAGGGCAGAAAGTAAAGGGTGGAGGAAAGGAAGAATGGACCAAAGAAGGGAAGGAAGGAAAAAGGGTAAGAAGGAAGTAAAGGAAGTAAAGGAAGTAAAGGGTGGAGGAAAAGAAGGGAAGGGAGGACGTAAGCAAGGAAGGAAGGAAGGAAAAGGAGTAAGGGTTGAAAGAAAAGAAGAATGGAAGGGAGGGTAGGAAGTAAAGGGTCAAAGAAAGGAAGGCTTATGTAAAAGAAGGGAAGGAAGGTAGGAAGGAATTTAAAAAAGCAAAGGGTGGAGGAAAAGAAGGGAAGGCAGGAAGGAAGGAGGGAAGGAAGAGAAATATTTTTTAACTCTTGTATTTGCACTTTCTGAGAAATCCAATCATTTCAAGAAATCAGCAGTAAGAGTTGTTGAGTTTCAGAATACACAGAGCTAGAGTTTTAATCAAGTAGCCCTTGCACAGTCCAGCTGGCGTTTGAGACTTCCCTAGTTAGACTTTGGTTTGTTTTGTGACTTTGGAAAAAAATGTAAGTGTTCACATAATTCAGAATATGATTAATTTCAGTGACATAATTAATACATTGTTTGATTAAAGCTGGGGTGGTATGATTGTGATGGACTTATAGGGACCAAATTGTCCCATTTCTAGCCAATCAGACCTGGAAGAGACAAATAAGTTGATGGAATAAGCCAGAAAATTAAATAAAGCTGCACAGATGACAGAAGAAGTCATCCATTGTCCTTTCTTCTCAAATTGTCCCAACCTGTCCATCTTTCAGCTCTCAGTCTACAGATTGAAAAGAAAATGGAAGCTCCTCTCTCCTCCTTTCCCTCCCCTCATTTGAGTTCCCCCTCTCTTTCTCCCTCCATCTTCTTCTCTCCTTGGACCGTCTCTCAGACAGAAGAGTCACAAACCACATTAACCTTTAAGAGCGTAAAATCAATGTCCTGTTGTTAATTTGTGCTAATTTGCTTCCACTTAGTTTTACAGCACCCGTCTTCTTACCCAGACTGAATCTGAAAAGCGTCTGTGAGCAGGTCATGAGAACATATGGCAGTTTTTCCGCCTGCATGCCTCCAGACGTTTAGCATGCTCAGTGGTCGGTGTTTTCAGCGCCCCCTGGGGTCAGATCAGCAGTGGAGCATAACCTGAAGGTTAAGACGACACTTTCTCTTCAGAAACTTTAGAAGTTTTTTTTAACTCTGACGGTCCTGATGGCTTCCAACATTACTGGCATGACAAGGAGATCCCACTGGAGATTTTGTCTTTGGGGCACAGTGGAGGGGCTGCCATCATGATCCTGGGGGTTTTTTCCTTCAATGGAACGATAGAGCTTTAGGTTGTGCAGGGCATCACAGGAATGGCATGCTATGTAGAGATGTCAAAGGGGGCGTCCTTCTTGACTGAGGGCCGTAACCTGTGTGGCAATGACTGGGACGAACACTGCAGTTCACAACGTCCACTGGACTTCTTCCAGAGGAATAAAGTCACTCTTTGGGAGCATCCTGGGTGCTCCCCTGATCTGACATTTGAGGATGCATTGAAACTTCTTACACTTTAGATCATCTGATGAACAGCCTATATATATATATATATATATATATATATATATATATATATATATATATATATATATATATATATATATATATATATATATAATAATTGTTTTCAATAAATTGCTTGCTCAGTTTTTTTTTTTTTTTTCTGACTTCCATTTCTTCCTTCTGCATTTTGAAGCTCTACAAGATACAAATTCTTCAATTTTTCATCTAGTCTTAAAATTTTGATCAGGTGAATATCACCTAGTCCTTAACAGAACAAATGACCTTCAAACTTAACCCTGCAGTTAAGCCACAAACTAACCCTAACCCATTCTTGTCACGGAGGTATTCCGTGATCTGTGTAAGCACATGCATCCACCTGCAATCCAGCTCTGGTGCAACTAACAACTAGCGGCCCATTCTATTTTAACTGTTTTTTAGGTAGATAGTTTGCAAAGTCTTGAGACAACATTGCCAAAAACTAGAAACTCATACATGATACAGAGAGACCTCTGCAAGCCGCATTTGGTGAGTTTACAAGTTGGAATAAAAACAAAATAATATCACCACAGAAATAAAACTGTAGATCTGACTGGAGTTCATATCAGACTGAAGGTTGTGTGTTTGTCTCATATTTTCCCCTTCAACAGCTCCACATACAGAGGCTAGAGTCCTTGTTGCAGCTGTCACTGGTTGTCAACCACGGCTGTCTGCATTTCCTGTCTGCCCTCAGCTGTCCAATCAAATGGAAGCAAAAATTACTTCCAATTGGTATTCTGTCTGCAGATTTGTTGTATGTGCATGCCCCCTATTCTTACAAAGAACATTCAAGTACCCTTTTTTTTAAAAAACAAGGGTTTGTTTGTTTATTTGTTTTTCCGAAGCAAATGGTTGTGGGTAGAACTTCTGCCCTTCAAGAAGAACCCGTTTGGAATCCTTACTTCTGAAAGTGTATCACACTGCTTTTATGTTAAAATACTGAGTGTATGACGGTCATCTTAAGCATGACAACACAAGAACAGTTCAAATATCATCAGATGATACTCATTGAACCATTCTCTGTATTTGACTCTGTACAGTGCATTCTCCTCAGCTGAGCTGACTGACAGGTGACCATCTAACCGTCCAAATGCAAATGTTTGTGCATGATTTCCCCCTCTCAAGTGTATTCAGAGAGCCAGTGCTGAGTCTGTGTGTGCATGTGTGTTCAGAGTTCCTACTTGAAAACCAGCAGAGGACTTGGCCCTCTTGTTGTTGCAGCATCTCATGAAGATAAATCAGAGCCACACTGTGTTCTGAGCCCAGTCCTGAAATCCATAATGGATCAGAATCACAGAGGGTTCAGAAACTGTGTCTGCATGCTCATATTCTCCTCCTCTGCCAGACAGACCTCCTCAGGGGGGACAGATGCATTATGGATGGCACCATGTGACCACCAGCAGTCAGGAGCGGTCTTTAGGTCCACGTCGGCTCATTGCAGAGGGTCAAGGATCTCCACTGGGCTTGGCTGAATTCATGATGGGAGTGTGGGGTGTGAATAAGTCCTCTTTTATCTTTGATTTTGTGTCTTTGTGACTTTGTTCACAACATCATCAGTTTGATGACTGAATGATTTTATGTGCTGTAGTTTAGCACTGAAACCCTTGGCTCTTATGTAACTGTTATTCCCTTTAATAATCACCATTACTGCTTCGTTAGAAATCCAATCTCATCAAATCTGAAATTCTGCTCTGCTCTTTATGCCAATTTGGCCATCATGTCTTTGATTGCCCGACTGAAATCATGTTATTTTTCCACTTAGTCCAAACAACCAGGAGGGCCAGGTCTCTGGTGGCCAGTTATGGCTGAGCATCAGCTCACTTAACTGGTGCTGGAGGACCAAATGTGTCCTGGCTTCTCCACAAATAAAGCTTTTAATTCTGCCTTTTTATGGTTTGAGTGGTGGAAATAAAAACATAGAAGTTGTGGGAAGCAGAAAGTGGGGATTCATTTATTGTCCAATAGTTCCAGCTCCTGTTTAAAATGGAAATGTTTTTATTATTCTGTTTAATATGACTTGCTTTAAAAACTGCAGAACTTTTAAAATCTACCAATGATCTTGCACCAAGGGCAGCTGGGTACAGCATCATGTTCTCTCTCTTATTCGTCATGTCTAATCAAGTAATTGAAAGTCCATTTCCATGTTTGACCTCTGAGTAATCCTCGGACAATCAGGTCAGGACATCCTCTGGGTTTGTCTCCTCACACACGTGGCACACAGAAGAAGTCTGTCCATGTGAGATGCATGCTGAGCAACTGGAACCCCTCTCTCCTGTACATTGGATGATGATAGGAGTCTGGATGAAATGTGCAGAGGAATCCTTCGAAGTATCTATTCATTTTGGTTTCCATGCAACGTGCACAGGGATGTATTTGCATTTCAAACATGTTCTTTAAAAAAACAAAACAACACAAAACAAAAAACAAAAAAAAGAAAAAGAACATAAAAAACCAATGAAACAGGCCTGACTTAAGTGAAACCTGGCTCCCTACTCCACGAACCCCCTTTCCTCTGGTCAGCCAGTCCTCTGAAAGCCTTTCAGGAGCTATGAGCAGACCTCAGTTTCTGAAGCCCACCTCTCCATTGTGTCATGAACCAGTTAAGCCCCGTTTTTGTCAAGCGGCTCAGTTTGTCCGTCTCAGCATGGCATGGATTTATGGCATATCCACCCCAAATAACCTAGACAAGCTGTCCCACTTTTTGGGACCCTTCTGTAGGAAGGCCAGACTAAACTGATCCAATCCCAGAAGATGGAGCTACAACACTGCATTCTGTCGACTGGTCAAAAGAATTGTCACTTACCCTGTGACAGTGGCTATATTTCTCCCCACGGCACAGCGTTCTCTGGAACAAAGCTTGATTGTGCTTTATAGCAAAGAGCCACATGCTGCTTACCAAGAAGACAAATTGCTGGATGTGTCCCATCCTTGCCCTTTTTTTACATGAGCGCATTTTTCTTGTTCATTGGATTTATAAGAGTGAAATGTCCATAACCAGTAACAAGTCTTAACAGACAGTGATACATTGTGTCCGATAACTGTAAACATTTGGAAAATATTCAGCACATCTTCATGATGGAACAAATAAGAAAAAATTAAACAAAAATTTTCCTTGCCCTGGGGGAAAATCAGGATTCCGTTCTGCAATAAAATCCCAACTTCACCTTAAGTTTATGGGCCAAATTGGCAACATGCGGTTCAAAAGACAGATCACACTCAAGAATTAATCCCAAGTACTTAAAGGGGACATAACATGCTTGTTTCTCCTTTTCACTATGCCAGACTAGGATGCCTGTAAAGCATTTCTGCCCTCAGTACAAGTCATTTAGTTCCTTCATTGCCCCACAATAGCGTTCCCAATATCCTCAGCTTAGGCCATTCTGAAAATCTCGTTGAAACGCTCCGTTTAGAGAATGACCTCCAGTAATCTTGCAACGTCACAGCCCTTTGTGCTCCGATTGGTCACTTCTATCAGAGGGGCAGAGGGGGTAAAGCCAGGGGGTGGTTTTTGCAGTATTTACAAAATCGCCATATTGGATGGGGCAGACCGAGTGAGTTTGCTGTTTGCCAAAACTTCACATCTCAAAGGCAGGCATCAAATCTCATTCTAGGATATCAGAAAAAATACAATATCTTGTTTTTTGAAAATTCAGGGGGTGTAAGGTCTTGTTTTCAAATTTATTATATTATATGTAAGTATTAAATCAGGCATCAGCATGACATGTCCCCTTTAAAGCTTTGATAAGCTTGACTTCAAGTTAAAAACAGTGGGGCGGTTGTTGCTTCTCCACTTGGATGGAAAAAAGTACTTTAATGAGTTTAATTTTATCAGTGTTTATGACCAAACTTAGTTCCCTAAAACAAGACTGGAAAACTTTAAAAGCTGACTGCAGAAACTCAAAAGCTTGTGCAACAAGAGATGATAGTGTCAACAGTATATAAGTGTTACATGGTATTTGACAGATTTCACATGTTGTTGATATAGATGGGAAATAAGATTGGTCCCAGGGCACTGGGACACTTCTTAAGAGATTTCTGAAAGGGGAGAGGTGGAAACTGGAAGCCAGTTTAGAAATTGTCTCCCTGGCTCTCCAGTGGTACAATGACTAAAACACTCTTCGGCACCTCACCCCAGGAAGTAGATTGGATATAAAGTGTGAAATCTGTGTCCTGTCTGTCATGATTTGACTTCAAACATTATAGATCTTAAAAGTGTGAATGATTTGGGCTCCGTGCATCAGAAAGTACAGATGCTGAAAGTTCATCATAAACAAAACAAGCACAAACTGCAGGAGCTTTATGGAAATGCATGTGAAGGCATCATGGTCTCATGCTCCTTGTATCTGACATCCTCATGGAGCAGATAGCAGGGCTGTGTAATTCTTGGTGCTAAAAGCAGCTGCAGTCTTCTCTCTGTGAGCTGTGATGGGACCGTACATTGTGTTGTGACTGAAAATCTGCCTCCAGAACTTACGCTGATGTTTTCCTCTGAAAGGCACCCATTTCTTTGTGACAATGACAACCTGGGTATATTATTTGGGACGTTTTAAATTTGCAGGCATTGCTCTAAATGTCTGAACATTAGACAGTGATCAGTCTTTGGTGTTTGACGATTTAAATGTTTACCCGAGCAGATATAATTTTATGTACCAAATGTGAATTCATCACTGTCTCTTCCCTTTTCTCCTCTGTTTCCTATTTCTTAGCACTTCCTCCCCTCCATACCTCTCTACCTCCCACCTTGCTTCCCTTCTCCCCCCTTCCTCTCTTTCCTGTCTTTCCCATTACGACTTCTGTCTCTCCTCGTCTAATAGTCGAGTATCTGCCTGTGACGCTGATGAGGCCCATTAGCACGAGTGAGCTGCAACAAAGGAGGATCAGAGCTGTGCAGTGTAATGTGATGAGCTTCCTCTCTCTTATCAATTCCAGGAAACATTAAAAGAGTACGGCAGGAAAAACTCTCATTTCATACAGCCATAATTAAATGACACAGACGGGTTGATAGTCCCTGGACCATTGTGAATCCAAATTACGCCAAGTAATGAAGAAAAGTGCTTTAAACCTGAGGTAAGAAGCCAGGGAGGCTCTGGAATCAGCCTCTGCAGCGTTTTGCATGTTGTGTTTGACGTTTAGGTGTAAATTTATCTTTAAGAAGGGAAAAATAACAAGCACGGTCATTTCAGCTTTAATTAACACCTGCTTTGAAGTTCCCGTGAGAGGCTTTCTCAGAGCAGTGCAGCAAAGTCCTCCTGTCTGAATACATTTGGACATATATATATCAGTCATGCATGTAATATATTCTCACAGACCTGTAGAGCCTCTCTCACATCGCTGTTCACACACGAGCTTATTCATGGTTGAGCTACAGCTAGAATGGTGAGCTGTGAAGGTGTGCTTTATGGGAACATGAGGTTAAATCCAGAGGAACGAGAATGAAAGACTTTCCCTGCACGATGCAACAAAAAAGGAAAAAAATGCCTTATGCTTTATTTCATTGCCAAATGAATCATTATTGAAGCCTGACTGTTAGAAATTAACATCCTTGCACCAAATTTGCAGCAACCAGTCAAGAACTCTGGTAGTTTCATCTTATATTAAACAACAGCAATTTCTTGTTGCTTTTCTTTTTGCAAGAGGCAGAGCTGTAGACTTAGAGTGGGAGCAGTTCACACAAAGGTTATGGGATCAGCTCCTGGTCAAATGTAACAGGTCAAAGTACCTCATGGAGGTCAAAGAGGCTCAGTCTGGTGGGAATTGGCTTTGGATCTGGTATGAATAAAGTCTAAACATTAAGACTGGTATCTGGAGAGGTTCCCAGCTCACTTCTTGCTGCTGAGGACACCTGGGTTCAGCCCACTCACTCCGAGGACGCGGTCAAACCACTGGCAAACCATGCCGTGCTTAAGCACGCTTCAGCCCTAAAGCATGTTTCAATTGGCCAGAGTGACCGCAACCGTGCTGTGCTTGAGCACAATTCACTTCTCTGCTTTGGTATGCTTCAGAGAGGTGGGCTTCGGCACGGTTTACTTCATGCATTAGCACAAGCACACGGACAGCGCATGTCATGATGTATGATCACCGTGAGCACATCTCTCGACAATCATTTTAAACAGTAGTGGGGTGTTTGAGGGCTGTGATGGGCCAAAACGACTCACCACAAGTCCAAAACTCGTAGAAAGTTGTAGCAGTGCTCTCTGTGTCTCATTGTGCTGCTTCATGTAAACAGATGCTTCACATTGACATAGGCGAGCCATGCACGTGTGTGATACCCGCTAAAGTCTAGTCCATAATGGAGTAGTGTGACCACTGGCCATACTTCCCAGCGGGGGAATGGCACTGCGGGGGGCATTCGTGCTTAAGCATGGCACGATTTGGATCACCAGTGTGGCTACGCCCTAAAGCCCTGTTTCCATCAAGTGGTTCAGTTTGTTTTGTCTCAGTAAGGCACACATTTTGTGGCATTTCCTTTGACTAAAACCGGGACAGGTCCTCAAATGACAGACCCCTACCATCCCACTTTTTGGTACCCTTCTGTTGGGGTCCCGGACATACTGAGCAGACCCCTGTAGGTGAAGCTAGAAACACTGCAGTCCATTGATTGGTTCAAAGTCTGTGTGATGGTGTTAATAAAGAAACAAAGAGCCCCATACTGATCACAAAGAAGGCACAGTGCAAAAAAAATAAGATAAAATAAAACTGAAACCTTATCAAGTGTTCTGTCTTATTTTCAGTAGAAAATATCTTTTTAGACTTAATATGAGACACATTCATCAAAAATGTCTTGTTTCAAGTTATATCAAGACAAAAATGAGGTCTGAATTACTTCTAACAAGTAAAAAAAAAATCTGCCAGTGGAACAAGAGAAAAGTTACTTGTATTAAGACATTATTCTTGTTTGAAGCAATTTTTTCTTGTTTTACTGGCAGATTTTTTTTTTAGTTTTGTGTGGGAATTTTGACATGTTTGTCAACAACTAAGCCATGACATTTGTGCCCCCCCCCCCCTGTATGTGTATTGAGTCACTTTTATTGTTTTATTGTGCAAAAACAAACAGAGAGCGTAGCTAATTAAGCACAAAAGGGATTGGCCACTGCAGCATGACCAAACCATGGAGTCGACTCTCCAGGCTTTTTACCAGATAGAAACGTCAGGTCAAACCACACTCAGGTGGACCTGTCATCTGCTTACACTGTGTTGCAGGAATTTAAATTCTGCTCTTGGATAAAAAAAAAAAAGAATTATCTTCTCTTTTCTTCTTCTCAAGCCTCCAGTGAGTCATTTGGGCTTCTGATATCTGGTTTTGGAAACCAGATTTTACCATCATGGGTCAAAGGTGCAGACCTGCATTGCTTGGGCTCTTCATCTGATGTTAAATCACTGTTGCAGCAACTTGTAAAGCCTACCACGCCTGTCAAGAGACTGCATGCACGAATAACAGTGCTATGATCCAAAGTCAGAAATATGACTACCAGTTATAAAAATATGATTTCTTTTTTCTGCAGAAACTACAGCATGTGATGTTTGGAGTAAAACTTCTGAAAAGAAGAAGCAACCAAATGTTTTTTTTTTGTGTTGTAGTGCAGTTATAACCCATGCACATCCTCACAAATACATATTTACTCTCCCACACAGAACAGTGCTCACATCACTGAGCTATTGTTTGAGTATTTGTTTGAAATCTTGTTGAAAGAGCAAATTGAAAGAGAGCAGGACTAAAGCCAAAGAGCCAGAGGAGAAAAACACAGCGTCAGTTCTCTGGGTGGAACAGATGAACAGACACTTTGAGAGAAGCCCAGCACTCCCTTGGTACAAAAGCACATCCAGCCTCCAAATCCATCCTCATTAGTTTCCCATGATGAGTTTAATGAGCACCTCGTTGGGAAGGTTTGGCTTGGCCCGCAGTCCTCTGGGTCCTCTGGCATCACAGGCCCCGGAGCCCCACAGATAGCAAAAGCTGATGAAGCGACATCCATCATCAAACAGAGGCAAGAGGAGACGGTGAAGGAGGGACGGGAATAGGGAAACAAAATGTAGATAGAGAGGAAAAAAGTGAAAATGGAAGAGAAGAAAAGCAGATGGAGCTGAGAGAAAACCTCCCAGTGGATGGGGTGGAGGAGAGAGCTCATGATTAGCAAAGCTGCATCCATCATCCTGCAGAGGAGAAAGAAGGTGAGGAAGAAAAGGAGAAACAGCTGGACTGACACACACAGCGAGGGGAGAAATCACATTTTCATGACAGAATGCAATAAACCCTGTGCAAAGATTATGATGTAACACGGCGCCTGGCAGACAGTGATGGACGAGAAAACAACGCAGAACCAAAGTGGCAAATGTTTGCTTACTAAATGTGCAAAAACAGAGCACGCTCCACTTTCAGCTCCCTGTAAATATTTTTTAGGAGCCAGCTTGTGTAGTAAATATTGATCGGCTGTGTCAGCTGAACAGGACTCGCTCCACATACAGAACTAATGTCCCGGTGTCAGTTATTGGAAATGTATCAGCTACAGTGAAAAATGGGCATCCAGTAGGAGCATTTTTATCCATCTTTCAGTCTCTGCAGATCCAACTTACAGCAGGTTACACAAGGCAACTCAAACACCCAGAACACCCTGTTCTCCTCCTTGCAATCCATGGCACTCAAAACACTTCCAATCCTTTTAATATGTTCAGAGCGGTTTTCAGTCTGAACACTAAGTCGTGAGTTGAGGGATTATTTATGTGCATTTTCAACAGCTAAACACAACCAGCAAATTTACAGCTTGACAGAAACATCTGGAAGCCAACGGTTTGTTTCAGTGCTCATAAAACTACTGAAACACAACTAACTGAGTCCTGCTTCCAGCTTAGGCTTACAAAGCCAAGTCATGTGACCAGCTGCAGAGCCAACAAGGCTCCCACACTGAGATGACATAACACAATTCTACGTCTCTTTGTTCAAGAGAAATTTTGAAACATGACAACACGCAAACTTTGTCAGTTTGTACCGTAGTTTAGTAGACGGCCATATCTAGCGACCAGGTGCTCTGAGACATTTCTATAACCTGTTACTTTAGTGAATCCTGGTCATGTGATACCAGTGCTCATCTGCCAACTCCAATCTCACCGAGCAGAGCTAACATATCCTCACTCTCCATTTTATTGATAGACTGTCAAGGTTGAACAGACCACTGCAGAATAATTGTTGCATATGGGTTGAAATGTATTGACTTTGTGTTAGCCTGTGTTTTGTCTTTAACCCATGTTTTAGCCTTTAACCCATGTTTTAGCCTTTGGCCAGCATTTTAGACTTTGGATGTGTTTAGACTCTAGCCCGTGCTTTAGCCTTTAGCCAGGTTAGCATTTAGACTGTTTTAACCTACAGCCTGTGTTTGGTCTTTAACCAGCGTTTTAGCCTTAGCATTGAGCTAGCTGATTATGGCTTTACTATATCTGGCTGCCTGCTGTGTGATTACACTAAAAATAGTGCATTTTAAGGGGATGGTGTAGTACCAGAGAGAGACAATAACAAGGAAAGAAAAATCAAAGTAACCAACAGTTTTATGTTGTTGAGAAGCTCTAAATGTCAGTTTTGATATTTAGTAATTAAACTGCACAGCCCAAACTGTGATTAAGCCTTTAGCCAGTGTTTTTAGCCTTTGGCCCCTGCCTAGCTAGTGTTTCAGCTTATAGCCTGTGTCTTAGCCTGTAGCAATTGTTTAGCCCTTAACTTTTATTAAAGTCTTTAGCCAGTGTTTTATCCTTTAGTTTGTGTTTTAGCCCAGTGGTTCTCAAATGGGGGTATGTGTACCCCTGGAGGTACACAAGGGCACACCAGGGGGGTACGCAAGACTCAAAAATGAATATTGAAAAATTTAGGATTTAGGAATAACCTATGCCAGTGCTGGTAATCTAATTTCAAGTCCTGGGTTATAATCAGGCATACATCTAGAAGGGAGACTGTTCCAAGATCACTTAAAGAAAGTCCTCACTAGACTTCTAAAATAAATTTGAGGAGAACAGCAGCAAAAAGGCAACACACACAAACAGGGAGTCAGAACCATCAATGAAAACAAGAAAGATGCATTTTCATTGTCTTGTTAACAGGAAAAAATATAAATAAGTGTTTGAGTTTTGATCATCAGTGATGAACTTAGCTGGTCAGCATCATAGGAAAAATGCAGCTTGCCAATTCACCATTTTCAGGACAGCCCCACTACTTACTGCTTTTTTTTATATTTTGGATGAGATGAGATGAACAATCAAATTGAACCATAAGTGAATCTATGTCCACTAACATGTGGTAAACTGCATTGTGGGAAAATAACCATTGTACTGCAGCCATTAGGTCTCCATAAACCCAGAAGCAGCAACAGCCCACACATCTCTAGGGTTAAGAATTTAAAGTGCGTCTCTAATGCTGTTCCATGTTCATAAAGTAATTAAGTATTTGCAGATTTCACCGATGGGTTTCAATTTACCAAAGTGCTGGAGATAATTGTATTGCCAACCTCTAAATGAAGTTATAAAACGGAGGATTGCTGCTACCATTTTCTCCAATCTCATGGGCTTCTTGTGCCTGATAGAGTGAACATAAGTACCATTACAGCCCTGGTGGATTGGTTGGAATTAAAAGAGATGTTTGTCATTGCCCGAGAAGTCAAGCAATCACTAAGCAAAGTAAACTCAAGCATCAGGCTTGGAGACAAACAGATGAAAGCAGCAGAAAACAGAGTGATAGACAAAGAAAGTTAAGAAGCATGTGAGTGAGATTACCTCTGAGCAGCTTGTGCCGCCGGAGAAAAGACCCCGCAGAGAGTTATGCAAATGCCCAAGTCATCACCCCACAGGAAATCCAAATTCAGCCCAGGCACGTGTCTGCGCTCACTCTCTGTGGAGTCCTTACACGTTTTACTATTCTCTCCCAGACATCACTTGTGGCTCCTGGCCATATTTCCTGTGAGCAGAGAGGGAAACATCCTTGAGAGGTTCCGAGCAGAGAGACTTCAGCTCTCTCCAAAGAAGCTACCAACCACGACGGAGCACAAAGCCCCACAGAGGAACGAACAGGACGTAAAAACAGCATATGGCCGAGCACTATCACTCTAATTGCAGCTGTCTCTGAATGACGGGCTCCTGTGCAGGACACTAAACCCACCTGAATGCATCTGCTTATCTCTGTGAGAGTGGAAGAACACTTCTGAGTTTAATAAACAGGCCGCTCCTCAGAGGCTGGCTGCACAGAGAAAGAGCAGGAGCAGCAGAAAAGGGGGAAAAAAAGTCATATCGCTCAAACTCCAAAACAGTCGCAATCCATTCCCTCTCAAATGTTCCTTTTCAGCACATTTGACTGAATGCATGAAAAGTTGCAACTCAGAGTTTGCCGGCACAGTTCTCCCTGTTACATTTCTGTTTCTGCAGAAGCAGTCCCAAGTTTGATCACATTTTCAGACTAATTTGCCTTTTTCAGCTCCAAAACTATGCAGCACATATTAGAATTTGTGCAGATGATAGAGGCAGCATGGGAAAACACTCCAAAACATCCCCAACAGGCTGCATGAGTCAGTCCAGATGTTTCTTTACCTGGGCATCTTTTCATGCTCTTTGGGGGATTCAAAACATGCATTGGCCAGGTGTGATGGAAAATCTCTCCTGGGAGCTCCAGATTAACATCAGGGTCTCCTCTGAGTAAGGTGCCTAAACCATCTCTTCAGGCAAAGAAAACCAAACCCAGACTCCCTTCAGTTGCTCTTTATCTGAAAGGCTGAGTCTTCTTTTCCTTCCAGGTGAGGTTTGGATATGCAGATAAAATGGGACTTGTGCAGCTCTGCTTTCTGGGATTTCAAAGAGAGGGTGTCTGAGCATCTCAGTCCTCAGAGGCCCACTCCTCTTCCTGCATATCCAACTGCTGGCGCACACTTACTTGTGGAGCTCTACACACCATGGTTAACCACAAACACTCTCATGTACTCACCAATCCAGGCTGAAGTATTTGCGCCAAGTGGACACTGGCTTCTGCTCTTCAGTGACTCCTTTCCTGGTCCGTGGTTCTTGGGAGCTCCATGTAGCTCACACTGGCTCTGAGGTTTTCACCTCTATGTTTTCCGTGCCACAGACCCCCTCTGTTGTGCCTCTCTGTTCAGCTATTATCTCTAGTTAATCCATGTTCTGCACCTGTTGCTTATCTGCTGATTGCAGCCTGGGAATTGTCATTGTGGGCTTAAGGGGCGGTCGGAAAAAACTGTTGCATGTACCATCCACTGTAGAACTTATGCACACAAATAAAATGATTAAAGTGGCACCAGAGTTAACCCCCCCCCCCCCCCCCCCCAACAAACTAGAAATGATAAGACAATGAAAAAAGCAGCGAAGATCGAACACATGCAACACAAGAAAAAGAAAAACATGAATGCAAACGCCAAACCCTGTCATATCCTGTGTGTAGGCCTTTCCTGAGGCATAAGTTACTCTTTAATGATGTGATAAAACAGCATTTTCTAGCAGGCAGGGATGTGACAAAAAAAAAAAAAAATTGCACAAAAGCAACTCAATGTAGTGCAAGATTGTGCAGACTGAACTTCAGGAGCAAGCTAGGAGTGGTAGTTGATATAACCAGGCTTGTCATTTTTGGTAATTTGCTTAATTCTGTTCAGTAGGTACCTGACTTTTCCACACACTCCCATAAGGTCTGAAGTTTTAGATCAAAGCAACTCCAGTCAGCTACCATCAATGAAAGAAGCTCTTTCTGTGGTGAATAAAAGCGTTAACTTTCAGGCTTGACTTCATTGGTAAGTTGCACAGGTAGTAGACTCCCCATTTCGCTTTTGGCCCAAAGACACTTTTTGCTATTTTCCTAGCAAGTGGGTAACCCGGTCCACTCTAGGGTTGGCAAGGTCATTTTAACATATGATAGTCCAAGGAACTTTGTTAGATTAGGAGTGGAACAACACCGTTGTTGTCCTGTTATGTGCACGCTAGTCAAAAGACCCAACCCAATGCAAACGTTGCTGGTTGTAAAGCCCAAAACACACCAGATGCATTTCCAGTCCAGCTTTGCTCTATCAGAGATCTTCACTTCAGATGTGCAAGAATCCCATTTTTGCTGGATGCTGGAGCGTGATACATCAGTAGATCATTTAATTCAAAATCACAAAAAAGAAAAAGAGGGACTTTCAAAATAAAACAGAGTGTCCAACCAACATAATGAGCTCAGCCAGACCAGGAGTCAATGGCTGAGACTCAAATCGCATACTCCCAGTAGTCCACTTATATGAAGTGCACTGTGTACACTCTTTACTCGAACAGTGCACTAAATTTTACAGGTAAGTGTTGTCCCAAATCAAACACTGTACCTTAACACTTACCAGAAATTGCAATCACATTCCATGACTGTTCACAGGTGTTATTCAATGATAACAAGCTTCCATTCATTATTTGATCCTCTTGATTCCTCTACTTAGCTGGGATGGTGACCATTGAAGGTGAAAGGTGTTCACTGTTCCACACTCAAGTCTTAGACTGGTTTGTGTTCACCAGCTGTGAAATTAAAGTGCACTGTGTTTTCTCCATACTCTCAGTGTGAACACACTCATGCACTCAAAATTGTACGTTTAAGCGCATGAGTATGAGATGTGGGACATGGCCAACAGGCCTAAGGTTTTACTGATGAACATGAACCAGGAGAGGATCATTGGAGTGGGAATCTAGGGAACACCTTGGTCAGTGTATTTTCCAAAAAGGAACGCAAAAATCCTGATTTATCAACGCACAAAAAATGAGCAACACTAATCTCCTGATTGGGCCTTTTTTGGGGATTAAACTGCTCTGGTTTGAAGGTGACTGAAGGCTCCAAATACAAATTACTTATTTATTTCAATAACCTTGCAGACATGAAAAGGCATGTATGACTAAAAGTCATGTGACTTAAACCCTTGAATAGTGGTCGGTGTCAAAACATGAAATAGATCCTCTGATTATTTATATGGACTGTGCAATGGTTAGCACTGTTACCTCACAGCAAGAGGGTCACCAGTTCAATTCCTAGTTTGCTGGGTGGAGTTTGCATGTTTTCCCCATGCATGTGTGAGTTCTTTCCTGTGCTCCGGCTTCCTCCCACATTCCAGAAACATGCTTATCAGGCTAACTGATCACTCTAAATTGTCCATATGTGTGAGTGTGCACACCAAAGGTTGTCTGTCTACGCATCAGTCCTGCGATTGACTGGCGATCAGTCCAGGGTGTACCCTGCCCCTTGCCCGAAGACAGCTGTGATAGGCTTCAGCCACTGGCAGACAACTTCCTGAACAGTGAAGCTATCACAGGGGCGTAACAATCAGCAGCTGAAGAGCTTCCCAGACATCAGTTCCCATTCAGTTTCCTCCCCTGCTCATTAACTTGTAGTTTTATCATTAAAGGCTCTGCTGTTTGGATTGGCTCAGCGTTTTAAGAAGTAGGAGGAGGATAATGTGTCAAGCTGTTATACTCAGAGATCAGTGGAGGAAATTCTCTCAAGTTTATCAAGAGGCTGCTGAGGAACATGTTCCTCCTCCTGTGTTTACAAAACTGAGCAAAGACGTTTAATGTTTTGAGTAACAGCAGAAAGTGAAAGGAAGCAGCTTGGGTTATTAAGTATTGATCTCTTCTCTTTAATTTCCCTCTGATTTTAACTTTTTCTGATGATATGAAAGAACTCACAGACTCGTGGATCAAACTAAAGCATCCCTATGTGTTTTCTCTCCCCTCCATAATTCATGAAGGTCAACTTTTGAGGCACTTTCAGAGACACTTTCATAAGAACTCAGAGTTTTAGAAAGACTTTCTCACCATCAATTCATTTACCCTCCACTCACGCCAGCTTTATTGGCAAAATTATTTATAATTTCTGACAGGTAGAGTGGGAAGCTGCTGCTCACAGGGGGAGAAGAGGGATAACGCATGGGAGTAAAGTTATATCTTTTATTAATTAACACAGACAATATTATCTTTCCCATTTCAAAAGCAACTTTTCAACTACAGGGCCCCCGGCTGTAGGACGAGAGGATATTAGCTGAGGAGGAGGAACAAACCACTAGAGGTCACAGCCAGCTGATTCATTTGGAAAATCACTCCTGTTGATGTACGACGCAGCCCACCTGAATTTTAAGGGACTCAAAGCGTGGGGGCGACAGGAGACATGCAGCAGGTTACAAACACAGCAGAGGTTCATGTGTGGAATAAATTGTGTTTTCTGTGGACAAAAAAAAAAAAATGTTGACAGAGTAGTCTGCAGTGGCACAGTGTTGTGAACAGACTGTATTAAACATGGACGTACGCTTCCCTACATAACCATATTGGAAGTGGCAAGGGCTTCATGTACAGCTATAGGACGCCTGTCAGTCACGTAACCTGAGCTGTGCCTTTGATTGGGTGAGCTTGCGATCTTAATATCCTCTGAACCGCCAAGTTAGAAAAAAAAATTCAACCCCTGTACAGTGTGTGCCGATAGTATACCTAACAATTCAGACAGGAGATGTTATTTAAACCAGGCTGAAAATAGGTTAATTTCTACTTTGAAAACAGCTTTTTTTTGGCATTTTTTGTGTATGTGAGTTATGGCACTTCTGGAGCCAGCCTCAAGTGGACACTCGAGAAACAGCAGATTTTAGCACTTCCACATTGTCTTATATTCTTAGGCTCGAGGTTGCCGCTTGGTTATGAACCAAAGAAGAATCAGACACTGATAAAATAAAGGAAGAAAATGACTGAGAGCTCTGCTCATGGTGCCAACCACACAACAACAATTGGTATCTGCGCAGCCCGGCACAGATAGGGGTCATGTTCTTTGGCAAGTTGAACTTACTTCGCTGCTGTGGAAAGTACATCCTCCGCTGTACCATGACACTGGCACAGATCGGCCAATTTTTCAGTTTATGGAGAGGTCCTTTAATTGTTACTGTCTAAATATAAAGATTACTTTTTTGTACTGTTCCAATATCTTTTTTTGTTCACCAATGGCTATAAGCAATGTTTAACAACTTCAAGGGACAGAGAATGTGTGCCATGCGTCCCTGTCATCCTTACTGGATACAATGCGCCTAGGTAAGGGACTCATCAGTACAGTTATGTAGTGCTACATCAAGCAAACGTTGTAGTAGCCAGCTATATGTAGCAAGTCATCAACCCGGTGCTTCAACAAATCTAAAGGCTAACATGACAACAAGTTAACACTGTCATTTTGTAAGTAGTTTAGTAGCTGTTTATATTTAGCACAGCTGGCAGTCAGGTGCTCTAAGACATGTCAGTATTGTGTAACGTTAGTAAATTCTGGTTAGCTATGTCCTGCCAGTCATCTACCAAGCAGAGCTAATGTAATCTCAGTCTTCATTTTATTGATAGACTGTCAAGTTTGAACAGACCACTGCAGGATAACTGCTGACTGTGGGTTGGAATGAACATTATCACAAAAAGTTTAGCCCCTGTAAGTTATACAGCACCCAGCTAAAAGCATTTAGCTTTCTTCTGCTCTTCTTTCCTTTTCCTTTCTGACAGTTTGTCAACTGGCGGTGTTGTTATAGAGCCCTAAACATGTCGTAAATCAATCTGTTCTTGGACGAGCCAATCTGGAAACTAAGAAGTAGCAATTTAAAATAACCTTTGAGCAGCAGTATTGGCGCTAATAATCTCATTATAAAGTGTGGATTACAATTAGACATAGATCTGGAAGGGAGACTTTTTCAAGATCAGTTTCAAAATCCTCACAGCCCCTTTAAGTTTCCAGTTTAATTCTTAAATGACACTTTTCAAATCACCAGAGAGACACAAAAAGCTGTACGACTGAGGTGTATTTGAATTCATCCTGTTTCTGGTTTTAGTCTGCAGATGAAGGGACGTCTTCAGAGATACAGGAAGGGAAATAATTAAAAAGTGGGTGTAACAGGGAGCACGCATCTAACTCTAGACTTCTTTTAATCTCGCACACAAACCTTTTGTTGGCAGAAATCTGTGCGCATGGAAAATGTATCTTGTTTAATGACTTCACTTTGTGAACAAACACACACACAAACACACACACACACACACACACACACACACACACACACACACACACACACACACACACACACACACACACACACACACACACACACACAAACACACACACACACACACACACACACAGCATGCAGCTCTATTATGAAGTGGGAGTTTGATTATACTCTCATAAAATTGCACACTATGGGACAAAGCAGCCTTTAAACTGCCTCAAGGCCTGAATCTAAACTTATCTGTCTGCCCTCCCACATGCAGCTGCTAATTTAGCGTCTCTGTGGAGCACAGAGACAATAATCACACTTAACTGTACTCTTACTCACTGCACAGAAAGTCTGCTCTCTCTCCTATAAAAAGTTCTCACCATATGTCTGCGCCAAAGCTCTGACACACGTTTGCTTGCATTAATCTGTTGTTTGGAAATTGTAAAGTGGAGATTTATTTGATAATCTCGCCTCAGTCACAGAGGAGCACTTGAAATCAAGAGCAGGTGGGTTATTAAGTGATATTTAACGCTTTAACCGTGTTAGTCATAAAGACATGATTTACTGGAGCTTTACTCAGGCTTCATGCTTGGTGAAACCTCTCACTCTTTTTTCCTATGCATGCTTCCATACTACTGCCAACAGTCTGTCTGCATGCCTTTCTAACATCCCCACATGTAATGATTGTGATTGATTATTTTATTGGTATTTAAAACTCCGTATTGATCTCTGCCAGTGTTGATTCCTCTATCGATACTCCTCTGTTACACCAGGTGGAAGATGAGGCGATAGTAAATTCTTGCTTTTGTTGACAACATTTTTTTTTACCTCAGACAGTTGGTTATTTTTTGACATGACCTTGAACACATCACAGTGCCCCCTCTTTGGACAGAACAAAGAACAACAACAGAGTTTAGAAAAAAAAACGCTTCTCCACATAGGCCATCATGACTGCATTGTGGTGCAGGGGCTAGTGCTGTTGTCTCACAGCAAGAAGGTCACCAGTTTGAATTCTGGTTCAGGCAAGGTGGGCCTTTCTGTATGGATTTTGCATGTTCCCCCCCATGCATGAGTGGATTTTCTTCAGGTACTCTGGTTTCCTCCTACAGTTGAAAAACTTTCCCTCTTGGTTTGTTTGCTTGTGTGTGTGTGTGTGTGTGAACATCAGCATCAGCATACTTAGGCGTAGGGATGAGGGGTGGGAGTCGGCACTGGGAGCACTTACAAATAGGCTCAGATTTTCTTTTATTTTTTGTGTTTGTGTCATTATTTTTTGTGACTGTCTGCTGCGTGGAGTGTGTGTGTGTATGTGTGTGTGTGTGCACAGAGGAGAAATGTGAATGCACAAACATGAGGCAAAAATTGCATCCCATCATGTAAATAAGACAAATAGCACATTGAGGGTATTTAGTCTGTTAGATAGAATAACAAGGTATAAGAGAGGTAATGTATGCTGCTTCAATTTCACCTCCAGTTAAAGTTTTGAATGAGAAACACCAAAAAAAAAAAAAAAAAAAAGCGACAGGCAACCCACACTGCAGCTCTTCTTTTTAAGAATGGCTGAGTTCAGCACTGATCGTTGGTCATGGTAACCCCGGCCCTTGAACCCTGATGTAGTCAGTGCTTCATTCTGGCCTATCAAAGTGTAATTGCTTGCTTAACACCAGTTTTGAGCACCTGGAGTCAGTTCTTTGTCATTGGAAGCACAAAGGACAAGAGCTAAGTTGGGCACTGACCTGAGACTGGCACTGGCACCAGCTCTGTCGAAAAAGGGTGACATCAGGCTTTCTCAGACATCTTGGACCCAGACTGCTTCGTGAAACTGGAGACTAAGGCCTGAAAGTTTCTGAACCTCAACTGATCCCATGTGCAGCCCTGTTTATCTCAGGGAGTGGGAAAAATGCACCACAAACAACAAGGAAAACAACAACAAAAATAAAAATAAAATAATGGTTGTTTTATCCACCTGTGAAGGGTGGATGTAAAATATTGTTTCATGTTTCAAATAAGCTCTGGAACCAGCCAAGCTGCTTTGACAGCTGACAGTCTCAAAAGAACCCAACATACAAGATGAGCCTCTGTAGTATGCAGTGTGAACACACTGCTGTGTGTGTGTGAGTGTGTGTGTGTGAGAGTGTGTGTGTGTATACAGCATTTGTTGATCTTTTCACTGCCTACTCACACCCTGCCCCATAATTAATGGAGCACTGGCAGCTTCACCCACGTCTACACTGACTGAGAGCTCGACTTCCTCCAACGTCAAGAGCCAAGAATAGGATTCAAAAATAAGAGGAGGGCGTAACATCGGCAAAATGTGACAAAATCTTACTGTATCTTAAGAATAGAAGCACTTACACACAATGTTTACAGCGTACACACTTGCAGCTTTAAATTAAAAACATTGCATACTTTTTTTCTCCAATCTGAGGGCAGCAGATTGAATTTTTACACTTTAATCTGAGAGGAAAAAATATATATATATCGTAACACACCTCAGTGAGATTTACCCAAACAGAGAAGTGTTATAGCTCCCCTGGAGAGACTTGCAGAAACCTCCCACACTAACAACTGTTCTGCAATCATATGTCTTCAAGCAGAAAGGCAAGAAAGAAAGCTTAATATACAGAGGTATCAGCGGCACCCCTGAACAAATTTTTTAATGCTGGTGTGGGTTTGTCCTGAAACAAGTTCATTTTGCCATCTGGTTCCTAAATACACACTTGGTTAGGACATAACAACAAAATAAGGAAGCAGAGCAGGTGAAAAACTGCTCATCAAGTTTTAAAATACTTCACATGGCACTGATCAGCCATCTGTGCTTCGCATGGCATGGACCGGCTGTCTGTCCTCAACATGGCAAGGCCCATGATTTTTACAGTGGGCTCAATATGTTATGTTAATAAATGAACAGGTTGATGGGCTAGGACAGGTAGGTGGTCAATGCCATGGGAGGAATCGGTCCATGCCACGTGGAGCTTGGACAGCCTATACCTTCCGCAAGAAATACCAATTTACAGCAGGGTTTTATATCCACTGGAATTCTTCCTCACTCATGGTTACAAAATGCCATCAAACAAAATTACTTTGCTGTAAAATAACAGCAAATGATTGGCTATCCCTGCTGCCAGTGTTTTACTGTTATTTTACAGTGAAATCTTTTACAGTGTGTATTTTGGTTGAAATGGTTTTCTAAAACACAGCTGAAGGAAAAAATAAGGATATCTCTTGAGCTATAAATCATGTAAAGAAGTCACTACGGGGGCAGCAGAGAGACAGAATAAAGACTAAAAAAGAACAATACCTCCTTTGTACCTCATTTTGGTCCTGAATGATACATTTACTGAAATGTTTCTGTAAGTGTTTTGTGATTTCAGACATTTCTCAGTCTAATATGAGCCCCCAGCTTACCTTTAATCTGCCCAGGCTCTCCTGTGTCCTCCACAGTCAGTACAGTAACAGTGCCCCCGGTGGGTCCAGGTGACATGTAAAAGCAACAGGTGGCCAGGTCAGTGTGGAACGTTTAATTATTGTTGTGACAAACAGCAGAGGCATTTAGCAGGGTTTACAGAGCAAATGATCTCAGTGATTGCAGTGGGAGTGTGTGCCGTGATTCATGATGACAAGTCATGAATTATTAACCCGCCGGAGCTGCCTGATGCCCCCGGGCCATGTTTCTCTTTGTAGACGGAAGCCCAGCAGGGACAAACAAAGGGGGGAACAGGGGGGATTTCAACTGCAGCCACCCACAAAGTCAAGGCTGAGAGAAATTTAGGATGGTGAGGGGTGGAATAAAAAGCAGGAGATTTGCAGATTTCTGAAATGAGTCATAAAAAAAAAGATGATGTGAGGAACACGGCTGGTTCAGAAGATGTAATTAAAGAGGTTACACCTACAGAGCATCAAAGGAATATTAAATCAGCAGAATAAAGTCAAAAACAGCTATGATGTGACCCAGATCCTGCTGCATTTGGAAAGAAGAGCTGAAGTCTGATGTGACAAAAATTAACTGGGTTAAACCATTATTTCAGCTATTTCACCAACAGCTGATTCCAAACTCTGTCTCTGAAGACTTCTGATTTATTTAACTTTCTTTACATCTTTTTCTTGGTACAGGTGTAAGAAAGAGAAATATTTCTCGTAGTGATATGAAAAAAGAAACAAGCCATCTGATCCAGAAATCTTCAGGTATATGTCCCACCTTCCTATGCCTGTTTTCAGAAAGAGAGCACAGACTGGCATGCTGATGTACACGTTTCCCATCTGCTTGGCCTCACTGAGAGATGAAGCAGTCTGTTATCTAAGTAAAGAGCATGTGTGTAACTCAAATCGGAGCCTGGCTGGGTCAGTTCTACAGAGACTGTGTAATTGATGAAGACACTGATGGTGATGAAGATGTATCTGACAACTATGAGAGTGTCCCTCACCCATGAAGGACCACATGCCCAGTGTTACCAACTCCTTAGTAAGGAAAGTCGCTATTGTAGAAGTCACTAAATGATAGCATCTTCTAATTAGCATAATAAGCAATTTGAATGTAATTGTCATGGACGCTGTAGGAAAGAGGAATAACATTAAAGTGGAGACAGAAAGTGAGTAAAAAACACTGTTTATGTATGTTTAGACTATAAATGAACTGTCTTCTGTTAATTACAGTTTATATATATTTTAACTCTTTTGCTGCCATTGACGTATACAGATGTCGTTTCGACGTTGAACGTTACTCGCCATTGACGTCTTTAGACGTCAATTATGTTTGACAGCTGGCAGTGAATGAGTTAATGTCTAAATATCAACCCTCTTCCTATAACAGGCTGGAGACAGGAAAAAGTGACCTGAAAGACACTCTGATTTATCTGCATGCAGTCTTCTGCTCTGGCTGCAGCTGGGAAGGACTGTTGTACAGGCGACTGGTTGAGGAGGACTTGTTCACCTGTGAGTGTTTTGCAACGAAGGAGGAACCCATGGTAGCACCCATTGCTCGTTGAGAGGAGTAGGATCGATTCATGCTTTAAATTCAGAGAAAAGCAGGGACTGCATGTTCACGCTGCAGTCCTTAATGCTCAATTGTGATGTGGCCGGTCTGTGGACTGTGATGTGAACAGCTCATGCTTTTGAAGTGACCCACATGCCAAGTTGAACATTGATGACGCCTCGCATAGAGCAGTGTTCATGTTTTTTTTTAGGCTTGTTTTCAACGTGTTGTTACTTATTTGGGTTTGCTTTGCTGCCCGTATGATCCCCATCTGCTTCTCTCTCCACAACAGTTCACAACACAAACACATACTTAAGTTTCAGTTTCTCCTCCTCTCTCATTTTGCTCATGCCCACTCCACCCCTCCTCCTCTGCTCAGCTGTGAGTGTTGCTGTTTAGTCCCAGCACTCAGGCTACTAATAAGGTGCAAAGTTTTGTTAGCCCTCCACTGGGTAACTCCATCACCACTTTAGTCAGTGGTTGTGTTCATTGAGTGTTGACTCCTGTCTCATTTTTTATTCATATGAGAAGCAGAACTCTGCCTTTTGTTGCTCCGAAATGACGTCAAAGTTGCATTAAATGCAACCTGGCTGTTGGGACTGTGGTTGCCTTCAAGTAAATCTGATTCATTACTACATGAATTTGATCTGAAATTGTCAGATTCAGTCTGATTGGTGTTGTTCACACTGTCAGAAACTAAGCAGATATGGGTCACATCTGAGCCAAAAAATGGATTTAGGTCACTTTGAACAGCAGTGTGAACATAGCCTTAGTTGGAAGCACTTAACATGCCAGCTACACCCAACCTCTCATGAGTGTCCAGCCTTTGCAGCAGATCAGGGAGGACGCAAAATTTAGTTTTATCATTGTCAACCCTGCACTGGGTAGAAGAAGAAAGATGCCATTATTTAGAAAAAAAAAAAAGCTGAGAGACATAATTCCTCTCATTTTATGTGCAGAATTTAATTTTAATTTAAACCTATGATAATAGAATTACTTCCAATATCTTTACTATGAAAAGGGAGGATAGACAATAACATGAAGTTTGAAATAATGCTTCAATATGGCATGCATAGAGTCTTGACTCCACAGGGAATCAACTTCACTCATTTGATGGAAACTTAAAGTAGAATTGTTTGTTCACATCTGTTATGTATGAAACGGTTCTGTAGAGTTGCTGACCCTCTGCTTCCTGAATCAATTAATATTTCCCATTATGTCTTCACACACAATAAGACACAAAGCCCAGCTGTTTGTACCTTATGGTTTAAGACCCAAGATATCTTAAATAAGGGATTAAGACTTAAAATAATGACTTTTCCTGTTGTCATCAGAGTTGTTGTTGAGCTCTGAGTAAATCATCTGTAATGGGAAAAAAATCATGCAGAGGATTTTTATAGGTAATGAGTAAGAGTTTATAAATACACAAGACTAATATCCCCTGAACAGGATTTCCTTAATGATGAGTATTACCCATCATGCTGCAGGGCATCAGACGTGTTTAAGCTGCTGGAGAACCCGCTGAGTGACAGGTTTAGCAGCTGCAGCCAACGTTTATTTAGTTTAAGTAACATTTACAAGACAGAGCCCTGACACTTGATGAGCCCAGTCTTGTTTCTCTGACATTTTCCTGCAGAGCTGCCAATAACGAGCAGAGAGGTGAGGTTCCCCCAGCAGGGTCGCTGAGGGCTGCGATTCCCCCACAGCACGCCGCTGCCTCCCCCCTGACCTAATTACCTCAAATAATTGCTCATAATTTTACACCTCCAGGACTCTGTGAGGGAGGACTTAAAAATAACCTCCTCAGCAGCTATTACCAGCTGTTAGCGGAGAGGAATCTGACTCAGATAAACCGGTGATTGGGAGCTAACGATCACAAGGTTAAAAGAGGTGTGCAGAGGTTGTTTTTTAGAGCTTTGTGTGACGTGTTCCTGCTGTTTTTGTTTTTCTCTGAAGGAACCGTGAGCAAAAACCTTCATTCAGGTAGGATGTAGCCTCACGATACACCCACCTCATCAAAGAGGACATGAAAACCAGTAAAGACTGCATTAAGCAAAAATAAAAACAGGTATAAACCTGATCCTGAAACAGCAGAGACTTCTCTGGGCCTGAGCTTGTGGTAAACTTTACATACAAAATATTGTTTTGTATTATTTTTGTTTTTAATTTGCTACATAGTTTGAATCACTAATCATGATGCCAACAGGCCATGATGCCTTGCAAAACATTTACTCTGATAATTTGACTGAAGAAATAAATGGGTTTGGAGTAATATTTCTACGAGTATTGCCTTATCTTTACCACTCACCCCTTTAGGGGACACAGAAACTGGAGTCTGTCCCAGCTCTTAATGGGTGAGAGGCAGAGAACTCCTGGACAGGTCTCAGCCTATCACAGGGCTAACATGGGGGGCGGCAAAAAAAACAATTACACTCAAACAGTCTGACAGTGCTTCCTGCTCTCCAGTACAGATACTTTGCTTCTTGCTCTGTATTGCTCTGCAAGTCTTTTGCTCATTTTATTATTTTTCTCAACCAAAAGAAAGTGGATCAGAGCATTTTTAAAATACTGGGACTTACTGCAATCTACTAAAAGATGCCATTGTGTCTCTCAGACAATTCTTTTGCTTTGAGTTGAGAGCAAAAATGCATATTACAAGCCAGCTTCAGGTACCCCACTGAGTGAATGCCAACACCAACTGGAACGCGAATGGGAACTCCGACGTGGACACCAATGGGAACAGTGACGAACATGGCATAGAATTACACAAACAATACGAATCCAAGCAGTGGAAGCATCAGTGTTGTGCTCACATTTGTACTTGCCCTTATTTTGAAAATCTTTCAAACGTCATTCAAATGAAACACCCTGAAAAAGTTGCAAATGGGCCGTTCAATGAAACTTGAGGAAACATTCTGAAACGGAGGATGAAACAGGGCTCATTGGACTTTTTTTTTTTTTTTTTTTGGAGACCCGAAGGTAACAAAAGTGTGGTGAAAAAAAGGTAAAAATCAGCAGATACAATTCAGTTACCATTCAGTTCAGCCTTTCTCAGTGAAAGACCTCCCAGGTAAATTTAAATTAATAAAACCAGTTTATTTCAGTACATTATATTGTGTTGTGTTTTTACACAGTATTCATTATTAAGGTAGTATATATATATATATATATATATATATATATATATATATATATATATATATATATATATATATATATATATATATATATATATATATATATATATAATTATTATTATTATTATTATTTTTAAAAGAAACAAACAAACAAAAAAACCTTTGCTGTGTTTTTTTGGGAGTTAGAACTAGGCTAATGGCATTTCAGTTTATTTCAATTGGGAAAACTGATTTGACATACAAATAATTTTAGTTATGAGCCCCATCACAGAACAGCTTGAATTTGTAAACCAGGTACCACTGTACTGCAACAGATTGCAGTTCCATAGACAAAAGCACACTGGCTAGATGTGAATATGGAAGTAGATGGATTTAGTGGAAATGAAAGAACTTCACTTTTCACTCAGAACAGCGGACCCCTGCAGGAAGAGAACATGCAAACTCCACTTGGGGGAATCAAACCTGGCTTCTGTGCTTTGGGGCAACAGTACAAACCACTGCACCACTGAGCGGCATATACGGAGGTTTCAAAGCAACCAACATGTTTGATGTTTGATTTCTGTTTAAACATCAATTAATTTTATCAATTAATTTTATCAATTTTTATTATTATTATTATTATTATTATTATTATTATTATTATTATTATTATTATTATTATTTAATCTCAATTAAGTCAAGACTCCTGACTAAGGTTCAAAGACAGCCCAGAAATAAAGTCTGTGTTGTGCAGCATTCATTTAAAGCGGCTATGGAAGGTCTCTTCTGTTTTTGTCTGGGAGCAGTGCTGTTAGTTTACCATTGTGTTGTGTCTTGACTCATCTCAGTTTTCATCTTAAGTTGAGAAAATCTAAACATAACAACAACCAAACTCATTATTTTCCACTCTCTGGCCTGAAACTCCTCTGTGCTTCCCAGTTAACTGCTTTGTGTGTTTTTTTTCCTTATGTTTTTGTTGTTTTCAGGCAAGGAGCTTACAGAGCACAGCTTTACTTATTTTAACTCAGCTTTATTCTTTCTTTATCTGCCACGTCTGCTGAACTTGTAACCTCACGGTGAAGCTTCCTCTCCTGAACGTCTTTAAGATTCAGTGATCCTGCAGAGAGTCTCTGAACAGATTGAAGAGGGTTTCTGGGAACTTCTGGTTACCTCTACCTGTTTGATTCAGGGGAGACAGTCACTGATGTTATCTCTGCACCCCTGGCTGCCCACCCAAGTGGGTCAGTGCAAATATACATGTGGCTCCTGCGGGTCCGCTTCCTGTAATCAGAGGATAAAAAGTTCAGGTCCAGATGACTTTTAGGATGACTTTAACCACAGTTCCTGCTCTCTGCATCTGCTGTTACCCTCCACAACACAACACAACACACACACACACACACACACACACACACACACACACACACACACACACACACACACACACACACACACACACACACACACACAACACATGCGCGCTCGTGATGTCTAATTGATTTCTCTGTTGCTGTAGATAAATCCATGTTCCACATCTCATGTCACCGGCTGCAGCCCTTGTCTTCTGGCCCGGTAAACCCCATTCATCACGCAGAGGCTCTGCAGGCGCCAGCCAGAGAACCAACACCTCTTTTACTGAGCTCAGTCAACCCCACACTGCCCTTTTAGCAAACAGGCCACACACACACACTTACACACACGGATAATAATGGTTTCAGCCTCCTCGGGGGGAATGTATCCATGCAGTGTATAGATTCACATTAATGTAAACTCCCTCATACTCAGTGGCAATAAATTGAATCAGATCACATGGAAACATGTCGGAGACAGGACACGAGCCGTTCTTTAAGGCCTGGAGCTGGTTTGTGGATTTGTGGAGCTGCAGCTCTGGGCCTGAAGCTGTACTGACTCTGAGCTTGTTACCTGACTGTTACAATGTGTATACACAGCACAGCAGAAACATTAGGAAGGGTTGTGTCTGCTTACCTCTGCATGCATGCTAAAGGAAACAGCCTGTTATTTAAAGACATAAATTTAACTGAATTTTTCTTCATGCATTATTTATTTATTGTTGTATTTCCTCCCCTGGCCACAAATTAACACTGTGTTACATTTGGAGTAAGGTGGCGTTAGTCCTGTCAGCTCAAATCTGGAAGAGAGTGAGAAGAAGCAGGGTCATGGCTGGGATGGAGCGTATAAGACAATGGCACTCTGACAAGAGGAAGTTTAAAAAATAGTTGGGACTACAGAAATTGATCCCTCAGCTCTATGGCTAATATGTAGGCAGAAAGTCATTTTTTTAAAAGGGTAAAATCTTCATAATTAATGGAAATACAGTCGTCATTTATAGGGGAAAAAATCTAAAGCAAGTTTCCAGTTTTATTTCTAATCCTTTTTTAAAAGGATGGAACGTGCACCCCTGGTATTACTTTTAGGACACTTCAGTATCGTAACTTGTGAAAAAAAAAAAAAAAAAAACACCTCATGAGAGCTTGAAAACTTTTGTTTGAAATGTGAGAGGTTTTGAGAAATTTTGGTGTTTTTCGTGTCCATTTCTATTCTTGAGTGTAACGGACCATACAACTAATGTCATCTTTATTCATATAGTGCATTTAAAACAGTCAGTGGCTTACCAAAATGCTTTACAGTACAAAAAAAGACAGAAGTAGAAACAATAAAAGCATATAAAACATAAAACAACAATACAGATAAACAAAACAAAGATCCAATGAAAGTGACTATACTATGCCAAAGGGCAAAGCATCTTAAGTAGTCTTCATCATTGTTCACCATGTAGCTACAGGATAAAATGATAGTATTTAGAGGCTGAGAAGTCTCAGTCTGACTTCAAATTAAGAGGCATGCTTATGTTTGCTTCATTAGAGATGAGACAAGATGACTGTCAGGTGGTATCATCTAGTCCTAAAATGTGAAGTTGCCAGTGCTGAAGTGTTAAAAGCTGCAGTTCCTGGAGTCCCTTTTTTTTTTCACGTTGGAGCATGACTGACTGGATTTATAGGCAAGCACCATGTAGCATTTAGCTAAGAAGCTAAAGGCTTCAATTCTGCCTCTTTACCTCACAGTAGGTCACCAGAAGCCAGGTTGAGACAGTAGGCCTATTTCTGATATGGTAGCCTCTACCAATAGGCCTTGGGTCACTTCTTGCATAAAGTGGAAGTATTAAGATATTCACTTTGTCTTGTGATCACTTTTTACTCCCAGAATAACACATTAACCCACTTTAACAGAGTCTATTTACTTTTTTCAAAATCTGAAGTTAGAGTAAATCAGAATTTTGGACACTTTTGATGTATCTGACCATTTTGCATACACAAACTTTTGATTTTGGAATCCAAGATGCAAGAGGAGGTACGCAGAATAAACAAAAAAAATGTGTTACTACAAGACACAGTCTGGTCCCTATGAGTCAGATGAAGAAATAATGATGCGAGCTGGAGGTGGAAGCACTTTGTCAGATGTTTTAAGATAAAAAAAGAAGACATCACATCTTTTCCTTGTGTTTAAAGCCTGTGGTTTGTAGCAGATGAAAGAGAAGTTAAACATTCTCGAGGTTGAACAGAAGCGATGCATGTGAAGTGGCTCACACTCTGCATTAATTGAAGTTCTTTCGGTTGTAAGAGAGAGCAAAGACAAACAGGGTTATCTGTGAATCGTTGATCATCTCCCTGTGGAGAGTTCACCACTTCCTGCTGCGGCTCCTCTGATAAATGACAGAGCTGTCGTTTCAACTCCAGCCTGCTGAGCAACACGTGTCATGGTTCATTTTCCCTGCGGCTCTTGAAGTGCTGACTGCTGCAAGCAGAAATGAGATGTGCCATCAAAGCTAACCTTAGCCTTTCTTTCTGCGTGAACCCGGCTGTGTTTAACCAGCTGGGGACCTGGGGGGGCTCCCGGCAGGAGAGGAGAATCAAGAGAAGCCTCAATCCTCTCACAAGACGAAGGTCAGCCTTGCACTGGAGCGGTTAACTCAATAAGAAAATCCAAACACGGGGTCCACGTTTGATTCCTGACACTTGAAAGTGGATTTCTGGATCACTGTGAATCCAGCTCCAGTCCTGTTGGGGGTGATGATGATGAAGGAAGTTTGGCAAAGAAGAAACGAAGAGAGACTGAGCTTAAAACCCACATGTCCTTGAAAAATGACTGCAGGTGAACTCATCCCTCGCTCCTTAAACCAGACGTTTCTTTCTTCTCTAACTTTTCTCTTTAAGAAATATCTTTAAAGTAGTTTAACTGATAGAGTTCATGTTTTTCTGTGATTTTTGAAGTCTTTTAGAGGTAAACATCATGGTAGAATTCACATTCAAATCATTTCCCGTTTGCTTTATGCCCGTAGACACAACAGCAAGTTGATTTTGAGCTACATTCCTGCTTCCAGCTGAGCAGGAAGTAACTGAAAGTGAAAGACAGAGAAGGTGCCTGTCATATTAATCATCCTGCAGCCACTCTTCATCTCCTCCTTTAAGCACACATCTTGTTCGGAGTGACTCCGGCCTTGTGTTTCTCCTCCTGACATGTCGTTCTATCAAATGAGGAGACTTCCAGGGTTCTGCACATGCAAGATTAAAAACCCTACCTGACAGGAAAAACCAGGTTTCATAGTCTGAGTGTCAGCGAAGCCATTTTTCTGCTCAGGTAGAGTTTGTCTCAGGCTTACATTTGACAGTTAACCTAGAAGAAAGTAAACCAGTCTGTTGCAAAACACCACCAGACCAAAGGAGGGCAGTAAACAGCTTTAAATCATCATTAAATACCAATAAAATGAGGAGTCACATGTCCTTATGAGAGACAGTGGCTCAACCAGGGGTCTCATCAAAGTGTGCAGTACCAGGGGCAGGTGCTGAGAGTGGTTTAAAAAGGCAGAGGCTATTTTTACTTTCTGTGTCCTTTATGGCGATTGCAACATTATTTTTCCCGACTCTCTCTGCTATATGGAGCATGCTTGTCTGTGTGGGACTGTTCAGATATCTGGGAGAATCTCTACCACGCGAGAATTGGAGAATTGTGAATGCACAGCCATGTAGAGATAGAGATGACATCCTGTCATGTAAATTAGATAGCAATAAATAGCATAAGGCTTTTTGGTCTGTTAAATAAAAGATTTAAACCTGATTTGTAAGAGAAGAAATCTTAAATTGTCTCTGCTGTGATCTGGTGCTGTATAGAAAATGAAATTCATTTCACCTCCAGGGTGGCATTGTCGCTTTGTGTGTGCATTGTGTGTCTCGCTGTTGTGGAGAGTCAGGCGGGGACCATATGAGCAACTTCAAATAAGCAACTGTACACATAAGAAAACAAGCTCAACAAACACAGGTCACACTGATGAGATCTGCAAGCGACTATAAAGAAAACAGAAAAAAAAAAAGCCCAAAGTCGCTCATAATTAGCCGACTTTGCAACACTTAAGTTTATGTGAATAGAGGGAGGAGAGGGCCACTCCCCTCTGACAATTAATGGGTCAGGGTGCAGGGTTTTCCCAGGTATTGCTGATAGTGACTGAAAGATTGAAGACCAGAAACAATACAAAGATTGACATGACCAGAACATGAAGAAACAGGAGAATGTTTACATCTACGGCACTGTGGTGAGATGTTAGGGTAAACCTCATACAGTCTATTGTTAGAGTAATGTAAACTGTGAATAACCTTAAAATGGATCAGGCCATGCCTGATAAAGAATGGCGATGTGTGTATACCCTGTATGGTATTTTTCCAAGTGTCTTCTGGTTTTATTCCTCTAATTTCTCCCTCCCAAGCTGCCTTGATTTTTTTTTCCCTGAATGAGGGCAACTGTCCAGAATTAATGCATAAATGTTTGATACTGCTCTTTTGTTGAATAGATTTACATTAAGGACTTAATGCAGTAGGTCTTAAGAGGGTGGAGATGGATATCCTGGAAACAAAAAATTAGAGACAAAACTTCAAACCTAAAGGTATCTGAAGTAATGAGGCTTTGGTAAATTGTGATCATCACATAGACATTTGAATGATGCAAAGCTATCACCATTAAAAAGATCTTGAAAGTAGACCAGGCCACTTCTATGCCAAACTGCAAATGCCTGATCTACTGGGGATGGTGCAAAAAGCTGACTCAACATAACTGGGGAGAAGCTTCATACATTTTTAAGATCCAAATGTTTTCTGAACTGACCCCAGCTCTTAATTGGATTTTGGACCACTGAATTAGAGTACAGTTCAGGTACTTTGATATATAATGGTAGAGGGGCAGTAAGCATTGAGATTGGGGAAACGGAGTGTGGCACTCAGTTCAATGAATTGTTTTTGTTTTTGTTTTTTTTAACCCACCAAAATGAATTTCCACGTATGTTTGGCAGGTTGGAGAGTGTTGTTTTGGAGCCTTAATGTAAGTCTATAAAACTAAACCTGGATGGATCCCTTAAGACATTCATATCAAACAAGACAATCAATAGCTCAAGAACGTTGGGGTTCATTAATAGGGATAGTGGGAGGACTGGCAGGTCTGATGGATTTTGTGGAACTGTAGTTCCAAGTTATGCAACTTTGGAGGTGTTTTAATGGTCAAAGAGGTGTTTTCTAGCAAGTTGTGGACCATCCTGCTCTCCTACGATTTTGCACAACAATCAAACAAGTGAATCGTCACACTGAGAGGAATTTTCTTATCACACCCCATGTCTTTTGAGACCGCAGAGAAGTTTGTGTCTGAGTCAATGTGTTTTTGGTTAACTCAGCATTTGTTTCCTTCAAAGGGGTCATAATGCTCCCGATAATCAGACGCTGCTTTCATGTTACGGTTCATTCCATCCTCATGAGATGCTTCATGAATATTTGAGAGGAGCTGTGACACTTTCTCTCCCTGACTCCAGGCTGCAGAGACTAGGGATGGCCCTCCTAAAAGCCATCAGTGTTGACTAATTGATGCCACTTTCAGGCAGGGGTATGCATTTGTAGCTTAAAGTGGGGACAGGGAGGAATGAAAATGAGCTCACACTGGGCCAAATGTTTGAAAGTGGGAGATTTTAATCTACTCTGAGGTGACTCTGCATGTTTAAGGGAGTCTAAATTTAAAACTGAGAAGAGAACTGGAACACACAATTAGCTCAGTGGTTGAGAATATAAATACAGTTATTTCCGTCACTCTTCCTCACCTTAATTGGATTCTATCAGACAACATTAAAAAGGGTCAATGAGCTTCAGCCAAACTGCTTACAGTTTGATTGACATGACTCACTCAAACCAATAAAACCATGAACTTCATGTATGAGCTGTTTGACTCCAAACCAGAAAGTGAAGAAACTCCAGCATCTGAAAATGCTAAGTTTAAAATGTTTTCTGTTTAAAGATAAACTGTTTTACGTTTGCTTTTAAGGCAATGATTGAGTGAATTTGTTTGGAAACACATTATTTTGCTTACAAAAATAAAGTTTCTGGCTTCAAAGCAACCATAAATGCCCAAAACAATAAACTACCTGGCTCAGTGGATGTCGTTGGTATCCAGGCCTGTGTAAATAAAAAAAACAATTATTGAATTTTTTTCCTTTGATGGATTAAATTTGACATTCTTATACATCACAGCTAAAGCAATTGTGGCCTTAGCTTTGCCCAGAAAGCTTCCCGGGCAAGGTTGGTGAGCTGTTCCTGGAGGAAATGAGCAGAGCATATGTGAGACTGCTTTAGCACAAATGTTTGGTTTGATAAGTATTTTGTCAGTATTTCCATCACAACCCCCAAAATTAACACTAAAAGGTTTTTAAAAAGCTTTACTCATAATGTTTCGAAAATTGATGTAAGTTCAGTTCTAATATTTTTTAAATAATGAGTAGTTTGGATTAAGGTTACCAGAGCTTTAAAGATGGGGGTATAAGCCTTTAAAAAAATCCCAGACCTTCAGGAGACTTGCTGAAGTGATAAGGTCATCACATTTGAACATTGTAACTCAGTGGTTCACAAACTATTCCAACTCAGGGCCCACTTCTAAGTCTCAAAAATTCTGGCAGTTCACCCTGACCCAATGAATACGGAGGCCATATTATGCATTCTCAGTGCACTTTTTTATTGAAGACTGGCAGTTTTTTTTCTTTGTTCCAAGAATTCAGAAAGAAAAAAGTTGATTTCCCCTTAGATTTAAAGCTCTGTCCAATTGGGATACCTTGCCTAATTTTCTAAAACCTATAATTTCTCCTCAGCTCTTCAAGAAATCCCTTTTTATTCACTTACAAAAAAATGTTCTTGTTCTAACAAACTACTAATGGCAATTTTGATCTGTGATGAGCCGCAGACACAATACATCATGTTGATCATAAATTTATGTGCTATTGATAATGACGGGTATATAACATGATGGGTATATATTACCTTTCATATAAAAGTGTGAACCTTGATGGTCCAGCCAAGAGTGCAATGTGTATTTGTTATCGTCTTGTACTGTACTGTTTTGTCACAATGATATGTCTTGTTCTTGTATATTCTGTAAAGTAGTGTAACTCTGTTGTAATGTTTGGCTTTGTGTCTGTGTGTAATTTAAGGACTGGCTTGAAAACAAGATGATTCATCTGGGACTGAACTGAAAACAGAGGAAACATGCTGGAAGCAAATTTTTGCTAACACGGCATCTGTAATATGATACAACACCTTTAGTGTTACAGCTTGTTAAAAAAAAATAAATAAAAAAAATCATACCACTTTGAAAATGATCTAGCAGCCCGCTTACAACACTGTCAGGCCCACCAGGGGGCTACTGTCCACAGGTTGGTAGTCACTGCTTTAACTGGTTCACAAAACCTTGGTGGAATAAGGCCTCAGACACCAATGTCTGCCCATGACTGTGCCCCTAACAAGCTTTCAGAGGGCCAATCAGAGTGAAGGGGTTTTGTGGAGTGGGAGCCTTAAAGAGACAGCAGCAAAAACAAAGTCTTTCAGACAGAGTCTAAAGAAGTTTCTTGAGAGAAACTTTAGTATCCCTCAAAATCAATGAAGTATCTATCTATCTATCTATCTATCTATCTATCTATCTATCTATCTATCTATCTATCTATCTATCTATCTATCTATCTATCTATCTATCTATCTATCTATCTGAAATAAGGGTTTTCTTAACCACTCAGGAGAGAAAAATAGGGATATTTTCAGCTGTGGATCATTCAAAGATACTATGGGGGCACCAGAAGGACAGAACAAAGACTTAAAAAAAAAAAAAACACAATGCCCCCTCTTTAAGTTTAATTTGACCACAGTAATGCAAAGTTCACAGGTTTCAGTTAGATTTTTAAGTTCCTTGTGTGCCTTCATAGGACAAAGAGAAAATACTTGCTCCACTTTCCCATGAATGCATCAAAACCTAGTCATTTCAAACTAAATCTAAGTAAACAGAAGCCTTATGCACAAATCTGTAGGTCCTGGACAAATGTTTGTTGCAGAATTGTTTGGATTTCATTTCGTATGCATGTAGCATTACCCATAAAGTTTGTGTGGTGAAGGAGAGCTAAGGCTTATTGGCTGTAAAACAGTCCTGGAAATATTTAGCTATCAGCTGGTGGTATTTAAGCTTATGCATCTCTACAAACAGATATCTGCCAAGAAATACAAGAAGCAATCATGCACCATGTCTGACATCCATCATCTCCTTGGTGGATTGTGATAAGATTCCCTCAGAAAAAATATCCACTGATCCTGCAGCAATTATGAAAATAAAAAGTGTATTGGTAACAAAGAAATGTAAACTATGCAGGAAAAGCTCTAGAACAAAGTATCATAGTGCCAGGTGGTAAGGTGGCTCGGGCCGGTCAGAGCCCAGAGACAACAGCCATCTGACTCCTATCCTCAGACAGACTCCAGCACCAAACAATCAGGCACAACAACAACGACACAACAACACACACACAGCATCCCCAGCAGAGGCCCTGAGGCTGTCACAACACTGAAAAAGAGGAGTGAGTCTTGGCTCAGATATCCTGTATCAATTACCTGAATAACCGCTGGCTACACCAGGAGCCTTGAAAAATTGGCTGATGCTCAGAGAGGTTCAAGCTTCGTCAGATAATCGCTGACGGGATCCAGCGTTGGTGAAAACTGAGTCAACACAGGATGTAAAGATGAAAACCTGTGTTGTGGAGATGTGGAATGATGCATTTTGGGTAATAAGTTTGTTTCAGAAAGGGATGTAGTGCTATGTGCAGGATGTAAACCTCCATGTGAGCTCTCTCTGTAAGGCATAGACACGTTCCAGGATCTCATCTGGTTGTGGAATGACTTACAGACAACACATTTTCTCATAATGGTGAGTGACATGAGAGAAATCCAGGCTGTGAAATGACTTGCTTTTCTAATCTGCAGATGGATGGATCTGAAGCTGCTGCTCCGAACCACACACACCCTCTCACACACACACACTCTCTCTCTGTCTCACACACACACATTCCACATATGAATCGCAGATATGTGCACCCGCACGTTCTGTGCCCACAGCCAAGGAAATTGCACATCATGTCGGCTAATGATGTGTGGCTGAAGACCCCGCACGAGGCCGACATACTAATGGTCCTGTGAGGTGATGAAAGCCAGAGAGCGGCGTGCTATCTTCAGGAGAACGTAAGGGGCACATGAACTTGTTAAGTGAATTTTTTAATACCAAAGCAGGGGGGAGATAAGGAAGAGCTCCGTTCCAGGAAATCTAAATGAAGGTTTGACTCAGAAAAAAGTGACATCAAATCTTATCTGGTGATGATGAAGACCTCGGCACAGCAGGAAGTAATTCAAATAAGTGTTCCTCGACTCACTCTGACATCAGATCACATTAACATTCATGAAGTCACCCTGCTGCTGGCTCCATGCTGGCTGTGGTGATACTCATATTGGTCTTACGGGGCCTGGAAATCAGCAGGGTTGTTGGCATACATAAACAAGTAAATGGACTGCATTTAAGTTTGCAGAGGCAGGGATGAGAGCTTGATGCAGAGAATAACAAATCATGGTGCAGATTTGTGAAACAAAAAGGTTTCACAGATTTGTCTTGCACAAGCCACAACCTCTGTAAAATTGAAGCAGAGGTGCAATTCTTAAAGCAACCACATGAGGCTGTCTGCCAAAGCCAAGTCATCCTAATTAAGCTCTGGAACAAAAGATGATTTAGGTCTCATTTGCACATTTTATTTATTCATACAAACTGTTACAACTCATCTGTTTTGATTTTATTAAAGCTGTGAGTCATGCATATATTTGCACATTTAGAGCCATGTGGGAGATGATTGGGATGCTGTTTGCAAACAGGCTTTCAGTCTGACTCAGCTCCATCTCTTTGTCTGGTTTTAGGTTGATCCAAAATGGTAATTTTAGTCCTGGGTCTTCTCTTTAAGGAACTTAAGGGTTTCTGTGGCCCACGTCCTCTAAGAATTTTACGTGTTAGTTCACTGACACTTGTCAACAATTTAGCAACACCTGCAACTGTTCAGTTACATTTGCCAATAGCACAGAGACAGCTGCCAATTGCTCAGCAACGTCTGCCAGTCACACAGCGGCACCTGCCATTTTCTCAGTGACACCTGCAATTAAACAGAATAGAATTTTCATTGTTGATCCCCCATGGGGGAAATTTTCTTGTCACAGCAGCTCACAAAGTGCAAAATGCAATAATAAAAATAAAAAAAATTATAGTAATAAAAGAAAAATATTGAAATATAGAAGAAAAAAAGCATACTATTTACACAAGAACAAAACAGTAAAAGAATCAGCACTGAACACTGAGCTATGAATACTGAGACGATGTGCAAAAAAAGTCCTGAATTTTTTGAATGCTGAATGGCTAAGGGTGTGAGTTCAGGTTTATAATGAAATTCCATTACCAACATCTGCCAAAGGCACATTGGCACCTGTGAATTGCTCAGTGACACCTGCCAATCCATCAGTGACACCTGCCAATCATACAGTGGCACCTGCCAGTTACTTACTGACACCTGCAACTGTTTTGTTACACTCACCAATTTGGCAGTGACACCTGTCAATCACACAGTGGCACCTTTAAATTGCCCAGTGACACTGCTTTTCTGTATATTACACCTACAAACCTACCAAAGTCATTAATAAGTAGTGTAGTAGTAAGTGTCAAGCTTTACACACTCAACTTTTTGACCATTTCAAATGCACTATCTGAGAAATCAAAGTTTTCTTCCATAATGTCAGCATGAATTCACCTGTGCTGAAAGACTTGAAGTCCTGACCAATATATTGTGACACAGTGGATCTCGTACGATCTTTGGTATGTGTAAAATATGAGTCAATTGGTGATAATGAGATACAAAGGTCATTTCAGCTGCATCAAGACCTGACAGGGTATGTCACAAATTTGCAACAACAGGCATCAAGGGGTTAATCTGTTGTGTTTTCATGGAAGATTTGGTTCAGAACATTTTTGTCCATTTGTCTTGGGGCCTTGATTTTGCCCCCAATGTTGTGTTGACCTATGAAAAGTCTGAAATTTAAATTTTGAGATTTTCAATGACAAATATGTTCTCACGAAAAAGGCATTTCAAATGAAGCAACACAACCAAAATAATCTCCAAAAATCAAGAAAAGATAACCTGAAAGTATTCCTGATTAGTCTTGATGGTTAAACCAAGTCAGTCATGGTTGGGGGTTTTCTTATTGTTGACATGATAAGTCAAAGTTTCCGGACCTTGGTAGCAGGAACTTTACATTGTGGGCATTGATGACCCAGGAACTAAATTTGCTCAATTTCATATTAGAGGAACTTTTTTCGGCACAGCTTTTTCTTATTTTCTATTTCTATATTTAAAACGATAATAAATTAGAGTTGCGTGCCTGAGAAGACATACTGAAAACTACAGGAGCAGCCTCTCACTACCTAAAAAGGTTAGACAATAAGTCAGTACAGAAACCTGGAGCTCTGGAGTTCTTATATAAGTGCAACATAGTTAATAAGGTCTTACGCTTCACACGCCTGTTCCATATCAAGAGCAATTACACACACACACACACACACACACACACACACACACACACACACACACACACACACACACACACGCACGCACGCACGCACGCACGCACGCACGCACGCACGCACGCACACACAAACACACTTGTATTGCACCATCACAAAGTCTCTACACCGTTTGTTAATTACATAGAAAATGAGGAAGCCACTTTACTGCCGTTGGATTGAACGTCTTTTTATTGCTTGGAAACAACTCATTTACAGCCTGTGACAACAAAGACTGAAGGTTTTTAAAGTGATTACAGGTATTTTCCTTTTTTGGGGAGTTATAAAAAACCAAAATGAGGGTTTGTGCAGAGATGTCAGAGAAACTGAACGCCTAATTTCATGCTTTGGTATTAGGAGTAACAGGATGCTCAGCAGGAGGGCGAGGGATCTGGCGTCTTCATCTGTTTCATCCTGTTTCTTGGCACGCTGCTCTACCTGTGAACACTCTGTTAATTGGTTTATTCATGGAGACAGGGAGAGTCATTCGCAGAGTATCAGAGGTTGGGAGCTCATCTTGAGAGGAGCAGCCAACACTTGGATTGCTCTACAAACAACCTGAACCTCTTTCTGTGGAGTGGTGAGGTGTTACACGAAGGGTGATAACACACCGAGAGTGTTGAACTGGTGCGATAATTAAAAGGAAACACACACGCTGATAGGAAGAAACATGGCTGCCTGTGGATGAGAGCTTCTTTGGTGCTTAGACTGTTGGAGGTCTCTGGTCTCAGCTGCTGTTGTGACAAAACTGAGACAATGTTAAGTTGAATTTATTAAAAATTACATCAGATGGATTTTGTGCACATGGAAGTTCTGTCTTCTGCTGCAAGAAACTCAAGCAGATGTTTTCTGCAGACTAACTAAATCAAAATACCATTAAGTAATGACTCGGTCTTTGAGTTGCTGTTTCTTTGAGCAGCATGATGTGTGTGTTTTCACTTTAAGACCATGCTCAATCTTTGAAGGCAGTAAGCACCCTTCTTTTTCTCCCTGTGCAATTTAATGGGGTTGGAAGACATCTGGTAAAAATGGTGGAAAATTGCATTTTTAAGATAAGATAATGTTTTCTCTATGTCTGTGATTTTTAATAAAGGAATGAGTATTCCAGTATTACCCCCTGAGGTAATAAGAGGTGTCTTTGACACTGTTTGTGCTGCTTTCCTTTATTGTAAATTTGAATATAAAGTAACAATACTGGATGTTTAGACAGAGCGTGTGCAGATTTTTAAACCTTTATATATTTATGTGTTGTGGAATTACTTGAATCTGACTGTAAACTGATGAAAACAATGTGTTTTCTAAAATATCAGCAGATCATCACTTACTTAGGTTAACAAATTAGAATTTCCTAACTGGTTTATGACACGTTGAAGGGACACTTCCAATATGGCCACTCCAGACGATTTTCTTCAAAAATCTGTTTCAGAAAAAGACGGGTGATGTCAGGGAGGCTACGTCCATTTATTTAACTGACTAAGGGGCCATTTACATGACAATGGTTTTTGGGTGGAACGCAGACGTTTTTTTTGCGCTTTTGCCTTGCATTTACATGGAAACTGTGTTTTAGCTGACCCTAAAACGCAAACTTTTGAAAACGGCCTCCAGAGTGGAACTTTTCTGAAATGCTGCCAAAACCGTTGCCGTGTAAACAGCCGGCGTTTTCAGTAGAAACGCTGACGCCACGCTCTGCTTTGGGCAAGTGCATACAACAAAACAACAGTACCGTTGTTACTATTATCGCAGACTACAAAGTTGTGCTTGTGCTGCTCAATCTGCCGACTGTCTTTCAACAAAATGTGCATCTGTTGCTCCATTTCTGCACTTAACATTTGCCAACACACCAGATGATCAGCTTAACTCTACTTCAGTGGAGATCTACCAAAAGCTGCTTCAAGACAAGACAGTTATAGCGCGAACTACTGGCCTGGCATGCTTATCACTACAGCGTTTTCACTGTTTTCACCACCTTTTAGCGTTTTCGAATGAGGGGCCTAAGGTCTGAAAATAGTTCCACGCCTGATAGGTCTTCAGATGAATTGCTCGAGGAGCGGCGAGCGCTGTAGAGACAGCAGCTTAAACAAAGTGTTTCAGACAGAGGCTGAAACAAGGGTTTTCTAAAAGAAAAATAGGGTTGTTTTTTGAGCTAGCACCAGAGGCACAAAATAAAGACTGAAAAAGGACAATACCTCCTATCTAAGTGTATTGTTTAATATTGCTATGTAGGGATGGAAATGTGCAGAAGCATCATAAGTATCACTTTACATAAATTGCACAGCATTTCTAGTTACTCTGTATGTTACTTTAGTTGAGTTACAGGGTACTCTGCATGAGCACTGAACATGTTGTATGTTGTTGTTAATAACTCTTATATTGAGTTGACATAATCTGCCTTCTTTTATTTCCATTCCTCTACCTTGGTTTTCACCAGGCTCTTTCACTGTTGTAATGATTACAGCTCTTCTAGCATCTCAGCCTGCCTTTTCCTTTTCTGCTCTGTGTAGCCTATGTTTAGTCACACCTCACCTTTCTTTACCAGCAACATTACACACAATGAGTGTAGCCTTAGAGATGAGGGTAACCAAATTTGTGACACAGCTCTGCACTGAATCTGATGTGATTTGGTGCTTTGTAAATGAATTGTGTTTGATTATTTGTGAAGAGAGCTTGTTTGTGTTCTAACTTGTTATTTTAATGTATTTTTCTACTCTTCCATGCAATCAAATGTAGATTATGGTAAACTAATCTTGATTTGCTTTTCTATTTTGGTTGTGCCTCTTTCAAAACAGTGATAGCATATTCCATATCATATTTGCAGCTCTCTTCTTTTGTTTCTGAGTAAAGGTTTAATGAAGAAACACCTGGGACATCTTTAATGTGGTCATCCATACTTATTCCTGAGTTCTCTCCAAAATCAAAGCATCACCTAAATTTTTTGATCTGGGTTCTCTACCATATATTTGGTTGTCAGTCCAGTTATTGAGTATCATAAAATGTATTTTGAAGTTGTCTTTCCAGTTTACGCATGTTTTTATAAGTCTGCAGGTTCCCCCCCCTGCTTCTGCTATAAAATGTGTGGGAGTGTTTTCTTAACCTGCTGCATCTTTTGTAAAAGTTCCCCTGATTCTCATCACTCCTCAGCTCTCAGAGGAACAGTGAAGCATCAGATGCACGTGTAAAAGAGAAAATTGAAGTCCTTGACAGGAGCTTGTGGTTTTGTTTTCCTCTCACGTGATTCATTGGACTGAGGTATTGATCAGGAAGACAGCATGAGACCGTGGTTTCCTGGACTTTAATCTGACTGCAGGAGGCAGGGGTGTCATTGTGGTTGTGTGTTTGTCTCTGTGTGTGTGAGCATGTGAGCTCTGGGTGTGAATTATGCCTCAATCATCGATTGTTTGTCCTGTTTTATCTGAAATCCTTTCACTGGGGAAGCGTTTTCTGGTTTAATCCATCTCACTGATATTGAATGGGTTCTGCTCCGACATAGCTCATAAAAGTCATGCTCACCGTAACACGGACGGGGTTTGTGGAGGAGGTGATTGCTGTAGATGTTTCTAATCTGGTGGTGTTACTCCTGATCATGACCCGGGTCACAAGACACACAAGATGCTTTTACTGAACCCTGGATTTTGTAGTTGGCAGTTTCTCTCATAGATTCATGTTTATTTTCACCCCATTTTTGGTTAATGCTAAGTTGAATTTTGATATTCTATATGAATTTTTGGTATTTCTACTCATGCTCCCAGGGGCTTTGAGAAATGTCAACCAACAGCGAGAGGAGCAGCCCGTCCTCTCTTTACTGTCCGGCAGCTTCTCACAGCCTCGTAATCATTTAGAGCAGCGTCTGTGAATACCAATCAGCCCATGCCGATGTGTTCCTGCCGTCTGTTTGGCAGACAGAATAAAGGGCAGCGCGGGAGCTGAATGTTCATCATTTGATATTAACACCAGACAAAGCAGCCCTCTTTGATCAAGGCCCGAAGGTCAACTGCAACAGCTGCTGCAAAGTGCCAACAGGAGGTAAACCTTTTCTTCCTCACCCCAGGGGACCGCGCCTCCCGCCAGGCAGGAGCTGCTCCAGTGGTGTTAGAGGAAATCTCTGAACAGAGGGGATTTCAGGGGAATTTCTGAATTCCTCCAAAGAGGAAAGAAACCAGTTAGCATCCTGAAAACACTCCAGAGTGGTATAGATTCTCAAATCCATCAGACTTTCTGTCCACCACATATTTTCAGTTTGTCAGGAAACTGCACACTCTTTCCAGGTGTGTGCAGTTCACCACTTACATCCACTGAAGCACCTGTCAGGTCAGAATCGATGCCTTTAAAGAGGAGAAGCTTCTCATTCTCTCTGTCTGTGATCAAAGCATTCTTTGGAGCCCCTTCTTCTGCACCTTTTCTCTCTTTCACTCACTTTGATGTGGTTGATTGCCGATAGCGGTGTGGAGGAAAGTGTAAGCTTGGTGTATTTTTCAAAAAGGCCGGCTTCCAGAGGAAATCCTGCCATAAAACGTTACAGAATGGTGAAAAGAAATGTTGACAGCTCAGACTTAGGGACGTGGTTTACACTGAGTGAAAGAAAGCTACAGGGAAATCCATTCACAGCTGCACTGTAGTCATTCATTCATGAGTGTGAAGAGCCTTTTTCTGAAGCTGTGCGAGAATTTCTTGTTTTGTTTCAGCCACATTTTGTGCCTTTTGTCCATTCCTCTGCTTCTCCCTTTGTACTGAATGGAGCTCAGCATGATTGCTTATGTCATATGTTTTTTGCATGAGGAATCCAGCATGAAGGCATGTTGCAGATGACTCAAAGCTGTTTGTCAACTGTCGCTTCCTCTGCTGGTCTCCTGGACCATTCAGAGGACTTATGAGGCAATGCAGAGGTACTTCTAATGAGCAGACCACATACATGTCAACACAATTGCTTACCACAGCTCAACCAGGAAAAACATACTTTTGTGTCATTCTCACATATTTGCACAGCAAAATTAAGACTCAAGGTGTACACACAGCTCCTTAGTGGTTCCCAACTTTTTTTTTTTTTTAATGCCATGAGTACCCCCTCACTCATGCGTGCTGATGATTCTTCAAAGTAGAACATAACACAACTGATTGTTGAAGAAGTTATGAGGGGGATCTGTTTTAATTGCAATCCCTCGCCACCTTGTGGCCCGGAGTCTTCGCACACTGTTATAAATTACTTTTAGTGAGGTGTGTGTTTGTTTTGGGACTAAATGGAGATCTGATCGAAACAAAATTTCTTTGTTCAAGACAACTTTTTACTGGATACAACACACTGAGGTAGGGACTTATCAGTACAGTTATGTAGTGCTATGGTTTAAAACGTGACATTAAGCTGGCTTTATGTTAGCAACATCACGGCTAACGTGACAACAAATAAACACTGTCAGTTTGTATGTAGTTTAGTAGCCATTCATATTTAGCACAGCTGGCAGCCCAGGGCTCTAAGACATGTCCGTAATGTGTAACGTTTGTAAATCCTGGTTAGCTATGTCCTGCCTGTCATCTACCAAGCAACGCTAACATAACCTCACTCTTCATTTTATTGATAGACTCTCAAATTTGAACAGACCACTGCGGAATAACTGCTGCATGTGGGTTGGAATAAACATTAGGCTATCAAAAACAGCTTAGCCTCTGTGTGATACAGCCCAAGCTAAAAGCTAATTAGCCTTTAGCTCGGGCTGTATCTCTCTCCCATTTAACTTTCTTCTGTGCTTCTGTCCTTTTTTTCTGTCAGACAGTTAGACTCTGTGTCCACCATAACTTCAAAATTAACCACAGAAAACGTTTTTAGCAGAGAAAAACACAGATCTCTGTGTTTTATCTCTCCTCACTTCTAAACTTTGTCAGCCGGTGTGGTGCTGTCATAGAGACCTAGATGTGCCCTGAATCAATCCAGTCCTGGTCGACCTGAACTGGAAACTAAGAAGAAGCAATTTAAAACAAACTGTAACCAGCAATATTGATGCTGATAATCTCATTTTGTGTGGATTACAATCAGGCATATATCTAGAAGGGAGACTTTTTCAAGATCACTTTCAAACTCCTGATAGCCCCTTTAATGAAAATGATTTTATATCCTTAATTTGAACATTTTATTCTCTTGCATTTTCTTCTTTTTAACTCCAAACATAAAAATAAACTATAGTTTGCCGTGAAAATAAAAAAAAAGTAATGTTTAAAATAAATAAAAATGAAATCAAAATAACCAACTTGTCTTTTTTTATCTAAAACTTTTAAAACATTTACCACAAAAAGTGGAATAAGTCTCCTTTAAAAAGGTATTTAAAATTTAAAGATGAGCAACAAAACACTTAAAATAATATTCAGACTCACTGTAGCAATTTTCCTTTTTTTTCATCAGTCATCTGAGGTTTGTTAAACAAAAGCTGGAAGAAAACATCTCTGTTGAGTAAAGAATCAGAGTAAAGATAGACAAACTCCAGCTTCCATCCCAAAGAGAGCAGAAAGGTGATTCCTGTTTGAGCAGGAGGATAAACAATCAGCCGATGCATAATATATGTGAGTGGATTCACAGCACCGATCAGCATGACAGTCCCCACAAACTGATCAGGAAAAAGTTTAAAGTAAACTTAATCTACACAGTGACACAGGCGCTTCTGCTTGTGCTGACTTGATGTACAGATCAAAATTTGTATCAAAGAAAACAAAAATTTTCTCCTCAATGCGCAGGATAGTTACGTTGTGACGTGCATCATTACACCATCATTACAGTATACAGTTTTTTCATTCATGTATGTCTCTTTCTGCATGCCACTTTAACTTCACTCCATCTTGCTTCTGGGTTCCTCTTTTTATCATTACAAAGTGAAAATGTAAGAAAAGAATCTCACAAGTGAAAAGATATTCACCTGTTGTGCACCACCTGAGCTCAGTTTTGATTTGGAGAGAGAGGAGACCAAATCTCTGAGGGAGAAAAGCTGCTGGGCTCCTTCACCCTCACCTGATTGAGACAGCTTTGAATTGCTGTGTATCGATCTGCTCGGTGTCTTTTGGGAAACATTTTTTCAATGTTTTATTTTCATCCCTAACCCAAACGATACTTCTATCCATCTCTGTGCTCCTGTAAAGTATCTGCTGACCGTCATATCCCTACCATCCATTAACAGACAGATCTCTCTCCTCTGATTTGATCTGTGCACAGAATGTCAGAATGAATCTGCTCTTAAACAGCCTGCAGGTCCACAAGGTTGTTCCCAGCTGTTCTCTTTGGTACGTCATTGATTTTTCTTTTTACTCGGCACCCTGTGAGAGTGCAGTAACACAACTTTACTTGTCACTGCAAATGTCAGGCAATCAGGAAGTCCTAAAAAGGTCAGCTTTATGGGGTATTTAGCATGTCAAGAGATGAAGGCATAGCAGAGAGGATCATTGTGAATTTTAACCACGGGCTGTGTAGCAACAGTTTAGATTGTACAAAGTTTTGCAGACATTTTCAGTCTTTGCTTTATTATTCTCATTCTTTGTTTTCAGAGACAGTTTCCTGTCACAGCAGAGTGGGTGATGCCACTGAAAACTGCAGACAGACTGCTGTGCAGATTGTGAAAACATATCAGTTCGTTTATTCACATTTGTTTCTTTACACACAGATGCAGGAGAAAGAAATCGTCATCAATCCAACGCTTGTATCGATTGGAGCAGAGCTCAGATCAGCTGGTACCCCAAGGCTGGACATCTGTATGAATACAGAACACACTCATTCCCCTCTTTGTACACAGACAGAGTGCTTTAACAGAGTGTGTTTGAGGCTAAAAATAGACCCTACCTCCTGAGTAGTTGATGTGAAGCCTGCAGAGGTGGTATAGAGTGCACACAGGTGAACGGGAAAAAGGCTGATGGCTTGAGTTAGTCTGGTAATTGGTTGTGGTGATACCTGGTAACCCCTCTGGCAGGAAAAGAGCAGGTCACATTTCTAACAGAGTGCTGGAGTCTGCACTCTCATGGCTGTGGACTCTGAGGCATTTAGATATCTGTGTGTCAATTATGCCTTCACACTCGGTGGGTTGACTTTCTCTCAGGTGTTCTTTAGGAACGAGTCTTCCTTGTGAATTCCCATCATGTATCTGTTCTGCAACTTGTAAGTGAGAGACTTTCACCTCTCTTTCCGACTTTGGGTTTTACCAAGAAACATACACGCAGTCAAGAGCTTTTTTAACCTTTCTTATCATCACTGATCATGTGACCTGAATCAGAACTAACATGCAACAGTTTATTTAATGCATGATCTGTTTGCCAGTGAAGACTCAGCAAGCAACCACCTGGAGCAGACTTGGGCATGACTTTTGGTGGACTTGTCGCAAGCAGTGAGTCAAACATATTTGTTAAATGGTGGACTCATACAAGCTATGACCAGTATGCAAGCTCAAGTTCACACTATAGTGTATACAGTATTTTGGAATGCTGGGTGGCAAAAGGTGAGAGTTCAGGTTTGTTTTAATGTGTTATAACGTCTTATTGCAGATGGGAGGAATGACCTGCGGTGGTACTCCGCCTTGCAGGCTGGGAGTCTCAGTCTGCTGCTGAAGGAGCTACCTTAAGTCCCCCACAGTCTCATGCATTGGTTGGGAGGGATTGTCCATAATGGAGGCAAGCTTTCCCAGCATCCTCCTCTCACCCATCACCTGCAGGGAGTCTAAGGAGCAGTCCAGGACAGAACTGGCTCTCCTGACCAGTCTGTTCAGTCTCTTTCTGTCCCTCTTCATGCTCCCTGCTCCCCTGCAGACCACTTGGTAGAAAAGAGCAGAAGTCACCACAGAGTCATAAATGGGTCTTTGTTGGCTTTGATCATGTGGGGGACAAAATCAGCAGGATTATCCTGTGGTGTGTTCTCGCCCTTGGATAACAGTGCCTATGAAACCAGCTGTTATGAACATTTGAAGGAGTTTTATGACCAAGTCAGGAAGGTTTCCATCGGCCTTAAGAAATTTTGTGGTTGCATACAGGCGTAGGTTTTTGAGAATGGAGAACAACTTCAGGGGTTTAAAATGCAACTTTGTGAAGATGGATGGTTTTCATAAGAAGATGTGTGAGGATACAAAAACTCATCTTGCAGGAAGATAAATAAAACCTTTCCCTTAAGGAGAGCCTTTTCAAAACAGGCTGCATCCACCAGTAATTTGGCTCAAGATAAATGTTTTTTAATATTAAATATTGGATGTAAGATTCCTGAAAGATAAAGTATTATTTTTTCATCCAGGACACTTTTGCATAAATGACTTTAAACCTGAAAGTTTCATTCAGCATCCTCTGAAACCAGAGTAAAAAATAAAACCTCATAGCTCGGATAAAACATGAGAACAGAACAGCTGATTTAGCTGTTTTCACTGGACTGTGTGGGAGTGAGCAGTACATCATGTCTAGATTAACATCTCCCAGGCTGCACATACAAGCAGGCCATATGTCATGGGGTGCAGGGCGGCCCCGAACAGTTTGTCTGAGGCGTCAGAGTCAGGAGCAGTAATCCTTTGACATAAAAACTCATTGTACAACCAAGCACTAAGGAAGAGCTAAGAGGGATTTATTGATTATGTTTCTGTAATTGTCAAAATCTTTTGGACCTTAAATGACACATGCCAAATGAAATAATGATATTGTCCATATTATGTGACATCGTTCTGTTAGAATTCCTAAAAAAATATATGTTTTTACAGAAAACTTAGCAAGATTTGAATGGAGTAAGGTAACAGATTTGAAGGCTAAAAAACACAGTTCATTAATCTCAATCAGAAGGTCGGGATTTGATCCTAGCTCCTGCAGTCACATGCCAAAGTGTCCTTGACCAAGACCCCAAACCCCAATTTGCTCCAACTGGATGGGTGTGACTGCGTTACAAAAACTGATGGTAACCTGAAATTTCCTTATTTTTTAATTTAATATTCTCTGTAACCAAAGTTCAAAAACTACTTTTGAAGAAAATGGTTTCATTTTTTGTGATGTTTTGTAACCATGAGTGAGGAGGGAACACAGAGAGCCTGCTGTACATTAAGATGATGTACAGGGACATGCGCTGACTATGCTCCACATGGCATGGACTGGCTGCTTGTGCTCCATGCGGAATCCTCCTGCTGGTCTGTGCTTGTCGTGGAACAGACCAGCTGTCTGTGCTCAAGGTGGCAGTGACTGCCTGCTTGTGCTTACTGTGGAACAGACCTGCTCTCTGTGCTTAACTTGGCACAGACTGGCTGTCTGTGCATACAGCAGCACAGACCATGTATCTATTGGTTTGTACAGTTTTAATTTAAATTTAATCTTAATTTTGTGTTTCAGGTAACTTTACACGATCAACTCTTGGGGAGTACTCAAAATGCAGCACAGACAGAAAGTCCATGCTACCAAGCACAGACAGCCCGAGCCCACCCCCTGCCCAGCAGTCATTGTACAGCAGGGACTCATATCCACTGTATTCCCTCTTCACTCAGGGTTACAAAACACAACAGATCTCTTTGACTTGATTTGATTTAACCAGTATGTTTAAGGTGTTTTATTGACACAAACCTACCACACATTAGTAATGTTTATTTGTGTTAAATTAGTTGAACTTGGTCATATTAAGTTAACTTCTTGTGGGTCAGTAAATCCAACATAATGTTATTGTGTTTATGCAATGCAGTAATATCATGTAGCTTTGAAGTAAGGTAGTTCAGTTAGATTTGCTTCATATGTGTTGTTCACATGAATAGTGTTTTGTGTGTCAGATTTAAACAACATAGTTTTGTGGAACCAGTTGACATAACTCATCAAGTAAAAACAACATTCATTTCTTAGAGTGTATAAACAAACTAAACTTTGCTACCTTTGTGTACCCAATACCCTGCTTTTCTGGGATTTCACAGACTTGAAAAGATGAATTTCTTCACTCCACTCTGCGTTGTTGGTTGAGTTCATGGAAAGTATCAGGAGCTTCTTGGTTTCCTCACACAGGATAGAGAAGCTTTTATCTTTGCACCTGTGTGATTTCCTGAGACATGTACAACTTGTTCACATCCACAGTTCAATGGAGGAGACTCCGGCACAAAATGACATACACCCAGCTTTTTAAATATTTACCAGCATTATGTTCCTGTTCGTGTTGGCAGGCAGCACAGAATATGCTCGTAAGAGCGGCTTTGGTTAATAGATGAGGTGTCTGATCTTGGCCTGACTGCTGCCACAGATGGTGACCTCTTTCTCCACTGTGATGAAGAGGAAGAGAAGGAGGGGCACAGAGGCAAAGGAGCAAAGATAACAAGGGGAAAGCAGTGTGGAAAACACAGGAGGCGTCTGAAATTAGGGCACAATGATCCTTCAGAGAGCAGACAGTTAACAATGTGTGGATGAGTTTTAACTGTGTGTCTCTGAGTGCTGCAGGGTGACACTTTTAAAGGGATAATTCACCTAAAGATAGCAAATATCCCCTTTCTGTAGGCTTAAAAAGTAACAGGCGAAAGCAGGTAAGCAAATTCATTCTTGGGCTGGTCCACATAGTATTTCATGCTATGACTGCGATATGTTGCCCTTTATCTACTTTTAGTTTGTCCCTTAGCACTTTAGCAGCCATTAGATGATGCAAAAAATCACTCTATGTGAGGAACAGACAGAGAAAGTTTGGCCACCCCAATCAAAACAAAATCAGAACTGACCCTGTGCCGCAGCTCCTTTCTGATGATTCTCAGAATAATGGAGATCTTTAGACTCTGATGTTGATCTAGTTTTTATCCTGTACAGTCTTTTTGTCTTTCTCTTCACACTGCTGACAGCTTTTCTATGAACTCGTCAGTACTTTGATAACATAAAATGATGCCTCAGAGTATTACAGTCTAATCCAATCTGGAGTTCTAAGTGTAGGAAAGTCGGACTCTGTCCATGGTGCTGAATCAGCCAGCTCAGTTTGAGTTCCAAACACTGCTGCAAAGATTCGCCTTTTTCTCTCACCTGTTTATTTATTTATTTATTTATTTATTTATTTATTTATTTATTTATTTATTTATTTATTTATTTATTTATTCATTTATTTGCTTTTACCTTTATGGACCTTAATGGACACAATTGATTAAAAACTTCTGCTGCATGACTTACAAATGAAAAATGTCTCTTTTTGTCTTTTTGTCTGTCTTTTTGTCTCTACTTATCTTGAAATTTGGAGGGAATTTCACAGAAATTGAATGATACAGTTGCTGACCAATTGTGACTTGCTTACAATTTCAGGAACTGTGAGGAGGATCCATTAAAATTGGAATGCAGTGAAACCTTTTGGCCTGAACTCTCACTCACACTGTAGTAAAGACGTGACTCTTAGCAAAATGAGTTTTTTTTTTTTGTTGTTGTTGTTGTTGTTTTTTGTTCAAAACAGCTTTTTACTGGATACATGACAAGTTAAGGTATTTGTCAACAGTTACGTAGAGCTACAGTTTGAAACACAACAACAAGCAATCCACAGTTTAATAGCTAGCTATATTTAGCACTAATCAAAGCCTGGTGCTCTGTGACACGTCAGTAACATGAAATGTTAGTGAATCCTGGTTATGTCCTACGAGTGCTCATCTACCAACTCCAACCTCACCAAGCAAGGCTAACATAATCTCACTCTTCATTTTATTGATAGACTCTCAAGTTTGAACAGACCACTGCAGAATTGCTGCATGTGGGTTGAAATAATAATAATCAAAAACAGCTCAGCCTGTGTTTTAGCCATGGCATTTGTTTTTGTTTTTTTTAGATGGAGCTTGTACAGGATTTTTGAGGGATGAATAGCCACTCACCTTTATCCTAAAAGATGTTTAACCAAACCAATGCTGTCTCTGATCATCCTGTTTAGGACCTGGAGAGTGTTTCAAAATCTTTATAAAACTCTTCACAGGGTCTTTAAACCATGGGTAAAAGTATTCTTTTTACATAACCAAATATAAAGCTGAAGCCATCTGAGTGAGTCAATGAAACTCTCTTTCAGATGCTCCAGTGTCTGTGAGTTTGATCAGACACCAGACGTGGTTTTGCTTTCTGTCCTTTAATTGCTCGACGGTTTATAAAAACAACATGCATTGCAATTTTCCTCTCCGGCCATCTGACAGAGTGTTTTTTCTGTCCTGAACTAAAGAACGATTTGTGTCTACTTTCAGACAAATTACAACTTTTAATCTGTTGATTTGTGCACAAGCTGCTGCATTGTTAAAGCAGACAAATGCTGTTAGGTCTCTAAAAGCTGGGATAAGAGAAGTGGGTAGTGCATTTACAGACACTCCAGTCTAGACAGCATTGAAGTGGATCAAATCTCTTCTTTTCATTTGTTTTTTTGTGCTTCATCTCGAGTTCCTCCTCTTTTGAAGAAAAACACAGAAACACATTTCCCCGTCTCTGTTTTCTTTTCTTCTCCTCCTGACTCACAGCTTTTGTATTTCCCTCACTCAGCGCTGCCGTCAGAGTGAAACAGATGACACGCATTGTCTGTGTGTGTGTGTGTTTGTGTGTGTGTGTGTGTGTGTGTGTGTGTGTCTGTGTGTGTGTGTGTGTGTGTGTGTGTGTGTGTGTGTGTGTGTGTGTGTGTGTGTGTGTGTGTGTGTGTGTGTGTTTGCTCATAAATTGGCACTCAGAGTGTCAGCTCTCTGGCACTGAAATGGACTCTTCATGAATTCAGAGGGTTCGTAGAGCTGCTGTTCATTTATTCAGATCATCAGCCTGAGAGCTGCGAGAGGAGGAAATCAAATGTTGAAGCAGGTATGAATGGAAGGTGCATCATCTGACGCAAATAGCAAACTCACTCAGATTGGTTCAATTATTCCCATGACTTCTTGTGATTGAATGATGACACTTAAAGTTTCATTTATTTTTTCTTATCAGTATAAGTGACATAGTTCCAGCCTCATACCAGACTCATAAGTAGTAACAGTAACTTAAAAGTCTGTCAAGGACGTAGATACAGTATTTGTAATTCTTAGATTTTGGTTTGAGAGTGTGTGAGCTGCTTTTTCATGTTCTAAACATTTATGTCACATATCAGAACTGGATGTTCAGACTGAATGTGGAGTGAGGCCAGGATTCAAAAATGGCCTATGGTTTGGTAAAGAGTCAGTAGGGGATTGGCGGGTGTCACTGAACAACTGGCAGGTATCACTGATGATTGGCAGATAACTCTATGCTTGGCAGGTATCAGCGAAATATTGGCAGTTGTCACTGGGGGACAAAGTCACAGAGCAATTAGTAAGTGTCATTAAGGGATTGGTAAATGTCACTGACAGACTGTCAGGTGCCACTAAGAGACTGACAGGGGTCACTGAGCGATTTGCAGGTGTAATTGAGCAAACGTAAGGTGTCTATGACAAAGAGGCAGGTGCCACAGAGTGCTTGGCAGGTGTCACTTAGGGTTGGTAGTTGTCACTGAGCAAATGGCAGCTGTCGCAAAATGATTTGTATGTCTTAATGAGCAACTAGCAGGTGTCACAGAGCAATAAGTAGGTGTCACGTAGGGATTGGCAGGTGTCACTAGGGGGATGCCAGGTGTCACAGATGTCGCTTAGCAATTAGCAATTAGCAAGTGTCACTGAGGGATTGGCAAGTGTCACTTAGCAACTGACAGGTGTCACTGGGCAATCAAGAGTTGATACTGACCAAATGAGGGTGCCAAAAAGTGACTGGCAGTTATCACTGATAATTGGCACGTGTCACTAAGCAAATGGAAAGTATCACTTAGCAATTAGAAGGTGTCACTGAGCAAATGGTGGATGGCCTTGTCATAGACTGTAAAAAAAATGGACGTCCGCTTGCTCGACTCAAAAAAAACTGCTCCCCCTGGTGGCTGGCTGCAGTATAGGTTAAAAAATCCGGCTTTCCAGCCATTCCAGATGGGCTGTGGTCAAACTTTGAAAAATTAATACCCCTCGTAGAAATGTTTCTCATGTCCGATTGTTGTGGTGATTTGAAGATATCATTTGACTGTCTTGCATTCAAGCCCTCTTTTTTTCTGAAAAGTTTTGTTTTCATTAGTTATACGTGGTTAAAAACAAGGCTTTACGTAATGTTTAATGATGTTTGACAGCTGCCATTTCCGTGTAATTTTGGGGGGGATTGTAAAATATGTCAGGAGGTATGGTCAAGAAGTGGATTAGACTCTCATGAGAAAATATATATATATATATATTATTTTTGTCACCCAGCTGCATTCAGATTCTCCCAGAATCGCTCACAGTCTCTACTATGCAGACTCTGGCTGCATAACTGCTACAATGGCTGCGGCTGTATGTTAGCTGTATGTTGGCTTCAAAACCATACAATGGTAAATGGTGGAGCCACGCTGTCCACTCTACATACAGTCTGTGGTCCTTAAGGAATTGGCAGATCTCACTTTGTGATTGATAAGTATCACTAAGGGATTGGTTAGTATCACTAAGGGACAAACAGATGTCACAGAGCAAATAGTAAGTGTCACTTGCAGATGTCTCAGCTGTACAAGGTGTCACTTGGCAATTGGTAGGCGTCACAGAGCAGTTGGCAGGTGTCCCCAACTGAATGGCAGATGCCACAGAGAATGGCAGACTGTAAGCCACTTTTTAGATCTGGGCCCTACTATATTCATGCAGATTTTTACACGTCTAAACCCATCCATAAACTAACTGTGTGATCTGTAGGAGCCCTGCTGAAACGAGATTATGGTCTTCTCATAGCTTCCCCTTGTAGGACTCCTAAAGGGCTGGCCAGTTAGAGTGTAGGGGCTTTGTGGAACAAGAAGCCTTTAAAAGACATCAGCTAAAACAAGACATTTTTTGGGGCAGTTTATACGTTTTTTAAGGATGAAATGCAAAAATAGTGGTGAGTTTTGGCTTCTTGTTTACATGGAATCGGCATTTTCAACATCCGCCTACGCAGTGGCTTTTTCCTGAAACACTCCAGCGACAATTGCAGTGTAACCAGCAAGCCACCATTTTCAGGAGAAACACTCACGTCACGCTTCACATTTCGTTGCAGACTGCTATGATGTGCTTGTGCTGCTCAATCTGCTGACTGTCTTTCAACAAAATGTGCATCTGTTGAACCACTTTTGCACTTAGCATTTGCCAATACACCAAAGGATTTCTTCTTTAAAGAAGAACAAAAAAGCAAATCTTTGTGGCAACACTAGCTTAGGCACCCAGCACGGGAAACAGACTAGGTTAAGGTCCCAACTGCAGCCGCTATCCTGGATGTCCTTCACTATTCTCACCTTCCTTTATGCACTATTCTCTATTCTGCCTATTCAGGCTATTGTCAACAAACAACACCCACCTGAAGAAGATGCAAGTGAAGGAAGGCTTCATCTGCTCTTTCCTCCTTCACAGACACTCTAAAGACTGTAAAAGATCTCGGTCTCGGTCTGACCGAGAGTTAAAGACAAACAGGAGAAGCCTCTTCCTCCCCTGTACCTGCACTGCATTGTTTTATTTTATTTCTTCCAACAATAAGACAGACTATTACAAAGCGCTGAAGCAGGTAATTACTCCCAAACTAATTAGCTGACAAGTCAAGGACAGCTAGAGATGTGAAAATAAGAGGAGGGGGCTGTTTGTGTCAGAGGGAAGAAAAGAGAAAAAAAAAAAGCAATTACACGTGAAATGTGGCAGCGTGGCGTGTCGACAACACAAGGAGGAGATCCAGCAAGGTTGAGATTAACCGCAATAAGAGTAACGACTGTAAACACAAATATAATCCCCTGATATACAGCTTTTCTTTTCTCTCTTTCTCTCTCTGTTTGTCTTTTTTATCCTGTAATACCTCCAAACACTTTTTCCTAATCTGTCTCTGACTCTTATTAAATTTTCTAGAGAGCTTTGACCCAATTACTGCCTGGCTTTACGGCAGACGAAGACCATAATGCACTTTGTACACACAAACACACACACACACACACACACACACACACACACACACACACACACACACACACACACACACACACACACACACACACACACACACACACACACACACACACACACACACACGCCCACATCCCAACCAATCAGAGCGATGCATTTAATTAACTCTTCTCTCCCATTTACCTGTGCTCTTAAGAGTGATCATGGATGGATTCACAAAGCTCCTGCAGCCTCAGGCTCTGCATTATGATTAATTTTGTGTTTAAAGGTCTCCTCATCAGCTGTTATTAGTGGCCCTTTTAGCAAACATTCCAGTAAAGTTATAACTCTTATCTTTCATATTACAATAATTAAAACTGTAGAAAGAAGCAGCAGCAGAAATGTATGTAAAATTAGTAATATGTTTGCCTGGGCAAAAAAAAATAAAATTAAATAACCTGGAAATGTGCCACTAAATGACGTTAGCATTGCTTCATATGGTACAAACCCACCAAACACTTTAGATTTATTTCATCTTGACACCATTATTTTTATTTGAATCCAAAAGGTCAGAGGTCAACTTTCCAGTAATATTATTTTGTTCAGAAAACATTTAACAACCAAAACACACCAGATGTGTCTCCAGTCTGGCTCTGCTGTGTACAAGGCAGAGGGCTCTGACCCTGGCAGGTCAGAGCCCTCTGGATTATACTCTGGAGCTGTAAATTGTCAGTTTTTAAAATGCAGATCAAGTGTGACATGAAGTCCACCTAAAAACGCCTGGTGACTTTCAAAATAAAACAAAGCATGTCCAAACAAGATGGTATTAATTTTTACTAAAACAACAAAACGACAGAATAAGCAGAGCCAGACCAGGGGTAAACAGGTTTGAGGTTTTACCTCCCAATATGAACCAGGAGAGGATTATCACTGGGGCAGGAATCCAGGGAACTCCTGATACATGTTGGAGGTCCTGATACATGCCAGACTGAGCACACAGCTGGTGTGAGCTGACAGGCGAGATAAGAGACAAAGTAATGTACTCACTGGGCTAAATCAGAAGCCTTGTTATGATTGCTGTGACTGTGAGTAGTAAAGACACAGTAAAGATGATGCAAATCAGGCCATGGAGAAAAAATGAAAAGGAATTGCAGATCACCACCAGACCAGTAGAGGGTAGTAAGATGACAACAAAGGCCATTTAGAAAAGAGGATATACAGCCTGTTAGTTACTGCTACTTCATTTTTCTATACTGGATCTGTCTTTGTTGGTGCAACTGCTTAAAACTGATTTCAATCGTACCAAGTCATTTCCTGGTTATATAAATACAAAATGTGACATCAGTTTTTTTTTAATTTCCTCAATATAAGATATTCTGAACCCAAACCCGATGACCTTTTCTTCTTTCAGAATACCTTGCTGGCTTGTTGTTACTTAGCAGATAAAATGGGATCATCACAGTGACATAAATTGATATAAATAACCCCTCAACAGGTCAAAACAGATCGGGCATCTCTACTCAGAAAAAACAAAAGTAGCTTGCAGATTAAAAGCAATGAATGCGTAAAAGAAAGTGAAGACCATGGCTGGGTAAGAGAAGGAAGAGCTACTTCTTTCTTAGTTGAAAAGGTAAAAATACTAAGGATGAACAAGGATTGAAAACTATTCCTCTTCCCTGACAGTCTTCTTCTTGTATCGCAGGGTTTCTGATGTACAACGCCACGTCACTTCCACTTACACTGTCCCTCCAACATCCTCCCGCCAACTCCCTGTGGTCATGTCAGTTTTCTGAACCCGCCACTTTTATGTCAACATCTCCTCTGTAACAGTTTAGCCGCAACATTAAGCTCCACTTCCTGACGGGAGTGACAAATCTCTGCCGGCCCACTGCGATCCATTTTCACGGTCAGTCGCCGAGCAGAGAGTCACACGGGAGACGAAGGGTGTGAATACAGATGATGTCACATCTCAGTGGTTCTTATTCTGCGATGAATCCCAACATATATCACAGAGGGGAGTTCCTCTGAAGCCGGTGTCTCACTCAGCGAGCAGAAGGATGTGGAGTCCAGCGGGAGCAGAGCTGGTAAGAGATGGATGAAGGGAGGAAATGAAGGAGAGGAACACTGGGGAGTAGCTGTCCATCTCTTTTTGCTCTCTGCTTGTTTATCTCTACATTTCACACTCTATCTATTATCCTCCTTCTTTCAGCATCCTTGAATTCCTCCACTCGATGCTGTCATCCATATATCTCTCCATCTTTTCCTTGAGTTCATTCATCCATCTCTTTGAAGGACTGTGGGCTGGGTGCGATCTGGTTTATCTGGTGGACTTTATTCTTCTGTAATTGTGTCTATTGTCTGAATATTTCCTGTCAGTGTTTGGAATTGTGTTATTACTGACTTTAATCACACGTTTAACTTAGAGCAGACTTTTTCCAATCTATTTCTCATGCGACAGCTATAAGAATGTTTCCTCTTTAGCATCACCCTTTGGTTCCTTTTGAAGCCTTGGGTTTTGGTGTTTTAGGAGCCAGAGGTGACAATGTTTGGTCACCTAGGTTGATCTGAAAAGAAGTAAAGGTTGAACAAGCTCAATGTAAGCATCAAGATGCACACAAACTTTCTCCAAAATGGGAACTAGATTTTGAAGAATTAATTCTTGAGGTAGTTTTGGCTCACCTCCAGAGTCTGTGAGTTGCTGAGGTCACATGATCCTTGGTGTGTTTGGATCGAAAGTTCAAAATCTGGAAGCTTGAAATAGTGTAGAAGCGTCCCAATTAGGAGTGCGATGTTTGGCTTTGGTGGTATCTCTCAAATCAGCAGTGTCCCTTTCCTGGCCCTGAGGAGCTTGCTCTTCTCTTATTTATTTTTTATTAGATGAAGTATAGCAGAGTTTGGTTGTTTCTGAAAACTGTCCAAAAATAATAAACAGTGGTCTAATCCAGAGGTCTTCAACAGGGATCCACAGCCTCTAATGTTTGGGAATAAGTGATTATTCCCAATCATTTCGATTTTCACTCATGTTACTGTCTTGTAACACACATCAATGGAATGGAAGACTCGCTTCTATCGCTGCTCTGCCAATCACAGGACCAGATGTTTTATACTCACTCTACCAGGCTCCCTAGAATAGCCTACTGCTGAATGCACACTAACAAGATTTAATTTATATGCAGTACTAGAGCTGCTAATGGAAATAAAAGCATCAATTAATGTCTCAGCATCCTGTTTCATTAAAAATGTTTGTATCTTAACAACATTTCTTGGGTGGAAGAAAGCTATCTGAGTCACTCTGCTAATGTGGGACTTAAAACTTGGGTCAGAACCTAAAATGACACCTGGACCGTTGACATGAGGTTTTGTCTGATGATTAAAAGGCTGTTTCCATTTTGTCCTCATTCAGTTTTTTTTTTTTTTTTTTAAAAGGTGCTTATTCATTGATTAATGGAGGCTAGACAAGAGGTCACAGAGTGAATACTGTCACGGTTTGTTGGCTCAGTGGAGAAATATAATTGAGTGTCATCAGCATAACTGTTGATACTGACTATTTTCTAGTTAATAGTTTTACCTAGACGAAAATAGTAGGGGACCCAGACAGCTTTCTTGGAGGTAGGTTATATTTTGCAAAAACACAATCCTCCAGACAGACATGAAAGCATCTTCCAGTTTTAAACAGCACCAGAGAGGTTGAACCATTTCTCAAGGTGTTAAGACTAAAATGTTGTGGTCAGTGGTATCAAATTATATCTAAGGGGCAGTTAACATGACAGCAGTATTGTTGCTTTTCAGCCTCACGCCTAAAGCCTTTTGTCTGGCCACAAACTTTTGAATACGGCCTCTAGAGTGAAGTTTTTCTGAATTGCTGCCAACACTGTTGCTGTGTAAACAGTAAGCCGGGGTTTTCAGTGGAAACGCTGATGTCACGCTCCGCTTTGAGCACACACCAGTACACAGCGCTGTTAGTACAATTACCGTGTTGCGCTTGTGTTGCTGAATCTGCTGACTGTCTTTCAACAAAATGTGTGTCTGTTGCACCACTTCTGCACTTAGTATTCCCCAATACACTAACTCTACTTGAGTGGTGATCTACCAAAAGCAGCTTCTATACAAGATAGTTATAGCGCCAACTACAGGCCTGGCATGCTTAATTTTCAGGGGGGTCTAGCACTTCTTGCAGACTGCCTCTAGTGGAAACTCCAGGAGCTACACCTTTAGAACCTCTACATTGGCTTCATATTGTCATACTGGAGGTTGCTGCTTGTACTGCCTGTCTTACAGCTAAACTAGTGCCTTACTTTACCATAATTCACTCATTATTTGAGCATTATGTTGAAGGAAACTTGAGGATATATGCACCTAGGCTCAGGTTTAGCTCTGCAGTTGAAGTGTGAGCATGTTGTATTCCATTCTCTCCCCTGCCCTGTCCATAAAGGCTCATTAAATGCCCTAAAGAAAAATGTAACAAGAGGAAGATGTAGGCTCATTTTCTCAATGACTTCTCTTTGTGGCCAGTAGAGTCTCTGCTCTTGTCCTTCTCAACATATTCTCCTTTATTTCTCCATCTCTCCAGCTGTCTGGTTTTATACCCCTCCATTCTTCCACCTAACCTCTCATCTTTCAGCCACCTGCTCAGACCTGTGAGTCCAGTTCTTTCAATCCTGCAGCAGCTCTTTCTCTGCTGTAGTCATCTCTCCGTCTCTGTCCTTGCTCTTCTTTATGCTCTCTGCTGTGCTGACGGCTCATCCAGAGACAGCAGAGGACACGTTTGTCGTTCCTTTTGTCACTGCAGAAACTCTCTCTCCCCCTCTCCTTGTGTGTATTTGTCACCTCGATCTCTCAAACTTCCCATGTGACAGTAGCTCTTGAGCGCACCCTGTCAACCAGCACTGATGTCACCCTGCACTCACCTTTTACCTTGTCACTTCCTGTGATGTGTTGATTCCACCCCCACCCTGCTGTGTGTGTGTGTGTGTGTGTGTGTGTGTGTGTGTGTGTGTGTGTGTGTGTGTGTGTGTGTGTGTGCGTGTGTGTGTGTGTGTGTGTTTGTGTGAACAATGATTACCATCATATCGAGGCACCCACACTCATCATTTTATTAGTAAGGGAACATCTATCTTTTTCACCGCCAACAGCTCGCCATGGCTGACTCGTTACAGGGTGTCACCTCCATGGAGCCTCACACACTCACACACACTCACACACTCTGGCAGCCATGAGGGCTGAAGGCTGTAAATGTAAAGTGAAGGCTTTACGACACTCTGGTTGTGGCAGCAACAAAAGAGGCGAGTGTGAAGCCTTTTAAAGGGACACAGCTGCCGCCGTGCAGAGCAGGAGAAGGATAGAGAAGGATCATGCCGTTAATGACCCGTTTGCAGTGACGAGGAAAAGCATACATTTATTAGAGGGCTGTTGAGGTAATAGAAGCTAAGAGGCAGTTAAGAGGTCGATCATGTGGTATGTTTTTCTCTCTTGGCTGTCTTGGATTGTGAATGTACCTCCATGTTCAAAGCCTTGTATCCAGCCCTGCTCCTCATAAAGAGAATCATTAATTCACCCCTCAATCACTTTGTAAAGCATGCAACTTTTATTTTCTTAAAGCTGCTTAAGCTGTTTTAAGTCTTCTATTCCAGAAAAGATCTTTCAAGCAGCAAAATGAAGTCAACATTTGAGTAAAAGGTTTGGCAAAAGTCTTACTGCAAGTGCTTTGAGTGGAAGAACTCAACTTCCTTTTCTCTCCTGCTGGTTTGTGTCTATCCTAAAGTTTGGAGCATACCAGGAATTACACAGTTCATGGTAAAACATTCCCAGGAACTACATCGTCACTGAGGCCCATCATTTGTCTGCCATTCCACTGAAGCCTGACCTATGACAATAGCCCCGTTTGCACCAAGCTGTCGGGTTCACAACAGTACAGTTTGGTAGGGGTTAGCTCAGTTAAGCTTGGTCCTGTTTGCGTTTCCACAGCAAACCATGCACCCTCACAGTAGGCGGCGTGTACGCCTGATGCCGACAGCTGCATCAGTAACATAATAGTGTGAAGCCATAGCAGCACACAGTGTACTTTGTTGATAAATCCAACGACGAAGAAGAAAAATGCGAGACAGTAAACAAAAAGCAACGATGGAAGACATCCAGCATTTCGTCCTCTTTGATACAAAGTTCAGTCAAGCTCTGCTTTAGATAACACTGTGTGCCGCCAGAAGATATACAGAAGCTGTCGCATGGTAAGTGACGATTCTTTCAGCCAATCAATGGTCTGCATTGTTGTAGCTCCACCTTCTGAGAGTGGATCGGTTCAGTCTGACACCCAATGGAAGGGTCCCAAAAAGTGGGTCGGCTCGTCTTGATTATTTGTGGGTTTGTCCTGGGATTATTTATTTCATTTATTTAGAAGAATAGCCCCTTGAGATGGACCATTTTATTTTCAAGGGGGTCCATCTAATTTTCAAGGGGCATTAGTCAGTGGAAATGTTGTAAAATGCATGACATGCCGAGACGAACCTAACTGAACAGCTTGGTGGAAACGTGGCTTAGGACTCTGGTAGATGGTAAAAAAAAGAATGAAGGCAATTGTTCTACACTATAAAACCAGTAGAGGGCTGTAAGACAAAGGCAGAAACAGGCCGGCATGATTACGTGTAGCACTACTGTAAGCCTGTTAGCATGGAGGGTACGCAGCCTGTGCTGCTTTTGATGGGGCTTTATTTCACTGCAGATGGATTTGTTGACTCTTGACAGAAAACGAGCTCAGGAGACAAAGCCATCCAAAGCTGGTCGGAGCTGTTTCTAAAACCCAACAGCTGATGGAAAAAACAACCTTAGGTATTGGATTTCTACCTCCTTACATAAAAGAACCACCGCCCTGTTGGCAGGAGTCTAAAATCTGCTTGCAGAGGGTGCTGAGGGTTATCTAAGATGACCTTTGCCTTTTGGCATGGCTCTTCCTTTAAAAATCATGGCCAAGGTCAACTTCAACTATTTTTAGACAGAGTTTAATAATGTTTCCCAGCCTTTTATTGTTAGTGATGCTGAAGTAAGCAAACCAGCAGATCAAAACAAAAATCAGATGAAGACAGGACTCAAAAGAAGAGTCCTGTCTTCATCTGCAGGATCATGCTGGTACACACCAAGGGGCAACATCTGGTTTACAAAAATGAAGCTTATGCAGAAGTGCAAATGCCTCAAATACACTAGATAGGTCTGCAGTCCATCTCCGCTCTGTTGAGTGTTGACTGCGTTTGCCAACTCACACCGGCTGTGTGTTCAGTCCCGCATGCTGCATGACTGACGGACAGCTGGAGTCGCGAGACCAAGAAGTACATTTACAGCCTGGTTCAGAAAACAGCTTGGGTCTGAAACGCTGATTCAGCTATTGGTACACACACTTTACAGCTGGTGAATTTTTTTCTAACTCAGCAGTTTGGAAGATATTAGGATCGTTTGATTGTCCAATCAGAGACACAGCTCAGGTCATGTGACTGATGGGCTCCCTATAGCTGTTAGAAAAATGGCTCAAAGCCAACGTCACGCTGTACCAAGACAAACCAAACTGAACTGCTTGGTGGAAACTTGCCCATATTTGAAACAAAGTTTGAGTTCCTGTTCCTGATATTTCTTCTTAGCTGGCAATCATTTTCTTTCATATCTTTTAAATGAAATTTGTAGATGTCTGTAAGGGCTCATACTTCCTAAAACACCTCTCAGAAACCACAAGCGCTATCATTCATCATGACCCCTGAAACAGAAGAACAATTTTGGCCTTTTACACATAACTTGAATCAGCCTCACCACACACCAGACAGACTTATGGCTTAAATGGATAAAAGTCAAGTCCAAATGTATCTATTCCATTTCATGCACAAAACAAAAGAAAAATGAAATTTTGACCCTCAAGATGACCATCAAACCCCAAATCAGATAATTCTACAACTTTTCTTTGCAGAACCATCAAGAGAAAGAGAGAACTTTGGATAAATATCCAACCTAACAGTGTCATTGCCAGTCCCTTAGAGTGATAAACGTACTCTGCTTGACTGCTGTCATCAGATTAGTCTAAAAGACATCCTCAGGATAGGAGTGCAGAGCAGTATTGTCACTGAAAATGATCTTATCTGATATTAAAGTTGTTCTTACCTTAGTATTATATTCAGGAGAAGCTACTCTTATATTCAGTAGCTGCGTATACACTTCATATATTCCAGCTTTACAGATTCTCCATCATTTCAGAGGAGGATCTCCAGCTGGCTGCACCGAGACAAAGATCGGCCCTGCATACATCACACCATGAGGGGAAAAAAGAGAGAATAACTCCCCTGTGATCGCAACATATGCACCTGTCAGCTCTTTCCTCATGCTGCTGCAAAAAGCCGACTCCAGAGTTTGAGAGTTTTATGTGTACGATATACCGTATGCCACCATAATTAACCAAAGCCATTCAGAGTGTCTGTGCCGGGTGTCCCATCTGTCATCGCAGAAAGAAACATCGCCATGGTGTCTCACAAAGTTTTTATTCTGCAAGTTTTTATTCAGGAGCCGACATGGAGGAGTTCTGGTTTGGTGCAGGGGTTTACTGATTGTCATGCACACGTGGCATGCTGTGCAGAATATTCATCACTTTGTATGCATGCCACTCCAGATGTTGAGGGGAATTGATTTGATTTACGAGCAGTGGGAGGTTGGCAGTGTTACTTCTTCAGCAGTTTTGTCCATGCAGGAGGCATCGTCCTGGGAAACGGAGATGTTAACCCTCTGTTCACCTGTTGGTTGCAATTTCATGCTGAAGACTGATGAGTTAAAAAACTGTGGAAAATGGAAAACATGAAGTGTATTTACCTGCAGCTGCCAATTACTGAAATGATACAGGAAGCTTGTCACAAATAAAATCAGTTCAGCTTCACTAAGTCAAACCGTCCAATTAATTTAATCTGTCATGTTCCTTTAAAGCAGCCAATTTAATAATCCCCCAAAGTCTCAGTCTTTCAATTTTTAATGCTTTCTATAAGATTAGCAGAACATTTCTCTGTATCTTTATTATGTTTCATATTTTCAAACTGCTTCGACTGATCAAAGGCAGTGAATGTTTCTGGCAGTTGCCTGGAGCAATGGTTCCCAAAGTGGGGCTCCCAAAATGCCTAAATTAAGTATCTTTAACCTTATCTGTTGTTTTGCGGATCTGCTTGTATTGGTGCATTCCCAGCACTTTTTAGTTTGGGAACCTCTAGACCAGAGCACCCACAAAGAGGAGAAGCATTTCTATAATCCAGGGTAAATTAGTGACCCAGGAGCCTAAGAGCCAGCATTTAGAGCCTCATCTGGAAAAGAAACTACAAAAAAAACAAAACAAACAAAAAAAAAAAACTTTTGTGTGACAGAAACATCTGACAAAGCGCACGGGTAAATTCAATGATTGTGTTTAGCAGAAAGGATGATCTACTGACACTGACTGAAAGCGCTTTGATAAAACTCCTGAACTTCTGTGGATTTGGCAACATTAAAAGAAGCTAGGCCTCTAGGCAAAGTTTTTGATTCCCTAATGGATCCATCTTCCAACCGTGGTCTCAGGTCTGCAGCGTTGGATATTGTTGAAAAAGGTTATAGATTGAAGAAACCAACATTTCTTCCCTTTCTGTGTCTTGGCTTCCCCTCCAGAGAAGAAGCAGCAGATCAGATATCTGTAAAATCATAAAGGAAGTCAGCAGAAGTGTTTCAAACACCAGATCGGGAAGCCTCCTGTTGGCTTCGAAGGATTTCCAGGTTCAACCAGCTGATGAAATACTCTGGAAATCCTTCATGAAGACTTACTTGCTTGGTTTTCTTCCAGCACTACTTGTCTCTTGGGAAGAAGGGATGGGCGTCGGCGTGTTTCTGGGGATTGATGGTTATCTGTGCCATCTGTTACCTCAATGGCTGTGACTCATCCAATCACAGAAAGAGACAACAGGAAGCATTCAGAAACCTAACAACCCTAGCACAGTTGTAATGTGTTATTGATTCATACACATGAAAACAGAAAAAACAAATGGAAATATTCCAGATCCAATCAGCTTTTTTTCAATTCAACAGTCCAAAAATAAGAACTAAAAGTAGTTCCTTACGTAAAAGCATCATTAGCCCCATTTCCACCAAGCAGTACGGTGTAGATCAGTACGGGTTGGTTCGGTTAAGCCTCGTCCTGGTGTTTCAGAGCCAACAGTGCCCCCTTATGGTAGGCGGTGCGTAAGATGGATGCCAAAAGCTGCCTCAGTTACATAGCCTGAAGCAACACAGTGTGACCTCCTAATAAATCCATTGAAGAAAAACGTGACACAGTAAACAATGAGCAACAATGGAAGACTTCCAAAAATTAATCTCCTTTGTGATTGGCATGGGGCTCTTTGTTACAAAGCATAATCTGGCTTTGTTTCAAAGAAGGCTGTGTAGCAAGTAGGAATAAAGCCGCTGTTGCATGTTAAGTGACGATACTTTCAACCAATCAATGGACTGCAGTGTTGTAGCGCCACCTTCTGGGATCGGATCTGTTTAGTCCGGCACCCCTACAGAAGAGTGCCAAAAAGTACAGGACTGCTCATCTCGGTTCTTTAGGGATCTGCCCAGGATTAGTAAGTGGAAACGCCATCAAATGTGTGCCGTGCTGAGACAAACTGAACCGCTTGGTGGAAACAAGGCTATTCTTAGTCCAACTTGATTCATCACCAACATATGTAATATGTTTAGAACTACTAATTAATTTTCTTCACTCCATTTTTTTTCCCCATAATGTCAAAATATCAACCCTCCTCCTTTATCTAGGCTTCGGAACCAGTAAGTGACCCTAAAAAGACATATGCATGAGCTTAATCGGAAGGGACCACCTGTGACTGGTTTGGAATGTAGGAAGGGCCCATGGTAGGTCCCATTGCTCATTTTCAGTACTTCAATGCTTATTGAGTGCTAGTACTAGTACTTCGTTGATTCATATTCTTCCCAAAAACCAGCTGGAGCCATCATTGTGTCACCATAAAACGTCAGTACGTCGCTATGGATTGCGGACGCTTGGGGTGGGGTGGCAAGAAAGATGGTGCTGGGAGCGCCAAAAGGGCAGAGTTTTTTTATATATATATGCGTTTCTTGTGGTCATTGTGACATTATCCTTCTTGACTGTCCGCTACACAAAGTGTGCTCATCTGTGTGTGAGTATTCATTGTTTGGGTGTCAGCAATCTCATCAGAGTGTAACTCTGCCGTGTATGATAGAAAGGGCAAAGAAGAAATGCGAATGCACAAACATGAGGCAGAAATGACATCATGTCATGTATGTTAGTTAAATAACAAATGGCCTTGTAGTCTGTTATAAACCTGATCTGTAAGACACAAGGCATTACTGCTTCACCTCCAGTATTTTTTAGAATGAGGAAATGCCAACAAAACAACAGACAACTCTCTAGGCTAAATTCCTTTTTAAGACTGTTTTTATTTATTTATTCATTTATTTATTTATTTATTTATTTTTATTATTTTTTTTACTACTGATGATTGGTCACAGTAGCCCTGTCTCTGGCCAGCCAGAGCTTTGTCTGTGGAAACAAAGAACCAGAGCTAAGTCGCTCGCCTGGAGCTAGCATTAGTACCAGGCCAGTTGTTAAGGGATAATTGAGAAGAGCAAGATCTGTAGGTGCTTCCACATCAGCGTTCCAAACTCAAAAAGTTGTTAGATTTGTCACTTTTTTCAAAGTTACTCGCATTGCTCTTCTATAGGAGGTCATCTAGTAATTTGGTAAAGGAGGTCATACCTGATTTGTATAAACTTTAACGGACCTCACAATCTGCCACAGGAACTGTTTTGTTCCTTGAAGAGGAGCTCCTGGAGCTAAGTGGTTCCTTGCACATCTGGTTGAAAAGCACCCTTGATATAGCTTTGAATGGGTTGAACCAACATGCCATGACAAATGAGGATATGCATGTTCCAGATGCTCATGGGTAACTTCAGTCTGAGTTGGTGTGACAAATGTTTGGTGTTTCATGAATTGGAGAATAAGAAAGAAAACTTGTTATAATATTTATATTCAGCTGAATTTGGTTCTCATCAATAATTTATACACACCAGCAAAGATTATGTAACAGTGCCCTGAGCTGTATTAGGATTTATATTTCATGGATCTGTTGTCCTGTTTACCCTCTACAAAAGAAATAAAGCATGAAATCTTTATATTAAGTGTCTAACTTTTTCTGAAATGTTAAATTACATCATTTGGAAGAAAATAACACCTTGCAACACTGAGCTGAAAAAGAGAAGCACAGTAAGGGAAGAGGTGGAAGTATAAAAATGGAGAGATGAAGGAAAAGTCAAATTTGAAATGGAATGAAAAACAACCTGGAGCAGGGTGTCTGTCTTGGCTCATCCAGCGGCTCCTGTTTGCTCTAATTTATACATTAGCTGCTGAGGCTGTTTCTGAAGACACACTTTGCAGACTCCTGGCTGTGGGAACACACAGCGCTGACATAATATCCTGCCATTGCACCCCCAAAAGTAAACTTGGAGCCGCTGGCCTGGTGACTGGCTTTCAGGCGCAGTCATGTATTGTGTCTGAAGCCGGGGATTAGTATTTTTTTACTCATGTGATTTATCCTCTGTGAGTGAGGGAAACTCCTGGGGGGATTCTGTTTCCTCACATCATCTTTTTATTCCTCCCCTCAGCTGCAGTGTTGAGGCAAATATGGACTCAGAATAATTTGGTCACAGCTGCTGCCTGATGTGTGCTGATGGATATGTGCAGAGCATCTGAATCCTTCTGCCTCTTTTTCAAGCTTTGGATCTCTTTTTTTATTGTTATCATTGGAGTAGGCTGTGTTCACTGATCGTCTTTGAAGTTTCACCGTGAAGTCGAGCACAAACAGCGGATACAATTTACCCTCTTGAAATCTTCGAGAAAGCACCCAGAGAAAGAAAGACCTGAGGAAAGAACAGCAATATGGAAGAGGAAAGTGTGTTGTCTCTACATGAAACAGCTTTTTTAGCTTAGCTGTACTTATGAAGCTAAAAAAAAGGAAATTATACCTTTATAAGGCACATATCACTGGATAGAGTTAAAAGAAAATTGGTGTCCACAAAGCAAGAAGTTCATACATTGAGTGACAACAATTTTTTTTTGTCTTTGGATAACATACTTTAAAAATGTTACCTTGACAAAATGGTTTGGAAATGGTTGCAGTTTTGATTCTGTGTTTTGTTTATCTGCAGCTTCCTGATAGTTTTTTTGCACGTGAAACATTCTGCAGAGATTGTAATGATGCAAGAAGTCCTGCTTCTCAGTAGATTATCTTGCTATGTTTGTATTAACAGTTGTGTTGTAGATCTCCTCAACAGTAATGAGGATCAGATCTAGAGTTTTTTGTGGGTTCATTGAAGATACAACTCAGAGTTTACATCTCTAAACCAACGTAGATACACAGCCCAAAAAGCACACGCAAATCATTTACTTTACTGATTTACCAAAAAAAGCACAGGAAGTTGGTTGATCTGAGCTTGAAAAAGAGCCCACATTTTGCTTAAACAATAGCATTCCAAAGGTGTGACAGCCTAAATTGCTACCTCTTTTTACACCCCCTTCGTTTTTATCTGCAGAATCTGAACCAAACCACAGATGTGATGTTTGCAGCTTCATCTGAGTGGATCCAGAATGAATCAGCCCATCCTCCAGCAGGCGTCTTCACTGTATACTGTATGTACCATGATGTTATCATGAGCCTCACAAGATAGCTTCTGCACCCTCCACATCTAACACAATATGATGTATCTATATATCCTTTATTAGAAATAACACAGCATGCAACAATAACCAGAGAAACATATGCAAGAGGGGAGACTAAATGAGAGGTTGATGACAGCAGCGAGTGGAGAGCAGAGGAAATGAAAAGAAAGCAGAAGGAGAGCGCTTGCTGAGATGAAGACAGGTGATGGGAAACGATGAGAGGAGAGGAAATTAGAGAAGAGTAGATAAGACGAGAGGAGAGGACATGAGCTGTGGAGTGAGCAGGTGAGGACAGCGCAGGGAGGAATTACATGTCCAGAGTGTTGTTGAACAGGAGTGTCAGACTCCATCAGGAAATTTTATCTTTCTCATATTTCCACATGTTCTGAATTCACTCCAGCAATCTAAACCACCCTGCCATATTTTGTTAGAATAATACACTAAATCTCACTCTGAGGAGTCAGTGTGTCAGCGCCCGTGATTTATGGAGTGCCTCTTAAAGTTTGCAGTCAGGAGTGTCAGTAATGATGTCCTTTAAAAACTGCATCTTAAGAGGAGCAGGGTGTCTTCAGCATCCCTTTCACAGGCTGATCTTTCCACACTGAGTCATTATGAAGCTAAAATGTTGTTCAGGGTGAGGTATTGATTCACTTTGGAGTGTCTCGGATAACAAAATAACAGAGAAAGGTTTATATTTGTGTTTCTGAGTGAGTCAATGACACAGAAATCAAGAGGAAAAGTCTTTTAAAGATGTGCCAACAAACAATGACAGATTTGTTGTTGAAGAGTGTAGAGAGCAAAAAGGAGGCAAACACAGACCAGGTATCTTAAAGAAGGGGTGTGTTCTTTTTTGTCCTTTAACCCTTCTATTTTGGTGCCCTGTATCTTTACGTGATTGACAGCTCAGAAAATCCACCCTGGTGTTTTAGAAAACCCTTATTTCAGCCTCTGCCTGAAACACTTTGATTTAACTGCTTTCTCTTTAAGGCCATGTACACACTTAGCTGGGTATTGACAAAAGCAAATATCCCCCCCTCGCTCATTTTTAAAAATACTTCTGTCCACACACAGTGTGCAAATCCACCAGTGAGTGCAACTCAAAGCATGCCAAACCCATAATGGGCAGGGTTTTCCCAACGTAAAACGTCCACAAAACCATGAGACCAGAGTTTTCCAAAATCTTCACCTTAGCTGGAGTTTTCAGAAAACATTATTTTCAGTAATGTAAAGCCACAGTATTGTGTGGATGTATAAAAAATATATGCGGCAGAGCCTCAGTAACCTCACTCTTTTTTTTTTTTCGATAGACTCAAGTTTGAATAGATCACTGCAGAATAACTGCTGAATGTGGGATGGAATGAACATCAACAGAAACAGTTAAGCTTGTGTTTGGGCCTTTAGCCTGTGTCTTAAACTTAAGCCCATGTTTTTGCCTTTGGCCCATGTTTTAGCCATTACCTTGTGTATTAGCTTTTAGCCCATGGTTAACCCTATAGCTCATATTTGAGCCTTGTTACGTTTCTGCAAGTCACGTCACATGAAGGACAGGGGTCACGGACAAGGAAACTAACAAAAAGAAAAATCTGCACCTTTTTCAAACAAATAAAGCCTTTGGGTTCTAAAAGGTGGAGTGGAGGTATGACTCCCCACAACCACCCACTGATTCTACCAAAAGAGTAGACAAACTTAAATATAGGCTTTTAACAATAGTGAAGTTTGCTTGGTGGGGGGTTAACACTGAATGAAAAATTCTTCCTAAGACATTAAATATCACAACTCGTGTATTAAAATCACTTTCCTCAAAGACGCACAACCACACACCCTCTCGCATCACTCAATTCACACAAACCAAAAGAAAACCAACTGAAGGTGTTGGTTCTTTGGTGTCACACACCAAAATGAGGGAAAAAGCCTCCTTTTAAAAAATACCTTGGCTGATTGAGCACCAGCTGGGTGCACTGAGAACAGGTGAGTTGAGTGAGAGGCTCGTTAGGAGTGGTTGAGGTCAGAAACTACCTCCATAAGTAACAGCCTTTAGCCCATGTTTTAACTTTAGGCTTATGTTGTAGCCTTCAGCCAGTTTTTTTTAGCTTTTATATCATGTTCTATCATTCTCTCCTTTAGCTTTCTTTTGCTCTTCTGTTCTTTTTCTGTCCAACAGTTAGGCTTCAGTGTCCACCATCACTGTGTTATAGCCTTTAACCTGTGTATAGGCCATTAGCCTGTGTCTTAAACCTAAGCCCATATTTTAGCTTTTAGCCCTTGTTTAGCCATTAGCTTGTGTTTTAGCCTTTAGCCCATGTTTTAGCCTTCAGGAAGTGCACTATCACTCTCCTGTTAAGCTTTCTTCTGTCCTTCTGTCCTTTTTCTGCCAGACAGTTAGGCTTCAGCATCACTACAAAACTAATCACAGAAATAGTTTCATCAGAGAAAACACAGATTTCTCTTTTCACTACCAAACTTTGTCAGCCGAGTGGTGTTGTCATAGAGACTTGGACATGCCGTAAATCAACCTGGTCCAATTCCGATCAGGAAACTGAGGAATAGCACTTAGAAATAACTTATATCGGTGCTGATAATCTCATTTTACATTGTGGATTACAATCTAGGCATATATCTAGAATGAAGACTTTTTCAAGATCACTTAGGAAGTCCTCACAGTCTCTTTAACAGCTGTTTATTCATCACAACATCTCTAAGCCAACATCTCAAACAGTGATGTGTTGAGTGAGCTATATGTGCTAGTACATTTTAGGATTGAATTTTCCCTCCAGCTCCTCTTCTCATTAGATTTTTTTTTTTTTAAGTAAACGTTCAAACATTTGAGAATCATAAATTGTTCTGATTGTCCCCTGTTTCATTTCATGTGGTGATTTCCCCACACAATAGGGTATCCAATCAAAATATTGATCATTGCTGTTGTTGCTGCTATTTTGACAACTTTAACCATTTAGTTTGGCAGATATGGTCATTATTGCTAACTTGCAAGTGCAAATCTGGCTTAAGTGAGTTGCCTTGATTAACACGTTCTTGAAAAAATGACCACACTGGTTTAGTTTCAGAGCAGAGAGGAAGAAATGCTGTTTCCATTTAACACACCAGAGACTTTATTACACCAGTTGGAAGACACCTTTGCAGATGAATGAGTGGAAAAACATTGATGCAAGGACACGGGGGTGGAAGAATGGTTAATAGCAGAGGCAGGAGACAGGTGAAGCAGTGGAGCTGTGAGGTGAGGAGGGTGAGTGAGGAAGGAGAGGGGAGTGATGAAGGTATGAGGCTGTTAACAAGCTGGCTCAAGCAGAGAGAGGGCAGAGGCTGGGTGTGGGAGAGGAGTAAAAGAAACGAAGGTGAGGTAATGAAAGGGAGTGAGCGAAGAAGATAAAATGAGATAGAGAAGGTGAAGGAAGTGAGAATAAAGAGCAATCAATGATGCGACAGAGAAAGAGGACAGAGACGGAGGAAGAAAAATGTGTGTGAGTGTCCCTGGCCGCGTGAGACGACCCTTAATCCAAGCAGGATGTTAATGAGATGTTGGGGCAGTGATGAATCCGACCAGGTCACCATCCCTGATCTTTTATCTTGCAGTCTCAGAGGTCGGCTCACTGTCCTCCAGACCCTGCCATCCATTACAGCCCAACACCATTATGATCCACCAGGAGAGAAGAGAAGAGCTACGCTTATATTCCACTGTTAAGAGACCTCGCTGGGTGCCATTAAGCTGCCCCCAGCCTCATTATCACCATCTATTGTTAGATGTCTTGCTTGAAAAGCTTAAGGCTTTACTTTATATCCATGTTTAAAACACTCACTAAAGGCCTTCTCCTTTAGTCTGTGGAACTTATAATTTTTCTCACTTACTTTAGCTTTAGCTTATTAAATGCTCCTTTGTTTACCTACTAAGCGCCAAATCTAGCTTCATAACCCTATAAGGATATTTATGCTTGGGATTTATGTCTGAGTGCAAAAGAAATACCTTCTGCTCTGCTTCTTATCCAAACCAGACAGCTGGGCATTCACAAATTTGAAAAAATGTCAAAGGACTAAAAAAATTGGACATCCTTATATGTCTGGCAATGAAAGCTGAGCTTATTCTGTCTAATAAATGAGTAGTTTCAGTCAGCTGTCACCAAAAAATGGAATCTTATTCAGCAAAGCCACACTTTGGCTTACTTTAATTGTCACCAAGTGAATTACCGTTCTACATAGAGGTTTGAAGAACTGACATTTGCAAACCCTTTAACCCTCTGCAGATCTAATATATTGTCCAAATATGGTCACTTCCTGGACCAAAAACAAGCTATTTGAGCATCCGTGAGGTCAGATTTCAGGTGATTAGGCAAGGTTTGGGTGGGGAGTAAGGTTTTGCATACATGGATGATGATAATACCTGCCATGCATCCCTAGCATTGTTTTTTTGTGCACATCCTCAAAATTTAGGGTAACATAGGCACTGGGTGTAATGTGTTTATGGACAGAAGACAGGCTGACACAAAATTGAAAGTGCGTAGTTGAGCCTGATGAAGTGGCCTTACATAACTTAATTGTTGCTGTTTTTCTGCCCTTATCCGAGCAGTAACCCAAGAGTAACCTTCTTTGTCTTCTGCGTGTTGTGATTACATCCCTCACATCCAGTGGTTGTATAGACCCCTTTACAAGCTACAGCAACATGAAGATCTGCAAGTGTCTTGGTATTTAGGGTTTGTCTTTGTTTATTCTAGCAAAACTTGATTTGGTGCCCTCTATTTCTATTTATAGTATTACACAAATAAAAACAGGTTAGCATGAGTATTAAGCTATTTAACCGTCCAGCTAAAAGATAACTTTCTCTCGTTTTTAACCGGCTAGCTAAGTTGCTATTAATAGCTACACAAATCTATTTGATAAGCATTCCAACATGCAAACATATTATTTCTCCTCTTCCTCTTTCATCCTCTTTCTTGTCTCCTCCCCTGAAGGATAAGTCCTCTTTTGCAACATTGCTTTGCCTTTAACTTCCCGCCCTTTGGATGCACAGTGCGCACTGCACTGCACGCATTACCAAAGGAGTGGAGAGGGCCCCCTTGTGGCTGATGGACCCAAAGCAGGTACTTTGTTTGCTTAGACCTAGGGCTGGCTGAGGCTCTGTGGTTGGTTGTCAGTGGACTCAGGTTTGACTGAACTGTGACAAGACCATGACCATTACTGAGCAACCGGTGTTTTCGAGTAAAGAGTGAGCTTGCTAAATGAAAACCTTCAGTTACACGTGTCAGTGGTTGTTGGCTGACAGTCTCCAGTCAACAGGGTCACACTTTACCCTGAACCACCAGAGGCACAGAAGACATGATTTTCGGTTTCCAGTCTCAAATTTGGAAAAAGAATTTGAACTGCTGAAACTCTGGATCCAGTTTTTACTTTGTGGAGTTGATATAAAAGCTGGTTTGGAGCCAAGGTCATGACCCAAGACAACACTTTACAAGGACTCACGGTAAAATAATGGTATGTCACCAAACTATTAACTATGCTAATTGCCAATCCAAAAATACTACAATATTAATATTCTAATAGATTTGGAGCAGGTGTCTAGACCCTGTTGTCTCAGCCCTTTGTTTTGACCCATGTCTTAGACTCACTGGTCTGTGTGCTGGTCTTCGGTTTAGAAGGGTGTCTAGTTTATTGACACAAGTTTCTATCTTTATATTTCACAGTCTGAACATAACCACAGAGAATTTAGTCATGAGCAATGTGTGACTCATGGGTTTTAACCCCAATCTTGCTGTATGTCTCTACAAAAGAAACTCTGTCCTCTGAATATCTGTCCATTTGTCTTCCATCCACTCACTGATTCCAGACAGAGCTGGGAGTCATTAACCATGCTTCAAAGGGAATTAAAAAGGGCTATGCAAAACTTTAGATGGAGACTATACAGGCTTAGCTTTATGGTGAGCCTTCTGCAGATATCCTCCAAAACCACATATGATGCAGCAAGATTCATACTCCAATGTAAGGCGGTACAGCAAGTGAATCTCCTGCCTCAGAGTTAACCTCACTCTGTCTTCCTTCAGCCTTTATTCCTCTGTTTCATTGGTGCACAGCAGCATTTCTGCTCTTTGTCCTAACTTTGATGTAACTGATTGAACCTAATTGTAAAGTAAAGCTCAACAGCACAGCTTCAGAGATAACTTGCCTGCAGATTCCTTTGGTGTGGTCCTGGCTCAGATTTAGTTGGAAAGCTCCATTATTCCCTGCCAGAGTGATGCATCACAGGCCTGCAGGCTGTTGGAGGAAGAGGAGCTGCTTGAAATATCTGATGGAGTCTTGGTTATTTCTGTTGGGTTGTTGTTCTTTGGTTGTCACTGCTACTTTTGGCCGGTTCACTTTTGTTTCCATTTGGTCACAGTCTCTAGCTTTGCTTTCCTCTTTCTTACCTAACTCACAGGTTTCTCTGCTCCTCACGTTTTCAGTCTGGCAGCTGCAGAATCATTGAAGATATTTGAGGTCGCACAGGGACTTTTAAAGAGTATTTAGTATCAGCGAGGGGCTCTCGCTTTTAATTTGCTTTTGTTTAATCTGTTGTCTTCTTGCTTTAGCGCTGCCTCCGAATTAATGCCTGAGTCTAAATGAGAAAGTTTATGTGGTTGGAGTTTGTGGGCCAAAGCCCCTGTGATTCTTCATTCAGACCAGGCGTTGTCTGAGTTTTCACAGTCTGCATGTTGGATTGTGGATGTGAAAGCTGGTCTGATACACTTCTTGTGTGGTTTAAATAGCTTTTCCTGCACACCCAGGGGCCGCGTCGGGGTCAGACATTCTGCTGACAGAATATGTTTACCCCATTGAAAACAAATCCGCGAGTGGTTATTTATTCTCATATGCAGCCAATTTCAGCGCTGCTGGTCCGGGCACAATCTGCATAAATGGTGGAGCTAAAAACTGTATATGAGGAGCTCTTAAACTCAAAGGATTCGTCTCACCTCCTCTGACCTATTTCAGGGAGGCATGCAGGGAGGAGGCGCCGGCTCAAGTGGCAGAAAACTCTCTCTAAATGATCAGGGAAGGGAAGTGGCGCCTCGGGTAAATGTTACAGAGCTAATGTTTTGAGACTGTTGCTATTTCTGTTTGGTCGTGTTGTATTTTCCCATTTTACAGAGATCACACAGCTTTGTGAGTGTGTTTGGTAATTTCATGAGAGATAAAACGAGAGGCAGAACACGGCCATATTTCAGGCGGAATAACAACCTATTAGCAGACAAAATCTGCTCCTCCAGACTCCAGACACTCAGAGCAGTACTTGTTAGATAAAGGAATGAGTCCTCCAGACCAGACCGCTATAAAAACTGTTTGTTCCTGCTCTCCAGTGGGACTGTGTCTTAAAGTGAGCCTCTGCAGCAGCTAACAAACTGTTAAACCAACTTCTGAGGGGCAAACACTGCAGTCTGAGTTTGTGGAGAGGATGCTGAATCACATTCCTGGTATGCATGATAAAATTGGGGATATGGACATAAAAAGAGTCAGTAGTGAATCATAAATTCATAGAAAAGTCAAACTTCACTCCAAACTTCTTCTGCTTTCACCTTTCATGCCCCCAAAGTGGGGGTTCGAAGAAGTGGTGTGGACAAACTTTTTGAAGGGTAGGGGCAAAAAGAAAAAATAAAACACACATACAGCACGCAGTTATGTCACCCAAGAGGGCAGTAAATCATATTTTAACCAGCCAAGGGGGCAGTAACCAGCTTTTGTCCACACAAGAAGACATCTTGGTGTGTTTTGCCAACCAGGAGGGCATTTAAGCACACATTTTGGCCCCAAAGAGGGCACCTTAGTAAGTATTTTGGCTCCAAAGAGGGCTTAAAGCGCACATTTTGGATCAAAGAAGGGCACTTTAGGGGCATATTGGTCCAAAGAGGACACTTTGGCTGGCGTTTTGGTTCAAAGAGGGCTAAAAGCACGCGTTTTGGATCCAAATAAGGCACTTAATCTGCATTTTGGCTCTAAAGAGGGTGCTTAAGTGCTTGTTTCCGCTCTAAAAAGGGCACCTTAGCAAGTGTTTTGGCTGCTTAGAGGGCTCTATTCCTTGTTTTGGCTCCAAAGAGGAGACTTTAGCACATATTTTGGTTCCAAAGGGGACACTTGAGTGCACATTTTTCAACAATTAGGCCACGAGGAGGGAAGAGTGCGGCTGATCCAACCTGTACCTAACTGTACTGATCCATATTGGACCCCTTAGTGGAAACAGGGCTTCAGTGGATGCTTTTTGGGGCCTTTTAACTGTGGCAGTAGTTGTTTTTTAATGTGTTTGAACAGGAAAATGCCCCCTGGAAAGGTAAATAACCTTGATAATGTAAAAGCTAACTCCAGAGACTTAATCTTAAACCAACATTGTGTTTGTTTGTATGTGGAAACAATGGTTCCTGCTTCAACTTAATGTTTTCTACTTCTGACATAATACATTGTTTAAATTTGAAAGTTAACCAGGTATAGTTTATCATTCAATGTGTTTCAGATTCATTCCACAACTCTCAACCTGGGACACATTGACAACCCAACACAACACTGGAGCTCCGTACCATGAATGTGACATGAATGACTGTGTGTGAATAAGGCGACTTATCTCTTCCTTCAATGCAGCCATATGTAATCACAGACACACATGATTACCATGAAATGCCTGCTTTACACAGCCTTACACCTGCTTTCATCCTGTTGTTAAATCAACCAAACAGAAGCATTAACACAATCCCTGGGCGCTCTCTGCCGCCAGCAGAAACCTGGACGCCGTCCTCAAAAGAAGCTGCCAAATTAATCAAATCTCCTCCTTATAGGAAATCCCCGAGCGGTGGAGGAGACCCGATGTAATCACTTAAACTGAGTGAGTCCACTCTGCACAGGAGAAGCTTCTGGAAGCTGGAGGCTGGAGAGGTTTGGGGGGAGTTGTTGGACAAAGGCTGGAGGCAGCAGTGGATGTGTATCATATCACACACACACGTGCACACACAGGATGGTACCGACACATTTTCCCCGACAGCGATGATGAGCCAAGGCGATTCATGCAGAAAATTGTTAGCTCCCTCCCAACCCCACTTCAGCTCCACTGGATTTTTATCTGTTACAACCTCCTCATCCCCTTGATAACTGCCGGCTTCACATTCCTCCATCCCTTTGGTTCCCCCCCTCTTCCCTTTCCACCCCTTACTCTGCTAAGTGCTTCATTAACAGGAAGAAAAAAATGCAAAGAGGAGAGAAAGAGACGCATGAAAGAAGCCAAACTAAAGACATGTGTGGCCCCTTTTTCCCCTGGAGGTATCAAGAAGAGAAAATACACAATCATATCAACCTTAACTCTGAGTTCTCTCCAAACTGAGCTTGGCAGCAGACATGAGGACGAAGGAACAAGAGACAGCAGAGTGGGTTGAAATCGGCAGGAGAAATGAGTCAAGTTGAATTATTTTCTCAAGGCCAAAAACATGAGAACGAGGTCAAAGGTTAAAGGAATTCAATGTTATTCACAAAAAGCTGAACTTTGCCTCAAGTGTTGACCAACCTGCAACACAATGTACAGCAGGATCTCATATCCACTGTGTTCCTTCCTCACTCGCGATTACAGAACATCATCACAACAAAATTACTTTGCTGTAGAATAACAGTGAAATACTGAAAGCAGGGTTGTGTCAGTATTTTCTCTCTCCTACAACACGTTTTACAATTTCACACTCATTATGAATTATCAAACAAATTCAGTGATGACACCATTTAGTGACTTTGAGGACAGCCAATAGCTATGTTTCTTGTTTCTTGCAACACTGCCCTGCCAGGACGGAGTCATCTTTTAAAGGCTTTCCTGTCCTTCTCGATATCTGTGCAGTGTTTTCCTATTTCTGATGAGGAAACTTCATGCCTGAAAGTGTTCAGCTCCTCCTCTCAGGATCAACAGATATAAATATGTCATGGTGTTTAAGTGAGAGTTATAATATCAGGAACTTCAGCTGTATCTGAACATATGTTGAAATTTAAAGTCAGGGCTCATACAGATACATTTTTTTGTTATATTGGTTTAAACCATCATTAACATGCTCATAGGAAGAAAAATCATAATGCAAAGTCACCGTCTCACCACAAAAGTCTCCCCCTTGATTCCTCACCCGGCCTCCCTCTCACCTCTAAATCTGCAGCACAAAAAGCTCTTCCTTCAGACTTTCTTCAGATTTAGTTTCTGCTTACTTTTTTCTTTGGCTCATGAGGGGATTTGTGTATATATAGCAACCATCTTTCTTACAGCCTGCTTTAATGTCGGGCCTTTATCTGTGTTTCTTTTAGATAAAGCAGCGCTCATAAGCACAGAGGAAACGCTGCCTTTTTAGGCTTTGTTTTGCTCCTCTAAGCATCCACCATCAATAACACATGCTTTTCTGGGGCTTTGGATAATTGTTAGTATTCATCATCATTTCTGGCGAATAACATTAAGATGGCAGCGAATGAATGGAAATGTTTTAGAAAGTGGAATGTATGGTGACGCCATGCCACATCGGGATCATGCATTTATTACGAAGCAAAACGAGAGGAGGATGGAAAAAGTTGATAAGTGTAACCAGGAGTGTTAGCATGTGTGCAGAATTGAACAGCTGTGTCACAATGCTGACTAGAGTTATAGAGAGGGCTCGTCACCCGATGCTAGCCTCACACAGAAAGAAGAACTAACAACAGACACCTGGTGTTGTGGATGAGCTGTCACAACTGTAAAACTTGGTTTCTGTGAAGTCTGGTCATACACAAGTAGTAATGGGTACCTTTCGCATTTGAAACGATATGGTACCGATGCCTGGTACTTGGCAATTGCTAACGGTGCTCAACGGTACCAACTTTTGATACTTTTTTGTGTCTATTTGGCAAAATATAAATCAATTTGTTTAACAATAAAGTATATTTTTTTAATCTAACATATCTATTCTTCAGTATATAACCTTGCAAGGCTATGTTCATGTAAAGCATGGAAAATCACCTACTCTTCCAGTCCTCCACAGTCAGAAGGATGCATTTAGGTACCTAAACATAGTACCTTTTGACTTTATGTGAACCGGTATTTGGTACTTCCGATGAAATTCAGCTGATACCTATAAAGTACCTATTTTGGTACCCATCCCTGCACACAAGATGATTTTGAGCCAAATTTAGAGCCTGATTGGACTCCCCAAATGTTTGAAAAGTGTGGTCTAATTCAGGCCTCATCATTACGGAGTATTTGCCAAAATAATCATGTGTGCAGTCAAGACAACTATTTCAACTGAACACCTGCTCTAACCAATAAGAAAAGCAGACTGGGAAGTGTCATCACCAGCATCACGTTCATGATGGAGAGCATACGCTAAACTGAACCCAGAGCTAAGAGGACATCTGAGGAAGAAGAGCTGTTTGTGGCAGGGCCGCCAACTTTGCCACTTTTCCCTTGATATTCAGACCCCTCTATAGTGACTACTTAAAAAAAAAAAAGACACTAACGTCACACCAAGGTAGTTTTTCTGTTGTTACTGAAGACTTTTGGAGATTCTGTATCAAAGTATGTATCATAACTGATTTCCTTTTCATCAGTGAAAACAGAAACACAGTGCATGTAATGCCACAAAATGAAATAACGCCCCATTATGTAGTAATGTAATACATTTTTACTTCATTATGTACTAGCGCTGCATTTTGTATAGAAAATACAATTCTTGAACGCAATATGTAATAAACTTTGTCGCATTATCAAATAAATTCTTACATATTGCATCACTCATCACAAAATGTGGGTTCCTGCATGTAATAAGTGAGAACTTTTTACATAACGTGGCAAACTTTATTACATATTGCGTTTAAGAGTTTTATAACAAAATGCGGCAGATTATTACGAAATGGGGCATTATTACATAAAGTGGCCTTACAGTGTATAATAAATGTTTTCAATCTGTACTCTAAGTAGAAGTCACAACTGACGTGTCTCAAATAGTCCTGATGTGCTCCCATAGATCCTGTGGAGAATATGTAGTTTGTGTCAACTTTTGTATGTCCTGTAATTTGACTTACTTTTTGTTACTCCTGCAGCATCCATTGTAATAACATGCACCATTACAATTATGCAAAATAGGTGATGTCATCATTAAGGGGCTTGGAGGACATTGTGGTGTTGTTTACCCAGATTCTTTTCCTTGAGCACCCACTGGGATGGCCAACTAATCCAATGCATTTTTTTCTTTGTTGATTGCAAGAATTTGTAGTCTGAGAAAAATCAAGACGAACCATCAATCATTGTCAATGATTCTGTGGTTCTTTATCTAACTGAGAAAAAAGAAAGAAAACATAGGGTCCACCCACTCCTGAAAACAAGAAAAGAGCAAGGAGAGTTATTGTGTTGTTGTAGAACTCAATAACCCCACCGTATTGCTTCGTTGGTGTCCGTTTATTCAGCCACCACACACCTTAAACTTCACAATACTTGCCATACATCCCTGCTGTAAAGGAGCAGTTGGCAGTATGTTTGAGGTAGGCACCTATAGTGCAATATTCCATCATTTCTCAACCTTCAAAAAAATTCAATAATCAGTGCTAAATATTCACTGAGAGCTAGGTCTGAGACCTTCTGGTTGATTTTACCCCTGAGGACAAAGAAAAGGGTCTGTTAAGTGCATAAGTGTTCCCTGAACAGATGAGTCTTCAGTCATCTCTTAAAAGTAGAAAGGGACTCTGTCGATTGGAAGCAGTCCCATGATGCTGGGAGCTAGGATACTTTTGTGCTTGCTTCAGTTGCACCAGCACATGGTATTACCAACTTTGCAAGTTTGCCTCTAAATTTAGTGAGTTTTCAAACCTCTCTAGTGACTCATTTTACAAAGTGATAACCTAGTGACATTTCAGGACCGTGATCTGAAAGCATGCAAACCACTTACAGGCGGATGGGTCCTTCTCACTCATCTGTGTAGCAGTCCCTCTCAGCTGTAGCCAGAGCAAGTGACTGTATGATGCTACTAAATTGATCACGTCTGCATCTTTCTTGATCATTTATGCAATTGAGGTGATAATTTAGCAAATTCTAGGACAGCCAATAGCTGCTTTCCTAGCTGAGGAGTTGGCACCATTGTCATTATAACACATCAGTGTCTGTGGAGTCAATTTTTAAACTTCAGGACTCAGAATGAAGTTGCACTTTTCAATGCACGGGTAATCCTGTTAGCACAGTTTATGTTCTTCATGAGAAGTGAATAAACAAATATACCTTTAGTCATCAAAGAAGATTCAACACGCCAAACATTGATTTTTCTTCAAGAACTCTGACTGTGTGCGAGTTTGAAAGACTCTCCTAAGAAAAATACACTTGAATTCATAATAAAATGGCATTGTGGTCTCATTATGCCTCTGGGCCGTTCAGCAGTGAATTCTCTGCTCAGCACTTCAAAAGTTCATCAGTTGGTTTTATTGATTGCTCCGTTACGACGGCGTAGGACCCCATGAGTCCTCACTGGCCCCAGTTAAATCACGGCAAGCCTTCCCTGTCTCTCTAATTCTGTTGCTGAGACAGAGAGTAAGTGGAGTGAACTGACCAGGGACCTTTAAAATACATCACATTGAGCAGCACCTGATGACACATAAAGAAGAGACGGCTGGGAGGATAAATGTCAGGAGCAGAGGAAGAAATGGACAGAATGGTTGTATTTCATTGATATTCCTTCTCTTTTTTCCCTCAGGACTCTTTCTGCCCTTTTTCTTTCTTTCTTTCTTAATGTTTTTATAAACTCTCTCACATAACGAGTTAAAGAGAGTCAAATGAAGCACCAAACCTCATTACATTTATGACAGTATAATTACCCAGAAGTCACTTTCACTTTAATTTGATCATCATGTAGTCTCAAAAAACATCTGATTTAATCAAGCAAACTGATTAAAAATGCAGATAAAGTGTGGTGGGAACAGTCCTTCGTCATATTCTCGATGTCGTCCTGTTTTTGTTGAATGCATGTCTGAAAAACAAGAAGGAGCTCTGCAAGTCTGTTAACAATCACACACCCAAGTGATCTAATTGGTCTCATTAATGGTCAGGAGTCTGTGTGATGTGTTTCTTTTGAAATTGACTAATCAATTGGCTGATTGTTTGAGAGCATGAATTCCTATCTCGGCCAATCTACTCTACTCACACGTTTCAGTGCGTATCTTTATCAGATCAACTGTGCATAGTTGACCTTTCAGGCATATTATTAACACCTTAAAGTTAACCCATGACATGAACAAGAATGTGTCTGATTTCACCTCTCTCATAATCTGCATGTAAAGAACAAATCTCTCACCCTTAAAATATCCACAAAGAGACAAGGATGTCCTGTGAAACTGGAGATTGAGCAGCCATAAAGAAAATGGACAATTTTGCATCTTTTTGGTCCCAGAAACCGTCTTGTGAAATCATCTCCAGCCTCCCTGCCCGTTCTATGGCAGCAGCTGAAGAACTGTGACCCTGTCATGTCCTGAAACCACCAGAGAGGTGAATGTTTCGGGTGACTGGTTGGGCATACATGGGGTGTTTCTGTGACCTCAGTGACTCCTGATCTCTTTCTGACTCCAAACAAATGTCAGACCTGTTTTCTTTAACCTTTAGGGGCATCTTCCTCTGACTGAACTAAAATAATGTCCAGAAAAGGAAAAAATAAGAGAACTCACTGATATAAACTTTATTTGGTGAGGTTGTTTGAACACCTGTGCCAAGTTTGGCAGCTCAGTCAGCAGATCTTCACTCCAGAGTACTATTATCCAGGTATCCTTCTGATTCTCCTCAGTTGGTCACGTGCAATACTTGATGAGGAAAGTAGCAAAAAAACTCATTTCATCACAAGTAAGACTTTCCTAACAAATGGTTATCTTTGTGACAATGAACAAGCAACATCTTTTCTTGTGGGTTGCTATGGCACCACCTGCTGGCCTGCAAAACCTCACACAGGAAGTACACCCATGTTAAAGGAAACAGGAAGTGTGCACTCTGAAAAAGATAGCCCTTAGATGTTTTGTGTTTGCAGAATCTTTATTTTCTACTTCCTTGTTGAAGTATATAGTTTAATTTAGCTAGGTGTTTAGCTAGGCATCAAACTTGGTTTAGCCCATAGTTTAGCTGACATGCTAGCTGTAGCATATAATTTTGTTTAGCTTAGTGTTTAACATGTAGCTTAGTTTAGCCCATACTTTAGCTATGTTGCTTTAGCTTAGCATTTAGTATTCAGATTAGCATCTAACTTACTTCAGCCCATAGTTTAGCCTAAAATTTAGCTTAGTATCTAGCTTAATTTAGCTTAGCTTCATCCATCATTTAACAGCATTGAACTTAGATTAGCTTAGTATAATTAGCAAAGCATTAACGTAACATTTGAATTCCTGTAAAATGTATTATTTCCTATATATTACTATGAATTAATTTATAGAACCATGCTTATCTGTGTTTTTTTTTTCTTTACGGTAGTTTTTTTTTCATTCTGAATTCAACAAATGTTAAACAAATCACTTAGACTTGACTCAATGATCACTGAGTTGGAGTTTGGCAGGCTGTTAAACTGCGTGTCCACACACGTAGGAAGTACAGTTCCAACATCGCTGCAGACTTTCAAAATAAAATCAGCTGAGAAACACTTTAAAATCTTAAAGTCTTTGATATGCACCAGTTTTAAAATCTGGTCATTGGTTTGAAGCTAAAGTAGTGTAATGTAGCATTAATGCCGTACTAGGCACTAATTACCGTAAAACCTCTAATAAAAGCCTGCTCCCAATTAAAGGCAGGGTCCCTTTTTTTTTTAAAGCCTGGTCTGGCTGCATACTCCGACTTCTTTATACATTTACTTTATGGCACACAAGTTATTGTTTAAACTTAAAAAAAGGGATGGTAAAATGGGATCTGAACACTGCCAGGTGGGGCAACAAAGAGTAACAGGAGAACCCTTTCCAAGAAAGGAAACATCAGAGGACACTTAAGGTTATGCTCAAGAAAGACACTGAAAAGTTGGGAAGGAAGGTTAACATTCAGCTAGAGTGTGTTCTCAAGTAAATCCACTGAGCGTGCACGTCAATGCTTGGCGTTTTGGTTTCCATGTCGATCAGGATGAAAGCTGAAAAATGTACGTGCCAGTGAGTGATGAGGACTTTACTGCTCAGGCTGGTTTAAAAGTTGGAATTAAGGGCATCTGATAACAGAAAGCCTAACCTAGCAGGGGAAAAGTATGATCAAAAACATGTCTCCTTTTGGCGCTTGGGCTGGAAACTATCAGCCAATCCTCTCTTTGAGACGTCCTTCTGGTGTCATTTAGGAACAACTGTGGGGCAGGGACAGGGCATCATGGCTGCTTTGTCAGGTCCTGAACATTTACCAAAGAAGTAATTGCTTGCATGAGTTGTTAAACAGAAATGAAGGAGAAGTCTGGGTCAACCGGTTTCTTTCACTGCTTAGACGCTATAAATATTAAATGATTATTTCCTTTGATGGCATCCAACTCTTTTTAGATCTTCAGCCATGGACTTTAATCTGATGAATAAAAGAAGTGAAGTTTTATAATGGCATTTTTGAGTGCTTTCCACCATTGTCTCTCTGAGTGTGCTGTGAAATAAGCAGTTCAATACCATAAAAAGGACAATGTGACCCTATCAGCATGGATGCTTCCCAATCCTAAAGTACAGGGCAGTGAATCAAGAAAGATGAACGCCGCTATTGAGTTTCTCATCAATACATTCCCTCACAACACCTCTGTCTGTTCATCCAGAAAGAGCTCCATTACTGCGTCAGTGTATTGACCTCTGCAGGAAAACAGACAACCATTTAGCATTCTTTGGCGTGGACAAGGGTGAACCAATGAGCCGAGTTTGCATACGAGGGCGGGTCGTGTTTCTGCTTGCTCTGTTTCTAAGTTTTTAGCTTTAGACTCATCTGCAGAAATGTTTCCCATTCATGTGTGACTTTTATGATTCATGAAACATGTCAATAAGACAACCATGATTATGAAATGAAACACTTCTGGTCATCTATTTGGTAGGAATCAGATTCATATGCATTTCATGGATTGCTTTTTCCACAACTACAGACTAGTTGTCTAATGACCCAGCAGTGTTTCCAAAAACATCTACAGTTCTACAATTTCATTTAGTAACGTTCAAAGCATCGTACATTTTGACATGGTCCTTTCAACCCTCCAAATGGCTACAGGGCAACATGTTCAATAACAGATCCATCCATCCATCCATCCATCCACAGATACTAACATTCTCTCATTGCTTTGACACATGAATGCACACCTTGTCTTTTCCAGATCCATGACACATTAGAAGAAACTGCTGCAGCTCTCTGATGAGTGAGCTGCAGATAAACTCTGTACTCAGGCCTCACACTCCTGCAAAGCTGGTTCTGATAAGTCTGTCTTTCAAAATCAAGTCTTTTTGCCCAAAATCCAGACCCAGTCTGGGACCAGATTTGTAATGGGTTTAGAAGAAGTAAGACTACAACCGTTTGATTTCTACTCTAGTTGTAATTTTCAGGTACCAGGGGCCAGTTGTTCACAGGATTTAATCTGGATCAAATTGACCCAGATCTTGGAAACCCATTTTCTGCTATCCAGGATCAGGTGTCACAATGTTACGCCAGTTTTTCTTTCTTTCTTTCTTTCTTTCTTTCTTTCTTTCTTTCTTTCTTTCTTTCTTTCTTTCTGAATTAATTGATAGAAGAGAGGACAGTGGATACAGTAGCTGGAAGTGTCATGCCGGAAACAGGTCACAGACTAGACTCGAACTCTGCCCACCTGTTCAAGGGCAAACCTCATTAGGCGCGACCTAAACAGCAAGACCATCTGCGCCCCTTCATGCTGGTTTTTCAAAGCAACATTGGTTTGGATCCCCCTGATCCAGATAAACAGTTTTCAAGATTACCACATCTGGATTACCTGTGCTCTAAATGGGACAACGAATCACAATGTGGGCTACCAGTGCTGTAAAGAACAACAGGTTGAAGAGCCAAGACTTAGTGTTTCTTATTTTGAGACAAAACACAAAAATAAGATAAACCAGGGAAGTCCCGATCCCTCGTATCAGATCGGGCATGGCCTATGTTAAAGTATCAGTGATCAGTAATTCTAGCCGGTCCTTTTAACCGATCATTCATGTTAGCCGTCATAAAGCCAAAATTGCTGCAAAACCAAGCGCTATAAGTGCGCCCAACCTCTTACAGTAGATAAGAGAAAAATAAAACAACGTACGGTGCTGTAGAACAGCAGCCACACTTAGCTTTACTACAGAACACATGCGCACAGCCAGATACATTACAGCAATAACTTTTGCTTTACAGCACCCTACGGTAACTCTGCAGGGACAAACGGCTCATAGGGTGAAAACAAACACGTTATAGTCTGTTAGCTTAGCACCAACAACTCCATGGCTTCAGTGTCAGCAGTGTGGAAATACATCAAACTTGTAAGTGAAGACAGTCCAACAGCCACATCTATGATCTGTGATCTTTTCAAGAAGCGTTCAGTTCAACCAAATCATCCCAAAACAACACGCAACGTAGTTCACTTACAGAGGAAAGGCTGCTATGCTGATTCTGTGCTTTGAAAAATGGGTAAATATCCACCAAGAGAAGACAACAGTGCCCAAAAACCTCTGAGAAGAAGGTGGGATGCAGGTTTATGCCATCACAGTGATCCATGGTCCTTCCGTTCAGACACAGGTTTAACAGCCTGCTTTACTGGAACTGTACAGCACAGTCCATAGTAGCGTAGTAGCGTAGTAGGATGTGATGATGGTGAGATCAGTTTGACAATAGAAGTTTGTCCAGTGTTTCTACTGAGCCTCACAGCACACTAGATTGATCCCTTGCCATAGATCATTTTATTTTTATTTTACTGATTTTACGATACCAAATCATAAGTCACGTTATCTTACGTCACTTAACTCAGACATCAGCGAGATGATAACAGGTCTGACTTTATCGTAACCCACCTTGAGTACAGAACTTTGTAGCATTTAGCAAGTTACAATGGCAAGCAACTTCCTTAAGAATAACTGTGTGAATATTTTGAATTCAAATGCTTCTCTGAACCACCACATGCATGTGCAACTCTTGATGAAGATGGGAATGAAGTAGGATGGCTCACTCACAGGCAAATTTTGTCCATACAGCTTGTGCAGAAGTGAATCATACAACTGAGCTGCATATACTGGTGTCACATCGGCCTTGGATCTCCGTTAATTCAACAATCTGTATACATAAATATTTCAATTTATTTGTGTCTTAACACCTGAACTCTGCGTACCAAAACAGCTCCTTTGCCAAAGAACTGCCATCTCAACGTGTCCTTGTTTTACTGACTTCCGGGTGGATTTGTTTAGGTTTCCCCGGAGAAACCTGAATATAAATGAGTTTGCGGATCATTGCTGTGGCTGCCTGTCAGTGAGAACACACAATGACAGAAGAGGTTATGATATTAGAGGTGCGATGCGTTGTGGCTGAATGTTAAATTCTCCATAAATTGTTGATTTTCCCTCTCCGGCCTCAGCAACGACACGATTTCCCTGCAGGGATTAATGATGTTTCCTCTTATCTCACACCAACACGCACAGTAATACAGTATAAACACAACCTGTCACAATGAGGATTCATTTTCAGGAACACAAACACACACACACACAAGTGTACAACACCGCATTAATGCACAAATCAAAACACTGACTCCTCATCTTTAAAGATGCTGTTTCTGCGCTGCGAGCCGCGTGGTGAAGCCACTACCCTCTGGCTCAAAGACAGACAGTTCGATGATGCATGGAGGATCAAGGCTGTAGCAGAGAGCTTAGACAGTGTGCTGAAAAATTAATGACCAAACACAGACATCTACATCATGTAAACACTACAAATAAGATGTCTCTATCATCTGAGAGCGTGAACGCAGCTGCTTGACGAGCTTGTTTATACCCGAGCTGCAGAACAAAGGCTGCAAAAGTGAATTATGCAGCAATCTGGAAACAGCACAAAAGCTAGCTACACTGGTGCAAATGTCTTGTGAAGGCAGAAAACACTCACCCAGTTAGAATAATGCTAATGTGATTTTCTCACGTACATACACAAACCTTAACAGGGAGCAAGAGGACCTACGGCGTAGCTCTCCTCAGGGGAAATACAGTTAAGCAAAGTTTCTGTGTAGAAGTAATTTAAACTTTATGTGAATAAAAGATCATATCTGCAAAAGCAATGTTGAATAATGCAAAGTAGCTCTGATTAGCAAAGCTCATAAAGGAAGCTTAATTAAGACATGAAAGAGTTTGAGCAATAAGAGATAAGTAAAAACAAATCAAGCCAAAAAAAGATGTTTTCTTTTCCTGTTAAAACCAACAATCAAAAGCTGTCATTGTGCTTGTTCTTACAGCAGAATTTACCTCTCATCAGCTTTGAGAGTTCTGCATTTTAATTCAAAACATCTTTCAAAACATCTTTCGAACTTAATGTAACTTTGTCAACTAGAAAAGCACTTAGAGAGCGCAGACCTCCACCAAGCATATTGTGATTGTCACACAACACTTTAGTCCTTCTTTAATGTTATACTCCCTTTCAGCAGACTGTCTGCAACAATTGGGTGTTAGTTGCAGGTTAGTACAAGAATTTGTTACCTGACAGTGTTGAAAATGATGATGACCCAGAACATATTTCATATTCTAGATCTTAATATACAGAATATTGCCAGGATCTAGATCTTACCTTACATCTGTCAGATGTTGGTGACCTTGTCTTGTATTGTTTTGCAAAGCAATCCAACCATTTAACATGAGGTAAAATACACATATGGTGAAAACAGACCTATCTTGCAATGATAAAGAATGCTTGACAAAAAAATCCTGGATCCAGACGGTGAGCTGGATAACCTCCCAAATTTAATTAGTTCTTCCTTATCCCATTTAAAATATTTGCTGAAAATTTTAACAAGATCCGTTCATAAAATGTTGAGGTATGTTGTTCACAGACAAATAAACTGACAAACTCTCCCAAAAACATAACCTCCTTGGTGGAGGTAACACAAAGCAACAACTTTTGGATTGTCAAACATGTCAGATGTTTAAATCTTAATGTAAAACCTTGAGTGTTATTGAAACCACTGTCTCACTTTTCCCTCACCAACAGGAAACCATCAAAGCCTAATTTAGTTTTCTGAAGTGGGCGAATTAGTTTTTTTTTTTTTTTGGACAAAAATAAACTATAAAAACTGCACATTTTTTTTGATTTCACATTGGGGTTTTTTCAAAGTAATCATAGTTAACATAAAACTAACAAAATAAAATGAATAAGAGTCAAAGAACATTTAACAGTAAAATTAAAAAAAAATAAATAAATAATAATAAAAATGAAGCTTTAGGAAAAAAAAAAAAAAAAATTCAGGGTGTAATCACATCTGGCTCAATTGGGGCAGTTGTTCTGAAACAATGATCAAAGACCGGTTTGTTTGGGCATATGTCAACACATAAATCACACTTAGATGCAGGAAAAAAACAAGTGGGTCTTGATCGCCAATATGGGTGGCCTGGTCTCGCTTCCATTTGAGCCCTCATTTGCAGGGAGAACACAATCACCTCATCTAACGGGACAAATGACTCATTACTGTGGCTCACACTGTTGCAATGGGTAACATACTGTGCCTGGTTGCCAACCATTTAGTCAAAACAATAGAAAAAGAGCTCACCTATGCCTGCAGTTCCATGAGGCAGCACGTCTTTGTCTTGACAGGTGCATCAGGGCATTATTTTCCAGACACACTGGACTCTTGATGGAGATACATATTTGATGACATAGCGAACACTGGTAACATAAGCCAGATGAACGCTTTAATACAAACTAGCCACATGCTGCTGATACTCCATGGCTGTTGTTGTCCCCTGTGGAAAGCAGTCAAGAACCTGTATGGCTGAATGGAGGTAAGGAAACTCTCTTGCCTTCTGAGTAAAGGCCTTTGCACACCAACGGCAACTCGAATAAATGATGCAAAGTTACAAAAAATTCAGAGGCGTCATTTTCATTCTCCTCAGCTATTCTCCTCCCAACAATGTCTGTGTAATTGTTGTTTTAGTAGTTTTTATGTGAAGAACCAGGTGCTGGGACATGAACACAATCAATGTTGAACGTTTTGGTATATGACTTATCAACAAGCTTTTTGATTAGTCGAATGTCTACTCGTCTCAAGCGAAACTTTGGAAAAATCAACCCCAGTCCGGAAAAATGACAGTTGCTATTTCGCTGAGCGATAGAACGTTGCTGGTGTGAAAGCTTGCATTGAAAAACAGTACGCCCGAAAAAAATAATTAATGTGCAAAATATTTGTGCAAAAATATGCGTTTGGTGTGCAAAAGGCTTCAGACTTCTGACCAATGAGAGAAAAAATGATCAAAAATGGTACCAGTTTACAAATTTGGACAGTAAGAGACTTTTTCCACAAATAAATCAAGAGACAACAGCAACAAATGAATCATTTTTGCCCCCAATTGTGACCAAAGCAAACACGCCACAACTGTGAACACACCCTAAGACATTGGGTGACACTATTATTTACTGTTATCTTAGAATATTATTTTTCTCACCTGAATGCAACACACTACCATGCAGTGACAGTGCCTTTCTATAGTTCCCATGCTTTTATTTTGAAATTCCTGACTCTGATGCAGCACAAACCTCCACCCTGACTCATGCTTTGAGTCTTCCTGTACAGTAAAGTTACAGTACACCTGTGTGCCCTCCTTTCTGTCTCTGTTTCGTCCCCTCAGGTATCCTCAGGAGAGCCGCTGTATCTGTCTGCTCTGTTTTATACATAACCAGCAGGCTAATCTAATTACTCTGTGATGGAGAGCAGTCAATTTCACAGTCAGCCAGACACTTCTGCTACCCAAAAAACGGGGCCACCCGAGTTTGATATATGAGGCAATAACCTGTAATGTAATGAAGTCACCTTCAGACCAGGACCCCTGTCATTGAAATAATAATGAATTATAACAAGTATAATAGTATTTGGGTTTGACACACTGAGACTCCTCCGTGCTGCCTCTATCCCTCTCTGCTCCCTCTTTCTACAGTATTAAGGTGACTTTAAAGCTCATGGAGCAGCTTGTCAAATAGGCAGTTTGACTGTGGGCTTTAAACACCAGACATATGCAGAGGGGGACGTCTCCAACACCTCCAAGACTCTTAGTTCAATCTCATTTACTTAAGCAAGGAGCAGGGCCATAAAATCAAATATTGGTCTTATCACTGTAAAAGTGAAGTCCTGCTTAAAGTGATGACTTCAGTTCCTTTATGGCTGGGAGAAATGGACTCCTATGCCGCGTAGCAGGAGTGGGATTGGTTGAAAATGTGGTTAAGCTGAAATACTGCCTGACTGATGATCTGATAGGACCATTCTGAAGTCTTTTTGAAGACTTCATCAAAAAAATAGGATCATAAATCTATCTTTATTCTCACCAGTATTAGAAACATCATGTCTATAGGTCCAAATTACCCTGAGTTGGATTTTCCAGGGGCCAGGTACTCAAGAGGATAAAATCTGCATAGTAAACCTTTTTTATACCCCCTCTCTCCCTCCATCCACAATAAGATGACCCCCAGCTGTGATGGACTTGGTTGGATAACTACTAAACAATGGTATTCTTTGAGCCTGATAGTGTGGATGTGTCTCTGTGAGCTCCCAGTGTTTCAGTTTAAACAGTGACCCTATAAACTGGAGATCTTTAGCTGAAAATGTCAGTGGATGAAGGTGTCAGGAATCTATCCTCGTTTAGTGTTTGATTCAGATCTCTTCAAGTATTTAATAATAAACTAGAGATATTAGAGGGAATACATTCCACTGAAAGTCCTCAATAAATAGGGCCACGCCTTGGGTCAAAACACCACGCTGTAAATATTGCACTGCACGTTCTGTCAAGTAAAATATTGGCAGCAGAAATGGCCAATCATTTCCTGTTATTTTATAGTGCATGTACTGTAACTTACTTTTTACAGTAGTAGAAAACTGTATATTAAATTACAGTATATGCATGTGAAATAATGGTAAAATACTGGCAACCCTGCTGACTGAATTTTACCATTATTTTATAGAAAAGTCTTGAAAGAAATATCTCCTGGATACACTGCATCTTCGGGTGTTCCATGTCTTGCAACATCATACACCCTCTCCTAGGCGACCCAGCCAGGGTTGAACATTCCCCGACTTGCATGGCAGCTTCGCTTGCAGATTGAATGACCCTCTTCTTGGATGCCCCCATCACACCCAAATGGCTTAGGACTCTGCAGAGGGAGCGTCCTGCAAAACCCTTCAAAGCCAACCTCTAACGGCTTGCAGACTGTCCTCCAGAACCCTGCCCCTGCACTCCTCCACCAGTTCCTGGTACTTGACAAGTTTTCTTTTGTTAGTTTCCTCAGTCCACTCATGCCAGGGCTCTGTGAGTTCCAGCATGATCAGGTGTTTTGAAGCCCCTGAGATAATGATTATGTCTGGCCGGAGAGATATCAATGCGATGGAACTTCAGCTGTTTTCCCAGGTCGATATGCAGCTGCCAATCAGGGCTGTGTGAAGGTCTCTCTCCAGCTTTGATCTAGAGGACTGCCTTCTTTGGAGCATGATGGTGTTTGCTGGTGCTGATGGCTGAGGCTATGTTCTCAGGAATTGCCTTAAGAACCTGGTCATGGTGTCAGCAATGGCAACCATTAGCCAGGGCCTTTAGGCAGCTGCTGAGGAGATGTTCTAAGGAGCTTCTTCCAGAACAAACGGGGCAGGAAGGTGTCTCACTCTTTTCCCCGCACATGGAGGTTTGCTGGGCTTGGGGGGTTGTTGTAGACTGCCTGCACAAGGAACCGGACGCGGTGGAAGTCCGCCTGCATGATGTTTGCCCAGGTTACTTTGCACTGCAGCGTGCTGTCCCACCTTGTCCATGCTCCCTGCTGCAGGAGTCCCACTGCCCTGCTCACTCGCTCTTCCTCCACACCTACTCAAACCTCTTCCTGGAGCAGATGGTGCCTCTCCTTGCCCCAGGCCTGGCTGACTTGGATCTTTAAGAGGAAACCCAACCCTGTTCTTCCAGTTGTTAAAACTCCTTGGCGTGACTCTTCTACTTCCACTGCCTTCTCAGCCTTCCAACTAATTTTTGTTGGGACAGCATTTTTTAACCATGACTGAGGAGGAAACGCAGTTGATAAGAGTCTGCTGTACTTTGAGGTGTCGCATGGAGGCATGGGCTGTCTGTGTTAAAATATTGGCAGCAGGGATCCCAATATATTACTGTTAACCTACAGTGAATATTTTTACAGTGATGTTTTTAAACATAACAGGATTTTACTGTTGAAATTTCCCCAAAAATTGACGGGATAGTCCATGCTTTTTAGACGGGGAGAATACGTTTTTTTTTTTCACCAGCGAAAGTCATTTCAAATGTGTGTCCAGTTACAATTACTTCCTTTCAAGCATTGATTCACCAAATACATCTTTAGTGCAATGAAGTACAATCAAAAACCTTTCTGACTGCCCTCTACTGGTTTAGAGGTGTAGTGCAACTACTGTTATTTTTACCTCCAGATGTCACTGTCCTGGTTTGAATGATTTTCACTGGACCTCAAGCCTTGGTGGAAATGCTGACAAACAATAGAGCACAAGAGCCTTGAACTTCTGGTCAAAAAGTATCACATGATGTATTTCAACATTCTTCAAGTAGGATTTCATGTTTGATGTGTAGACTAGAGGAAGGGTTTCTAGAAGAAAGAACAAGAGAAGCAGGTTGTGACATTTTGAACTGCAGTGTCCTCTATTCTGGTGGTCTACAGGTGTGTGTTACTCCCTGACTGACTCAAGAAACCAAAAAGCTGCCATCTTTTTTTTCTTTATTTATTTCCTGAGAGACACCCTGCTAACAAGAAGATCAGTCTTATTAGAGAAGTGAAAGAATCCTTGAGCAGTGGTGTAAAGCTGCATACCTGGATTAATCTCAAGCTCTAGTTAGAAATCCCAACATCTGCTGGAGTGACCTTGTTGAAGAGCAAAGCACCAAAGATAGGATTACATCTCTGGCAGGTGTTTGTTTTCCTGTGTGAGTCTTGCGTTATATGTAGAGTGAAAGAATAATGTTGTGTGTAATGTGACCACAGAGTGTAGTTTGAAGGTTTTCATCTAGCAGCAGCAGCAGTGTTGGCCCGTGATGACTCCCTACAAGGTCACAGCCTTATTTAGTCCTGATATCAGCCCTGTGGGTTTTCCTGAGCCCCTCCAGCACGAAGCTGGATCAAATGGACTTGTTTTTTTGAGTATGAACCCTTCCCATGGATGTCAGTCAAGCTTACTGTCAGGATCTTATGTGTGCTCTAATGTCACATGTGCAGTACCCTTTGGATCGTACAGAAGTCCACTTTCAGAGGATGTTTCAAAGACATGAAACCACATAAAAAAAAAAAAAAAACTTGGAATCTTAAACTCATCCAAAAGTAAACAGGGTGCAAGTTTCTTGTCATTCAGGAATGATCCAAGAATTTCAACTCCAACTACACCAAGAAACTGAATGCTTTCTCCTTTTCTCCACTTAAATCAGAGACATCCCACCAGGTTCAGAGGTGGATCAGATACCTGAGGCAGACTTCTTACGAGGACTTTCTCCTGGTTGTGATTCATACTCTCACAGTCAGAGACTCTGGGGAGCTCCTCTGTGCTTCTTCAGAAACTGGCCCAGGAATAGTTTACCATTTTGAATTCCTGGTGTGTGGGAAAGTGTGAGTAAATATCATGAATAATTAATATTCTCAGCTTTGTTAAAGAGCCCTGAGGTGAGGCATTTATCTGCTAACTCTCCTCTGAAGCTGCTCAGCCGAGCCAGGTTCTGGATTTCCTGATCTATGTGATGTGATGTGATGTGGCAGGAGGTTTCTTCCAGGATCTGACTTCCCTGGATGTGTAAAAGCTGAATTCTTTGTGTGTACCCCTGGAACTGTGATACATGTTTGTGTTTGTGTTTGTGTGTGTGTGTGTGTGTGTGTGTTTGTGTGTGTGTGTGTGTGTGTGTGTGTGTGTGTGTGTGTGTGTGTGTGTGTGTGTGTGTGTGTGTGTGTGTGTGTGTGTGTGTGTGCAGTAACTGATGGTCTATGTATGAGGCGTGTGAACTGGCCCTGTGCTGTCAGAAGGAATGAAGGATCTGTCTGAGAAACCTGAGTGCTGGCCTCTGCTCTGCTCTCTGCTGCCCTGATGCACCTTCATCCTCTCTGCAGGAGAAGGGGAAGGAACTCACTGAAGAGGATGTGTAGTGCATTTTCTAAGGAGTACAGGTGCAGGTGTAGTACTGTTATGAAGCCATGCAGCGAAGAAGAGAATTGAAACTCCAATCAAGTGCATTTGGAAGGAGAAAAGAGTTTGGTCCATTATGACATGATAGTACCATGCAGTTGCTGCAGATTTGTCATCATATGGCTGCACATCCATGATGCCAATCTCTCGTTCCCCCACATCCCAATGATGCTCTATTGGATTGAGATCTGGTGACTGTGGAGGCCATTTGAGTACAGTGAACTCATTGTCATATTCAAGAAACCAGTCTGAGATGATTCCAGCTTTATGACATGGCACGTTATCCTGCTGGAAGTGGCCATCAGAAGATGGGTACACTGTGGTCATAGAGGGATGGACATGGTCAGCAACAATACTCAGGTAGGCTGTGGACTTTAAACAATGCTCAAAGTGTGCCAAGAAAATATCCCCCACACCATTACACCACCAGCAGCCTGAATCGTTGATACAAGGCAGGATGGATCCATGCTTTCATGCTGTTGACACCAAATTCTAACCCTACCATCCAAATGTCGCAGCAGATTATCGAAACTCATCAGACTAGGCAAGCTATGGGCAGACTTTGGAGTTTGAAGCCCAACCCAAAGAGATCATAATGTGATGACCTCATCATTTCAGGAAGTATTGTGCAGAGCTCTTCAGAACAGAGCGTTTTGAGTCAGTGATTTCTACAACATACGAATATATAGAGGTTCGAAAATCTGCACACCCTCAGTCTGCAAATCCAGCATTGGTACTTTGTATCCATGTTTAAAATATAGAGAGCAGAATACGCATTCTCTAAATCCTGTTATCGAGCTAAAGCCGATGCTAATTAACCTGTAATCTGGTTGGCTTCAAGCTGCTAGAAGCATGGCCAAATTTGTACACCGTACAGCAGATCGATGCAACAATGTGACATTGTCAGTTCAGTTTGTTTTTCAAACATATTTGGGTGTTTGTAATTGTAAAAACTCAAAGGTTATGAAAATAATCAATCAGCCAAACTTTGGAGAGGTACATCAGCTTTGTGTCCCAGCATGGTTCCATGTTTTGGACTGCAACAGTAGCATCATCACCTTCCCTCAGGACGAATAGAGTTCATCTTTAATTCATCACCTTTGAAGGCTTCACAGTGTAGAAAGAGCTGGTGTTCAAGCAGCTGCAGGTGTTTCTGGGTCAGTTGAAAGAGCTGAGGAGGAGCAGCAGGGGGCCGTCAGATCTACACGGTGAGACGCAGGAGTCCTGCTCTCTTTCTGGATGAATACTCGACATCAAGAGGAGGAGGTGAGGTCCACTGTGTGCATCTCAACACCTTCATAACTCAGAGGGAGAACAGCTGGAGAATAAAGTAATCCCATTGGCTGGATGGGTGGAGTTAAATAAACTGAATAATTCCCTGGTGAGGATGTCTGTTTCTTCAAAGGCAGCAGATGGATTACTTAAAGCTGCTCCAACAAGCTGCTCTTTGGTAAAACACATTGATCAATATGCTGATTGGTTATCCAACACACAAATACTCAACCCAGCTAAACGCCTCACAGTGAGCCCCAATTAGAAAGCAGCATATTGATGTGTTTAATGGGTAATTAGTCAGCACATCCCCAGAACATGGATGCAGATGAGACGGAGCCAGCTGTGATCATAAACTGAACTTTTTTTATTGCTTCAGACGTCTTTAAAAATAGCCTCCTGTGTTATTTTTAAACCATGACGTGCCTCTTTCTGCATCTCTAAACACCTCCAAGTATTAAACCTGCTCTGACGCAGAGCAGTAAAAGTCTGCAGTTCAAGTTTATATAGAGTCAAACTTTTCAAGAGGAGACTGATTTGATATAAATATTCTTTTATAACTCTTGGAAATAATTGAAATGCATGATATGCGGTGGTGTTAGGAACAGAAATAATTTGGCCTGTAAGTGAGTCAATACCGCCGAATCAAATTGACTGCATTAATTAGCAGAGTTTCTACATTTCTGTGCAATTAAAAAGCTTGTTTCCTGGCACTTATCCCTGTCATTAATTTCATTGCAGATTGATCGCTCTGAAATCCTTGGTGGGTCTACGCCTCACTGTGGCCAAAATTATACAGTATAAAATTTTGTTGCAAAGAAGATTTTGTCCATTTGTTTTGGTTTCCTTTATTGATTTAAAATTATAATTGGTAGTTTGATTTAGATACACTTTTTGTTATACCGGTTAAAATGATCTATATGTCCTGATGGCAAGCAATACATGATGTGTTCTTAAATGAGAGCGAATAATATCCCCTATCTGCAGCAGGAGGAAAACATCAGCCAATCACACTGATTAGGATCCAATCTGTTAAACCAATCAAATCTGGGCTGTAGTCTGGATCAGAGTCTAAGGGGGCGGTCACACTGGCCATCCGAATCGTGCTTAAGCACAATTGCTGCCCTAGCTGGAGAGTACGGCCAGCGGTCACACTACCCCTATATAAACCAGACTTTAGCGGGTATCACACATGCACATGGCCCGCCTACGTCATCGTGAAGCATCTGTTTACATGAAGTGCGATCTCATCAGAGTCAGCACAATGAGACACAGAGAGCACTGCTACAACTTAAGAGAGTTTTGGACTTATAGTAAGTCATTTTGGCCCGACACAGCCCTCTAACATCCCACTTGCCATTCCAAACATGCTTTAGGGCTGAAGCGTGCTTAGGCACGGCACGGTTGGCCAGTGTGACTGTGTCCTAATAAACTCTCACTACAGGGGCTCTGACAAGCAATAAAGAATTGTGATATTTAATAAGTCCTAAAGAAAATGTACATGTACTATTTGTATTATAGCTTTACTCCTGATATTGTGTCACAGGTAAAAGTGGATAATGCTAGCATAACAGTTGCGGGCACTAACAAAAATTGTGTTTGTTTATTTGTTTTTTAACTTCCCTTACCTCTAAATGAGACATGACTCGACGTGGTGCAAAAAATAAAATGATGTGCTGAGCCCATCTTTCAGTCACTCACAATCATGGTCACAAATTAGCGGCGCTTATGCATGTGAGTGGGGGCGTTGCTTTGGAGGAGCTCCAAGGGGAGGGGGAGGAGGGGCTAGATGAGATTCTACTTTCAAATTCATGATAGTTTTTCAGGACTGCCAACCCTGCCTTTAAGAGCTTAAAACTCTAGTTACAGGAGAAACACAGCCTCCTTTGGTCTGATTAACAGGTTGGTTTGAGATGGAAATGTTTTTTGTCTTGATTTGACGAGTGGTTTGATGATTGATGGAGAACAAAGAGACTGAAAGAAAGGAGAAAGAAAGAAACCTGATTGGAGCCTTACTGTAGAAATATGTTTGAAATGAGCACCCTGATGACTGAGTCAAGGGGCTACTTTCCATCTTCAGTTACATCATCAATGTTCCTTATTTGGTTCGAAATTTCAAGTTAACTTCAAGCCTCTATGAGGGCTTTCCATTGGATTGCAGTGACACTCGTGGTCAGAAACAGTTTCCCATGAGAACTGTCACCAACTGTCATTGAGACGTGACTCCTTCTTTACCTTTCGTTGTTCAAGACAACTTTTCCTAGGATATAAAGCGATGAGGTAATGGATTTATCTGTAGCTATGTGACGCCATTGCTCAAACACAACAACAAGCAAACTTTGTAAACTCAGTTTGTAGTTAAGATAATAACCTTCTGGTTTGGAGATGTTTTGTTTTATTTTGAAAGTCACTTGGCATTTTTATGTGGTTTTCATGCACAACTTCCTGTCTTGCTCCATCTGCTTTTCATAGAGCCAGACTGGAGACGTATTTGGTGTAATTTTCCCGTTGCAGCCCATCTTGAACAGGGAGAGGATCATCATTTGGGTAGGAAATTAGTGAATTCCTCTATCTTGTGGGTCCCGCTGTCTGGAGGTCCATCAGTTGAAACAACAGAGCAGAGACTGGAAGGACTCGGATCTGGTGCAAGGTAGGCATAATGCATGTCATGATCTCAACCTTGGCAGTGCTGACCTGAAGGTCAAAGAAATGGAGCTGCCATGCCCATCTCATGAGTAATTTAGTCACATTCAGAAGCCAGAAGCAGGACATTGTGTGTCTGACTCTTTCATGGTGAAGTGTGTGTATTGAGCATGAACATCCCACACATCCATGGGCGTGTGTAAGCCAGCACAGGAGAGGACTTGACCAGCAGTCCATATCTCATGGGTGTGTTTAAAAAGCTTATTAAAGGCCTGTTATCTGTGTAGTGCTTTTCTTATCAGTCTGTCGTGTTTCATTTTGATGTTTAATTAACTCAGCAATGAGATGTGCTTTGGATGTGTGTGGACCTCTCTTGATGTCACCTTGTTTTTTTGTTTTTGTTTGTTTTTTTTCTGTTGGATTGTGGTCTCCTTGTTTATTTCTCTGTGTGGTGAAGCAGCTACTTCTCAGGTTTTGGCTGTCTTTGACTTTAAACTTTTATTAGTATGATGGCTGGACCGTAGTTGCTCCAAACAACAGCCGTAGCTTCTGAGAAATGATTCACAGACCAACACTTCTGATAACAGTTTCCATGAATCCCAGCTGTGCTTCTGTGGATGTTTGCTTTTCCTGTCAGAGCCAGGCTCAGCAGCGAGTCATGAGTCATAAAGCGAGCGAAGCACAGACCTGCACAATGCCTCTCTGTAAAGCCGCTCTTTGATGTTTCTCACTGGGTCCAGAGCCATCAGGGCTTCAGGGGCTCAGCCTGGTAACCAACTGTGTCTGTGCCATTATACTGTTCTGTGGGTCAAAGACCAAATAATAGAGCCATGTAGACACCTGCTGCTCAACAGAACTTTTCTGCCAACGCCATAACTTATATTGGAGGATGACAGCCAGGGGACGGAGTCACAGAATTAAATTAGCTTTGAATCATCAGGAAACAGACTGAAAGGTAGCTGACAGAAATGACTTACAGCTCATCAGTCCGACCTGGGTATTAATATAGCTCCTCATGAACAAAGAAGAGCAGCTACAAACTGGTCCCACACTGCTGCTCGTACAGAAATCTTTATTTGGGCAATTTCAGGTCTGAGAGAGAAAGAAAAGAGCGATTGTTACATTCCCTTTGAAAACATATTGTATGTGATTTTTTTCAAGTTGACTCTTATCATATTATTCTGTTTATATGCTCTTGAATTTTTGCACTATACACTTTTATTAATTCTGTGACTTTGAATTCCCCCTATGGGATTAATAAAGTGCATTATATTCTATCTAGTCTATTTGTGAATGTGCAACCTTGTGCAAATCATCTTTGATGCAATATTAAGTGTGAAAAACCTGCCTGCTAAGTCTTGCAAATGTACCTGAGTTAGAACTATTTATGCACCAAAACTTGCAAAGTTCAGAAGATGAGACGGGTTATTACTCTGAATCTGAAGAAAAAACATCGAAGTCAGCACTTTAGCGTTGTTATACTCCTTTTACTTTATCAAGTTAATTCTGAGGATCCAAACACCTGCATATGCAAAATAAGTGTTTATTTTCCTGCTCTTTACAGCGGGTCACATTTATCCTTGTCTGTTTATGTTTATGTCTAACCCTCTTTAGATTGTCCCTTCTTTGTAACAATGATTTAAAGTTGCGTCCTCAGCCTGTTCTCTTTTTAAAACAGAAGGTTTTAGTCTTAATAAAACCCTCACCTGGTTTAAATAAAAGGATCATTAAAGGGCATTTTATTCCCAGGAGGAGCTCAGCCAGAGGTGCGGTGGAGTCAATACTTGTCTCATCATATGATTCATTATAAACAAAGACACTTTAATATCTCCTCAGCTTCAGATTAAACTCGTTTTCATAACCTAATCATGGGGTTTAATAAATTTGACCATAATAACGATCCTCATTTGCTGCCAGCTGAAGCCCTGTTTGGAGCAGGGGTCCATTAAGGGTGAAAAAACAATTAAGCGTAATCTGAGAACAAAGAGCTAATGTGTGCTTAGCAAGCGGACATTGCTGAAAGAAGATATCTTATTTTTCATTGCTTAATTAGTTACTGCAGCGCTCGTTATTAACTTTTTAATCATTTCTCCCTGCAACAAGCGTTATTAAAGAGATTAAAATAACAGCTGTAACAGCCCTGTTGTTGAAATCCAATGGGCAGGAAATGTAACTTAATCCTCTGATAAATCAGAACTGTGTGGCGGATTATTTTCACCAGCTATACATTATATAAACCGCGTTATACTCGGGTTAAAGCTGGATGACTGTTCTGTATGTGCTGGCAGAGACCTCAGAGCACAAACTCCACAGGCATTTTGTCTTCATGTTTATTAATACAGCTGTTATGACAAGTCTTCCATGTAATTTCTGCTGCAGTATGTTCCCGCTCTTCATCGTCAAATGCAATTAGCCGCGACCTACTTCATGAGAGGGAGAAATACTGCTCTTTAATTGCCTCGCATCCTGGAGAGCAGCAAATGGGGGATGTTTTATATAATGCTGCCAGTCAAGCTGCAGGAAAATGTTAATGATGCAGACAGCAGAGCCCTTATCAGGAGGTTAATGAATGATGACCAACTTTTGTGTGACATTACCAGGAAAGATCATATTTCAGTCCAATAATGGTCATAATCACCAGAACATTTAGAGGATAAACAGTCAGCATATATGAAATAGAATGGAACGAAAGGGTTATAATAAAATAAAATGGATAAAGTACAATGGAATGGGTGGAGTAGAAAATAACTATATATATATATATATATATATATATATATATATATATATATATATATATATATATATATATATATATATATATATATATGTATACATATATGTATATGTATTTATGTGTGTGTGTATGTGTGCGTGTGTGTGTGTGTTTGTGTGTGTGTGTGTCCGTGTGTGTATGTGTGTGTGTGTGTGTATATATATATATATATATATATATATATATAAACGCTGCCAAAATTAGGTTGTTTAAACTTAAAATATTAAGTATAATAAACTGCCTTAAAAACATATTCAACTTTGAGAAAATCCTTGTTTTTACTCATTAAGGTGAGTTATACAAGTTGCTTAATTAATGATCATTTATTGTTTGAACTTGATCATCTGAGTTGAAACCACTAACGATATATTACATAATTCATTTGAGAAAATTTGCTTGTCTTGTCAAAGGAACATACAATTACACATCCTTTCAACCACATTTTTCTGTTTAACTTAGTATGCCATATTAATTGCCTCACATTTACGTTAAGTCATATTATTTTGTGAGGAGGCAGCAATTAAACTTAGAACTGCAAAGTAGACTGATGTTTTCAATTTGTATCCCCTTGTCTGAAATAATAGTTAACAGCTAGTCTATGCCATAAAAATGTACTAGAACAGTTAATAGAATGAATACAATAGAAAGGGAAGGACTGGAGTAGATGCAAGAAAACAGAATGGAATGGTAGAATGAAAAGAATGGATGAAATGAAATTGAAACAGTTAACAAGTGAGAGTGGATGTAGTATACAGTTAAATTCCAAGGAATGGAATGAAACCATTCCATTCATAACAAGACACAACAAGAATAGATACTGTAGAATAGAATAGAATAGAATAGAATAGAATAGAACTTTATTGTCATTGTAACAAGTACAACAAAAGTAAGTACAGCAGCAATCAAGAAAACAAAAGTAAGAAAGTGTATAGAAAGTGCAAAAAAATCCATAAGAAAATAGATGATGACAGCTTGTCCATCATTCTCCAGTTCAGCCACCTCCACCTCCACAGGGTCCAGGACTGAGCTTCTTCAGTCATGCTCCATCTCTGTCTCCTAGATCCTGTCTGCTCACAGCAGGTGAAGCTCTTCCAATGCGGTGTTGGTGTCTGATGTTAGCTCCGTTAGCCATGTCTGTGAATAGCATGATGCTACTCTGCCCTCTGGTATTCCCTCTGTTGTTGGGTTAGCACAACTAGCTTGTCCATCTTATTGGAGATAGATCTTACATTCCTAATAACGATGGATGGAAGGACATAGCGATGTCGTCACTTCTTAGCTCACACCTGAGAACCAGCACGTCGTACTCAGCTCCTTCTCCTCACCTTGTGGGAAGACATCAGGCCTTACACCAGTTAGCATTGAATAGAAACAATAAAACAGAAAACAGTAGAATAAATAGGAAGGATAGAATAGAATGGATGAAACAGAATTTAATGGATAAATTGAATGGAAATATATCAAACAGATACAACATAAAAAATGGCATGGAAACAACATAACAAATGCGAAGGTAACAAAAGACTGGAAAACAATGGGGAAAAAAAGTAGAATAGGCTGGAAAATCAAAATAACATAATATAGCCAAATTAAATGGATACAATAAAGTGGAAAAGTTTAAACCATTGACTGTAACAAAAAAAAAAAATGGACGTCATTTTGCTCGGCTCGAAGTGAGGTGGCCACAAAAACTGCTTCCCCTGGTGACTGGCTGCAGCACAGGTCAAGAAATCTATCTCCCCAACCATTATAGATGGGCTCCGGTCAAAATATTAATTAATATTATTATTTTATAAGGAAGACATGGGAGTAATAGAGTTTAAATAAACAAGGTAGAGTCGTGAAATTCAAGATATTGCACTGTTATTTTGGCATCACTGTTAGATCCTAAATGAAACCAGAGGTTGATGTTTATAAGGCAAAAATCTGCTGGTGCTCCTTTACCTGGATGCTTCCATACTACGGAGCTGGCATGTCTTATCTTCAAAGTCTAATCAATACTGTTTGCTCCTCTATTGTTCAGTTGGTAGCAGTCAGTTTACATTACACTCATTCATTATCGTAATAAAGATCATTTCAAAGGCTAATTCAGTCTGTGATTTACCAGAGGTCTTTATTTTTCAGCATACTTTAGATGTCTAAATGACAAATGTGAAATGTTGGAGCTGCTCCAGTGGATAAGTTAAGCTGGCAGACCCCAAACAGCTGTTATGGCAGCAGACTAATCCTCAGGGCGAGAGCAGCCAAATAAATACATCCTCCAAAAGATTTTGTTTCTGCTGCTGACAGGCGCAGACTGGTGTTTGAAACATCTGACAACGTTACAGAGACAATCCCTGCAGAGACAACCTTTGTGTTAAAGAGTTTGGGTTCTCTTAAAGGTACATGACACTGTACTGTCATCGCGACAGTTTCCCAGCCTTAAATCTAAACAGCTAGCTTTGAATCCTCAAGACTTGGAGAGCTTACTGACTCCAGTGTACATAATTTGACATAGAGGAGATGTGAGAGTTGGAAAAGTAACTTAACCTGCTGTTGCAAAATGTAAAGTCAAGGTCAAAGGTCACATTAGATTTCAGGGACTGGTGCAGATGAAAGTAGACGAATAAGCTGGAGGAGATTCTGCTAGTGGAAGCTCAGGGGCCAAAAAAAATGTCATTGAGTTTATTTTCATTCATTTGGAATAAATGTTTCACACATTCAGCTTCCCCTGTCTCTGAGAAAGTCTCTGAATCAGTTTGGAGTGAGCTAATATTGGTGTCCCGGGGGGCTGAGTCATTATGAGTCATCAGCTCGGGATTTTAGACATCCATAATTGTATTTCACTCTCACCCAAAGTAATGTACCATCATTCAACCACCGCCGTCCTGTTATTAACTCTTATTTTAACCAAAGGCTGGACGTTAAGTCACTCAGCCAAAATGAAACAAATTGCTGGCTCCAGTGTGGCCTTGTCATATAAGAGATATTTCACCTGTTGACTTTGAGACATATTAATTCAGCTCAATTATTCTATGTGGTTGAGCACCACATAGAATCATTTTATATTGTGGAAGTGTTTTCTAAGTTGTGACCCACATGTTCAACATTCAAAGATGGTCCGTCTGCTCTCTTCTATTTCACCTGGAACAGAATGGGTCCAGAAGTCTCAGCGCTAAACCTTCTGTGTTGTGTCATTTAAATGCTGAGGAGATTGTGTTTCTCCCTGAGCACCTTGGTCATTCAAAGATGATGAAACTACTCTATTCATTTTGAACCTTAATAAGATCTCTTCTGAAGCTGTATGTCCAGCAACCCCTGTCTTTTCTGCACTCTGTTCAAACCTTCAAATACCAACTGGTATAACCAGTTCTGCAGATGCTGCTCAATGAATCTTGATGCCGACCAACTTCACTCATCTTCAGCAAGAAGACACCATTTACCTGATGTGATTATTCATCTCCAGCTCTCTTTCATTTTTAAAAAAAGTGTCTCTTAGTAGACTTTAACATGACTAATGAGAAAGAAACAGTAATTTCTCTGGCAGACTGGACAATAGCAGTTTGCAAATTTGACTACAACAAAAGAAAATAATCTTTCCCTGGGAATTTGTTTTTGCAAAATGAAACACTGTGGGAGTGATAATACAGCTTGATTATACTTGGAAATAATTTTCTTTTCTTTTTGAAAAGAAGATGCAATTTAAAGGATTCAAGACACAGGCAAAGCTGTAGTTTCTAAAAGAGGCCATAAACCCTGTTATGGCCTGATACCTCAGAAGAGGAATGGGTGGTCATTCATTCCAGCAGACTTCTGTCTCTGCATACACAACAAGACAAAGAGGATTGTTGAAGGCTGCTGCACAGATGAGATTGGATGCATCACACATGATCACTTCTTTATGCACACACAGGGACCAGAGGAGTGACCATCATTGTCTTTCTCATCCTATTCTCTCTTCATCTATCCTGCTGGCTAATTGCTAAGAATAAAAGAAAGTGAGATGAGAATATTGTACCTGGATTGTCTTCTACTTGTAGTTTGAGTCACTTTGTCTTCACCTCTCTCTGTACTAGTCATCAATTTGGAAAAGTAATTAGACAATAAAAATGTTTTCTTTTTCTTTATTTCTTACTTTTCTGAGATGAGCCTTCTCCACCTCTTCAACCCATCCCTGAAAAAAGTGTTCCATCAATATTTCGCTCATGAGCTTGCTTTGTTCACATATGTGCATTCCACATAGGCATGTGGAAGGACAGGGAATTGATATCCATCCATCCATCAATCCACTCGTCCATCTATCCTTCCATCCATCCATCCATCCATCCATCCATCTTCTACTGCTTATCTAGTGGGAGAAGCAATGCCATCAGCAAAGACCAGTGGCCTCTGTCACCAGCCACTCCGACTAGCTCCTCTGAGTCTTCCCATCATGTCCTGAGTCCACCCAAAGGTCTCCTCCTAGGGTATGCCCTAGAGCAGGTGTCCGGGAGGCGTCCTCACTAGATGCCCGAACCACCCCTTCTGGCTCCTCTAGATGTGGAAGAGCAGCGACTCCACTCCGAGCTTCTCTCCAAACCCTATCTCCAAAGCTAAGCCCAGACATCCTGCAGGGAAAGCTCATTTCAGCTGCTACGCAACCTTGTCCTCTCAGTCACCACCCAAAGCTTATAGCGATTGTAAGGGTTGGAATGTAGATTAACTTGTAAATTGAGAGCCCTGCCTTCTGGTTCAACTCTATCTTGACCACAATAAACCAGTATAGCGCCCACACCAATCTATCTGCCAATCTTCTGCTTCTTTTTCTCCTCACTCGTAAACAAGACCCTGAGATACTTAAACTCCTCCACCAGGGAATTTACAGAATCCTTAAATATGATTGACTAATTATTCAGACAAGAGTGGTCCTGGCAGAAGTGGTAAAACAGGATTTTTTTTCATGTGTGAGTCATTTATTGGACGTACACTTTCGGCTTTCAACTAAAAAACACTGTTCAAAAGTGTATTCTGAAGCAGTTTTGAACAAATGAAGGCTAACTACTGAACACTTATACATTTCAGTGCTGACATACATAAGGTCTGAATCAGACTTAGAGAACATTCATGAGTAAATCATATTTCTACTTAGACTATTCGAGATCAACATCTCAGAAAACAGAAGTGTCTCGTGAAACAGGCTTTTCATGAGAATAAAGGGACAGATTTTAGGAGTAGTGACTAAATTGTGAGGAGTTGAGGTGTCATGCAGGGCTATACAGAAAGAAAAATGAAGTCAAGAAGAGTCTAAACTCTAAAAGTGTCAGAGTTTTAGCCCCTTTATGTCCACGTCTGAGCTGTGTGAGAATATCGAGTAAATAATGTCCCAAAAAGGAGGGAGGTGAGCTGCACCTTTCACAGAGAGGTGGATTAGAGCCAAATGAATCAATCAGAAGTTAATACCTTCCTGGCCAGTCTTAACCTGCCCCCTTTTACGCTTACACACACACACACAAGCGCAAACACACACCACTGCACACACTACTGCCAGATAACCCAAGAGTGGAGATTGATTCATGAGGCGAGTGTCAAGTTCAAGCCAAGGACACCTGAGCACCTGCTTACAGCCGGTACAGCAACTCACACACACACACACACACACACACACACACACACACACACACACACACACACACACACACACACACACACACACACACACACACACACACACACACACACACACACACACACACCTGTCCGGATAAATGCCACCAAGCCTTGACGAGAAAGAAAGCACACACTCACAAACTCATACTCACAAACACACAATCAGATATGTTTAATGAGAAATAATGAGCAGACAGGATTGTCAGAGCAGCTTTGAACAAATATAATCTTTAATTATGATTCCTATTTTTAATGAAACTTGTTGATTGGACATAATTTACAATTAAAGCAAACATCCTCCATCGTAAAAAGATTTAATTAATCACTGCTACTCACAAAGAAGGAAAATGAAAGCAGCGTATGAACATTTTCTGAACTCCTTTGATGGCTTCTTTCTTTGAATTCAGGTTTTAATCTCATGTTAACTCACAAGTGATGCATGGACACTCTCCCTTTAGAGACATTGGCATTAAAGCAACTAGAATTAAAGTTTTTACTTCGACAAATTAAAACTTCACCTGGTGTCAAGGTGCGACTATCCTTGTCAGGATTCTAATCCACATACCACTTCCTGGATGTTACTCTCACACACTCTGGCTCCTAAAGCTTCCTCTGTTTCAGTTTTACCTCATGTTACCCATGATCAGGAATCTGCTGTGGCACCATTAATAATTCAGCTCATTTTTAAAATCTGGAGCATGAGAATAACAAGGCTAGCCCGGACAACATGTGAGCAGTTTCTGGCTGAATTTCCACACTGAGAGGCCAGAAGAATTTCACGAGGCAGCACACTTTTCAGAAAAAGCTTGGCATTCAGCGGCTGTGTCCATGGCTGCAGGAAAGAAAAGAGATGCCAAGACATCTAAAAGATGATAGATGTTCTCAATTTCTTCAGTTTTCACAGAAAGAGAGCTTTTCAGCTGAGGAATTCAGAGGCACAGAAACATCTGTCCATCTTTACCTGAGCCACAGATTTATTTATTTTTCTCAAAGGAAGTGGATACAGCCTCTTAGTTTCATACATGATGGACATGTGAATGTATGTTACACCCGCTGTTTTTTTTATATAGACCCTACTTCTCCTTTGAGCCATTTTCTCAACAGGAAGCTTGATTGTAATAAGTTCAGAGGCTCAAGTGTTGGCTTTAAATGAACTCTGACTCAGAATGATTGTCGTTACGTCATCTGCTGCTTGATTTAAAGTAAGACTGTTGGGAAAAGTAACTTTCACACACTTTGTGTTGAGTCAAGGCGCTCATGTTGAGTCCGAGAGTTGTTCTCGTAGAATTTTGCCAGATTTTCTCTGCCAATGCCAAACAGCTTTTTCTCCCTTTGACTCTTGTTTGGTGTTTGAGTGCTTTCTAAATTACCATAACTCCTCAACCATTTGGGCTACTAAGAAAATTTAAACAGCTTTGTAAAGAAGAAAGGTCCTGCTTTACTGAATTGTCTGAGTTATTAAGGTACTGCATAGGAATCGTCCTGCAACAGACGTTCTAATCTGAGACTATAACTAATGCGAGCTGCTCTCTTTACCGTAACTCTTAAAATATTTGGGCAAGACAATAAATTCAAATAGATCCTAAAAGAAGAGAAGGTGAGCTTTCTGGCCACAATCCCTCGCTCTTTAAGGACACAATAATTTATTTTCAAAAAAGTCCAGGTGGCCTTAATACATATAGGATTCAAGAAGTAAGAAACAATGGTTATTTGTGAAATCACTCACTGTCTCCCTCCTCACTACTTACTATATAGTAGATCAGATGACATAAATACTCTTGCGTCACTCATGGATGGCTGGAGATTTACAGTTATTATTTTTCTTAGACACTGCAAAACGGCATGGATTTTAATGATATCTAACATTAACGTAGCAAAATATGCTTGGTTTGAGAATTACAAGGTCCACTGAATGCATCAACCGCAATTGACAGTTCAGCAGCTAACGTCTGTGTTGTTTGTTTCTCTGCCCAGAGCTGTGAGACAGCTCGTCAGAAAGTTAGAGGGATAAGTGTTACTCTCTGACAGTTTTTAATGTTGTTTCATGTTATAATTAATCAGTAATCAGCCATTTCTTCTGTTTGAACCCTAATGCATGGTGGTATATATTGCTCACATAGTGAGTATCGCTAATACACTACTTTTCAAAATACATTGTGGGATACATTTAATGGGCTATATAGTGTTTGACTATGCTCATTCAGATTTTAGACAGCTCTAAAAAAATCACTATATTCACTATATAGTGCACTATATAGTATAGGGAGTGCATATAGGGAGGGATCTTGGACACGGCCAATGACTTCCCTTTTCACCCACAATGTTAAAAAAAAACATGACTTAAAAAGGCAATAGGATTAGGAAATATTATTCAGGTCGCAACATTTTTATCTATTCCTAGATTGTGTTGCATATTACAAAGCAAAAAAGGAATAGAAACATATATGTCAGTATGATATATGAATAATGTTGATCATACCGATTGTTGTTAAGTTTTTGCACACTGATTTTTGTGGGCCAGGCTTCCAGCCCAGGGACGTTTCTTAACCCCAGTTTGTCCCTGGATTTCTCTGGTGATGCATGATGTGAAAAATGAGACAGAAAAAACTGGTACCATGTGTAAGATTTAGCAGTTGTCTGCAATCAAAAAATAAGAAGTTGCTGCAATTAAATGTTATAATAATGATTAAGAATATGCATATGTACGTGAACAATCAGCTGTTATAGTGATATTTTTCAAAAAGTGGTGAGGGGAAACTAGTTTCTTTCAGAGAAACACTGACAAAAGAGAAGTGGCGTAAACCAAAACTAAACTCTACCTACTGAACTACTTGAACCAAGAGCAAGAAATAAGCTCCAAGTCAAAGCCTCAGAGAAGTACAAGCACAAGTCTTAGGAAGAGGTCTAAAGTATAGCACAAGATAGTTACACATGTACATATCATTTTTGTTCCACTGTTCTGTTGCTCAAAGCTGATTTTGCAAAGTCAGGAAGCAGCACGGATAAAAACGTTGCTGTGGTTGGAGTGCAGCAGCTGCTAAATCTGAGATTTATTTACAGTCAGTGAGGCAGACAGTTCACTATTAAGCCCTGGAACCACATTCCCAGCAGATCATGACACACACACACACACACACACACACACACACACACACACACACACACACACACACACACACACACACACACACACACACACACACAAACACACACACACACAAACACACGCACACACCTAACAGTGTAAGTACCGCAGCATCCTCTCTCTGCTCATGTGTGACTCAGAGGAAGGAGAGCAGAGGTCAAAGCTCCACACTGAATCAAATTCACGACTTTGCCTCCTCGCAGGAAAATGAAACAGGTCCGGCGGCTGTGCAGCGAGCAGATGATTCCTGTTTGGGGACTACACCCTGACATCCGGATTAGCATGCCATCGAGCTGCATTTAGGGCTCTGATTGTCATGTGACGGTCAGGAAGGGCAAGCCAATTATTGAAGGTCGAAGACGGGTCTGAGGGCTTCGTTCTGACGATCACACGAGCCCACAATTCACCCTGGAGGAATTATCCTCATGTCTCTGACTTTGACTGTTCACCGCCAAACGGGGAACACTGTCTTCTCGACACGGATCATCACTTGTGTCCCTAAAATCAAGTTATTTTATAATAACATTAAGATTCATTGGTTAGATCACAGTAAGCTGTAGCTGGGCTAAAAATAAATCATTCAGGACAACACCAAAAAACCCAAGGACAGAGAAAAGGGACGACAAAGCTGCAAACAAATTTACTCATGTAACATTATCTTAAAATCTGATCTGCAAACAGAATAAAACAGAAAATGAACTTGAAAATAAATCTTTTCTTCCAAAACAAGCAAGTGGTGTTTGCAAGGAAAGTTACAAAGATCAAGTTCAAGAGACAGGAGGCTGCTCCTGAGAGACCAAATAATGCAATACCAGAAATCCAGACGAGAAGAGAGAAGAGACAGTCCGAGCGAGAGAAAAATACTCACAGAGCAGAGGAGGAAAGAAGGAAAGGAACATTAACAGCTTAAAAAGTTGGACAGAAAGTGAAAATACCTAGAGGATGAAACTTTGGAAAAGAAAGAAAATATTTTATGATTTCAAACTGAGAAAAACAAAAACCAGGACAGTATTTTCACACTTTGGCATTTCTCATGCTGGGCTCATTACTGCTTGGGGCTACTGAGGCGCCTCACTCATGTGGATGTGAGCAGGTGCCTTGGGCCATAAGAACATATTTACCTGACTGTAAATGAAGAGAGTGGACAGAGGTCAGGCTGGATCCACAGAGATCAGATCACCTCATCCTGCCTTCATTGATTCTAACAGGATATCCACAAAGATACCATCACTCCTAGATCATGGCCCCATATCCAGAGATGGACAGCCTCACTGAGAGACTCATCTAGAGGACAGGACAGATTTCCTGGAGCACATTTTTACAGACAAGAAACTTTCAGTTAGCAACAGGTATAAAAAGATTAAAATCTAAAATCTTAACCCAGTTTCTACCCCAACATGTGATGTTTATGGGTTGATTTTGATATCAAATTTAACTTACATTTATGGTCTTCAAGGATGATAGAGAGCGTTTCTTTTGACTGAAGAAAGTCACACATATTTTCCCTTTGTAAAACTAAAAAAATATCCCCTTTTAGTTCAATTAGCAATCTAAAAGAAAGAAAAAAATCTACATCACAAAGCTGTGCATCCCCTGGGTTCAGGAAAATTTGAAATCTAGTAGACCAAAGTTGAACTTGTATGAATGTTCGGCTCATGAATGTTGCAAAGTGTGCAAAACTGTTTCATTTGTACTTTTTGAATTGGCATAAATTAAAAAATTTGTCCAAAGTAAAAGTAAGACTACTCCTGAATAGTACAGAGTGCACCATGACCTAGACCACAATGTGTAAGAAACATAACTTGAGTGTCATCTCGAGTGTCGTGGCTAATGGTATGCCATTGATGGCACGGTGCCACCTGCTAATTTCTCAGTGAAACCTACCAAACCCTCAGTAATGCCTACCATTTACATCGAGACACCTGCCAATCACACAGTCACATCTGCCAATTGCTTAATGGCACCTCCCAATCCCTTAATGACAACTGCCCATTGCTCAGTGACACCTATTCCCCCCCATAACACTTGCCAGTTCCTCTGTGACTCCTGCCAGCTGTTTAATGACACCAGATAGTCACTCAGTGACAACTGCCATCACTTAGTGGCAGGTGTCACTGACAGATTGGCAGGTGTCACTTAGTGATTGGCAGGTATCACAAGGATTGGTAGGTGTTACTGAGTGATTGGCTGGTGCTGCTGATGCATTGGTAGGTGTCACTGAGCAATTGTTAGGTGTCACTGAGTGATCGGCAGGCATTGCTGTGGGATCAGTGGCATACCATATCAACAGGTTCTGCTATGGGACCCTCCCCTTTCTCCTTCCCAGTGCACTCAGACAGCCCAGCTCTCACACTGAAGTCCATCCCAGCTCCATTCAGATAAGGATATGCTCCACCCTTCACGTCTAGCCTTTGTATGCTTTTTTGATCATTTTTTTTTCTTCTCTTCACTGATGTTATCCCTTTCTTCCATAGCATCCCTAGTTGGCAACACTGCATAGCCATCAGGTCTTGGTGTAAAATCAGAGGTCTGCTTTGTCTAACCTCTGCTTTGAATTGATGCAGTATTCTATGTGGTTGGTCTGCATTGCCCTTTTCCACCTTAGAAGTCTATGTTCATGTTACTAGCAAGCCCTGTGATTAGTCCACTCAGCAGGGTCTCGTTTCCTGTATTTACAACATTTCCAGAAGCACTGGGCATCTTATTTCCTCTATCCCTCCTGGCTTCAATATAACAAAAAACTGTGACATGGGGGAGGAAACTGGATAGCTGATGATCATACGGATCATACTGCCCTGTGTTTAGGAGAGGTACTGCAGACACAGGTGGATACATCAATGCAGAAGCATGCAGTGCTTACGCTTCATAATGCTTTTAATTTCTTAAAGTAACTGGTTTCAAAATATGGTCTTGAGACTAAGACTAGTTTAAAGGATGTAAACACCAGTCCTGAGCACTCCTGCCTGTGAAAGAAGTAGGAAATTATCCTTAAGTAACACTGCTGGTCTTATATCTATCACTGTGGACCTTCTTATATTCATCATTGTTGACCTTCATGGGCCTCTGATGATGAACCAAATCCAGGCTCCTGAGACTTTTTCCACCACCCTTGAAAGGCAGTAAGTTGACCAAAAAGTTTAATCTGACACAAGACTATAAAATATGTCAGTCAAGGAAATAAGTTGTTTCAACATCCATAAAGCAGTGCGTGGAAAAACTTTTAGAGCTTTATTTGACGGCCACAAGAGGATAAAGTAATTTCAGTCAGCCGAAACCGTGGAAGTGACCCAACACATTTCTCAGAAAGCAAAATAAGATATTTGTAAGTCCATCAAAAGATGTTTGGTATTAACTGAATAACTCTGCGGCCAGTGAGGCCGGGTTAAAATACCAGATCAGTTGGTTTATTTCAGCAGTCTGTACGAGGCTGCACGGTGCAAGGACAGTAGAATGACTCTCTGAGTCATTGTATCAGAGCATCAAGGGCTGTTATGTAATTCAACCGCATATCTACGAGTTCATCTGGTTTTAGTTCAGGTGGGCTACAGAAAAGGTCAGTGTCATGAAGCTCAGACCGGAGACATTTCATTCTGAGACCTTTTGTCAGAGACGTAAGAGGAGAGAGGCTGAGAGGCACTGCACATCCTGTTACACCATTATTCTGCTCTTGGGCACTAAACGGTGACCAGTTCCAAACACTTTTCACTTCCTTTGAGTCTTTTCTGGAAAGTTTCTGTCTCTATAAAACAAAAGACATCATAAAACTGCCATCATGTTAGTGTAATGATGTGTACAAAAGAGAATCTTTACTGTCATGTCGTGTTGGTTCCCACAGAGGACCAGAGAGCGCACAGCTGAGGCTAAATTTAATTTCCTCTCTCTGGAGATTCTGTCTAAATAGATGACGATAAAGATAATTGTGAGTGAGAGCTGGAAGCAAACTGGAAGCATGAGAGCGCAAATGTCACCCAGACAATACCGTAGCCCACAGGGGACCACTGCCCTTTCATGGAGGATCATGGAAGGCTCTATTATGATCACCCATGTCCAAGCTGTGAGGAGGCACACACTTCTTCTGAGCTGCACTTCCTACGGGCTGTGGGGAAAACAAGCGGTGTGGTCTAAGGGGAAATAAGAAACGTTAAAGTTGGGTGAGGGAAATTACAACTGACTCCTGCCATATTGTGTAAAATTGAAGAAAATTTGTTAAGGGGTGGCAGAGAATTAAAAATTTCATTCAATAAGGGTAATATAAAAGCCCTTGACAGTGGTTAATTGCAATCAGTTTAATTGCTTAATCCAAACGGGGAGCCATGGGGAACCACAATTTGGAAAGACTGAGAGAGACAGACAGACAGAGATAGGAGAGGCTTGTTTATTTTATCCTAACTGCCTCTAACTATGTTTACATCAGGCTGTGCAATTAAATAAATCTGGATATTATGCTGATTTAATTGTTTGCTAATGTGCCTGTGTCAGGGTGACTTCTAAAAGTGTGACAAATACCACCTGATAACATTCACACCCACTCTGATTGAAGCTAAAAGAGACCCAACATCCTGAGTTGACTCTTGAAGACAACTACGCCAAGAAAGAATCATCTGATGGACATTCATTGGAATATTTATCCTGTGAAGATAGCACGGTTACATGTTAGATGAGGGCTTGAAAGACACTCTAAAGCAGGGATGTCAAACTCGTGCCATGGAGGGCCAAGAGGCTGCAGGTTTTCTTTCCAACCAAGAACTCCACCAGCTGATTCCACTGATTACCTCACCTTTAAGCAGAGAGCAGGGACTAATCAGTGAAACCAGCTGGTGGAGTACTTGGTTGGAGGGAAAACCTGCAGCCTCTTGGCCCTCCATGGCACGAGTTTGACATCCCTGCTCCAAAGGGTACCATAAAACAGACTTCAAACGGTTACTTTCTCAGAGAGCACTCTCAAATTCATTGAAACTAAAGCTAAAAAGAAACCTCACAACATGAAAATTTATCTTTTTGAAAATAAAATATCAAGGGTACCCTGAAACAGATGCTTAGTGTATCATCAAAAACTCAAAGGCTTTCTATTACCAACCGCACAATGTACTGTGTGCTACAGACTCCAAAGGGCACCTCAAGCTCAAGAAAGACAAACCCAAGAGGCCCAAAAACTAAAACATAACAGGACTTCACAAGGTTCTTTATCATGCAATCGTAAGAATGCATTAAAATTTGAATCGTGACGGTACTTAGGGGTTCCATTATCCAATTATCCCTCTGATGCCAACTGTACTCTTAAAATGTATCTTAATCAACCTTATAGTAATCTGAAAGAGAATCTAAAGGGTACAATAAGACAGCTAAACCTGTGAGATATTCCAAAGGGTACCACTTTCACACTCTTTTAGGATTAATTTATATACTTTGAAAGGTATCTTGATGCAGAACCCAATCTAATACCTTGAAACAGACCTCAAAGAGTACATGGGCATAAAGCATAGGGGTGCTCTGAGATAGATCCTAGGGGGTACCCTCACCTGAGGTCCATGGTACTGTGCAACACATTCATTGCCCTGTGAAACAGTTGCTACAGGATACACGCTTTAGTTTCCCAAAGTGTTCTGCACCCATTTTCTCAAAAAAATTGTGATATAAAATCAAAAGGGTATCTAAGAACAGATGTGTAGACAAAAGACAATCAAAGAGACAACAAATAGAGTTCAAACAGTTCTGTAATTCTTTGCATGACTTGAAACAGGTGCACGTGAGTATCTTGAAAAAAAAAAAAAAAAAAAGTTTAAGTGTCATTCAAATGTAAGGGTACCATGAAACAGATATCTTGGATAAGGTTTGAACCTATCCATATATTCTCATCTGCCAAAATGCTGGACTCTACTCCTAAAAATACAGAGGTCTACAAACTTGTGAGTCAGGGAATGAGTGAGAGGGTCTTCCGACGCTCCCTTGAGCAGTGCCACACCAAAGCTAAAAAACTGAGCCAGATAAACACTATAATGCAAACTAGCCACACACGTTGATGCGCAGTGGTGGGTAAGAATGAATGAACAAAGATAGGGAAACTCCCCGCCTTCCAGGTATGACAACAAGAGAAAAACAAATCGCTCGTGACATTTGTTTACACCTTTGGACCACAAGAGACTTTTCCCTTGTGAACACAAATGAACCAAGTGACATCCGCTACAATTGTACAATTTTTGCCCTTGAAACAGAACAAAGCAAATGAGCCATTGGTGTGCCCTTTCAATTTCTTCCTAATTGCAGCCTTTGGGTTTGTATCTAAACTTACAAAGACCTCAGAAAGACCTGTTCATCTTGGCTAGAAATGCCTGATCTCTTTCTCTGTATCAAAGTATAAAAGTAAGTGTGAAGAACCCTTTTGTGCTCTTTGACTTTGATTCCATCCTTCAATGATCTTACTTTTGCATATGTTTAAATATATTTGTTTCAAGTACTCTTGAATTTCTTTCATTTCAATGCTGGAAATGGAGATATCTGTAGGGATAAGGCCCCGAGTGAGGGGAAATCCTTTTCATCTGCCTGAGTGAGCGAATGCCCAAGGAAGAAAAGCCTCTCTTCATAACAGTGAGATGATAATGGTGGTTTGAAGTGGTTCACTTCTCTTGCTCACGCTGTATGTACCATAGAGTATAATCAGACATCCAAATGGAGACTGCTATGGCACTTTGAAGCTACAGAGAGGCAGTTTAAACCATTTGTTAAGTGTGTGCATGAGAAGAGGTTAAAGAGGCAGAAGGTTGAGGGAAAAAGGAAAAGAAGTGAGGAAGATTAAGAAAAGAGAAGAAGAAGAGGAGGAGCAGCCCACATCCCTCCATTATTTCATGCAGCATTTAACAAGAGCACAGTCCTCTGAAATAATATATTTGGAGTGTTAGTAATGCCACCTTAAGTGCTGCTGGAGGAGTCAGGAGAATTAATCGCCTCCCTGACTCGATCTTGGCCAATCACATTACCCCCTGATTTATGAAACAACAGGAAAGAACACAGCCGCAACCTTGAGACCAAGAGGTGCTGACTGAAACTGGATCCCTGCTGAATCCTAAAGAGGAAACAAATGTTGGGACTAAATGACTCTCAACTCAAATTTTATCAGACTGTCAGTGATCAAATTTTATCTCTGTGGTCTTTGTAGATTAGTTCTTCCAGAGTACCACAAGACAAATGATTTTGAGGCTCATGTGAATCAAAGTCTCAAGTAAGTATGATAGTATCTGTTTCATGGTAACTTGTCTTAATTTTTAGAAAATGAAAGTGGGCTACAGGTTGTGTGAAATTTGAAGTCTCAGTGATGTCATCTTTTAGTTTCTGAAGAAGCGTTTTTTACATATATGAATGTTTACAGTCAGTCACTAAGTTTAAGACTGTTCTCAGTATTTTATCTCAAGAATACCTGGATCTCTTAACTTGATACCCCAATCAATTAATCAAACCCCTTAATGAATCCATCCATTCACAATAAAAAAATGTGATAAAAACTTAAACTTGAGGGCTACGTGGTGGTGCTCTGGTTAGATCTGCTGCCTCACAGCAAGGAGGTCACCAGTTTAAATCCTTGTAAGGCACTCCAAAGGATCTGTAGGGACTTTGCATGTTTTCCCCCATGCATGCTTGGGTTTTCTACAGGTACTCCGGCTTCCTGCCGTAGTCCAAAAACACGCTCATCAAGTTAATCGGTCACTCTAAGGCCCCCTACACGAAAAAGTTTAATCCAAAAACGCTACAACACAGTGAAAACGCAGTGAAAAAATTATGTGCTTACACGGAAACGCTGGGGGATTGAAAACACTGTAGTAGGAATGCCTGGCCTGTAGGTGGTGCTATAACTGTCTTGTTCATAAGCTGCATTTAGTAGATCTCCATCGAAGTAGAGCTGAGCCGATCATCAAGTGTATTGGTAAAAACTAAGCGCAGAAGTGGAGCAACAGACGCACATTTTGTTGAAAGACAGTCAGCAGATTCAGCAGATTGAGCAGCACAAGAAAAATATGGTAGTTGGCGACGATCTTTACAATGGTACTGTTGTCCTGTTGTCCCAGTGCGTGGGTTTCCACTGAGAACGTCTGCTTACTGGCAATGGTGTCGGCAGAGTTTCAGAAAAATCCCACTCTGGCAGCCTTTTTATAAAGTTTGTGTTTTGGGTTGGCTGAAACACCATTTCCGCGAGGCTGAAACGCAACAAAACTTTTGCGTTTCACACTGAAACCATTGCCGTGTAAAGGCCCATAGGTGTGAGTATGTGCATAAAAGCTTGTCCGTCAGCTCTGCCAGTGACTGGGAACCAGTCTAGGGTGTACCCCAACTTTCGCCCGAAGACAGCATGGATAGGCTCTAGCTACCCGCAACCCTCAACAGAATAAGGGGTATAAAGATTGATGAATGAATGAATACATGAAAAACTTATACTTACAAACTTGAGGAGTTTCTAACTGATCATGAAATAGTCTGGAGTTGGGGTCACCAACGATCTTGATACTGAGGACTACTTCCAGGAAACTTGAAAGCCGGATGCTGCCACATAGCTATGTTATAGTGTAGAGGCACAGTGTACCCCACTAATTAATCCAATTTTCAAATGGTTCCAGTTTCGTTTTAACAGCAGTTCTCTGCACATTTGCAGAGAATGCACCTTCTTGCACAAACTGGGGCTCCGATAGATTGCGGGGCCTATGCATGCTATAATCTGTGTTGAGAGAGGGGCAGCTTTGCACTCAAGCTCAATGTCAAGGCCACATTAAGGCCACATGTTAAGCTGGATTTTGCAGCTGAAGGTCAGCACTCAACCTGGAGTATCTGCATTTGATTGTTCTGCTGGTGAAAGTTAGCAAGTGATCACTTTTTTAAAGCTAGATTACTGCCAAAATTCAGGAAAACACTGCTGATTTGTCCAAAGGCGTTGCCAAAAGCAATGCCAAATAATAACCCCCTCATATTGAAGTCTCCAGGCCTTTTTTCCAACTCTTAGAAATATTTCTTCATCCTGCATTATCCACGCTACTTGCTGAAAGGCTAAAGGAGCTGCCACCCTCAGTTTGTGCATCACTCCTACACAGTGTTGGTCTTTGATTTTAAACAGGTAAAACTCTGCATTTCAGCATTTCAACTTCACATCTGCTTTTAAATCATGCTGATAAAAAACAATCTCACTGGGAAGTAAAGTATAAATAACGTGCAGCTGAATTATTTTAGTAACTAAATTACTGATAATGATTTACCTTTGCTTGTGTTTTCACGCTGTCTCCAGGATCTGTGCATCTCCTTTCCTGCAGCATCTTGAGACAACAACCCGTGGAGTCAGCTGCACCACCAGATCCTCCTTTTGACAGGCACTGTGGCTGATTAGATTGTCTGTATCAGCGTGTAGCAGGATGGAGACCCTGAAGCTGATTATAGCCCGGCGCCTCCTAAACAGCTTGTGACAGGCAGGAGTCCGGCAGGCTCCTTGGAGGCTCCAACTGCACCGAGGCAGAGACTCCGAGGTGCCATCGCTGCTTAGAGAGTGCGTGACAGGAGGAGCTCTTCAGAAGGACGGACAAAACCTGCAGAAATCAATGGACGCCCGGCAGCGCCAGTTCTGGCTGGCTGCTGCCAATGTGCTAGTTAGTGTCTGTCTGAAAGCTAATCTTATTGTTGCTAGCTGCTGAATGTGAGAAAGAGTGAAACAGCTCTGCAGAATGTCCTCGTCAACCTTCGTGGACTCTGCACTTCTGAATGACAGACCCACAAGCAACCACCGAAGAGGCTAAACGCAACAGCAAACACACAAATAATGACTCTGCTTTCAACAACTCTCTAGTGCCCACAGGTAATGGCTGCTAAAGATATCTAAAAGGCAAAAACAACCAGGTATTCTTACTCTGGATCAGGGAGAAAACATTATTCAGAGCTGTTAACAACCAGGCTTCCACTGTTTGACTTTTATTTCTCTTCTCCGAGCTTTGGAGGACTCTAATTGCTCCTATTGATGTTCAAAAGAAAGCGTGCAGCATTTGCAGGGACATCAAAAGACAGAAAATTACTCTGCTCTGCTGCAAGATAAATGGAGCCTGGTCATATATTTTTCTCTTTGTTATATCATCATTTATTATGCATGGGGCCACTGGGACCATCCATGAATCTAACACTGATTTATGCAGACAGAAGCTGGTTACAGCATGAGCTTTCACATGTCCCAATGAATTTAACAGCCACAAATTCATGCCTAAGAGCTGCGCAGCATTTTAAAGATGGTGATGTCTACATGTTGAGAGCCTTTGGGTCCATCACTGACATCAGTCGGAACTTACCGTGGAGTCAAGCGGCTGCAAATCCATCTTTTCACCTTATATCCTCAGCTTATCCAGGGTTGGATTCACCACCATTCACCGACTACCTTATGAGGTCCACCTGTTCACCTGCTTTTTAACACAAATATCTCGTCAGCCAATCACAGAGCAGCAGTTCTGCAGTAGTTAGTTCTGCAGACATGGAGAAGACCAGTTCAAACTGTAATTATCAGAATAAAGAAGAAAAGTGATTTAATTGGCTACTTTGCTGTCATGCTATTGCTACTTTTTGCCTACCAAGAAGGGCACAGTTGGCTATAAAAACTCAAACAGGATCAGGCTTTACTGATCTGACCATACGACCTCAAGCCAACACTTGACAAACTGCAGGTTTGAACAATTTCGGGAGTGACTTCGTTACCCAGTGTATTTCAAATCCACCTATTTTTTCAAGTAAACTTGTTCAGCTGCTGCAGAGGAAGAAGATGAAGTTAAGTCAGTTAAATATGGGCTGAGAACAATAGCTGGATCTGTACAGGGACTCTGTGTGAGGGAGCAAATTGCTTGCGCCAGGCCCTCCTGAGAGCAGCCCAGGTGACAGTACAGGCCAGGCCAGACAAATGGCCATTTTCACACACACACACAGACTCACACTCAGGGTCAAGTGTTGGAGAGCTGCAGATCCATTACCAAGATCAGCCTGCAGAGGATCCAGGTGTCTAGACACAGAGCACATTACATGATTAAGGAGAGTTAAGATGCTGCAGGTGGAGTGTGTATGTGCATACCTGTGTGTGTGTGTGTGTGTGTGTGTGTGTGTGTGTGTGTGTGTGTGTGTGTCTGTGTGTGTGTCTGTGTGTGTGTCTGTGTGTCTGTGTGTCTGTGTGTGTCTGTGTGTCTGTGAGGAGCACAGGTTTCTTCAACAGCCCAGAGCTCTCTGCGAGCTCTCGGATGAATCAATCCCAGACCATCCAATTTACACTGTGGGGAAAGGGCGAATCGATCCAGGATGGGGGTTTCCACACTCAGTGTAGCTTCCAAAAAGAGGAACAAAAACAGCTAGGCCTGCTCTGACGCTGCACCATCCCTCTGTGCGTTTTACATCCTTAAACACATGCTCAACACATCTCCACAGGGCTAACACATAAATACATACGTGTGTGAAATATGAAAACCTGACACAAGCTCAACAGCCTCTGATGGAGGAAAGAGGAAAACACTTCTTAGATTTAGATTTAGCCTGTTTAGGCTCAATTAGAAGCCAGTCACATAATAGAAGACAAGTGTTGCCTCAAACCATGCAGCTTGGATTGCTGCTCAGATTCCTGCTTCTGTTACAGCAACCACCCAGCTAATGAGGATCAACAGTTTGTGTGGCTAAGTTGGAACCATGATAACTCACAAGGCAAGTCTCAAGTTACAACCCCTAAGTCACAAGTCTAAAATCTGATAATCTACCCTAGTTTCAACATTTAAACCAGTAAAGAGCCTTGATAGTAACAGAATTAATGTTCTTCACTCCTCTCCTCCTTTTACCTCCCTTTAGCCGGCTCTATTAACACTATGCACAGCCTGGCACTGAGACATGTCTGTAATGTGTAATGAAGTTAGTTGCTGTTAGTTAGTCAGTGCATGTTTACCACTTTAGTCAGTGTTTTAGCCTTTAGCCCATGTTAACGACTTAAGCCAGTGTTTTAGCCTTTAGCCCATGTTAACCACTTAAGCCAGCATTTTAGCCTTTAGCTCCTGTTTTAGCCATTAGCTCATGTGTTAGCCTTTAGCCAGTGTTATAGCCTTAGTGGCATGCACTACCCTTCTTCTGTTTAGCTTTCCTTTGCTCGTCTGTCCTTTATTTGTCTGGCAGTTAGGCTCCAGTGTCCACCATCACTACAAAATTAATTACAGAAATAGTTTTCAGCAGAGAAAAACACAAAGAAGAACACAAATCTTTTTTACCACTAAACTTTGTCAGCTGGTGTGGTGTTGTCATAGAGACTTTGCTGTGCAGTAAATCAATCTGGTCTTGCCTGATGGAAAGCTAAGAAGTAGCATTCAGGAGTAACTTATACTGGCGCAGATGATCTCATATTTATGTATATTTTTAATAGTCTGGATTACAATCAGGTATTTATAGAAGGAAGACTTTTCCGAGATCATTTTGAAAATCCTCTCAGTTTTTTTAATGTTAGTTAAATGAGCCGCTCGCATTTATGTTAGCAAATGTTACTTTTCTAGGCAATGTTTGACCCATTTGACAAGTAAGTAAGCTTAAGACACCTTTACTGCACATTTTATGAAGAAGACATATATATTCAGTAGCTTTTTTCAACTATGTTAGTGTTTGTGAATATTAGCTTTCTGACAGTCGTAACAGCTAGCCAAAGGACACACGTAGCTTACCTTTCTTTGTGAATTTTGAAGTGGTGGATGAAGTTGGATGTTGTGGTGTCACTCATTTTTCAGCTGCAGACCTTGCTGTTTTTCATACCATCGCCGGAAAACCACATGAAGTTAACTTTTCCAGGTTGCTAGCATTGAGCAGAAATCTCTGCAGAATTGGTTCAAATATTAAGATTTAATCTTAGAGCAGAGAAAAGATCACGCCTTACAGATAGAAAATAAGACAGAATAACAGAGATGAATCAGATCACTGGAATCGCAGAGACAAGCTGTGGAGTCAGATTGGGTTCGGCTTAACTTCCCACTGGGATGCTCAACATGCCTACCAGAATAAGCAGAATACTGCCTGGCAATCAAACCTAACATAAACCTTTACTGTCTTCAATCTTTGACGTTTAAATGCACCTGGGAGCAAACAGCCTCATATACCCAGAGCTGTGTGTTTACAGCCTGTCCATGTTGTATGTCTTACATGTTGATTACCACCTCAGTGTCAGAAAAATCAATCTTAATCTCAGCCTCCTGCAGTCATCATCTTTACTCACACGTCGCTGCATTTTATGACGAGGGGTAAATGTCCGGAGCTTCTTACCACAAACATGGCTGAGAGACTGTCATGTGATGATTTCTGCTTCATTACACCAACAGCAACAGAAGATGACGCTGAAATTAAGGAGGTCAGATGTTGTGTTTGGCCTCTTTGCTGCTAATATGTTCATCCATGGAGCTTCTGGTTCATGTGGTAATAAAATGAAAATATTTGAGGAGATGAGCCCACCCAGAAACACCCACCAGGCCTGCAGCTTAGGGATGTCATGCTCTGTCTCAGCAGATGTTGCACCTTTCCATTCTGACTGACTGAGGAAACAAACAGCCTCCTCGAGTCACCATTGGAATAAAGATGCAGAAGTGGAATGAAGACCAGAGTTTGGCATGAGTTAATGCGCAGTAACTTTGAGTTCTCTGTGCTGTATTCAGGGTCCTCACCCTAATGGAGAGGGCCCTCTTCTAGCTGAGCTAGTTGTCATTGCTTTTGATTGTTGCAACAAATATAGACAGAAATTTGCAAAAGAAGGAATATTTGTCCAGTCCCATGTTGATAAGAGTTTAAAACTTTGTAAGATTAAAGCTGGGCGCCGTGTGAAAATAAACCTTGGGCCACAATAAAATGGGATCCTATTTCAGGACTGACGACTGAAACTATCAACAGCAGCTTTTCCTGAATAGCTGTAGACATCAGTTATCAGCCCGGATGTGTCAAAACAAAATCTACTTTTAAAGACATGCCTGAATTACATTTTAATTCTTCTGTCTTGATATATTTTGTAAAGTCCCAGACTACATTACAGAAAACATGTTGACAAGTCTGAGCTTTATTTTCCAGACTTCTCCATCTGACTCCCCACGGTCCCAGCAGCTTGTTGTCCTTGAGTTTGGTTACCTCCTGCATCTCTGCCACAATCTGCTGGTAAGATGAGCTTCATTTATCTTTTTAAGTGGGAGAAACACGCTGAGATGTTTTGCGGCTCGAAACAAACTGCCACCTTCCCCCCAAAACAAACTTGCGTTCAACATTTCCAAACCAATTACGGATATAATTAATGAAACGCAGCACCTGTACTGCCGGAGCAATCACCAGAGAGGGGACAGTGAAAAATGTAGCAATCAAATTAATCAAGCAAAAGGCACAGGCCAATTACTCACAAACCATCCGGAGTGTGGTGCGGTGCACGGAGAACAGGTGATAGTTATCATTAAATTAGCGGGAGATCAGCAGCTCGGGCTGCTTCATCATGTGGGACCTTGATGAACCGCGGGCTGCTTGATGCATTTGTTGTGGGCACGGTGGTAGACACGGCGGCCCATATGCTCAGCTGTTTAAGAGGAGAGGAGAAATGTTTGGATGATGATTAATGAAAGTGTGGATGAATCTGCAGCAGTGACACGACAACAACAGCTGGTGCTGCGTCAGGCCCTTGTGGACATGTGGAGGATCTGTGGAGGTCCTGAAGATAAGCAGACACGGCCTGCAGAGCTGGAGGAGAAGATGATAGAGCTGTTCAAAGTGTAATTTAACATCCGTAATAATACCAAAACAATCTATTTTTAGAATTGTTAATTAATTCAGGCATACAAGCTTCAGGTCTTACAAAAGAAAAGGTACCTCTTTGTAACAGAAGGCACCAAAAAGTTATTAAGCACAAAGGAAAAGTACAAAAATGTACTAGTGTCAAAGGTACAGAATTTTTACCCTGACATGGTACTGCTGGAGCCACAAGGTACATATACCTTTTTTGGTACATTTCTAAGCTTTTATTTCTGAGTGTGTAAGAGGAGCATCCCCTTGCTTGTGTTGGTTCTGTCCAGGCACACCAGATTCCTCCAGAGTCCAAAAAGATGCTCACCAAGTAGATTGTTCTCTCTAAATCATTTGGATTAACTTGCACCCATCAAGGGTGTACCCCACCGCTTGCCCAAAGAAAGCTGGAATAAGCTGTATGTGTTAAGCCCCATTTCCACCAAGCGGTTTAGTTGAGTGAATTTATTAGCGAGGTAAACTGTGTCACGCTGCTATGGTGTCACACTATTTTTTAACTGATGTGGCTATCGGCATCCGGCTTACATGCCGCCCACCATGAGGGGGCATGGTTGGCTGTGGAAATGCAAACAGTACCAGGCTTGACCGAGCCATTTCGCACTAAACCACACGGATCTAAACTGGACTGCTTGTTGGAAACGGGGCTTTAGTTAAATAGTTCTCATTGGTTATCTCTAGGGATGGGTACCTTTCACATCTGCAAAGATAGGGTACCGATGCCCAGTACCTGGCAATTGGTACCGGTACTCAATGGTACCAATTTTCAGTATAAAAAAATTCAACTTAACATATTTATTTTTCAATTTACAACCTTGTAATGCTGTGTTCATGTCCAGCATGGAAAATTCCCTACTCTTCCACTTCCTCACAGTCACAAGGATGCATTCAGGTACCTAAGCATGGTACCTTTTGGTTTTACGTGAATCAATACTCGATACTTTTGACAGAATTCGGTCAGTACCTATAAAAGTACCTACTTTGGTGCCCGTCCCTAGTATCTCCCAGAACAGACTCGTCATGAGTCACCTGGAAGACAACATGAAATCAAGATTGTATGACTGTTTTAAGGGAAAGAAAGAGTTGTAGTAGTGTATTATTAATCAAAACATTCAGTGCAGGAAGTTCCACATTAAAATTCGACACTGAAAACAACTTCTAATCTGGACCACCATGTTCTAGATGCAGTCTCTCACAGACTGTCACGTCAATACCTCTTCGGGCCCAAAATGTTTGCTGGCCTCTGATGTGATCTCGTCTTCCAAATGTGTGAGTCGCTGCAAAGAAACAAGCAGCTCTGTGTGGACAGAATCCGGTTATCACTCGTGTTGCTCTGGTAAATAAATGGCTGAGGACTGCTGGGGCACGGTGTGAAAACAGGGTGCAGTGGACTGTGAACGGTGTTGTGCATTTCAATTGGTGTGAAGCGACACTGAAGCCAGGCTAGGTGTGAGAGGCGCTGTCTGTAGTGCTGATTGGTCTGGACGTATGTTACAGGTTGGCTGAATGGAAACGGCTCTGATAGAGTGTGTGCAATAAACCATGATGACCTCCTGATAACACACACTCTGCAGCTCTGAGTCACTAAAGGACCACCTGTGAATGAAGAGCAACCCAGTCACTAGACTCAGCCTGCTTGACCCATACACAAAGAGAATTAAATACCAAGGTAGGAACAGGAGTGTTCATGTCTTTGAATGTCTTTTTTAATTTGTATTGATGATTGTAGACTAAGAGCTGTGCATAGATTTGCAGAACTACCTTTTTCCACCTTCTTTGACTAATGCTTGGTTGAATCAACAAAACGTCACACACAAAACAGATCATTTTAAGTATTTCACTGCAAACACGCTGATGTCAGGCACAAACTAGAGAATAGACAGATGATTTCTCCAAAAGTGCGTGGTGTTTTATTTATTTATTTTTTCTTTTCAGGCAAGGTTAGGTACACAAAGGACAAAAGGCGAAGGTAGAAGTAGCAGAGGTCTGACGGTCAAATAGCAGGAATGAGGTCAGGTAAAATGGTCAAAACGCAAGGATTAAGGATAACAAAAGAAGTCTGGATGTATCTACTGCCAGGGCAAGTGATAATCTGGTAGGAAACACAAGGGATTAAGAAGGAAAAAGGAGGTGCTACAGGTTAGTGAGGGACGTTGTGATGGACAGTGAGAGGGACAACTTGTCTGGAACGGAAAAAGACAAGAGGCAAGGGTTGGCAAAAATAAAATGGGAAATGATGAAATATTGTATCGCCTTGACAAATCTGTCAGCTGAGAAAAACAAAAAGCAGACAATGGAAACAAACACGTCTTTACCTTTACCTGTTCATAATCCACAAATTAAATTAAGACTATCATAGTCAAAATGTGTTATTTCTAAATGTTTTTTTTCTCCTCTGGAATGCAATTCCATTAATGGCACATAAACTGAAAGTCCCTTTGACAACACCAAAAAAAAGTTAGCAGAGCAAAAGAAGACTTGTCCTCTTTATTTGCTGAAAATGATTTATGTGATTTATTTTGTATTAGTGGTGGACACAAGACCTGAGAAAAGGAACAAAGGAGCAGAAGAAAGCTAATCAGGTGAGCGATAGAGCACAGGCTAAACGCTAAAAGTTGGGCTGAAGACCAACTCTTGGTAAAGGTTAAAACACAAGCTAAAGGATAAAAAAGTGATCAAGTGAAAGTCAAAAACACAGGCTACAGTCTTAAACACTGGCCAAAAGCTAAAACATTGGCTAAAGGCTAAACACTGGCTGGAGACCTAAACTCCAGCTACAGGCTAAAACACAAGCCAAAGGCTTAAATGCTAGCTAACGACTAAAATCCTGACTAAAGACCTAAACTCTAGCTTAAGGTTAAAACATGAGCTAAAGGCTAAAACACAGGCTAAATACTTTAACACTGGCTAAACGAGCTAACGCTTTCTTTTAAAATAGATTTTAAATTGCTGCTTTTTGTTCTAAAAGCCCTTAATGGCCTTGCACCTCCCTATTAGGGTTGCCAACTGTCTTTTATTAGCCAGGACGTCCCGTATTTGAGCCAAAAGAGGCGCGTACCATACGGGACATTGTTTGCTGTATAGGCAAAGGCAAGATGCATATATTTTTTCTCTCTGTGCGCCATGCATTGTGTGTCTGGCTGCCTGCCTGCATGGCCAGCTGTACACTACGGGCACTAGGACCGCTCAGTTGACAGGTAGGCAGCCACAGGTTCAGCCTATAGCTGCAGCGCTTACATGCTTACGGTCGTGTGACTCAGTCCCAGTGCGTGCTTTCTGTTCTGTGTAGTGAACAGAAACCACCACCACCACCACCACCAGGGTGTCCTGTATTTCTCTGCCTCAAAGGTGGAAACCCTACTGCCTATCTGTCTGAGTTAGTGTGTGTATAGAGCCTTGCTGTCCTCAGACCAGATCTTGCTGGAAGTCGCAAGAGCAAGAACTAAACACCGGGGTGATTGGCCCTTCTTGGTCGCTGGGCCCAGGCTTTGGAATAAGCTACCCCCTGAATTACACACCACTAAAGACTTTTTAAACCCAGGCTTAAAACCGTATGTCATGTCTTTCGTGATTGTGTCCATTCCAACGTACGTGCAGCAGTTATCCACCCTGGCAAGAGTCACGCCGTTACGATAATAGCTGATGTAGAAACGTGGATTGCATTTTCACCTTCGTTGGATTGGACAGTTGAAGCGAGATTATACACTCCAGGAGTAAAGAGTTGAGGAGGATGTGAAGAAAAGAGAAGGGGCCAGGGGATGGATCCATGACTGCAGTGATAAGGTTTATGGCCTCTTGATATGACATTTAAACTGATAGCACCCACTTTGTTTACTGTTTACTCTACCTTCATAATCTTGCTCATAAAATGTTTTAAGACAAATTACAATACCTTCATTACTATCTCCAGCATCTGGTCAGTTTTGGTCATTGTTTATGCTTTCAATCTTACCTCGGTCACAAGAAGCTGAGGATCTTGACTCACCATTTTTTAGATGCCATCTATTTGTTTGTGTTGAATGAAATCAAACAGATTTAAAATAGATTCTGAATAGACCAAACACCATTCTCAGAAAAAATAAAGATTTCTGAGTTCCTATCTGAGTTTAGTGCCAGCAGCCTGATACAGCAAGCAGAACAGAGGATTTTTGTGCTGTATTGAGACAAGGTTTTGAGGCTTTTATTCCCAACAGTGACGGTTCATTTTATCTCTCAGTGTTAATCCTGAGGTTTACCAAAGTCTGCTGTTCAACACAGATACCAAAATAACCAAACTCAGGAGCCCGAGTGCTTTCCATTTGGTTTGGATTAGTTTCTTATCAGTGCTGTTCAGATGCTGACTACACTGCAGACACATACAAATTTTGTCACTTCTGATTCATGATGTTCTGAAAATTGGCCCCAGCTCGGACGCCAGAGACACACAATCCCATTAAACCGAGTCACTGATCGTGAACTACATTTGGAAATGTTACTAATTCACTTCTTTTAAATTTCTCCTTTTTAACAGCTCAACTGGAAATGGAACAAACACATCATTAAATCAGCAACGTCCCACTGTCGTTGTCATTATGGAGCTCGGTTTGAAGCCGGCGTCTGTCATTAAAAAAACATGTGGCCCCACAAGTTCCACGGTACAGAAACACGGCACTAATCATGAACACAGGAGCACGGGATGCCCTGCTTTAGGAGCTTTCTCCAAGAAAAAAAATAATAATTGATGAAGTTGGCTCTGAGCAAAGGCACTAAGCGCTTTAAAAGCTTTCCGTCGTCTTACAATACAATTTCCAAATCAATATTTCATTAACTGGATAGAGGTGCAATGTTCCTTGTTAATAAAGAAGGTTTGGCCCAGCGCAGAGTTAGCGTTTAGCTTTAGTGAGTTCCAAGCAGGGAGCTGGGCAATTATGTTCCACCTGGCCTTCACACACACACACACACACACACACACACACACACACACACACACACACACACACACACACACACACACACACACACACACACACACACACACACACACACACGCCAGCCTGGTCCTCTCTTGATTGTTTCTGTGTTTATGGGCCGTTTTATGACCAGAGAGTCTCTGATCTCCAGTGTCGCCAGGCATCAGGTGACTTTCCCTGCAGCTACAGTGAGTAACAAACGTGAGCTCGTCTGACTTTGGCCTTAATTCATGTGACAGAGAATGTGCAGCCTGCACGCTAACAATGCTATAAATACAGAGAGGTGTTCAAGACAGAATTAGCCCACCAGAGAGGCCTTAGATCACCTTTAAAGAGCAGATTTGCAGGAAAAGTTAGACTTATTTATGACCATTTAGAATATTCTGCCCTGATTGGCTGGAGGGGATGTAATGTAATACACAAGTCCACATCAGTGAAGGCCTCCTCAGAGTCAGAGTTTCAATAGTAACCCCGAACGAAGAGGTTACTGCCGTTCTGTCTATTGACAACACTTCATTTTTGGAGTGAATAATGTATTTATAGATTTGTCCTCATGAAGGCAGCGTCAATAGATGGCTTGTGGCTGAGTTATGACCTTCTTAGGAAAGGTATTTATTATCACTAAGATCATTTCTGTGTCACTTACATAAACGATATCACTGCTGGGATGGTTTCAGGCTAATATTATCTTGTAAACTTCTCATAAATACACAGCTGCTTTTCCATTTTGTGGAACTGTCGAAATTCAAACAGAAAAACTTTTTCCCTGTCTTTGCATACATAGTATACTGTAGCCAACTTCCAGCCATGCAACCTTGAGAATGTAGAAATAAAAATATCCTTTGCATTATTTCTGTATTTCACCCACTGTGAAAACAAAGCTTAAATCCTGTGGGGATGGATCAACAGGAGTGATTTACATTAGCACACATATGAAACATATCATTCATATACACAACAGAAAACCTCTCAGTGTGTTCAGTTTGGCACATATTAGGACCTTTATAAAGCTGGAGTCACAGACTGAGGAGTTTCCTGGATTCCCACCCCAATGATGATCCTCTCCTGGCTCATGCTGGGCTGTAAAACCTCAAACCTGTTGACTCCTGGTCTGGCTTCGCTCATTATGTCTGTTTGTTGTTGTAGTCAAGTTGAATACCATCTGATTTGGACATGCTCTGTTTTATTTTGAAAGTCAGTGGGTGTTTTTAGGTAGTTTCCATGCACATCTTCCTGTCTCGCTCAATCTGCCCTACGGTGAATCAATGTATCAATGCTTCGGAATCCAAAAATAGGGCAGTTGTGTGTTCGGAGCCACCAGCTGGACTGCAATGGAGTGGATCTAGAGTAATCTGACACTTTGACTTGAATGGAAACCTACCTGATCATTTTGGAGCCAGACTGGAGACACATCAGGTGCATTTTGGCTGTTACATACACTAGAGAAACAATTTATTTGCTGAAACTCTCACAAACTCAACTGAAAAGATCCCACAGACACTAACAGCTAAAATACACCGGCTGTGTCTACAGTGTTTCCGTTCCGTTATGACAAACATATCAAATAGGTTTTGTTCAAATCAATGTGCCCACTTACAAAGGATCCGTTCTGTTGCAGTATGTCTGCTTGGCTGGTCAGTCTTGTTGCAGGTATTACGCAGCCATCCTGTTTTTTGACGGATGCAGAGCTGTGTCGCATAAATGCAGCCTTGGAAAGGTCAACGGGACACAAACTTATGACCAGAAACTACTTAAAAACACCCAGTGACTTTCACAATAAAACAGACCGTGTCAAAAAACAGTTTGTATATAGCTTGACTATGATGATAAACTGACGTAATGAGCGAAGCCAGACCAGGAGTCAACAGGTTTGAGGTTTTACAGCCCAACATGGATGAAGAGAGACTTATCAATGGAGTAGGAAGCATGAGAACTCTTCGGTGTCATGACTCCAGCTGTCTGCAAGTCACATGCAGCCGATGTAAGTAAATAAACGCATTCAAGATGCAAGAATTACAGGCGTAATGCTCTTTTTAGCATAACAAAAAAAATGTTTGTTTGAGAAGTTTTAAGATGTGTATGTGAGAGGGTATTTCTGAATAATGTCCCTGACGGCCCCTCATAAGACTACTCCAACTTGTTGAATAATTCAACTTCCTCCTCTGGAACTGTGTTTTTGTATGTGTGTGTTGAGAAAACAGTGGTTTTCTTTTTATGTTTGCAGATTACAGCTAATTCAAATGATTTTGTGTCCATTACTTCAACACAAACTGCTTCAACAAGATTTCTATGGCAAGTAGAAATAAATGGAGTTAGCGTAAGTTCATGCAGAACACAGAAGTCATACGCCCAGCTGTGATCAGCTGACAGGCTAATATTTAATTTCTTAACTCTAACCAATCACAGCGTGTGCCTAACGACAAGGCGGCATATTTAAATCATGTCTTCACTCTGTCTTATCCCTGCTACCTTTTTGCCAACCAGCTGCTGCTGTCTTAATAATTTCTCCTCCACCCCAGCCTCCTCCTATAACGACTCTATATGTATCCTACTGAAATTTATTCATCCTTCTAATCTGTATGTATGTATGGGGGTTTTTCTATGTACTCCCTGGAAAGCTGAAGCAGGCAGCTCGGCTAACTCAGGGAGTTACAGCAGAGCTGTAACACCAATTGTAACTGTATCCATTTGGCAATAAGTGGTTCAATGTATGGCGAGAGTGTTCCTGACTGAACATTCATAATTTAATGTACCACATGAGACATGTCGATATAACCACAGCTGCATCACTTGAGCTGCTCATACATTTAGTACACATGGCTTCAAATTTGCTATGGTGTTTTTCCGCCTCTGCATTTGTTTGCACTCCCCAACTGTCACCACTCATACACTATCCAGGCAGCCAATCAGCACAGCACTTCATTATCACAGCATCTGCTCCATGACGATTGCTTAATTGATGACTATGTATCCTCCACAAACGCTGAATCTGTGATTCTTTTCCCTTCCAAATTAATTCAAAACCTTATCTACAAGATATGTTGAAAATAGCTATAAACACCATTAATAAGACTCTAATGGGCCCATTGTTATCTTACATGACTGGAATTAATTCCAAAAGTGTAAAGAAGGAAGCACGGGTAAGACTGTCGTTTCAGCCAGAAAGCTCTTGTTGAAATAGTCTGAAGTGTTTCTTGCAGCTGCAGAATATTGTTTATATCTGGTTTCTGAATATTGTTCAGTTCTGATGGAAAGTTATCTCCTCTCTCCTCAGAGTTTTAAGAAATAAAATAAAACATTCATCCTTTTTCACCTAAAATGGATACAACATAAGATTAGATAAGATTATGTCAGACATGTTGAATTTCCCTTGAGATGGAATTTGGATGTTTCGATGACAATGACTTGGTGCATCACAGAAAAAAAACTCTGCTCACTAGACAGGAACCAGATACACAAATGTGCTTTCTTTCCAGTCAATTTAAAGATTTCTCCTTCCTCTTCTTCAACCAAAAAAGTACCCTGTAAACAACCACTATTTAAACTTCTACATGAGGCACAAAAGAGAAGATTGTTCATCAGAGAGTGCATAGACTCAACACAAAAGGAAAATAAAGTGCAGCAGGAAGCTGGTGGAGGTAAACTGGGACAGTTTCTTTCAGTGTTTTTGTTTTTCTTGAGTTTTCCTCTCAGAAACCGTTTTTACTTTGACTCAGCTTTGGTTGGATGACTGTGGAGGGGGGTATTTGTCAAGGCTTTGGCATCAATACAAATGCAGTGGTGCTTGTCATTCAGGGCTGTATGCCTGGACATTTGATTAACTATTGTGTGCCTGTAATGGAATATTGGAATGCACGAGCACAATATCACAATTACAGAGAGTCAATTGTAAAGAAACGGCTCTTAAAAGTAGATTTTTCTCTCTCAGCTGGTTGCACATGGTCGCTGCTCTGCAGGGCTCGCTCCGTGTGACAAATTGAATGATTTGAATTCGTCTTGATGAATTGAGAGATGTGTGGCACACACGTTGAGCAGGATCATGTCAGATTGGTTTCAGTGTGTCTCTGGTTTCGTGTGGGATGTGATCCGTTTGGAGGAGTCTGCAGACATGTGGAGGGAAATCTTCCTCTGCGTCTTGTGTATTGTGACGCTCGGGCTGCTGCTGCTGCTGCTGCTGCTGAAACTGCTTACATGCAAAGCATAGAGCAGGAGAGCCAGACGTGAGGCAACAGTGACACCCAGTGCAGAGCATTTGGAGCCGTGAGTTAGGCTGCTGATGAAAAACAACTTATCTGAATCTGAATCAATCTGAACACAACTATCATTAAACTATCCTCTGCTTTCTGACGGTGTAGATTCAGAAGATGTCTGCACATATTACAGTCATAACCCTAAAAACAACAGTTCACCTTAAAGAATCTGGGTCTGATGATCAATAAAGCTTTATCAAGATGATGCGTATGTATCTGTTCTCAGGAGTGTTCTCACTCCAGGCTTCATTTAAGTTTGTGCACCTCACGGTTACACTTTGGCACACTTTCTGCTTACTTCATCTCTCCAGGGATGCCAGTTAGTGCTGCTCAGCACTCCAGGGAGCTACAAACTAACACCATGCTGTGTTTTCCTCTGCAAACTATGAGCAAAGTAGAGCAGGAAAGTTTGAGGATATAGACTCAGGTCTTACGAAGCATTGCCAGCTCTCATGATATGGAAAAAATGCAGACTTCCCTCAGTTATCATACATTGACATCTTGCTTGGCTTGAAGTGAGGTCTCCCCCGGGTGGCTGGCTGCAGTATAGGTCAAAAAATCTGTCTCCCAAGCCATTCCAGTTGAGCTGTGGTCAAACTTTAGAAAATTAATACATCTCGTAAAAATATTTCTCAAGTCAGATTGTTGAGTGGATTTGAAGATATTTTTTGGCTGCCTTGTAATTAAGTCCTCTTTTTTTTCTGAAAAGTTTTGTTTTTATTTTTTATAAGAGGTAAAAAAACCAAACAAACAAGGCTTTATGTCATGTCTAACAATAATTGACAGCTGCCGTTCTTATGTATTTTTTTCAGAGATTGTGAAACAGATCGGGAGGGAGAACCAAGAAGAGATTAGACTCTAGAAAGACAGAAATAGTTATTATTTTTGTCACCTGGCTCCACTCAGATTCTCTCCGAGTCACTCATAGCCTCTACTGCGCAGAGTCTGGCTGCACAACGGTTGACAATGGTGGTAAATGGCGGAGCTATGCTGTCTACTCTATATACAGTAAATGGTCAAACCTTGCACCTTTTAGGCAGCATATTCTGAGTTTTGAAATGATTAGTGAACCAGAATTTCTACAAGTTTGCTTTAGCCTTGAGCTGTGAAGCTTGCTTCACTCCAAGTCCTGCAGAACTAAATAATTCCAACAACTAAGTGTTCTTGTTTATGCCACAAACAAACCTTCATGTTTTTCAGAGTGTACAGCCCATGGTGTCAAAGAGTGAGGACTTTTGTTTGTAATGAGAAACAGCAGTTTTCCAGAACTCTTTTAAAAGCTCACCGAGAAACAAACGCAAAACATGAGAGATGATGGTCTTCCACTGCCACACTGCCAAAGAACCAGGAAGTAGTGCACAGAGACCACCTAAAAACCCAGAGACCTTCAAAATAAAACAAAATGTGTCCACATCAGAGGCCTATACTACAAAGCTGGATTTTCTCTCATCGAGGAAACTTCAGGCTTAATGCTGGATTTTCTGTCCTACGATGCTGGTTCACTTCTTACTGGGATAAACCACCACAGTCACTTATGCTGTACAGCTAACCTGTTCCTGTGCAGGTTAAGTTCTGGATAAAAGATCAACAAGTATCAAAGCATCCCCTCCCTGACCAATCAGCTCTCTAGGAAAAAGGTCAGCCCATTCTTAGAAGGTCCTGTTGAAGTTGGTATGCGGATTGTGAGACGAGCACTTGGGAGAGAAACAGTTTAGGGATAAATGTCATCCTTTAATGTTCCCGATGACATCCTGTACAAAAGATACAGATTTCCATCAGATAGACTGAGCTACATTTGTCAGCTGATGGAGCCATGTTACAAATTTAACATATCGCAGTCAGACACATCTGAAATAGTGAGTTTAATGATAATCATCACACATCCTGCTTCAAAGCATCAGCCTCAGATAGTATTCATCTTGACTACAACTACAAACCAACATAATGAGCAAAGACAGACCAGAAGTCAACAGGTTTGAGGTTTCACAGCCCAACATGAACCAGGAGAGGATCGTCATTGAGGTGGGAATCCAGGGAACCCCTTGGTCTGGGACTCCAGCTGTCTGAAATGCAAACGGGATCAAGCTTTACAGATTCCACCCAGACTGCTTGGTGGAAACAGGGCATAGGTGAGTGGATGAGTTGGCAACTGTACCCAACAAAAGCTTTAGAGGCTGAACATCATGAACACAGTAGCAAAGAAAAAACACTGTGAGAGTTCAACTTCACAGAAATTTGGTTGACTGGGTGACCGTTGAATCGAATCAATCCCCAGCACAGCCAAATGAAGGAAACATAAAACTACATTGTTAAATGCACTTTAAACGCTAGCACTTCCCTGACCATCTCTTTCATGGGATGTCCGACAAATTCAGGAGTTGCTGGTGTTGTGAAACATTTATTTCCCACTTTTGTGGCTTTCAGGACAAGTGGCATGAATAAAAGATCAAAAATGAGAAACTTAGCTTCTACCCAGCTCTGCTGCTCCCCACAATACCTCCGCAGGGATATCATGGCGGAGTTCAGAGCTGAGGCTACATGACGTGAATTATGTATCGTCTCCTCCCGAGCATGAGCTCATCAGGCTACGAAGAGGAGACAACGTGCTGCCAGCGCTGGGAATTAACTGGAGAGATTCAAAGAGTGAGGCTTCATTATTCATGACGGGTGAAATTGTGCAGTGAAAACACTTTGTACACAAGCATTACACAACCTGCTCCCCACGCTCACAGAACCACACCTGGATAAAAGACTGGGAGGCCATGACGCTTCCTTTCATTTGTTTCTAATGTCGGTTGTCGGTCAACGCGCCGGGCAGCTCAGCAGGGCTTCAGATTGAGAAACAAATAGAAATCAGAAGCCAGTTTTGCAGGGAGTGCCTCAGGGTCTTATTCATTTCCTTTTAACTTTCCCATTTTTTCTCCTCCCTGGCTGACTGCGGCGGCGGCTGTGTGCAGAGAGTGACTGTCGCAAAAATGCTGTTAGCTCCCAAATGAAATCTCCGGCACAAACACCAGCGTGCAGACTGCCCGCTGGCAGACGCGGGATGCTTTGCCCTTGAGAGAGGAATCCAGACATGAAACACTTTGTTAGCTCTCTGGAGAGCCGCCAATAAAGCCACATTCACCATTTTTTCCCTAAAAAAGCTCACACTCCTCATCTCTGTGAGAGTGAGGAAAGTTTTTGGTTTTTTTTTTATAGAAGAAGAAAAAGAAAAGTGAGAGAAAACAACCAGGATCTGCTCATGTTTTCTTGTTTATATGTTTGAAAAACACCTTTTCGGTTTTTATGAGTGTTTAAAAAAAAATGCATCACATGTTTTCTCCTTTTCTGACCTTTCAGAAAAGTGATTTAAGTCAAACTCAAATATTAAAAAGGGTGTTTTTTGTTGTCCCATATTGCAAACATGGAGATAAAGTCACAATTCTGGATGCTCAGACTGAATGTGTGCAGATTTTCAGTGCTCTACATATTCGCGTGTCATGAGAGCACGGGATCTTCACAGGTTCTTCCCCAGACTTGTGGTTTAGGTGCGCACCCCACTTGCAGAAACCTTGCTGCAGCAGGCGCTGGTTTGACTTCTGGGCCCATATGCATGTCCAGTCATTAGAGATGAAAATGGACCGTTTTTACTATTGGTGAAAAAAAAAACTGAAAAGGATTCGTGGTATGCATGAGCCAGATTAATGTCCCAAGACAGCATTAAATTTAATGGAGGTAGAGCCCATCATCACAGGTGCTGACAACAGGATTACCACACCTGTTAGGCTGTTTGAAGGTGGACATTGTGCTTATGCGTTACCGTTAAGAATAAAACATGCAAAGAGAACTGATATTTAGGGATCTAAATAATCTAGGGCTGCAACTCCAATTATTTTAGTAATTGATTACTCTGATGATTATATTGACGATTAAATCGAAACAGGAAAAAAAAGAAGATGAATAACATGAATGTAATGTCACTTAAAGAATCAATGGAGTGGCCAAAATAATAGAAATAAATTGTTTTGCCATCAGATTAAGAATTTAGTGGGCCAAAAAGGCAAATAATTAAAAATGTGTCCTCAGTCTTTTCACCTGCAGGTCAAACAGCACACCCCCTCTGCCCTACCACCATCTGTAGCAGTTAACGCTAATGCTAATGCTAATGCTGGATCACTGTGTGCATTTACGCAGCATGAAATACTCCCAAACTCTAGATTTTTTGGATGAACAGCTTCTCCGGCTCTGTCATTTTTTGTGTGTTTACTTGTTTCACTCACCTGCCGGTTCGGCTTCTCCTCCGCCACGCTGATCTGTTTAAAATGGGACACATACAGCCCCGCAGCCCAGGTAATCTACACTCCAGTCAAGTAGGTGGCGGTAATGCACCTTCAGCTAGTTGCCAACTGCTAAATAATCTGACAAAAAGGAAGAAGACAAACAAACTGAAGACAAACTAATACAGTAATGGCACTGGACAGTGTTTGGTTATGGAAAAATGTTGACGCTTTTACTCACTAATTTTTTATCAATTTATCATGATTTGTTGTTGCAGCCCAAAAATGATCCTTTGGACAAGTATGAACATGTGGAACTATGAAGCAAATTCAGATTTAGGAGACATGGCATTTTTCAGTTAACAGCTGAGATAAGGGAGGCAGTCAAAGTCTCAAGCCAGCAAGGCTCACTGCAGACAGTTTTGCAGTTTGTTTGGCTCTTCACTTGTATGCGTCTGGGTCCTTCCAAGATATATGTGTGGTGAAATGTTGGCATTCATCAAACAGCAGCTTGTAGAATTATTCATCAAGTTACTGGGACACTGCTTCAGTGCTTCTTCCACAAAACAGCTTTCATATTGCTTGTCTAGTTCTGAGGTCCTCTACAGTGATACACTGCTCACATTTACTCTGTCCAGGGTTTTTATCCAAACATCCCTTTCTCTTTGTTATCTGATTGACTTGATCATAACAGCTGTGCATTAATTCTGTATTCTTGTAATAATATGTCCAATGTCTTTCTGAAAAAATGTTTTTCTTTGTCTCCTCTCAGTGACTCTGTTATCGATTGCAAGGTTTGTTGCTTGTTGGATAGGAGATTTCCAGGAGGTTACCTGTTATGTGCACCTGCGTCACTTTCATGGTGTGATTAGTTAACTATTGGATTATTTGCAGTCGTGCCTGTGGCTAAAGTTACAGCCAACACTGGAATTCATGGTCCCGTTTGTTTGACTTGCATACGAGACCAGATCATTAACATGTCTTTCTCCACTTTTTCTGTCTTTCTTCAGCTGTTGTCTGAAAAAATCCCCCAAAGAGTCACAACAACTAACCCATACCACCTCTACCACTTCTCTACCGGATGTTATGATGAACTGCCACCAAGATTTCCTTAAATGTCATAGATTCTAACCCATAGTGTCTGTGGATAAGAAATATACCAATACTTTTCCTCAGAGACCTTCAGTTTTTCCTTTGACATGCTCTCATGAAATCATTGTGCAAAGGAAAAAGCTGACTGCTCAACTCAGCGTTCTTTCAAAGGGGTTATCACGTAAACAAACACGCACATTTGCCTTTGTGATCCCACTTTCACAGAAACAGGCTCAAGTGTGGCAGGAAGCTCAGATGATACACAAACCTCTCTATGCGTGTTTGTGCGTCCGTAGCTTCAGGGCGGAGGCAGTCATCTGAACAATAACGACTAATTGCAGCAGACATTCACAAGTTGTGTAATTGCGTGTGGTTTTGTAGCCTGTCTCTGTGAGATTACAGTCACAGAGATAGAAGGTGGTTTGTTAAACAGTCATTTGTTGTGTGTGTACAACCCTCACAGCACTAATGAATGCTTCATCACTCAGCTCGCTGACTCCATGTTTACATTAACTTATCCAGATCGTCTCAGCGTTACAGAAAAAAACACATTTGAGGTCCTGTTTCTGTCATGTGCACGGCAGTGCTCAGCGGTAAGTGTGAAAAGACAGGCGTGTGAGCAGACTAAAGAATGCAAGAAGCAACACTCAGCTCACATTAATGTTATTTATTATACACCTCTAGGGAATCGCAGTTTGGGCTCACAATGCAAGACAAAAAATGAACCTGAATCAAAAATGACAGTGATGGAGTGCTTAAATTATTCAAAAAGCTCTGAAGGTGTGTTGGCATTTGCAAGTGTGTGTAGATATGAGGGTAAAAATGATGTGTTTCATGTTTGCTTGGTGATATAATTGTACTCTGGGAATAAAACATTCATCATTCATTTGTTTTTTACCGAAACCTGGAGCATTACTTAGAAACTCCCTGTAAAGTTGCACCAACAAGCCGTGTCCAACTTGAAAATGAAGTGCTCCTTGCAGAGGCTGAAAGTGCTGGAATGAGAGCTTTCAAGGATGCCAGTATGAGATTAAAAATGAAGCTTTTTTGAAGAGCAAATGATGCGTAGCTGCTTTACAGGTATTCCAGGGTGACATCTGCACTTCTGTGGAGAAAGCAGCAAAGAAACTAAAAAAGAAATCTGATCCATCAACTGCTGCAGATGGGTTCATTTTAACCTTGTTAGCTAGTTTTACTAACAATCAAACCAACACTGATATTTGTGTTAAACAACACTGTATTTGGAAATTTATCAGTGCATTATCTCACTGTTTAACAGCACTTATAAAATGCATACTTGTTTTTTTTTTGCATGCAGTGCAGAGATGTGCTGGTTCTTGGGTGTGAGCTGGGAGGTGACGACATCGACCTGTCCTTCCATCCATCGTTGTTGGGAACGTGGGATCTACCTCTGGTGGGATGGTCGAGCTAGCCGTGCTAGCCCAGCGGCAGAGGGGCTGCCGGAGGGCAGAGTGGCATCGTGCTGTTCACGGACGTGGCTGAAGGAGCTGACATCGGATGCCGGCACCACAGTGGAGGAGCTTCGCCTGCTGTGGGCAGACAGGATCCAGGAGACAGAGACTGAACAGACTGCTGAAGAAGCTCAGTCCTGGACCCTGTGGAGGTGGAGACTGGCTGGGCTGGAGAGTGGTGAACGGGCTGTCGTCATCTATTTTCTTGTGGACCTTTTTGCACTTTCTATACACTTTCTTACTTTTGTTTTCTTAAATGCTGCTGTGACTCCTGAATTTCCCCTCGGGGATAAATAAAGTATTTTCTATTCTATTCTATTCTATGAGGCGCATGTCTGCAATCTCTGAAGGCTTCATAAGAAGTTTTATATCAGCCTTTTAGTGCAATAGTATCAATCAGGATGAGTGCTTTTGATTAAATAAATAATTGAGTCTTAAACTAGTGCTTTCTCCCTGTTTGTATTTGTGCTTAAAGAACATCAGGTGTAAAGACGGACAGAAACAGTGACAGCTGAGGAGGAAAAAGAAAAAAAGCAGAATCCATGTGCTCTTTCCAGAAGTTTCTGCTGCTCTGTGCTGTGGGACCGAGTCGCCCTCCAACCTGAGATTGGGGGCACTTGTCTGCTGAAATTGGGGCCAGAAGATGGCATTTTATTGGGAAATACACAGAGAGCTGCTCGGGGCTGACGGGAGCTTTGGAGCGACGTGGTGACAGGCGGATGCATGAGCCGGATCACACACATCTGCTACAGGAACTAAAGGCCAATTAGGAGCAGCAGAGACCAAAGCTGTGAGTCCTGAAAACACAGCAGCACTGTGACCTTTAGACAATACACAATCCCACAGAGGACGTCTGTTCATCCATCCTCTGATGTTTGTTCCTCTCAGGATCCTTTATTTCTATTCAAATCCAATTTATTAGCAGAATAACAGACGGTAATGAGGAGCAGGAGGCTGAGGCGTTCAGAAAATCCAAAGAATAAATACCCGAGGACCTGAAAGAAAACGCATTAGGCTGACATAATTTCATTCTGCTGGAGTTCTGGGTAAAAACACATCCTGGAGAAGTAATAAACACGTTTCATTTATCTCAGTGCTGATAAGAAATCAAGTATTCAGAAGGGAATGAAAAAAATACCTGAAGTATATTTGACTTTAAAGCTTTATGAGAAAATCTGATTTTGCTCATGCTAAGTACAATGCGTAGAAAACATGGTGCTGCATTCCACTGTTATGCAGACGACAGTCAGGTTTATGTGCCTCTTAAAAGAACAATGATTACTCTCATCAGCCATTGTTTGACTGTCTTGATGACATAAAGGCCTGTGTGGCCCTGAACTTTATAAATTTGAGTGATAACAAGACAGAGGTAATGGTTTTTGGTGGTACTACTGAGACCCCGCTTGTGAACCTGGGTTCCTGGGTCCAGGATTTCCCCTGTTCTAGCCTCACTCCACTGGTTGCCCCTACAGTATGGGGTTGATTTTAAACAAGTTACCAAAGCATGTTAAACAGGCCTCTTCTTTGTCTGTTTTAAATCTCTTCTTAAAACCCAACTCTTTTCCCTGGCCTTGACACACACTAGTCATCGATTTTATTTATTTAGTTCAATTGTCTATTTGATTGCTCTTCTGTGTGCCTATTTATTATTTTTTATGTTTTAATATTATTCTTGTGTTTTACATATAGTGTTCTTTTGTTACATGTTAGCTGCTGTGTATTTTATTCTATACATTTATTTGTTCTTCTGTAGTGTACTTTGGTCAACAGTGTGTTTTTAAAGTGCTTATCAACTCAGGTTGAATTGGATTGGATTGTGTTGATATTGGAGCCCCCATGTGGACAAAGAAAGAACATCACCTTCTAGCTACATAAAAGCAGGCAAAAACTGTTAACTGGCACAGTGGTGACATGGTTGGTGCTGTCGCCATATAACATGGATAGTTCCTGGTTAGAATCCCTGTTAGGCAGGAGCATATCTGTGCATTGATGGCTCTCTGAGCCTACAAGTTATTACACACTAAAATATTCTTAAGATAACTATGTAGGCCTGTTTCTGCAGGGTAAAGAAAAAAGAAGAAATAAAAGGAGACTTTACCCATTTACAAAAACAACAATGCAATTTCCTGAATTATAAAATAAATACGAGAAATTACAAGAAAAAACTAGAATGTACAAGAAAGACACTTGTGCCGAAATTATAAGATTTGTCAAACCTTGAGATAAAAGTTGCAATTATTAAAAAAAAAAAGAAAGAAATGTAAAACTAATGAGTTAAGGGTCAAGATTATTGGATTAAATATTAAAAAGACTACAAGATTAAAAAAAAAAAATCATCACCATTTTATTTCATAATTTTGCAAAGAGATGACAAAATTGAGATCAAAAGTTAAAATTATGATTAAAAAGTTTAAGTTTTGAAAAAAAAAGGGAATAAATAGAGAAACCGAGTCAAAACAGTGAATAGTTGTAAGTCAACAAAAAACATTTGAAATAGAAAGTTGATGGGATACTGAGTCAGAACTATGACATAAAAAGTTGTTTTTCATGATCCCATAATTTTGCAGGGGGTAGAGGTTGTAAATTGACATGAGGATTCAAAATTTTGAGATGAAAGTCAAAGTTATGAGGGACTGGAGTGAAATTATGAGTTGAAATGGAATCAATTTATAATCTCATCATATATCACCATCTATTAATTTAATATGTGTCATAATTTTGACTTATTTTTTAGTTTTTTTTTTTGTAGTTTAGTTTAGTTTTTTAATAAAGGCAATTTAAACTTTTTTTTCTATCTGGCTGAAACCAGCTTCAATAGTTTTTTTTTTTTTTTTTTCGTGACTTTGAAACTTTTTACCTCAGTTAGTTTTTATCCTTGTCAAATAGGGCCTTTTGTGTCTAGTGTTGCCCTTCATGTATGCTCTACATTGAATGAACTGTAATAAAAACTTGTTCCATGCCCTGAGAAAACGCTTTGATCCAGGCTGCAGTTTCTGACAACAGAAAAGCTCTTCCTGTTTCAGCAGCCGGTGAGCCTGCCAGTGACGCCGCTCTCTTCCAGCTGAACGTCCTGTGTTTTTTAAAGGCACTGAAGCAGCTCTGAGGATGTCTGCAGGCCACTCTCGCTCAGAGCTGTGGTCGAAGTGAAGGGATGAAGAACAGTGAAGCTGACAGCTTTGTACTTAGGGGGAGGAGTTGTGGCGACTGCTGTCACACTCACACAGCTACCGGAGCCATCACGGTGAAGTAGTGACAGTGTGACAGACACGCTCTCAAGGCTCTGTTTGGTGTGGCTGGGTGGCACAGAGACACTGAGGTGCAGTGGGATGTGTTTCCCCGCCTGTGCCTGGGAGGTGATGTGCCGACTGGCTGTGTGTAACTGGGGTATTGGACATGTTGTACTGAACTGACTGAGGTCATTTTTCGGTTTTAAGTGAACCATAGACGCCATTAAACTTGTTCTGTGTTGGGTCTCCAAAGCTTTTCCAAACTGGACATGAACTGTTTGCACTTCACTTTCAGCGTGAGTCCAATGTTTTGAAATGTTTTTAACTCCAAGAAGCTTATAGACTTATACTTTGCTGCAGCTCAGTTTTTCTTTAGTGCAGTGTCTACCGTTGTGCAAGTAAATATGAGTTATTTCTAAATGCTACTTCTCAGCTTCCTGATCGGGTTGGACAGGATCAAATTCATTTACAGCACATCAAGGTCTCTATGACAACACCATGCCAGCTGACAAGGTTTAATACTGAGAAAATACATCTGTGTTTCTTTTCTGCTAAAAACAATGTATGTGATTAATTTTGAAGTTTTAGTTTCGTAATTTTACACAAGCTAAATGCTAAAACACAGGCTAATAGCTTTAACATGGACTGAAGGCTAAAGAAAATTGCTAAAGGTTAAAACACGGCTTACACATGATAATGTTCCTAAACCCACATGCAGCCTGGGGTTAGAGTTGGTAGAAGAGCACTGGGTAAACATTACCAGGGCTTACTAACATTACACGTTACAGACACGTCCTAGAGCACCAGCCAGTGAGTAGAGCTAAATATAGCCGTCTATTAAACTACAGTACAAACTGTCAAAGTTTGCTAGTTGTCATGTTTCAAACCGTAGCTCTACGTAACTTTTCATAAATACCCTACCTTGTTGCGTTTTATCAGGTAAAAAGTTGTCTTCAGCAAAAAAAGTAGCGTTAAAGATCTGATCTCCATTTCCAAAACAAACATGCGCCTTGTTGAGCGTCATGTTTTCAAAACAGTGTCAATGTGACTCTGAGCTAAAAGGTGTCACTGCAATCCACACACTGCAATCCTCTTTACAGTATCTTTAAAGAATGTAAAATTGAATTTTTTTTCTGTCCGAGCAGGTGTCTTCACCCCCAGTTAGTAACCAGGGGCTGCTCTGGCTCCTCTTTGTCATCAACATGCCGTCTCAAAACCTTGCTTTAATGGTGGTACTTCAGTTCATATCAACTGTTAGGGTAATGCTGCTTACATTTTTGGACATTATGGGCCTAAATATTGTGTTTATGGGCTCTTTACAAAATCATACAAAAACAAATTCAAGTTTTTTTCTTTAAAATGAGCCCACCACTACAAACTCATTACTCATTCTCTTATTTATTTACAAATCTCAGGGACGCAAACACAGAGACAATAAAAAGACATGAAATACTCTCCTATCAGACGCTCTACAGTCCATGAATGATGGTTCTGTTCTTCAGTCCTTGGACGTACTCTTTAGCCTGGTCAAAGCTCGTCCTCTCCTCTTTTGCTGGTGGTGGACCCTCCACCAACTTCACAAAATAGTGACAGTTAACTTTGTCCATGATGCCAAACATGCCGCGGCCGTGATAACGAATCCGTTTCAGGTACATCCCTTTGCCGGAGAAGGACTCAGCTGGAGGACATGTGCAGGATGGGATGGAGTGATTAAAGAGGGAGAGAGAGCAAGAGAGATAAGGTACAGCTTAACTCATCTAATTTGTTGAGGTAGCTTTAAATGGAAACTGGTTTTGGTACCAAGAGATTGTGCAGAGCGTGGCTTATCTGTAATAGTGTCTGTGAGTGCACAAAGATTACTCTGAGCAGCATGTGAACTTGAAAAGAATTCTACAGCTTCAGGAAAGTTTGTATTGCCTGCTTTTCTTCTTGTTAAAGGTCATCTCAACCACTGTAATATTTTTTATCTTACTGTCATAGCTGCTAGATATGATGGAAAACACATTTTTGTTCAGTAAAAGATGTGAAGTCTGAAGAACAATCCAGTCTAAGGATAAAATTTAAAAATGCATATCACCATAAGATACAGAAACATTTTGAAGCCTTAAATTTAGATTCTCTTTTGTTGGTATCTTTTTTCATTCCTTTTTTGTGGCAAAAACTGGTCAATCCCTCACCTCCATCCTAAGCAGACTTCACTATTTCGTTACTTCGTCACCAGGAGGTCATATGGAGTCAATAATGTGTAGATTTGTACACATAAAAACCGACCAGTAGTGCAGACACTTACCTACATACAGGTTGGATTTGTACTCTACATTGTGGTTTTTGACCGCCATCTCCTGAGCTTCCAGCAGAACCTGAGGAAGGGAAAAACCAAACGATACTGTTACTTAGAATGACAGCAACCTCAATGAGAAATAGAAGAGGTACTGGCCATCAGATTGCTGTCTTCAATATCTTCAAACACTTGAGTGTTGGTCTACAGCTACAAACCTCTTTCATGATCTTTGCTCCTTTCTTGTCATTAAACTCAAGCTGTGCGATCGCCTGATCTATGCTCATTCCTCTGATCTGTGAAAGAAAACAAACAGTGAGATGGATAAACAGCATTATAGACCACCTCTTAGGGCAAAATTGAATGCAAAACTTTGAGTCTATTAGGCCAAGAGGAGAGTATTATGCATGAATATATATGCTATCTAATTGGAGTGTCAGGTAAGTTCAGAGGATCAAAACTAAATAAAACACGTCTTCAAATGTGTTGAAATGTGGTCTCTTTCAGGGAAAATTCATTACAAACATTCCCAGAGCTTTTGGGGGGCTCTTTGCTATAATTTATGAAATGTTAATAAGTTGAGTGATCATATCCACTGTATTCATTAGAACGTCACTTTTTTAACAGTGGCCTTCTTTTATAATCCAGAAAGTGTTTGTTCCTTTAATTTGTTTGCACTCTTTGTATAAAGTTTGCTCTTTTATTTTGAGGTTGCATCTTTATTTATTTATTCTTAAGTTTAAAAAGAAGATTAAAGAAGCATTACAGAAAAAAAAAAACATACAATGTACTGTCCTGCAGCTGCAATTGCCAATATTGTCTATTCTATTCTTCTTGGAGTGCACCTGTAGAAAAGCTTTTATGTGGAGGTTCTGGTGTTTTAACAGGGGTAGAGACAATATGGTTTCTCCCCGTGGCTGAATATACCAGCTGACTTCTGATAGTGTCAACTTCATTCTGCCAAATACAGCTCATGTCATTAAATGTACACGTATATTATCCAAATTTTCTTTACAGGGCCTGTGCTTTTACTGATATGGTACTCAGTGACAGAACCACACAAGACTTCACAACCATAATTTATGCAAGCTTTTCATAATGTGAATATATGAGTAGTTCAACAACAGTAAGACGATATGATCCATTTATTTATTTCAAAGCTGCTGACTCATGTGATTCAATGCCATTATAGCAAGAATAGGTTTAACAATTAAATGTGGTTGGTGCAGCAAATAACTGTCATTTGTCAATAGATTTACAGCTCAGTGTCAGTCAGTTACTCAAGGACAGGACAACTGAAAGTCAGTCTTACCATTTTAGCCAGGTACCACATCTTGTCTTTGCTGTACTTGATCTGCCTCCTGCTGTGGTAAACTTCCTAAAGAGGAAAAAAAAAACAGATGAAGATGTCTGATCTTGGTCTCTTAACATGCCATATGACCAAAGTTACACTGAGGTAGAGAACTCACTGCTGGTCTGCGGGGCTCATCTGGAAGCTGAGGTGGATACACAATCCGGTTGTTCTTCTCCCAGTGCTTTGAGTCCAGGGAGCTGCTGGTGTGAAGACATGAGAGCTGCTGGGGGCCACCACCTAGGACCTGTAACCTGGAGGGATGTGCAAGGAGAAAAGCCAATGATCTGTATGAATCCACCCACATCAGCTCGAACACCAAAGCTTACTGCGTATTACGAGACATAGACTTACATAGGATAGGAAAACAGAATATGAGTGAGTTCGGTAGCTTAATCAATTAAGTAAATGATTCATTTCGTGAGCTAAAGCTGTCAGAATAATTTGTCCTTCTGCAGGAAAAATGCGTGGGCATGGATGCTTCAATTTACTGACTCACCTTGAATATAGAGCCCCGTGAATACTCCTAATGAGAGCCATCCCTGAAAATAAACATATAAATTTAGTAAACCGTGATTTGACGGGATAATTTTCATGTTTTAAGCGATTTCTGACTTGAATGCGATCAGTCTCTTACCTCGTCCTGTCATTGCGGTCGCCATGTTGCATTTTTACGGCACATACTAGTCGCTTTGCGGTAACATTGTTTACAGTGCTGGAAAAAAAAAAAGATGTTTTCATAAATTGTATTTGACCGAACAAGCGTCAGTTTTTTTTCTAAAGGTTATTTTTGATCGTATATTGCTTAACTTCTTATTTTCATGGAAGTATATAAGTACAATATAGCCAGAGGAGGCGAACCCGTCATATTTTTGACCTAACTGGGACTCCGTGGTGAGCACCGGTAAGATTTTCGACACCACGCTGGCCGTACGGCTGTGGGTGTAGTTCCTACGACAGGAGAGGAGCCATGTGAGGATTACTTCTCTGATTTCACTGACTTTGTTAGATAAGAAAACGGATTTTAACATTCAGACTCATCATGCATCAAAGGTCGCTTCCCGCCTCCCCTAACTGGTACTGCTCTCGCTGCAGTGACATCAGCAGCAGCGGGTTGTTAGGGGTAGGAGCCAAAAACAACGTCTTTCTGATTGACGTGTCTGCATCTTCTTGCAGGGTCCGAGGTGAGTCTGTTGACACTAGGCTGAGTACACACTCAGCAGTCTCTCTAATATTCCCACATCAGGCTACAGAGAAGTTAAAGTTATGTTACACTGCTGGGAAAAATACATTTGGCTCATTTAGGGTGCTCACAGCATCAGGTGTGGTGATCACAGCCTGTAAAGTGTGCCATAAACTTACCTTTTTGTCTCCAGTTGATCTCTGCGGACTTCATCCCTAATATTAGCAACAAACCCCTCCTATTTAGTAAGCATCCTTAGACGTTTCAATTAACCTAAAGCTTTCCAAATTTATGCACATTTCCAACCATAAACTGCATGTTACATTAACACTCTAACACTTTTTTTTAGATAGTTAGAAATATAATTATATTTATAAGGTCAAAAATGTAATATTTAATCATTCAATAGATACCAAAACATTAACTAAAGCAACCATTAATAGCAAGAAATACTATTTCAGTTTCTCAAGGCTACAGCAGGGCTGAAAGCCAAAATCTGCTTATAGTATGCCATTGATCCCTCAGTTTGTGTGTGTGTTGTGTGAGAGTTATTGTCAATGTACCTGCATTGCATAGCCAAATTTTAACTACAGACCCCATAGAGAAAAAAGAATACTTCCTTCTTTGCTGAATCTAATGCAGATCTAAATTATCAAAACAGATGATGAGGAAGTTCAGAGCAAATGGGAGTTAGATAACAAGACGTTTATTCTTGCAAAATGACAGAACTAATGATGGATTGATTGACGTATTGCTGCAGCTCTGAAAACCATGACTCAAAGAAATGAACCCAGAGTTTGATCTTGCCAACACCTTACACTTTGGTCATGTTCTGTCTCTGCTGTGTGTTAGAACCTTGTTTCCTTTTTTGTGTGTGTTCTCCAGGTGAGCTTGTGGGCCATAAAGACTTTGTGTCCGGCTTTTCTTTCTGTCATCATCCTGGCCAGAGTCACCTCTGTGTCAGCTCATCCACCGACGGGAGTGTTTGTTTCTGGGACTCAGACAACAGGAGTCTAATACGGGAAGATAAAGCTCATCAGGTGGGAGACAACTTCTCTGTTTGGTTAGGAAAATGCAGCAAAAAAATCATTAGTTTTTATGAGTATAGTTTCCACAACACATTAATGCCCTCTGCAGGCTGAAGCCAGACTAAGCTGTGTCCTGCCAAAATGGTTTGCAGACTCATCCTAAAGGGAGAGAATTACCAATCAGAGCAAGATAGGATGTGTGGAACATTTTTCCTCTGCAGGTCGACAAACAGCACACATTTCAACAATCCAGAGAGTCCCTGGAGGGCGATTTTAAAACAGTTGTGAAGGTTAGAGAGGGCGTTGTGTATATGCTTCCTATTATTTGCTTCAAATGATGCCTTCAGGGGATCATTTTCTGTGATTTGTTCTGAAAAGTAAAAGTCAAACCCTGACATGAAGGTGAAGCTTTGAATGATGGCGTATTCAGGACACAAATGGATCAAAATCTCAGGATAAATGAGCAAAATGATGGACGTGGATTGTTGGCGTGACATGAATGAAGCGTAAAACCACCAGATATTTTGTAAACCTTTTAATGTTTGATTGTTTCTACTTTATAAAGACTAATGAAGGATCTCATTTTTTCTCTCCAAACAGACGTCAGTCACAGCTCTGCACTGGTCTCCAGTGGATAAAAACCTAGTTGTATCAGGGGATGAGAAAGGCATCGTGGTCTGTCATTGGTTCAACACAGGGGACATTGCCAGCTTCTTCCCTGAGCCCAGAACCATCTTCTGCCTCAGCTGCTCCCCACACACCTGGAGCTCTGTGGCTGTGGGGTGAGAAAATAAATCCAAGTGCATCTCTGCCCTGTGAAGGACTGAGACAGCAGACACCCAGAGCTTTCAGTGTGCGTGAAAGTTCTGTTGTTTCTGTGTCTCAGGTACAAAGATGGGATGATCGTTCTGATAGACGTGAGTAAGAAAGGTGAGGTGACGCACCGTCTCAGAGGGCACGACGATGAGATCCACTCATTGGCGTGGTCACCAGTGATTGGTGAGGAGGCCCTCTACAGCAGACCAGAGGACAGTGAAGGCATCACATGGGGGCCTACAGGAGAAGAGAAGGGCTGCTACCTGGCATCAGGGAGCAAAGACCAGACAGTGAGGATCTGGAGCTCAGCCAAGGGGAAAGGTGAGAGACTGAGCTGAGGATGCTGGGAGGATCTGCTGATCTTGATTGTTTTACCTAAAATCTTGTCCTGCCCTCTTTTGAAAGTCAGAAGAAAAAAGGGCTGTTTATTACAAAAAAAAAAGACATTTTCAATGATTGTCTTATCCTCCTGATTGCTTTTGTTGATCACCTTGAGGCCTCTCCAGTATTTCTAGTCTGTTTCAAAACCAGTTAAAAAATCATAACAGGAGCTTTCACCTCAATGTTTTTAGAAAATCAGTGGTGATTTATGTTTTCCTGTCTACTTTTCTGTCACAAGTGAAAAACAAATCATTAAAAGGCTTGCCTAGGTCCTGTGTGTGGAATTTGAACTGTGCAACATTTTACGAGAAGATAATAACTTGAAATTAAAAGATGGAACTAAGTTACCATGTCTCTTTGCAGGTGTGACGACCCTGAAGCTGCCGTTCATAAAGAAAAGAGGCTCTGCAGTTGACCCTGGCGTCAAAGAGAGACTCTGGCTCCATGTCCACTGGCCGAAGGGACGACCCACACAGCTGGTGTCCAGCTGCTTCAGGTACACACACTGATTTGACGACTCATCGATACAGCAGCAGTGGAGCCCTGATCAAACATGAAAACACCCAAACCCAAACTTTTTTTCAAGAATGCTGAAAACACGTGACTGGTTGCACTCCTGACCCAAAATGATCAGTACTTTTGCTGCTTTTATTGCAACATCTGATTTTTGCAGAGAATCATTAGCAAAGGATTAGTGGCAATGAAAAACAAAGTTTAGGTTGTCAGACAATTTTCTTTTTTAAAAATAACCTAACCTATGATTCTTTTTTTATTCTGAGATCAAAGTGAGAATTCTGTACATAAAATCTGAAGTCTGACTTTTATCTCAGTATTCAGGTCCTCAGATTTCTAGACTTTTGAAATAAAAAAATCACATTAAGACAGATAGAAGATAATTTCTAATAAAAATATTGTTCTCTATAAATAGTTCTTAAGAAAAGGAGCCTTGGTTTTATAGTGGTTGATGAAAGCTGATGAAGATTATTGAGAGTTTTAGTTAAAGATGCTATGAGAAGGATCTGTTTTACTTGCATTCTCTCGCCACCTTGTGGTCCGGGGTCTCTGCACACTGTCATAAATCACTTTTAGTGAGGTGTGTGTTTGTTTTGGAATCAAATGGAGATTGGATCAAAACAAATTTTCTTTGTTCAAGACAACTTTATACTGGATACAATGCACAGAGGTAAGGTATCAGCACAGTTACATAGCGCTACGGTTTGAAACGTGACATCAAGCAAACGTAGTAGCCAGCTATATGTTAGTGACATCGGCAGCCCGGTGCTCTGACATATTTATAGGCTAACGTGACAGCAAGTAAACACTGTCAGTTTGTAAGTAGTTTAGTAGTCTATATTTAGCGCAGCTGGCGGCTCCGTGCTCTAAGACATATCCATAATGTGTAACGTTACTAAATCCTGGTTAGCTATGTCCTGCCAGTCATCTACCAAGCAGAGCTAACGTAACCTCACTCTTCATTTTATTGATAGACTCTCAAGTTTGAACAGACCACTGCAGAATAACTGCTGGATGTGGGCTGGAACAAACATTATCACAAACAGTTCAGCCCCTGTGTTATAGAGTGATACAGCCAGCCTTCAGCTTAGGCTGTATCACTCTCCCATTTATTTTTCTTCTGCTCTTCTGTCATTTTTCTGTATGACAGTTAGACTCCTGTGTCCACCATCACTACAAAATTAATCACAGAATTGGTTGTCAGCAGAGAAAAACACTGATCTCTGTGTTTTATCTCTTCTCAAAAAAAAAAAAGAGTAAAGTAAAGAGTGGATTATGGTCAGGCATATATCTAGAAGGGAGACTTTTTCACGATCACTTTCAAACTCTTCACAGCCCCCTTAAGATGTTGAAACCACCATAGTTTCAGTATCTCCATTTATAGAACTTATTAACTTTATTCATGTATCCTTTATTCAAAATTAACTTCAAAGTTTCACCACTGTCTGTGTTTGGGGGATTTGATCCATATTTGACTCTTTGCCTGTGTCTATACTAACTTATTTTGACTTCTTTGTTAGAGAGCCTCTTCTTTAGAAACATGTGTGTTTATTTGTGTATGTGTGGTCAGTGGTGAGTTGGTGATGTGGGACCTGACCCGGGCCGGAAAGCAGAGGTGGACTCTGTTGGGGACGTCTTCAGAGGGTCAGAATCACAACAGGATTGTCTTCAACATGAGCTCAGTCTGTCTGCAGGACAGAGAGCTGCTGATCAGCACCTCCATGGACAGAGAGGTCAGTTACCGCTCTCTGATCTGATGTGTCATTAAAGAAGTAAACATCATCGGTCAACAGCTTTTTGTTTGTCAGACTGTCTCTCTCAGGAGGTCAGAAGTTCTATGAAGCAGGAATCAGTGATTGTTAGACTTTATTTTTGTTGTTTTTTTCTGTTTCCAGATAAAATGCTGGGACCTGTCCTCTTTAGACTGCCTCTGGACTCTGCCCACGCTGGGTGGTTTCGTCTACGCCCTCACTTTCTCTCCTGTGGGTGTTGGGTGTCTGGCGCTGGGCGTGGGGGACAACATGATCAGGGTGTGGAACACGCTGTCCACCCAGAATCAGTACGACACCCGCTCCTTCTGGCAGGGCATCAAGTCCAAAGTGACAGCGGTGAGAGGTTTCATTCAGAATCCGAAAACACTTTCCATCCTTTTATTCGTGTGATTATGTCACCTGAGTGTCTGTCCTCCTGTCTGCAGCTGGCGTGGCATCCTAAGAGAGAGGGTTCTCTGGCTTTTGGAACGGATGATGGAAAAGTCGGGATCTATGACGTCTTCTCAAACAAGTAAGAGAATAGAGCAGAATATACTTTATTTACCCCCAAGAGGAAATTCAGGAGTATTCATTTTTTATATTTGGGATGATTTACCAAGCATTCATTTCAGACATGATCTGATTGATCGATGCCGATTTCCTTAATTTTGGGGGATCAATGATTGGCCCATCCTTATTTATGACACTGATCTTATATACCTCTGAGAAGGTCTGACAGCCAGCCATTGTTGCCTTTTGCTCTGACATCTAAAACTCAGGACACTGTATTGGTTGGTTAAGTGAAAACATTAAGATTTTATTGTTTCACAGGTATTGTTCAATGATTTTCAACGAATAAGAATGGAACATTGAAGGTTTACGCTGTCAGTTATAAAAAATAAAAATCGGTATTGGCCCAAATCTGTATCCGCTGGTCAGGCTTTATAAAGATCAGTGATCGGCCAGGAAATTGTGATCAGTGCACCCTCTAGTTCATTTATTAGGGTCTGATCTTATGTAAGTAAGTAAGTATGAAACACCATGTGACTTCAGTTTAAAGAAAGTAGAATTGCATGTAATTATTATTCAAAGATAACTTTTAACCTGACTGAGGTTTGGCCCCTCTGAGACGCAAATATTTAGACCCTCGTTTGCTCCTTTTGCTGGTGGTCTCGTCTTAATCCCCTCGACGCCCCCTGGTCGTCTTCTCCTGCAGTCATCTCCTTTACATCTTTCCCTGAATCAGACTTTTGTTCTGCTCTGTTTCCTCCCAGGCCGCCCCAGATATCGAGCTCCTATCACAGGAAAACCGTGTATACGCTGGCCTGGGGACCCCCAGTCCCCCCGATGTCATTTGGTAAGTTCCTAATGAACTCTTAGCAGGGGCTGCTGTCTGCACTGAATGCTCTGACCCAGCAGAAACACAGGGGTGGGATGCTGAAGAACTAGCCAGTCAGCAAAAAAAGCAGCCAGAGCATCTTAACGTGCCCGTTTATAATGGAGTCTGTAATTAAATGAGCTGAGAAAACACTCGGTGCTCACCTCCCCCTCTCAGCTTCTGGTGGGGGAATCAGGACGCAGGAAGTTAATTTCAGCAGCTGTTGGCAGATGACGCTCTGATTAGTGTTTCACTCACTCGGCTTCAAAGCTGTAAATGTAATTCCACGTCAACAATGTGCTGAGGCTCCTAAATGAAGGAAAGGAGATGATAATGTGCTTAACAGCAGAGACACCGGTGGAGCTCTGCGATCTCATTGGTGCAGATCGGCATTATGACTCATTACAGGTGTGTGAAGGAAACAGGCATCCTGTAAGTGCTGAGTCATCACAGCTTTAGTGAACGAGCAGAGTAGAGAGAAAAAATATCTCTATTTATAAGTCAACTTGATACATGTTCGCTTTCCCACATCCCTTAACTGTTACCGGTCTTTAAGGTTATCAAACATGGTCGACACTGAATGCTGAGGCTCCATGCAAGCTCCAGCATCAATAACATACATGCAGCCAGCTATTGATACAGATTTACAGACTAAAGCCTGCTTCTTCCTAGCTGTAAAAGTTAAAACCAAATGTACCACCAGCAGATTCTCTAGGCTCTTGATGATCAGTGATGTTTGGTTTGGCTGTAGATTTGATAAACCTGATGCAAACTGCTGGAGATAAAAGGAATGAAAGGATTTTGACTTTTGGTGTCTTTAGCACAACTTACAGAAGCGCAATTTAACGCTTACATCCTTACTTTAAAATCAATGAGCCTCACTTTTTTTATTTGTAGAAGAACTCAGGTTCTGTCTTCCAGTTTTGGTGAGCTGCAGGCTCAGTAGTAGTCCATGTACAATCACTTAAACAGGAAAGAAGATAGTTCTCAGACCAAAATTTAAAAGTGGCAGCTGATTCAAGCCACTGAAATGACTTATTTTGTCAGTAAACGGTCTCTATATTTGATTGTTAGCTCCGCCAAGGAGGTAATGTTTTTGGAGAGTTAGTTTGTCAATTTGTCAGTGAAAAACACAACTCAAACAGTAACGAATGGATCTTGATGAAATTTTCAGGAAATGTTTAAAATAGGATACGAAAGAAGTGTTTAATTTTTGGAGGTGATCTGAATCATCATCTGGATACAGGATTTTTTTAAGGGTTCTTTATCATTGTAAGATAGGGCTGTTTTCACCATATGTGTATATAACTCCACAATAAATGGTTGGATTGCTTCGCAAAAGAATACAAGACAAGGTCACCATAATTTCTGACAGATGTAAAAGTACAATCCAGATCCTGGGAATATTATGGATACTAAGATCTGGAATATGTAATATGTACTGGGTCATCATCATTTTCAACACTGTCAGGTAATAAATTATCGTACAAGCCTGCAGCTAACACCAAGTTGTAGCAGACAGTCTGCTGAAAGGGAGTATAACATTAAAGTAGGGCTAAAGTGTTGGTGACAAAACAATATGCTTGGTCTGCACTGTCTTAGTGCTTATCTAGTTTTTGTGTGTGTGTGTTTGTGATGTTCAGGTGTAGCCGAAGGAAAACCGTCTTACAGTCTCTACACCTGTGCGGGAGAAGGCGTCATCCTGCAGCATGACCCATCGAAGCTGAGCGGAGAGGCATCGGACATAGACAGGCTGATCAGAGACACAAACAACATCAAGGTGTGACATGTTGATGAAATTATTTCAACTTCTGTCATTTGTGGCTTAGTTCTGTTTTATCCTGCTTTAGTAGTGTTAACCATCCTCTGACAGGGCTGCATGTTTATCTGATTTCTTGCCCATCAGTAAAGCAATAAAGGATGTTTTGCTGCTGCTGCATCATAGATTCAGGTGAATAATCCAGTGACAGCGCAGTGCTTTGGAGATTTCATGTTCTAATGTAGTTTAATCCAGTTTTCTTTGAGTTAAAGAACAGACAGTATTAGACATGAGAATTTATATTCTCTCAGCATCCCCTAACCCTTCACAAAGCCCACCTGTCAGATGTAGTAAACCTGACAAAACGCGCCTGCAGCAGGGGAGCAAACACGAGAAGCTCACAGACGTGGACCTGTGAGGGTCAAAGCTTCGCTCTGCAGGGATTCTGTGTCTGAACGTGAAGGGAGGAGATTTGAATAAGTGATGACGCTGAGCTCCTTTTCCCCCCACAGCACAAGCTGTCTCCACACACTGACCTCAGCTGGAAGCCAGATGGGAAAGTGGTAGCCATCGGCAATGAGGATGGGTGAGTGAGCGTCGGGTCTCGACCCGTCTTACCGGCCTGTGGAGACCAAATGTTCTCTGACAGAAAAATTAGATGTTTTAGTGTGAACTGTTGATCTCTGTTAGCCGGGTCACATCCTGGAACTTAGACTGACTCTTGCAGTGATTCAGGATCCTGAGTACGATACAGGGAGGACCAGATTTAAGAGATACAACTCTGATATTTTACATACAGTTACTTCATGAACTTTCAGTCCTTCATATTCCTGAACACATGTTCTTGTCTGCAGCTGCATCGATGTGTATGAAGCTCCCAGCCTGAAGCTTCTCTGCAGCATCCAGCAGCACCACAAGATCATCAACACGTTACGATGGCACCCTGACCTCAGCTCTCCTCCTGAGCTGCATGGTCTGCTGGCCTCAGGCTCCAGCAATGCCATCGTTTTCATTCATGATCTGCGCTCCATCATAGGTGAGAAGACAACTCAGACTCACTCTAACCTTCAGCGTGAAAAGATGCTTTTTCCTCAACTGTAATTTGGAATCTGTACCTGTCTTGGTTAAACTTCAGGTTTAAGGTTGGATATCACATCTCAGGTGTGTGAAATGTTGAATCTCTAGTTATTGACTCACTTGATTGTTATTTGTCTTTGCACAGAGAATCCTCCAGAGAGCCCCGTGGTGATAACTGAGCCGTACCGCAGGCTGTCAGGTCACACAGCCAAGATCACCAGTATGGCCTGGAGCCCGCACCACGAGGCCCGACTGGTCACCGTGTCTTATGACGGCACAGCTCAGGTCAGTTCTCTGATAACCAGTTAGAAACTTCAGATGCTGCAGCTTTCACTCCTTTTGTGTATTTATTTTTGGTGATGGTCAATTCCTTCATTTACAGTCTAAAACTATGTTGTTGGATGTTTTCCTGTAGGTCTGGGACGTGCTTCAGGAGGAAGCGCTCTCAAACTATCGCGGTCACATTGGTTATCTGCTGAGTGTGGACTGGTCACCTACCGATCCGGATGTGGTCTGGACCGGGGGGAAAGACTTCACTGCCCAGGAGTGGAATGTCTCCAAGCAGGAGTTCACAAAGCCACCCAAAGGTGAGGTGGTGGTTTGATCAGAAATCCTCAAAACTAATCCTACAGACTGTGACGCTGAGGTGTTAATGTTTTTAGGGAAGAAGCTGATCGATCTGAAGGAGAAGACAAAGAGTAACTCTAAGCAGAAGAAGAAGAACAAGAAGACGTCTGGAGCTGGAGGAGCTGCAGCTTTAGAGATGAATGGTGCGTTGATAACTAGCCAGAGACCATCCACAGGACAGCAGCTGTCTGGAGACGATGAGGAGGATGAAATAAGCTCTACAAGCAGCTCCCTACCGCCAGCAGGTAACAGCAGAAAACATCAGCTGATTAGATTTAAAAACAAGAACACTGTTGACATTTTTTTCTGTTTTTTTTTTTTTGTTTTTTTTTTTTTGTTTTTTTAGAAATGTTCGAGACACAGAGAAAAACCTCCACAGCTGCGAAGAGCAAAGACAAACCAGGTGAGTACTCAAACACAGGAAACGTTTCTGAACTGGTTGTGTCAAAGTGTCTTTATGTGTCTGTGTTTCAGTTTTTCTAGACTCAAACCTGCAGAAGAAGAAGAAGCCTCGCTCCATGCTGCCTGTCAGCACTTCCATGGACCACCGGCCCAAAGAGGAGCTGCTGCAGGACTGCATTACCCTGGCTTCAGTCAGACACAGTGACGGTGAGATTCATTGAGGTTGAACTGCACGGTGCTGTAAATACACTGAAAGTTCAGTTTTAACTGTTTACATGACTCAAAGGAGATCTAGAGAAGATTTTAGAAACACAAAGACATGATTCTTATAGATAAAACAAAATATAAATATTGAATCCTGTTAGACCAGGTAGTGAGAAAACCTCATGACTAAATCAGATACCTGCAGAAAAAAGATCCCAGCTCCTAATCTTACTCAAATATAACAAATTAAAGGGGAAAAAGGGAGAAAACAGAACTGAATCCCTCACCTTGACTCAGAACCAGGTGGACTCTCCTCTTTGACATCACATACTGACTCTACTTTGGTTTCTAGTGCCCCCTGCAGGCTGTATCCCTGGCCAGGGTGAGCACATCCATCTGGGTCTCTTCTGTGACAGGCAGAGTCTGTACCGCATGTTTGAGGCAGAGGGTAAGTTGTTCTTCGCAACCACAAATCACAGAGTACAGTTCATAATGTGTTTAAGAAGTAAGATAGATTTCTCTTTTGTTGCTCAGAGGAGAGTCACATTGAAGCCGGTCACTACGACTCTGTGGTGTACCTGCGGCTGTGGAGTGGAGACCTGGAGGGGGCGCTTCAGCTCGCCATGGAGAAAGGAGAGCTGAATGATCACCTGATCTCCATTGCTCCGATGGGTGAGAACTTTTATAGCAGGAACATACCACTTATTAAGATCACAGTTTTCTTTTCTGACTCCATGGTTAAGTATCGTTTCTGACAACTCACCGCAGGAAAAACTAACCTTTTATGCTGTTTACAGTTTGAATTTAGTGTTCAAAGAACTCGTCTGAATGAAGCTAAACACTGTTTCCATTGCCAAAATGTGTGTGCATATTTTTCATGTCAACTGTAAATTTTTCTTTATCTGCTAGGTTTTGTATTTCAGTATTTGATTTTTTTTTTTCAATAACTGAACATTTTATCTCACAATGACAAAGAAATGATTGGTAAATCTTTTGAAGTCCACATCTTTTCTTGATTTCTAAAACACAAATTTGACTTTCCATAACTGGTTTAAGGAACTGGAAAGTTTTCATCCTTCTGCTATCGACAGAAACAGAGCAGACTCAAACATGAACTCTGTGTTTGGTCCTGTGTGGTAATGCTTTCTTGTTCTGTTTCCAGCTGGTTTCACGGTGTGGAGTCGTACAGTGGAGGCCTTTGTGAAGCAGCTGTGTCTGCAGGAGCAGTACCTGAAGGCAGCGTCTCACCTGCTGTCCCTTCACAAGCTGTACGAGGCCATCGACCTGCTGCGCTCGCACAAACTCTACAGGTTTACTCTGCTTTTATCAGAAATCTGATCTCATGTTTCTATTTTTGTGTCATCTCCTTGTAAAGCTTTTTTAAAACTTCTATACATCTCTGTGTTAAACGTCAGGGAGGCGATTGCTCTGGTCAAAGCCCGCCTGCCTGCAGATGAGCCGGTGCTCAAGGAGCTGTACACCTGCTGGGCCTCCGTGCTGGAGAAAGACGGACATTTCTCTGCAGCTGCTAAATGGTGAGATGCTGTCAACTCATATTCCAGTCCTTTTTCTTGTTCCTGAACTAACTGTCCATCCCTCTTCTTCCAGTTACCTTGCTGCTGGGGCCAGTTTCGACGCTGCTAAAGTCATCGCCAGAAAGAATGACATCTCTTCTCTAAGGACAGCAGCCCATCTGGCAAGAATCTCAGGAGAGGTCGCACTGGCTCAGTCTCTGGCGCTGAGGTGTGCTAAAGATCTGGCTGCTGATCAGGACTGGGTCAGCGCTCAGGAGGTCCTTGCCTCACATAACGGCCTGATGGTTAGTGACAGAAAAATGCAGTGAATAATAACATGCAGCATGCAAAGAAAAAAAGTTTTATGTTTGTGAACGATTTCTAACAGATTCCTGTCCTCCTTCAGATCCACCGGCTGCATCTCTGCGTCGCTGAGCTCCTAACTGTGTTGCTCTCAGACTTCTTAGCTGTGTCTCCCGCTCCCTGCGCATCCACACACCCGTGGGCGTCACCAGATGAGCATCACCTCAGCTTCCAGGACCGAGTGAAGGATGTGTGGGAGGAGCAGTTTGGTGTTTCACAAACCTCAGCAGGAAGTCAGCATCCTGAAGCTCTTCTACAGGAGCTGAAGTCTGTGGAGAGTCCAACGCCCACGGCAAACGTTCCTCTCAAACAGGTGCAGACCTGATTTTCACTCAGTTTTTCCAGGTGCATGTAGTTCAACTGATCTGCCAAGCAGTTTTATACAGCTGTCTTACTGTTGTCTCAGGTTCTGCTGTACTCCTCCCTCCATCTGACCCGTGTGGTGCTGAGCTGGCTGTCTGATGATGATGATACGCTGATGAAGGAGCTGTGGCAAGCAGTGGCTTGGTTCAGAGACTTTGGACACTTTTATGTGTCCACAGAGCTCTGCAGGCTGCTCTTTCCTCAGGGTATGTCTGCTGCTTCAGATTTTTTCCTAAAAAAAGATTCCTAAATGCACTTTTTAGCAAAGAACAGGTGAGGATTAACTAAACTGTTCAACGTGTCAAAGTGTTTAACGTTTGTTTCGATGAACTCCTGTGCAGAAGATTTCTGTTTCAGGAGGTTGGGAAAGTACTGAGATAATTTACATAAATCCAGATTTTATTCTTTGAAAGTCTCACAGATAGAATGAAATTAAGAGCACATAATTGTTTCTATTTTAAGTCCCTGTGAGGACTTTCTTAGTGATCTTAAAAAAGTCCCCTCTAGATATATACCTGATCGTAATCCACACTTTAAAATGAGGTTATCAGCGCCAATATAGGTTATTATAATGCTATTTCTCAGCTTCCTGATCGGGTCAGACAGAACCGGATTGATTTACAGCACGTTGAAGTCTCTATGACAACAAAAAGGACAGAAGAGCAGAAGAAGGCTAAATAGGAGAGTAATAAAGCGCAAGCTAAAGGCTGAAACACCGGCTAAAGGCTAAAAAAAAACAGGCTAAAGGCTAAAACAGGGGTTCTCGTACTTTTTTGGCTTTTTTTTGGCAACATTTGTCAAGTACCCCTTGTAGTTCTCCCCCATTTGAGAACCACTGAACTAAAACATGGGCTAAGCTCTTTGCGATAATGTTCATTTACACATGCAGCAGTTTTTCTGCAGTGTACTGTTCAAACTTAAGAGTCTATCAATAAAATGTAGAGTGAGGCTATGTTAGCTCTGCTTGGTGAGGTTGGAGTTGGTAGATGAGCACTGGCAGGACATAATCGAGATTCATTTACGTGACATGTTACAGACACGTCACATAGCACCGGGCCAAAGGTAGTACTAAATATAGACAGCTACTTACCATCAAATGTTACGGTCATCACCATACAAGCCGTTATACAAAAGAAAGATCTGATTTCTATTTATTTCTAAAACAAACACACGTCTTTTAAAGGGTGAGACCCTGGGCAAAAAGGTTTTTGCTTGAATCCACTTGAAACAGATCCTCCTCACAGTCCTTTCAAGAGTTTTTAAAAGCAGCATTGAGCTGTTTTGGACAGTGGAATACAGAAGTTGTGAAGTGAAATGTTTTTAATGAATGATAATAAAATATTTTGTGTTCATGTACTTAGATATTAGAACTATTTATTAGACATTCTTCTCATTAATGCACGTGAAGAAAACACTCAAGCTCTTGTTTGGTAATGGAGAGGATTTGCTGTTTTTCTTTGATAAACACCAACAAAATTACAGAATTTAAAAGGCTAAAAGAAATATTGGCTTTAGGCTTTAAGAGCTCTGAAAAAACTGCAGGATTTCTGGACTTCATGAAAACAGATTATCTTGATGTAAATGTGTCGGTATTGATCAATTTATGCAGCATTTTCATGCCTCTATCTCTGAATTTGGTTATTTTTTTTTGTTGTTGTCTTCTTCCTCAGGTGACATCAATGTTTTCTGCAGCAAACAATCCAATAGTCTGCGTCTCACAGGAGAAGAATCTAAAGCTGCTGCTGGTAGCCTACAGGCATCTGTCAGTTACCACCTCCTCTACAAACTCTGGTGGAGTTCATCCTCCTCCTCCACTCAGAACAGTTCCCCTTGCTCAGCCGACAGCAGTCCAGGAGGAGAGCTGACGAACGGAGTTTCAGAGTCAGAGGAGAGAGTCTCCTCCACAAGGAGGTCTGGTGAATTGGACTTTGATGTGTCTGTGCTTTTGTCTGAGCCTCACGCTGTCTGTCAAGCCGCACAGAGGTCAATGAGAGAGGTCCAGGAGCGGCTGTCAGCCATGGTGCTGCGGCACAACAGAGCACAGGGTGCACAAATCCAACCTGGAGAGGAAGGAACAGGTGCATCTAAGGAGAGTGCTGACACAGGAGAGACACCAGGCAGCAAGGGAGCTGGAAAACGGTGAGGACTCTGAAGCTATGAAAAGCTGAATTCAGAAAGATGAATTTGTTGTAGAAGAATTATTTTAAGGATCTATTTTTTATCTTTCAGGCCTGAGGAGCAGGAGTCTCTGCTTTCTTTGTCCTCTGAGATGTCAGAGCTCCAGAAACAGCTTGCTGACTCCCCCAACACAGTCAAGGTACGACGCAAAGCTTGGAGATTTCTTTTCATTTCATGTTGAAACAAAATAATTTTCTTTCGTTTCTCTTTAAACTGTGACTGAAAGATGAGTGCATCATTTAAAGAAGTTATACCATTCTTCAGTGTGACAGTTTGATTGGTAAAGCTTTGATTAATAAATAGTCTGTATTCTTCTCCTGACAGACGTATCCTCGCCCAGAAGTTGTTGAATGTTGCCTCCTTCTCCTGCACATCAGCAGATCTTTGTCAGTCTCTGAGTCGCTCCAACAAGAGGCCAAAGATCTTCTCTGCAGACACGGAGCTCACCTCAAAGCCTCTCAACGATTCATTAGCTGAACTCTTTATCCTCCCTGAACTGAAAGAAGCACTTCACATGTACAGATTTTTGTTGGACATATAAAAAGTTTGGTTTTGAAACATTAAACTTGTGCATCCTATGTTTGAGTTTACATTTGAACAAGCCTGACACAATGAAAGGCATTGGACCCCCTTGCCCTGAAGCTGGAAAGCAGCTGAGTAATGTGCCTTTGATTTTGAAAGGATTCTGTATTTGACAATTGCTTAATCACAGATACTTACAACCAAAGCATGAGTCTGGATAAGGATATAATATGAGCTGGGAAGCATTAGCTCATACTTGGTTTAAAACTACTGCAAAACTTGTAAAGTGCCTAGCTTTTATTATTTTCTAACATTTGGGAAAGGGAAATTATAAGAAAAGAGTTTTTGATAAATTTTTACCAAAGTTTTTTTTCTTTCTTTCAGGAAAGGTCCAGCAGTTTAATTCTGACTTTTAATTCTGACTTTTCATTAAATTTGGATTCAAAAGTGTGGATTAAAATCAGAATTTAAACTTTCTCTGCATTCTGGCATTAATGAAATTGCCAGGATTCTTATTTTAAACCAGAATTTAGAGATTAGAGTCTCATGATATCAACTTTTCTAGATTTCAGAGGAAAAAATCAGATTCCAACTTAAATTTCATTCTTTAGGACAGAGGTCTTCAACCCAAAGGGGATAAGGAGTGGAGGTACTGCAAGGTATTTTGTGACATTTTCGGTTGATAAGCAATTCTTTTTTTAACTTTCAAATGATTATTCCCAAATATTTCAATTTTTACTCATGCTAATTCCTTCCAACGCAGATCAGTGGATACACAGAGGCCAACGATGTTATCTTTGTCAGAAATGAACTCATTCAGCAACACAGCAGCTGTCTTAAACTGCACACAGGTTCACTCAGCTTTGGCTCCAATTTGCATTAACACTGCAACAGGTTGTATGTTTTTAAGCTGTGATAAGATGGCAAATTGGTAGAAATGGAAAATTATATTCATAAAGCTGCTTAAATTAGTGTATTATCACCTGAATACAATATAGCTTTTAATTCTGAATTTGCCTCTTATACCTAGAAAAGAGCATCTTTTCCCTAACAGTAGACTGACAAACTGGTGAACATTAGCATCTCAACATGTGGTCAGCAACCTAAGGAGATGCACCACACATTTGTAGTGGTTCAATTCTCAGATTGTCAAAAAACAGCGAATGGAGGATCATTTTATATATATTGCAGCAGCTTATTGACCTCAAAAGTTACTGAGGCCTCACCAACGCGAGGGAGGAACAAAGGGGAGTTTTAAGTCTTGAATCCCCTTTCTATGCACTTAAACTCACTTTGTGTCTCGAAATTAACAGCCCACACACAGGGCCTATTTTACTCTTTAGGCGCACAGCTACTGTTTGGTGTAGCTGTGTGTTGGTGTATGTCTCATAAAAAGATCAAATGCTTAATGTTTACATTCAAAATACAAAACAATTTAATATACAACTGTAAAACAATGTTGAATGTAAAAACAAGAGAAAGCACAACATCTGTAAACCTGACGCTGGACAGTTTGGTTTGGTCGGTGAACGTACAGAACCACAGTAGTATTTGCTGATTGAATGGCATGCTTAACCAAGCATAGAGAACACACTTTTGCCGCTCACTGTTAAAAGTTTCTGGAAGTGGAAAAGAGCTAAAACATTTTATTTTCATCAAAATTATACATTTTAATTTACAGGCCCTTCCAACATGAACTTAAAAGATGAAATCCCTGCAACAAGTGGCGAGTCCCGGCTGATGGAGAGTCCGAACTGAAGACTGGTCTGAGATCACAGTATGATACAGGAGCTGGTCCCATGCTGTTTAAAGAAGGAGGGGGTTGCTAATGCTGCAAAACAAAAGTCCAACAAGTTAAAAAAAGCGGTCTGAACATGTGGATTTAACTCAGTAAAAGCGACTAAAAAAGAAATAAGCAAGCCAGTGAAGAATCCAGGATTCACTGCGAGTCTATTAGATGTCCAGTCAGGACGAGAATTTAAAGAAAGGTGTTGAGTCTTCGTCTTCGTTCAGGGATTAAGTGTTGAGGGATGTCAGAGGAGAAATCTGCTGGTCGGGTTTTAAAACAAGTGCGTGTTCCACTTGAAGATCTGAGTGCTCAGTCAGTGCTTGTTATTTGTCTCCTCCTGGCCCGAGCTGGAAATGCCGTTCTGGGGCTGGGTGGAACCTGAGCCCAGGCCGTACAATCTCCCACAATACTTAGCATCATCAATGTTGTCTTCAAAGAAAAGCTGAACAAAATGAAAAAAAAAAAAGAATTACAAGTTAGATTATAACACACAAAAACTATCAGAAAAAAGCAAGCAGTTATTTCTCTTTCATTTCCTCTGGAAGTAAAGATATTTTCTCAGATGAATACAGCTGGAGTCTTCTGTACCAATGTTATCCAATCAAGCAATGCCATTCAAAAGATGAAAAACATTTGAAGCAGTTGAGTTTGGATGCATCAAGATGTCTGTACCTCTTTCATCCTGAAGAAAGCCATGCCGGTGAGCAGCGAGTCAGATCCTGCCTGGTGCTGCCGCCCGATCCTCTTCAGCTCCAGCTGGTCTGCTACCTCCTGTAAGCCTCCCTGCAGAAACACACACCAGTCAGAGCTGCACGACTCATGAAGCACAGTAGGAGAAGTCAAAACCCTTACTAACTCTTCACCCCATGCAGTCTGGCTTCAGGGCCAATCTGTCTGTGGAAACAGCTAACTGGTTCTTTTTTAGAGACGGTCAGAGCTTTTGTTGACAAGGGAGGTGTTGTCAGTGTGGTTCTTAAACCTTCCCAAAGCTTTCAACGCAGTCAGCTATCAGGTCCTAATTGCCAAATTGTCTGCTTTTAACCCCTCCCTGATGGCAGTAAAATGGTTTGGGAATAGTTTGAATAAGTGTTTCTGAGAAAAAAACAACTTTCACCAGCTCTTAATTTGTGCAGGGCAATTTAAGGGGTACTACAAGGATCAATACTTGTCCCACTTGTGTTTATTTTTATATATTAATTATCTACCTTTGGTTTGCCCTTACATCAAAACACAAATTTATGTGGACAACACCATAGTATATGTGCATACCAAGACAATACATCCGGCTCGGTGTTTTCCCTAGGTTTATAGTCTTGAGGGGATGGTGTTGGCAACTAGCAGCTTGTCATTTAAGCAATTACCTACTCTCTACAAGAAAAACCCACAAAGTGCTGGACCAGAAGTTTAACAGTTCACATCACTCTATTATATTGTATAACTGTCAATTGCTGAGTGGGGAAGATGTTATCAAATACAAAAACATCTGCCTGTGATTCACTGTCCAACTCCTTCACAGATATAAACAGATACTCCACCTTAAAATATATCTTGCTGACAACTAAAAGTGAACGCACTAATCCCCATCAGATGGGATATCTGTCCATTTCATTTTAGAGTGCCTACTGCCAACTGGCCAGGGGACTACAGCTGGAAATTAGCTGAAGAGGCTAAAGGTGCCTCTTTTACTGTACAGTGAATTAAAGGGGACTGCCCACAAAACAATAAACTAAACTCAACAACAAGAGTTGTAGAGTAAATGATACATTCAACACCTTTTCCGCCTCTCTAAACATTGTTCTCCACCCTTTCCGTACCTTCAGGTTCTTGCAGCTCTTCATCAAGTACTTGACGTCATAGATCGCAGGAAAGAACAAGTTTAGGATCTGGAAGAAATCGTGTTCCTCCTCAGGGAGCCGAGCATCTGTCAGGAGCTTCACCAGATAGCCAAAGTCGTACCCACTGAGAAAAAGAGAAGAGAAGAAATAAGAAACATGATACTCTGAGTTGGGATTTTCCTCTGAAAAACTGAACCAGAATCGCTGACGTACCTGTGGAAGGAGAGCCATTTGACGTTTTCACACAGCACCAACCCAGACGTCATGAGGAGTTCAGCAAAGTACAGCGTGTCGATCCCTTCTTCTTCATGTTTTTTAAACTGTAGGCCCGAGTTTTGGAGAAGGTCTATGGAGTCCTGTGAGTACATGTCTTCTCTAATAAGACAATTAAAAAAAACTTTTGTTAGAACGTAAACTTTAAGAAATCACAAAAAGACTAAATGTAGATGCAGCAGCACACTCACGTGAGGTTGAATTTGAAGTTAAACTGCCACGTTGTCGTGCCGTGAGGGTAGTCGCCTTCTTCATTCATAAACGTCAGGCCGAGCTGGATGATCTTTAAGAGGTCGACGTTACATCGAAGTAGCTGGTACTGATAGTCCACGGTGCTGCGGAATTCACCGATTGGCCGGACAACGACTCCGGGGAATTCTGTGTCCTGATAGAAAAAACACATTTCACTATCTCAGCACTTTTATAATGTTTCCTGAAAAGATCTGTCTTTACACTCAGTTACATCCCTCTTGCAGTGTTCATACTTCACCGATGTTAAGTTCATGTAAGACATTTTCAGTAGCTCAAACTCTGTGTCAAATCCACATCAAAATGTCTAAACTCTCACCATGGCAATGTAGTTGTAGCTTTGAATAATCTGTCGGATTTTCCTCATTTCCTCCTCCACATTGCTCGCCCAGACCTCACAGATTATCTGACTGGAATCTGTAAGTGCGGCTGGCATGTTGGCAGGTTAGGGAGAGAGCTCGAACCCCAGCAATCCTGCAGTGCTCCTGAGGGGGTGAAAGAGAGGCAGAACTATGAAGATGGACAACTCTAGGACAGAATGGAGAGGAGTTAGAGTGTGCTTGAATCTTCTTGCAACACTGATAATGTGAAACTATCAGATTAATAAAAATCTCTTCTGATTAGGGACACACAAATTTATCCTGAGTACCGCTCCCTTCCAGCATAAGCCACAGTGAAGAGATATTCGCCTATCAGCAGTTAGTTGTTTCAAACATATGTCGCGTTGCAAAAACTTAATGATGGCAATCTAAGATCTTGGAGACAACCCTTTGTGTGCTGTTATTTCATTTTGTTTATGTTTAGGTTGTTGTTTTTATTTTACTGTATTTGGATCTTACTGGGTTTGTGAAAAGTCAAACCAAGTGGGCTTTAAAAGTATGTGTTTCTTTTTCAAGTGAGTCAGCTTTAGGTAAAGGAAAGTACACCAACCAAGATACCTAATATCATTTTCATAATAATTAACCTAACTCAGTAATTTTTTCTAGTCTTGTGTTGTGTTGTTGTACAGCCTCAGGGGTGGTGTATATTAATCTGGTAGATCGACGGATAGCCCCTGTCTCCAGCTTGTGTCTGTGAGGTCTCTCCGACCCTGTATTAACTTTCACCTGGTCTCCGAGCTCCATGCTCTGATTCAACACACACACTTTGTTAGCACATCTCACTGAAATCTGACATCAGCTGTGGGTTGAGGGAGCTGTGTCAATCATGATTGTTGGCCAGTTACTTGCGGGTGTTGAGTTACGCTCAACCTCTGTATAGGTGTAACAATGACTGTTGTAATATTGTATTGCTCCCAGATATCGGGGCTAATTCTTTCAGGACCAGCGCTGAAAAATGTAAATGAAATGACTCTTTATGTGATTCTTGGAAGTTGTTTGACTAAGGAACACCAGCTTCACCAAAAGATGATGCAGTACTGCTGAATGGCTTCACAAATAAGGGATAAAAAAGTGACAACTCTCAAGAGAGAAATACGCAACATCCAAGTACTGGAACTATCTCTCAGCTTGATTGTTGACCAGAGTTTCTCTGCTGATGCATCTTCAACTTTGATGACCACAGACAAAGAGTAACACAATGTGTTAAGATTATACAGATTCAACAAAAACAGACACATCAAACCACTGAGAAGCAACTACCTATGTTTAAACTTACATTACACCTACTAAAAATGCAGATGACAAAAGATGCCAATATTCAGAGACAGCACAAGTTTTAACTGACTTACCTAATCTGTATTTAAGCTTTAACTTAAGAGCTGCTGAACCTGCCTTAGCAATAACCAATTCGTTTTCTAAACATTAGCAAATAGAGTTTTGTAGATTCTTCTTCAGTTTTACAACTCTATAACAAACTATAATGATTAAAACCCAATCGTTTAGAAAGAGTATCAAGTCAAAGTTGTTCTTAGTATACGCGTTATAGCAGGTGCTACCCCAATTTATTCGAGCCGCATGCAATTGTGGTGCTTCTACTGAGATAGTTTATAAAGGACTGATCACTTCACTGAAATCACACAGTACAAACTTACAAATATGACTCCTTACAGAGAAACCGAACTTAGTTTCCAGTAAATGTGCTGCCATTGTGTTACCATGACATCAACATGGGTCAATATCGAGCAGCTAACTGGTTTTGTTTATAACCCGGCTAATCATTGTCAAACCTGTCAATTAGAATAGCATTACACGACAGACAAAGAATGACTTTGAAATACGGTTTTAGCAACGAAACATCCGCAGAGGCAAAAATAAGCGTAAAGTTTCAATTTATTAGTAAAAGTCTGAACCGACGCAGCAGCGATGGAGGAGCTGGATGCAGCTAACGGCTAAGCTAATCCTCGCATTACCGATGAACCTAAAATCACGGACTCAAACAATAATTAAACAATATGACCTTTTCAGTTATACTTATATAAAAGATGCCAAAACTGCAGATAAGACTGATTCCAAGTGTGTTTTTAGGTCATAAGTCACAAAGTTTACCTCAAATTTCCTCGACGTAGCCTGCGGAGCTAACCGATAGCGCCTCTTCTCTTCTTCTACGTTTTCTCCTTTGCCTGCTCTTCTTCTCCTGGTATATATTTGGGACTCATGGTCATATGGTGAACAGAGTGACACCTGGTGGGTTGGAATAACAACGAAGCGAAGGAACCGATTTAAGCGATTTTCCACTCAATCAGGATTTAGGACACCTGAATTATTAAAAAAGATATATACATCTAATTTAAATAATATTAGAAAAATTGATGGCACAGATTATTAATATGATTACAGCAAAAGAATAACTTAAACACTTAACTCGAATATAAAATATGTTGTAGATTTATTGCAATTTCCTAAAAGCTTTTTATCATCTTTTTTATCATCTTTTTATCATCAATTTCCCACTTCTTTCTGATACAAAAAGTTTACTTACTGGTTTCCAAAACAGGGCTTTGACTATACAATAAATTTTGCAGATTCAACACAATGCATCTATAAAAGAGCTGAAAGGACGCACAGATGTTTCTAAGTTGGTGTCCTTTTTTAGAGATTAAATCATTTTTAAATTATTTATTAGTTCAATCTTCAAACCTGTAATTCTCTGCAGGATTGTTCTTAAAAATACTCTAACAACTTAAACCTCGAGTATTTGGAGGTGGTGATAGTCAAGTTGACTTCTTGTATTTAAACATCTATCTATCTATCTATCTATCTATCTATCTATCTATCTATCTATCTATCTATCTATCTATCTATCTATCTATCTATCTATCTATCTATCTATCTATCTATCTATCTATCTAACACTGACTTTTGAATTGTTTAAAAATATTTTTTGTCTAGGAAAGTGAAGCTGTCCACTTAGAGCTATGGTACTAAGCAGCCTATTTAGATTTTTTCCATGAATGGGTTAGTTCTGCATCAGGTTTTCCATGAAACATAATATTTAATGTTTATTTAATGTAATATATGCAATGAAACAATAAACCTATATCGCCTCAGGACTGATGTTATATTTCCTGTCTGAATTCAACAGCACTAAACTCTGTTGAACTCTGAGTATATGTACAGGTTAGTGGTAAGGATTGTCTTCTTATATCTTTCTTTCCTTTACTTTATTTCCTCATAGTTATCAACACATTGTCTGTCGAAAATCATTTTTATTTCAAACCATGTGGAATATCTGATACACAGTTCAGTATATTGCTTAAGAATATGACACAGCACAGGTGTGTTCAGTTTTATATCACATAACTTTTTCAGTTTAAGGGTAAGCACACAGTGAGTGCATTCATATCAAAACCTTTATGTATACACTGAAATAATGTTGGAAAATGTCAAAATTATAACTTAATGACATAAAATGGAAGAAATGCTTAAATGAACAATTACAGCTCGTTTATTTTCTTTTGCTGGGTACTTGAGTTTACAAGAGTTCAAAAAAGTAGGAATATCTCTAAATACATTTAATTCAGGAAGATATTGGTAAGTCCTATTTTTCTAACAATTAGGATTGAACTAATCCCACTTAAGATGTTGACTATTAAAACTGTCTTGCTACCTTTTCAAACCATTATGTAAAATACTCAATTCAGTTCTTAAATTTTGTTTTTTTATTCAAGTCCCATATATGAAATTAAAATACGCTCTCTGACTGATGTTAAATGCAAGTCTTCAGCCTTCAAAGTGAACTGCATCATATGTTTAAACCTATGACACTTTTTCTTTGTTTATTTTACGTGTTAAGTGACAAAAAAGTAACAAAACCCTTTTTTAAGTCGTGAATACCAGAATGATTGTTTTCGTAGCAGAAAAAGACGCAGAGAAGTTTTAAAGAGGTAACAAAAAAGTCTCTGATCATGGTTGAACAAGTTTAACAGCTAAAATGTAGCTTTACAACAACCAAGGTCACAGGTTTAAGTACCATACTGTCTGTGGGATAGTGGTCAGAACCCAAGAGACGATAGAAAGTCTTTAGCTGCACAACCAGCCATGTTATCCACAAGATTGACTTAGAAAGACATGCATAGAAAACAAGTCCCTGATACATGATTAATATACAGTTTCTTTCACACAATAAGATGGAAATCATCTTCTGGTTTGTTATATGTGTTTATAAGTTCTTTTCATTTCCTGCTGTCAGAAGAATGTAGTGTTGAAATAAAAGGATAAAGAAAAGTTTGTCCCTGTTTATTATAAATGCTTTTGTTTCCTGTGAACCCAAACTGTCTCTGAACGATCCATCAATGTTTCTTTCAACTGTGTTTACACTGAAACCAGCAATACATAAAGAGTTAACACTGTTTGAAGAAAACACTTCAAGGCCTGAGCTAAAAAAAACAGACCAATAAGGAGTTTTTTTTTTTTTTTAGGAAAAGTATGAGATCTGTGTCCATCCTCTGCTGCAACCAAGTCCCAGCGGTGTGGCAGTGGAGGAGAGCCAAGAGGAAATCATCTGGTCACTGCTCTGAGGAATCAGATTTCCTCTGGATATGAGCAATCTCCAGGATGGGCATCAGCAGCTGAAAGGCATCCTGGATGTAAGACGCGCTGTTGGACGCCTGCAGGGTTATAAAATGAGCAAACATGAGATTAAATCTTCATATTTGAGTTGGTAACTCTATGACACTGACAGATTATACTGAAGATATAACCATTTTCTGCCCCTAAAACAAGCAAGTTCTGTGTGACATAATTTTATTTATTTTTTTTTTCAAGCACATAAATGTTAAGAGCAAGACTTGACCTTCAGTGAGCCTCACATTAACAAGAGGAGAAATGAATTAAGGCTACAATATATTGGAAAAAAAATAACATAGCAATAGTTTTGTTTCTTGTGATATAAATTACCATATTTTCTAATGTTTTCTGCTTCACTCTGTTCAGCTGAATTCTCCTCTCCTTGAAATGATGATGACAGACTCTGCCTCTGTGATGGCTATTTATGTCAGCAGGTCAGGTCAGACTTTTCAATAATATGCTCCTGCACAGAGGTTCCATCATTTAAGTTTCCCTCCTCAACAAAATAAAAACAGACGTGCATTGGCTCTCAGGGTGTGTCCTCCTCCAGCGTTTTTTTGTAGGCTTGAATAATATTTTGCCAGAGATGTAAATCAATGACAAGTAATGTTTAGAGACATTTGTGTGGAGGTGGTCTGCCTTGGAAAGAGAAAAAAGGTGATTTCTGCAGGAAGCAAAGCAAATTTTAGGCAACAGATTAGTTCGACATGAAACTACGAATGTTTCAAGTTTTATGGCAGCTCGTGAAATCATAAGGTGCTCACACTGCACGTCGTTCAGCCAGACAGTGTTAACATCAGGTGAGATGACAGAGTGCCACGGACGTGCTCTAACTGTGCAGGTTGTTGCATGTAATGTGGTGAAATATATAAATTAGGGTTGTTGCTTTAACCTCTCATCCAAAGAGCACACCGCTCGCACCCACAGTAGTTTACAAGCATGGTTTTGATTGACAAGCTCCACCAGACCCTGCCCCCCCTGCTGAAACACACAGTCTATTTCAATAGACGCAGGAAGCGGCTGCAATTGAATTTTCATCGATAGACTTCAAAGGCAGCAAACACGGACATTTTAATACTGGCCAGTTGAAAAAAGCGTGGATTTACAAATCTTCTCTTCTTTGTGTATTCATTTGATTAATCATGCAACACAATTTTGTAATGTCCTAGAATTCAAATTCTTTATTTGGGGACCTCAAGCAGATACAGGATTAAAACGTAATTAATTAGATAAATCAATTCATTACAAATCCTGTAATTAATTGGATTATTTTTTTAATCACCTGACAGCACTAATATAAATGGATGCTCATTTAGATCTATCAGTAATATGATTGAGTGTAAACAAGCTACATTAACTCAAATGAAATGCTCAAATACATTTTTTGAATGCAGATGATTTTTTTTTTGGTCTTCTTAATATCACATAACTTCAGGATATGAAAATTGCAGTGACTATACTGAGACATCATATTGTGCATAAAGTAATTTTGACTCTGAAACAAAAGTCTTTATGTTTGGAAAAATAATCAAATGTGTGTCTGTAAAAAGTGTTGTACCTCAAGAAAGACTCCTGTAATCAGCGGGTTGAGCACTTCTCCCTTCTCGTTTGACTGAAAGAAAGAAGATTTTTTATGCACACCCACTCATAGGGACAAAAACTGTAGCAGTAATAGAGACAAAAAGAAAGCAAAAAAAGACATTTCAAAAGCTTTTCAGCAACAAGTCTGACATTTGACAGATCTGAAAAAACCTGAGTTGAACCAGGGGGGTGATGAGTTATACAAACATGACATACATGAAATAACAACATGAACAAATTCCTTCAAGTTCCAACAATGCAACTTCACAATGTCATAAATTAAAGTGACATGACTTATAAATAATGTGTGTTCAGGTCTGTTTAGTTAGGTGGATCTCTTTCATTCTCTCTGCTAAGGATCATCACACTTACTCCTGTCGTTGCTAAACAGGATGTGAACTTCTTGGAGAGCAGAGATATTTCTTTACACAGGATGACAGTCAACCTGCAGACACACAAGGAGGGAAGGAGGAGAAAAACACACAGCCTTAAATGAAGTACAGTTGAAAGACAGGATTTATAGAGTAGTTGCCACGTGTTGCTGCCTTACTGTGAGAGGACGCTGGCCTCTGCGCTGCCTTTGGAGAAGAGAATTATCTGAGCCACTTTGTGGAAGAGTTCGATGGAGCGAGCTGTGAGTTCGGCCAGACTCCTGATGGCTGCAGCGTGAACCTCCTGACAGTCAACACACAAAGAAAGCTTTAAAAATGCAAACTTAAATAAATGAACCAGAATTATCCAACTAAAAATAAAACAGATATGAAAGTGTGAATATTTCTCAGGCTGCAGAGACAGAAGAACAGAAATTCATGCGAAGCAGCAGAATACCTCAACAGAGAGAGCTTTCTTTGAGTCCTCTTCACCCTCCTCCTCCTCCTCCACTGGTTTTGACATGGCATTTAACTGGCTGCAGATGCTCTTACAGGCCTGTTAGAGGACAGAGACACAACTGTTAACACAACATGACCATGAACGAAAAAGAGGTTGTTTCAGAGTTGTGTTTTAAAGTGTTAAAGTGGTACCTTGTTGAGTTTGTCAGCTGTAGCGTTCACACTTAGACCCTCCAAGGCCTCCGTTAACTCCTTCTCGAACTCTGAGCCATCTTCATCTAGAATTCAAAACATCCAGTTAATCATTTCAGACGTGGCATTGTTTTTTTCTCCAGAGTTGTTTCTGTAACCCTTTACCTTTCTGCTCGTCCACCTCCTCATCGTCAAACTCCACCAGAGAGAAGGAGTCCTTAATGAGGTCCAGTTCGTCTCTCAGCTGAGCCCGCTCGTCTCCTGACAGAGTGGTCAGCACAGACTTCACCTGCAGCACGCATCACAGAAAACATCAACTTTAACAGATCAGAGAACACTCTGAGAGATCTCACTGTGTCTAGTCAGCACAGTTGTCTCACCTTAGACTCGCTGTCTCGAGACAGGATCTCCAGAGCCTCCAGGTGGGACAGACCCTGATACTCATCGAACAGCATCCCGTAGTGAGCGACCACCTTCTTCTCAGAGTCTGAGCTGTCTGTCTCTGCTGTCTGCAGCTCCTCGCGCTCTTTCGCCTCCCTTAACACCTGAGACATGGAGTGAGACAGAGTGAGATTACAAACCAGAATCTGTCAGACACCCAAGAGTTGGTCTGGTTTTAGGCTTCTAGGGACAAAAACACACCTCTTCATCACATCCTGTTATTTACTTGTCCTAACTTTAGCTCATACTGACTGATAAGACCATGACACATATTTTGTTAACATGAAGGAAATCTATTGTGAGGATCTTTACTGTTCACTTAAGATCAATTGTGTTTAGTTTAATTCTAAACCTTAAGCAGTTTTACTATATTTTCACCGAAAAAAGATGTTAAGGTCATTTCAAAGATCTGGCTAAAATACGTAGCTTATAAAGATTTAGCGATGCTAAAGATAATGTAGACGACTAATATTTTCATTCCCTCATTAAATATGTAAAGAGCGCTCATCATTTACAGCATAGCACAGAGACAGCCCTTCTTCAAGTGTTTAATGACCTGCTGATTGCTCTGTTTTAGGTCTATGAGTTTGAAGTGCTGCCTTTGATACTTTTGATCATTTTATTTTACTGGAATGACTAAAACACTGAGTTAGCTTGTCTAGTTCAGTTTTAAATTGGTTTTATTTTTATTTACATAATAGGTCTTTCAGCCTGGCAATTGACAGCTCATAGTCATCGCATGCAAAGTTGACCTGTGGGGTTCCCTAAGGGTCGGTCCTTGGAGCACTCCACTTCTCTCTTTAGATGTAACCACTGGGACGCATCACCCCTAGCTATAATGTGAGTTTCCACTTTTATGCCCATGATACCCAACTGTACGTATCTTTAATTTTTTTTTTTTTTTTTTTTTTTTTACAAAGCCGATCCAGGTCAGCTCACCTGAGACAGAGTGGCATTCCTGTTCATAAGTCCCTTTGTCTTTTTGAACCCAGGGTCACCTTCTGCAATCACGTCCATTGTTTTCTTCCCAATAAACTCCAGAGCGTCCAGGCCGCCTGTTATCACAGTTTTCCCCTTAGAGAAAGAGCAGAGAGAGTCACACTCACCAAATAATACTCATAATAAGAGAACAACAAATGTGCAAAAAATGCATAAGGTGACCTCATGAAGTCATCTGTTGAGTTATTCTCTAAAGAGAAAAGTATCGAAGTGGTCTTTGGTTGGAATAAAAAAAAGATGTGAAGCATCTGTATCAATTCTCTGATCACTACTTGGTGCTTCATACATCTATGCAGACAGGAATCTGCTTGTAGGTGTAACTGATGACTGAAAGAAGATAATAAATAAACATTCTTATCTCTAATTGCCTGAAAAACAACTCTTCTGTCCCATAATATGTCTTCCTACCGTGTTCTGGACAACGCTAGTCAGCGAGGACAGCATCCCCATAGCACTCTCCATCGCTGCTGATCCCTCTTCAGCAGCTTTGTCTGTCTCTGCGCTGGCTCCACCTGTAGGGAGACACAAACATAAAACACACTGTAACAAAAAGTGATTACTACCCGGAGGAAAAGCCTGGTTTTGAATTAATTAACTAAGACAGTGCCCTGCCTCACCCTGCTGTTTCTGCTCTTCTTCAACTTGTGCTGAGAGCTCAGTTGGACTCGGGATTCCAAGCGATGTCTCTGCTTTCTCTATCACCTGTGTGAGCCCCTGTCCTGCAGGAAGGTAAAAGACAACTTTTAGAAATGGAAAACAAGACATCGGATTAATTTATAAACTAAATATAAGCACTTATATTGTTGCGTTGTGTTTGTTTCAACTAATTCGGGACTGTTTAAAGGATTAATTTTCTTAAATGAAATAAGCAGACAGCTGGATATAGAATTATTAATTCAGAACACTTCCAATGAACCCTACACTCACCCACAGTGGCCACAGTAGCTGTTGCTGTGGTTAAGATGGATTTGCCCCAGCTGCCCCAATATCCCCAACCACCCTGTGCGACAGTGGACTCAGTGGGGGTCTAAGAAAAAAAAGAAAGACAGATGAACAAGAAGAAAAAGATAGAAAAGAGAAATAGAAAGACAAATTCAATGACTGCTGTTCACAAAGAGGTGTGATCATAGGTGTGTCCTCGGGTTGATAATGGATGGTTATGAAATACAGGCTGAGGCCAGGGGGTCAGCAAATGACTAGAAAAACAGACTGAGACTTCATGGAACTGTTTCCTCAGGTATTATATATTCATGAGCCTCAAAAGACCCAGAAGATGATAAAGAATTGGAAAAAAATGGTTTAGTACCAGATTTACATTCCAGAATCAATAACATAGACCTCATAATCACTACCTTTGCAGACTGCTCCTCTACTTTTGGCATCTCTTTAACCTCCACTTTAGGTTTAGGTTCTGGTCTCTTCCTGGTTCTCCTCGTTGGGGCGACATCTGTTAAAGTATCAGGAGGCGTTGGTGGGGAACTGTCAGGTGTTTCTGCAGGAGAGGCATCTTGACTCTCTGAAGCCACCTCTGGACTTTCTGCTGCTGTAGCTTCACTGTCAGACATCTTTGCATCCTAGTGCATGCCTTCAAAGAGAATGAAGAACAACACATCACCAAGAATCCAGTCAAACTACGACAGTGTGCGGAGTTTATTTTAACAGCTTCAGTGCTTGTTTTATGAATGTTAAATTCTTTTGATTAAAGTTTCTTGTTAAGAAGAGCAGCCTTCTGAGTAAATTTGTATTATCATGTAGGTGCAAGCTCACTGACTAACCTGGAAGTGGTGGTTTAGTTTTGTCAAAATATACTTAAGTGGCTGCATCAGAAGTCTTATAACAGTCACGCTCTTCTACTGACCTATGACACTTTTCTGAGAATCATACTTAAATTTTAGAGTAAAATATTCACATTTTCTTCCTCTAGTCCTCCCGGAGGTAGTCAGGGAATATAAGTCGACTCCGCAGCTGCTGGTTATCTCCTGTATGTACAGAATAGGCTGGAAGTTGTGATAGTTTCAAGTTCAGTCTGGGTTTTGAGTACCCTGAACACAGCAGTGACTCATGAAGGGTTCAACCCAACAAAGATCGCCTATGTTTATATTAAAAGCACATGACACGGACTACAAACAGTACGCACTGAACATGTAACCTCAAGTCAGTTTTATATCAAAATTACACTTATAAACAATGACCAGTGAGTCATGTTTTATTATTAGATGAGATTTAATAACTCACTGTCACTTTTTTCGTCATTTCCAATGCTCTGCATGTGCATTATTGAACACATATGCCTTTTTGACCAGAAGAGTGGTATTTATTTGACTAATAGTTAAGTTATACCAAATAATAGACAAAAAAGGAAAAATAATGTCAGAGATCTCTCTGAAAACTCACCTTTCTCCTTTCAAAGTCTGGATGCTAACCTAGCATTAAACGTCCTCTGTCCTTCCGATAGTTTCCTCACCAAATCAGCCTCACCGGGCCCTTCTCTTCGTTTCTCAGACTCCTTTTCTGTTTTCAAACATTAAAAAAACTTCTCATTCAGCACTAAATCTCCCAGAGGTTGACGTTTTCTCCCTCTTTTTGTTCACACGGATTAGCCACGTCACAGTTGTTGTCACTGACTGAGAACAACAGGCGCCGTCAACGAACAACACATAAACCGGTGATGAACTTTCAAAATAAAACCCACCTATTGCACGCTTCAAGAAAGATGCTTTTGAATAGTGTCTTTAAATGAAAAAAAAGTTCTAAAGATGTCAAAGAACTGTATTTAAATAAAAGAAACTCTACCTCTTATGAGATGTTTGCCATCTTTAAATTGTTAGTTTAGTTAGTGATTTTATTTTGAAGGTAAGCTACAAAAAATATAGTCAGTTTTCGTCATCTCTTTAGCTACCTTGGCAGATGTTGCAGTACTTCCGGGCACAATCAAAATAAAACAACTGAAACTTCCAATTTCATTATTATATTTTTCATTTAATAAATATAGATAAACTACGGTCTTTTTTAATTTAAACGACTGATGTACGATATAACTTTGTAAAAAAATTAAATGAAATTATTTTTTTTTTTTTTTTCTTTTTTTTTTTTGATAAGGTACAATTTTACACCTCAAACCAGCTTGTAGCAGACATAAACCCACACTCTTAATTAATTTACAGTTATTTTCGTGGCATTATGACTTATATTTCTGGTAGTCCTACGAAAAGACAGTTTACATTAGATGAATTTCCACTGTTTTGGGATTAGTCTACTGCCTTTTTTTTTTTTTTTTTTTGAAGACAACAAGATCAGTGCTTGCAAGGCATATTCATAAAAATAATCTTAGATTCTAATGACCAGAAAAAAAGTTATAGTTCAAAGGTTTTATGATATAAATAAGCGATTTTGCAACACTAGCATTATACAATCTTTTTTATAAGCTTGACAATTACCCAATAAAAGACTGTAACCACGTGTGAAGACAGCTACCTGAAGCAAATTGCTAACAAGCCCCGCCCACTCACTAACACCTTAAGCAGGAAGTGAGCAGACGACGGATTTGGTGTTTGGGTCGCGGACTGTTGCACGGCAAATCAACATTTATGGACTTAATCAGTTGTAACGGAACATTTCCGAATATTTATCTACTTTCTGAGCTGCAGGTGAGAATCGGTGATCAGGTGTTTATTCGGTCTTCCTTTGTTTTGTGATGGTTTATAAACAGACTAAGCCTGCTCTTCAGTCATGATACTGATAACAAAAGTGCAAATTCACAGTTAATAAGATTATAAATGTACATTGTAATTCTGTGAATCCAAGGAAGAGTGAAGCCTGTACACACATTCTACAATAAGGTGGAAACTAGGACAATCCACCTGTCAGCTCCCTTTCAGGTATGGTCCCTAATTTATTCTCCTCCTTTGTCTTTTCTTTTCCCTTTTCCTTTTTTGTTAAGATAACCTATATACAACGACAAATGCTTGTTAAATATTTGAAAATCTATTGATTCAAAGCTGAAAACAAGCATTGGGGCAAGATAAAACAAAATGTGTTTTTGAGTTATATTGTAAAAGATTTTTCGTCTGTGGTACATAAAAGTAAAGCTTAAAGTTGTGACTTTTAACTGTGGCGCAAACAGCTTTATTTCAGAGAAATTCCTCCTTTTCATTGTAAAATAATTCAGAAACAAGAGAAAATTCTATAGATTATGGTTATAGATTTGGGGATACAAAAACTTGTTTACAGTTAAGCGCTTTGCATGAGCTACAGCCGTTTACTGTTCCTGTTTTGCAGGTTTATCCCGTCTAAATGTGAGCTGAAGCTGTGACTCTTCTCAGCATGAAACACCACCCGTCACACCTGCTTCTCACAGTCCTGCTGTTTGGCTGCTGTACAGCCCACAGGGCTCAGAATGAGACTGAGATGGAGATGACGAAGCTGGCCACCACCCCCTTAGGCAGGAATATGGTGGCAAAGGAGGGAACCAGTGTGGTGATTGAGTGTAATATGACAGGAGTCCACTATGGCATCAGATGGTACAACCCCAGAGGATCTCTGCTGGAAGAGGAATCAGGTGGGTGGAGGAGAACTCAACTTTATTTGTTTAAAAGCATCAAAACAAATAAATCAGTGAATAGAAAAATGTTTTGTGTATTCTGCCTGTAGGTGGGAAGTGGCAGATCCAGGAGGATGGCGCTCTGAACATCACTTTTGTCTCCTTCAAAGACAGAGGCCGCTACACTTGTGTTGCCAACAGCAGCGTAGGAGGAAGCAGGAACTACACGGTCACTCTGCGAGTGGCTCACAATGAAAGCAGCCTGGGCCTCTACTACGTCTGCGTCTGCCTAGTAGCCTTCACCATCACCATGATCCTGAACGTGGCGCGGCTCTGCATGGTCAGCAGCCACCTGAAGAAGACTGAGAGAGCCATCAATGAGTTTTTCCGCACAGAGGGTGCAGAGAAGCTGCAGAAGGCGTTCGAGGTGGCCAAGCGGATCCCCATCATCACCTCAGCCAAGACGGTGGAGCTCGCCAAGGTCACGCAGTTCAAGACCATGGAGTTTGCCCGGCACATGGAAGAGTTCGCACGGAGCATTCCTTTGCCGCCGCTCATATTGAACTGCCGTACGTTTACCGAGGAGGGTATGGAGACGGAGAACCAGAGGGCTCAATCAGGCGAGCCGGTGAGGAACAGGCAAGCTATCGGGCCACCACCCTCTGGGAGAAGAGGAGATGAGGAAGAGGAGGGCGAAGAGGTGTGTCAGTCACTGCTTTTAAACGAAGGAAAGGAGAACTTTGAAGGTTGTGTGGATGTTAAAGTGTCAGTCCACACTATTTCTGAGAAGGTCCAAAATGAGAATTAAGAGGCACAGATTATCCTGGAGGAAATGATTTCTGATTTCATTCCTTGTTGACCATGAATGGGCAAACTCGTGCAAAAAAAAATCCATATTTTTAAGACATTTATGAGAATTAACCCACTTCACTTGAATAAGTAGCATTTGGGATTATATAAAAATGCAAAGATAACGGAAAGCATGTTTTTGCAAATATTTGTGCATTCAAAAGCAGAAAAAAGCATCAACTTAAGTTTGCTTTCTTTGTTAAAATGAATTAAGCAATTGATATCTGAGTGACATCACACTACAAGTGTACTCACCTAACCAAGCTAGCGCCAGCTGGAGACTTATCAATTCCTTAAAAACTCATCCCTCTCCCAGAAATACTTAGAAACTAATAAAAATTGAGGGCAGTAATTTTGATGCTGCAAACACAGAATCAACTGATGATTCTTGTCATTTGTGACTGTTTACATCCAGGTTGTACAGCTGCAGTTATTCCCCAGAGCTGCAGACAAACATATGACCGATAAACTGTTGACTACATGCGAACATTTTAAGTTACACCCAGTCAGTCATGCTCCTGCAAATGCCAACAAGAGATCAAGATGCTGTCAGTAGATACCTCTAACTGTCTGACATACCCTCGTTTTGCTTTATCAGCTGCTCCATGTCATTTCTGTCAGTGATCGCCGTGGGAGGCTTTGATGAAATGTCATAAACCATATTACTGCAGAGCTTTAGCTTAAACCTTCATGTCTCTTTATTTTTGTCTTTGTAGGGATATTTTATCACATATCACTGTTTGCTGTCAAATGCAAACATGCCTGCTATGATAGAATACATCTGAAACCATGCTCATAAATATGCAGAAACAGTCTATCAGGTTTTTGCTTGTGATGTGATGCCTTATTTGTGCATTTACTGCAACATTTGTAAGTTTTAAAGACATGCTGATGGATTCATAATGCCTTATTTACTGCAGCTTGCTTTGTGAATATGTTTACATGTGTGTGTGTCCATATTCTGTGTGATGTATAATAATTTAAGTTTCTCTTTGAGGTCAATAAGCAGAAAAAAATGTGTGATTGTCTGTTATATTCCCACAGAAACTGGAGTGGAAAATGTACGACGTGTTGCCGTTGAATCTTTTTTAAGCACTTCAAGGTTTAGAGATAAATAACCCCAAAAACTTAGTTTCTAGCTCTTAATTGTGCCTATAAATGTCAGAACTGTGAGTCAACGGTAGCATAAACAAAGTTTATTTGAGTATCAGGATACAACTGTACGCTGTACCTGTAAGTTATATCATGCTTGAAATGTTGTTATGAGTCATTCTCTTATGTTCAAATGTGTTTGCATATTTAAAATCTGCTCACATTGAGGCAGATCTCAGGAAGAGAAGTAAGATCTACTGTGGAAAAAATAGACCTGAAATAAACACGGCTAAAAACAGTTGTTGGGTTGATTTTTCTGTGGAACCTCTGGGTGGAGCTGTTGGTTTAAACATCTGTCCTGAATATCAGGATCACTAGGTGAAAAAAAAACACACCTAAAGGTAAGTTAGTATTTTCAAGTCTGAAGAGAAACAATGGACTGACAGCAAGGAGCCACTTCATCTCACGGTGAAGTGTCTCTGAAATCTCCTGTGTTGCAGATGTCTGTAGTGTTGAATACACATAAAGAGCGCCATTATGTGGGAGTAAAAACAGGAACTGCACCTCAGAACATAAAAGAGTGCTTTTATTGCTATCATAAGCAGATTTTACAACTAAATTATAAGTGTAGCTCCATTATCAATCAATAATTCTTAATGCCCACCAAAGTGGAAAATTTACTTTGGCTCATCAAACACAGGAGACGAACAGCACTAAAATATAAACATTGTCATACATATAAAACATGTGACATATGTTGTATATGTCATGTGTTTTATATGTATTTCTGCATTTTGATTACCTTAGTTAACCTGGATCCTCAATAGTGTTACACAAAGAAAAGAAAATGTATAAAATGCACACAATCAATGACACAACATGGGCACTTTTGTTTAGTGCAATGAGCTTCACTGTTTTCATGTCCTCAGTTGTTTAAATATTGATTCATGATACATAGCAGTGAATATATTCTTTGAGGTCTTTTTTTTTTACTAGTACTGAGGTAAATGTAGAGATGGGTATGGATAACTGGTTCCTGTTAAGAACAAAAATGGTTCAACCCATCTTTTCTTGATTTGATGGTCGATTCTTAACAAACACTGGAGTGACCAGACCTTGTGTTGACTATTCGCCCCAGCTATCTTAGCTTAGCAGATAGATTACAGTTTTCCAAGAAAGACCTTATTCAGGATTTTCTGCTTGAAGTTTTACTGAAGAACTGAACATACAAAAAATATACCCTACTCTCTCACACCAGAAAAGAAATTTAACATCAAATTCATCACAGAAACATATCACAAATTCTCTTTACAAACAATACTGAAAACTTCAAATGTCAAATTACCAACAGGCAAATGTTTTCCAACCAAAAGAGAAAAGTCAAGTGCAGGATTATGGCTATGGCACATTGCAATAACCATTTCAAGGCACTCAGTGACCTACTTCAGTTAATAACATACAACAAAATAGTAAATCAACATCAGGTGACAGACTGTTTGTACTTGTTATAAATTGATTATGTCCAAAGATACCCATATCCATTGAACAATTTCATATTTATTCAATTGTAAACTCAATAAAATGCAGTTTTTGTTTTTGTTTTTCTTTTATTTCCTTTATTTATTTATTTATTTGTTTTATCCAACACATCTTGACATCACTTCCTTTTGACAATGGCGGGCCTCTCAGAGTGCAGCCTCTAAAAGGGTATGCTGAGCGCAGCTGGACCCCTGTGAATTTCTGTCTTCAAGCGGTTATTATTATCTATTTATTTTGTTGGTCATATTTCATTCAGAAGAAACTTTATTAGAAGATAACGATAATTCATGACACAAGTTTCAGAATTTGAGAAATGTAAACTATCCATGGCGATCAGACCCTGTTATGATATTTGTGAACTCCAAGAAAAGATGCTTCATCCTGAGAAGTTATGAATTCTGCGCATGGAAAGGATGAATGAAGAAACTGGGGCTGGTGCACTGGAGGCTGCAGCTATCAACCTGAAATGAAGTAAAAAAAAAAAAAAAAAAAAAAAAAAAAGCTTTAACCTTCGTTTTTCAGTCGTTAAATGTTCTTCTAAGATAAGTGTGCTTCATATTTCAGGGTCCAAATAAAGAAAACTTTAGTCTGGTGGAGAATATCTTTACTGTGAGTATTCATCCATCTGCTCCAGGGTTAAATTCTCCTTTTGCGAGGCAGAAACCTTAAAAAAAAAAAACACAGAACCCTTGTTCTCTTCATTTAAATTCTCCTCCACACTAAATCAAACTTTGTTTTCTGTATCGCACTTTGTACCCTCTGTCAGATTTCACCTCAAAAAGACCTACCTGAGTAATATCAGGTTGGAGAGCAGCCCAAACAACAACAACCTTGGGGCCTCGGTGTTAAATAACTCACAAAAATCCATCCCTCTTCCTTTTCTCGTCCTCTCCGGAGGCCAGCTTATCTAAATAGAATTGATTGTTCTGAGCGATCATTCATCAAGCCGAGGTAACGCCGACGTTTACGAGGACAGAGGGACGGCTGATTTCACGGATAAGATGTTTTCAGAAAGCTCTGAGTGTCATTGAAGCAAACTTAAGAAATTAAAAACTGCATGTCTGTGCACGTGCGAGGAGGGGATAGATGATCGTCTGATCAGCTTTAAGGATGTTTATCTGTCATTCAGGACTTTCCAGTGTGTGTTTTCATTCAGTGTGAATAAATGAAGCTGGTGCATGCTGCAAAAAAATTGGCCTCTTGAATTTGAATTGCTCATGAAATCAGGTCAGACACAAACTTTGTCTAATTGCATTTCATTTCCAATCAGCCTGAGAGACACAGACGTGAAGCACAGAGGATGATGAATTAGATGACACGATAAAAGAAGAGCTCGTCATTCTGCTTCATTAGACTGGAGGACTTGCTGCAGATGCATGATTAGCTCTGCTGAGTGTGTGTGTGTGTGTGTGTGTTTGTGTTTTTGTGATTCTCTGGCCCGATCCCAAACACACCATCGTCCTCTTACCTTTGAGCAGACTCACCCGGTGAAGGACAAACAAACTCTCCAAACCTATTTTTCTCTCTGTTAAGACAACAGATTAATTGCTCTAACTTTATTACGAAAAGCCAGAGGAGGTTCATCCTTCCAGATTCGTCTTCTGCTGCTGCTGCAGAAGCTGCTTGGTCGAGGAGGATGGGTGATAAGGTCTGGCTCGAAGTTGGCAGTCAAGATCTTCCCAAGGGTGCTGGATGGTGCTGAGGTCAAGGCTGCACGGCCTTGGAAAACAAGATCTGAGTGGCTGGGGAAGAAAGTTTTATTAAACCACAGACACAAGGTGAAAATAGTACAACAAACATAAAACAAAATCCGTTCAGTGGAACCATGTGACCAAACACAGGTCAAAAAACTCCTTCCAAAATCAAAAACTATTTACAGCTACCATAACCATGTAAACATAACATGTTTGATCTGTTTCTTTCCTTAAAAACTCCTGATGTGTTGGCAAGCCCTTTAAACCCCTTGATGCCTGTTGTTGTTGTTAACATTGAAATATTAGAGGTCATAGCAGTTGTAAATATCAAAAACTGCTATTTTGACATGTCAAATTTCCTAGCCAAAATCTCCACAATGTAATTTTCACAATAACATTTCTAATTAAAGTTATATACAATTCATTTTTCACTAGTGTAAATGGTTATTGTAGATGTCTGTAACTAAATTACAAGTCAACTTGTGCTATTGAATTAGAGATATCTGTAATTCATTTTTTTACATGTTGTATTTGAAAGTCATATCCGAAGTGATGTTTTGACATGTTGCAAATGTAGGTCATAATATCTAAAACTCAATTCTCAATAGTAAAATGTTAGTTCTTGATAACCATTCTATTCTTACTAGTGACAAAGTTCATTTATGGTATCTACAATTTTTCTGACATTACAGATCATACATTGGTTTCTTCGCTAGGCGCTGCCCAAGTAGCTGCCTGTTGCAGCAGCTCTCTCGTCTTTGTCCGTTTCTTGTAATTTTTTTTCTTCTCTTTTTTGTCATCTTTGTATTTGGAGTGGATCATCACTTTGTATGGTTCATTGTTGGTCATGGACACCAAACTTTTTGTGGCTTCAGCGATATTTTTACAACTTTTCTCCTGTTTTTGTCTGGAGACCCTACATGTAACCATGGCTGCATTGTTTACATGTGAAATTAGCTGTTAGCAGCCTGTAGCATGTCAATGCCAACTAGTGTAGGGCTTGATGATTTCCCTCGAGCCGAGGAGGAGGTGAGGATGACTTGCTGGTTCTCGGGTGTGAGCTGCGAGGTGACGACGTGGACCTGTCCTTCCATCCATCGTTGTTGGGAACGTGGGATCTATCTCCGGTGGGATGGATGAGCTAGCCGTGCTAGCCCAGCGACATCGTGCTGTTCACGGATGTGGCTGATGGAGCTGACATCGGACACCGGCGCCACATTGGAGGAGCTTCGCCTGCTGGGAGCAGACAGCATCCAGGAGACAGAGACTGAACAGACTGCTGGGGAGGCTCAGTCCTGGACCCTGTGGAGGTGGAGACTGGCTGGACTGGAGAGTGGTGGACGGGATGTCGTCATCTATTTTCTTGTGGACCTTTTTGCACTTTCTATACACTTTCTATACACTTTCTATACACTTTCTTACTTTTGTTTTCTTAAATGCTGCTGTGACTCCTGAATTTCCCCTCGGGGATAAATAAAGTATTTTCTATTCTATTTCTATTCTATTCTAGATATCTAAAAGATAAAAAAAAAAGACTTTAATTTTTTCACCAAATTGGAGGATTTTTTTTTAACAATAAGCAATTGCAGGAGTTGGCATTACATTATTGATATCTTGCTTGTAATCATTACATACAAGAATGTAATTTGCAATGCAGTTTTAAATATCTGTAATCACATTTTTATGTGTTTTTTTATGTTTTTAACTGTTATGCAACAGTTATAATATGAAATAAATAATGAATTTTCTTTTTAAAAGTTAAAATTGAATTGTTGATATCAAAAATAGACATTTAAAAATTTAAATGTAGATATCTCTAATGGTGCGGGTATATATTTTCAAAATAAATTTGGCAGCTATACTACATATCTGAAATAAATATGGTAATTTGGACAACATTCTGAAATGAAGTCATTGTACCACCCACCTATCTGAAATGAGTATGTTGATTTACACGGCTTCTGACGCCTTCTTTGGTTCTTTAGGAAAGTTATACTGTCATGCTCATGTACCCAGTGTGCTGAATCTGATGTACACGGCTGGGAGCTGGGATGATTAAAAATGGAGCAAGACAGAAACATTAACACCATCATATTTTAAGTCTTTTACTTCAAAACACATACAGCACGAGCCAAAGGCACTGCCATCTGGTATGTCACTGTCAGTGGACTGTCAACAGTGCATTTACAAACCTCTTCAGGATTTGTTGAATATTCATGAACTATTTAAAAGTCAACCAATGGCTGTATGGTACACTACTAATATGATGGCCCATCACGCCCACACAACCAAAAGTCCAATTGTTCCTTTTTAGGAGGTTGCAGGCTAAAAAGTTTGAAAACACCTGGATTGGATGACTGGTTTGAAGCTTCAAATCTGGAGTAGAGGGTACTGCAATTATGTCAATTTGGAGCCAACAAAGCAAACATTAATTTGTGCAAATCAAATCATTCTGGAAGAAAATGAATTATTGTAAAGTTAACCTAAAGACAGAGTTGGAAGCAAAGTCAGTGTCACTGAAGATTGTGAGGCTTGAATTGCTCAAACTGATGTGCAAATGTGGAGATTTTGTAACTTGTTCTGCTCACTTCGATGGCTTATTTGCAAAAGATGAAGATCTGATCTCCAGTAGACATTAACATCCTACTATCCAGTCAATTTGGAGATCCTTCCATGACATATAGTGAGTAAAAACAACCTGCAGATGCTCATTCATCAAGAAAATGCAGGTAAGTTGATAGTGTCTTCATGCAGCTATCTTAAGTTATTCCATATTTTTTTTCTCTTTACAGGGCAACAAAGTGCTCTCCTTGAAAAAAGATCATCTGGTAAATTGTCTGGCTATCTGTTGTGCTTCCTCTATTAGCAAACTGACCTCACACCTTTGGGTATTCATGGAGGAAATTATTTGCACAATTTAAGCGAGTAAACACAAAATATTCTGCTGTGCACATACACATTAAAAAAGCTGTTCTCAAGTGCATAAACTCTAGTAAATTGCACTAAATACTCTGGCTGACCTGGATAAATAAGTTAAAAAAGCTGTCCATGTTTTTCTTCAACCTCCAACAAAAGTTTGCCCCTGAAGACGGCAGGTGAGGTCCTGCATTACCTGAGCTGACAAAGGAACGGGGCACAAAGGCTGACCTGATTCTCTGCAGGGTCCTGCTGCTACAAACCTCCACGCTGTCAGCCACTAATGGGAAATAATGGCTGCAGAGAATCACCACGGCAGGCCGGGCTGGCAGGGGACTGAGGTGACGGTATTGGGGTCACATCTCCCAACAGCTCGTTGTATCTTCAGACAGAAACACGCTGTTCCGAGAAAACATCTGGAGGGAAATTTTGGCATCAGGTGGATAGGTTCACAGAAAGCTAGAACCCAGGAGGAAGAGGAAGGGCTGACTGACAGTCTCCTGAGAGGCTTTGAACCAGTGCACCATGACTTTTCACCACCGTCATTGTTGCAGTGAAAGCCTCTGATTGGCTATTTCCCATCCAGTCTTCCTTCACTGACACAAAAACACAGGAGGTCAAGGACGTGTGAAAGAAAGGTTGGTTGTTTTTTTTTACAGGTCCATCTTTTCTTTAACTCCAGAAGACTGATAGTTGATACCCAGGACAACTTCTAGAAACTTAACCCCAAGCAATTTTTTATAACTAGGGATTTTTATTCTTCATGTCCAGCTGTGTGCAGGTCATTTCATGTTAAGAGGTCATCATATCCTGCATTCACAAGTTATCACTGGCACTTAAAAGTGTGCCCAATCATTTCCTTTCTTTCTCTTTAATCCCTAATGTATTGATGATGCATAAACTACAGAGGTGCCTGCCTCAATTAAAGCTGCAATCTGAGTTTGTCAATCTTGGTCTGACTTTTTACTTTCAAATATTTTATTACTCATATCACAATCCATGTCCCAGTGAGTTTTGAACTCAGAAAGAGAAGATGGTCTTTTACTTTCTTTGGGGTTGGTGCAGACTGGGTTTCTTAACACGACTGCTGCAAAAAGAAACAGAGGTCAGCTGACTTCCTTCAGCAAACCGCTATGATCACTTCTTTTCCTACGCAGATTCAGTGAGTCACAACGTAAACTTTGAGGTACCATTGATGACCCATTGTTCAACTCTCTGAAAATTATTCGAACTGGAGCAGAAACTGCCTCATCCCAGGAGTCCAGGTTTGTTTTACGCTCTGAGAGCAGTTTGAGTCCCAAAGCAGCAAACAGAGCTGGCTTCAGGTTATAATTAGAGTCTTTGTGTCGCTCCTTTGTTCAGTGTCTTATACTGAAGCTATGGATTGAACAGAAACTGCCATGAAGTTCCTAACTGTGCAATAATCTGCCTCTATCAGGCCTGTCTACTCTGGGCTCATTTACTCTCATTCATCAAGCAAAGGTCTGCAAAACGCCTGCTACCTTTAGTTTGTTTCATTTCTTCATGTTCAAATAGACAGATGTATCCAGATGTAGCTGCTCTTAAAGAACTCACAACCTCTTCACCTTTATCTAAATCAGACAGACTAATTATACTTACATCAAGATGACAATAAAAAATTTAAAGTTTGGTAACCTGTGTTATACATTGGTTTGTCCAGGATATCAATTTACAAAAACTTCCGATCAGGTTTACCATATTACTCCCCTCTCTTGTTCTCAGGCAGGAAGATAAAATCTTAAACCCCTCTGGATTTATCAACCTCATCTCCTTTATTAGCTTTGACTTCTGTCCATTGTGCTTACCGTGTCCTGAGTATCTCAAAGACAAACTTCACACCACAGTGGATCTGAAGACAACACTCTGTCCTTGATGTCATTTCTTTGTCTCTATCGGCTCCACCGCGGGCCTTGCTTGGCAGGACGGTTAAATTGGATGACTCTGCCTCACCGCCCCTTGCCGCGCCGCATGGCTCCACTTTGTGGCTTTTGGGTTAAAGAGTGTTTCACGGCTTGGACGCAGAAGGATTTATAGAGTGGCAGACACACTATAAATATGCAGAAATGAAACTCATGAAATATTTATAGAGCAGCTTCCTTTCCCTCTATATTTCCCTGCTCAGGTGGGATGAGCTTCTCTGGAAGGTACCTGGTGACTCTAATGACTGGGTCCCAGAAACTCCTTACAGGGGAGGCCTTAACTGTGGTTATATTTGCATAGATCAGGTCCTCCTGCACTGCAGGGCTAAAGAGCATCATATAAAGGCTGCCAACATCCAACATGGACTCTATATGAGCTGCAAGGCATTAACATTCTCCCACATATGGGTCAGGGCAGCCGCTGAGTAGATTATACAGTAAATCTTTAAAAGCATGACACACTATGAACAACTCTGGAGGACTTGTTCCATATAGGCTGCTTCTCAGGGGTTAAGGGAGGCTTTAGAGAGGCAGTAGACTGTGCTGATATCTGCCAAAACTGCCCAAGTGACACTCAAAACAGCTGGTCAAAGTCAGAAAATGTTGGATTTCAAATCAAACTTCTCCCCACAACTGCAGAAATGCATTTAACTTGATGTTTTTGATCAGTTTCAGCCTATTTGAACTTATTTGGGTTTACCCAGCCACACCAGGCGACATTGGATCCAATCTAATTTGAAAATCTTAGAAAAGTAAACATATAGAGACAGTATAGATGGGGTTTTAACGTAACAATCCACTGATCGCTCACTAAACTAGAAAAGCACTCAGAGAGCACAGACTTCTGCCAAGCATATTGTGATTGTCACGCAACACTTATATGTCCTATATGTTATACTCTATTGCAGGCTTGTATGAGATTTTTTTTTTTACCTGACAGTGTTGAAAATTATGATGACCCAGTACATATTTTATATTCTGGATCTTAGAATCCAGAATATTGCCAGGATCTGGATCATACTTATACAGCTTGGTGACCTTGTCGTGTCTTGTTTTACAAAGCAATCCAACCATTTGTTATGAATTTATATACACATGGTGAAAACAGCCCATTCTCACGATAACGAAAAATCCTGGATCCAGGCGGTGATCCAGATCACCTTACTTCTTCCTTATCCTATTTTGAACATTTCCTGAAAATTTCCTCAAGATCTGTGCGTCACTTTTTGAGCTATGTTGTTCACAGACAAACTCTCCCAAAAACATAACCTCCTTGTGGCAAAGGTAATAATTCCTGCCACTTCAACATCACGCACTTAAATTTTGAGATTGGCATCGTAAATCAGCAGTTCTTGTGTGCAGATAAGAATCTGGGTCAATAACCCCATGAGCTGCTCTTCTTCAGTTTCCCTCTTGCCTCTGGGTTTAGTTTAGTTTACTCCCTCCACCATGATTTGGAACATCCTGTTGATGACTCTGCCCAGCTTTCTGCTCCTCTCATTGGTTATTGCATATTGGTGTTCAGCAAAGGGCAGAGGAGGATCTTGGAAGTGATAGAATTTCTTCTCAAACTTGAAGATTATTTGGAAAAATATTTAGTCGCTATAAGTCCTGGATAAGGTTATGTATCCCAGTCACTGAGGGAGATATCAAGATTAATTTTTGTTTCCTTTTTTTTTTTGTCTTTTTATCTTTTTTAGACCAATGATTTTATAAAAAATCAGTTTATTTAGTCTCAGATTCCTCTCCTCCTTTTTGTTGCTGCTGTTTGTTCATCTTTTGAAGTCGCGTTTAGATTCCATATATTTAAAAATGCCGCATCAAATGTCAAGTGTTCTGTGTAGCTGTCTTAGGAAATTGTTTGTGTGTGATCCAAATTTTGTCATCTCAAAAACTGGTCTGGAATGTCTGAATGGGAACCTGGAACTACTTTCTGATGGATTCGAATGTTTGTCTTGCAATTTCAAAAACCCTCACCTCTAGGGTCAAATTGGGATGTTGACTGCGCACATCATCTCACCTGTTGGAGCTGGTACAAGATGGAGCAAAGCTGGACCAGAGACACATCATAAAGTTAAATGCTGACAAAGGGGTGAATGCAAGCCGTTTCTGTTGTCCTTCACTTTGTACAGCCTTTTGTCGAGCACGCACTAAGATGTCCCTGAACACCATGGCTGCAGCTCTTTTTCTGTCAACCCATTGTGGTCTGGAAACTTGTTCACTGTAATATGTGCAGGCCAGATATTGAGGAGATATATGTGTATCGTCAGACCACCACAGGAGACAGTAGCTCTATCTTATCTCCTGTAAATCAGAGAAGTCAACCCTCAGATTCTTTTAAGTATAGATCTAAAGAAACTGAAAAACTTTGAGGACAGCAGCCAGCTGCCCTTCCCTACAGGACAGCAGTATTTGGGCAGACTCCTGCAGGGGAGACGTCTGCAGATGAGACGGTGAGGAAGCCTGGATGTTAAGATTAAAGCCAGGCGTCCTTGTGTTCCTCAGAGCCGAAAGAAAGCTGTCTTTTCCTCTGTGCACCCACGGGACGTCCAAGCATTTTAATGCCTCATTTCTCCACAGTCTACAGCCCTCGGTTCATTCCTCTCATGTTCTCATTAAGCTCCCCTGAGCGCCTGCCCGTGTATGACATTGACAATTTATGTAACATGTCAGACTGCGCTGAAAACCTGGGAGGCCTCTCTCTGTTCATGTCAATTAATCTGAGCAGCAAAGGCATGAACTGAGTCAGAAGAATCACAATGAAAGGAGGGGACGATTTGCTCGTGTGGATGAAGTCTGGGTGCTCGGGCATCATTTTTACTCAGGGTTTTTATGTCTGCCTCAGAGCTCCAGCGACTCCCTGAATGAGAAAAAAATCACACCCTCAAAACTCAAATGGATTTTGGCGAGGATGCGTCTCATCTGCCGTAACGGCTTTGTTTTATGGTTTGAGTCCCGCAGCTGAATGGCGCCGCAGACAAACGCTGTCAGAGTGTGTTTGCTCATTTGGCAGCACTTTTAACACACTTAGATTTTTAGAAAGCTTTTATACAAAGAGGAGCGCCACATGGGAGCAACAGCTTGTGTAAACAAAATCTTAAGCAAAACCACCCACCCATAAAACTGCAGACAGCCTTACACTCAACCACACTCTTCCTCTCTCTTACGGGACACACACACACATACACAAACACACACACTGTTTTGCCCTCCACCTCCTACAGTGCATCAGAAGAATGGCACTCTTCTTCATAGAAACAGTCATGCCAGGAGCGGTCTGTTGTTGTCGCACTTCAGGTTAAGCTGTTTTTAACAGACGACTGAGCTGCAGAGAAAAAAACAGTCAGGGCTCTGAATGTGTCTCTGATGGACAGACAGACAGAGGGTGCCAGATGGAGACCAGGGATATGAGCTTCTTCACCAAAAACACAGAAATAATTATTTATTTATTGAAGGTTTATTTCATCAGCTTTCATCTTAGAATGTATTGCATCACTGTTTTTTTTTGTAATTTTACATTTTCTGTCAAACCAAACCAAACCAATGTCTACCCATCTCACTTGACTCCATTTGGACTGTGCATGGGTTGCTTGTGTAAAGCTAAAGCTCTGTACATTCTGCAGAAACTCAACAACTCTTACAGCCGATGTCTGCAAATGAATGGATTTATCATAATGTGAAAATGTGAGAGTTTAAAAAAAACCTCATCAGAGGACACAAGGCCAGATTAAAGATGTGAAAAGGAGCAGGAAAGACAAACAACAACAGTACATAGTGAAGCAAAGAAATATTTTTGTCTAAAAATGTTGTTTGTAGGTCAAAGTTGTCTTAATCATCTGTGGCAAGTTGCTTCAGGAAAAATAAACTTTATCTATTTCTTTCTTTTTTTTTTTTTTTAATAAAACACCACATGATATTTCCCTAGCCAAATGTGCAGGGTATCAGTAGATCACTATTTCTGGGCCACAACTGGCACTGCCCTTGAAAGTGAAAGTTTAAATGTTGTTGTGTAACATGATTAAACCAAAAATTCTTCCAAAACAAAATATCTTTGTGTACATGAATAAGTAAAGCAGTATGTCTTGCTTTTTTTAAATATATTTTGATTTGTTTATCTATTAAAACTAGAGTCCCCTGTTTGTCACCTTAGAGCAACACTATGCAATTTTTTTTTATTTTATTTTTTTTTAATGTAGGATGGCAATGATAAATCAGGGGTAGTTAACTCTGGTCAAGAGTGGGAGGTCTTATGGGAGAAACCTGGCTGCTGGGACCAAATAAGTTGAAGTAAAATCTTGTTTCCACCAAGTGCTTCGGTTTGGTGTGGTACTCATTTTATGGCATTTCCTTTGATTGGGACAGGTCCCCAAATTACTGACCCATACCGTCCTACTTTTTGTTACTCTTCTGTTGGGGTGCCAGACCTACCAATCCAACCCCAGAAGGTGGAGCTAGAAACACTGCAGTCAGTCAAAATAATCGTCACTTCTGCTATTACCTAACTTTTAGCCTTTAACCTGTGTTTTAGCCATATGCTTGTGCTCTATCACTCTTCCGTTAAGCTTTCTTCTGCTCTTCCATCCTTTTTCTGTCTGACAGTTAAACTCTAGTGTCCATCATCTCTATAAAAATATCACAGAAATCGTTGTCAGCAGAGAAAAAAAAAACAGATCTATCTTATCATCACTAAACTTTGTCAGCCAGTGTAGTGTTGTCATAGAGACTCTGACATGCTGTAAGTCAATTCAGTGCTGCCCGACCCGATCAGGACACTAAGACGATTACAATCAGGTATAAATCTTGAAGGGAGACTCATTCAAAATCATTCAGAAAGTCCTCCCATTCTCTTATATGCGGTAAAGTTAGCAAGAAGTTACAAACGATCCCAGAGTTTTAAGATTTTATTCCTCACACAAAAACCTGTCTAGGCTTTACATGTTCTGCAGAATAAAACTCTACAACCACTACCTGAAGCTACTCTGCAGCAGCTCCATATGGTCTCTTTATGTGCAGAAAGTTTGAGGAGCCAGCCCACCGTTTGAAGATTCTGTTGATGTTCCGAGAGCAGAATCATGTTCAAGAAACTCAAATCTATCGTGGTTTATAGAGATTTCTCCACCTGGGCATCAATCTGTGTGTATAAACCAAACATTAACACACGGTTCTCTTCAGGTATATTTTGAATGTGCTCTATTTGATTTCTCAGAAACCCTGTCCTGCAGGATTTGGAGTGACATTGCCGTGCTTGTAAATTATACAGCTACAAATGTTGTCTTTGCAGCTGGTGTCGGCACACACAGTCAAACTTGTTTAGTACAAGCATCAACAGCAGCGTTCCCGGGTGTTTATTGCTCTCTGTGTTTAAAGTGATCCTGATATGGCAAACAGCCTCCTCTCCCCTCTCTCTGACTCGCATACTGATGTGCTTTATATCGATTTCCAGACCGCCCAGGTTTCCTGCTCCGCTCTCTGTGTGTGAGCATCCTGAGGAGTCAGTTAATGGTGCGTTACTAACTCCAGCCCAGTCATCCTTTACATGCTGCTCTCACAAGAGCCCCTTCACCCTGGATATCCATTACTGCCGGACTGTATAGTAACGCCGGCTTGACTCATAACATATTTATGAACGCGACCTGAGGGAGGCTCACGCTCAGAATGCTAATGTGATATTCAGACGTCGCGTTTTGTATCACTTCTTCCTCCTCTGCTTTTTTAACTGCTATGACACCGCTGGATTGAAACGTCAGTCACTGCCAGGAACAGTTTTTACAGACACCTTTTAGTGTCCACGTTGCTTCATCATGCTGACTGGACTGACCTCAGAGCATGGAGTGGAAGATGTCCATATCTGATCTTATAATAAGGCCCTGAATGTCTGTCTGAATACAGATCCAGCTCCCAAAAGATGCAAACAATTGTGCTTGTTTGATCCAAAGAACTGCAAGTCATTGGTTGATGTGTGCTTTTTACTTGTGTCCTTGAAAACTGATTCATCAGGATTCACTGTGAGACAAATTCTCTTTGCTCTTTGAAACACTTCCTGAAGTTACCCCCTTTATCCATCTTATATCACAATATGAGAAATGGCAACATCAAAATTCTGACCTTCAGTGATTTTTCTTCATTTTTAGATCTGTAAATGAGACTCTTTGAAAGTCTCGCATCAAGTTTCCACAAAGTTCTGTGATTGGAGAAGCTGTCACTAATCCGTTGGTGAAAAAGGCTGCAGATCTGTCTCATTGTTTGGTTCTGACATTATCAAAGGACGTCAATATATTCTTTGATCTGAGGTTTTTCTTTCACATCCATACCAGAAGTGTTCATTATCAGCAGGAGTTAGATGTTTATGAAAGCAGCTGCTCCTAATCCTTTGATAATAAAGATTTGCATGCATTAAACACTTGTTGAAAGTCCTCTGATTAGTCTCTGTTTTCTATGTTTAGAAAGTAACTAATCATGCATCAAACTTTTTATCTGACTGATCAAAGGGTAGCTAATTTACCATAAATCCTCTAATATAGGATAAATCATTTATTTTCTAGAGATGGTGCAAGGCCCTAATTTGAGGTAGGCTTATACACTCCTGATCAAAATCTTTATACCAGGTGAAAAAATTACACAAATTTACATGTGCAATGTTGTATCTACTGATGGGAAAGCAGTTCTTTTTAGCTTACAGAATCATAGGAATCAGTTCAGTAAAGTGATTCTTTCAAAAGATGTGTTCACCAAATCGTTCAGTGCTCTCTGCTGCTCTTCCTGTGAATTAGAATTTAATAAGCTGAAATACTGCCGTACGTTAAGTTCTACTCACGAAGGGAAGGGCTAAAAAGCTTGGCATTTTGAACGTGGTCGGATTGTTAAGCTGCATAAGCAAGGCCTCCCACAACCCACCATCGCTATAAAGGTTGGACCATAGACTGTATATAGAGTGAACAGCGTGGTTCCGCCATTTACCATTGTACGGTTTTGAAGCCAAAATACCCCAATCACAGGCGCCGCCATTGGTGGCAGTTGTGCAGCTAGAGTCTGCACAGTAAAGTCTGTGAGGGATTCTGGGAAAATCTGATTGGAGCTGGGTGACAAAAATAATAAATATCTTTTTTCTTTCAAGAGTCTTATCACTTCTTGACTCTACCTCTCGACATATTTTACAGTCCCCGAAAAAAACCCCACAAGAACAGCAGCTGCCAATCACCGTTAAACGTGACGTAGAACCTTGTTTTTAACTTCTCATAACTACTGAAAACGAAACTCTTAAGTAAAAAGACGACTTGAATACAAGGCAGCCAAATGGTATCCTCAAATCACCACAGCAATCGGACATTTACAAGAGGTGTATTCATTTTTTTAATGTTTGACCACAGCCCACCTGGAATGACTGGAGAGACAGATTTTTTGACCTATACTGCAGCGAGTCACCAAGGGGAGCAGTTTTTGTGGTGACCTCACTTTGAGCTGAGCTAGATGACGTCCATTTTTTTTTACAGTCTATGGGTTGGACACAGTAAAACAGTCATTCTGAATTTCTTTAAAGAAGTTTTATGGAACAAAAAAGTCAAGGGGTACACCCAAAAATATTTTACCAGTGCTGCACCAGAGGATCTCATTGCCTGTTTATCAAGACGAGGAACAATCCTTAACCCAAATTAAGGCAGATACTGGTGCTGACTACAACCAAATAACTATCAATCAGCATCTGAGAGAAAAAAAAAATTGGAAACAAAACACGTCTTACAATGACTTGTCTCCTCGCCAACGCCACCAAGTGCATGGCGACAAATGTGGGACATTTAAGGTGCGAGAAAGTTTTATTCTCTGAGGAAAAAAAAAAACCCTTGACGTTCCTGATGACATCCAATGTTACTGGCATGACAAGGAGATCCCACTGGATATGTTTTTCTACCCTGCCCAGCGGAGGGGGCGCCATCAAGATTTTGAGGGCTTTTTCCTTCAATGAACAATGGAGCTTCAGGTTGTGCAGAGTCGTCAAACGGCAGCTGGCTATGTAGAGATGTTGCAGGGGGCCTCCATCATGACTGAGGGCCCTGGTCTGTGAGGTATTGACTGGGTTTTTCAACAGGACGAGGCTACAGTTCACAATGCTCAAAAAATTTACATTAGCTCCGGACAGTAGAAGCCCTCGGTGAAGCGATGTTCAACGGGTCTTAGGATTTAGGTGTATCGACTGTCTTGTAATATACTCTCAAACAAAAAAGTCACAATCTGAGCCTGTTAGTGGCTCCAGCTTCCTGTCACTTCTTTCCCAAAGTTAAACCTGAAACCTCTCAGAGAAAGTCATTCAAACTTAAGAACACCTAATAGCAAAACTGAAACAGCACCTGGAGGATTTCAAGCTCTTTCCGCTCTGAGCTGCACCTGCAGGAAGACATATGGCCAGCTCGCTTTTGTTTACTTCAGCACCATATGTGCTGAGCGATACACACAGCTCTTAGCATTCATTTTTACACACACACATATGCTACAAACAGGCACCCTTCCCTGATTCAAAAAACACCCACATAAATACAATCACACGCATGGGCTCACACATTTTTTTTCACAGCTGAGAAAAAAGAGAAATATGTTTATGTTTTCATTATCAGCATGTAAATCTTTAGGAGAGGGAAACAAACCCTGATGAACACATGGAGCTGTCAGTGATGGATGGCAACGAGAGAGAAAGCACTGTGAGATAAAAGCTCTGGAGATTTCCCCCTCACTCTTTGTTTTTCTGAGATGTGACAGACAACCCCTGCCTTTGACAGAGAAGCCTTCTGTCATTAATTAAACATTAACCACCTCCGCTCTTGGACGTAACATGTCAGACTTGGAAGTTTCTTCTGACAGATGCCAGAGTTCCCAACGTGCCGTAGTGTCACTCAGGAGAGGGAGAGGACAAGGTGCAGTTTTAAAACCGTTTAAAAATATGTCAGAATGTCAGAATGAAATGGAGCAGGACTGAGCTACAAAGCTGATTCTTTCACGCCCTGCAGAGACAAAGAATACTTCAATGTTTTAGTTTTTCAGAGAATCTGAATTCATCGTATATTCAAGCTTTTATTCTACAATTGGATTAAGGTTTTATAAAAAAGATGTAGAGGTCTACAAAGTGATGTTGGGTACATAGAGACTCAAAGTTTGTGTGAAAAGACACTGTTCTGACTTTTTCTTTGCGACTTTCTCTGAATCTTCTTTAACTCTGCTCACTTTCACCAACTTCTGGCATGATACAGGACTAAAAGTGTGAGAAACAGGTGGCGGGCATATCTTCCAAGTCATTGTGCAGATAAAAGAAAACAAAAGTTTGTACAAAAACCTTTATAAACTTAACTCTAAAAATTTTTGTTTCAACCTAGAAATGATATAACAATAGAAGGGACTTGTGCTGTGCTTCTCTTAGAAACTCAAAGATGCCTGTGTGCAAATAAAAAACAGTATTATTCACAGGAAGACAAAACAGCTAAGTGCAAAAACTCATGGAGACAAGGACATCAGAGCATCTTAATTGTTCATGTTGAATGAATGATTTAATTTAGAGGCAGGACAGCAACATGCAACCCTGAAGATCTAAGCCACAGGCTGGTGCTGATTTGACGGTTTAAATTACATAATCAAGTCATTTTACAGCTGCTGAGTCCATCTGTATGTCAATGACTCTGTCCTGTACACTTTTGCCTGGTACAAGCATTAAACCTCCCCCAAAACAAGCCCTTCTACCTAGAACTAGTGCTGCATTGTGCAAAACCAAATAGTTGTTATTTTTTATTTCACGATTCAAATGACAGATAAGACATGAACTTAAAAGAGTGCTTCATTATGCACAATGAAAGATGCCTATCAAAATGAGACATGTACTGGGCTTCCTGTTTAGAAATAAATCATAATAATCATTAGAGGTGGAAAAGAGCAAGTACTGTTTAGGGCTGTTACTTCTTATTTGAGGTTCAAACGTGGTGAAAAGTTCATGTTTAAACTCTAATTACCTTCTCTTCTGCTCTCAACAAAGGCAGACACTTTCTTCTAGCTCTCTCCCCCCTATCTGCCCTGCTTGCTCTTGGTCTGTCTCTGTCTGAACTATCAGAGCCTCTCTTTGTATCCTATCCAAAACCTAAAATCATGGATTTGATCAGCTGGTCTCAAAATGCAATTGATCAAATTTTCTCAACAAAGGAAACTGGGCAAAGGGAAGCCCGCCGCTCCGGCAGCCGATCAACTCCTGGGTTACTTGGAGGACTGTATGCCTGTCGATCCGGTCTGTTGAATATGTTGAAGATTTCTACATATGCCCGTCATTGAGGGATTGTGCAGGGCTATCAACACTCACACTCAAACGATAAGCGAACTTATTCACAGGCAGATGTGATTCCTGGACTTCTTTACAGGATGGATAGCTTGGAGAAGTTGTCAGCTTGTCTCAGCTGTAATGGGCCACCAAATTAGGTCATTTGGCACTCCACAGAGTTGATCAGTTGGGACTTAAAGGCAAAACAAAAAATTTTCAGTGAGTCTGCCTGACCCAAACAATCTTTATCTCTTTTTCAGCTCCTCCGCGTCGGCCTTGGTAGGCTGATAATGCTCTACTCTCCTGGATGGTATGCAGACAGGTGCTCTACCCCCTCCCATCCTGCACCTTCCACCTGTGAAGTTGTCTCTGGATCAGAACTCTTCAAGGTCGTCCCCTTGTCATCATCAGATGGCAGACATTGTTGAGTCTGGGTGGGGAATGAATCCATGGCACACACACTATCTTGGACTCAAGGCCTTCTTTGGCTCCATCACAGTTCAGTTGAAGAGGGTTGATGCACACTTGCCCTAGTAAGGCTGCGTGTGCGGCCCTTCGTGGCTGAGCAGTTACATTTGTGCAAGTCTTCGAGTTTTTGCTTGTTGTTATCATGTGCTTATATGCTAAGGTGTTTTTTTTGTTGTTGACATTTGGCTTCACTATTGGTTTTACCTTGTTACATTTTCAACAATGAGGTTGTGCTGTGGGGTGGGGTGGGCTGGGATTAATTCAAACAAATTAGGGGTCATTGATTTTTTTGAAACCGTGACAGCCCTAGTACTGATACATTGCTTAAATTGTACTCAATTACAAGGTAAAGTACTGGTGTTACAATAATACTCCAGTAAAAGTACAAAGTGCTCTTCTCAAAATCTTCCTTGAGTATTTATTACTTTTTAAACAAGGGATGTTTTATTGCATTGTCAGTGACAGGCATTCAAATTGATTTGAGGAGATGTCACTACCAGACTGATGTCATGGTACTTCTCAATCTTTGAGGAAAGTTTCCTCTGTAGAGACAAGTATACTATCACACATTGTATTCAAACATTGCTTCGCCACTGCCATTAGCACTGAAGGCAAACATATTTTGGAAATCTCATTCAACTAGAGAAACAATTTGAGCTAAGTTTTAATTGTTTAGCATAGTTTGATTGTGTGGTGAATTTGGTTAAACTCTGCTGATAAATTGCTACAGAGAGGGAGACATATATTTCCATACCTAGCTTATTCTGACACGCAGGCTTAATAACAGGTCATTCAAATCCCCCAAAATAAGGGAAAGCACTCAGGCTAACTGATGCCTTGAATCTCGAAGCTGTCTCCTCTTCTCTCTTTGTACATAAAAATTCCTCCAGGTATGGCCATGGGCACCGAAAGTTGAGTATCAACTCTTTTGTGTTGGTATTACCTCCAGACATTTTTGCTTGTGGTGGCTGAGTTTTCCTTTCCTTACGCCATTGGTGTGGTCACTCAGACAATCAGACAGTCTTATTGGCTACATTATACTAATGGAAGGTTTGGATATTAAATCAAACAGTGGGCATACTCAGTGGCAGCTTGTGATTTTAAAAGTAGCGTAGTAGGTTACATGGTTTAGATTTTACTTTGGTATGAGTATGACACATTAAACAAAACAAAAAAATCTACTCAATCAGAACAACTTGAGTATTTGTAACCCATTTCTTCCACCCCCATAATCATCATAATTGATGTGAATGTGCCCTGTTGTTGTTGTTGTGGTTGTCTGCAGGAGCATGTGGCAGAGTACAGTGAGCAGTGAGAAATATTGAGTTAGAATCATGAATTAGTCATGATTAACAGATTGAGTTTAAGTGATTGAATCATAAGCATTTGACCATCATTACATAGTTTGAGTCATAACTCCCCTCACTCTCGCCCGCCTCCATACTGGCGTCTTTACTAATTGGCCAGCAGAAAAAATGTGAAGATACATGGAGTTATTCTTTGGCAACAACTCCCTCAGTGAGTTTCTCTTAATGAGGAGGTGGGCAGCATATGAATCCATCCCCCAGTGGAGTACAGGCTCCAGTGATGATTAAAAATAACTGTGGAGATGACTTCTGGCAACTGAAGACATTTTATTCTTGGAACTGATCTTCATCTGCAGAGCCAGATGGATTTGACCCGGACCTGATGAGCTCGTTAATGTGGACCTGGAGCTGCATCACGCTCCGAAGGCGATTGATTAACACGGGAGGTGGTGAAGCAGAGATAACAGCTGCAGAGAATGGCCAGAGATAAGTTGTGCCGGAAACTTTTTAATGAAGGTTACGACTAATGATTATTCTCTATTGATTATTGAACGATTTTGTTTTTAGTGTTGTGGTGCAAAAAGGCTAACAAGTTCCCAAGAGCCAAGGGTGAGAGCTCCAGAAGACTGGAGGGTTTGAGGAAATTATTAACTGTCTCTTACAAGATTCAATGGTTGGTTGTAATGAATTCAGTCCTGCATTCACACACTGACTAAACTCTTGAACCTCTCCAAATTCTACCAAGTGCTGCATGTGTGAACACACAGCTAATAAAGTTGAGTCCTGACCCTACCCTGGATTTTCTCTGCCTGTTGCAGAGTAAAACTTCAGTAATGACTTTATATAATACGATCAGTGTCTGATTCTTTCTCCTTTCTGATCAGCACCACATCCTTTGCAGTGTTAAGTCAAAACAACTTTTTTCCATGACAAACTGAAGAAAAATCGTGAGCTTAAATACATCAATGGTGGCATTTTTCTTGACAAGACTGAAATTGTAATTGCAGACCATCAAACGTTTAATATCCATGACACTTCCCCTTACATCAAATGCTTCAAAATACGGCTTCATGACTTCAGTAGGTAGCTGCCATGAAAGTGGGCTGGAACCACAATGAGTGGATGACGTCACACCTCTGTTTCCAAAACATATTTTTTCGAAGCAAATCAGCTGGTGCAGCCATTTTGGAAGCTTACAGCTTTAGGGAGCCCGTCAGTCTCATAAGCTAAGCTGTGTCTCTGATTGGGTGAAATCTTAATATCTTCGAAACTGCAGAGTAAGAACCCCCCCCCCCCCCCCCGTCTTGTTGTGTTTGTGGTTTCTGCTACTCCCAGAGCCAGCTTCAAGCGGCCACTCGGTAAACTGCAGATTTTAGCACTTCATCATTGTCTCGTAATTTTAGATTGGAGGCTGCCACTCAGCTGGGACATATACGAGTGATGACACTTGACACACCCAGCTTTCTAAGTAGGGTTGGGTACAAAATTAGGCACTTTTATAGGTACTAACCTAATTCTGTCGAAAGAACCGAGTACCGCTTCACTTAAAATCCAAAGATACCATGTTTAGGTACCTAGATGGATCCTTATGACTGTGAGATTGTGAAAGAGCAGGCGATTTTCCATGCTGGACATGAATACAGCATTGCAAGGCTATATATTGAAGAATGAATATGCTAAATTGAAGAAATAAATACTTTGTAAGTAAACAAATTAATATTTTTTTCCACATAAACAAACAAACAAAAAGTACAGAAAATTGGTACCGTTGAGTACTGGTACCGATTGCCAGGTACCGGGCATCAGTACCATATTGTTTCAAATGTGAAAGGTACCCATCCCAGTTTCCAAATCTCTCATTGGTCATTGCAAATATTCAGTTAAAGCCAGAGGAGGATATTGGAGACTCTGGTGTGGAAATGAGCGCTGAAATAGTTGTACTGACTACTAAATAGAAGATTATTTAAGCTATGAAAAGCCCTAAATCAAGTCGTGTCCCCTGATCACTAATCACTGGGGGAAGGGTATTGGGCCCTTAATCTGTTTTAAACTCATCGAGTGTGAGGCTGGTATTAGACAAATCAAATAAAACATGACGTGGATTATATGGACAAACATGGATTGTGCACTGAAGAAGATGTTTCGAATTTTATAAATAACGTGCGAAGAAGATCACTGAAAATCTGCAGCATGGATTACCATGGCTTTGTATCTCTATTGATAACCCAGACCACCAATTTAGCTCCCTAAACTCGTATTTCTGCTTTAGATTAAGCTCCTGGTCAGCAGCATTGACAGCTAACTATTGTTGGCTTATACTGGGATGAAATTTATGACATCTCTACCACAAATATTAAGTAGTAAGAAAAATGTATGATGTGACGTTATGCTTTTACAGTTTCTTGTCAAGAGACTCAGTCAAAAGAAGCTGGTGCCATTTTTTTTTCTCTCAATCCTTTATCTTGATTTCTCTCGGTGTATGCAAAATGTGTGTTTTCTGAGTGTACGTGTGTATTTGTGTTTGATACAAGTACAAGATCAATCACAAGCAGTCAAGTAAAACTGCCCCCCTCTCGCTGCGTTGGTGGCTGACATGAGTGGATGTGACATGTTTTATTACAAGTCACAGCGCTTTGCTCTGCACTTCACCTCCAATTAAGAACACTCACCTTCTGTGTGTTGACCTCTGTGGGACTCATTCTGCACGCTGATGAGATCTGAATCTGACCTGAGCTGACCTGAATCCTTGTGCAGACTCTTTTGGATCTGACACATCGGGTTCTCATCTAATGTCATCACTCATGACCAATCAATAGCATCATGTTACCTCTGAACAGGAGCTGCAGCCTGAGCAGCGCCCAGGTTTTTTTTACGTAGAAAAAACAGATGTGTGTTTGTGGAGAACAACATTTTTATTTAAGATGGTAATATAAATTATTTTAGCTGTTTTTTAATAACAAAATGAATAAAAAAAGAGCAAAATGTGGCTGAACTATTCATCTTAACACTTGCTAAAAAGTAAAAACAAAAAGAAAAGAAATATCTTCCAGAATTGACACCACTCTACATCAAATCACCAAATGAGGATAAACAGAGGTTTTGACATTGAGATGTTACCATTAATGGAAACAATAAAACAGAAAAACTAAACTCTGCAGCTCGTTAGCTGGTTGTGGCTTCTGGGTTTCCATGCACCAGAAAAAATATATCATCTAAGAAAATAAGGAAGGTGCATTGCAGTGAGGGTCCGTTCCTGCAGGAAAGGTCGGTCACGCACTCAACAATTTTAAGACAGATTTAGTCCTCGATTTTCCTCCACCAGTTATTGAGGAACACAACTTGATTCCGTGCTCATCGTAATGACAGTTTACGATATTTTCTGCCTCTATATTTATCTGTTTTTATTTTTGTTGTACAGTGTTCATCGAGGATCTTGAATCTTTGAAAGAAGTATATGCACTGTAAAAAATGTCACTATGAAATAACAGTAAAATGCTAACCAAACTAGGATGAATTCCACAGGACTTCTGTGTTTCAACATCTGTTGTAAACTGGATATCCACTGATGAGTTTAGCTGAAGGTCTCCAGTTTTGGGGTCACTCTTTAAACTGGAACACCAGGAGGTGATCATAAACTGTAAAATAAAGTTGAAATCAGGGAGACTATGTATGTTCATGTCTGTTTCTGAACACAATTTGAAGCAAATCAGCTGGTGTGGCCACATTGGGCGGGCATTGAGTCTACACACTATAGCTATGTAGAGCCCATTGGTCACATATTTGAGCTGTGCCTCTGATTGGGTGAACTCACGTTCTTAATATCTTCTAAACTGCTGAGTTATAAACAAAACTGAATCCCCGTACAGTGTGTGCCGACAGTGGAATTAGCAATTCAGACAGGGGGATGTTTTGTTCCAGGCTGTAAATAGGTTTATTTCTGCTGTGAAAATAACTTCCAAAGCCAGACCTCAAGCAGATACTAGAGGAACAGCAAGTTTTAGCACTTTTGCATGTCCCCATAATATTAGACCGGAGGTTGCTGCTTGGAGCTGACAGAAACACTTCACTCTGCCAGTCTCAAAGAAAACCATTTTTTTTGGGTTATCAATTCAAGTCGATCAGGGGTAAATATCCCCTGGAACTAATTTTGGATCCTAGTTCCTGCCGTGGAAAAGTCACTAGTGGGAAAGTATTTGCAGTAGATAATCAACTAATCAGCTAATCTCACCTCAGGTCTGAAAGGGACAACATCCAAAGGGGTGTTTTCCAAAAGTCCCCCATGAGGGCCTGTTCTACTTAAAGGCTCATTTCTATGTATTAGAGCAGTAATCAGAGGTCCACCACCTATCACTTAACTTAATGTTGGCTTTATGAGTGCTGAAAGAAGAATGGAGACCTTTAACTCCATCACTCAGTCTGAAAACTTTTGTTCAGAGTTCAGCGAGTGAACAGCTGCTGTATATTTAAAATGTTCTCCAGCAGAGCTGCTGATTACACTCTGAGGTGAACACCGAGCCCCACTGCCGATTCAACTCCTTTAATAGCATGCTCGACGCCTTCACAGTCCCATTTAGATGATTGATTCTGGGCATCTCAACCAGCTCAGCTATGCATTAATGATGAATAGAGCTGTGATTTAATATTCTCTTGTGGAGGCACTTGGCAATCAGCTAATTTTGTAAACAACACAGCATCTGTACATGTAGCAGTTGTCTTTCCATCGGGGGGAGGAAAAAAGAGACGTCAGAACAAATATGATTTCACGGGAGAATGATATTAAAAATAATGCAGCAGCTCTTCAGTTTGAATGAATCACCACACACAGCACATTATACAAGGTGAAATATTATCTGTGCTGTCATACATGGAGATTTATTCCATAGCTTGCTGTCACATGATGTTTCTTGAGTGAATTATCTGCATGTTGCTGTGTGGGTTAAATGGCTGCTTGCTCAGAGGAGATTTCTATAATCGCGTCTGATAAAAACAAACCAATGTTGGAACAACAAACCCTGACATAAATCCCTCAGTGCACAGGAGCGTGGACTGTCAACATTATTTGTAGCTATCAGAACATGTTTGCTGGATGTGTTCTATTTTTAAGACCTATGGAAACATTTCTGATGAAACTGAAGAGTCTTACAAAGCTGGTGAAAGCGTATGACAAAAAGATTCAAGTAAATACATTGAGTGGTCTTTATATGATGGAAGAGGATCAGGACCTGAAAAATATTAAATCCTTATGTTGCAGACAGAAAAACCCTTTTTTCGGCCTCTGTCTAAAACTTTAGCTCTATATCTATTGATAAATATGTTACCTGGTGGTGCTGTGTCTGGTAAAAAAGTTGTTTTGAACAAAGGAAGTAGTGTTCAAAGGAAGATCTGATTTCCGTTCATTTCCAAAACAAACACACGCCTTATTAAGAGTCATGTCTTCACCACAGTGTGCAGGCCAAAGCGGGCCAATGATCTCTGCAATCAGAGTAGTCCTACTTCAAACAGGTAGTCCTCACAGTCTAGTTCCTCACTCCACAAACCCCCCTTACCTCTGATTGGCCAGCCCTCTAGAGGAGGGCAGGGCTATAGGTTGACCTTTGTGTTTGAGGCCCCGTCCCTCCAACTTGTCATGTTCAAGTTAGAAGATCCTTGTGCGATGACCTCATCATTTCACTAAGTCTGGCAAAGGTCTGGTGCTATTTTTTGGAATACAGCATTTTGATTAGGTTATATTCAGATTCAGGAATTTCCACAACATATGAATAAGTAGGTTCTAATGCTGCTTTCCATTTGTACTTGGAAGTCAGGATTTCCGAGTTCCGAGTGGGAAGTTTCCCCCAAGCTTGAAGTTTCCTACTTGTAAGTCAGAGCATGTGCACCACCAGTAGGAAATTCAGAGTTCAGTTCAGGTATTCGTTTTATTTTAGAATTTCCAACCAGTGTTTGTTGCAATGAATCAGCTGTATATGTAGTATTATTTGATCTTTTTGTACAAAATTATGCTTATGTACTAATACTGCTGTTAAGGCAAGTTTTTCCAACTTGGCAACTGGAAGCCTGAACTCGGAGATGACGTCACTCCCACTCTCAAATTGAACGCAGCATAAAACCTGCCCATGCTGAGTCTGAATATTCAGGATTAGTACTTTATATCCATGTTAACAATATGTGAAAGCAGAATTCAAACTCTAAAAAGTTACATTCTTGAAAAAAAAAGCCAGAAAAAAACTCTACTAAACCTCCTGAGCAGTTGGTGGGTGTGGCTACCACATATTTGATCGACATCTTATTTTTTTACATTGTTTTTTTTTTTTTACTCTTTCAAGTTTAAGAGTAGACTTAAAACTTTCCTTTTTGATAAAGCTTACAGTTAGAGCTGGATCAGATCTGAACCAGCTCTTAGTTATGCTGCTATAGGTTTAGACTGCTGGGGGGAACTGACACACAGGGCTCCTGTTTCCCTCTTTTTCTGTCAGTCTAACTTCTAGTCTTACTGTCCTGTTATAGTTACTGACCATACACCTCTCTGGGAGGATCTGAGTTTGTCTTGTAGGTTCCTGGGGATCGGTGAAGAAGACGGCCTGCTGCTGTGCTCCTGTCCGACACCAGCTACTACAGCTTTGGATTTGGCCTGCTGGTTTCTCCTTAACTGTCGCCACAGCGCCAAACTTCAGACTCCGTCTGTTTCTCTCTCTCTCCCTTTCTGTGTGTGTGTGTGTGTGTGTGTGTGTGTATGTGTGTCTGTGTGTGTGTCTGTGTGCGTGTGTGTGTATCCCTACCCCCCCCCCTCCTTTTTTCTCTCCCCCCCCTCTCTCTCTCCCACTCTCTCTCCTCTATCTGTCTCTCTCTAACCCCAACACAGTCGAGACAGATGTCTGTCTAACATGAGTCTGGTTCTGTCCGAGGTTTCTGCCCGTTAAAGGGAAGTTTTTCCTTGCCATTGTAACTTGCTAAATGCTGCAAAGTCCTGTACTCATGGTGGATTAAGATAAGATAAGACTCCTTATCTTGTCTTGATGTTGGGTTTCTGCTAATAAAATTTTATTAACATTTACGGGTCTAGACCTGTAAATGTTTTTGTAAAGTGTCTTGAAATAACATTTGTTATGATTTGGCGCTATATAAATAAAGATTGATTGATTGATTGAAGTTTTTTTTTAAATCACTTATATAATTTTTATTTAACTTCTTTATCACTTTCTGTTGTACACCTTCACCATGTGAATGATTACAAATAATACTGAAATGAGAGAGGCCAGAGTCTTACAAGTAGTCACTCAACATCCCTTGAAAATGAGACGCTACATCTCAAGGGGCTCTACTAAATAAACTGAAATAGAAATTACACTCAGGCATTTGTGTACCTGTGGATGTCAGACTGTTCAGAAGTCCCTTCAAAACTTTGCATCATATAATATAGTTATAATCTGACCATCAGATGAGTTGATTATTCTACATGTGTGTCCTTGTTCAAAACTGTACTTAACATCTGTATCATAAACCTCAGACCGTCAGCTTTTTTGGACCTAATTAATCAAGTCTCTCCGAGCGTATTAACTTGGCATTAATGGAGTGCATTATCCACAATTTGCATAATGCTGATGCTGTAATACCTGAGCTGGTACAATATTATCAGAGACGAGCCTGAGATCACTGATCCCTGCAAGACAAAGAGTGGAAGCAAGGTCGTTATTAAAGTTATGAGCCAGATTTATTGCCGGTAATTAATGCAACTGACTTTTCAAGCAATCTTTGGCAGGAACACGCAAAGGCCTGATGTATTATCCCCAGGCATTTAGGGAATAAATCAGCATAATGAGTGGTTAACTTTACAATTTATTATCAGTGCTGATTAGCACCTGTATCTCACCATACATTTGGAAGTCATGAGAGATGTCATTAAACTCCAATTTGAATAATTTATGGCAGAGTCAAGGTGAAGAAAAAGTAGCAGGGAGGACCTGACCTCTCCCAATAATTCATCTCTTATTGCCTCACAAAGTCTCATTAGTCAGGTTTAATAGAAAGATCTCCAGCTTCCTGCAGATTAACATCTGAACCTCTTGCTGGAATTGTTTTACCAGGAGGTGTGTTATTTGTTCCACATTGTTTCTTCCAAGCTGACATTTTGAGTAGTTTTAGGATGACAGTAGATTTTACCTCATGTTTCTGTAATTTGATTCCTCTAACTGAAGGAGGCTAAAATCTGTCTTGATTTTCACAGAGACAGTTACTACACCTATCAATCCCAACATTAACAATGACGATCAAATGCAGTACAGCCCGGACTTGTTGTAAGTCAGGAGTATGACAGAGGACTCCTCCTAAATGACCCCCTGCTCCCTCTTTCTGGGCTCTTCAGCTGAATTTGTGTGCTCACATGGAGGGCAGGCCTCATAAAGTGCCATCCCAAACCACTCAGCAGAGACTGGGACCTGATAATAAAACCCTCCAGCAGTGAGAATATATCAGTGTGGGCTTAATGACCGTGTTCTGTTCCCACAGAAGATGCTTCATAAAAAGAAACTTCCAGTCTCCAAGAGAAGAGACGGAAACCTGCTCAGAGTGAGGTTATATGCACGAGGGCTGTCAGCATTCACACTAAAATTGTTGGGATTAAGGTCTAAAACTAACCAATTATCTTTTTTTAATCACCTGCTGTTTGCACACTAGATTAGAGACTCCAGAATGGAGGAGATCACAACATCCATATATCTTCACGTCTCCCTGGAAACTCAGTTGACAAGATAAAAGTTAGATGCATCTTGTGTCAGATGGAATTAAAAGTCACCCCCTGGATGACACACCAATTATGTTGGAGCAGACACCTTCCTTAGTACCTTTAAAGAACATCCTACCTTTATTTTTATACCCTCCAGGATAACACGGAGCAATGGCTGGCAACACGACAAAGCAAACATTCCCTAACCACTGAGCTGACTTTATAGATTTTCATTTTTTCCTGAGAATCTTCCCACAAATAATTTCCTTCAATAAAAAACTGTAAAGGTTAGGTTTGGTTTGGCCCATAGTCTAACACCCCAGCCTACAGCAGTAGTTTGAGTTTAACTTCCACCTTTGAGTAGGTGCAGCCAGGTGTCAGCAGGCAACTACATCACAAAAGCTGGCAATGAGGAAATAAGGGACATGAGTAAGTTTAACATAGCCTTCTACACTAGCAGTGCCTACTATTTTGGTCGAAATTGAGTATGTAGTAGGTGGGATGCAAAAACTTGCAAAATCTGCAGTATGCCAAAAATCCCTGAATCTCCTACTGATCCAGAAAAATATCTCAGTTTGCAATGGACCAGTCTACCTGGCATCCTGTTTTCCACAATACACAGCGCTGACGCTATTTGTCAATGCCGGTGGCAGGTTTCAGTGAATTACAGCCATCTAGTGAAATGAGTCAGCATTATAACCACGACACAAGAATATTAATGTTATACCGTCTGTGAGATAGAAGTGAAGTGATGAGTAAGAAACACCAGTAAATCTTGTCACTTCTAATTGTAAAAGGGATGTTTACTTCTACAAATTCATTAAAGCCCATATAAACCAATATTTGCCTCTTTTAAACTGTATGTGGATTACATGGAAGTGGTTTTTCCATCAGCCCTAAAAATAAAAAGTCAATCCCTTCCATATATATTTTTTTAAATTAACGATATAACTTTTGGCGTAAGATTAAAAAATCAAATATGATGATTCTGCTGTGATACGATTAACAAAATAACTAAAATGTCACAATCTACCAACAGTTTGTTTTGTACATTTTGAATAAAGGTTAAAAAAAAAAAAAAAAAAAAAATCACCAGGTGTAGCTCTGCCTCCCGAAAACTGAAAACCAGAGTAGTATACTACAAAACAGACCCAACAGAACTGTCATACTACAAACTACATACTACATTCACACATAGTATCTAGAAGGCGGTTCAGAAAACAGCCAATCCTGGAAAATCCTCCTTGGAGAAGTGGGTTTATTTCACTTTCAGGGACTAGGCTTTGTATAAGTACCAAATTTCAGGTTTTATTTATTTATTTTTTACATTTACTGTTGATTTGACATATCAGGTCGTTGTTGAAAATAGGTCTCCAACAAGCCCCCCAAAAAACTTTTTTTGCCCAAAATGTTTATTTCTTGACCAGTTGTCACTTTTGGGGTTTTCTCCCCCTTTTTTCATTTTTTTTTTTTTTTTTAGTTTCTGGCTGATGTGACAATGTGGGTTGTCATTGCAGATGGGCCTCTAACAAGGCTGTTTGGTCTGTAATACAACAACAAGATACAGACCTGATCTATGGGAAACATAACCTCAAATGACTTATCTGGCACTATATAGAAAACGAAATGAACTTGACATTCAGGGTGGTTTGCCATCTTATATTCGAATCAATATGGTTTTTAAATAATGAATCTGAAGTCAAGATTATGAATTAAATTTCATTAAATGTATCTCATTCCCAATTCATAACATGGGAGAGCATCAAGTTGTTAACATGGACTTAAAACTGTTTAAAATGCAAAGTTCATCTTGAGCTACTTCTTATCTTGCGTGTATGAAACTGGTGTTCACCCTCAGGGTTTGGCATGACAACAACATGCAAACCAGAAAGATTTGCAGAATCCTCCAGGATTGATTGCATCACAGTGATAGGTGATAGGACAGCTGGATGTTAAACCATGCATGGGCTAAAGCAACAAGTGCCAGAATACCCAGACAAGGATGTAAACACATGAAATAGAAGAGATCATGTAGAGATCACGTAAAGAAGGGAGTGAAGGATGAAGAAGATGCACTGTTTCTGTCTGAATGGTGAAGATGAAGGTGTTCTTTAGAGCTTGGAAAAGCAACATGGCGATATCTGTTTACACAGCCTGCTTTTGCCTGGCTAACATAATAACCCACAGCCTAAATCAACATGCTCGTTTCTTACATGTGCAGGATGTGCAGAGATTAAAGCCTCTCCAAAGACAAATGGTCCTTTCTGCACATCGCACACAATCAATAACTCCAGAGACAGACGCTTATTCTGTTGCTTTTTCATCTGTATCATCAACCGAGGTTTGCCATCTGTGTTTCATTAGGCTCATTGGATCGCTTTGATTGCTGTACGTGAAAGATGAAAAGTTAAATCAAGCCCTGGTCATGTGATGTGTTGAATGGAAAGCAGCTGTTTTCTCAGTTCACTGAGGCGTGAAAACTGATTGGATTTGCCTTGCAGCGTGTTGCCAAAACAGCGTCGACAGTTGCCTGGGGAGACACACACACACACACTAAGTTTTTTAACATCAATCAGTGACAAACATGCAGATATGCTTTAATCTGGTGAACTCCAGCCATGACTCAAACCAGGCAGTCAAACTTTTGACTGAATTTGAAAAAGAAAAGTTAATGTAATGGAAGTGTGCAGCCGGGAGCCACTGGCTGATAGAAACACTCACATGACCTGCACGTACATTCAAAGTTTGACTGAACCGAGGACACACAGAGACACACAGAGCCAGACTGAATGGGGTCATGAATATTTAACCAAAATTATCCAGAGGCCAGGAAAGGTCAGAGGGCCAAATCACTCACTGCGAGTCCTTCCAAACGAAAAGAATAGAATTTACATAAAGTGAGTCATTATCCTCAGGATGTTTCAGCTCAGAGCTCTCTGACAGCTGTGTGAAATACGGACATGTCAACTCTGGTCAGTGGGGATGCTCAGCTAACCTTGAGGAGGCCAGTATATGCACAACTTTTCCTGTGCTTGTTCCTACGAGTAGCATAACCAGAAATCAAGCTGCGACAAGACCTGAATAAAGGAAGTGTAACATTCGCTTTTTTTTTTTTCATAGAATATAGCTAGGGCAGACGGTCTATTTTTTCTGCAAACTTTCAAAGACATGAGAAACAAAGTGTTGCTGATGAAATTTCCCCATCTCCTCTGGTGGTTAGACATGTTGCTGACATCACTTGCGATACATACAGGCCCTTGAAATATTGAGAATCTGACAATTATGCCAGTTTTTTGTATTTTTGGATGGGTCAAAATGAGTTGTGTTTGGTTCTGCTGGCAGGTTTGGAGTCCAGAGGACAATTTTTTTTAACAAAAGAAAGCAGCTTGATTGGCAGGGCCAAAGCAAGAAGTTGGTAGGTCAAGGCCTACCAAAGCCCATCCATAGATACACCACTAGTTCCTATTGTCATACTTCAAGCCCCTAAGATGCTGCATTTAGATCAAACATTCATAGACGTTCATGGTTTAATGCAGAAACATTAAAGCCTGATCTACTAAGAATCCAAATTACAAGCCTTAAATTTCATGTTCAAACTGTTAGACCCAGTTCTTTAATAAGGGTACCCCTTTAAAGAAAACTGGAGAATTTTCAGGTCTCAGCTTAACCATTTATTGGTTATCACATGCAAAAGATCAGCGCTGGATTCTTTCTGGCAGAAGTTCACTCTGAAGTCCCGGGACAGAAAGAGCAGCTTACAAAGGATAGGTGTCACACTTATACTTTTGGGATACACACTTAATACCCAACAGACACACATGTCCCCTTCTAGGTGCTTATTAATATATGTGTTTTTTTTATGTATAAGTGGCAAACGCATACCTATATTACCAGACGAGAAGAAAAGGGGGATAGAGGGAAGGAGGGGGAAGAAGGAAGCTGAGGTCAGGGGTGATAAGCCCAACCACAGCCATCAGGAGTCCTGCTGGCGTTGGCTACCCAGAGGAAACTTACACACACAGAAATTTAATAAAGGATCTACTATTAAACTCTTGTGAGACATGCATTTTAAATTCAATGAGGTTGATAAAGTATAAGATATAATATGCAAACGATAAAATCATTATGGTTTCACAAAAACATACAATATATAATGCAATATACAAGCTAAAAATCTAACAAAACTAAATACTAATTGCAAGTGCTATTAGTGGATGCAGGTGATCTACCAAGATTGCATGCACAATTGATAACAGGTGCAAACCACCCTATTTAAATTAGGATTTAGTGTGTGCCACCGGCTGTCACCATGGAGAGTTAGGGAGAGCAGAGAAGCCGTAAAGGAAAAATGAAGTTTGAAGCCATGGAGTTGGAGAAACCAGACAGATAGGTTACAGGCTATTGCACAGGAGGTGAGCACTTTGTCCAATGTGGCGTGCCGTCCGCCGTGACACTCGGGGTATCATATCGTCATCGAGAACACAGGAGATAAACGTTAATTACGCATGGGTGGAGACCAGGTCAAGCACTGAAAACACAAAACTCCAGTTAAAGAATTTGTTTTAAGGAAAATAAATAGAAAAGAAACAGTCAATATCACCATTATGTTTTTTTTTTTATTATTATCTATGGCTTTCAGTTCCCTTGTAGCTTTAAAGGTCCCATATTCTGCTCCTTTTTGCAGTTTAATATGGATTATTGATGTCTTCCTGAAATGGTAGTAACATGTTTTGGTGCAAAAAGCCATAAATCAAGCACAGCAGCATTGTTTCCAGGCTCTCATAGCCCCTCTGTTCAGAACGGTCTGATTTAGTGGGTGTGACCTTCATATGTAAATGAGCCACCGCTGATACCGGCCCGCACTTCTGTGTCACTGAGAGCGATGCCACATCCATGACTACCGAGCTCCGAGTGCACACTGTTTATAAAACAGCAAAGCTTGTTTACCGCAACATTACAGGCTAAAACAACAGCAGCTAACTGCAGCTAAAGTTAGCACCCTGAAGCTAACACAGAGACAGGGGGGGCACTGAGGAAACTCTCTTACATCTGCTCCACAGCACACAGCATTTAAAATACTCACATTTCCAGGGTCCAAGGTTTGTTGGTGGATGATTGGTAATGAGCCTGGATTCAGGACCAGTCTATTTGCTAGCCCTCTGTTGGATTGTCCAGAGTTGGAAAAGCAGTTGGCCGCGAAGTGACTAGCACCCACATGCACTGTTTCACTGAGTGTAGCTGGCACATTTCCTTGATAAATGAACTCCAGCCACTTAGACTTGTCTTCTGCCGAGATGGGAAGCTTGTGCATGGAACTATGTGGCTATTTACAGCCAAAAACAGAGCAGTGATGGCCCTTCAACTTCAGCATTCTCCTCCCGCTGCTGGAGAGAATTTTCTCCAGCAACGGCGAGGGGAGTGGGCAGGAAGAGGGTGCGTGGGTATCTGCTCTGGTGACCAATCAGGTCAGACCTGCTCCTGATTGGTCAAAAAAGGAAATCGCTGACGTCAGCAAATCCCCAAAATCCAAACAGCTCGTTTTAGGTCAGGATTTTACATTCACAAGCACTACTAAGTACAGGTTTTGTTATAAATATCACATTTTGTGGGCTGGGAGGAAAGCCAAAGACCAACAAATTTCACTGAAAGACTTAATTAAGTGATTTTTGCATAATATGGGACCTTTAAAACATCAGTTTAGTTTGTTTCAACACATGCCACCATATTTAAGTTCACTCACAGTGTTTTTTTTTTGTTGCATGTCAGCCCTTTGGTCATTCAGCAGCTCAAAAATGACATTGTTGGACAGATAATACATCTCTACTATTTTCATTTCCGACAGTCAGAACATGTTGACATGGGCATGGAAGATCCACTGTGTTAGTTTGCAACTGCCTTTCTAATATGCTAAATATAGATGCAAAAGGGTTTGATAAATCCCTTTGCTAGTGCGAATTGATAACATTCACATCTTCACCTCCCAGAATGTTGTATGTTATAATGAAATGCATATAGTCTGCATATTCATGAAGGCAAACACGCTAAATGGATTGCACATGCTAATTTGCTTATTTGACATGTGCAATCCTTGTTGCACTAGATTAATTAAAGAGTTTTGCACCTGCTATCAAGTTGACGTGTTTTTGGCAGACCTTTAGCAGATTAGGTACATTAAGTTTGTATCCATTGCATAACTGTTACAAAAAGTTTTAACAGGGAAAGAAAATGTATAAATCCAACAAAACTCCAAAACTTGCAGATCCAGGTGCTCTGCTCGTTGATTGACAGGTGGAGTTCTTCGCTCCTGAAGGAATAATAAAAAAGAAAGATAGTTTTTTCTTCTCTTTGAGGAAGTTTCTGTGTTTCTTGAATTGAAGTGAAGTAACTTCAATGAGCAGAACGAATATCTTCTACATTATAAACAGTTGGAGACGACCTGAGACTCTGGGGTTTCAGTCTGGCATGCAGAAATTAATTGGTCCTCGTCTACCTCTTTCTCTCTGCCTCCATTAGTGTGTGTGGGACGATGAAGTGCTCCATCACAGTGGGTTAGGATGAAGCTGGAGCTGGTGATGAAGCTGCTTTTAGGAGGGTACAGAGAGATAGACGGTGGGGTTGTGTGTGGGAGGAAAGTGAAAGAGCAGAGTTATGAGCTCTGATTGTAGTGGAGTGTGACTCAGGTGCTCAAAATGGGACTTATGGGATTTATTTTAGGAGAGTTAAGTTCTTTGAAAGCAGCAGAGCAAAACTATCTGTGAGACTTTGAAAGTTAAGCAGTTACTTCCTGTAAGTGACTCTTCTTTGTCAGATGACCTCTATTCTCATTTGCCCCAAGGTTGTTTTTCTTATATTTCCCATGAAGTTTGAATGATCAGACACATCGATTATCACTACAGTCCAGGTGCAACACTGACATACTGACTCCCAGTTATCCAGCTGAAACAAATTCATACTAAAGAGTTGTTTTGCGCTATAAACCCGAAAACACTGTAGACAAAGTGTGTATGCAATAAGTCTGCTTTTTCAGAATTAGCACCATCGTTTCAACAAGATTTGACACAGAGTTTCCAAAGGCTATTCCTGACCCCAGGCAACTGGTAATACACCAAAGAGTGCTTACACTCCGCCAGGATGGACACAGACAGGCCGATTATTGCAGAGAAGGGTTATTTAAGGCAATGAAAATGCCAAATTCCCAATGAGACATACGTCAGCTGTCCAATCTGTGCTGTTGATACCATCTAATAGGTGTTTCCTGGACTGAAACGAAGCCCTTCATCTCATTATTCAGAACACTGAGCTTTGTTTGAAACTGAATACACAGTTTGCAATTATTAGTCATGGTTTAATTCTCACTGTGATATGTTTGGAACATAGACTGTAAAAAAAAAAAAAACAGACGTCATCTTGCTCGGCTAGAAGTGAGGTCGCTAGAAAAACTGCTCCCCCTGGTGGCTGATTGCAGTATAGGTCAAAAAATCCAGCTCTCCAGTCATTCCAGATGGGCTGTGGTCAAACTTTAAAAAATAAATACACTTCGAAGAAATGTTTTTCACGTCCGATTCTTGTGGTGATTTAAAGATTTATTTTGGTTGTCTTGTATTCAAGTTCTCTTTTTTTCTGAGAAGTTTCGTTTTCATTTCATTTTCAGATATAAGGGGTTAAAAACAAGGTTTTAGGTTACGTTTAATGATGATTGGCAGCTGCTGTTCTTGTGCATTTTTCAGGAAAAAGAAAAAAATAATTATTATTTTTGTCACCCACTCCACTCAGATTCTCCCAGAACCCCTAAAAGTATCTACTGCGCAGACTCTGGCTGCACAACGGCAACCATTTTGGCTTCAAAACCGTACAATGGTAAATGGCAGAGCCACACTGTATACTCTGCATACAGTCTATGGTTTGGAAGAAATTAACTGTTCAAGTTTTGAGAAGATATACACTTTATCTATCAAGACTCTATCACATTGTCACAATGGTTCCATGAGAAGAGGCACCAGTGGTTTATGGGAAATGATGTGTTCCACTTTGATCAACGTGACTCTTTGGCAGTGTGGTAAATAGGACTTGTTTTAGTGCAAATTTCTTTGAATGGCAACAACTTTTTGATGCATGAATAATGAGAGAACACACAAACTCTAACATGTATGGCCTGAGTTCATGCATGGCTCAACGATTAAATGTATAAATCATGTTTAGAGTTTAGATTTCAGACTGTACAGAATAAGCTGACCATCAAAGAAGCAGAGTGGTAAGAACAGACTCCTCTAACCTGCTGAACTCTTTACTGTTCACAGATAATTGACATATTGCATCAGTAACAACTTCTGACACCCATCAGAGAAATAACCAACACAGCTTGCACACAGCCTGCAGAGCATTTCATTATCCTTTGATTTTCTTTCTCGCCGTGAAGAGACAAGAGATGAATTAATCAAAAACAGCATCAGAGCTAAAAATGGATCATGATTGACGCTCATGTGCATATAGTTAGACAAGACGTAACCCTCACAGCCAAGTAAACAGGAACCCAACCATCAGAGCGAAATGTTTCTGCTGCAGCTTAAAGTTCCACTTTTTTTTCTCTCTCACTTTTTCTAACTTCCTGTTTTCATCTGTTCACCTCTGTTTCAACCTCATCTTTCATTCTGCTGGATTTCAGTCCCAACATACTTAAAAATGTATAAGCATGTGCATATATTTAAGCGTGGTGTATGTTTTCACACTTGTTAAATGGCGTTGCATGCTCAAGTTGAATAAAGCAGCTTCAAAGCTCCTCCTGCACACACAGCAGCATCTTAGGCTCTCACTGTAATACATCAAAGCTTTGAAATATTTATGAATTAGCATGTATACCATCCTGGTTGGAATATTTTGCTGAATCCATTGCTGGCTGATGCATTTTATTTCCAGGAGAGAATAAAATAAAACCCAGAGATATATATTGCAGTTATAAATCACAACAAGAAGTTTAAGAATAATGTACTCAAGCTGAAAGGCAAAGCTCAAACCTGATTTCTCTCAGATAGCCTGGAAAACATGGACATGGACTCTGTGATCATCAAAACGTAAATCTCCTCAGAGTAACTATTGATTAAGATCTGAATTTAGACATGAGGAAGCATCTTTGCCATGCAGAATTCTCCGGTGGCCAACAGGGCTAAAGATCTGCAACAGCCTGAACCTTTATCATCTGGAGAAATATGCTTCAAATGCAGAAATGCTGCATTTTAGAAATACACAAACAATACAAAAGACCTGCATTGGCACCAAACGTGCTCCAAGAGGCTGTCTCTATTGGTCTGGAGCATTTATGTTTTAAAGCCTCAGTTTTAAATGTGTCTGTCCTTTGATGATGTTCTCAAATTGGAAAGTTTATCTTTGCATTATTGCAATCAGAGTATGTCCAGTTGAAATACAGTATTATTATTTTTTGTTTGTTTTATGCAGCACAAATTCCTAAAGATGCATCGAAATGTCCTGATGAAGAGCAGCATGAGCATTTGCTGATTTGTTAAAGAAGCATGTTGCAACCATAGACTGTATAAAACATGGAGGTAGTCTCACCGACGTCACCCGTCTGTTTCTGAAACAGAAAATGAAGCACATTGGCTATAGTGGCCATATTGGTAGTGGCAAGGGCTTCGCCTACAGCCATATGGCGCCGGCTGTCACGTGACCCTCAGCTGTGCCTCTTATTGCGCAAGCTCGCAATCTTAATATCCTCTGAGCGGCTGGGTTAGAAAAAATTCACCCCCCGCACAGTGGGGGCCGGTAGTAAAATTAGTGACTCAGACAGGAGAAGTTTTTTGAACCAGGCTGTAAATAGGTTAATTTCTGCTTTGAAAACAGCGTTTTTTGGTTTAGTGTGTATGTGACTTCCGCTACTTCCAGAGCCAGCCTCAAGCAAACACTCCAGAAACAGCAGATTTTAGCACTTCCGTATTGTCTCATATTCTCAGACTGGAGGTTGCCGCTTGGTTGCAACACAACTCAGATTACTTAAAGATGGGGTATTACCTCTTTAGTCTTTAATCTGTTGCTCTGTTCCTTGTATTGTTTATATTTTTTTTCTCTCATAATTTACAGCTCAAAATTCTATTAATCAATCTCTGGTGTGCCACTGTCTGAAACACTTTGTTTTAGCTGCTGCCTCTTTAAAGGTGCAGTATGTAGCAATTGAAATTTTATCAAGATCTAGTGTTCAGATTTTAAAATGAGCCCACCTGTCATGAAAACATCCCATCACTATGCGACAGATGCCCATGCAATTCAAACACAATCCTGGAGATGGTATCATGCATTACAGAAACCTCAAGTAATGCGAAGAAGGTTTAGATATTCATTTCTGTAACCATTTTTTTCATAGGTTATAGATCAGCTGTAAGCTGGTGATTATGGTGTTATAATGTTTTGTCAAGACAGGCTAACAGTACAGTAGAAAGAAATGCTCATCAGAGCAAACCTCATTTTGCTTACATCATGGTTCACATTTGTCAAAATGAGCTCAGCAGTGTTGTAGGTAGGATAAATAACTACCCGTTGGCAGAGTGAAGTACAGGAGGAGTGAGGAAAAAATCAAGAGAGAAAGAAGGTGAGCTGCAGCTGGAAGACAGAGACAGAGGAGAAGCTGGACACCTTGGGACACAAAGGAAGTGACTGAGGTTTGTAATATTGTTTAAAAAGGTATTTGTGCGGGGTGTTTATCAACAAAATATTATAAGTAATTGAGCAGCTTACAGTTTGTTTTGTTTAGTAAATTATGTATTAGCAGTGTAACATTACTCTGATATGTTAGCAGCACTATATATGTTTAAATAATAACTGTGTGTGAACAGTAATAAGTAAAGTAACAGTAATCTTCTTGGCAAATAACTACACGAAACATTATGTTTATAAAGGCCTAATTACTTTTTCAATGTATGTTTTTTTTTTTTTTTTCGGATTCCCACAAGAGATGACCCCTAAGGTGCAAAACTACAAAAAATCTGTCTTCTACTTCTACTTAGTATTTTTCTCTTTTTTTCGTCTTCTTCTTCTTCTTCTTCTCCTTCTTCTTTTTTTTCTCTTTCTTCTTCTTCTTCTTATCTTTCATCTTCTACTCTTTCTTCATTTTTTTTGTCTTTCTTCTTCGTCTTATTCTCCTTCTTCTTCTTCTTCTTCTTCTTCAACAACAACAACAACACCAAACACAGTCTCCATTTTCTACTGTAGAACAACCACCTCCTGTCCACTTCTCTACCTGCCTCTTCCCCCAAGATCTGCAGGATTGTGGGACTGCTAGTGGGAAGCCTGAAACACCAAGGTCTGTCACTCACATGTGTCAGGAGCCAGTTCAGGAGTGTCAAGAGATCTTTCAGCAAGTCTGATCATGATCTGGTTGAGATTTGGTTATATTCTAAGAACAGAGTGTTTTGATCAGTCTACAGACAGATTCAGGGTTTGTTTGTTTGTTTGTTTGTTTGTTTGTTTGTTTGTTTGTTTGTTTGTTTGTTTGTTTGTTTTACAATATGTGAAGAGGTTAAAAAAAAAACTTCACATGTTTGGTCCCAGCCACAAGGATTGGTACCTCATATCCATATCAGGGTTCCTGAAAACTCTGGGAAAGAGGAAAAGTTGTATATTAAAGGGAATTCAAATCACTAAAATATGTCAGCGTACCTTTTTAAACAAACTAATTTGAAGTGGCAGCCGACTAAAATATTCTTCTTATTCTTGTTATTCATGTTGATGCTCTCTCTGTGTGCAGAGCACATAACCCAACCAGCAGACATCCAAAGTCCTGTAATGAAAGAGTGTCAGCACTAACTCTTCCTAAATGTTTGCCTTCAGAGAAACATTTCAGAGCTGAAACTGTAAACAGAGTTCATAAGTTTATCCTCTAAACTCTGCTGAAAGCGTTCCTCTGTGAATGATGATGAGACTTCAGAGAGTGGTTCTCTCTCATCATCTTCTCAAAGTTTTTCAGTGTGCAGACGTGAAGGTGGCTGTGAAGGTTACACATCGTTCCAAGCTGCTTCTCGGACATTTCCTATTCCACCTTTAAAAACAATTTCAATGTGTGAGGTAGAGGAAAGAAGAAGAGGAAGAGGAAGAGGCACAGTGAGCTGACTTTTTTCTATCACTTCACCCACACTTTGCTGAGCAGCCCCCCACCCCCGTCACATCTATACGACTCTTTGCTGCTGAGTATGATACATGGTGGATGAGCTCCAGTGCCCTCTAATTCTCTTCTCTCCTCTTCTTCCTCCTCCTCCTCTTCACCTCTTCCTCCTCCCCCATCCCTCTCTTTCCATCTGTTAGGCAGATGAAAAATTGGAGAAACATTGTTCTCCATATCACCCAAAATAGACCTGGCCTACTAAAACGGCCCCATCTTCACCTTCCCTCTGGAGCCGAGCCAAGAATATCTCCTCTGAAAGAAGTAAACCTTCCTGCCCAACTTTTCTTTGACTCATAATTATTCGACTTTTGTTGAACCGGGGACGGTTTAATGTGCCGATTGTGTAGGAGTGCTTTAAGGACACTTGATCAGTTCAGTGAATCATTATGAAGTGAGAAAAGCTGCTGGAAAGAGGTTTTAATTTGGCCAAGTTTAACGACCCTGATGTACATAGTGCAAGAATGTAGTTGCATCTAGAAATCCAATTCAGTCTCACGGATTTTCTGATTTGCAACTTTTTCCAATCTATCAATCATCTTTTATCATTTATCAAATCTTGGACTTTTTATCACCAATTTGTGTATTGTTTGTTTTTTCACTACTTCACAACTTTGGTCAATCCTTTTCCTCCTAAATTTGGGATTCTGTTCTCACAAATTTCCAACATTTTTCGACAAATTTGCCTTTTTTTTCCTCACTTCATAATCCCCAAAAATTGAGATTTTATGACCACTAGTTTGACTTCATTTTCTCACAAATATGAAAACTATTCTGAACTCACTTTTTTTTTTTTTTTTTTTTTAGAAACTTAAGCTTTGTTTTGACTTTAGTGCAACTTTTTAACACTTATTTTTCTATGGAGGCATTCACTTAAAAAATCCTGTTTTTACAAAAAAACTATCTCGTAAAAACAGATATTTGAAATGTTAATAAAATTCCTGAAAAGCTTTTTATGGTTGGTCAAGCATTTGAGAGTGTTATCCATCAAAGATGAACTTTTTGCCTAAATAACAACAATGTTATGTTGATAACTGACTCTCATAATCTCAGCCGGAAACCAGCAGTTCTTCAAATACACAAAGTGAAAAAATGGATTTAGAATAACTTGCAGGCTATTTTATTTATTTGCAGGCAAACCTGGTGAGCTTGGGTTGGATATTTTAAATAACAGAACTTAAGACGTCACTGGTGTTTCAGTGTAAAGTGTGACCCTGTTAACCAGTGACTTATGGTAGGCTGAAAGTGAACAGTAAGCACGGTCACCCCCCACTTCAAAACCCGGTTGTTTGGTAATGGTCAGGACTCGATAGGAGCTAACTCCATGGTAAAGTATCATTTCTGAAGGTGGGAAGAGAATAAGTGTACAACTGCTATTTGCAGTTCGAACTGAGTGATCAAGGAATGATTACTCATTTGAACAAATGGAGCTAAATGCTGCTTCAGTTACCCAAATTTGTGCACATCTTAATGCTTATAGGTTGTGAATCCTGTGTCTTTTTTTTCTTTTTTTAATAGAAACCCATAAAAACAAGTTGAAAAACAAATCAATGCGATATGCTACCATGTTTTTTTCTTTTGAACAAAACACTTTTTTTTTTTTCAAAAATTTGCACATCAGCAAATAAATGTATAAATGAAAAATAAAATAATAATTAAAAAATCCTCTCAAATATGGGACTTTATTCTCACAAATTTCAAACTTTTGGCTGAAAGTTTGCAATTTATTTTCACACAAATGTGCAACTCGCTAACGATTGTCTCATGAATTTGGGACTTTATCATGAAATTTATTAACTTCTCACAAACACACAACTTTTTCCCTTCAAATTTGCTTCCTTGACTTAATTGTCTGACATATTTGAAACTTTCTGACCAGGTATTTGCAACTTATTTTTTTTTTAAAGTCACTTTTTCTTACATTTTTTTTCCATTTTATTTGTCATTTGATAATCTCACAAATTTATAATCTCAGATTTAACTTGCGCATTTCTCAAATGTGCAATTATTTACTCCCAATTTTGTTTTGTTTTTTCCTTTTCTCAAATTTTAGACTTCATTCTCACAAATTTGAATCCTCAGAGTCTGAAATCTTGCTCTTTTTCTCTAAAAAATGTGCAACTGTTTTTACTCCCAAATTTTTGACTTTTGTAAAAAAATAAATTAATTAATTAAAAAAAAAAAATCTAAAATTTGGAACTTAAAAGTCTCTGACTTATTTCTAGTAAATCTGCTTGAATTTTTAATAAGTTTGTTAATCTCCATAAATATAAATAATTTAAGTAAATAAACCAAATTAAAAGTATTTTTTATTTTCCCAGATATTAGTGCAACTGAAAATCTAGAAGATTTTCCTAATTATATATTTGCAACATTTTTTCTCAAAAATTGTCAAATTCATTCTTAAAGGCTTACTCTTCTCCTCCAGCTGGTTTTGTTTTCCACAAAGGCCTTCATACTCCATTGTAGCGCTTAACTTCCAAATAAAACAGAGTTATCCATGACAGAGAAGAAACATTACAAGGAGACATGCTTTGAGACCCTGTCTGACTATAAATTCAAGTCTTGATGCATGTTTTAAATGTTCAATAAAAAGTTCCAGTGAATTATTTAATGTGGCGTCCTTTAAAGTCAGAACAAGGAGGCCAAGCTGTCCTCATATTAACTTAACTCCTGATACACACACACACACACACACACACACACACACACACACACACACACACACACACACACACACTCTCTCATACATATTCACCAACAGGAGGCCTTGTATAGAAGCAGCAGACCTAATCTGTGCCACACACTGTTGGGTGAAACGCAGCATGAAAGATGCATGCGTGACATTTTGGAGGGAGGTTACTCTCCATGAGGGAGAGACTTTGTTCAGATTGGCTCGTCGCTGTGTTTTAAAAGTAGCAGATTTGTGCCTGAGCGGCTGCAGACTTTGAATTTGAAGTGAAGGTTGGAGCCGAGCCTGGTCCTGAAGAGAATCGGGTTCTGTCAGCCCAGCTCAGATGGCTCTGACTGTAACAGGGAGGTTATTTTGTGGTTTCTAATGAGGTTTTGCTGAGTGATGAAGGTCAGGCTGTGTCTGCTCTGTGGAGCCTTATCTCTGAATTGCAAAACGAAATGACTGTGGAATTAAGGTCACCCTGTGGGACCATTATAATGTGCTGTAATGTTGAAATAAATTGAATACTCTTCCCAAGAACCCACATCCGTCTCCCTGTGGGATTGAATCCATTATTTGTTTCATTCAAATCTTATTCCTGCGATATTGTCAACAGCTGGCAGGAAGAAAACTCTGTTTATCAGTGCTTTGCATCATGGCGCAGACAAAAATGTATCATGGGAATCACTTCTGGGACTGGGAACCACAAAATGTGAAAACACTTTTTACAACTCAAGTGCAAATTGCAGCTTTATCATTTTTCTGTCAGGTACACTGGAAAACAAATTAAATTCTAAGCAAGTTTTTGTCTCATTTCTCATAAAAATATCCTACTAGACTCAATCCAAGCCACATTCATCACAGGTCCAGAAAAATGTCTTTTTCATGATAGTTCAAGGAAAAGAACATTTATTGTATAAAGACTATTTTATGAAAGCTGCCAGCATTTAACATGTCTGTTAGATGACTTAATTGACACTTGTTTTAGAACATTCTAATTCCTGTGTTTAAAAAAAAATAGGCCTTCTTTGTTTGTCACACATCCCCAGAAATTAAAACCCTGAGACCTGCCCCTAAGTGGACACATTTTCCCAAAGAAAGCCCCCCCTGAGGGAAGGAAAGTAGTTTTGAGTCATGTAAAGCAGGCTGAAATGGGCGCATGCTGGCACGTTATAATAGATGGAGCCGTCACAGGAGGAGAGCAGAAGGGAAAAAAAGAGCGAACCCTCAGCATCAGTGAGATGAACCTTTTTAGACGGCAGCAACCATCAGCCAGAAAATAGCGGCCACTTAAATCCAGCAATCTGGCGACTCTGAAAAGATGTGTCCATTCCATTACAGCAATGACCAATAGACAGGCCCACCCACTCATACATCTCTCCATGATGGCCCAATTAAAGTAATGCTTTCCGCCCTAATGTGCTGCTTTTGCTATATTACAAAATGAAACAATAAAACAAGAATAATGTTTCTTTTTTTTTTTTTGTCTCAGACAAACAAATCTTTTCTTTGGCTCCAGATCGCTTCCACTCAGCCAAGTACTTGTTGACTGCCTGTGAATCTGTAGCCTGAAGGCCAACGTAAACATAAAACTTGAGAAATAGAACTACCAGGCTTCCAGCGTTTACAAGCCAGAGCTGCAACAAAATGGAGGAATGGATAATAAACTGTTGGACAGATGGAGACTTTGTCCTGCCAGGGTTCTGGTTTTAGTGCAAGCCTGCTGCTGAACCTGGACTTTCCCCTCTTAGGGGGTTGGGGAAGTCAAAACTGGATTCCTGTTAGGGGCAGTAAAGTTGATTTGGTAACTACTGAGTTGGGAACCATTAGTTGTCTGTGGTAGTTTATGCGTTTTAGTGTGTGATATAAACATTTTTTATTTATAATTATTGAATCTATGTTGGTAAAACGTGGCTTCAGTCCAGGTCCATTCTCTGCCAGCTGCATTACCTCGGAAATGTTCAAATCTGGTCCTTTTTGTACATATTTGTAGTCGAAACAGCTTAAACAAATCCTCAGTGCCTCAGTGAAACAACGCCGGATGCACGTGCAACATGGGTGCAGAAGCACTGCGGAGTATATTGTTTTGTAAACTGAGTGGAGAAGTTAACCACCAAAATCACATTTCTCAACTAAATATCATCACTTTTACGGATGGTAAATGGCTCCCAGGTTTGTGAAATAGCAGTTAGTGGAGAGATATATTAGATGGACAGATGTTTTAAGCGGAGAAATTCAGCGTGTACCCAGAGAGCAATGTAAACACACGGCTGTCACTCTATGCTCATGACTGCACTATCCGTTGACACTTATTGGACTGTGACAGACCAGGACGTAAATGTGTCAATAAATCAGAAACCCCCCCAAACCAAAAAAGCCCTCAGACTGCTGAGTCTGAGACCTGATTTGTAATAAAATAGCCAGAAAACTACGTCCAGAGAACTGCACCAAATCAGATAAAGATGGCACATGTAATTATTCACCCGCAGACGTCGCTGGTGTTTCAGTGTAAAGTGTGACCCTATTTACTGGTGACTCTCGGCCGTTAATCACTGATGCTGTCGGCTGAGAGTCACCGGTTTTCATGGTCACTATTAACTCCAAAACACCAGTTGCTGTGTGACGTTCGAAACTTGATAGACGTCGCCTCTGTTGCATTGTATAATTCTTAAAAAACGGACCTCAGAGCAACCGTACATTTTTTATGCTGATAACAGGTTGAATGTAGTGTTTAAAAAATGCTAACTCATCTGAAATAAAGGAGCTCAACGCTGCTTCTGCAATCAAAATGTGTGCGCATCTTTATGATGATGTAGACTGATATTCCCTCTATAACACTGCATGACTGCAATGTACACTGCACAAAAAATAAATAAATAAATAAATAACTGCAAAATGACAGTGAAATACTGGCAGCAAGGTTGCCAGTGTTTCACTATTGTGTTACAGTGAGATTTTTAAAAGTACTGTGTTTAAACATAAAAGATTTAATAGCTGAAATGTATTCATAAGTTTTTGTTTGTTTATTTATTTACATTGTGGGATTAGACCTAAAGTGCATGTCTGTAAACATTACATCAGCTGCTCTGACAAGATGTGCATGTGTGTCTGTGTGCACAGCAAGTCTGGATGTTCAAAGCAGCATGGGTGTCAGCAAGCATGAGCACAGGAAGCAAGGCAATGCTCTTGGAAAAAAAAGAAGAAGAAGAAGAAGAAGGTGCAGTCTGTATTTTGGGAGAAAATCAGAATTTAGATATTGTGGCATTACACGTTTTGTACACCATTTATTTTCTGTCTAAAGTTAAGGTCATTGCATCAACTTGCATTTTACACTGACACTTGAAAAAGCACAGAAGAATAGAGAGGTTAGCCCCAGGTCCCTAAAGACAAGCCTTAAGGTTATCAAAGCTGAGTAAATCCACAGCAGAAGACTTAATACATATGTCATATGACCTTACAGAGACATAAGGAAATCCATAGTAATAAACAGAGTACTTGCACATGTGCTGGACAGATTTAAGTTTTTGCATTTTCAAAATTCTTAATATGTGTGTGTTTCAGACTGGGTAATTGCATTTTCTAAAATGTCGACATCCTCATTCTTCAAAAAAGAAAACTCATCATTAAAGACTAATCCTGCATCGTATTAAAAAGTAGTCCAAAATTGTCCAGGGCAAATAAGTAAATCACAAAGCATCTATAAAGTCTAGGATGATTCCACCAACAGACTCCATTATTTTTACTGATGGATGCAGAGATAGAAAAACATCAAAATTAACCTGGCAAACTCCAGAAGAACTTGGACCAGCAAACCGCATGCATGACTCAGAGTCTGACCCCCAAAGGTGACAACCATTAGAGACTTCCTGTTGCAACCTTGCCTGCAGCATTTTAAGAGATTTGTTAATACTTAAGTCTTCTACTGTTGCTTTAGCTGTCACTATTTTGTGACCTTAGTCTCTGGTTTGGCCCATGGAATGAAATAACTTTTTGTGGGTGACTTTTCATGGACATCTTTGCAAACCACTGCTGTTGCTATCACAATGGCAAACTCAGATGGTTTTGTAGCTTTCACTGAACATAGGCTGCAGAAGCTATGCAGTGGCCCCCATATCCTCAAGGTTTATCTTTTTTTTTTTTTTTTATGTGAGTAAATTAATATAGAAGTAAAGGTAGAAACATGTTGATAATTAAATGGAACCTCTAACAAAATCCTGAAAGGTTTCACCTTGCAGGAGACAGGAGCTGTTGGTACACTCTGGCCTCCTGCTGTATATATTTTTGTGTCTTTGTGTAAGCCCGATCCATATTAAGTCACAAAAACAATTGAGGCTCAAAAACAAGGTCTGTTTTTGCTTAAGGATCATTCATTACACAAAATATGCTAAAAACATGGATGGGTTTAGAAATTTCCGATATCCGTCTGAGCCTTTGACACTGAGGATGATGAAGGATGATGAAGGATGATGAAGGATGATCAGCATTTCCACGAAAGGGTGCAAATGATTGACTCACAAAAGAGGTTGAACTCTGCCTTGTTTATCCTGTAAACATTAAAATTGCTAGTGCATCGTCATGTTTAGAACCACTTTTTATAATTGGGATTTTGATTGAAAAAAAAAAAAAACAAGCGAACACAGGCTCCCCAAGGTTAATCATTGAGAAAATAATAAATGAAACAGATTCTCCAGCCGAAAATGAACCTTGTCCCTCACATGAACACAACCTTTGTGATGAATCAGTGTGTCATTCACATCCTTGCACCTCCTGACTTAATGTGCGGCTTGTTCGGGAGACTTTCAAGCAGCTAACTAACCAAAGAGCTACGCTAGAGTCAGTTTGGCTGCTCATCATACATACATTACAGTCGAGGAAGAGAAATACCACAGGGACATGCATGGGGCATGCATTAAGAACATGGATGTGCAGTGAACAGTATCCATAGAAACAGCCATGTTCCTCACACAGATAAATCATTATTGCCCTTACAGTGTCATTTTGTATCTATCAGGGATAAAAGCATGGGATGGAAAAGGCTGCTGGACCTTGAAACGGCATAAAAGGAGTGTTAATATGCAAAGTAGTTTATCTATGAGAGGCAGCACGGATATACAGCTTTGGGATGTGGGCACACAGGCGATATGCAAAGTAGAAATCCATAGAAAAGTATAACCATGAACATGTTTAGAGTGTAGATGGCACGTCAGAGAGCTTAGTGATCCTAACAATGATAAGCATATGACAGGTCTCAACTTCCAACCACAAGTCCTTCAGTCTCCCCGTTGCCTGCTGATATCGGTCTTTCAGCTGCACCTGTATGCTTAGCTAGCAGGCGATAGCTTTTGATTGTTTACTGAGCCTTCTGGGAGTTATTTTCATCCACAGATGCAGCTAAGATATGCAGCCACGGCTTAACTTTGGTGTGCTGAAAGGGAAAAACTTAAAAACTTAAAAAATAAATAAATAATAAAAAAAAAACGATTTTGGACCTTCTTCATCGTCAGTCAGACAGAAAAGTGGAGCTCAATCCCCACCAATTATAGGGGCTGTTTACACCTGTTTCAGCCATTCGTTTATACAGGAAAAACGTGTTACAGCCGACCTAAAACATAATTTTTTGAAAACGGCCTTTTGCAAAGAGCAAGCCAGAGTTTTCAGTTCAATGTGTGATATTATTTGTATCGTAGAACTAAGCATTGGAAATAGACTTCAATATTATAAGAATGCTAAGGGTAGAAAATGCGACAATACTACTATCATTTGACAAATAGAATCAATTCACAGTTATTATTACTGAATCCAACTAAATGCTCTTTTGTTTTAGTTTTAATGTGTCAAGCATTAAGTTTAAAGAGTTTTTATTCACATTTTCTGAGAAAGTTAGCCGTCAATCATTTGTGCATACACATGGTCTGAGGAAGTTCATTTTTATTTTAATTGCAAGAATAAATTTACATAACACTGAAGCTACACTTTAAAAAAAAAAGTCACCCCCCAAAAAAACATTTTAAAGTTAACTAAGAAGCAAAAAGCAGCTAATTTTTTTGTCCATTTAAAAAGTGGCCAACACACTGTAAAAATCGGATAAATGGTCCATGCCATGTGAAGCAAAGACAGCCCGTCCATGCCGTATGGAGCACACACAACCCACACCCCATGCAGGGTAATATAGCACTGTAGGGTCTCATATCCACTGCGTTCCTCCCTCACTCAGGGTTACAATAAACTGTCACAACAAAAATTACTTTGCTGTAAAATAACTGTAAAATACTGGCAGTTGCCAGGTTATTATTATTATTATTATTATTATTATTTATTTTTTTGTAAATGAAATGGAACAGGAAACACGAGTATTTCATAGCATCATAAACACATCATCAGAGGTATGAAGAGCTACTGAGTGCGTCAGCCACTACAGTGTTGAGTCAACTCAGAAGTTTAAGCCAGGCTTTAGCCAATGAACTCCAGCTTTTGCATCGCCAAGTTACTCTCTAACATCAAATAACTCATTCTCTGCATTATTCTATGCACTTTCTGACACTTTCTTTTTCCTCTATCAGATCTTTTTTTACCTTGGCCATTTACAACTACCTTTTAATGAGGATGAAACCCGTGAACATGCTGAATGAAGTCATTTTCATGGGTAGTTTATCTAAATATGTTGTGTAATCGTTAGTGATAATACAGCAGAGGCATTAGGCTTTCTGGATCAATTAATTGCTCTGACTGTAGCACATTTTTATGTTACATAAACATTTGCATAATTTTAGGACTCAGGAGATTTGTTTCATATTTACAACCTTCATATCAATGCATAATTATTTACCTACAATGCTATTCGGCTGACGCAACACTGACTCAATGGCTGCCTGTCAGTTACTCCATGTTCTCTCTTCAGTGTCTGTATGTTGAGATTCCTCTCCTCTGGCTTGTGGTTGTCACTCATTTATTCTGTAATCTCTGGGTCCAGGAGCAGCCTTGGTCTGAGTCCATATGGCAGAGAGCTGAGGTGGCATCTGGCCCTTTATCACAGCACAAATCCCTGGCCAGGTTACACACTCTCTCACACACACACACACACCAGGAGAATGTACACATTCAAACAGAGAGGGAGTGCATCATGCAGCATCTGCACTCCAGTGGGTGTTCGCCAGATTACACACGATGTGTGACGGATCAACACAAGCCCCACAGCCCGCACAGAGCAAACAAATACGTTACTGCACATGCAAAATGACAAAAAAACTGGCACAACACGTGAAGGGAACACATACGGATGAACCGTTTTTTAAAGAGCGTTGCAGAGTTCAGGGGTTGTTTTTGTCGAATTTGCATCCTTGGAAAAATCAACCACATCTTCCTGATTTCATGCAGAGGCGCTTCAAAACGTACCTTCACATTTTTCTGCCGCTCCGTTTTTTCCCCCCGCTCCATCAAAGGCTTACTTCTGCGATTTCTAAAAAGGGTACAGCTTTTGGAAGTTGAGTGCAGACTGCTGATGTCACCTCTGTCATTCTGAGCAGCTTCAAATTGTTCATCCAAAGCAACGCGGCGCACTTCATGTCTCACTTAGAAGTCTCTTTCTTATTCACAGTCCTTTTGCTAGATATTGAACAGAATACTTAATAATACAACAGTAAATGTCACAGTTATTACATTTTCATCACTCAAACACCTGCAGGTGGTGCACTGCAAAAATCTAAAATCTTATAAAGTGTTATTCTAAGTAAAAACTGTTTTATTGTACTCGATACGAGCCACATTCAAGTGGTCAGTCCAGAAAAATGTCTGTTTCAAGTTGTTTAAAGACAAAAATGAGGTCTGAATAGCTTGTAACAAGTTAAGAAATTGTTAGAAAATTTGCTTGAAAGTAGAATAATTTCTTAATACAAGCAACTTATCTATTGTTCCATTGGCAGATTTTTTGTAACTTGTTGCAAGCAATTCATACCTCATTTTTGTCTTTGAATAACTTGAAATAAAACACTTTTCTTGACTCATCAGGTGAACGTGGCTCATATTAAGTCTAAACAACATTTTCTACTAAAAATAAGACAAAAACACTTGACAAGATTTCAGTTTTTTTGCAGTGAGACGTTTATGAATTAATTCAACTGTCAGAATTTTGCGTCCTCTTCACAGCTCTCTGCACATGTTGCTGTGCTTTTGGTAGTTGCCACTGAGCAAATGATAGGTGTCATTGAGAAATTGGCATGTGTCACTAATAATCTGTTGGTGTCATTGATCTCTTGGTGTCACTGTGCCTTGGTAGGTGTCACTGAGCGATTGGCAGATACCATTGAGTAGTTTGGAGGTGTCACTTTCAATTGGCAGGTGTCATTGAGCGATGGCAGGTGTCACTGAGGGAGCGACAAATGTCACTGGGCAATTGGCAAGTGTCATGAGCAATCAGCAGGTGTCACTGAGTAACTGGCAGATGTTGCTAAGTGATTGCTATGTGTCACTGAGCTATTGGCAGATGCCACTGAGTGATTAACGGTATGCCATAAGCCACTTTTGGATCTTAGTGTCACACAAGGTAAATATTGTGCATTTTTAACTTGATGCATAGGGAAAATAAAAAAAAAAAACAAAAAAAAAACAGCGGATTTAATTCTAAAACAACAACTGATAACAACAGTTCAGAGATGCATGAGAGCATAAAAAAAATCTTCATTTTTACACACTCTGTCATTATTAGCATGACTGGACTACATTTTGAGTCAGGAATCGTGTGATTAGCTGAAGAGCCTACTTTAAATCTACATCCATCTTGTAAAGAGGGTGAAGTAGAGGACGCTGACATAAATATTTCCTCTGAGGCGTTGGCTTGTGTTTACAATCTGTCTCCTACAGCCTGATCTGGACTTGTCACACGGGCTGTTTTGTGTAATGGATGGGACGGGAGCTGAATCATCCGGCGCTCTAATGCATTATCAATTACTTGATTTGTGCTCGCTCTCGGTCAGAGGCAGCAGTGCGGCATGGGCTGACAGTGAAAGCTCCTTTGTCCAGACTGTCGATAGAGCTCAGCTGGAGGCCAAAGTGGCATCACTAATCTGCGTAATGTATGTGGAAAGACAGGACAGGAGAGCAGCTTATTTATCAGACAGTAATCTACTGTATTATCAATAAGCTGACTGCTGAGGGCCAAATCTGTTCATACAGCAGAGTCTTCTCTACAGTCTAATAAATGAACTCTGTGTGTGTGTGTGTGTGTGTGTGTGTGTGTGTGTGTGTGTGTGTGTGTGTGTGTGTGTGTGTGTGAAGCACAGTGTAAATTGACCAGTCCATTAAAGCCACACTTATTTTTTTTCCCATCTAAGAGCGCCTCTCACTTGTGATTCCCGTTGCTAGGTTATGAAGAGCTGTCCAGCAGCATTACAGCCTCTCTTAACGCTGACAGAGTTGTTTTTAAAAAGCTGTGTGTGCTTCATTTTCCCTTCTATTTGATGTAATTTTTCTAAGAAATTTTCAAAAGTAATTGAAGAAAACCATTTCCGAGGAAGTGGCAGCAGCTCTACGCCTGGAAAATGTTCCTGGACTTAATAGTGACTTTATTTTCTCCGTCATACAGGTATTTGAGCTGGTTTTGAGTTGAAATGTTAAATTTAATCAAACATCAGTTGACAGAAGCCCTGAAGTTATTTTTACATGCATAAGTTGATTTTACTATACAAATAATCTCCTGATGACAGCGCATGTGGTTTCAGAGATATTTAACAAACAACTTGTGCAACAGTTGCAGACTGTGCAAAATCATCTTTCATGGAAGTCAAGAAAGGAGCACCCCAAGGATCAATCATTTGGAGACTTCAAGGACAGTCAATAGCTGCTTTTCTTTCTTAGAAGTTGGCCACACTGTTTTCACATGGACAAAGATGGTTTTTAAAATAAATGTTTCATGTTTGTGCATTTCCCTTCTCTATAAATCTTTATACATGGGGATGACATTCGTATGTATAAAAAACATGATGTAGGCTTTGTTGTCCATGAACATACATGTCCTTTTTCCAGGAGTTTATTTTTATGTGGAATATATTTGTATATAAAAAAACAACCCCTAGCCTTCTCATTTAATGAAGTATGCATTTAAGCTTTTTTGATCGCATGGATGTCTGTATGCATTTGGGATTGAGACTCAAAGTGGCCCTTTGGGGGAGCCCCCTGCTGTGTGGGTTTTTAAACGTTTGCATACGCTTGGTTGTTTTGGATCCAGCACTAACTGGAGGATGTGCGTGTCTTTATTTGATTTTCAGGAATGTAAAAACAGATGTATGCATCCCGAAGGAGTTTTTATTTTTTTATTATTTTTTTATTTTTTTATTTTTTTTTAATCTGTGTTTAAACCCACGCATTGAGGAAGGGCTTTTTCTGAATCCCAGCAGTCACTTAAACTGCATCACTCAGTCTGATGTTTTCAGTCTCAACTGAAAGGCTTCATACATGCACAGCACTTGCATGAATTATTTAACCAAAGGGAAAAAAGAAAAATCAAATGTTTGAAGAGTTTTCAACACACACTTGAAAAAAATCTAATGTTACGGCTAAGAACATTTCTTTTTTTTTTTCTTTTTTTCTTTTTTTTACAACATTTTCTTTATTTTTCAGAGTACACACGTATACATAGTCAAAAATGTAAAATAATAGAAATTACCTAACTTTGAGGGTTTTTTTAAAGTATCATGCCACTAATGTCATACTATGTTTATTTATCTTTCTTTTTTAATGAGAAATAAACCCAGGTGCTCCAGATTGCCTCTTCCAACTCCTCCAGAATTAGGGGGACAGAAGCAATTAGTGAGGGTCCAAAACAGTGACCATCACAGGATAATATCTGTTTTTGGTCATGTTTTATTGTGCTGCCTCACTCACGGTTGAAATAATTGTTTTAAGAAAAACTGTTCTTCGATTTTTGCAAGATTTTTTTAAACCATGAAACTTCCAAACAGAAAGCACTGTTCCTCTCCTGGAAACATTTTCCTCTCATCATTTTGTCTTCCAGCGGTTTTTTAACTAATTTTTGGCACACTCTAGCCCCTCCAAGCTGTAAAATCATGGTACAATATTGGTTACCCTGTATAACTAATACTGTGTGACGCTATGTGACAGACTTTTCCTAAATCATTATGATCAAACACCCTCACTGAAGTGACAATGCATAGATTATTGCAGAAAAAAACTATCATTTTACAGACCTGAAATACCGTCAACCCTGCTGCAGTATTTTACTGTTTTTCTACAGCAAAGTATTTTTTATTGTGACCGTGTTTCAAAACCGTAAACAAGGAGGGAATGCAGTGGATGTGAGACCCTGCTGTACATTGGGGTGTTAAAGTCTTCTTTGGCTTCAAATACCCCCACTAGAACACAGGTGGCCAGTGGTCTATGTTGCACTCCATGAGGTTCACCCTTCAGCAGGTGGTCTGGGTTCGAATCCAGCCTGTTACCTCTTTCATGCAAGTCACTCCTCATTCTTCCATTGTTTCCTGCTCCATCCACTGTCCTGTCATGTCCAATCAAAGGCTAAAAGGCCCCTCCTAAATAACCTGCATGAAGCTGGCCTCCCAACCCATGCAAAACTTCAGGAAAATAGTCTGTTTTGTTTGTGCTGGTTTGTGCCGTAAAAATTATTTTTAACTTTTGACATGTAATTTTATAAGTCAGACAGAGTTCACCCAGCCCCCCATTTGCTCTGAATGGACCCAAAATGGTACCGTTCATTTGTGCTTCATTTGTACTGGTTTATGCCACTGGGGTTTTAGATATCACACTTTATTTCCTGGAGATGATGTCACCGCTGGAAATGCTCTCATGCTTGCGCTCTTCATATGTTTTGGCTGCAGCCAAACAAAGTTAAAAGCAAAGTTTTTAACTTATTGTACCTTTTCTGTGCTTTTTTCATACTCCAAGCATCTGGTATGACACCTTTGCAGGACAAACTTCAGGTGAACATGTTAGACTGCTGTATTGTTTTCACTCAGACAAGACAAACTTTTTGGACCAGAGCCAAAACAAGAGCACCAGCACAAGAGCATTTAAAAGCAAAGCACATAAAATGTTTTTATGGCACAAACCAGCACAAACAAACTGTACTTTTTTGGGTCCATTTGGAGCAAATGGGGGAGGCTGGATGACATCATTGCCAGAAATTAAAGTGTTAATAGCCCAAAAAAACATAGCAGCACAATCAACACATTCTTACGGCACAAACCAGCACAAATGAAACAGACTAATACCAAAAATATCGATTTGGCTGGGGGGCAGCTTCATGCAGGGTTCAAAATAACTCATAAAAAAACACTATCCCTGCTGATGATGTACAGTATTACAGTAGAGTGTATTTCCTGCCATACTATAGCATAGCATACAGTACATGTGCATTAGCAACAGATTATTCTTCAAACAGATGGTTTTGTGGAAGACTTCACAGATATCTTTTGAAGCACTTTTGTGTCTACACGCACACAGCTACCTTTTCTCCACTCACACATGAAGGCTCCTGGAAGACCCACTCATCTATGAGCAAAGAAATGGTTTCCAAATGACTAACAGAGAAGGCACGGCCTTCACAGAGAAAAAGAAAAGAATGAGGGGAAGCAAAGAGAAAAAGATGGAGACACAGAGAGAAATTCCCCATTCATGAGGGCTCTATACCCCCATGCCTCAGCAGTTCATATCTGCTCTTAATGTGCTTTTATGCATACAAGGGTCCAGGCGTTTAATGCAAAAGAAGCTGCAAACAGCAGATACTGTGAGTCATTCAGCTTTAAGAAAAAGACTCCAGGAAATCTGTGAAGTAGGAGAAAAACAGGAAACGGTTTAAAATTTGCTGAAATGAACGAAAAACGTCTGAGTGAAATTGTAATCCTGCAGTTAGTATTCATATGAAACACCCAATTTACCCAGAAAATCGACTTCTAATGTGAGTAAAGACCTGAAATCAAATGGACACACCTTCTAATCTAAAAGCCATCGCTCCTAAAAGCTTGAGTGCAGGCTGCAGGAATCATTTTTGAATCTCATATTCACAATAAGCTCCAAAATATTTCCTAATCTGCCTCTCTGTGTGAGCTGGGATGTGAGCTGTCAGTTTTCTCCGCCTGTGGAGAGTTCACATCACCAGCACAACAGCCTGTCACTTGAAAAGCTCAGTCGCCCATCGTCCCAGTCCTTCCGTCACAGACGTTGTCGTCTGGGGAGTTTAAACTCTGCAAAGTTAAATAAAAATGAAACATCCTGGGTTTCCTTCAATGAAACTGGAGAGCTGGAAAAGTTTGACGGCATAGAAACTTTACTAAGCAGCTGAAGTCTGGCATCATGCACCATATTTAATGCATCAGAGACTGCAGACGCACTGAGAGGCAAAAACCGTTTGACCTTTATTATAAAACCCAAAGTGGGTTCCTCTGCTTTAAGCTTTAATACCACCTTACCCACTCCGCTCTGCACCATCAGGATCTGTCACGGTGAAAAATGCAAATACTGCAACAAAGGAGAGAAGTTTTCCTTCCCCACTTCAAGCTTTGGCACTTCACATATGCACATGGAAGGGCAGGGATCTCACAGATCAGGGTAATACCGCATAATAAAACGTATTGCATGAAAATCAGTCCTTTTTAGTGAGAGTGGACTGGAACTATCATGGGTTATTTGGGTAAAATGAGCCACACTAGATTGCTTTTAGATCCTTACTAGAGTTAGTAATCTAATATTTTAGTATTCCAGTGTTCTGCTGAAAACTCCATCAAATAATTAATTGGATAAAGCACATTTTGTCAGTTAAAGAGAAGTTATTTTTCAATGCAAATTCATTTGAAACAAGTAAAAAACAAGTAACTAGTGATGATATATTTTCACATTAATGAGATCTAACATTTTCATTTTGAATAACAGTTCATCTTGATCAGGTTTTGAGTCTTTGCAATCTTCAGACTAAAATGATGGTGCCTGCTGTATACACGCTGAAGGTAAGATGAATAACATCAAAGGAGAGATAGAAAGCATGTAATGACACTGCAAATGTGTTTACAATTACAGATTAACTTTCTTTGGTTGGATACAGGTAGATTGGTAAAGCCTGATCCTGTTTGTGTTTCCAAGGTCAACTGTGCCCTTCTTGGTAGGTGGCGCGTGAGCTGGATGCGGATAGCTGTGCCTGCCACATTATAGTGTGATAGGATAGCGATGTGACACAGTGTACCCTGCTAATGAATCAAACGAAGAAGAAAAACGCGACATAGTAAACAAAGACCAATGATGGAAGACATCCAGCAATTCGTCCTCTTTGTGATTGGCATGTGGCTCTTTGGTACAAGCCACATGCCAAGCTTTGTTTTGGTTCTTTCAACCAGTCAACAGACTTCAGCGTTTTTAGCTCCACGTTCTGGGATCTGATAGGTTTGTCTGGGTTGGTAATTTAGGGAAGTTTAGTTTTTCCCCAGTTTCCCAGTTTTTGTCAAATAAAATGCCACAAATGCGTGAAGAACCAAACCGAACCACTTGGTGAGACTAAATATAAGCAGGACTCATTAGTTTTCAGTCTCCTGCTCTGGCTGCAGCTGAGAGAGGAGTGTTTTGGATAGGTGAGGGGCTCAGCACACGCTGCTTGTTGGGAAGCAGAACATGCTGGAGATCAATTCATCCTTTCATGTGAGTCCAGAACTCCTGATATAGATAGATAGATAGATAGATAGATAGATAGATAGATAGATAGATAGATAGATAGATAGATAGATAGATAGATAGATAGATAGATAGATAGATTTGTCACTTTTTAAAAGAAATGTCAAACAAAAGTCACCAGAGGATCTGGAAAATCACTAAATATTGTGACAAAGTTGCCCCACCTTCTTCCTGTGTGGCATAACATCAGCATTGTGTCACATTTACATTAGTCTGGGCAGAATACAACGCTTTGTGCCTCAAAACTCAAATGATTCCTCAGGGTGGTGGAGAATCTTCAATTATTTTTTGTGATTGAGGTACTCAAATTATTTGAGAAATCTTTCCAGTCTAAATCCTAACCAAGTTTGAATTTATTAGAGAACAAGCTCAAATAGAGGGTTCAGGCTGTTTTTCATCAAGAAAATCTTTTTATCACACACTGAATGATTCCATGAAACCAAACACTTCACATTTGGGGCCATAAATCTAAAGACATGAGCTCTCATAGAATCTCATGTGATCAGATTAGATTCAGAAGAGCAAACATGAAAGACCATCAACACTGTCAGTGTTGGACGGGCTTCAAACACCACAGCTTCTGAGATCTTCACAAGATTGTCACAAGAGCTTTGCTGAAACGACGAGGTCACTGCTTTCAACACCAAGGTCTGTCAGCTTTGGACATAAGCGTCTGCCAAATGAAACTGTAGATAATGCCACCCAAGGTCCTTAAGAGGCTGTCCAATCAGAGTGAAGGGGGTTTGTGGAAAGAAGCCCTAAAGAGACAGCAGCTAAAATGAAATGTTTCGGACAGAGGGTGGAATAAAGGTTTTGTAAAACAGCAGGGAGAGAAAAACAGAAATATTTTTGAGCTTTAAATCATGTAAAGACACTAGAAGAGCAGAATAAAGCTAAACAAGAGCAAAATACCCCCTCCAAAGCTTAAACTGACTTGAAACTAGGTTTAAACTGGGTTACACTGAGCTGAGATGAAACCCAGAGCAGTCATTCCTCGTCTGTTCTCCCTCAAAGTGAAGAAACACTCTCAGTTTTATTCTTACAGGCTCACTGAAGCACATTTTTTTGCCGTACACGTCGATCTTGTTCAACAGCTCCTCTAAAGTTGTTTTACTTCTGCCATTTGGGAGACGCCGCTGTAGCTGCCGTTCCAGCTTTGGGCCCTGCAGACATCCTGACTGCTGGAAGAGGTCCTGCATTATTTGACTGTAATTAATTATGGATGGAAACTCATACTGAACACACTCAATTCTCTTTGACTTCTAAAATATCTGCTGTGTCTATTTGATTAAAGACAAGACACTTAAAGTGGGGCTGAAGCCAGAATCCACTGAAGGGTAGCTGCAGTGAGATCTTATTCCTCATCTTTTATTATCTCCACTTGCTCTGTCTCTTACAGTCAGACTTTAGATCTCAGCAGTCTTGTTTCCTCCCTCTTCCTTGTGGCTATCCAACCTCCAGACCAGTATTTACATACTTCTGATAGAGGGAACAGACTACAGAGAACAGAGTCTACCTCAGGTCAGACTCACTGCCTCCTTCCAAGAAAAATAAAGAGGAAGGTTTGAAATCATTTTTGCATTTTAGCTGACGGGCTCATCCCAGGCTACTTATGGATGTATGATAAATATGATAATTTCAAGTTCACCTTCAGTCTCAGTGATGTCCTGAATGACAAGTAAGTGACTGCTCAGTGAAGCTCTCATGGCAGACCTGTCAGGATGGGAATTCTTACGTGCAGAAAGCAAAGTGACATGCAGCAGGAGGTAAACTGAGTACTGTGCTGCTCATTTTAGGGTACAGAGGGAAAGACTGCTGCTCTCGCTGTAAGAAAAGATCAATCACTTCAAGGTTTGATGTCTTGTGCATTGTGTTTGCATCATAGCAGGTGTACGATTTAGATTCTGTGCTGCAGGTTCATGATTCACAGAGGATAATAAACTGGAGAATCACTGTCATATTTCTTCAGCAGCTGTGTTCATGAGATGTAACTCTTAGCAATTGAATCTTAAATATTTTCAGTCACATTTTCCTCAATAATCGCTGCACATTAAGCTGAATTTGCATCAAAAATCCCATAAACACATTAGCTAACATCAGGACATAGCTAAAGTTAGCATCCAGCCACTTCCTGTGAGAAAATGACACATGGAAACCTCAGGAATGATGGGAGAGGGGAAACATTTGCACAACTGAAACGGTTTACATGATTAACTTCTTCTGTGGCACTAGCCTTTCTGCTGCTGGCATAGCTAGATTCAGGTTATTTTGAAGTATTCTAACTTTAATTCAGGTAAAAGGCCTCCTAGATGTTTTCTCCCCCTTGCCTGTGTGGCTGATTGTCAATTATAGGGCAATGAAACCTGCAATCTGTCTGATGATATCTGATCCTCAGAGCCTGATGCTACAAGAAGATTGCTGCTGTGGGAATAAGGTCAGTTTAGCTTGAGTGGATAAAGAGATAATACAAAAATTAGATTTATTTATTGTAACTGGCTGATAAGCAGCTATGCCCACAGCTGTAGGATGAACCAATAATTTGTTTTTCTGATCGTGTCTGGGGGAGAAATTTGTATGCAGGAGCTTCTCTCATTTTCTGTGTACTTTTGGGTCAGGAGCAGGTAGGAGCTGTGCTGCGTGTTAACTTGAAGTTTGGATGAGGCATTAGACTGGCTTTATGTTCTTTAATCCCAGGACTGAGTTTGTGTGGGGTTTAAGGTGCATCTAAACAAGTATACAGGCCGATGATTCATGGTTTGAGGACTTATAAGTAGAGTGATGCTGTCGTAATGTTGCGAACAGACAAGGTACTGGATGTTTTGTAGACTGTTAAGTGTTGCAAGCTGTTGATTTCTCAGTGGCTAATATGTTATGGTTTTTGTAACTTGTTATTTTGTTGGCCACTGTTGTTTTTTTTGTTGGTTCCTTTGTAGTTTTCTTGTTTATTTTTCTTTTTATAGCATCTGTAGTTCTACGTTGCCTTATTGAAGTTTTACTTTTGTTATCATTTGGTCATATCCCGTTAAAGTTACAACAGTGTTTCTTGTTGGCATTTAGTTTTGGTCAAAGCTAGTGTTTTGTTCTTTTCCTTTGGGCAGAGATGCTGCTCAGTAACAGTTTGAGTTTAATTCTGTCCGGGCTCTGTAGGAGACCGTGGCTGTAGCTGCATAGATTATTTGCTCAGGCTTTTCTAGAATTTTTGTTTGATTAGACTTGCATTTCTTTTTACCGCTAAATGTGCTGTGTTGATATTCTGGTTTATAGTTTGACCTAATACATATGTCAGCTGTGGTGCAGTGTTCCTTCTTAGTGAATGGTCCCCAGATTGTTTTGCACATATCTATTTATTAGTACAGTAAATTATTATTAATGTATACTTTGATAACACTTTTTGCTGTAAATAATAATATATGAATTTATTTATTTATTTATATTTTTCTTTCTTGTTTCTAACACCAGAAGGTTACCATTACTTCTGTGTGGTCATTCTTATTCACATCATCTTGCTCCATTTTTGCCAAAATGTTGGATTTTTTTTTCGCCCTTCTTATTATCCTTGGGATCTTTTTCCTCCTCTCTAGGTTTGTGTTTGCAGAAGGCTGTGGACTGTTTCTCACCGTGTTTCACAGTGAAATCACAGGCTTTATCTAACCTCTTGTTGCTGATGTTTTGTTTACACTGTTCTCAGTTGGTTGCTCTAAAGCCGTCTCATCGTCCAAACCTCTAGAGATTCCTGCAGAACTCTGGTTATTTAAAACATGCAATTCAAATCAACTAAACAATTAGATTAAATCTCAGATAATTTCATGTTTTTGTGTTGTGATTTCCCACTTTAAACCCCCAAAATGGTTAATTAACAAGCAAGTAAGGAGGCAGGTTTTTAAGTTAGAAAGAAGGTAAAGGGGCCAGTAGGTACTAATTTAATACGTTAGCAAGTTATGATGCAAGAAAGTAAGCATGTGAGGATGCCAAAAGTAAGCAAGAAAGTAGGGGGAAGGATACTGACAAACATTGAAGGATGCAAGATGTCTGCAAGTCATTAAGTAAGGATTCAAATAATCAAACATGTAAGGACACAGTACAAGCAAGCAAGCAAGTAAGGAGGCAAGTAAATTCACAAGTTATTAAGATGACGAGAAAATAAGGAGGCAAAAAGTTTTGTACAATTGTAAAGTATCAGGTGTAAAAAGAGGCAAGTAAGCCAGCTATAAAGTTAGCAAATAAGTAATTAAGGAGGTAAAAAAGGTTGTTAAAGGTCGGCAAGTTCTTATTCACATTGTCTTGCTCTGTTTTTGCCAAAATGTTGGATTTTTCCCAATTGTATTTTTTTGGGATCTTTTTCCTCCTCTCTCGGTTTGTATTTGCAGAAGGTTGCAGACTGTTTCTCACTGTTTTTCACTGTGAAATCGCAAGCTTTATCTAACCTCTTGTTGCTGATGTTTTGTTTACCCTGTGCTCAGTTGGTTGCTCTGAGGCCAACTCATCGTCCAAACCTCTAGAGATTCCTGCAGAACTCCAGTAATTTAAAAAATACGATTTGTTTGGATTCAATCTCAGATAATTTCATGTTTTTGTGTTATATATATATATATATATATATATATATATATATATATATATATATATATATATATATATATATATATATATATATATATATATATGAGTTTATTCATGTAATCTCTGCTTTCATTTTCTTTTTATGTTTTATGTTTTGTCTTAATCCTGAGATCATTTTCCTTTACTCTCAAGTTCTGAACCTAATCCTCACTTTTTAAATATTTTTTCTTGTTTTGTACTTTTATTTCTGAGATGTTTTGAGTGACCTGGTGTGAACAGGGAATGCTTCTATCACAGAAATCTTGTGTATCTGCTGAGAGAGCTCTGGGTTGATGGAGCTGAGACAGAGATAGTCGGAGTTATTTAGCTGTTAGCCTCTGAAATACAAGACCTGAAGTTCAGATTAATCCACTCTCTATTTATGCTGCTATGGAAAACAATGTCCTAGGGACAGTCATATATGTCTCAAATTTTGTGAACGTTTAATAGTTACAGTTAAAGAGGATTAGTGCCTGGGGGAAACCAACATGTGTTTTGTCAGTGTTCATCAACCCTCAGCTTGAAGCGATTCTTCACACTTTCATCTTTCTATCTCAGAGAAACTCTCTATCCTGCAGAGTCTGCAGAAGTCGTTCCAGCTGCTATTTGTTCAGAGGCTGATGAAGGCATTAAGGCGGCAGTGGAGAGAAAATACATCAGAAAATGAGAGGAAAATGGATAGGCTGGCTATGTTTATGGAAGAGCGGGAGGCTTTATGAAGGTATTTGGTTTGCAGGGAAATGAATATATTTGGCTGGCTGGGCATGATCAGCACTCAGACGGGTTGATGAAGCAGCAGGAGGAGGAGGCAGACTAAGAAGGGAGGACAACAGACAGAGGCGGATCAAAGATGGGGAATTATTTAGCAGGATGCTTTTTTTCATATGGTCAGAATTTGAATGATTGCGATGAAGACAGATGGCTGGAGGTGGATCAGTGCTCAGATAATGAGGAAAGAGTTGAAAAATGACTGAAAAACCAGATTCGAGCATGCACATACTTCTTTTTTTACTCTACAAAAAGAAAAAAAAGAGAAAGAAAGACAAACAGAAAGACAATGATATAAAAAATCAGAGTTATTGGTTATAGGAGACTGCTTCGTAGACTCCACACATGGTCATGGAGATGTCATGCATTGGATTATGAAGAGACAATGTATGTCCCAAAGACAGTGGTCTCCTGTTAGGAAGCCAGCAGAGAAGTATGGCTGTCCTGACTGCTGAGGTTACAGCTGATGCTAATGTATGGCAACAAGGTGAGAAGCAAGCTCAACCTGAGGACCTTCAAACATCAGACCCAAGGACGAGCTGTGAACACCAACACGCCGGAGATAGATCAACTCTGAAAAGACACAGGCAGGCTCAATCACATGCTGAATAAAGAAAGGAGCACCGGCCAGATAGAGAAGGAAAAGGCTGTACTCAGCAAAGAACTGGATGTGGCCAAGAGGCATCAGGCAAAGGAGAAAAACCTCAGAGAAGTCTACCAGATCAGGTGCAAAGAGCTGGGGGGACTGCTGAAAAATGCCTCAGTGGGAATTCCTCCTCAGCAGCTGCTGAAGACCAGGAATGGGACTGGTGGTGGGAATGACAGGACGGAGGTGGACTCCTATAAGCTGGACGCAGAGAGGGGGAGGAACTGACTCCTGCAGCTGGAACTGGAGCAAAACTGGACCAAAACTATACAAATGATGCCAGGAAGATGGTGGATGACCTTAAAAAACAAGTTCAGGTCTATGCCGCCATGGTGGCCCGGGACCAGGCCACACAACACTCTGCTTCAGAAGACAACAGAGAACAAAGCTACCATAGAAGCCATGACCAGAGAACACAATGCTCTGCATCAAAAGATCTCAGAAGAGAGCCAAACCTACCAGGCTCATCTAAAGTATGCTGAACAGGTGCTACAGGGGCTACAACGTGAGCTCGAGGAGCAGAAGAGTGCCAGGAATGACAAAGCTCTTCAGGATCAGGGTGCCTACACATCCCTCAGAGCTGAACACCAAGCTCTCTTCCAGAAGACAGCAGAGGAAAACAAGAGGCACCAAGCTGATCTGCTGATCCCATTCTTGTTGATGAATAACAACTGATGAGCTATCTGCTAACAGACGGTACAGAAGGTCTATGTAAATTCAGTTACAGGCTATTAGATAGTCGCTGGCATTAGCCGTTTGTATTGCTGGCTACTTGATGTATGAATAAAACAAGACAATAAAGCCAGAGAACATGATTACTTGTCTAGCTGAAACTCGGCAACGTTGGCGTCGCTCTTGAATCCCTTCACGTCCTTCAGCTCTCGCCTTGTGAAAATGCTGCTCCAATGTTTACTCTAGTTTTCCCTCTCAGCATCCAAATGCCTTTCATTTGTCACCTTCTCAACAACCGCCTTCCTCCTCTTGCTCTGCGTTGCAGAACTTGAAGGAAGAAGTAGCTCTATGCACTGTAGCTGCTTTTTCTCTGCCATTGTTCACCGAACACAGACTGTAATCAAGAAGTAAAGGGATAAGTAAGAAGTAACCAACTAGCATAAACTAGAATGTAAACAAGCTCACAGATTAGTTATTTTGTAGCAATCAGCTGTCATCTACACAGGTGCTTTATATTTCTTTGCAAAATAAAGAAAGTTTGTTAGTGTTGAAGGTGCTGGGAAAAAAACACCAAACCCTGGAGGAGGAGGAGTTTTGCATTCATTAGGTCTTTGTGCACTTGTATTGTAAACCAGTACCTGCATCGGGGGACTGCATGGGTCTTTAGTGAACATAAAACAGAACACAAAGCAGGGTGAACGGTGCCCTCTGCTCCACTCATTCACACTAACAACCAGTCTGCCTGAAAACCTGAGGTCTGCAATTCTACATCAGTGCAAGAACAGCACAATGCATCCCGCTTCAGGCCATCATCGACACGTTTGAGAGCAACAAAGAACTAATAAGAGGTAACAGATCTCTGAAATGGGCACTGCAGACAGGGAAGTGGGGAGAAGGGGCCTATATGTTATCCCACAACTGGGAGCCTGTTGGCAGCAACTAAGTTACTTTGGGAGAAATTGCTGCTGTATATGACAACCTGGCAGAGGCTGCGGTGTGTCTGCAAAGTAAAGCCAAAGCTGTCGGGGTGAATAAAGCACATACAGAGAGGGTGGATGTAGAGAGGAATGCTGGAGCAGAGGAGATAGATTTACAGAGGGCACAAGTCCAGGACAGCTCGGGGAGTGTAACAGCCTAATCTTTCTTTCTCTGCCAGTTACTCCATGAGTCTGAGGGAATACTGATGACGCCTAATTAATTTATACACAAAGAGAACAGACTCCATTATTGTCAACACAGAAGGATCCTTGTATGAGGATGTTAGATCTGGCAGGCAAACAGTGGATAACCCAGAGAGGAGGTGTTTTATGAAAGAATCAAGCTGGAATGCTGGTAGTTCATAAAACCAACACATTAATGAGTAAAAGAGCCAAATATGGAGACATTCAGTGATAGGGGGACACAAACTGAATCTGTGCCGAGTGTTTCAAAATATCAGTTTTTCAAGCTGCAACCTACAACATTGGAAGTGCATAAAACCTGCAATTCCCCCAGTGTCCTCAAGGGGTGTGCTCCAACTACTAAACAATCCCATTAGTTCCCATGTCAAAACTTCATACTTCAACCATAAATTCAACAAGTTTGAAGACTGGCTCAGAGACTTTTGTTTGTGGACACACACTTAAAAAAATAAATAAATCACACACAAATATCTGGAGATTTTCTTTTAATTTGTGCAAGACTCTTAGCCATTTTTTTAACCCATCAACAACACTTAATAAATTTTAACATAATAATAATAATAATAATAATAATAATAATAATAATAATAATAATAATAATAATAATGAACCAACACATAACAAAGACCTCAGCAAAAACAAAAATGTATTCCTGTTCTTTATAACAAAATAATAAGATAATACTAAAAAACATATAAAGACAGGGAGGAAATAATAATAATAATAATAATAATAATAATAATAATAATAATAATAATAATAATAATAATACAAACAACATCAGCAACAACAACACTAATAATAGAATAAGAATATATTCTTAACCATATTTGGTGCATATGTTGAGATTTCTTCAAAAGCTTTATAACCCTTTAACTACCTCTTCTTTTAACCCTTAACTTTTACATTTTAAGTGCAATGGATATGGAATCTATTTAATACTTAACCCTTTTACATTCCATTCAAGACAAAATAGATAGATAGATAGATAGATAGATAGATAGATAGATAGATAGATAGATAGATAGATAGATAGATAGATAGATAGATAGATTTTGTATTGTTTATATCATTTATTGTAGCGCTGAGATCAGAAACCGAAAAAATTAAGAAAAAAAAATATTTCAAATTGTAGACAAGCCAACAAGGTTTTACTCAGTTCAATATATTTTCATTGACATAAAGTGGCTCAAGAATTGCTCAAAAAGATGAGTAGAAAAGCATAAGGATTAAAAAAAATCCCTTATAGAAGAAAGTGAGTCAAGATAAATCAAATCCTACACATGCACAGGATAAAACATGTTGTATTATAAATTTATGGACAAGGGGATGAGTTTTCCTACACCTGCAGCATATCATTACTCTTTGCCAAAAAAAGAGTATCAGAAGAATATCATACCAGAAGAATATCTTGACTCCATATTCAGTTCAAAGTAGTTCCCTGTATCTAGAGTCCCCAGAGATCAGATCTGCTCCACATTTTCACAAAGCTGCAGTTGGACAAAATCCAGTCCAGGTCTCACCAGAAATGGGTTAAAACTTTCCAATATCAAGGCAAATATTACTCCAGATGCTATAAAGTTATGAAGGTCAGTTTTTTCTTTCCTTAACCTACCAGTGCATTTGCTTCATCACAGCAAAGAATTGGGACATAATATGACAAATAAGGACACAACATGTTGATGGACGAACAGAGGAGCAGTGCCTTTTTGACTTATAAATGTCTATTCAGATACCAATGGCACCAGGGCCAAGGGTCAGCAAAGGTCCTTTTTGTAACCCAAATGTTTTTAATGATTATCCATTATTTGTCTTAAACACAAATAGTGTGCCTTCAGGGTACTCCGAAACTCACCAGCCTTTGCATAAAGCTCAGTTTGGGTGAAAATTTTATACTTCAGTGATGGTGTGCCAATACATGCTCCATAGCACCCCCTAGTGACTTCAAAATGCAACAGCTTCACTTGCATGGAGCTACAGGCCTGAAATTTTAAGCCCATCAGCCGCGGCATGGCTGGTCACTTAACACTGCAGCGTTTATGTCACAAAGAACAGCAACAGGAGCTACAGCAGTGCTGCAGCTGCGTGTCCTAGCATGAATGTTCACTCTTGTGTGGCTGTTGATTCCAGTGCTTGTGTTTCCAATAGAAGTTGAGCTGTGTGGCACTGCTTGTCACTTGTCCCCAGTATTCTGTTTCTGTGGAGATAATTCCAAAATTCCATGTGCATTTGTGACCATCTATTGATTTTATAGGAAAGACCCCATAAACATATGAGTCAGTATGACTTAGTTCCCCGCCCACCGTCCAGCTTAGAAGATGGCAACTCTGAAGAAAAAGCAAAACCCAAGTGTAGGTTCTTGTCCTAGGGTGGGCACAGCTGACTCTGTGGGTGGGCACGGCCCCCCAATGCCCACCCATGCTGCCATGTCTGGATTAGACCAAGATTCATTGGTAGCCGCTTTTGTCTTAAACTTTCCTTGCCTTTTTTTCTATTTCTCTGTATCTCTCCGATTCAGCCTGGAAAGCTGAGCAGTTATGTAGAAATCTTTGTGTGAGATCAACAAAGTACCTTGCGTTTGTTCAGCAGACGAGCCGTGCTTCATAATATTTCTCTGTCCTTCTGTGTGGGACTGTAATTTCTCTCTTCTGACCTTTCATGGCATTAAGAACGAACGCCAATGTGTGTGGTGAATGGAGTGTTCCTGCAGTCTCTTTATTACCATCAGACAAAGTTATATAATGGAAGGTTTTTCTAATGATAGAGCCTACGTTTGTGATGAAATGCTGATGTTCTCTGGCCTTGAATGTGCTTACCTCCAACAGATTACAGCCTCTGAAAAGAGCCACAGACTTTCATTAAAACTTAACAGTGCGAGCTGAAAGATGAACACAAATCCCAGACTTCATATGAACCTGTGGCACATCCTGCTGACTCGGAGGCTACTGCAGAGGAGAAATTATCTTTTATATAGAGTTATGAAAGCTATTTTCCACCATATAAAATGAAATAGAACACACAAATGCACCTTTTGTTGACTTTTTCCATCTTTGCATTCTTAAGCAGGATTTAAAATTCAGATCAAACCAGAACAAAGACGCATTAAGTGTCATAAAACACATTCATTTAAGAAATGTCCAGCTTTGTAAAACTACAGCTATCTAGAACCATTAAAGACTGGGCTTCAGGAAAGCTTTTCAATTGATCAGTGGGAGAACACATGCCAAAGAAAATGCCTTTTTGGTTTGCTTTAGCAATTATTAAGATCTATCTTTGTCCAATCAACAGCCTTAAAGGCCAGAAAAAAAGTTTATGGTCAAAAAAAGACAAATCAAATCAAATCTGAAAATGGGAAGTTTTAACGACGAAATACAGTGCCATTTTTTTTCCCTTTAAAAGTCCCTGTGAGGACTTACTGTTTGGTATTTGGTGCAGTGACACCTGTCTCCAGAATTGGTAGTGTTTCTACCAGAATAAAGACTCAGTTTCCCATGAGCACCTCCACTTACTGTTGTAAACACGTGACTCTTGGGAGCAGATATTCTTTGAAACTCTAATTTTCTTTGTTTAGCTTTCTTCTCCTCTGACCTTCTTACTAAAACATTACATCACTAAGTGGCGGAAGCCTTTAGAGATCAAATGTGATCCTGAAGATAGCATCATTTATTTTCACGTTGCACGTTTACCTGTTGAGCAGAAAACAGCCAACTTCAGCATCATCTGTTAAACTTTGAACATTTTCAGTGATGACTCCCAGATGTTGACTCTCCTTTAAGTCTTTGTCTGCCAAGTTTTCACTTTTTTTCTTCCTGATCTTTTTATATATCTATATCTATATCTATATCTATATCTATATATATATATATATATATACATACAAATGTGATGGATTTACACTCGTGATGCATGTTTGTAATTCTGCATCACAAAATACTCTCATTGTTTTAAAACAATGAAGAATACAATCCTTTTTTTTCACTTCTTCTTCTTCTTCTTTTTTCTTCTTCTTTTTCTTCTTCTTCTTCCTCTTCTTCTTTTTCTCTTCTTCTTCTTCTTCTTCTTCTTCTTCTTCTTCTTCTTCTTCTTCTTCTTCAACAACAACAATGACAACAACTGCTGTCTTCTTCTACTTTTCAAACAACAACCGCCCTCTCTCTTCGTCTTCTTCTCTGCCTGACTTCCAGGTAGATTTCAGGACAGGCAGCCAGGCTCGTATTGAAAACCCTTCTTCACTCTTTCTGTTCCCCAAAATCTGCCATAGACAAACATGGCTGTTCATTATGTCTGCCTCCGTCAACAGGGGCGGCAGTAATAGGAATATAATTAGCACTTATCAAAGAAAATAAAAGTTTTCGTGCACTTATTTTCACAGTCTTCACAAAGATATTTAAATGTACATTAATTCAACTGTTTCTGTTCAGCAAAATGCCGACAACATCTACCCACTGCACCTCCAAAGACCTCTTACAGTCTCTACACTGTAATCATGGATGTACTCAGGGTTTGGGGTTTGCAATTTGAACAGCAAGTCAGAAAGAGATGAGCGATCACTGAATCATTGTTATCGATTCTCTTGGTATCAGACCCCCACAGATCGTGTGTATTCTGCTGCTTTCATGCTGCCTGCCAGGGAGAAGGAAGCTTCTTTAATTTTCCACAGGGAGAGTTTCAGTTTCTCATTTACAGGAAGGTGAGACAGCGGTTTGGCTAAAGCTGCCGTAGCAGAGATAATTGCCCACATTTATCTGTTTTGCCTCCATGAAAACAGTGCCAGCAGTAATGTTCAGCTAATCACAGTGTAGCTCCATTAATAACACCGCATTGTAACATTCAGCAGAGTCTACACAGCACAGGTTAATGGGCTGTTTTCATAATTCAATGCTGCACGGGAAAACTGTGTTTACAGGCCTGTTTGTGATGATGTAAGCAGTCAGAAGTGGTTTTGGACTCAATGCGTTTTGCAGAGCTTTGCACGAAAAACAGCTTCCTGAGTCAGTGATTAAATAACAGCTTTTAGTCTGCAGCACACAAAGTAAAGAGGATTAGAAAACATGAAGCTAACTCTGCAGTAATGAGCCCACAAACAGTTTGTACATCAAACAGTTCTGTCCAGATGCTAGATGAAAATAAATAAAGCGCGCATGGCCAACAGGAAGCAGGAAAAATTGCAAAATTAGGCAAAGAAACAGCTGAAACCAAGCACTATTCAACAGGAAGTCCACCATGTTCATCCACATATGGGGCGAGCCCGCGAGCTAGTTCAGGCAGTCAACTCGAGCAGCACTGCTATACACATACCACGTGTCTCACACGTCATAACCATCTTGCAATCACACTCTCTCAATTGGGCGGTCTATTTAAACGGGGAGTCTCTCATCCCTCTCTGCCTGTCAATGCCTTGGCTGCCCTGCGATTGTAATGCTGCACGTTTCTTTGCCGCTCGTGATTTTACCTTCTGGCTGCGTAGGTCGCGGTGTCTCTCGCCGTTTCTGATTCAAAGGGTGAGTCTCGACTTTCAAAGGCGGACGTTGGTTTTATTCCTGAAACCCAGGCTCGGTCGGCGAAGTTTGCTCCATGAATGAATCATCCTTCTACATTACCAGCAAATGACTTGCCGGGCGGCCCATGCACCTCAACCTGGGAGAGCTGTAAGCCGTAGCTTAACGTTCCTGGTCAGCCTCAGCCGTTAACAGTTTTGATCATCTGCTGATCCAACAAACCTTCCCGATGCCTCGACGCCGGGTGTCGAAGGCACAGCGAACAGCGGGCCCTCCAGGGGGAAGGTAAAGCTCCAGCTTAAGCGCGCGCTCTGCTCCTCACTCTGCTTCTCCCGAACCGGAGATCGGAGCCTGACACCTCCATTGACGCGTCCCTCTGTCTTCACATCTCGGGGGAGTCTCTGATCGTCAGAAATGCCTAGTTGAATGCCATGGACTTCCTTTCTCGCCATGTGAGCTACCTGGGCTCTCCCGTGTCTGCTGTACCTGCCCCGGTCTTTCCCACTGACGCCGCAAAGGTCCCTGGGAACTGCAGTCCCAGCCCCTGCCTTGGCTCTCGGTCCCTGCTCCCTGCTGCCTGTCGCTCTTCATTCTTTGGGGAATAATTCCTGCAGGTAATCTCGTCGTGCTTTCAATTGCCTTCATAACTGATAAAGTTAAAAGTCCGCCACTGGTCCGTCATTCAAAGGACGCAGGTCTAAGCCCCTCAGCCAACACTCTTCTGCTTGTGTTGTAATTATTCCTTACTTGTTTAATGTATTTTTATATATTTATTTATTTATGTATTGTCGTATCCGAGCAGACACGGGGGTTGTGCAAGATGTAGTTACTTTATCATTTAACATGCGTATTATCTTTGCTCTTATTCTGACAGGCTTTGACATTATATTGGTAAAGATTACGTTGCGTGGGTTCGGATTTGCAGACAAAAGTTTTGTAGATTGCATAAAATTCTGCAGGTTCTTGAGAATAGTGAGCCAGGTCTGTAAAACTTTTACTATGGCAGAATCTAAAAGGCTTTGGGCGTTTAAAACCTGCTTGCAGTTTATGCTCAATACAGTGAGGAATTTGTTACTCTGCCATGTTATCAGACCTCATTCTCATCTATGGTGGCTCTTTCTTTGAGCACCTCAATCTTTCAGCCAAGATGTCGTGGACATTCAGAGATTCGATTCAGGGTATCTGCAAGGTATAAAAACCTTTAATCATAAAATCCAATAAATTGAATTTAAGATCTTAAATGTCTTAAATCCTCTTTTTTATAAAATGCCTGAATATGAATGCTAAGAGCTGAAATGTATGACATTTTCTCTAAAACAAATAATTAAAGAAATAAAGGATAAAAGCAAGTTTATCTTAGCAGCAAGGCAATTCAGTGTCAGTTAAACTAAATAAATAAATAAATAAATAAATAAATAAATAAATAAATAAATAAATAATAATAAATACATTTATGAATTATAATATTTTTAAAAATAATAATAATAATAATAATAATAATAATAATAATGATAATGGAAATAAAATAATAATAGTTATAATAAATTAATAAATAAAATAGATAAAGAAATAGCAAAGGTATAGAGGAATAAATAATGATAGAAATAAAATAATAATAGTTATAATAAATAATAGTTTAATGATAATAATAATAAAACCAAAGGCATATATTCAGTGTTTTATTGCAATGCATTCAGTTGTTTTTAATTGATTGGGAGAGGTCATGCAGTTATGACTAATTCTCAGAGTTTCATTGCTGCTCCTCTGCATGGGGGTATGTTTGAAGACAGTGCTGCTGTCTTTCACCTCTGCCAGTGCATTTATGTCAGACTGTGAGACCGGAAGAAAATTAAAATAAATAAAGAATAATAATGATTAATAAATAAATAAATGAATAAATGAATAAATAATTAATTAAAATGAAATAAAAATAAATGATTAAATAAATAAATAAATAAATAAATAAATAAATAAATATAAAAATAATTATAATAACATAAATTAAATAAAAAATAAAAAAAATAAATAAAAAAAAATCAATGCGTTGCAAATGATAATTCATTAACAGATGAATGTTGTGGAAACATCTAATTTCTGGACTCAGCCAGGGAAGTCCTTTAAAATGTTAAGAAGAATCTTAATCTGACTCCTCTTTCAATCCGTGCTCTGAATCTGTCATGTCCTATGTCTTCTTTTGCCAGTGGAAATGGGAATTGGGTTTTAAGTTACATCTATTGTGGCATTAAAAATAAAAAATAAAAACAAATATAATACTCATGACAATTAGAAATATAATAAAATAAATAATAATAATTATTATTTATTAATAAAGATAACGAATGAATGAATACAGGATGATGCTAATACACAATAATAATAAATTTAATTATAAATGAAAATGATATATTAAAAAAAAAAAAAAAAAAAAAAACCTGTTGAAACTTCAGAGCCTATTTCCTTGACCTCACAAGCTGGCTTTACTGGGCGTAAAACCCGAGACTCTTTCATGACTTCTCTTTGTGCGATAACTGTTACAAGACCTGCCGGCCCCAGAATTCCAGCCAAATTCATGTCTAGCTCTATAGATCATTCTTAAAGGGTCAGGCACCTTTTTCTTCAGGATATGAGTTCCCTGTTTGTTTGTTTGTTTGTTTGTTTGTTTGTTTGTTTGTTTGTTTGTTTTCTTGCAATGAAAACATTTGCATTTCCTAATTGTTGACTTAAGGCATATCCTCCAAGCAATGATAAAGAATGCCCCTCTTTAAATCACTGGTGCACAAGTCAGTGTCGAGATTAAGACCTATTTGACTTCTATTGTTCTTCTTCCAGAAGCAGTTCTCTTCATGGCTTTATAGTTTCTCAGTGGCAAATCCAAATCTAGGCCTCTCCTTTATTATCATTTGAGCTCACTATTCTGATTCAACTTAGAAGAGCACATATATTCCATATTCTTGAAACTCTGTCAGATCTTGTCAATGGTTATTGCTGAAACTAATACCATTATTTGTTCTTTGTTTTTATGATGGAATATTGGCATTATCATCCCTCAACCCATCAATCGTCCTCCTGTTCATCATCGATGGTCACAACCTATGATGAGATCCTGGTTCTCCAAAAGCTGCTTGCTCTCTGCCTGTGCTACTGCCTGCCAGACGAACTCTAGTCCCCTCAGTCCCTGACGATCAAAGATGCCCATTGCTGCTCATCTGCCTGCCTCAACACTCAAATCCCTGGGTTGCTAGTTGTCTTCTGCTAGCAATGCTATGATGGTTCTCAAGAGATCCAGCTTGCTCAAAAGCCCTTGAACTTCTGCTTGAAAGTGTAAATGAAAGAAAAGTTGGATTTACTTGCTGCTTAATACTGTCAATGCATATTAGGTGGTTTGCTGGGTTAAAGAAAGTATCTAATAAATGCTATAGGTCTGCATCTTCAAAGTAGAATGTTCCCTTGCGGCCACAGTGCTATCAGAGAATGGCCTCACATAGTAGAGAACACTAGATAGTATATTGCCCGACAGGCGCTGTACTGGCAGGGAATGGCCTCACAGCGGCTGGTGCCATGGTCACACATAGTAGAGAACACTAGATAGTACATTCCCCGACAGGCGCTGTACTGGCGGGGAATGGCCTCACGGCGGCTGGTGCCATGGTCACACATAGTAGAGAACACTAGATAGTATATTCCCCGACAGGCGCTGTACTGGCGGGGAATGGCCTCACAGCGGCTGGTGCCATGGTCACACATAGAAGAGAACACTAGATAGTGTATTCCCCGACAGGCGCTGTACTGGCGGGGAATGGCCTCACGGCGGCTGGTGCCATGGTCACACATAGTAGAGAACACTAGATAGTATATTCCCCGACAGGCGCTGTACTGGCGGGGAATAGCCTCACGGCGGCTGGTGCCATGGTCACACATAGAAGAGAACACTAGATAGTATATTCCTCGACAGGTGCTGTACTGGCGGGGAATGGCCTCACGGCGGCTGGTGCCATGGTCACACATAGAAGAGAACACTAGATAGTATATTCCCCGGCAGGCGCTGTACTGGCGGGGAATGGCCTCACGGCGGCTGGTGCCATGGTCACACATAGAAGAGAACACTAGATAGTATATTCCTCTACAGGTGCTGTACTGGAGGGGAATGGCCTCACGGCGGCTGGTGCCATGGCCACACATAGTAGGCTCTACATTCTGGCCCAGGCTCCTAAATTTTGTTTTGGGGGATTATGTTCACTATGTTTTGCTCATCACTCCTCAATGTCACCATGTAAATTATTGTGAGGGGTGATGAGGCCGGAGCCTGGACGCCAAACATAAAATATATTTGCTGCTAAATAAACAATTCAAACGTGAGTTGTCTGACTGAAGTGTGAATGTGGGTCATCCTCGTGGTTGGTGCCTGTGTCTTGGCTTCAAATGCTCCGTTGAGTATATAGGAGCTTCCATTGTTTCTAGCAACAACAGGCTAATCTTTCTGGATGCTGTTTTCACGCTCTCCTTTAGCATGCGTCGAGTGTCCTGCTGCATGTTTTGAGCCCCATCCATCTCCATATAAGACACAAAACCCACACCTTTAATTCTGGTTGACATTAAATTAATGAGAGGGTGAGTAGGGTGCAAAGCCTTCCATGGGACCCCCACTAGTCGGAAACGCTGATCTTACCTGCAAATAAAAGAAAAATGAGGCAAGTGGCAAGTAGTGGCAAGTTATATTTTTTCCTGAGGTCTTCAAAGGATCTTAGACTGTCTGCATTTATTACATGTGAGGGGGAACTAATACCCTGATTAGACCAGGTCTACTGGCTAAACTGTGGAGCTGTTTATTGAAAATTGGAGTATGTCTGTGCCATTATTTTATCCCATTTCCTTAATTTAACAGCCTGCTGCTATATTTTTATAAAGTGAGATGAGACCCAAATTTCCCCTAGGCTAACTTGGAGTAAGACCACTGAATTACACTTCATTTAGCCATAATCTTTTTTCTTTTTTTTTTCAATCTGGAGCCATGCCGTTTTAACAACCTGGAAGAACCACTTTCGAGGGAGACGGAGCATGAACATTATATAATAAAGCTCAAAAATGGCTCAACCAAATTCCCTTTTCATTGTCTCTAGTTTGATACATTCAGAGGATAAAATTTTCCAGACCCAGTCACAGCTCTTTTCAGCCTACCTCAAAACCCAAACATTCCCTCAACAGTTAGAGATGCTGTTGCCTTTTCAACACTTCATGCAAGACACACTATCCTCCTTAAGTGGAAACATGCCTCTCCTCCAACTCATAACAGGTGGATACAGGAGATCTTAGGTTGCCTTAAAGTAGAGAAGATGAGATATTCTCTAAAAGGGTCCCTTGCTACGTTTAATAAAACTTGGAAGTCTTTCAAAAGCTATGTGGATAGCCTTGATCTAAACCTTGAAAGCGATAGCACTACTCCATGGGATACTTCCCGTATTAGTTAACTTATTACCCATTTATCGATTTCAATCTGGCTCCTTTTTTTCCAATTGTTTTTTTTTTTTTTTTGTTGCATTGTAATTAATCAGGTTTGCTTTTGATATATCTAACTCTTCAACCCTTTTACAATACTTTTTACTATTTTTCTGCGTTTGTAAGATTGTGACCATTGTGGTGAGGGCAAGCGGCACACCAAGCCAAAGAAAAAAAAAACCTGTATTCAAAGCAGAAATTAACCTATTCACAGCCTGGTTCAAAAATTGTCTCCTGCTCATTTCACTATTGGCACATGCTGTACAGGGGATGCTTTTTTTTTCTAACTCAGGGGTTCAGAGGATTTTGAAATCGCAGGCTTGACCAATCAGAGGCACAGCTCAGGTCATGTGACCAACAGGTGCCCTATAGCTGTACGCGAAGCACTTGCCACTACCAATATGGCCGCGATAGCCGGTATGCTTCATTTGCCGTTTCAGAAACAGACGGGTGACATGGGAGAGATCGAGTGTATTGGTGGTGTGGGTGGTGTATGTTGTGTTGTGTTATTGGTGCTTAATCACATCTTAAAGATGTACTCCCCATTTTTTCTACTCTTGTACTACCTCTTATGGAATTGCGACCTTTTGTTACATATTTTGACGGCCAAAGGAAATCAATAAAAAGATTTAAAAAGACAGAAGAAAGAGGATAAAGTCAGTGATCACATGATTGTTTGTCCTAGAGTAATTATTTCAGGTTACTTTTAAAAACACTGAAGCTTTAACAGTCTGTAATGTAGGTAAGAATCATAGTTTTTGTCAGTAATGGAGTAGACTATTGCTTAGGAAAATGAATAATTATCAGCAGTCCTGTAGTCATGGTTGCGAGAAAGAAATTTACCTACACAGAGAATGTCAGCCTCTTCTTCACAGTTTTTAGTTTGTGAGCCTTGATTTTGATGCTGCTGAGCCTAAAGCTTTCCAAGCAGCTTGCCATCTGGTTTAGTTTTGCTCTCTCAGTTCAGAGGTGAAACTTCATGCATCCATTTCTGCTTTACAATTCAAATAATTATAACTTCATGTAATTTAAAGTAAAATACTCTCCACTGCTGTATGAATAAAAGTGCTGACCTCTCTTCCTAACCTCTGACTGCTTCATGACTCCTTATTGTGTGAGCTGGCAGCTGATTCGCCTCCTCCCTGTGACCTCTGACATGCCGAGAGGAAAAAAAATGCTTCTTTAAAAGTCGGAGCATCTTCCCAATCTGGTTTCAGGACGAGTTGCAGATTAGTCACATTGTAAAACAGATTGGACTTGAACCCAGGATGTGTCGGAGTCTCTCCATGCTAATCCTGCTCCTTTTATTCCCCCGCTCTGGACTCTTAGAGAGAGCCAGCAGCTCATTCCTCTCTCCTTCTCTCCATCTATAACAGCCTGAGTTGTGACAATTCAATCTGTTCAGCGTCTCCCCACATGAATTATGGATGAACCCTGCAACCTCTGAATGTGGTGGGGATTTACGCTTTATAACTGCTCCTGCTCGTGTCACGGGCTCAATAAGATTCCAAAGAGGCTGAGAAAAAAAAATCAAGGTAATTCAGAGCGCATCAAAGCGGTTGAAATGCCAGTATTAATATCCTCTGATGGTAGACCACTGATTTACTTCTGTGTGCTGGAAGCCCTCAGCAAAGCTCATCCTGGGAGGGCAGGGCTGTGACTTCACTGATAAGCAATTACTGAAGCATCATTCTGTCCTGATGAACCGCCACATGAAACCTGCTCCCACAGGTCAGGTAAACAGAAAGATCCCATCAGGCTTCTTAGAGGCACAGAAACAAGATCCACATGCAAATGGAGATCAGAGCTGATTTATTATTTCCAGGTAAATAACCCATTGAGATCAGGATCTCTTTTGCAAGGCTGACATGGCCAAGAGGGCAGCAGCACATATTATAAAAAGCCTTGCATGATAAAAAGACAGTTTACAAACAAAGAGTCTTGGTCCAGGGGCCAAGTTGGCAACATCTGATTTACAGTTTTTTTTCATTTGCTTTGGTTCATTTCTCTGATCAAAATTGAAATTCTTAAAACTGGGAGGCGAGAGAGTTTAAAATTTTTCTTCTGACTTACAAAGCGCTTAATGGCATCAGCCACCCTATCTTAAAGAGTTAATCGTTCCGTATAATCTGTCTAGGTCATTGCGTCCTCAACATGCAGGTCTGCTCATTGTGCCTAGGATCTCTAAAAGTAGTATGGGAGGTCGAGCCTTTAGTTATCAGGCTCCTCTTCTTTGGAATAACTTACCGGTTGAGGTCCGAGGAGCAGACACAGTCTCAACCTTTAAGAGTAGACTTAAAACTTTCCTTTTTGATAAAGCCTACAGTTAGAGCTGAATCAGTTCTGAACCAGCTCTTAGTTATGCTGCTATAGGTTTCAACTGCCGGGGGAACTGACACACAGGGCACCTGTTTCCCTCACTGTCTGACAGTCTAACTTCTAGTCTCAATGTCCTGTTATAGTTACTGACCATACACCTCTCTGGGAGGCTCTGAGTTTGTCTTGTAGGTTTCTTGAGATCTGTGATGTGGACAGCCTGTTGCTGTGCTCCTGTCAGTCTCCTGCTACAGCTTTGGATTATTGCCAGGAATGGCCCGCTAGTTTTACCTTAACTGTCGCCACAACGCCAAACTTAGGACTATGTCTGTGTCTGTGTCTCTCTCTCTCCCTTTCTATGTGTGTGTATGTGTGTGTGTGTGTGTGTGTGTGTGTGTGTGTGTGTGTGTGTGTGTGTGTGTGTGTGTGTGTGTGTCTACCTCTCCCTTTGTAACCCCCCACCCCCCCACCCTCTTTCTGTCTCTATCTAACCCTAACATAGTCGAGGCAGATGTCTGTCTAACACGAGTCTGGTTCTGTCCAAGGTTTCTGCCCATTAGAGGGACGTTTTTCCTTGCCATTGTAACTTGCTAAATGCTGCAAAGTCTTGTACTCACGGTGGGTTAAGATGAGATAAGACTCCTTATCTTGTCTTGACATTGGGTTTCTGCAAATAAAATTTTATTAACACTTAGGAGTCTAGACCTGTGAATGTTTTTGTAAAGTGTCTTGAGATAAAGTTTCTTATGATTTGGCACTATACAAATAAAGACTGATTGATTGATTGATAGATAGATTGATTGATTGATTGATTGATTGATTGATTGATTGATTGATTGGAAACTACTTGTTCAATCTTCACATCATTGTGCCGCTTGTGCACATCAGAAAAGCAGTTTCTCACTTTTTTGAACAAGTTGCAAATGTTTTTAGACATCCATGCAAATGACTATGTGCAATTCTCTGCTGTTTCCTACATTGTCAGCTGCTTTTGTCATGTTGATCAAAATGGATTATCATGGGTCTCTGTTGAATTGTCTCACTCCCCACGACATTTAGTCATGAGTTCATCATATAAGTCCTAACTTGCAAAAAGGTTGAACAAGTTATCATAATATGTCAAACATCTTTCCACACAACTCCATTAGATTTTTTTTTCTCCTTTTTTTTTTCTCCAAAGCAAAAGGGAAAAACTGTAAAAGAAATTCTCCACCTGACTGTTTATGACCAACCTTAGCTCCCTCAGATGAGACTGGACAATATTAAAAGCTGACTGAAGAAACTCAAAAGCTTGTGTAGCAGATGATAGTGTCATCAGCATAAAAGTGGTACATGATATTGAACAGATTTTCACGTAATCTGATTGATTTAAATGGGAAATAAAATGGGTCTTAGAACCGAGCCTTGGGGTGCTCCATTAAAGATTTCTAATAAGGCGAAGATAAATACAGCCTTTTTCATGCATTGCATTCTGCCTGACTTACTAAACCATGAGGCCACTTGCTTTAAAGCTTCATGCTGGCCTTTAGTGTGTTTTCCTCCTGTCAAACATAGCTCAAAGTAGGTGAGACTCAGGTTGGTTATCTCTGTTTGATCACCAGATAAGCTCCTCTTGTAGCGCTCAAACTGAACCCTAAAAAATATAAAAAACTCTGGGCCTGATGTGTCTCTGTACAAGAGTACCTACCTAAGTGTCTGCAAAGCTTTCATTCAGAATCCAAAGTCAAGCATCTGTGGTGTTAATTGAATAAGAAGTGAGGAGCACACTAATGATTAACCTTCAATCACAGTTCTCATTTTCGCTTTCTGTGTCTGCAACTGCAGCCTTGAGAAGCATGGCACAAGAAACCAGAGAGAGATAAAGGGTGAAAAGATGAACAATTATCAGAGAAAGACAGTCAGCTTCTCCTCTTCACCCATAAAGGAAGTGACACATACTTGAAAGCAGCAGCATAGAGACAGACAAAGTGCTCCAACCTGCTGCTTTGAGTTTCCTTTGACAGGAAAACTTGACATCAGCTGGAAGGTGGCATTTTACTGCCCTCTCCTGATCAAAGTTTACAGCTTGTCTGACCTCTTTGAGGCATTTCCAGTGTGTGTGTTTGTGTGTGTGTGTGTGTGTGTGTGTGTGTGTGTGTGTGTGTGTGTGTGTGTGTGTGTGTGTGTGTGTGTGTGTGTGTGTGTGTGTGTGTGTGTGTGTGTGTGTGTACACCCGTAACCACACCCACAATGGTGATGTCATACTCCAGAAGGTGTACAGCTGTTGCTAGGCACTAGGGGCAAAAACATCCTAATTTGCACAAGAGAGCTGCATTAGCAATTTGCTTTAAATTATCTGTTGTCTATAGTGTTCTTTTAATCATTTACAGGCTCTTTTTCTTTCTTTTTTTATTTTTCAAGACATGATGCCTAACTTTATAGTATATTACTGCTGCTAGCTACATTACCACTTTCACAGTAAAGCTTTCAGTTACTTACTGTACACATTTCAATGTTCATTAGACCAAAAACCTTAGCTTTATACTGCAGCTTCACATTTCTAATACCCATAAATTTACTGTTAATGCCTATTTAGTTACATTATAGTCATTCATTGTGAAATATTAAAGTTAAATATTTTAAAATCCAGGTTCAGTGAATACAAAGCCAAGACTCTGCAGAGTGCAACAGCAAAGTGGATTTTAAATGTATGCTCTGTATTTGTACAAAATGTATTCTAATTTTTGAAAAATCCAAAGACATGAACATGATGTGCAGAGGTTTATCTCCCCAAGTATAAAATCTCTTCAGAAATAAATGTGGAATGAAACCCATCTAGACTGAGACAGTGCTTTGGAAATATGTGTGAGATTATCAGAGTAACAAAACTTTTTGGGGGGAGAAATAAGACACAAGACCCAACTGCTCTCCCTGTTTCTCTCACACTGAGTGTATAATGCTGCTGCATCATGGCTGAAAAGATCCACAAATCAAGTGTTTTAAGTTGTTACAGCACATTTAACACTGTGTTGATTTTAAACCAGTTAAAGTTTTATCAGCACAACTGCACAAAAAAAAAAAAAAAAAAAAAAAAAAAGAGATTTTTACCAGCAATCCAGATTTATTCATCTTGTGATCCGCTGGATGTTGTCTTCCTCCAAGCCTGACATGAAACCGGACACTGCTTGAGTTAACCTCGAAACAAGGCAATGAAATATATAAACAAATGCAGGAAAAAGGGTTTTCCAGCATGTAAGGTATACATTTCTCATGGTCTCCCACATTCCAAACCACACATGCTGCTCTGTGTGTTGATTTCTCAGCTACATATGCTAACAGGCTGTACAGACTCTAACACAGAAGAGTGTATTTGTATGGTCTTTTATCATGTAGCTGTACAGGTGTGGGAGCTTCTGCAAGTTTGCACAAATATGACATTTCTGCACAGAAGGTTCACACTGGGTGTCATGCTGATGTAAATAGCCTATTTTCCAATGGTTGCAGATTATGGTCCTTTTCATTTTTTTGAAGGTGCTTCTTTATTTATCTTCAAATCCATAGCTGTTGTTTTAAACTTCATTAATTAATGTAGCTTAAATGGAATGATGAACCAATTTTTGTTTCTATTTTCACATAGCCTCACAGCACTATCACCTATGGTTTATTCTGAAAGTCTTTAGAAAAGAAAAAAAAAAAATCATGTACATAATAAAAAAAGTACTGCAACTCTACAAATGAATTTCAACGGTAAAATACAGTTGTGTTTTAAAACAGCAGAGAAAAATGAAATCCTTGCGAATAGTAAATATCGGCCACCCTTCTGCCAGTATTTTACTGTTACAGGAAAATCATTTTTGTTGTGACTGTGTTTTGTAATTGAGAGTGAGGGGGGAACACAGTGGGCATGAGACCCTGCTGTACATTGCGGTCACAGGATGTCTGTCCCGGCAGTCCATGTTCCACACAGCACGGTCCTACGTACCCAACAATTTTTTACTGTGTTTAGAACAGGTCAGTGCCATGGAGTACAGACAGCTGGTTCAAGCACCACAGACTGTGCCAGCTTCATGTAACATTTTAACAGGGTCTAGTATCTTCTGTGTTCTGTCCTCACTCATGGTTACAAAATTCCATCAGAAACAACAACAACAACAACAACAACAACAACAACAACAACAACAACAACAAAACAAAACAAAAACAAAAACAAAAACAAAAACAAACCCTTGGCTATAAAATAACAGTAAAATGCTGGCATTTGTTATCGTGTACACTTATTAATCTTGTTGACATTTCTTTGACCTAGGCAATATTGCTATGACGCTAACAACTTGCTGAAACCATGAAGTTTATATACTGTGAAATGAGTGAAAACAGGTAAGCAGTTAATTAAAAGTCACTGAATTGAAAGTGATACTAAAAACAAAACTAAGAAATCCTTATGTCAACTTTTGAATTTCATGAACAAATATGGTTTTAATTGTGTCACTGGAATCAAAAAAGTATATAAATAATCACAGCACAAGAAAAATAAAAGTAACTGGAATGCGTCTTATTTTGAAAGTTCTGACCGGACGTTGCGTGTGCTCGGGTATTTGAACGCGCTGTGGAGCAGTTTCCTCAGTCAGAGCGAAAGTTGTCTCCTCCTGGAAGAGTCGGGGATCGGGACTCGCTGGTTTCCATCGCCGCTGCTTCTCACGCTTTCTCAGGAGAGATGAGGCGAAAAGAGAAGAGACTGCTTCAGTTCGCCGGGCTGCTCATAGCGGCTCTTCTTTTCCTCCCGAACGTCGGGCTGTGGTCTTTGTACCGGGACCGAGTCTTTGACAACTCACCCGGCTCGGTGGATGGTCCGGGCGGTTTGCTGTTGATACAGGTAAGGGCAGCTATGTGGTTTGAACCTTGTGTGTGTCTGTCAGCCTCGGTCCTTTGAGTGAAAGAGGCAGGGAGCCTCTTGAGGGGGTAATCTCAGATGGAGTACACACTCCCACCGTCATCCAGATATAGGATTAGAGTCTAGGAGAAGGAGGTTTCCTCACCGGCTGCAGAGTCGGGACCATGGAGAGCGTCTGAGTGCGCTCCGCTCTGCTCCGGTTCAGCACCACGGACAGCGCAAAGACTACAGCAGCTCAGGAAAGGCAAGCTCAGGTCCAGAAAATCTACAGTTTGTTTATTCATTTCAGTATTTTATCAGATTACAAAGCTTTTGGTTTGCATTTGGAAAGATTTGCAGCTGTACAATGTGAGATCCTTGGCTCCTTTTGAGAGGAACTGAGCTTCAAACAGAGGGGAGTCGTGCAGTGAGTTAGGCTGCTTCATGCTCTCTTGTAATATGATTTTAGGGTGATTTGTTACTGATAAATTGAACATTTTTAATTTCTCAAACCACCTTGATGATTTTTCCTAAACTGAACAACTACCATAAAATAGCAAATTACCTCAATGATTTGCAATATTGATTAACACGTACATGAGATATCTTAGAACGACATCTTGCCATTGTGGGCTATTGGATTAGATTGATACCTCCAAACTACTAATTTACTCTATCCGATCAGAGGAAATAAAAGTCAGTGGACTAAAAGAGGAAGTCACCACATGTAGGAGACTGTGGCTTAGAAATCTTTAGTTTTATAAAAGAAAACTTAAAAAATATATATAATTTGATCGATACCTTTCCAGTTCACCAGTGCTTTGCATCTTTTTCACATGAATAAGAGTCTGAAATGTAAACGTTCTTTTATTGATGCTTTAAATGGCTAAACCAGTACAAATTAGGGCTATGTTACAAAAAAAAAACAAAAAAAAACAAAAAACATTTCAAAGTGCTGTTATACATGGCAGAAAATGAAAGGCAGTGCCAGCTAGAGAGGTTCAAACAGTACAATGCATAGAGCTAAAAAAAATATTAATTCTGTCACAGTTATCATGACATTCATTTTCATACCCATCAAATTGTCATTAGGAGTCAGTTTTTACTCTTTGCCCGAGAAGAAATGCTACTCTAAATGTCAGATCAGATCTGCAATCCCAGCGTGAAACATCCACTTTCCCACTTTCAGAGATCTCTCAGTGATAACGAGCGTCAACTTTTCGGAGATTCACGAGTTTCCTACTTTAAAAAAAGCAAATTTTACTGCACAACATCGCCGTCACCGTGGAATCTTCACTTACTCAACCGTGATCAACCGTCACTAATATGACAACCAGCCTCAGGATCAGACGTAGACTCCCCGCTGTAAGCTTTCTCTTATTGATGCTCTCATTGATTTCCCAGTTTCCCTCTCACTGTCTCAGCAGAGTAGGCGAGAGCAGAAGATGAGAGCCAGTGATTGGGATTGATCACTGTGTCTCCTGACTGACTCTCCAGCTACATAACTGAACAGCAGCATGTGGGTCTTTTCTGCATGGTTTCTGTTAACCTCTGCAGTGCTGCGTGACAGTTCAGCGTTAGTAATTTTCCTTTGATTTTTAATGGATCATTCCCAACATTAAAACTCCTCTTCTCAGTTTTTAAATGGAGCCTATGTGGTGGACATCCTCCTCCCTCTTGTCCTTTATGGTTTGAAGAGAAGCTGCTCTGCTGCTGTAAACTAATTTGTCCTCGGGTGCTTTGTGCTGTTAGTGGAACAAATTTCATTTGATATCAACCCGAGAGAACAGTTTGCACAGATTGCTTCCAAAGCCAGCAGGATTTCAACAACATGAATGCTTACAATAAAATAAAGTCTGTCGTAATTTATGAGTGGAACTTGGTTTGAAGCTAAATATCCTGAGAGAGAGACAGAAAGTAAAAACAATCCAAACAGAATTGATTTAAATCTGATCAAAGTTATTGGCTAAAAAGGAAATGCGAAGTGAACCTTGGTTTGTTTTCTACTGCAGGGATTGATTTTATTCGACTCTGTGGGCATTTTTTTAAAGAAAGTTTTCTTTGCTTTATCCTCCTGGTAAAATGTTTCCTACAGCTCAAAAATTAACAAACAAAAACCCAGGAACCCAGAACCCAGAGCAGTTTAACTTTTTGCTCCAATAAAAGGACTGACTGTGAGTGATACTGGTTTGTTAGCTGTGGGGATGTTTTAATATGCTTTGCTCCAAAATTTGTCCCTGTGATGAAGATCTCCTCTTAGCCTGACTGAGCATCAGTCTTCTGTCCTCTGTGGGTGATTTAAAGGCAATGCACCCCTTTAATCATCATCCAAACAATCTCTTTTATCTTTTATTCTGATGTGAATCACAACTCTGTGACATCTCTGTTTAATTGGTCAGTTATTTTGAGGCTGAGTGTAACCGCCAGCCTGTGTACATGATTTTGTACGTCTTTGCAACCAAGGTTGTCCTTTGCAATGTGTTTATTGTGCATTTATGAATAACATGCATATTCATAAAAGGGATGATGATGTAAACTCTAATATTAGAAGCCATTTAAGCACAGGCATAACCTTGCACAATGAGTAATCCACCTTGGACTCTTCCACGGTTTAAAAGCATTTGTTGGCTCTTTACTTATTTATTTTTATTTATTATTTCAACATAAAGGCAGTAAGATGGACTAAATCTAGTCGTGTGTGCATCACGTTTCACTGCAAATGTGTCAAAACTTTTCTGCGTTTTCCTTAAAATTACATGAAAGTTGTTATATCTCCCCTCCTTTTTCAGAAGTGCAAACTAGTTGAAGCTTATTTGCTGTAAACAAGTTTGAAAATAAAAATCTTAATCACAGTTCTAACCAAGCAGTAACCTCTTATTTGTGAGAGTGCCACAAACTGCAGATACTTGAGTGTCCACTTGAGGCTGTCTCCAAAAGAAACCCTTGTTAAAACACATAATTGATGATTTTTCTCCCTTTGTGTGCACTGTTCGGGGTGTAATCTATTCATCACTCATTCACTTTGAAGATATTAAAGTGGTGACATGAGAGCAGTGAAATGAACAAACACATTTCTTGCCAGGGTTTAAAGAAAGTTGGGTTAAGTTTGTTTTTCCAATATGGCAACCACCATAATGTGGCTTCAGAAATCTGCTTCAGAAATTCACATGTCTGAGACTTAATTCATGTGTTTCATTATTTGACAAGGCCATTGCTCAAATAATACAAAAAAGTAAAATGAAGTTTTTTTAACTGAGCAGTCATCTCAGGAGAAAATCACTTTAGCTTAGCTTAGCTTAGCTTAGCTTAGCTTAGCTTAGCTTAGCTTAGCTTAGCTTGGCCTTGAAGAACTGTCCATCAAATTCCATGCTTGTGAAGGCTCTTAAAGCATAAAAGAGGAAAGACAAACAAACCATCAAAAACACTGTGCAATCCTGTCGCCATTATTTTACAGCAAAGTAATTTTTGTTGTGGTTGCATTTTTTAACCGTGAGTGAGGAGGGAACACAGTGGATATAAGACAGCTGTACATTGACATGTTACACCCAAGCTGTATGTGCTCCAATTAAACTACCTTCTCAGTAGTGGTATCTTAAACAAAAAAAAAAAAAAAAAAAAGTTATCGTTTACTCTGTTTTGACACCCTGTTAAAACTATTGGGCACATGGTTCATGCCATGTGAAGCACAGAAAGTTGGTCCGTGCCATGTGGAGTACAGACAGCCTATGCTCTCCCCCCCTGCAGTGTAACATATCAATGTACAGCAGGGCCTCATATCCAGTGTTCCCTCCTCACTTATGGTTACAAAAAGCTGTCACAACAAAAATTCTTTGCTGTAAAACAAGAGTGTGGCAGCATTTTATCATGAAATTTTTTTTTTACAGTGCTGTATTTAAACATAACAGGATTTTACCATTAAAATTTCTTTGTTCATTTACAGTTGTTTGTTGTAGTGCAGGTAAACACGCAGCAAAGGAAGCCAGTTTATTCTTCCCCTATCCTTCTCACTTCTACCTCAGGTAACACCAAACTTTGTTCCTCTGCTGGAAAAATGGCTGCTGGCTGGCATTTCCAACTTTTAATGGCAGAGGACAAATGAAAGAAATGACAAATGAGGAGCAGAGGAAACAAAGTGTGTGTCTGTGCTCTGTGTTTGAATGCTCCCTGTGGGCTGTTACAGCTTCACTGAACTAGATAAAAATCAATACTCTTATCCCATTCAGCCTTTTCCCACATAAGTCTTGTTAGAGACATTTGTAGCCGATATTTTCTCTCCCTTGTTGCTTTCTGTCCGCTTCGCTTGTCAACGACACAGTGCTTAAACCCTCCGAATGAGATCAGAGCGGATTTAAGGCAAACAGAACGAGCTGCAGTCTCATTCCAACAGGAACTCCCGACTGATGTAGGAGATAAAAAAGAATATAAATGAACATCAAGCTGCTCCTACAGATTGTTCTTTCATGATCTATTTACTCAGAGAGATTCATCCCAATGCTCCCTCCTCTGGAATGTTTAGTTGTTTTGCCTTCGAGCATTTAAAAGTGAGGAGACTGAAATATGAATGCCTCTTTATAACCTCTTTTCTCTCTTTATAGAGTTTATTCTAATGCCGAGTGGGAGGGAGATGTCAAAATGCAATATGAGTCTGTTAAGTTTCACAGCAGGAAGGATGCAAACATTAGAAAGTATCTGGACATCCTCCGAACTTCTTATGCTCACTCGATATTTGATCCACCACTAAACCCTCCTCTCAGTGTGTCTACAGTCAGTGTCTCAGTCATATTAGACCTGGATCCTAGATATTAGGGTGGACAGAGACCCTAAAACTACTTTAATATGCCAAAAATTTAAGTGATCCTGTTATTTTATAACAAGTAATCAAGTTCTCCTGTTGTAGGTAGCTTTTATCCTGAAACACATGTGGTAGAAGGAGCTCTTTGGGTTTTTATGGCCCTTAATAGGAGAGTGTTGTCTAAAGTTAATAAATTAAAGTGAAAAGCCAACAATGGTCCACGGACCTGTAGTAACAGCCAGTTTGTTTGTCAACACTTTGAGAATCAGCGCCGAATTCTTTTGTGCGTCACTGGCAGTATTTTTCCCTCCAGCAACTGTTGCCTGCTGTGATGGTGGTGACGCTCAGCAAACCCCATCAGCTCAGGGAAGCCTTCACCATCCAAAACACTTTATGGGAGCAGATCTTCAGTCACAGTTTTCTAAATTAGCGAGCTGATCTTCTTCGCTGTCTGTCTCTGCTGTTTTGTCATTGTGCTTTGACAGCACGTGGCTCCATTTCTGTACCACCAGAATAATTCACTGTAAAAAAATTCACTGTAAGAAAACGCAGGCTGCAGAGATGGACAGTAATTTCCTATTTGGAAAACAGCCTGGCTTTATACCCACTACATTTTTCCACAGTAGGCTACTGTATTTACACATATTTTTTTCTGTTGAAAATTCCTGTTAAATTAACAGTTATTTGTTTCACTTTACTAAAAAATACCGTAATAATGAGAAACAACAGTGATGTTGTTATTTGTATTTTTTTTTAACCAAATGAACCAAACGTCATCTGAAAAGTAGCTTGTGTTATAATTTGCCTCCAGCCAAAAATAACCACAGACTGGTTTCACGCAGAGTCTCACTTGTTGCCCTGTCATGTTCAGTTGAAGTTGCATTAATAACTCCTCTTCATGGGAGCATTGAGGTTTCAGAGTAGAGATTTTCCTGAGACTGAAAGGCCTTTGACTGTTCAGGTTATGACTCTTGAAGCTTGTCCGTTTTGTGTTGTGGTGACGCCTCAGATTATACTCTTTAGCAGCAGCAACATTTTCGTTTGGGGCACACAGGTGCTGTATATCTAAAAGTCTGCACACATACTTGTCAGTCCATTCTTACTCAAAACTTCTCTGCATTCAGACATTTTTTGAGCTCTAATATATTCAGAAGGCCTTTGTCCTGCCGCTCTTCTCCAAAACCTACCACCCTGCATCTGACATTGATGAACAGCCTGACAGCCTCACAAATATGAACCCTACAACATTCAGTCGCCTCCTGGTGGCTTTCTGGAGTACAGGTAATATGAGTGACTCTTGCAAATACTGAACAATAACATTAAGCTGGAATGGGAATGAATATATCAAATGATAATATATAGAGGAAACAATACCAATTTATTTCACATGTATCTTGCCCACACAGGGTCTGAAAAAATGCTGGCCCTTGGACAAAGTCGATCACCTCTGACATACAATATCTTTTACAGCATATTATTATCGTCCCTCTTGACTAAAACACTCCCACACCTCACTGATCCTGGTCACATGGTGCATGTAAGCTAGCCAAGTTACAGTACATTAGGTGACAATAACTCCATAATGATTTCCACAACAAGTACTCGAATATTCTTCCACCTGCTTTTTCTTTTTACTCTAATGTTGTTGGGTTAGGCTTCCCTTAGTAGACACTAGAAATCCTCATCGCTGAAATCACCATCTCTGCTTTTCAAACAACCAACCCTTTGCTCTTGCTTCCTGCACCTTGACCTTCTTCCTCTTGTTTCATCCATATCGGAAGCTTTCAGAGGATTTAAACATCTCTGATGAGGGTAAAGGCTGATGGATTTGAAGCTTTTTTTTTTTAGAGGAATAATGGCCTGAATCAGATGAACTTATTGGTGACTGTGGTTACTGTGTCCTGTGTATGAATAGAGTAGTGGTTCGGACTCTGCATTATAAAAGTTTGATTGTTTAAAGAGAGACATAGATTTTTCTCAGTCTTATTTATAAACCAGTTTGGCTGATTGTCTTTAAGCAGCACAGTGACAGTCTCTGTTTCATGTTCTCCTTCTCCCCATGAGCGAGTAAACAGACAGTGTTGATTTGTGTAGTAAAAGCAAAGAACAACCCGTCTCTCCTCTTCAGCTCAGCTCAGGCTGGAGCCAAGCAGAGTAACCCTGCTGGAGATGCACAGTATGGAGGGCTGCTAGAGGGACACATCTGTCCCAAAAAGATCCTCAGCACGAGCTGAAGCTCTGAAGCAACAGAGTGAGTCAGCGGAGTCAGGATGAGAGAGAAAGGACTGCAGGGTAGCCTCTCCGCTGCCGTCCGTCACGTGACTGAGAGAACAGCTCTGTCATGTTTACACGGACAATATTTCTTCACACTGATTGAAATCATTCATGTTTACATGGCGTGATAGTTAATTGGGTTTGGTGTTTACATTCAGCCAATAATTTAATCAGACCAGCTGTGTCTCATGAGGAGAAGAAATGTTGGTCCACTATCCTCTTCTGGTTCATGTAAACACATGTTATAGAGCTGGACAACAGGAGTATTTGTTGTAGAAGGGCTATTTCACTGAATCATTGCCATTTGTACCCTCACCAAAATGTATAGATGCATGATACAATTATTTGTAAAATATATTTTGTATTAAGCCAAGTGTCTTGCACATTGGTGGGTACTTCACCAGTGAGTGAAGTAGATCACTAAACTAGTAACAAAGTGAAACCCCTACAACAAACTTTGATGCTGGGATTGAAAGGATCTGAGAGAATTTAAAGATGCTATGAGGAGGATCTGTTTTAATTGCACTCTCTCGCCACCTTGTGGTCCGGAGTCTCTGCACTCAGTCGTAAATTACTTTTGGTGAGGTGTGTGTTTGTTTTGGAATTAAAATGAGATCGGATCAAAACAAATTTTCTTTGTTCAAGACATCTTTTTACTGGATACGACGCGCTGAGGTAAGGGACTCATCGGTACAATTACGTGGTGCTACGGTTTAAAATGTGACATCAAGCTGGCTTTATGTTAGTGACATCAGCAACCTGGTGCTCCGATGTATATGTAGGCTAACGTGACAAGTTAACGCTGTCAGTTTTTAAGTAGTTTATTAGCCGTTTATATTAAGTGCAGCTGGCAGCCCGGTGCTCTACGACATGTCCATACTATGTAACGTTAGTAAATCCTGGTTAGCTATGTCCTGCCAGTCAACTACCAAGCAGAGCTAATGTAACCTCACTCTTCATTTTATTGATAGACTCTCAAGTTTAAACAGACCACTGCAGAATAACTGCTGCATATGTGGGTTGGAATGAACATTAGCACAAACAGCTTAGCCCCTGTTTTATAGTGATACAGCCCGAGCTAAAGGATAATTAGCCTTTAGCTTGGACTGTATTGCTCTCCAGTTTAATTTCCCCTACTCTTCTGTCCCTTTTCTGTGTGACAGTTAGGCTCCTGTGTCCACCATCACTACAGAATTAGTCACAGAAATTGTTTTTAGCAGAGAAAACACAGGTCTCTGTGTTTAATCTCTTCTCTCTACTAAACCTCACCAGCCGGTGTGGTGTTGGTGGTCGACTCAAACTGGAAGCTAAGAAGTAGCAATTTAAAATAACCTGTAACCACAATTTATTGGTACTGATAATCTCAATTTAAAGTGGGAATTACAATGAGACATATATCTAGAAGAGAGACTTTTTCAAGATCACTTTCAAACTCCTTACAGCCCCTTTAAGGTTGAAAATAAAAAAAGGCCTTAAATTATTCCTTGATTGATGTCGCACCAAATCACCACCTTAAAGTGATACTCCGGGATGGAACAAGTTGGGTCCTATCACAAGGTTTAGGGCAGAAATTACCCCTACAGCAGTGTTTTTGTGCAGTAGAAGCCCAGGGCGCACGCACCAAACAACCCCTCCCTGCTTGTCTGCTGGTTTCCTGTGCATTCAGATGGGACCAATTTTTACTTGACCAAAAACACAAATAAATGGACTCCCACCGAAAAAATCTGATATCGGTCTGCATTCACGCTTTATTCAGAGAATTTTCAGTGCGTTACTTTTACACAAAAACAGCACTAAATAAGGCTCTAGTTCTCATTGTGTTGTAAAACAGCGCTACCTCCACTGCAGAGCCACAGCTGGCTACGAGACGCTTGCTGCTTAGTGTATCAGTCCGCGCGCGGCGTGCCAGATATAAACAAACGCAGGTAGTCTGCCAGGACGAAGAGACACAATGAGAACTAGAGCCTTGTTTAGTATTTCTGCCCTAAACCTTGTGATAGGACCCAACTTGTTCCATCCCGGAGTATCACTTTGAGATGCTTTCCAAAACCTTAGCGGGTCAAGACCTGTGGAAATAAAAAAATACACAGGTCAAAGCCCTATCACTAAAGTCCAACTCAAATCAAAGTGTAAAGATATTTATTGGACGTCTGGTATCTGGAGCTGGTTTCTGCAGAGACTCTGGCAGCCTGTCCCATTCATCAGCTTTGCCTCCAGCTGTGAAGCTGCTCTTTAAACGTGCAGCTCCAAGCCTCAGTTCTCAATGGCCACCATATGATATTTTCAGGCTATTATTCCCTTGCCTTCCTCTCCCTCTGGCATGATAATTAGGAGCTTATTTGAAGAGCTCGAATGAGTTTGGACCAGATCCAGTGCAGGCTGTGATCCCAGCAGTGCCCATTCGGCTGTGAATTACCTCCCCATCAAACCATTTATATCTCAAGTTTTAATACGTTCGCCTCTTTGTGAGGGGAAATCTCACACATCATGTTGAGGGGTATAAACTCAGGTATCTGTGTTTTTAAGGAGTTGTAATAATAACCTTTAAGCTGCACAGCTTTCTGCAGTCAGGTGTGAGCAGCTGATAGCAGACTGCTTTTAGCTGGAGGTGTGCTGCTGCTGCTGATCCCGCTCTCTGTGCAATAGGGAGCTGTTTTATTTATATATAGCTGACTGTATATCTGTCCTATTTGTGTGGGGCTCTTGAGGAGCTGTTTCTTGATCTTTTGGCTGTTGTTGTGTTTGTTTACCACGCATATATAAACACACTGAACCAAGCAGATTTAAAGCCTGCGAGCTGTAAAGCTGAAGGGCTACAAAGAGAGTGAAAGTGCAGCATATGGCCAAACTTGAGATGCCTTTACATTACTCATCTTAATCCAAGAGCATCAATCTGCAGCTTTAAATCTTTCTGTCACTGTTTTTGTAACCTGGTTGCAGTTTTTGCTGTCGTGTTGGCTGAATGTCTTGTCTTTTCTCTCTGACTTCATGCGGCTCTCTGTGGGGTTAGTGGAGAAAGTCCTGCTCTGGATTCAATAATCCAAATCAAAACAAAAACTCTAATCTGGATTTGTCTCCACTTTTTGATCCTCTATTGGATTTTCATAGAAGCAGCAGGCATTCAAAGAACTGCAGACATATTTGTAAGAGCAGTGCTCACATTACAATCTGTCCATATCTCAGCAGGGATCAGGGCCGGCGGGGGGGCAGAGGACTACCCGAGTGCCGGCCCCCTCTCTGCTCCTCTGCCCACTCTCTGCCTCTCAGCGGGACTCTGGGTAATGACTCTTTTTGGATGATAATGGGGTGTGCTGTGGCTTCACTGGGCTCCTCTGAAGAGGGGTTATGGAGTGCTTCGCTGTAGGAGCCTCCGCCTGGAGGTCTTCTGCCTGAAGCACATACGTCTGTCTGTGGCAGGATGGAGAACAGACGCCCAAAGCGATTAGCATCTGTACCATCAAAGAGCCGCTCTGCCCTGGAGAGACTCTGCTTCTGGTTTCTGCTGCTTCCCTGCAGCAATAACTCCATGTTACAGAAGCCTGACTGCAGTTTAATTACACCCATGCGTGCAGAATAACCCAAGCAGCTGGATTACGTTTTCTGCATTTCTGGTGCTGACAATGACCAACAGATTGCACTTGTTTTTGCATCAGCACAGCTGGATTGTTACAATTTTTTTTTTTTTTTTTTTTTTTTTTTAGCAACAATTCATCCTTGAACCACCTGCAATTGGTCTGAATGTTGCAGCTAAGGTGCTAAAAAAAAAAAATCTTTGAAAGAGTCTCATGGTACCCTCATCCTCATGTCCAGTCAGAGTCACAATCCAGTCCAAACTTCTTGTCTTCGTCAGTAGGGCAGCGTTGTGTGGGCAAGCAGATACTGCTGAAGCTTGGTGACTCAAACAGGACTCTGAGGTCCTCTGATCAATGTTAAGCTGTGTTTCAACCTCAGGGTCCAGGGGCTTTCATTTCCCGTGAATATTCCCCAGAACTAAACTCACCATAGAAGAAGACAGCCAAGCCGTGCATCACCACAGCTAGCTTTCCAGGATGGAGGATATTTAGCCTATGCTGGTTTCTCTGGTGCTTTATTTCACTGCTGGTGGATTTGTTGACTCTTGAAAGGAGACGAGCTCTAGAGACAAAGCTATTGAAAGCTGGTCGAAGCCGTTTCTTAAAGCTCCAAACAGCTTGGAGCGGACAAAAAGGGGACTGAGCACCCCCCCATCTGAAGCATAAAGACAGTGGAGATGGAGCTGTGCATGAGCTTCAAAGAAGCCTGCTGAGAACATTGTTTAAGAGTTATTAAGCCAAGTCCATCACACCTGGGGGTCATCATATTGTGGGTGGAGGGAGAGGGGGAATAAAAACACTGTGGCTGCTCCACCAATCAGAAACAGTCCTTGGATCTCTGCAGAGTACTACCCCCCCCCCCCCCCCCCCCCCACATAGGGCCGTTTTCAGGGGTGAATTTATCCCCCAGAACTAAATTTCTTACTGAGTCTTGAAGGTCAAAATGTACGTAGTTCTAGGGGAAAGTTCATTTCATCCAAAGCTTTTGCTGGTTTTTCACTGGACCAGGCTCAAAGGAGACTGTGCATCTTTGTTTGTCCTAAACTATGGACATGTAGAGTTAATAATTTTGATAGCATGGACATTTTAAATTGCTGTCTGCTTTTAAGCCATTTGTCTGCTTTTTATCACCTCTTTGCTATCTCTGTTTTGACATTTGGTCTTTTTTTTGGTTTATTCTGAGGCACTTTGTGATCTCTTTTTGAGATCTCATATTATATGCTTTCAAAGAAACGCTGAGAGGAGTTGTTACTCACTGGTCAAAAGTGACCTGACGTATTTATTAATCCTGTACAGTCCCTCACTTTCTCCTGGACTCTCTGATCTGTACCAGGTGTATGAAACCTGAGCTGACATTTTTTTGCACTTCTGCATTAATGATCAAGAAATTTTTTATTGAGTATTCAACCCGAACACAGAAGTATTTCAAGGACATGTTTTCTGACAGTCATATGGTAGTTAGAACTTCTTTTCTTTAAGGACTTTTGGAGAGAAACTGAGAGCTCTCCAAACAGATCTAAATCATTTCTGTGTGACAAACTGGGCAGCCTGTAAACCTTTTAAAGCATCTTCCCTGGCACTGAAAATGGACATATCTGGTGCTTTCATTTTACATATTTTTGACTGCATTGAGATAACAATGCTGCCCTCTAAATGGTTGAAATGTTTATAGAGAAGGGGTTTTTATCGGTTTAGGTTGCTCATTCATATTAAGACAACCAAACAATCGAAATAGAAGCTTTCAGCAGAATAACTTGTCAGTTAAAGCAGTGGAAGCTTAAATTGCAGGTCATATGTTGTTTGCAGGATGTCAATCAGCTGTTCACTGATGGTAAAGATTATGTTTTCAGTCCTTACCTCCCAGATATTTTCAGTTTGTTCCTGTTCATATGGAGATAAGACATATGTTGGCTGTGTCTGGTTAAAGTGACATACATCCACTCCACCAGAGACAGCCTCACTAAAACACCTCTTACTTGTTTTTCCTGCAGACTCTCTCACTCTGAGTTTAGCTGTTATGACTATTTTCTGTTTATGTTTCCACCTTAAGACTGGTCAATTAGTTAGAGTTTAAATTTCCACTGAGATGACTCAGGAATGAGTCACATTAAAACATCTGTTGTTAAATTGTGAGGCTGTTATACTTGTGAGATTTCTCTGTCTAAAACATGATAGTCATCAATATTCAAGGCAGCAATGAAACATTTCCAGCCTCTTGTCTGACTTTCAAATGGTCAGTCCTGACCCTCCTTCACCCCTCTCCTCCTCCAGCTCCTCTTGGGCTGCTCTGAAGCAGGAGCAGGTCAGTTTGTCCATGCTGGAGTTTCTTGTTCTCCAAGGAGGCAGCGAGGGATTTGTGAGCCTCTGGCACAGATTGACTTGTCTGTGAAGTGGCTGAAGGTGGAGGAGGGAGAGCAGAGGGATGAGGTGAAATGGAAAAGACAGGTAATTGTGTCTCTGGGGGTTTTGAGGTGGATTTGTCTGATCTGACAGAGCAGGAAAGGAAAAAAAGAGAGGAAGAGCTTCACCTCTCTTCACTGTGCAGGTGGAGAGGAAAAAGAAAAGAGGTGTATTGACCCAAGGTGGTCTGAGTCGTCCTCTTCAGAGAGTGAGTGGGCAGCTCTGTTCTTATCAGACTTACAGCTCTGCCTGTAAAGCCAGATTCTCCCCTACACCACACAATGACGGTGAAATAGGAGCCTTCTTGTTCTGTGCTCATCTTTGTTAAGCAACAGCAGATCTGAGAGGAGCTGAGGGAAGAATCAGGTAGCTTCTTTTCAAAAGTGTCTGCAAGAGAGAAGATACAAATGTTCCCAGAGGTCTTTATAATTGTTGGTTTGAAACTTTGTAAGTCTGCATTTGGATCTTCTTCTGTGCAACATGTGGTCTAACACCACCAAAACCTCAGCTGCTTTCTTGAGACTTTGCATTTTGCTTTTTCCCCACTTAAAGTTTACCCAAACTCCAAACTGCATCTGCCATAAAATTTCCTCTTTTCCAATAGCGTTCCTCTTTTCATTCGCTCTGACAGATGATGTCATTTTGGCCCTAACCTTACCAAATTTAAGAGAAGACTGTGCAATATCCTTAAAAAGCACAAAGAACAAACTGTCATTGCTCAATGCGAAGACTGAGAGGAAGGTTTGTTGCCTGTGGAATACAGATTTTATTAGGTTAGAAGAAGTTTGGGAAATTTATCTTTGGAATCATATTATGTCCTAGAACATTTCCCCCCAACCCAAGAGAAATCTGTAAAAAGAAAAAGGAGTTTTATGAGTCTTATGAGCCATCTCATTTTTACAGATCAAAACGTGATCTGTTTTGTGATTTAAAGCTGACTTCTGCAAAGAAACACTCTATGTGGTTTCATGTTTTTACACTAAAATGTAGACTTGGCGTTTTGCTTTGACACAACATGACAGTGGGGAGCTTATTGAAGGTGACATAGCACAAAGAACCTGACAGCAGCCACTAAAACCTGACATTTTAACCTTTCCTGTTTCACCAATTCTCTGCAAAGTTTTCTGATGTGAAGGTACGAGTCAGACCTCTGAGGTCGCTGGCATTTTGTTCTGATTTCGCTGTCACTTTTGTCGGAGGAGAAATTGTTCTTCCCCCAGTGTCATAACGGTCTCAGAAGAATAAAAGAAAGGCCACAAAGCTCGCTGAGGTAGCTCTTTGCAGGAAAGGTGACGCCTCAGAGGTTAGCATGGCATTTCTGTTCATTGTGTTTTCATTGTGAAGACCTTTTCAAGCCTGGTCAGGAGCAACATGCGGGACACTTTCAGGAACCAGAGGGACACAACAGGGATTTCAGGAATGTAATGCAATACAAAGAGTGAATGAACTTTTTGTTTTTTTTCCTCAGTATGGGGAGCTAACGAGTGCCTGTTTGTCACCATGAGACATACAGACAATATCTTATCCTTAAAATAAGATCCAGTCAGCTGCAGACCTGTTGCTATAGGAAAGATAAACATGTTGTACTCTAACATTCTCAAGGCTGTCTCTTTGTCTGCTTCAGTGTCCCTATGAATAAGGCACCCTTTGATATCTGTTGTCTCTCTTTTCAAAAAAAAAAAAAATGGTCCAGCAGTTTTAAGGTCACCTCTGTTATCATTCAGTTTTGAGGTAGGCCAGGTCTCTCACAATACCCTCAAGTATCCTTGTTCTTATTTTCTGCCATATGTTTGGTCTCAGGGAAAAATATTCAGTCCTGTCTTAGCAGATATGGGGAAACACATCATGGTATTAAAAACATCATAAATATGAAGGACTGTCCAGGATGAGAGCACACAGCTCAGCTCCGACTGAAGATGGCAGCTTCTCTCAGTCACAGTTAGGTGCAAAACTGGAGCTCAGAGCTGCAGAACTTTGTGGATGTTTTTGCACATTAATGTTGTTACTCTATTATTTGTGATTTCGTCCTTGAGATGGAGCACACAGTTGTGAAAGGTGATGCACAATTCTCTGTTATGTGTTTCAGGGGAGTGTCACCTTAAATTGTGTGTAACTGAATAATCCCATAGACTGCATGTTGTTTAAATCATTATGGTATGGAAACAGTCACACTTGGATGCCTAAAAAAAACTATGCACAAGAAAAAGCTGTTTGGCACTGGCAGAGAAGATTTACTGAATGTTTCATGGCTTGAACCCTCAAACTCAGCTTTGCTGCCTGTTCAACAAATTCTGGTTTCATACAAATGTGGCTATATTTGAGTTCCTTTACCAGTTTACTTACTGTATTGCATTCAATGAGTCTTTTTTATGAAGTTTTATCTCAAAGTCTTTTCCCAAAAAATTGTCTTGAGAGGGCTCTTAACATTAGTAGGGTCTTATACTCTGGTCAATACGGTAAACACCATGAACTTTTTTTTTCTTCCCAGAAAACTGTCAAACTGCACTTGGGTGGCATGAAACTCTGCTCTTAAACTCCTTAGATTCCTAGTACCAGATGAAACAGAGCCTTGTGTTTACAGTTATCAGCGTGTAGAGAAACCCGGCGTGACAGATACCCTAGCTGAGCAACAGTTACTGAACTATTTTGGGACCGTCACTGTTTGGAGGACAGTTTTTGCCGATGGTCAGCTTCTAACTGCCTCTGTCCATGGTACTGGAACAGTAAACATGTTTTTTTTCTGCCTTCTGACCATATTTCACTTTCATTTCTACACACACGCACAAAAAGAAACAGTGAGGAATCCTTAAAGAGACAGTGAGGGGAACTTGGGATGTTTATCTGCACCCTGGGATGAGCAAACATTAGATAAATGGACTTTTAATTAGTTGAGTGATTGCTCATGCAAGTGAAATTTCCCTCTTACTGTATCATAACTGTCCCTTTTCTTTATAAAATATAAGTTCCCACTGAGGTTTGTCCATTACCTGACTCCTCACTTTATAATAAATATCTGACAAATTGGCAGCAGATAAAAAAACAGACCACACGCCATGTGCCGGAGCTCCTGTTGCTCTCTATTAGCTTGTTTTCGCTGCACCTTGAATATTGATGGAGTAGAAAAGTGCCCAGAGCTCAAATTTGTTTGCAGCAGCGTGAAGCCTCGTCTCTGTGATAATGGCCATTAGGAAGCAGCAGCAGAGTGCCCAGCGGGGAGGCACAGAAAGCTACACTGAAAGCAGACTAATGATGAGTGTGTTTACTGCTTTTATTTTGCTGTTTTCACAATATTGATGCCACTTACCTGAGCTTTCATGAGGTGAAAGGTAGTGTGGTTGAAAAAACACAATATAGTCCCACAGCAGGGGGGGTATTCTCTGTTATTCAGAATCCTCACACACATGTTGCTGGTAGGATTGGATCTCTTTGGAGTGTTGAGTTAGAGATAGAAGGTCGGGCATCACAAGGGGCTGCAGGTGAGTCTCTAAAAGGCAGGAGATAAGTGATACTTAGGTAAGCTAAAAGGTTTGTTTGGAGCTTTTTGTGAACACCTCATATTAGCAAGACCTCCTCTATTCAACCAGCTCCTCATTTTTGTGGATGTAATTTAGCACCGTTCGGACAGTCCACAGTGCAGCTCTTTGTAATTGAGATGAGCTGTTAGCCTCTTCAACTAGGTGCCAAACTGGGGCAAATGGCCCAGATCTGCAGAACTTTGTGGGTGTTTTGCACTTAAATACATTAGAGTAGTTTGTGATTTAGTCCTTGAGACTATGCACAACTCTCTGTGTCATAAGTAGCAGTATACCATCCAGTTTTTAGGGGCTGAATTCTCAGTTTGAAGAACAAAAAGTACATCCTTAAAAAATAAAAGGTTTCCCCCTTAGCGGTGCACTGGTGTGATGCAGAATGGCATTTAACTCCAATCAGATGCATTGAAATAAGTTGAGTTGGAATGGATTTGCCTCCATGGTTGGGAGGAAATGGGTGTTCCACCAGAACGCCGGGCTAATGTGGTGTCCGCTCTCATTTTGTGCATGTTAGTGTTGAGCGATTACGACAGCTTTTCTGGGAGTTATATTCCCCCGGCTGTTTGTTCCCTGCAAGGTCCTCTACATCTGCTGGCACAGTCGCTTCATTTTAGCTGGAAAACACACGGACAGACCCTCGCCTCCTGTCAGGTCCTCGTGTGACACAGTTAGAGGAGAGGGAATCAGAGGAGAGCATGAGGACATGAGATCCTTTTACTTACAGAGAGAGCTCAGATTTAGCTTTGCTTTTAGTCTTTAAATTCAAAGTTAGCTCACAGTTTACTCTGGCTGACCTCAAACAGTTTTGGATAAATCTCCACGATGCTCTGAAACACTTCTGTCTGATGCAATGACCTGGACTACTTTATAATGACTGCATTTCAGTTGGTCCAAAGTAACTTCTTGAAAACAAGTAAATATGACAACGACTTCTGTGTCTACAACACTCAGCAGCAGATAAGAAAATGCAAGGTTATTTCAACAAAGCTAAACCTTTCTCCGTTCATGTTATTCTTGAGAAGTGCTTCTTGTGGATGGTACCTGTCTGAATCCATGTTGGTTCTGGTTAGATGCTTGCTCCGGTCAAATTTTGATGCCAAGCTGATGATGTCCAAAATCTTTAACCCTTAGCTTCCTCTGCAAAAACTCCTTTCAAACAGATTCATTTTGAGATGTTTACCTGAATTTCCTTTTTAAAACCCCACCCCACCCCTCACTCAGCAAGTCCAGTCTTAAACTTTCCCCCCCGCTTTATATCCACACCCTCAAGGGAAATGATTTGCGTCGAGAATATGACAGATTATTTTTATTAATTTATCACGGATATGCAAAGCTTTCTGATAACTAGTAACTATTTGTTTGCCCAGCAATGATAAATTTAAGGAAGCGAAGTATCAGTGAAAGACAGAAAAAAGGAGCAAACAACATATTTAAAAAGGAGTGAGTAGAAGCAAAGCTGGTTTCCCCTCACTCCTTTGGCCAAACATAAATTATTTTTATGTAGTCTTGAATGTTTTACGCCACATACACTTTCTTGTACTGCTGCTTTGACTCTGAAATCTCATTCGGGGACTGATGAAGTACATTTTATTCTATACTATTCTATTTTATTCTATTGAAAATGATTTTGAATTTGGTCCCAAATGATCTTTTTCATCTTGTCCACATGTATGAATTATTTTCCCTGCAGTGTTGAGCTGTTTCTGGTTGTAAAAAAAACTGACAGAATATGTTAATTTTCTCCATACTGACTGAATTAAACAGCATAAAATTGCAGCAGTGAAATTAAATATGAAGTGTGTGCTTCATATTTATAGATGGGCTCTGTTGTCTCTGTGATGTTTGGCAAACTGAAGCTAAAAACAATGAAGAGCAGCTGCTTCAGACACTTAACGCTCCCGTTTCCTGCTGTAGCGCTCCGTCTGACTGCATTATGGCATGTGCTAACATAACAGCCTGCTTAATATCACTCCATGCAATCAGACGTGTCGTTTGTGTTAACATTATTTCACTAATTGTATCCTCCCTGGGAGCTAATTACTTTACCGATGTGCTGTGATCCCATAACGTCTCCAGTCGCTGAAAGTCATTTCCAAAGCTGAGAGGATTTCATAAATGACTGCTTTTGCATTTTAATGCCGAGGAGAATGGAACAGCTCATGGTGATGAGGCTTTTTGCATTTCTGTGTGTGTGTATGTGTGTGTGTGTGTTAAGCGATGGTGACATTTTCCAGCGTCCTACCAATAAAAAACAGATTTTCTGTCCCTTTGTGTAAACTCCCAGCTGTCGTGCAGATTTTGGCTGACAGCCTGGAGGAAACTGAGGAAGATAAAAATCTGTTGTTTCTCTTCAAGTATGTGAGTTAGTCAAAAAATGAGCTCTGTCTTTCAGGATGGCTCTTCACTCCATTAAAAGCCAAAAACAAGAATATGTGCTCTCTCACAGGTCCAACTTTATTAGTGAATACCAAGGTGACTTCTCTGTTTGGATTTCAAGAGGAAGTTAAAAAAGTGGACAAAAAGCTTCATGTCACTTCTTTATTTCTGATATTGATCAAGTTTTGTGGGATAAGGTCATCATGCTCTTTTTTTGTGGTTGTTTTGTTTCCATTACCTGACAGTCTAAGCAGCCAAATAAAGCATGATGGGAGTGTTTGATGTTTAATTTTTTGTGTCCTCAGGGTTTGAACCAGGTGAGGCGAGTTGCTCAGCTGGGACTGGATGGAGTGAGACGGATCGACTGGCACGACTACGAGGCCATGAGGAAGGATGCTGCTCGGTCAGGTGGGTCCTCACTGTTTGCTGAGGCTGCAGATTTGTTTGGGCGAGGTAAAGGAGAGCATCTGCTCAGGCCACACAGACACATACACGCTTACACACTTTCACACACAGACACTTCTTTTCTTCTAATTTCTTCCAAGTGAGTTCCTCGCTCAGCAGCGCTGTAAATCAATGCTGGAGTTAAGTTTTGGCTTCATAATTAAACACAGTTAATCTCACACAATAAGTATCGATTCAGCCGCGGGCCTTGAGAGGGAAAAATACCTTTGGCTTTTTATTACTAATGTAGGAGATTTAGAGGGCTTTTATGTGGTATTTGGTGGTGCTCCAACGCTAAATGAGCACAATGAGGGATCAGGAGAGGATTTCATGGACAAAACAAAGGTTTCAGATGTGTTTCTGTGCTCATTAACAGAGTTCAAAGCACAATAAGCATCAATTATAACCACGGGGAACTATTCAGGTTGAACCCACTTTGTTTCTAGAAGCTGTTCTTCAGTTATTTATCTTATATTAAAGCCAACACTGCAATAAATTACTGTAAACGTATGAGGAAATTTCAACAGTAAAATCCAGTTGTGTTCAAATACAGTACTGTGAAAAACTGACCTGTAAAATAACAGTAAAATACCACCAAACATGCTGTCCTTGCTTCTCATGGCATAGACTGGTTCAGATAAACTGTAAATCAATGGAAATATACTGGCAGCAGCATGGCCTGTATTTTACAATTTCAACCTATTCAAAATTCACATTTACATACTGTATCCAATAAACAGTATTATACTGTAAAAGTAAGTAACAGTGCATGCACTGTAAAATAAGATATTTTACAGTAAAACGTTTCACCATTCATATATATAAGCTGCAGAATATCTGGCTACCTCCCTGTACCCAGCCCCTGCATCTGCTGCCATGCATAAGTACTGCACGCAGACTTTCAGGATGATGTCTGATCAGCCCTCAGTCTTTAAAATAATCTGAGGAGGGATGAGGTCAAAGCCCAGATGTCCATAACAATCTTCTGCTTAGTTAAATGCCATCTATAATAATAATAATAATAATAATAATAATAATAATAATAATAATAATAATAATAATGATAATAATAATAATCTTTATTTATGTAGCACTTTTCAAAAGCAATGTTGCAAAGTCCTGTACACAATAAAAATGCAATGAATGAAATACAAGAGAAGAAATGAAAAAGGAGTAAGAGGAATGTGTGTGTGTGTGTGTGTGTGTGTGTGTGTGTGTGTGTGTGTGTGTGTATATATGTATATATATATGTATATATATATATATATATATATATATATATATATATATATATATATATATATATATATATATATATATATATATATATATATATATATATGTATGTATAAATCCCCTCCAATCATCTAATGAAGAAATAAATACAACTACAAAAGATAAGAATTTGAGATTCTGCCAATGTACTGTGAAAGAAAAAAGTTAAAGGTAAAATAAAATAAATGCAGCATTTTTAATTAAAACACACTCAGATAGAACCTCCAGTAAAAGCACATTGATAAAAATGTGTCTTTAAAAGAGATTTAAAAGAGGACAAAGAGTTAGCCATTCTGATCTCCTCAGGCAGTTTGCTCCACTAGATGGGAGCTCTGACTAACCTGACACGCCAGACGTACAGTTTTATATGTCCGCCACAGAAATATTTCACAAGTCCGTCTGGGTAGCAGCTCTTCTGATTTGTTTTCAGAGGCGGGACTTAAAAAAAAATCTGCATCTGGTGATTGGACGACCGTTCTGATTAACACACTCACCACGGACCAATCCACATCAAGCCACGGTATGACGTAGCTTATGTGAGCCGATGCTTCTGAGAAACAATAGATGAACATCTACTGAATCACGAGAAACAGCTGTAAAAAAGACGTTAGACGACAGCTTCCGTTTTTATAAATTGAACTTAAGAATCAAAGGAACGCTGACAAGTACAAAAGTCTGCTGACATCACGTCTGCTCCCACAGCTCCCGCCTCTCTTCCCTTATTGGGCCTGTCAGAATTTAGCCGAGTGAAATCATTGGTCATTGGAGCCTGGCAAGATGGACCTGCAGGAGGTCAGAAATTGAATCAGGCAGGTCCATCTGCTCTGCAAGGTTAAGTTCTGACAGAGCCAGCTCACCTTTGGTCTTCAGCCTTGACCTTGGAATTGCAAGCAGAGCCTTGGCTGAGGACCTTCATTTAAATGAAGGTATCATTTATTATCTGTCAAAGTTAGAACATTGATCATACATGTAATCCATTATACAGTAGTATACTGTAAATTACAGTACCTTTACTGTAAAATAACAGGAAATTGCATCAGTTTACAGTGATTTTTTTTTCTTGCTTGTCAGTAAGCTCTGGCCTAAAGTAAAAGTTATGGCATTATTTCAGGATTTGTTGTAAATTTCCTTAAGTTCTGATTTTAACCTCTCTGAGACTTTATCTCCTCTCATGCATGAAATGGATCAGACCCATGAATAGTCAGAGCTGTTTTCCTGAGCCAGAATCCACCTCCTTAGTCAAGCCTGTTGCTTTCAGGGATGGTGTCAGGCACATGAGTGTCCTCTTACCTGACTCTTAGAAATGGAGCACTTTCTTGAGTATGCTTGTGGCAGTTTCAGCGTAAACACAGATTTCACTCTAAAACCTGATAGGAATTTCAACTATCTTTGGTTCGAATCAAAACATAGCCCTTGTCTGAATATTTCACCACCATGAAGAGCACCATCCTATCCATTAAGGTTTGTCACAGTGCAGAGGAGTTCATTTCAAAGTGTGTTAAGATTAAAGAGAGCTCAAGGTGTTGAGGAATTTGTGATTTCCCCAAACCAAGAAGACAACAGTCAATAACCTGAGAACGATCAGTTACTCAATCTCATAGAATATCAATCTCATCTCCCTTTAAAGCAAAGATTGGCCCGAGAAAAGCTCATTTAAGTGATGTATCTGCCAGTTTTTTAATGAAAGAAAAGCCAAGCATCAAGCATCAGAGTTTATCTCTGAAATGAGCCATTAAAGTGAGGAGTTATTTTCCACAGTTATTACCTTCAGGAGGATAAACAGATCATTTCTGCCTAATGGAACAAGGCAGGGCGCTTTAATTTGCTGCTCGCTCCGGCTATAGATCAGCCTCCATGCATGCATCTCTGTGTGTTTGTGTGCAGTGCTTTGATGAGGAGCTAATGAAACATGCAGCTCAGTGTAATTTGATGCACTCCTGAAATGAGCTCAGGTTTGACAGTGTTTGTGCGGTGAAGGGTTGTTAGGGGAGTAATTAGATCCATGCGTGTGTGTACATGTCATTTATCTTGCTCGGTGCAGTATACGTCTGATATTACACGCTGACAATGTGAATGGACGGTTTCATGGTGACTCAATAATGATTGGTTGAGTAATCTATAAACAAGCTGAGTGAAAGTAATTGGTAAATATCTGATTTTACTCCTTTTTCAGCAGGTTTCATCTAATCCAACATACTGTGTATCTGACTCTCTTGGTCCTCTATCATGAACCAGTGTTTATTTAGGCTTGTACAAAACAAGCCATTAAATAACAGAGAAAGTCCAACCTTGGATCTGTTTCTCTCACTTCCCTGCATCACACAGCTTTTCACTGCATGTCCTCTGAAACCAGAGATCTTTTAATCTTTACTTCAAAAGCCACAGTTTGGGGCATAAACATGACACGGAGACTTTATAGACACAAAAAGACGATGTGTGAAAGCAGCAGGGGTGGATGAAGCGGCTTTAATCAGAAGTAAAGGTGCGAATAAAAGAAAACAGTTTCATAGAGTTGAAAGTCTTCATCACAAGCCTAAAAGTTTGTGTAACTGAGGACATTCTTCTGATGTTGATTGCACAGTTTCTATTTGAATGTCTTTGTTCTTCCTGTGTTGCCTGCAAACCTCTTTAAACTCTCCTCCAATTCAGTTCCTCTGTTAAGCTATATCTAATTTAATCTTGGTCATATGCTTTCTCAGTGATGCTCGCTCTGTTCTGTACTGATGCTCGCTCTGTTACTGATGCTCACCCTTCCTTGGCTTTTGCATTTACTATTTTTAAATTGTATTTAACCAGGAATACCTCTTTTAGGTTAAAAAATCTCTTTCACAAGGGTGTTTTGATCAAAACCAATCAAATCAACAAAGTGTAAAAATCATGTCAACAAAGTCTTGATCAGATAACAGAGACTCATCAGTCAAAGCTGAGGGGGAATATCTGCTTAAGGCCTAAATGCTGCTGTTCATCAAGAATCAGGTAGAGGCTGGCTGCAGAAAGACCAGAAACCACGTACACACCAAGCCACAAAACAGGGTTTTACGTTTTTAGAATACAATAACATAAAATTTAAAATAATAATAATAATTAAAAAAATTAACAAAAACATGTTTACAGCCTGGTTTTTAAATAAAAGCAGAACTTAAATTGTTACAACAGAAACAATGGCATACTATTGTGTTGTTCTTGTGCCACTGAATCTACTAAATCCACTGACTGCCCTTTAAAGTAATGTGCATCTGTTGCACCACTTCTTCAGTCATGGAAAACACATCCAATATGTACCCAGATGATTAGCCCACCTCTATTTTGGCAGAAGACTACCAAAGACTCTACAGTTATGTAGCCAACTACAGGCTTGGCATGCATATTACAGCATTTTCAGTCCCTCAGCATTTCTGTCTGGATGCAGATTTATTTCACAGACCTTTTTTTGTTGTTGTTGTTTTGGGATTTTAGCGGAAAGGATGTCATGTAAACGGCCCCATAGAGTCACAATTTTGTCCAGTCAGAGGCACAGCTCAGCTCACATGACTGATGGGTGCCCTACAGCTGTTAGGAAGGAAGCTCAAAGCCCGGGTCATATCCAATATGGCCTTCACCACTGGTTGGCTTCATCACTCTGTATCGGGAACAGGCGGGTCACAGAGCAGAAACTGCAGCCTCAAGCATTTAAAAGAAAAAAAAAAATCAAAACAGGAGGGTGAGCAGGTTAAGGATCCCCATATAAATAAGGACATGCAGGGATTTAGTCGTTGGGACAGTGCTAACCAGCCAGTGCAAGCAGTGATGAGTTAGAGACGCAGGCCATGTCCACTGGTAGCCAAACAAAAGGGAAACCGCATACAAATGCATTTAGGCCTGTCATCCACATCAAACTACAATTTTATGTCACTAAAAATGATGTTTTCTAAAGACAATGTCTTCTAAAAACCCAGGCCAAAGTGAAGCTTTAGAAAAGCTCTGCTTTCATGGTTTTGTGTATACGCCAGGAAACACAGTTTTTGGCTCTCCAACATCACAGCTGAGTGACAGGGGCTCATTCTGATTGGCTAGCACTGGTTTCACATCTGAAAAACATTGACACCTCCTTGGGTTTTATGGTGCACCCAGAGTAGAGTGACCACAAGTTAAGTTAATGCTTATGCCCAACAATTATAAGAAGTAACTGCGAATTACTAATATATCAAGTTGATAATTAGCTTTTTAGAGTCAAGGTATATGTTTCAGTCAAAGTGAGGAAGATAAATTATTAAAGGATGAAGACAGACATGTGTATCTAGCAGTTTCTCTACAGATAATTGAAGGAGGGCTGATCACCCACTTGATGAATGCCAGTCGCAGATTGCAGACAGAGACAGAGGATGGACAGCAGCCAACAAGAGGGGAGACAACATCCTTAGAGAAACTTTGTTAGTGACTATATATTGGTGCTGAGATAGAGAGACACGGTCAGTCTCATGAACAGTCTCTGCAAAATGATGTGACCAGAGGCGGCACCAGAGATCTCTGCATATTCTACATTAACAAATTTGTGTTCAATCGAGAACTATGATGCCCCCTGATCCTTCCCCATCAGCCAAGTGCACAGAAAGAGGTAAAAGGGGAATGGAGTCAGATTGATCATTTTTAAGGTATTTTGGTCACACACATAGCACCTGATTTCCAACACCGGTTATGTTTGGATGAGGCAGGTGCCAACATCATCTCTGTCTCTGCTTCCTTCATCCAGCCTGTATCACTCAATGTGGTTCAACACCAGATCTTCTCCTGATTTGATTTTGAGTATCAAAGTTTGATACCAGAAATTGTAATGGAATAAAACTGCATCATGGCTTCCTGTTAAAACCAATCTGTTCATGTGTTTGTTTTGTTGTTGCAGGTAACGGTGAGCAGGGGAAGCCGTTTCCTCTTACGGAAACCGACCGCATCGATCAGGCCTACAGGGAAAACGGTTTCAACATCTATGTCAGTGACCGCATCTCCCTCAACCGCTCCCTGCCTGATATCCGCCATGCAAAGTGAGTCCTCTGAGTGTGTGTGTGTGTGTGTGTGTGTGTGTGTGTGTGTGTGTGTGTGTGTGTGTGTGTGTGTGTGTGTGTGTGTGTGTGTGTGTGTGTGTTTGCCTCCAGGTCAGAAAAATAATTTGTGCTGTGCAGTCTGCTCTGAATGCATCAGCTTGCTGATGCAATTCTTTCTCTTAAATTAAAAATCTGTTTATGTGGTTCATTTTCATTTCATCCAAGCTTCTAACATTTCAAAGATGAAGAGTTCACTCCTCAGACGTGTCCACTCAGGATGGAGTCTCTTATTTTCTCCTACAAACTTTCAGCTGACTGGAATGAGGAAACGTTGAAAGCAGAGGCAGCTAAACTAGTGTGAAATCATTTGAACACCTTTAATAAAAATAAAGCAGCATGTAAATATTTGCTTGATGTGGTGCATGAAAAGAGGTGAAAAGGTAACGCCATGCTGTAGCAAGCTGATGGCTTTATAATCTCCATCTGAGTGGGAACACGATGTGGGAACAGCAGGTCACACAGAGGTTATCCCCTCGCTGTATTTGTTTCTCACTCTCGGCTCCTTCAGCCATAAAAAAATGACAGAAAGTTTCACAAATTCTCCCCAGAAGTCGTCAGGACTCCAGTGACCTATGGACACCCTTTCAATCTGAAAGCGGATTGCAAAAGGCCTTTAATCACAGCTTTTCTGTGGCTTGACGAGACCTTTCCTCTGACACTTGACCTTCTCTTCTCTTTCATGTGGAAAGCAGCTTTGAGTATTTCCTTTCTGCCGGCATCCTCACAGCGACTGATTCTTTTATCAAAGTTTATAAAGAAGGCCTTACTGGACCTTACACATTCCTCACCCTGACAGGTATGAAGGCGAAAATAAATAAATAACAGCCTGTGTTCAGTTCAAAGGCTTACTGATGGCGATGCAGGCGTGGATGAGAATCTTCCTTTAGAGTAGTTTTGGTATAAACTGAGGCAGATCTTTTCCTCCCCTCTTAGTTTTTTAAAACTGGTAAATCTTAAAAATAAGGTTACCAAGAGTATCCTAAACCAAAGCCCCGTTTCCACCAAGCAGTCCAGTTTCTAAACTGGACCGCTGATATGGGTTGGCTCGGTTAAGCTTGGTCCTGTATACCTTGTTCACAGCTTACCATGCCCTGTCGTGGTAGGCGCCGGCGGCATGTAAACCGGATGCCAACAGCCGCATCAGTAACATAATAGTGTGATAATAGTGTGAAGAAGTTAAAGACTCTGCACAAAGTCGTTACTAGAGGAGGGGTGACCAACTCATAAGACCTACTTTTCAACAACTTTAAAGGCTTGAATTGAGTTTGAAGTCAAGTTGAGTTTCCAAAAAGTCTTCTTTTTCCATACTTCATATTTGCCTATCAATTTATTGCTTCCCAGATTACTTAGTAGGCAGATATTATGTGCAAAGAGGAGAGAGGATAAAGGTGTACTACTTTGGTAAAAGTCAGAACTTCAGGATTGTTCATGGACTATCTATCTATCTATCTATCTATCTATCTATCTATCTATCTATCTATCTATCTATCTATCTATCTATCTATCTATCTATCTATCTATCTATCTATCTATCTATCTATCTATCTATCTATCTATCTATATAAATGTTTCTTACTGATAAATGGACTTGTGGTGGTAGAGGGCATCCGTTTTTGGAATTAGTTTGTGACAATATTTCATTTCATGTACATCTGCTGTGGTTTGGAACCAGCTGTAGTAAGCTAGCCTCTAAAAACAGTATTCAGAGACAGATGAACACTCAAAGTGAATTTATTGTTGAAGGAGAAGGAAGGTGGATGGAAGTAACCCAGTGTCAGAGATGAGAGGGAGAGATCTGTGGAAAGGTGTGGGCATGAGGCCTGAGGCTTGAGGTGGGGTCTGGTGAATAACCAGTGAGAGTGTGGCAGAGTGGCAGACAGCCAGACAGGCAGGCAAAACACACCAAAAACAATAAAAGTCAAGTCTTGCTGACTTGAGAAAAATTCTAGAGAGAGTTGGCTGTAACCCTGGGGAAGCTGAAATACTCTGGCACTGGAACAGTCTCTTACCAGAGTTTTAGACTTTGTACTCATGTAGTTGGGTATTTTCAAAACCGTAAGCTGTGTGGCCTGTTGGGTCAGGTAGGGTCTGATCCTCCTTGTGTTATAGAGAGCATAATATCAGGAGGATCAGATTCCTTTTTACTGACTTATACATGAAACCATGAAATCAGAGTTTTCTAAAATCTTCACTTTGGCCAGAGTTTTTAGAAAATATCTATTTAGTGACGTAAAACAGTGGTTTGGTGTTGGTGACAGGCCTAAACGTACAGAAATATGTACAGTTTACAGATACCTGGTTATGTGAAGACATGGCTTAAGTGCTGGTGGTGAGTGCCATGATGAAGGACGAGTGTGCAGGTACAGGTGGAGCCATTGCAGGAGTGAGCCGTCCAATCTCTGTGGAAGGGATAGAGAGAAATATTTGGTCATGTGTATGCCTATCAGGATATCCCCACCAAAAGGAACATTTGTGTCCTGTGCATGGTTTGCTTGCAAGGAATCTTGGTCTTTTGAGTACATAAAGTCCTTGCTGTAAAATGTCACACACTGGTGGTTGGCCAGTACCAGCCCCATGGCGCAAATAAAGGTGACTGCTACCTGCTCAGGGCTGTTGTTGCTGTTGTTGTTGCTGCTGTTGCTATGGATACAGGAAGAAGCAGAAATGACACACATTGTGTCATGATGTTCTCAAGATGCATCAAGATCATAGACTGTATAAAACATGGACGTAGTCTCGCCGACGTCACCCGTCTGTTTCTGAAACAGAAAATTGGCTATAGCGGCCATAGGGGTAGTGGCAAGGGCTTCGCCCACAGCCATAGGGCGCCGGCCATCACGTAACCCTCAGCTGTGCCTCTTATTGGGGAAGCTCACGATCTTAATATCCTCTGAATGGCAGCGTCAGAAAAAAATTCACCCCCCGTACAGCGGAAGCCGATAGTAAAATTAGCGACTCAGAAAGGAGATGTTTTTTGAACCAGGCTGTAAATAGGTTAATTTCTGCTTTGAAAATGGCTTTTTTTGGCTTGGTGTGTATGTGAATTCCGCTACTTCCGGAGCCAGCCTCAAGCGAACACTCCAGAAACAGCAGATTTTAGCAGATTTTTCATATTCTCAGACCGGAGGTTGCCACTTGATCAAGACGTTGTCTGTGCGTCGCTGTTTTGATCGGGGTACCATGTAAACAGGAATAACCCTGTTTGCTTACATATGTTAACGGGTTATTCCAAATGCTTCAGAAACTGGGATATTGACCTTAACCCGAATATTGACTGCATGTAGATGTAGCAAATGAAGTAACTGCTCTTTACTGACTCCTTTGGTTGCCACTGGCTGGGTTATTTTCATAGATCGATTAATTTAAAACTAGGATTTAGGGTCATCTGATCAGTTTGTGCACATGTTTTGGAGCTAAATACTGATGTGTTGCCCAGGATTACCTGTAAAAGAGAGTTCATATCTCAATAGGAATATTTCTGGTAAAATAAAGGTTAAATATATCAACAATCACAGTATTAGGCTCATGAATGACTCATCTCAGTCAGGTTTGGTGCATGTTCAGGTCATAGTTGGTCATAACTTAGTCCAATGCAAGAGACAGTGCTGATTTAGTTTGCTTCCAGTTGGTACATTTGGACCCTGGAGGCTTGACCTCATCATTGCCTGCATTGGTGCAAATTGCTAACCTAATGTGGACATTTTATACTGTTAAAAAAAACGTACATGTTTTATTGTATCTAGATATTTTTGAAAATAGAGCTGATGACTTTGATTTCTGATTTATAATCTGTCACCAGCTTTGGCATGTGTGCTGTTGCAGGCAGGAGCAGACAGAGAAGGAAGCACACACACAAAAAAATCCTGTTATCTCTAGAAGATGGGTGCAAAACTTTGTGACTTGGCACCTTCAGGCTCAGGGATGCGACTCCAGCGTCATGCTTTCCTACTTCACATGCATCATTCTCCACAATCGCCTGGCAAATGTACCCTTCCTGTATGTGCTGCAGAATTTCTGGCTCCCCCTCTGCACCATCTCTGCCTGACAGTATTTGCTTTGTAAAATAATCTGTGAGGAGGTATGAGGTCAGAGCCCAGAGGTCCCAAACAATCTTCTGCTCAGAAGGGGATTTTCAGGCTCAGTTACACATTCAGATATAAGGAATCAGTTATTAACTGTGACGTAAATTGGTCTGGATGATACACAGTTAGATCCCTCCTCATGTCAGGAATGGTTAGAAAGGAAACTTGTCATGCTGCTGCAGCATGACTCAATAATATTAAAGAAACCGAGCGTGCAACGTGACGTTTGACAGCCTGTTTTATGGTCAGGTGAATGCAGTGAGTGAATGAGCGGTATTAGGGCTAAATGTAGCCCTGTGGCTGCCTCACGCCTGTCGCTCTCCTGTGACCAATCAAACAGACACACCTGCTCTCCTCATGCACCAGTGGCTGCTTCCTCTCCGCTCTCTTTTCACCCAGAAGCCCCCGCAGGCAGTAGCTGGTGATTGGCGTGTCGACTGTGCCTCGGAGGCAGCCAGCTCCAGACATACAACTGACACATTTGATTTCAGCACACTGGCAAGATTTAATTGAAGCACACACACATACACATACACACCTGCATCCCCTGTGGGATTGGATGGGGTTTGTTAAGAGTAACCAGCCAGCTGCCTGTCGATCACGCCGCCTGCCTGTCTCCCAACGCTCATATTTGAATGTGCGACACGCAGACCGATGTTCAGCACAGACATTGATCGACTGACACAGCTCACTACACATTTCCTCCCTCTCCCCGCTGCGAGGGAACATAACTCTCTGCCCATGATTAGCTGCTCTGCAAGGGTCCTGCTGCGTGCTGTGATGATGGTGTACAAGGTGATCTGTGTAACCCGTCATCACAGCACATGTTGGCAGCTGATAACAGCTGTATATGCTGCAAATAATAAACTTACATCTGCCTGGAATTCAGGAGACACTCTTTAGAGGTAGAGCTGTGGAGGCTGGTGCACTGAGCTGGATTCAGGGGCTGAGGGATGAATTATTAACAGCTGCTGTAACTCTATCCAAATACAGATTGTCCTCCCTGGGGAATCGACCGAACCAGTCTGTACACTAACGAATTTAACACAGAGAAACAATATTTTTTCAAAAAATGTGTTTATTCAAATAAACACATGAATACACTTTCGTCATTTTTGTCCATTTTAACAATTTTCATGCACATTTTTTTCTGATGTTGTGATTTGAAAAACAAGTAGATGCAACAAAATTAATGACTTCAGTCCTTCACCATATCACATGCATGCTCTAAGGCCTATCTAGAGCTAATTCAGTTTCCACTGCATGTTCTTCCATTATTTAAAACCAGGGATAGACTAATTATCAGCTGGGCTGATTAGTGGCACCGATATCTGTCATTTTGAGGCATATCAACATCAGCCTTTTTTTAATCCGATGTCAAATAAGATTTTAATTGATGGGCTATTGCAGTTAGTGTCGTGACTTTCTTACCATGAAATTATTATACCTTTTACAGACACACAAAAACCACTCTTCTTATCAATACCCACCCAGTATGTTTACCTGCCTCTTTAGAAATAATTTAAACTGCAAATATCAAGGAGTTGCTTGTTGCTGTTTCTCTGCATGGAGTTTCTCCATCTTATCTATGGAAGCCCTAGATGGTCAAAACACTCACAAACACACACAAACTTAAAGTCATGAAAAAACTTAACAAAACCATAATGCAACCGTATTGCATGCCCATAAAAAGAATCACAAATTTAGTCCAGTTTTATTGCATTTGCATTGAAAAACTTACTTATTTATTACTTATACTTACCCATTTACTGGAGAGAAGTTCAGGGAACTTTTTCTCTTTTATAGACTTTTTATTTAACTTTATAAGACATGATGCTGAGCCTGGAAGATGTTTAATAAACATATGCTTGAGGACATTTCAATGAGGTTAAGTGTAAGAGTTTGTATAACTCAAAATTTGATGCCAATATTTTCACTTTTACTGCAAATGAATATTGGCTCCAAATATAGGTGATCTGCCTCCTTGACTCCTAATAATCAGTATCGGCATTGGCCCTGAAAGAAAAAAACGATAGAAAAAATCAATCTCTAGTTAAAACAGTTCTTTAAGGTGACAGCGGCCTGTAGGTGTCAGTTTGCAAGAGCCACAACATGAGTGCAAATGCCTTAAAATCAAAGGCAAATGCCACAACGCAAATGTAAGGCAAATGGAAGAACAGTCACAATGGAAGTTAAATTGAGTAATCCCAATGAACACAGAAAAGTTGTGATAGTTAGTGAATGGTTTTCTTTTTTGACTTCAGCTATGACAAATAAAGATAATCATTATTACTTTTCATATGACTGATTCATAGAGCAAAATATCAGCTGACACTATCAGTAAATAAAGAATATGAGTACTGTGAAGGATATCACAAGGTATGGCCCCTACGCAGCTATATTAATCACAACCGAAGTTTAAAAAGAACTCTAATTTTTACTGTCAGGCTAATTTCTAGTAGCTATTTTCATTGGTTTGAAGGCAACTGATCAATATTTACATGGAGGCAGCTGTCCCCATAGGCTGCAGTAATTACAGTGGATCCAAGCACAGAAAGAGTCAGGTAATGGGGTCTATTGAACAAGAGAGTGAAGTGGCATGTGGGTTTAATTCAGCTGTAACAAAACGCTACCCTCCAGCCTCAAACACATCACCTCGGCATCCTGAGGTCTGTAGAAGATGGATCTCTGATTGAAGGATGTGAATGAAATGCTTGTTTTATATCATAATCATAAACAATTATATTCTTGTTTGTTTTCTTTGTGAAGGTGCAGACAGAAGCTATACTCAGAGAAACTCCCCAACACCAGCATCATCATCCCGTTCCACAATGAGGGCTGGTCGTCTCTGCTCAGGACGGTTCACAGCGTGCTCAACCGCTCCCCCCCACAGCTCATTGCAGAGATCATCCTGGTGGACGACTTCAGCGACAAAGGTACAGAGGACACACTCTCAGCATTAAATCACACACACACACACACCTGTCTGCTTTAAGACATGTCCTCAAACATCCATCAGCCATCAGATCATGGTGATGGTGATGGTGGAGGCTGGAGCCTGCTGATGGATAAGCTGGTTACCTTTCAATCACAGAGCTTCCTCAGAAATGGTCAAGCATAAGTATTGTTGTGTTATGAATCTTTGCAATGAGATAGTTTTCTGGCCTTGTTCCTTATATTTGACGGGAAACTTGTGGACAGTGACTCCAATTTCCCTGAAATTGAGTTAATCATACGCTGAAGTGTTTGGTGTCATCATTTCTGAAGATGTTGCTGTGTTATTTTGATTTCTAATGAGTGAAGGAGACAAATAAGCTGAGTTTTAATGTTTTTAAAAGCAGCAACCGCTGGTCTTTAGAAATGAAGCCTATAGGAAAGTGTCTAAATTGTAATTTCTGGAGTGTCCACTAGAGGCTTGCTGCAGCAATAGTAGAAACCACATACACACCCATTCAAAAAGCCAATCTTTACTGCAGAAATAAACATGTTTACAGCCTGATTCAAAACATAATTTCAGTCTGAATAGATAATTTCTCTATCAGCACACACTGAAGAGGGGTTAAACTTTTTGAACTCATCCATTTGAAAGATTATGAGTTTTGCAAAAGCATGGCGAAATAACTGTTGGTAAGGAAAGGAGACCTGCCTTAACTCTTCCTCTTTGTACTTTCTTTGTTGACCAAAGTTTGGTTAATTTTGCATTCTCAATATGAAGTCTGCTGATGTTTGACTTCTGAAATGTCTGACATCTTAGTGAGTACATTCATGTTTTATTAAGTCTAGAGTGTTGAAACCATCAGGGACTAAACACTGAAACATAAAAGGATTGTGAGTCAAACTTCAGGAAAAAAGAGGACTTAATCCACTGATCTACAGAGACTCAAAAGTTGTTTACTACTTGTCCAACTGTGTGTAACGGCTTCTGCAAGCTGTGCTTTTGGGATATCATTGTTGTATTGACACTTAACATGGATTTTTTTCAAATAACTGTTTCTTCAAAAGCTGCTAAGGAAGAGTGATAAATGATTTGTAAACTTTGGGGTTTGCTGAGGTGAGTCCAACAGGATTATTCAAAGTAATGCGTGAAACTTGGCTGACACTATGAAAAAAATCACTGTAAAATAATGGTAAAACACTGGCAACAGAAATGGCCAGTATTTACAGTGCATTTCCTGTAATTTATTTGTAATTTATACTACTGTTTATTAAATTCCGGTAAATGAATGTGAAATGATGGTGGAATACTGGCGACCCTGCTGCCAGTATCTTATTGTTTTTGTTTTTTTTTACAGCAAAGTAATTTCTGTTGTTGCAGCACTTTGCAACCCTGTGTAAGGAGGCAATGCAGTGAATAAAAGACTCTGTTGTTCATTAAGATGTTGCGAGGAGGGCACAGGCTGTCTGTGCTCCAATTAAACTACTGTCCCGGTGGGGTATTTTACAGTTAACTGAGAGGAAAAAAAAAAACTACATGGCTGTTCGAAGTAGAGCACAGACAACTGTTCAGTGCCATTGAGCACAGAGAGCCTGTCAGTGTCACGTGGAGCAAAGACGGTTGGCCCGTGCCGTGTGGTGTGCAGACAGACCATTTACCCAATGCAATATATATATATACAATTGGGGTTCAGATCCACTACATGTCCTCCTCACTCATGGTTACAAAACACCATCACAACAAAATATACTTTGCTGTAAAATAACAGTAAGATACTGGCAGCAGGGTTGCCAGTATTCTACTATTATTCTACAGTGAAATATTTTATAGTGCTGTGTTTAAGCGTTACAGGATTTTACAGTTAAAATTTCTAAGTAAATGTGCAGTTATTTGCTACAGTGTGAGACATCGTGAGCCTACAGGCCTGAGCTCAGAAAGTATAAATCCCTGCTGCAAATATCTGTTGATTGTGTTGCATATCTGCAGATTTTGCACAAAAAAACTGTAGAGTCACATGTAATCAGACAGCCAACAGAGAGACTTGCTTCAGTTGCAGGTGATAAAGAGGGAATCTTCAGCACTTAGTGAAACAACTTTGGTCTGCATATTTGCAGATCTGAGTAACATTTGAGATTTGCACTTTTGCAAAGTTTCTGGATCCTCAGATATAATTTCAGATTCTAGAGATTTTTTTTTTTTTTTTTTTTTTTCCCCGGGAGTGACTCATTTACGATAAAAAGCTCAATCATCCACAACAAAAGTACAGATGATGATTCGAGTTAATTGCTCATTGAAGAAAGAAGTGATATATTTTCTTCTGCACTGTGCACCACCTTCTGCAGCAGTAGCTTTCCATTGTTAAATAGCTTTGTGTGCATGTGTGTGTGCCTGTGTGTGTGCACCTGTCTGCATGTAATTTCCTCTCTCACTCTGCCTTCACCGGCCCTTTTAAGAAAGTGTTTAATTCCTTGTTAATTAGTGCTCTCTGTCACGGTCCCTCGTTGAAGGATGTGTTTACCTCTCGTCTCAGCGGTAATGAGATGTTCCGCTGCCTCAGACTCATTTAGAGGTTAACACCCATCAGAGCTCTGAGACCCAGCCCTCCCTCTGCTGCTGCTGCTGAAGAGAAATGGTGAAAGTACACCGATAATCGTCTGCAATTTAAAACTAAAGAGCATCTAAACTCCTGTTATTCTAAAAAGAAAGTGTACAATTAGGAACAAAGAGTGGTTGTAATCAACAAATTTAATTTGAAGATGTGAAATTACCTCAGACTGCAGCTTCAAATTGTGTTTTATTTGGAGATTTAAATGCTTTTTGGCTGAGAATCAACATAATCTCTGATGGATCTGCTTCATCTGAGCCTCATTATCTCTTTATACCTCCCCAGTGGTCTGTTTATTCCTAACTTTAGGGTTATAAAGGTAACCAATCATCATTCTAGGAGCAATAATTCACAGAAAAGAATCTTTCACTGCTCTGATTTCAGGGTATGGTTTCACACCAGGATCTGACACCCTCTCATATCTGAAGATATTGTGGTCACTGCAGGTGACTGAGGGGTGAGGTATCTGGAGGGGTCATCGTTTCCAGTACATCAGCTCCATTTCTGTTGAGAATGATAAAAAAAAAAAAAAAAAAAGGTGGCACAGCCGTAAGATTAAAGATAAAAGAAGTAGAAGCACGGATATCTGACCAATCAGATGTCCTTCTCTGGTGTATTCTTACAGGAAAGTGATCAGGAAATAGATAATGACAACTTAATGATGCTCTTGTTAGATTGTCACACTCAGACCTAGAGTGGAAGTTGTAGGTCAAAAGGCTGGCTGGAAAAGGTGTAGTTTAATCCCAAAACATAGGAAAAGGTAGCAGGACAAAGTCCATTTGATGCAAAAATGAAGTGTTTTTATTCTTTCCTTGCAGAGTCAAGGGATTTATGAGGAAATAATTTGAATGCGGCTGAGAATTATTTACAAACACTTGCCAGATGCAGCATTGACTCTGCATATCACCACAGCCCTTCTCTGACTGCTGAGCCAGTGTCGATCCCCTCCGTGTAAAGGCTAAGCCCCTCCCACTGGACCATACCATTTTTAATTGGAATCAGTGAAGCAATCAATTCAAGCAAGAAGGCTATTTTTCAAACCATGACCCATTGCAAAGTCTTTTTACATTTATTTACCACACATTAAGAGATTTATCACAGCATTCACATAATACCCAAGCTAGGAATGAATTTAACATTTAACACCCCATCAGTTGGCATGGTGCAGTAGGATGAACTGAGCATGCTTGCTGCTTATTTCTTAGTCATTAAAAAAGACAGCCTGAAACTATGCTTGGATCCTTTATCACTACCTAGCACCAGGAAGCACTGTGGTTAGAAAGAAATTAGATACACAGAAATGCATCATAAACAATCTTTAAACAATGAAGCTAACTCAAAACAATAATAATGTGACTGTTTATGTTTCTGTCAAACTTTATAGGGCAAATAGCACAGACTACTTACTTAGATGTTAAATGTAGTTCAGTGTGTACACCGGAGACTTAAGAAATAAAATTGACATCATCTCGAATTGAGGTCAAAACTGCTCCCCATTGTGACAGGCTGCAGTCTAGGTCAAAAACTCTGTCTCCCCAGTCATCCTAGAAGAGCTGTGGACACACTATAAATAATAAATACACCTCTGAGAAATGTTTTAACATCTGTATGCTGTGGTGATGTGAACATATTGCTGGGTGTTGTGTTTAAAAGGTCTTTTTTTTTAAGTTTCTTTTTTATAAGTTATTAGAGGTTAATAATGATTTACAGCTGCTGTCCTTGTGTATTTTTTTAGTGAATAGTAAGAAATGTCAGAAGGGACAGTCAAGAAAAGAATAGACTCTTCAAAGAAAAAAAAAAGGACATAAAATTGGACCTTTCCCAGGAAAAGTTATGAGACATAATGTTTCTCCAAGAGCAGAGAAGTTTGCCGCCAAGGACCTGAAGGAAAGGGAAAATTATTCCTGAGCTAAATGATGACAGTTTCTGATCAAAAGTCGTGCTTCTTATCTTTTATGCCTTTATTTTGAAAGGACTGGACAGTGGACAAAGCAGGAAACAATTCAAGAGTGAGGAGTGATATGCAAAAAAGGATGGGGGATGCCTGACTTCCCGTTGGTCATTTGATTTTTGGGAAATTTTTGTTTGCAAACCCCAGGATGACTTCTGAATGCCTGCTGAGGTGTTGATGTTAAAACACTCCAGCAATACATGGGTTTAACAGAAAACGTCTTCTGAGGAGTTTTCTACTAAAGCAATGATGATTCATGAAACCAATAACAACATTTTTAGGAGTCATGCAGAGGTTTAAAGATAGCTTCCTCTGAAACAGGGCGTAAAGAACAACAGCACAGTGTGAGAACAGCCTGGAGCCTGAGCTGGTCTGAGCCTTGTGTGGTCAGGATGGATGGGAGAACATTACAGAGCTCCAGGGAGGGATTTAACCTCTGCAGGCCTTCTGCTCTCACACTTTCTCTCACTGCCACCTTCCTTTAATAAGAAACCAGTCAAGCTTTAATTAAGGCTTAAGAGACACACAGACAGAGTGAACTCCAATAAGTCCTGGTCTCTGGATGAGAAGCTGGTGATACAATGTTAGAGAGAATAATCCAGGACAAGTTCTGAACAGAATACCACAAATCGATACTCGGCATTGACCCGCTGCATAATGGATTAGAGAGCAAGTGAAGAAGATTGAGTCATTATTAAAGCATGGTTCAAGCTTACAGTGAAGTGATTAATTTCTGATGTATACATGAATTCATCGAGCTGGGGAGCCATTCCATGTAAGACTGATGGGAGTGTTATTGTGTCGTTGGGTGTCTGACCTGTCTCATCCACACAGGCCACCTCAGAGCCTCCATAAATCCTCTGCAAGTCATTAGCTTCATTTGTGCGCTCCTCCTGGCAGGATGCCTTTTTGTCCTCTGCAAAGATGGATAAACAAGACGGGGTGGACACATTCCCAGAGGGGGATGCAGTCCTTGTTACACAGACATTTTTTTTTACCTTCTACCCATCAACCAATTACTGCCCAACTTCTGCTGTAACATTCTGACAATTACTTGAGAAACAAGCATCAAGTCTCAAATTGCTTGTTGTAGCAACACCCAACAAATATAAAGTCAAACTTCAGTTCTCTGTTACATTTCATCAGGATCATACAGTATGTGTGCTCACCAATGCTGACTCTGTTCTGTTCTTTAAGCTTGTTCTGAGCTTTTTGTATTTCACTTATGCGCGTGGAAAGGCAGGGAGCTCTCATAGCCATACACACAAATATAACCAGTGGTATGCACAAACTATTTGAAGGGCAGGGGCAATAAAAACAGGCACATGTAAGCATGTTCTCGCCTGTGAAGAAGGCACTTAATTCGACGTGTTTCCCAGGGCACGCACACATATTGGCACCTGAAGGGCACTTTGATGTGGTTTTTGGCTCCCAGAGACACTTTAGCATGCTAAAGAGTGCACTTTTGCTAAACAGTGCACATTTTGGCTTCTTAAGAGGGCACTTTCAAAGTTAAAGGATAAGTTCGGTTTATACAGCTTCTTCATTGTTTATAGAATGAAGTAGAACAAAATACTCACTCAGAAGGCTTTCCTGATCCAAGCAGTGCTTCGGGAGATATTTTGATCCAAAATCGTGCAGCGGACGTCCGTATAATGGGATCCATCGGGGCATAGACGGCACCGCTCCTGAAACGCATTAATCGTCCAAAAACTCATGTTTTTCACCAATAGTCCATCACGGTCCGCTCCGGGTTAGTCCTCTGCTTCAGTCTGTGTCACTCCAGACAGCGCTGTGTGGCTGTATTGACCTCTGAACTGACGAAGACTTTGTTTACGATTGCCCCTCCGCGCATGCGCAGTACTCTCTGGAGAGCTGACTCCACTTCCTCCTTTCTTTGAGGGGCAATTGTAAACAAAGTCTTTGTGAGTTCAGAGGTCAGTACAGCCACACAGCGCTGTCTGGAGTGACACAGACTGCAGCAGAGGACTAACCCGGAGCTGACCATGATGGAATATTAGTGAAAACCACAAGTTTTGGACGATTAATGCATTTTTAGGAGCGGCCCCGTCTATGCCCCCGATGGATCCCATTATACGGACGTCCGCTGCACGATTTTGGATCTAAATATCTCCCGAAGCACTGCTTGGATCAGGAAAGCCTTCTGGGTGAGTATTTTGTTCTACTCCATTCGATAAACAATGTAAGAGCTGTATAAACTGAACTTATCCTTTAAGGCACCCAGGAGGTAACTTCTGTGCATGTTCATCAACAGTTTGGACTTGAGGGGGGAATGACCTCCCCATCCCCCTCCTGTGCACACCACTGAATTGGATTTATTGTAAGCAAATAATTCATTACCTCCTCCAAGGAGGTCATGATTTTGGGAGAGTTTGTCTGTTTGTTTGTTTGTTTGTTTTTGTCAGTGAACATGACTCAAAAAGTAACCAACAAATCTTGATTAATTTTTCAGGAAATTATCAAAATTATGTAGATGATCCAGATCACCGTCGGGATTCTGGATTTTTTTAAAAGGATTATGTATCATTATGAGATAGGGCTGTTTTCACCATACGTGTATATAACTCCACGATAAATGGTCGGATCGCTTTGCAAAAGAATACAAGACAATGTCACCATATTTTCTGACAGATGTAAAAGTACAATCTAGATCCTGGCAATATTCTGGATGCTTAAATCCACAATATGGATTATGGACTGGGTCATAATTTTCAACACTGTCAGGTAACAAATTATTTTACAAACCTGCAGCTAACACCAAATTGCAGCAGACAGTCTGCTGAAAGGGAGTATAACATTAAAGTAGGACTAAAATGTTGGTGACAATCACAATATGCTTGGCCGAGGTCTGCTCTCTCTGAGTGTTTTCCTCGTTCTTTGTGGAACTTGCATGTGCAGGACTAAGATTACCAAAGCGTAATATTTCAACCAAACCACAAAATCAAAGATCAAACTAGGGTGAGAGTATGTTGTGTACACACACAACACACTTCACAAACACTTTTGTTTGTAGCTGTATGCAAATACAGTCATTAATGAGAGCTAAAATAAAAGATGATCACGATTAAGTCCCTTGTGATCTCATTGGCATTCAAGTCACAAAATGCAATCAATCCGTGAGAGTCATTAACACCCCAGCCCACCTTGAAAAAGACACAGCTCTCTCCCTCCCTCCCTCACAGAAAGAAACTTCCAGTTCTGCTGACGCTGAGTAACCCTCTCTCCGCCGCGCAGCCTAACAGAGTCTTTCTGGCACCCTGTTATATTTTTAACTCTTCATTATGCAGTGGGGCTGCCTCCAGGACCCATCCTGAAGGGGAATGGATAAGTTATTATGAGGCAGGTTATTTTAAAAACTGTAAAGAAAGCCTGGAGGTGGGTCATCTTAACACATGTTGTAATCACAGAAATTACCTACAGTTTTCTTGGTGTGATCATGAAAAGTTCACCTCTTCACTTGCTGTGGACTTCTGAAGCTGTTAACGAAGCTCAATAGAAACAGTAGACTTTGTATAACTCAGAATACTCAGGTGTTTCCTCAGCTCTAATTTCTTTCTCTGAGGAAACTTGGGAGGAAAACCAGGCTTCATAATGTTTGACACTGATTACGAGATGTGAAATTGAGTAGATTTTTAGATCAGCCAGCTCACTCAACGTGTTGTGTATTTTTGTCACTGAATGATTCAGAGAGATTAAAGATATCTGATGGCGCGACAGACTTCTGTCAGTGTCATATACTGTTGTGTCTATGAAGTGTCAGTCAAACAGAAAGAAAGAAACAGAAAGAAAGCTGGTGACATGAAAATAAAGAGTCAATCAGTGCATTTGTGTGCAGCTTCAGAGCTGCTATAAGTTTAGTCAGATTGAGATTGGGCTGAGCATGGCTCAATCAACACATGTAGTTAACACCATTCCTATTAGACTGCGCTTGGGTTTAGCAGGTCTCAGTACGCCCTCTGCATGAGCAAATCTCATCTGGAAGTAGAAGCAGATGACTATGATAAATGACAAACACCATGGCAAAAGAAAGCTTATTAAGCCTTATTTTTGGAGGAAGGAAGAAGCAACTTTCATTTTCAACGCAGCTCAAGGAACAGTACATTCTTAACTTCATAGAAAGGAGAGAAACACAAAGAAGTAATCTAGGTCTATACCCACTCAGCTTTGCTTATAAAAAAGGTCACAGCGCCACCTATTGTAGCAGAGTGAGACGTTCTTGGTCGGAAGTCCGATTCTCAAACTCTTTCCTACATGCTAAAACCGACAAGACGAGAACCCCTGCTGTGACTGTATGATCGAGCTATGACATGAAGCCCTACAAACTGAGAGATCATAGAAAATGAAATTGCTCATTATTTGCAAGAGAAATCCTGTAGAGAGTGGGGTACCCTGAAAGGGGCCAAGCATGCATAGGCTGTAATGTCACGTGTACCGCAGCAAAGCCAATCAAGATGGCAGCTGACTCAGCTGACTGATGGAAGAGGAAGTAAAGAGTCAATCTCTGATACTTGTGACGACTTTACTCACCACCAACTTGCACTGTTATGTATACAGTCCAGATTTCTGCTGTCTCCATGGCTTTGCTTTTCTTTTAGTGTCTGTTTTTTTTTTTTTTTTCTTGAAACTTAAGAGGCTGAAACAACCGTTGTTGCTGTTTCCTGATCATCCATTATGAGACTTGGAATATTGAGTGTGAAGAAGCTGACAATCTGATGAAGAATCAGTTCATGTGTGGCGTCCTCTGTAGTGCACACTGGACCCTTTGAGATCAGAAGAGAGCGATCCCGTGTGATCTGTCTTTTGTTTTCATCAAGTGTGTGGTCTCTCCATGAAAGTTTGAAGAATCCTGTTATGTGTGCCAGCCTCTAGTTGGACCACTGTGTGCAAGTAAATGTACTAAGTGTAAAACAAGATTAAAGAACCAGTCAAATCAGTTTGTGTTGTGGTTCAGAGAGAGTAAGGGGCTGTACTGCTTTCAAGCTCAAGATATAAATATCATATAATGACTGAGAAAAAAAAAAAAAAAAAACTGCCGTGCTTTCTGTTTTTTCTCAGGAACTAAATCTTTCCCTCTCTTCTGTTTCTGTCCTCTTTAAGCTCTCACCATATAGATCTTATATATGGTTACAATGTGCCAATTCTCAGACCTCTACACAATCAGATGTTGTGAAAAATCCCCAAATCTGTCTGCAAACTGGTCAAAACATTGAATTCTTTACACCAGAACTTCACCAGGCTTGCTGAAATTATGCAGTCATCACATAAGGATCTCCTGGTTTGTGACAAGTTGGAGGAATAGGGCCTCAAACACCAAGGCCTTCCCAAAGCCCCGCCCCGCTGACAGGCCTCCAGAGAGCAGGACAATCAGAGGGAAAGAGGTTTGTGGAGCAAGGTGCTTAAGTTTGGTTTATGCTTGACATATCCTCAACATCCACGCAACTTTGTGTGAAGGAATGATGTCTTTCTGCAGCCCAGACCCTCCCTACAGTCTTTCTCAAGCTAAAAATTCCCATCTCGTACAGCTCAGAAAATGTCCAACTTCCACAGGGAGACACGTTGACAAATGGTAGTAGTGACCAAAGTTTGAAAAACCTTTTAATTATATGATTGATCACACAGCGGCTACCGTGATAACCATGTGATGAACAACTCCTGGTGTTAAATTGCAGCCAAACTCAGCAGAGGAGAGGAGCTGGCAGAAAAAAAGGCTGAAATTAGGGTTTTGTAAAGCAGCAAAAAAGGAAAATGAAAAAAAAAATAATAATAATAATTTTTCTTGCAAAACACGAACCCTCTCTTAAAAACAATAAATACAGCTTGGTGCTTCATAATAATTTTGACGCCACATAAGCTCAAAAAAGATCCCTCTTAATGGCTGTTTTCACTGAGTATAATGTGAGTGCAGTGGGTAAAACATCTTTTAAAATGAGCCTTTTGTTTGCTTTCTATAACACCTGAAAGCAAACTCCAGAAGGCAGTAATTAAAGCCTGATTGAGATTGAAGATAATATTTGTGTGGAGATTGAAAACTAAAGCAGCCTCTTTAAAAAGTGATGAAGACTCTTCGAAACTGCCTTTTATTATAGGCTGTATATTAAAGTTGATGGTATGATGTAAAAATAGATCCTGGTGATGTTCAATGCCTGAGAGCGACTCTTTCCTCAGTCCCTGACACCTGGCTCTCTTCCTTCTGTTCTTCAGCAAGCTGCAGACGACAAACACTATTAGCCAGGTGACACTGAGAGGTGATGTTGGAGAGGTATCATAGCAACGACAGCCCTTGAGATCTGCTGAGAGAACTGGCTGAGAAAGTAACCTCTTGTCCTTTCATTCATGGAGCCATTCAGCCCAGGTCTTCACACCTGTGACTCTCTTTCTTTTTTTTTTTTTTCTATCCCTGTTTTCTGGAACACAGCAGGCGCTGCTGTGGAGGTTTCTGTCTGTGGTATGTGTGTGTGTGTGTGTGTGTGTGTGTGTGTGTGTGTGTGTGTGTGTGTGTGTGTGTGTGTGTGTGTGTGTGTGTGTGTGTGTGTGTGTGTGTGTGTGTGTGTGCATGTGCGTGTGTGTGTGTGTGTGTGTGTGTGTTTGTCTCACAGTCGGATAAATCTGCTACCTTTTTGTTGTGTTGAGGTGTGCTGGTCACAAACAGCAGTAAGTGTCAGCATACTGTGGCTGTTTCTGATGTTTCAAACAAGGCCACTGATTGAGCAGTGGCATGCACTGACATTTTGAAGGGCAGGGGAGAACAGAACAGAAAAAAAAAGAAAAGAAAAGAAAAGAAAAGAAAAGAAAAGAAAAGAAAAGAAAAAAGAAAAAACATATGGGGCATACAGCACCTTCATAGGTGCACTAAATGCTGCGCATTTTTCAAGGAATTTCAGCATGTCTTTCTTGCCACCCAAGAGGGCACTTCATCATGTTTTACCCAGCCAAGTAGGACTGGGTAAAAAGGTTGGTACTCAAAATAAAGTCACTTGTCATTTTCAAAATTTAATATTCTTTCATTAAGACCACAGATTGATCTTTTAATTAAGAAATTCATCCAATTCCTGGATGAATTTCAGTTTGTGACTGTGGGTACTCTGCATAGAATATTCAGTTCCCAACAAGTCTGGCACTGTCAATGTGGAATATATATTCATACAATAGCGCTGTAAAACCAGCAGCTAGTTTTTGCAAGGTTATATGAAGTAGAGATTGACTGGACATCTGTCTGGATAAGTGCCATTGTTCACGCTCTCCTCTACTGCTGTTTGGAGATCATAACTTAGCCATACAATCGTCTCAGTGTCACAAACTTTATTTCACTTTTATCGTGTTTGCCCTGCTTCAACATGATGCCTCTGCATCAGAGTTTGAAAACACGCTGTCAGTCATCCTCCTTCTCATCAGCTGAGGCTAGTGTGAGCTAAAGCGAAAGTATTTGTGTTAAATGATACGCCCCAACATGTTAAGTGCTGGTGGTTTTTAATGGGTGGCTGTTTGCTTCAAGTTGTTCAGTTTAATTTTGAGGGTCCGAACAGGAGATATGATTTCTCTGTTTGTCTTCAGACTGATTCACTAAGAGCTGTATGTCTGCAAAAAAGAGTACGTCTTGTATCTTAAATATCCCTGAATGAATGGATATAGACTCAAATAGGATCAGAAATTGAATAAGACCAAGACCTAGAGAATCAGAATATAACAGAATCAAATGGTGATACCCAGTCCTACTGCCAAGATTTTCCACCCAAGATAGCACTCTAGAGTGCATTTTGGCTCCCAAGAGGCCTCTTTCAAACAGTTGCCCTCTGATTGTGCACTTTAGCACACATTTTAGCCCTCCCATCTTCCTGTGCACATTTTGGCACAGAATATCTTTGTGAGGTTACTCAGACCTGTTTTTTTCAGAGTGTTAGCTTTGCTTTAGGGCAAACTTAGTGACTCAAAAAGCTCAAAGCATGCAAACATCACATTCTTTGTATACTTTGGTTTTAAATATACCAGTTCATGCACAGTAATGATCATCTTTGTTTTTACGATCACTGATGGAGAAAAAAAACAAGTAATCAAGCTCCTCATTCATCCCCCACACAAATCTCACTCCAGAGTTCTCCCTGTCCTTGACAGTGATTAGATTCTCCACACCAGGCTCTCCTCATTGAGATGAGGTCTTCAGATTGTGTCATTTTGCTCCTTTGCTATTATCAGATAAGGAATGGTGATTTTCTCGCCTTTTCCTCAGCTGTTTCCACTAAAAGGAGGGTCTCTATGAGATAACCCCCTGTGGTCACATAACAGCAGGAGATCAGGCATGAGTGTCTTTATTCCTTTGTATTCTCTTAATTTCCAGTCACAGGAAGATCGTAGATTCTGATCTAAAACGTCTGTCTTCTTCTTCTGACTGTGAGCCTTTAGTCCTACATTAACCCACAGTTTGTCTGCATTTCACACCTCTCTTTTGGGTCAGGTCACCATGTTGTCTCCTCCATTCCGTAAGTGAGAATCAAACAAAATTACTTTTAAAAACATGACTTTTCATCCCTCTTCATATTTTCTTTCAGTTGATGTAAGGTCACAACGCACTTTAGAAGAGAGCACTCGCTTCGTTCAGCCTGTTTATTTCTCTGCCTCGTCTGACCAGCAGTCTGCTCTGATTTACAGCCAGCAGCTCAGGCGTGACACTGAGCTACTGACAGTGAGCAAGTGTTGCTATCAGAGCTGACAACAGCTCTTTTATATCTCCTCATTTTGAGGCATCTTCACTTTTTTCAGCACCTTTAAAGTCGACTTCAGAGAGTATGAAATATCTGTATCTAAACCCTCATGGACTCCAGAGGAAACCAGCCGTGTCAGTATTAGGATGAGAGTGTCATATTTTTTGGATGCAGAGGAAAGAGATGTTTGAATGGATTTAAACTGTTCAAAATTCTTCAAATTACTAGTTAAAACATCAGGCTGTCTATGCATAATGATAAAAAAAAACATTTATAAGTGTGTTAATATCTGAAGGATCTCCACACAATAAAGTTCGTAGGCAACCTCCAAAAATCCTGCCCAACCCGGCTTTTTGCTTCCTCCCCCTCATCCACTTTTTATCCTCAGTAAAACTTCCCCTGACCTTGAAGCGAATACCGTCACATCATCAGCAAGTGTATTGAGCACACTATATTGTGAAACAGCGTAGCCTCAACATTCGCTCACGCCGCTAATGTGATTGTAAAAATAGAGCGATTCCCACAGCTTCCGCCCACACTGGGTAAACGGTGGCACGTCTGTCTGGCCGCTCAGCAGTGGAGGATGAGCGTGAGAGATGAATTCTGCTGGCGAGGCCCAAGTCATTTCACGGATTTATGGCCAGACGGGGCCAGGGAAGCAGCTGTAACTTGTCACACTTTGAAAACAGAAAGAAACGGAGTAGCTGTCTTCTCTGTGTCCACACCAAGGCAGGGAAAGTGGAGTGGAGGGAGCGCTGGATGTGAGGTTGTGTGGATGTGTGTTACAGTTCATCCGTGGGTTTAGTTCTACTGAGGTCCTGTATGTGACTCCCAGATACGCAGCAGTGGGTTCTGATGCTGAAGGGGCTCAGTGCTTGTTGTTTCAGACCTCAGCTCCTAAACGTTGTTGAATCCTCAAGCATCTTTTAAGTGTTCTCTAGCTTGTTTTAGTTGAATGCCTCTTGGTGGAAACTTGCTGATGGATAACTTACTATTTTCAACCAACCCTCTTTTATTACTGTGCTATAAATGATAAGATGTGCTTTCATGAGTGAGGTCTAGATTCAGATAAAGAGTACATAGAGAGTGTGTTGTGGCAAATAGTGCAAGAGTATAGGGCTGGGCGATTATGGTAAAAATAAGAATCCCGATTATTTTAAGTGATATTGAAATCACAATGAATATACACAATTATTCATTTATTCAAAAACTTCAGTACTGATTTAAACACAACTTTAGAGAACCAGCAAGTGGCACATACAGTATTATTGATACAAATAAGTCACACACACTTGCTGTGGCTGCACATGGAACACAGAAGAGCTATGAAGCACAGGAACTTGCATACATCTACACTGTGTGGCATATTAATTGTTTTTCTTCGATTATATTGTTTTTATGATTGACAGATGGCAAAATTGAAATCACGATAAAAATGCAATTAATTGTCCAGCCCTACAAGAGTAACAGTAATTCTACCAGAAAAAGTTCTGTCACTGCTACAGTAAAGGTCTTATTTGGCATCATAAATATCATTGACTCCAGAAAACACTGTGCTGATCTCTTTTTAGGTTTATCTGAGGTCCTTGTCCTAGTGGATCACCTTTTCAGAGACTCACTAACTTTGGAACTTGGTTAAAAAAGGTGCAGTCAATTTAGCAACTTTTGTATCTGTACTTGACTCTGGCTCTTTCAGCGTTGTCTACAAGGCTATTTTGTTGTTTGTTAATTTTGTTTGTTGACCCTTGAGTATGCTGTCTCATCCAGGACTCACTTTTAAAAGAGATTTTAATCTCATTGTGAATATCCCTGGTAAAATAAGGGTTAAATACAAATAAAACAAATAATAATAGTAAACAAGTAATACAAGTTTCAGAAAAAAGCTCCTTTCCAGTCTTTCTGGCCCTAGAACTGTGCCATGCTCCCATAGTTTTCATTGTCTTCTTGCTGGGTGCCTTTCTTTTTATCGTCAGTTTTTCACTTTTGTCTTTTGTTTGGTTCTGTTTTTTTTTTCTACCATATTGGCAGTAAATGCTCCCAGACAGAGGCTCCTGAGTATTTTCTGTTGTGTACCAGCCGATGAAATTGACGTAATGTCTCCGTCTGTGCTAAATAAAGTCAATGAAGGCTGATAAATCTGTTTCCCTCCATCATAACCAGAGCTGGAATGTATTTATTTTCTCTTTGTCTTTCAAAGTACAAAGCAAAGATGAACTATGTGAGGCTTTGGCTGCCTCATTCATACAGCCTCCCTTTAAAAAGCACTTTTATACACTTATTTTTTCTTTGGTGGGTCTTAAATCACGCCTCAACACTGCACTTTGGATCAATCAGCTGCTTCAGTGGGAAGCAGTTAAACTAATAAGTGTGGAGAATGTGCAGTCCAGGTCTTTGACTGTGATGGATTGTTAGATTTAGAGGAAAAAGCCTCTCTCAGAGTTTGCCCACAGCAGAGCCTGTAAACAGGACGCTTTATCCCAGCATTCTGTACAACCCTTACGTAAATATTTCAGTTGTACTGGTCGATAACATTGATCCTGTTGGTGTAATCACAGCCAGTAGCACAGCTTGTATTTACTCTGTGGTACCACAGTGGCACTCTGCACCATCAGCTCCTCTGTGATGGAAACCTGCCATTGGCTGATTGATCATCCAATTACTTCCTTACTCTCAGCTCCCTGATGGGATCGGCCAAACAAATGGCTGCAATACTTCTCCTGGAATAAGTGGTGACCTGCTCGCTGCTCTTATGTTGAGTGACTTTCAAAGTATTTCCAGAAGACATTTGGTGTTCATAGAGCACGCCGCCCTGCAGCCTTCAACCCAGAGCCACTTCAGCGTCAACCACAGGAGCACGAAGGCTAATCATGCAGAAATGTGTCACTCTCGGCCGCTGCAACGTGCACATGGCTGCCAACAAACACCACGTGTGTAGTCAATTCACAGTTATTCTTACATCTGCCCTTGTTAGCTGCATGAAAACACAGAAGATAATAAAAAAGCATCAAAATGCTGTCATATTTCTCTTCAGTGTACCTGCATTATCACAGAAGGATGACGTGTTGTGGCTTATGTTTCAAAGAGCCTCTTTTGTTGAGTCTCTCTGAAACATGCGTTTTATGCAGTCTCCAATGAATTTTTTCAAAATAATTTCTTCAATAGCTTATTCTCTTCAGGTCACACTTCCTTTCCTCCTTTTCTTTTATTGAATGTTCCATATTCTTTGTTCTGTATTTCAGGCACTTTTTGTCAAGGTCCCATTAAGTGTATTTTTTGTTTCGACTTCACTCCATTAAACCCAGAAACCCAGCATCTCTGGCTTTGCTGTTCTTTGTTGACAGTACTGTTAATCTGCTGAGTTTATCCTGGCCCTGTGCTGCTCCATAAATATGATTTTTAGCAGTTTGAGCTCAACATCCCTCCTGTAATCTCCTCTCCCAACTTTCTTGAGCACTGCTTTCATGTACTGGCATTCTAAAGACTGTGAAAATAACTTGTCGTCTGATTGGTTTTTGTTTGGAGTCTTTGAGCTTGTCTTGTATTGTCTTTACATGATCGAGTGAAGGTTTCACAGAAAGCTTTTCCTTTGTAACTTTGGGAAGAAGCTTCTCTGATGAATGAAGTGGTGGGTTAGTAGAAAAAAGTGGAAATGGAAATTTTTAGCAATATCCAGAGGTCAGATTTAAATCTAAAGTGCTGCATTGCTCACTCCTGGTGTTGGTTAAGCAAAACTGGCCTTTATTATTTGTATGCACTAATTTATATTTTTGCAGTTATGCTCTGTTCTGGGAGCTCCTTGCCCTTCCATGTCAAAAAGTAGATTGCCAAAGCTTAAGACGGGGGCAGCACACCTCCCTGTTATGGTTGGATGACCAGTAGTTCAGCTAAGGTAGTAAAGCAGAACAAGGCAGAGAAGCAGTTTTAAGTGGTTTTATTGTAGAACGTAAAAGTGAAAAGTGCTGATCCAAATCCAGAGAGAGCTAGATCCCTGCAGGTTGGAGTGTCCGTGAGGCTGAGGTGACAGCAGGTGAGGGAGCTTGGCAGCGTGGCAGGCTCGAGCAGGCACTAGAGGAGGAGACACAGGGAAACACCATTGTGAGCAGAACACAGATCACCACACTGCTTTTTATGTGCATTCAGAAAAAGACAAATAATATCTAAAGCCGCAATTTAGGGTTGGTGACTTTAATTATTCAAATGTGGGAAAGCAGAAAATAGTCCTACATGATGGATGTCTCTGAGTGTAAGTGGATTGCCAAAGCGTGAGGTGGGGAGAGCACACCTCCCCTTTAGCCATACATGAAAAGCCAAGGCAGGTAGAGCAGCTGCAAAGACCAAATAGAGTGAGAATCAGTGGTGATGCACATGACACTGGTAAAATCAGACGCAGCATAAAGATGGCGCTGGGCTGGAAAGAGGTTCGCTCGGGAATCAGGATAAATAGCAGTTAAAACAGAGCAACAGCTTTAATAATGTGCCTGTTGGATCTGTAGAAGGAAATCTGAAGACCTCCTCTGAGGCAACGTACACTGCCTGGCCAAAAAAAAAAGGTCTCCACCAAAAAAAAAAAAAGGTCATACACTGATAATATGTTGGACCGTCTTTATCTTTGATTATGGCACACATTGGCTGTGGCATTGTTTCCATAAGATTCTGCAATGTCACACAATTTATTTTCATCTAGTGTTGGATCTTGCATTGATGATGTTAGAGTCTGACCGCTATCAGTCAACAATCAGTGAGGCTAACTAGAAACAAAGGCTTCAATTTGCAAGGGAGCATAAAGACCAGACTCTGGAGCGATGGAAGAAGGTCATGTGGTTAGATGAGTCCAGATTGACCCTGTTCCAGAGTGATGGGCGCATCAGGGTAAGAAGAGAAGCAGATGAAATGATGCACCCCTCATGCCTAGTGCCTACTGTACAAACATGTGGGAGCAGTGCCTAGATCTGGGGTTGCTGCAGTTGGTCAGGTCTAGGTTCAGCGACAGTCTGTGCTCAAAGAATGAGGTCAGCTGACTACCTGAATATACTGAATGACCAGGTTATTCCAACAATGGATTTTTTCTTCCCTGACGGAATGGCAATATTCCAAGATGACAATGCCGGGACTCATTGGGCTCAAACTGTGAAAGAGTGGTTCAAGGAGCATGAGATATTATTTTCACACATGGATTGGCAACCACAGAGTCCACACCTTGACCCCATTGAGAATCTCTGGGATGTGCTGGAGAGGGCTTTTTGCAGCGGTCAGACTCTACCATCATCAATGCAAGATCTTAGCGACATTGCAGAGGCTTATGCCGTAATCAAAGCTAAAGATGGTCCAACAAAATATTAGAGTGTGTGAGACATTGTTTTGGTGGCAACTATTTTTTGGCCAGGCAGTGTATTTAAAAAAAAGAAGCACCAGTGGACATTCATCATGGACCCTGGTGCATTGCACTTGGTCCACTTCCACCAGTGCAACATCTCATTTAGAGACCATTAGAGCATGAATACTCACAGTACTCTGCAAGTGTAAAGAGTTAAAGAATGCTTATGTCCTGAGGTCATGGCCATTTGCAGGTAAAACAAAAAAACACTCCAGAAACCAGAAACCCTTTAACACTGTTATCTCTGCTTTAAAGATTGTGTTAATGTTTTCATGAACTCATTAGCTGGTTTGGCTGCTTGAGAGCGCTGCTGTCAGCAATGCACATCAACTCTGAACACTGTTATCACCAGCAGCAGCCTAAGCATCTGCATAATGGAGATGTAGGGAGAGGAAGTGAAGCTGATGAGGAGATAGACGCGATCGTGATGGAGACGAGGATGCTGAGAGAGAGAGCAAAGTTCAGCATGTTTATTCATTCCTGTTACTGCTCGCGCGTGAGTGTGTGTGTGTGTGCGTGTGTGTGTGTGTGTGTGTTTGTGTGTTTGTGTGTGTGTGTGTGTGTGTGTGTGTGTGTGTGTGTGTGTGTGTGTGTGTGTGTGTGTGTGTTTGTTTGTGTATGTGGTTGAGGCTGAAGGGAGATAATGAGGTAATGGAGCTCAGTGAAGTGTGACGGGGAGACGAGTGAGGGAGGGATATGAGGGGGAGGTTGAGAGGGAGACAGGAGACAGAGGACAAAAGGAGCTAATTAAGTGTTGCCATTTAGAGATGTTGAGCCATCAGGGAGAGCTGATCGATTCAAACGTCTTTCTGAAGAGGAAGCACATTCACCGTGTAAGGACGAAGTAAAGATCATATACTGTAGCTCTGCTGATGTATTCATTAGCCTCCCTGTTATGTTCTCACCTCGAAAATGTAGTCTGGGGCTGCGCTGAAAGGCACTTAAAACTTTAAGTGCATAAAAAGTAAGGTAAGGAGAGCAAGGACGAGAATCAATCATTAGCATACAGCATGTGTTTTGGATTTTTCTGCCATGGAAAGCTTTGCAGAAGGTTGATGAGGGAGAAGGACTGAATTTGAATTCACTATTTATTTTTCTAGTCCATGTAAGGATGGAGGGGAGAGTGACTCAACGTCAGCCAGACCAGAGCTGAAATTATCTGTTGAAAGAGTTATGAATCATGTCCAATGAGGGAAAGGATAGTGAATGTTGTATGTATACAAAAATCAACCCTTACCAGCAACATCATCCAGAAATAATCCTTAACTAAAGAGGGATTTTTCAAGACTTACATTAAAATACATAGAAAAATATTTTACAAAAGTCACCCAGGAACAAACCAATTTAAGGTGCAGTTAACATACTATGCTAATAGACGTATTGGTATAAAAATATATTTATGAATGATAAGGATAAAATACAGATTAAAAATACTATACAGACTATGAACACATGCTACAGATTGATAGCTTATTGAGGGGATAAGAACATGCTAAACAGATAAAGGTTAATAATACGGGTAGAGAGAGATTTGTGTGTATGACCAGGAGGAGGGATGGGAGGATGGCAGTAGGGATGGGTATTGAATTGGGTACTTTTATAGGTACCAACCAAATTCTGTGAAGTACCGGGTACAGAAAAGGTACCATGTTTAGGTACGCAAATGCATCCTTGTGACTGTGAAGTAGTGGAAGAGTAGGTAATTTTCTGTGCTGGACATGAACACAACATTACAAGGTTATACACTGAATAAAATATATGTTAAAGTGAAAAGAATTTGGATTTTATTACTAAACAAACTGATATTTTTTACCACATCAACACACAAAGTACCAAAAATTGGTACCGTTGAGTACCAATACTGATTGCCATCGATACTGTATCATTTCAAATGTGAAAGATACCCATCTCTAGATGGCAACTGTCAGAGACTGTACAGGGGGGTCAGTGGGAGACAGAGTTCAGGAGGGAGCTCTAGGGAAGAAGCTTGTTTTTCAGTCTGCTGGTTGGAAGAAGTCTTTGAGGATGCTGCGAGTTCGACACAGACAGTGTTTTCTCTGGACGTCCTCAGTGATGGGGAATGGGGGCCCCTAGATACACTGGGCAGTTCACCCACCCGCTGTAGCCCCTTACAGTTTGTGACGGAGCAGTTTTGGTACCAGACTGTGACACAGTTGGTCAGAATGCTCTCAACATCAATGTGACATATGCAGATAATTGTGAACTGGACAATGGACCTAAATAGAAACTGTTGGGTTGTTTGCAAACTGAGGAGCATGTATCAAAATCTGGATAGAATCTGCATACAGCAGTGGAACTGAATGTGATGTTCATGGAAGATATGGCCAAGGAGAAGTAAGTTAATTATAAATAGCAGGGGCCCCAGGACAGAGCCCTGGGGCACACCTGTAGCAACCAGTAATGAGTGTGAAGTAAATGATTTCAGTTGAATGAAGCGAGTGCAACCAGAGAGACAGGATTTAAACCAGTTTAGAGGTGATTGTGTGATACCAATTGCATGAAGTCTATCCAGTAGGATTGTGTGAGAAATAGTGTCAAAGGCAGCACTGAGGTCAAGCAGGCTGAGAATAGAAATTTCTGATTTTCAGAAGAGCTGTGTCAGTGCTGTAAAGAGGTCGGAAGCCAGATTGAAATTTATCATAGAGATTATTGCAGGAGAGAGGTGCAGCTGGTTGGGTTTTCTTTGGCACACCAGTGATAGTGGAAGCTCTCCGAGTTGATGGCACAACACATTTGTTCATCTCACGTCAGAGGAGCTCAGAGGAAACCTTTTTAGAACACAATGTGACTGTCTGCCCCCACAGGGCTTGCAGCTTAGCAGAGTTTAACACATGCAGGACTGAGTACAAGCTCCCTGTGTGGGCAGGAAGCTGGAGATGAAGAGAGCTGGAGTTGCTCTGCTGAGACCTTCAAAATGGAAGCAGATATGAAACCATCCACTGGAGGTTACATCCCAAAACACTACTGCTGCCTAAATCTTCAGGTGTTGATTAAGATGTGCACAGGATGCCCAAATAAAACGACACATCTCAGGAAATTAACAAGATTTTTTTTTGTATGTATTGCTCACAGCTTTTTTCATCTTTTCCTATGTTTGTCTTTTTTTATTCCCTGATGAAATCTATGTATACCATGCACATAAAAACCCAGAAAGCAGACTCTTTTCTGAAATGCTGCAGGACTGTATTCTCTCTTTTCTTGTTTTGTGGGAGCAGCTGGTGAAAAGATATCATCGTCTCAGGGTCAGGTAAATGTCAACTCACTTTGAAAAATACAGATTAGCAGATGCTATCTGTGTGAACTCAGAAACCGCCTCCATTAAAACATATTCTTTTAATCCTGTCCTGATTTCATCTTTTTCTAACGTCATTGCAACTTTCATAGCTCGTCAAGTTCTGTTTCTTTTCAGAAGCATGTGCTTTTATCCCCTCATCAATGCTGGTTGAATATCCAAGACGTATTAAAGTTCTGTTTGCTGTGTTCTTGATGTCAGATGTGTTGCATTGTGTTTTCGTTTATAGTTGATGTCATTCTGCTGGTTGCATCAACATTTAACCTCCAGGACACACCTGTCGTTTTGCAGGCAGGTGCAAAGTTGGAATAACACTGTGCAGATGGAGCTACAGCAGTCACGTCTTTCATTGAGCTGGAATAAAGAGTGCTGGCTGGCTAAACAGTAAATTGCCAGAACATGCTCAGCTACTCCCTAGAGGTGATTATTTTTAATGATAGCAGCAAAAATTCAAGACTGAACTTGGAGAAAATTGATTTCTTAATGGATTTCACAAGGGCAGAGGAATATTTTGCTGAGGGAATAAACAGGCAGCTTTTGTCTCTGGTGGGCTGCCAGAGCTTTTTTGGGATTATTCCACTGCTCTGAAAACAGATCTCAGGGTTTCATGCTGGAACAGCTGTGACTCAGTGTTAATTAAATTAAGAAGAAACAGCAACGTGTAGGATGTTTCTGATGGAACGTATGGCAGAAACAAATGTTTAAGTGTGTGTGTAGATGCTTTTTGTTTTGAAGATGAAGCTCAAAAAATCTTCCACATTTTTAAGTCCTCATATAACAAATTCAGTCCTTAAAACAATCCGGTAATCATGGAGTACATTCAATCATCACAGGTACAGTGACCATGAGCTAAAGAAATTAAAGTCTTCCACATCACAAATAGTTTCTGACTGCTGTTTTGTAACCACAATAGAATGATTATACGTTTTGTAAATGCCATCTCTATTTTAAACTTAAAGATTTGAACCACTTAAATGCATAAAAATTCAAACTTAAACAGTTTTCATCTGACTTTTAAATTGAGTTGTATGTAGCATAGTCCTTGATAGAATGTATGTTTGGGACTGTCTCCATTAAATTAGGTGCAAGGAAAAATCATAGACCCCTTTTCTTCTGATTGGTCACGTCTTTGGAAGCCTGTCAGGGGCAGAGCTATGGGTAGACCTTGGTGTTTGAGGCCCTGACCCTTCAACTTATTCAGAGATCCTTGTGTGTGCAATTTCACCAAACTTGCTGAAATGATGAGATAATGATATCTTTAAGATCTAGTGCTATTTTTTTCTATGGGGTGTTTTGATCAGTTTACAGACAGATTTAGATTTATTTCTACGACATGGATTTGCAGAGGTTTGAAAATCTGCACATGCTCAGTCTGAACATCCAGCACTGGCACCATATATCCACATTTAAATGTGAAAGCAGAAGACACACACCTGAAATCCACTAGATACATATGCAGTGTGACTCTGTTGCACCACGTCTTGACTGTGTTTGTCGACTTACACTGTCTGCGTGTTCAGTCCAACAAGCTGCATGACTTTCAGACAGCTGGAGTCACAAAGCCGAGAAGTTCCCACACATCCCTCTCCATTGATAAGCCTCTCTTCATTTATGTTGGGCTGTAAAACCTCAAACCTGTTGACTCCTTGTCTGGCTCTGCTCATTGTGTCCATTTATCATCATAGTCAAGCTAAATATGAACTGTTTTTGACACAATCTGTTTTATTTTGAAAGTCAGCGGGTGTTTTTAGGTAGTATCAGACTTGCAACAGAATGGAGCCTGTGTAAGTTGACACATTGATTTGAATGAAACCTATGTGATCCGTTTGCTGTAATGGAAGGCAGGTGCACTGCAGATGCATCTGGTGTATTTTGGCCAATACTCTTTAAAGGTTTCTGTGAAGTGTGCTGGATCTTTGGCTCTCTGGCCCAAAGATTTGTGATCTGCCCCTATAAAACATCCAAGGCAACAGAACAGCTAACACAGTGGCCTATTTGTGTAAGGGTACACTGTAAAAAAAAAAAAAAAAATGACTGTGAAATAATGGTAAAATATTGGCAGCAGGGATGGCCAGTAATTTCCTGTTAAAGGTCCTTTTAGAGATGTCAAGCATATTTGTTGTTGTTGTCTGGCTCTGCATGTGCAAAGTGATGCTGGAGTGAAGCCTTGATTGTCCCATTCTAAATCATAGGGCTGCAGCTGTATTTAATGGAGTAGGGTGATAAGGGGACGTGTTATTGCAGCAGTGTAATTGATCAAAAAGGCTTGATGCACATAAATGATGGAAAAATATAGACATCATATTTTTAGTGAAAGTCATTACGCACATGAAAATGTTTGAAAAGCAGGAGGCTTTGATGGACGATAATGTTTCCACTTCCTAACTCACAGGCATTTTTTATTTCTTACCAACATAAGGAAATAAGTAATCCAAGTCCATGTAGGTGAAGCTAACACACTAATTGGGCTTTTTTCCAGTTAAGGCAGCTATGAAGTCACGAAGCGGTAGAACTAACAGGGTCCTCCTTTAAACACTGCCGGTGTGGTTTCAGGTCACTGAACATCAAAGTGAGACAAGTAGGAGTTAAAAACACATAAACATTTCATCAATGACATTTAAAATGCCAGCAGACACTTTGACAGGAGCCTGGGGCTGACTGCAGCACCTTTCATCTGCTCACAGCTAACTCATGTTTAAGTTTGGCCCCGTATGAGCAGATGAAAGCGGGCAGTGTCGGAGGCAGAGATGACCGAGGGAGTGCAGGGAAGCAGACAAATAGAGAGATGAGTTAGGCTGAGGTCTGAGTAAATGGTTTATCACCAAACCTGTCTCAGATGAGATGCATGCCTCTGCTCCAGCTGTGAAATGACCCCAACATCTCCGATTCCTGAGCCCTCCAATCTCCTCTGCCTCACATTCTAATAAAGACTAATGTGTTTGCCGACATCAGCTCGCTCTCATTAGCGTGATTAATTGCCTCCTTGCTTTCAGTAAACAGTGTGAGCCGTATTCCAATTTATTCAGTGAAAATTATCCAATCATAATTAAATACTCTGATCTTTCTCCCCCAGCCTCTTCCCATACAAGCTCTCTTCACACAGGGGGCGAGTGTTCCTTGATTAATTTCGCCCTGCTTCCTGTCATTAGCAGGATGATGTAAGCGTCACTTTGCTCAGGGTGAGCGTTTATAAAGAGCCGGAGTCAGGCTTGTAACGGTCACTTTTTAATGGCTTGATTTATGACAGGAGCAGGAGGAGGCCGGCTCGCCTCTCCCTCTCAGTTTGATGCCAACCTTACGGAGCCCTTCTGCCCTTGTTGCAATGTCACGCTTTACAGCGTGTAGGTCAGGCGCTGTGCGACACTATAAACACAGCATCAGAAAATAAAACAACTGACCTTCACTGCTGTAAGAATATCTGAAAGAGACATCACATAAATCTGGGAGGAATGACGGAAGGATGGATGGATTAGATGGTAGATTTGTTTTTGATGGGCTGATACACAGGGAGAGAAAACAATGGGTGATGACTTTAAACAGCATTACAAACACTGCATAGGAAAGGATTACTCTGAGGTGAAAGCTGGTTATTTGTTGAGCTGATGGCAGCATTAAGGCTGTGTGTCTGAGTCTATAACTAAGCCTGAATCCTCATGCAGCACGGCAGATGGTGATTACAAACCGAAAGCTTTGTATGTATCTCAGCTCGGCATCATGTTTGCTCTCAGCAGCAGAACAGAATAAGGCTTTGATCAGAGCTACATTATTTTTTGTTCTTCCAGCTGTGTTTCTTTAAATTCCCTCAAGAACAAAAACTCATTGCTGTCTCCTTTGATAAGCAGGTTGGGTGATAAGAAATAAAGCCAATGGACAAAACTGCTGTTCTTTGAGTATCCGCAAGAGCCAGACTCTAAAATCTAAGAAGATCTTGTTAAAGCCAATTTTAAAATGATATGTTTTGAAGGGAACAAAAATACAATGTTTTCCTGAGTAGTTTCCCCTTATGTATCAGCATGGAGGTGTGCCAACCTGAAGGCCACTGTCCAATGTTACTGTGAAACTATCAAGTCCACTTTCCTTCAGTTTAGTTGCCTGTGTTGATCATCAAGTAAGTTTGTATGAATAAAAAGAGCTTTTTTTATTACATTTTATTACACTGTGATTCCCAGTAATCTTACTTGTAAATACTGCTGAACACTGTAAAAAGTCAGGTTGTCTTTACCATTTAAATGTGACATGTAGAGCAAAAAGTGGTATCTGGTCATGCAACTTGCGACTTAGTGGAATATGCTACTTCCTTAATGGCATATTCCAGAATCCAGTTCCTTCAGTCGTATGCCAGTTGCCAAGGACTGGTTTATTCCATTTTTTAATGCCAGGTGCTGCTCTAAAGAGGCATGCTTTTATTAGACTGACTGTTGTTTTTTTGTGTGTTTGTTTTTTTTGTGTGTTTGTTTGTTTGTTTGTTTGTTTTATTGACTGTTGTGATTTTAGTGGTAATGAGGACCTTGAGGTTTTTTAGACGCTTTAACTCTGGACATGACTTAATGAGGGGTGGTGCTTTGTCTTTCATGTAAATGGCCAAAAAAAAAAAAAAAAACTTTTAAAGCACTTTGTTCTATAGGTTTACCTTTAATGGAAATAATAAAGTTTCATTAATTTCATGCAATGGTGCACACTTGTACAACAGGTGGCAGTAAGCATTTTAGCAGTTTGCAGCCAAAAAAGAAAAACAAGAAATGCTCTAGACATGGTGGCTAGACTGGGCTAGCGGAATGCTAACCAAGTTTGCTGATCAGCTACACTCAACTGCTTGTTGTAATCCTGATAATAGGATGCAACATTCAGAACACACAGTTACATTGTACAAGAAAAGAAAACTAAGGCAAAGGCTTTGTTGTGAGAGTGTTTGCTATTTTCTACTCATAAACAATACCCAGAGACCACAGAATACATGTGTTTTTATCACTGCTAAAATTACATGGTCAGTAAAAACCAAACAGGAGAGATTCAGAAAATGGAATAAACCAGTTTTAGACAAGTAGTATACCACTAAATGAACTGGTATGCCAGTTTAAAACCTGGAGTATTCCAACAGGGACTGGTGTATTCCACTCATCCGCACGTGATATGCCAGATACCACTTTTCACTCTCGCTCTGCACTTCCTTGTGTTGAATACTAGAGGTATCATCCTATAATTTAGAGATCTGTGGACACAAGTCACATACCTGGACACAGACCTAGCCGTATTTCAGACAGTAGCTCTGAGCAGTGCCTCAAGACGCCTAGAGTCAAGAGGTTAAGGATGTCCCTCATTAATAAGGAGCCTCTCCTCTTCCATGTTATCTTTATGATCCTCTGAAAACCTCTTGACCTGCTGTATTAAGTTTTGACTCTGCTCATAATTAATGTGCAAATGAGTCGGCAAGACATCCTCCAATTCATAAAACATGCAGTGACTGTAACGCTTTCTAAGTGTTTTATTTTGAAAGTCTACTAGATGTTTTGTGTTGCTTAGGTGCCTGACTTCCTGTCCTGCTTTCTCTGCTCTATCTGAATTGATGCATTTTGCTCCAGTATATGTTTGTTTAAGAGCTTTGCATACTCATGGATAGTGCTCGGTCTCATATGTCAGTGCGTTGAAGCCAAGCTGTTCTTTTTCAACCTCTGCCTCAGTGCTAGTCTTTGGTTCCAAAGATGAACACATCCTATACGTCATGGATGTTTAATATATGCATGGTTATTTATTGCACAAACAAATGTGGGGTGTATATAATCAATGTCTACTTATGTCTGAGTCTCCGATGAATTAGCATTTGAAACATCATCATTTATGACTCATGTCACACTTACTTCACATATTAGTCGGTTGTTTGCTGGACGTGTACATTTATTTTATAACAATACATTTGAGCATCCTGTCTACAGTTTCATGAATACTTACTCTTCCTCTATCTTTTTTTTTACATAATAAACAACATTGTAGAACAATAATATTTTTTAAATGGGATGCATCGGTTTTATTTGCATCATAATTATGTACACTGTGCTTTAAGATGAACAACTATAATAAACTAATTAGTGTAGAACTAATTAATACACTTTACACTGAGGACATGACAGACTTCTAATGCTAATATATCAAGGAGAGGAAGATAAGGAATAAAAAGTGTAAAAGAAAAATAATTGGATATAATGATGATGTTAAAACTACTAAACTCATTTTGGCAAGGAAAATAATGTTATAATATTATATTATTCATAATGTGAGTATTCATAGAAGTTTTGACATGTATGCCTTTATTTAGAAAGACAGAGCAATAGATAAATACAGGCTTACATTTCAGCCTCTGCACCTTTGTTACATTATCAGCTAGTCACTACCTTTAAAGCTTTATCACATTGTTTTTATGATTACAATTTTGGTCCTTGCTATAAATTTAGCTCTAACAGGCCTTTCTATGGGGTGGACCTTGGTGTTTGAGGCCCCACCCCTCCAGCATCCTTATGAGAGGACCTAATCATTTCAGCAAGTTTGGTGAAGATCAGGTGCTATTTTTTTAAAACAGAGTGTTTTGATGAGTTTACAGACAGATTCAATTATTTGTACAACATAAGAATATGTAGAGGTTTGAAGATTTGCACATGCTCAGTCTGAACATGCTGCATCGGTACTGTATAGCCATGTTTTTACCACGCCCCACATCATACTACATGTCATTCCCCACTCTCACTCTTTTTCCTACTCTATCCACTGTCCTATCCTCTCCAATTAAAGGCAGTTTTTGGCACTTATTTATGATGTTTCCAGATCTGTGTCTGTGCCGTTCTCTCTCTGATAAACTATCCTTTAGACAAACATCTCTGCTAATCTTACAAACAAATGATAAAATCATTTCACACCATTTCATCTATGGACAAAATGAATAAATGGTCAAACAAGTACATGTCTCCTTTACATCTTGGCTGAAACAGCATGAGAAAAGTGTAAATATGTTGGAATGACGGCACAGACACTAATGCTTTCACCACAAATCAGCAACATATTTCTTCATGCTGTTGAATGTTAGATGAGTTATCAAAGATGAAGGTCTTTTTCTGTGCAGATTTAATGCTCTATCCTGGGTTTAGTGACAGTAAATAATGAGGACATGTTTAAGAGCAAGGTGTAGAGCACATTTTTTATTGTCAATGAAAGTTTGTAAACGCTTTAAAAGCATTCCATGCTGCTCTTGAAGAAGGTAAAGAGACTGCTTTCCCCGTAGATTGAAGACCTGGAGCGTAGAGAACTCAGACGATGGGTTGAAACTCCAAACCTGTCGCTTTTATGGCTGTTCAGATGTTCCCTGCAAGTCCTGGTCTCTAATAATAACATGAAAAATGAATCATTTTCCCTTTGCTGCAGGTCGACTGCATCTTTATTCAAACTGTAGCCTCTCAGCATATTTTCTCTTTCTGTTTATCTCGCCTGCTGTCAGCTCCTGCTCACTTCTATCTGCAGTTGTCATAAAAGCAAAGAAAGTTTCCAACAGATGGAGTTAAAAGGTCGCTGAAGTCTTTCCCACTCTCTTTCTCTGCTGCCTGTCGACAGGCAGTATTGTGGCTTTTTGTAAAGGAGCTGTCAAAGTTATATTTTATGTTTGGAATGCTGCAGAAATTATTTCCATTCAAACCACTGAGAACTCAGAGGGTTTGTGCTTTTATCCTCCAGTATGAGATCTAAGTGCATAAAATCCAATTTTTACACGGCCTCCAAAGGGAGGAGGAGGAAGAGGAGGAGAGCATCTTACCTTAAACTCAATGGAGACATGATGAAGTCATGTTTTAGACTCAGATGTTAAAATGTAAAATAATGTTCAAATACTGGCACCCCACTACCAGTATTTTACCATCATATTACAGCAAAATATTTGTTTTGGTGTGGTAATGTTTTAAAACTGTGAATGAGAAGGGCATAGGCTGTCTGTGCTCAAATTAAACTACTGTCCTGGTAGTGGTATTTAAATTTTACCCCGAGAAAAAGCTGAATTAATCTTTTTCTTTTTAATAAAACTGGCCAAAACACTGTAAAAATCATCTGGTACATGCCCTGTGCCATGTGGAGCACAGGCAGCAGGGCTGTGCTATGTGGAGCACAGACTGCCAGAGCATGTCATGTGACAGCCTTTGTCAACATCTTAATGTACAGCAAAGTTTCATATCCAGTGTGTTCCATTCTTACTTGTGTGTACAAAACAGTCATAGCAAAAATTACTTTTCTGTACAACAGGGCAGCAGAGTTGTAATTTTTCACGATTATCATATTGTGATAATTTTACAGTGCTTTAGAAAAAAAACACAAACAAAAAAACATTATGTCATTATTGAAATTTCCTCTTACATGTGATACAGTGTACCTTCAAACCTTTCATGCAATGTGCACAATTCACATCAAGTGTGATTAAAACTTCTATTTTCATCTGCTTAGAGAACATTTAGTCACCTTCACCAAGAGCGAATCAAAGCCTCCGATTCTGAACACATTTCATAATCATCTGAACATACTGCATATAGAGGAAGGACATTTTCTGAAGAATTATAGCTCTTAAATCCACATATAAAAAGCATTAAAAGATAAATTGGAAATCTCATCTCCAGTGAAAGCCTTTTCTCCATTAAAGAGCATTAAACCCATATTTCCTCTTTGACTAATGGCAGATAAACTCTGCACAGAGAGCTCTTTGACTCGATTGCAGTGATGGATGGGGTTTGATTGCAGGGAAAGCCATAAGGGTCTGTGATTGTCCTCCAAATTAAACACCCATCCACCCGAAACTCAGAGAGTTGGTCTGCAGTACCTTGTTTTTCTAGATCAACAATAAGAGATTGTGATGTTTGACAGACGACACAAATTTCAGGCTGTTCCCATCATTTACTGAAAGTGTCACTCACCCTGTTTTATGATCTTCTGATTCACTGTCCTTTTCTGAAAAAAAAAAAAAAAAAAAAAAAAAAAAAATTGACTTTCACACCTCCATGCCAATGAAGAAAAGTTATTTCTTCTTTATCTGTGTGAAAGAGTTTTTTGGAATAGGAACTCAGTGAAAGTTTTCTTGCTGAACAACTTTCCCATCCTGATTCTGTCCTTCACTGCCTCTGCAGCAGCCATCCATCCATTCTCTAAAACTGCTTATCTCGTGCAGAGTGGCATCAGGCTGGAGAATATCCAAAGTGCCAGACAGCTCCAGGAAAAAAAAAGGGACGTTCATCCCAAAAAGTTGCCAGTACATCACTGAGCACTGCAGCAACTTCTGCAATAAAAATCTCTGGGCAGGAAATGCAGATGAACCCAACCCACATGCAAGGTTTTTATTTCAGTCTTAACTGAGACTTACAGCTGAAAAACACCAGATGTGTCTCCAGTTCTCCGCTCCGTCACAGCACATAATCAGACAGGTTTCCATTCAAGTCAATGTGCCAACTCACACTTTATCTGCTCAGTTGCGGTCGGACTGCATGGCTGGTCCAGCAGGTAGCAGCTAATATGCAACCATCCCATTTTTGCTGGATGACAGAGGTGTGATGTGTCCATTCACTGAAGGAATGATTGAGCAGGGCAGGAAGTTGTACAAAGAAGCTACCAAAAACCACCCAGTGACTTTCATAATGAAGCAAATCATGTCTAGCCAAGATGGTATCTGTCTTGATTACAGCAACAAATGGACTAAAAGAGCGGAGCCAGGCCAGAAGGTTTGAGGTTTTACAGCACAACATGAATAAAGAGTCTTATCAATGGAGTGGAAAGCATGGAAACTCCTCGGTCTCACGACTCCAGCTGTCTGTCCGTCATACCGTGTGCTGGACTGAACAAGCAGCCGGTTTAAGTTGATGAATGCAGTCAACACGCAGCAGAACTGAGCCAGACTGCAGACTCATCTGGTGTGTTCGAGGAATTAATACATTTTACAAGACCTGCAGATTAGCTCTTTATGCACAAGACCGAAAACATGTAGATTTGCAGAGAAGCAGCTCAAGCTGCTCTGATCTGCACCTGATATGCATCATCTCTAAGGATGTGCCAACTTGACTAATTCCCAGAAATAGAATTCAAAATTCTACATCATCAAGAGGCCAGAAAAAACTGAGACTGGAAGGTTCAAGGTAGCTTTAGTCAATTCCACAATATGTGCAACACATATGGAGGATTGAAATTACAAGGCTCAAAGCCCCACAATGCTGCTGTAAACATTTAGTACGACTAGTAAACATTGAATAAGAATTAAGCTTTCATTATAGAAAATGATCACACAAGACAAGCCAAAACTAATATGCGTAGCAAGACACATAAGAGGTAACATTTTTATGTTTTACAGTGGCAAGGTGGCTAAAGTGGCTAGTGCAACCCTGAAGGGGCTCAGAGTCCAAATTTAGATTCATGTTTTTAACACAGACTCAGAGTCATGTTAGCAGGGCTAGCAGGACCATCCTTTTGTCCCCTCTGCTGCAGATTATTCTGGTCAAGTCAACCAGAGACATCCACTCAGCATTATGGTCCTCACAATCCTTCTGACTTTTCAGGTTTTAAGCAGGAGGTGTCAGAAGAGTTGCCACATTTGCGTCTTAATTTTCTACATCATGTTTTGGTTCTTTTCTAAGTAGCGCTTAGAAACAGAAGTGGTTTTTGATGTCTGATGTTTTTTCATCATGTCCCCAATGGGAAGATGGTGCTGGTAAAGGTGGCTGTTGTCACACCTACTCCAAGTGTTCTTTGTGTTTTGCTTGGCTTGTAAACTGAAACAGTGCTTGAAGCATTTCACGACAGGTTGTTCTTATATAACTCAGTATGTGCCAAATCTCCATTTTCTCCTGCAGAGCACCTGAAGGGGGCGCTGGAGGAGTACATGAGGCGGATGCCTAAAGTTCGTATCCTAAGGACCAAGAAAAGAGAGGGTCTGATCCGGACTCGCCTCCTGGGAGCTGCAGCCGCCAAAGGAGAAGTTATCACCTTCCTGGACTCCCACTGTGAGGCAAACGTCAACTGGCTACCTCCACTGCTGGGTGAGAACGTAACAGACAGACAGACACACAAACACACACAATCACACACACACACCCACAAACACACACACACACCTACACCCACCCACACACACACACACACACACCCACCCACCCACACACACACACACACACACACACACACACACACACACACACACACACACACACACACACACACACACACACACACACATATCCCTACCGATATTTCTAAACTTTCAAAAGTGCTTTAAAACAGAAGATGTTCCCTAATCTTGGCACTTCCTGAAAATCAAATCCCCTCCGAATGCCTGTATTCGTTTAAAAAGTGAAAAGGTTTTAAAGAAACTCGCAGAGATCCTTTACAGGACCAGAGTTAAAGTGCACACACACTTTGACACACAGCTCCTGCTGTGAGATGGTGCTCTCTTTTCTTCTTGATGGACTTGCTCACAAACAGAGTAACTCTCTCAATTACCCTTTTTCCATTAAAGACCCACATTCAGCTCTTAGTCACAGCAGGGGGACAGCCACTGAAGAGACAAACTTCAGGACAAGCACTGATGCTCTCTACAAAGTTTTTAGAGTTCAAACCCCCAAAATTATTTACAATCTGTCCTACCCCCTCGGTATGAACCCTTCCATTCTTCTTCTTTTTTGTTATGTCTCAAGGCTAAAAATGTCAGCTTTGCTGAGTTTTGGCTCCTATTTCATTTTAATTTTTAATTCAACACCTTTTTCACTTTAAGAGTTGTTGACCATCTTATTTTTGATTAGTAGGCAGCTAAAAGGATTTTATTCATCCAGACTTCTCCCCGCAATCTAATCAATACTCTTCTATTTCACTTCTGCGTCTCTCAGACCGAATCGCCCAGAACAGGAAGACCATCGTATGTCCGATGATCGACGTGATCGACCATGACAACTTTGGCTATGACACACAGGTTGGGGACGCCATGAGAGGAGCATTTGACTGGGAGATGTACTACAAACGGATCCCCATTCCTGCAGAGCTGCAGAGAGACGACCCCAGTGAACCCTTTGAGTGAGTAACAGAACATTTACTGAGTCACTGTGTTCATCTCAGACCAGACGCAATCTGCACTCTGCTTAGCTCACTTTGTTTTTCCAGGAAGGCTAAATTAATGCTGCAGCCTTCTGCTTTTAGAGAGTTAAGATATCTAGATGAATGGGGTAATATGTTTTGAGTGTTTAATAGATAAGAAGAAAATTTTAAAGAAAATAGTTTGGGGGGGTATTTTTTGAGTGTTTCCTTGTGGGAACACTGACCATAATGGGCAGTAAAAATAAAAAAAGAGAGTTATTTGTTTATAGGTCAGCATTATTAAAACAAAAACAAAAACAAAAAAAAACATGGATAATACATGATGGTCTCATCAGGTTACAATGAATGTCATCTTAAGTATAAAACTTTAAAAAAATCACTCTTTTTATGAGATTTCATGTCGGAACGTTGCCTGCAGGCAACACCTCAGCCATTGTGGAACACTGTATTGAAATGAATGTGTCAAGGGCTCTTTTTATCTAACTTTACATCAACCATTTAACAAGAATCCACTATGGCTTTCAGGAGACTCCCACTTTGTGGACTAAAGGAAAGTTCATGCAGGTTTTACTCTGCAGTTCCTCTTCCCTTTTGGGTCAGGGGTTGCCAACCTTTTTTTGTCCAGTGTACCCCCTGATCCTTTTTGTCATCCCATGAGTGTCTCCTCACCCATGTGTGTTGACGATTCTTCAAAAGTAGAACGTAACACAACTGATCACTAAATGAAAATCGTTTTAATTCTCTACCTTCAACATTTAATTATCTTGCATTTTCTTCTTTATAACTCAAAACATGAATAATATGTTGCCTTGAAAGTAAAAAAGTAATATAAATAAATAAAGCAAAGTGAAATACTCAACCTGTCTTTGTTGTACTATTTACCACAAAATGTTAAATAAGTCCCCTTTGAAAAGGCTTTTACACTTAAAAACCAGGAACAAAACACATTGCAAAATAATATTCAGACTGACTATAAGAGTTTTATTTATTCATTTTCATCAGTCATCTGTGGTGTAGTCATCTGTAAATCAAGCTTATTTTATTTCCCATATAGCCCCAGATCACAGAAGAAGTAAATTAGAGTTACCTCTGCCATAAATCAGGTCTATACCTTATTTTTTTCTAATTTAACAGACTATTTAGCCTTATGTTATTCATCTTATTCACATGGTGGGGAACCATTTGTACATCGTCACGTTCACATTTCTTCTCATGCTCTTTCGCTCACAGCCAAGTTCCACCCCAACATGTTCAGAAACACACAAACATGTGCGCACATTTACAGACACAGACAAGGACATTCCGTATAGCGGACAGAAAGCTGGAAAAACCACCACAAGAAACATCTCCCAACACCTTTTCTTTAAAGAAGTGACACTCACTCTCCTGCAACACAGAGAACATTTTTTGTTTTTTTCTAGACTGAGAGAGGCCAGGTAAAAAAAAGTTTACTGACAATTTTGAGGCGAGAATTGGCTGCAAGAAAGTTTTCAAAAAAGGGATTCAGCATGACCTTCTGAGAAATTCAAACACTGCTACTGGTTCAGCATGGTCATGGTGCTGTTTTTGAAGTATTTCATGACAACTGGATGTCTTGTGTGGTTTTTAAAGGGTGTAAAATGGATATGTTGCCTGGAGGCAACATTGCACCTTAGCATTTTTTTATGGTTGCCTGTTGACATGCTTCTTTTCCAGTCTCTAATTAAGCGCAGTGATCTGAGAAAAGTTTCACTGATGGAGCCGCTCTTTGAACGTTCTCGTCATGTGTTTGTTTCTTTGTTCATCAGCTCAATTAACCAACTTATAATGAGCTATCTGGCCTGTAGGGTTACTGCAAGTGCAACAGCATAGAGCATTTCACCATCGTCATCATCACCGTCATTATTATCATCATAGTCCTTGCTTCTCTTTTGATAGTCTTTCTAATCAACCACAAAGCCATGCAAGCCGTGCATGGCCTTGCACCTGCTTACATTAAAGAATTACTGAACTAACCTCATCAGGGCCTAGTGTAAATTTTAAAACCAAATAAAATGCAGAATTATCTTGATGTGCGTTCATATTCATGCATCCCTAAAAGCTTGTTTTATTTGTAGTCTCACGTAGATGAAACGTCCCACCTGAAGACTGAGGTGCATGTTGTGTTAGTTGCTGGGAGATAAGCTCTAAATGAAATCTGATTTTCTCCAACCACAGAGACTGTAATCTAATATCTGAGGCTAACTGTGATTCACAGCGTGTTGTTCTGTGCTGCTACATTATGATCTTTCTTAATTAACACATCATAAAAGCTGCATTTAAAATGATGCTGGCTGCTTCATTTTTTTCTCTGTGCTAATTCTACTCTCTCCCCTGCCAAGCGGCTGTATTTAAGTGCTCAGATGCACGGCAGTGTGTTATTATTGCACATTTAAAAAAAGACTACATTTACTTAATAGTAAAGGTCTGCAGAAATGAACATGGTCTGAATTTTAAACTTAACTGGATGTGGTGGATACAGACGATAATATGAAACATTATGCACTCACATTGTTGAAGCATAAAGCTTCTGTTTGTGTTCTTTCACTTAAGATGGATGTGTTAAGAGCTGTTACTGCCAGATATTTAATAAGTATATCATTTTGTAACTGCTGTGGAGATGCAGTATGTTGCACGGTGAATAGATTTATACACCATCGCTCACAAAGCCATGTGTTGTTATAAAGTTTTGGTAAAAGACTGAGATGCATTTTCTTCTCCCCCACTCTCTCCTCTGCACTTGTTTAGTTCCTTTTCTAAAGACAATATCCTCATTTCAAGAAACTTAAAAAAGCTACTTTTTCTTAATTGTTTTTACACATTTAGGATTTTCCTCCTTACAACAAGTCAATCATCAATTTTTGTCTTTTAGTCTCATAAAGTAAAACTTTTTTCTTGACTTTTCTGGTGAATGTGGCTCATATTAAGTCTAATTAAATATTGTTTTACCTACTTGAAAACAAGACCTTAACACCTTACAGTGAACAACCACAAAATCAAAGAAATGCTTTAAAGAAAAGAAGAACAAAAACACATAAGCGACAGGTAGTGTTTGGACTTGGGTGCAACACACAAAAACACACAAAAACTCCGGTACTTCAATTTGATTGAAGAAACTTTAACTACAAACATTCAAAACCAGACAACAGTACCATGAGGGGAAAGATGGAGTGTTGTAAGGAAGTACGCATGATCAAAAAACAGAATTATGTCAGGGCAACGGCAAGTCAAAGACAGGCAGAGGATCAGAATTGGGAAAAGGAAAGCTGGAAAGTCTAGCATGTATATGCTAAGAAACAATCTGGCAAAGACGTGGGTACTAAGGTGCACTGAGTTGCCCGACTAGGTGGACGTTATACATTAAGCCCACACAAAAATGCAATGTTAAACCACTAATGACAATGTTTTCCGAAAACTTGAGTTTGGTTTTATGTATACATTGTGAAACAGAAGTTTTGGTTCTCGGGTGTCACAGCAGCTGACAGTAGAGACAGAATGATGGGGGTTTATTCTGATTGGCTGGCATGGTATGCTTTGAGCCACATTTTTAGGCAGATTTGCCCATTTACATGTGGATGTTATTACTCTTAAAAACCAGTGAGGAGGGATATTCTTCATTGAAAATAGAGTGTTTTCATGACATAATCAACTCGAGCTTGACCATGTTTGGGGCATTCTAGGTATATAGGATTATTATTGCATAAAATGGTAAATTACTGCTGCGTTTTTTGCTGCACTAATCGGTCAACTGTCTGAGGAACAGAGAATGTTTTGGCTAGCTAAACTCCATCAAGATTTCCAAGGCCATCTGTAATTTATCGCAAAATTTGAGTCTGTTCACAGCATTTCTTGTGAGGTAGGTCATGGTTTCCATCCATTGCATCTTAAAATCACATTTTAGTAAAAGTAAATATATTTTGATAGAGTGTAACTTTGATTTAGAAGTGATTCACAGCAGAAAAATAAATAAATAATGAAAACTCAGTGTCTTTCAGGTGGCTTTCTTAAAGTGCTGGAAAGTGAGCCTTTCCCAAAAGATAGTTTATCCTGTGGACCCCCTCTCCCATGAAAAATGCATGAGTAGTATCCATGTTTTCATACCTTTGGGTAGATGATGATAAAGATGCTAACTCCTTGTATGGGTCTCTGCAGCTTATTGGGTGTAATTTGTCAAAATATGTCTCTTTTTCTTGCTGGTTCAGTCCTTCACTATAGGTTTTTGTGTGCTACTTGCATTGTTCCCCATTTGTTGGTGAATAAGACAACTTTAAATCATATTTTACCATGCACTTCCATCTCCATCCATTCAATGTTTACGTTCATGTACTGTACAATGTAGCTGCACATCTGGGTAACTACCCAAATTGTGACGTCAGTGGAAATACTCTATACCTGGCCACATGTAGACAAGGCTGAAAAGTGCTGGGTGGAAAAAAAATACTTCACCCAAGGAGCAGAATAACATGGGCAAATTATGACCTTATAGCTTAAAGTAATAACTGGAAAACCCCTTAAGAATGCCTGATAAGGATGCCCTACCTCTAAGGATACCATATTTCTCAGTGTCCCAGCATGCTTCACTTTTGGCCTTTGATAACCAAACTCTGCACATTTCATCCTTGAGTCAGGGTTGAAATACCTGCCAAATTCGAATGTATTTGCTTGATGAATACTGCCCTGACTAGAATATGACAAAGCTTTTGGGCACAGACCCCAAAACCATGAAACAAGAAAGGAGTTTCAGAGAGAAGCTCTAAGGTTTTTGTAGACACAGCTCGATTCTTTCCAACCTTTTCACCTGTGCAGGGGAAAAAGTGCCAAAAGCTGGCTGCTATCGCCACGGGACTCGTATCTGTGCTCACAGCTCAGGAGGCGTGGGAAGCCCCCCGAGTGTTTCTCACTGCTGACTGCGCCGGAGCTGCCCTGTTTGCCTTTAATTGATCCTCCTCAGGGATGACTTTGGCGGGAGCAGACTACCTGCTGGCTGCCTGCCTACCTCAGACTTCAGGATGATGAAAAAGCTTGTAACTATGACAACCTGCTGCTGTGGATTGTGATGCTACAACACAGAAGACGGCTGTAAAAGAAAAATGCAGTTTGTGTGGATTGATTGCTGAGATCAGCCTGACATTAAAGAGGTTAAAGGAAGCATGTGGTGGAGAAAAGAAACCAAATGTATATTCCTGTGCATGTGTGTGTGTGTGTATGTGTGTGTGTGTGTGTGTGTGTGTGTGTGTGTGTGTGTGCGTGCGTGTGTGTGTGTGTGTGTGTGTGTGTGTGTGTGTGTGTGTGTGTGTGTGTGTGTGTGTGTGTGTGTGTGCACCTGATGCCCCAGTTCCTCTGCCTCAGGTGTGCCTCAGCTTAAATCAAGAGCAGCAGTGATAGAGCAGCTAACAATCCGCGCGCTCCACGGCACAGAGCTCGTCACAGCAGACACAAGACACACAGCTCTGTAGTGGGTTAATTGGTTGTGCTCTGTTCAGGATCTTCATTATCTGCTGAGAAATACTGCCACAGTAAATGCATGAACTCTGACTCACTGTCTCCATCTCTGCAGCATGTTTTCTCGTTCTTATTCTGACACATATTTGTCATTTTATTGTACTGTTTTCTGTCCTGTAGGCTCTGAAAAGTTACAGTGGAGTTGTTCCAAGTCAGAGAGTTTCAGCAGAGAGCTTATATATGTAAAAACCTTTCAGACAAGCCCTGCAGCACAATCCACTACTTGGCTGACGATCCGATCCATATGTTCAGTTTGTCTCTAACTATTGACACTCCAGCAGTGTATCACATAATGTGCTGCTCCCACGGAGGCTTTCTGGGAAACTGGAAGAGAGTGGAGACAGTATGTAAATCAAAAATAATCCATCCAAAAATCAATCAAACCATTGATTACTCTTAAAATGTTTGTACCCTTCTTTTTGCTGCTGTTTTGACAAAAAAGGGCACATTCATGAGTGCACAGTCATGCAAAATTTAACTTTGGTTTACTTTCAGGCCGAGTATGCAAAGAATCAGCAAGATCAAACTGCAAACAAATATGGAATAGAATAGAATAGAATAGAATAGAATAGAATAGAATAGAATAGAATTGAATGTTCTTTATTTTTCCCCCAAAGGGAATTCAGAGGCACAGCAGCTATACAAGAATGTCCAATGTGCATCCAAGAATACATACATATTAGTAGAATAATATAAGTGTCAACTAGAGAAAAAAAATGTCCATCACAGATGACAGCTTGGCCATCATTCTCAATTCAGGACTGAGCTGGACTTCTTATCCAGTCTGTTCAGTCTCACTCTCTCATGTCCTGTCCTCTCACAGATGGTGAAAACCTTCCAGCGTTCATGTCTGGTGCTAGCTCTATGAGCCATGTCTAAATAGCGTGATGCTAGTCTGCCCTCTGGCATCACTAGCTTCTCCATCTTGTTGGATATAGAACTTACATTACCCATACTGATGAATGAAAGAATGGTTGGGTGTTGTTTTTTTTGGCACACCGCAGTACTAGCATGTCCTCCATGCCTCCTTCTCCTCAGGTTGCAGGGAACATCGGGTCTAGCATCTGTTAGCATTGACATGCTATAGGCTGCCAACAGATGTAATCTCATGAAAACAATGCAACCATGATTACATGTAGGTTTTATGGTACACACACAAGACCAAAAAAAAAAAAATGAAAAACCCCACTGCAGACGCAACCAGCTAGGTTTCTATGACCAACAAATGAGAACTCAAGTAATGACAGACTCCAAAGACAAAAATGATAAAAGAAAAAAAAAAAAAAAGGTAAGAAAAATAGGAGAAAAAAAAAAGATCTGCTGCAACAAGCTACCACTCAAGCAGCACTCAGCAGCAAACAATATGATATGTCTGTCGCTTTCTTATCCTTTATAACCCTAGTATCATATAGGACACCTGGACTTTATTTTGTGATTTTGACCTTAATAGAGTCAAAGATCATTCACAGAAATTTCATCTTCTCTTCTTTCAGGAGCCATTTGATTTTTTTCCCCTTTCACCTAAATTGCTAAAGAGTTATGCTAACTCTGGCACTCTGATGGGTTTCATAGGGTTACCGTCTTTCTTTCTTTCTCGATGATGAGGTTGGCAGATGATAAGCAAAATGTGCTGCTGACACTAAGTTCTGATTATTCTGTTGTCCCAACTTTGTGTCCTGCAGGTCTCCAGTGATGGCAGGCGGACTCTTTGCTGTGGACAGGAAGTGGTTCTGGGAGCTGGGAGGATACGACACGGGTCTGGAGATCTGGGGAGGAGAGCAGTATGAGATCTCTTTCAAGGTAAAAACCATTAACTCACAGGGAATACAGGAAGTGACGTAAGATAAGATCTGTTTTAGTAAGGATACACAACATGAAATGGCGCCATTTTTTGTAGTTTTCACACCTGATAGTCGGGAATTCTTGGCTCCATTGAGGGATGTAATAGAGCACAGCTCTCAGACAGCTGTGCATGAATGTAGATGTCTGATTTCGAGCTCATATATTTGTGGTATGGTTGAAAGGAGGTGTTGGTTTTGTTGCAGCAATGATGTCCCCAAGACTCCGAATCTGTGAACCTCTCTCCAACTTTAGTGCAGCATATAGCAAGTGCTTCCCTGTGCACAAAACATCCTCTCCAAATATCTGATGATTATGTGTAAAAAAACATACAAACTTGCAAATATAGACCATGTCAAAACTAAAATCAACAAACCTTTCGCCAAAGCGCACGTTTTCTGGTGTCCATGATTTATTGATAGTTTCTCAGGATAACTTCAGTTTTTTTCTTCCCTTTGCAAACCCTTGCAATGCTTCTCTATTATTTACAGTATTTTTGACTCCCATAACACTGCAGAGCAAAGACCATATTGAGACAAATACTTTAACTAATGGGAAACCATTGCAGCCATGAGATAGCCAAAGTGACTATAAGAAGAGTGAGCAGATTGTGAAGTCCGTCAGAGAATTTTAACTCAAATTGTTTATTGTTGCAGGACAAGCTAAGAAGCTAAATGCCTTTTCCTGTTTTTTAGTCTAATTCACATGAATCTTGGTGTATTAGGTGCCATTTGTGTTTTCTCTTTAGGAGTCCTGCTTCTTTCGTCATGTTTACCTTGTAATGAGACTCTGCTTTAACCACATTTTGTCCTCATTCAAGTCAGTGATGACAACCTTGATTTAGGTCCAGATTAATTTCCTAAAACACTGACAGATGTCCATTTGATAGCTCTGAACATGTTGCCTCCAATTTGAGCCAAAAGCCTCAGAAAGTCTTAGAAAGAAGAAAATCCAAGGACGGACTAATTCACACACTCAGAACATTGCGGCCAAATGTTTGTTTTGATGATTTAAAGAAATAGAAAAATGACATAAAGAATGTAAACCAATTAGTCCTTCTCTGCACTCATGCATCAGGTAAATACAACAATGTAAACAGACTTTTTTTAAAGAATTTTTGGATAAAGTGTTTTTAAAAGCAAGCTTTGAGTAATGTTTGGACTGAGCAGCTGTCACTTCGATTAGAATCATATTCAGCTGAGATTTGGCACAGGTAATGAGGCTGAGTACTTTGCACACCACTGCTCAGGTCAACTTGTCACACGAGTGACTCATACGAGTGTTTTTGATGTGGGCAGTGTGTGAACCTGTGTGACGGGGAAGCTATTTTTTTTTTTTATTTTAGTTGTATTTCGCAGCTTTTGTCACCATCGACCACTCCATCCTCAGCCGCCTGCAATCATGCACTGGCATCACTGGCTCAACACTTTCTTGGTTGAAATATTACTTTTCTGACAGATTTTACTTCATATCCATCAATTGGTGAGGTGTTTTGTGACCTTCAGCTCTCCTAATGAGCTCTCACTCAGCTCACCTGTCCTTAATGCACCCAGCTGGTGCTCGTCAGCCTGGGTAGTCTTTAAAAGGAAGCTCTTTCCTTCAGTAAGGTGTGTGACACCAAAGAGCCAACACCTTCAGTTGGTTTCTCTTGGTTTGTGGGATGGGTGTTTTGGGAGCGTGTGTGTATGTGTTGGGGGAAAGAGGGTCTAGATTTGAGAGGGTTGATCTCTAAGGAAATTTTCTTTTGCATAGTTGTTATTCCCTCACCAAGCAACTCCACTTTTGTTTAAAGCCTTTTTTTGTTTGTTTGTTGGCTCTTTTAGTAGATTTAGCAGGTGGCTGTGGGGTGTGAAACCTCCACTCCACTGTATAGACCCCAAAGACCTTGTTTTTGTTCTGTACTTATGTGCAGTTTTTCTTTTGCTAAGACATATTCAGACCTAGACTGTTTGGTCCACTTTAAACAGACCAGGGTTCATTTCGTGTGGACTTTTCATGCAGGTGTGAATAGACACAAACGAACCCTGGTGCGGATCAAACAACCGGACCAAGACCCACTTTTTGAGGTGGTCTCAGTCTGCTTCCAAATGAACTCTGGTGCGGTTCACGGTTCTCCGGTGCAGGTCTGAATACAAACCAAGGTCCATCCGAACTAACTACAGGTTTCATGCGCCTTTTGGGCCTATAAGCCACTGTAACCTAACTGTCTTTGGTTCATACCTGATCTTCCATCTTCTGTTTAGCCACGCTGTTGCTAGCATGTTGTGGGTCAGGACACGCAGAGCATAGCGTCTCCTTGCTGCACGCATTCGTCTTTGCTGTTCCAAAATTTGAAACGGTGATGTTAAGCCTGCTTTGAAGGAGCTGCTCTTGAAACTGAAAATGATTTTGCAGCTCTAATAAGAGCACAAACACACGTTTACCTCCATTTCCGGGTCTATATCCTGTGTGCCGCCCTTTGTCAGTGCTGTCAAACGAGCACCATTACACACGTGGATGTGTGAAAAAGTACAATCTGAATATGAACCGCACCAAACAAAAAAAAATAAAGTCCGTGGACCAAAGGACTTTTCTGGTCTGAATACAGCCTTAGTTTCCCTGTCCGTAGCCCCTGTCATTCACGCCACGAGACCTGTTGAAATGTGACACTGTGCATGCTGCCACTTGATCACATATGCAATTCAACTGTTACGCAGACTATTCCCAAATCTACATCTCTACAAAAACAAGCACTCTTGCCACCCTGTTCACCATCACAAACTGCCTCATTGATGAAAAGACATTGATGAACAGCAACTTTCTTACACTCAAGTGCAACAAATATGAATTTATCATTAGTCCAAAATCCCTTTTCCCAGGACTTTTCTCTTATCATTGATGGCCACAGTCACCCCCTATCCCTTTGCCCAAAACCTTTGCATCACCCTGTTTTTCCTCCCTGTCTTTCAAATTACATGTCAGGAACATGAACAAAACATCCTTCCACCTAGCATATCCAAAACTCAGCTGCCAAATTGCTCACCCTCTCCTGCTCCTATGAACTTATCACACCCATTCTTCCCTGCTTGGCACTAAATCATTTTAACATCCTGCTCATCACCAATAAAGTTCACAGTAACCTTGCTCCCCCATACCACACAGACCTTCTCCCTCACCTGCCTATCTCTTCAGACCCCAGTGTCTTGACCCCCACCCCTGGGACCAAGCACAACACCTGAAGAATCCCTAAGTATATAAAATATTCTAATATTATTATATAAGTCCTGCACTTCAGGACAGTTAAGGCATCTGTCTGACGCTGACTCATGACCCTAAGAGTCTGGTGAAAGACATAACCCCTCTTTTGTTTTAATCCTGCAATTACAAAGATAATATCCCACTCCAAGGTTATTTGGGCTGAGATTATCAGGCTGTTAAATTCTGCTATCAGCACATGCCTAGCCATGCCTCCTAGGTCTACTTACTGCCCTCAGATATTCAATTTGGGTTTCTTTTTATTAAGATCCCCATTAGCTGATACAGCAGAGACAGCCAATCTCCTGAGGTGAGAAGATTAACAGGCTCTCGTACTAATCCTTACTACCAAACCGCTGCTCCCACAGACAGCCAGGCGCTGCTCGTGTTCCTCTCATCGGTGCACTTAATCAAGAGCTCCATCCTGGTCACAGTAGAGCGGCATATTTGATGAATTCTCGCTCATATAGTGAAATAATCTCAGCGTGTGCAAACAGAGCACAGAAGCAATCTGAGCTCACACGCCCGGTAGGGAGGATAGTGAAACCATAAAACTGACGGTGGATCTTCTCCTATCAGTCCAGCCGATTGGACTTTCTGTTATGCAAACATTTCTCAGACACAGAGCTGCTCTGAAGGCTCAAATAATCCAACCTCTGTAGAAAGGAAGTGATTTAAGGTAAAAGTTGACTGGCAGAAAACTTCTTGCCTACCTTAAACTTCTCTTAAAGGAGAAACTTCATTTTAACCTTGTGGATTTTTATTTACTGCTTTAGAATTTATCTTGTTCATGTTTCCACCATCAAACGATTATTTCTAACCAAAGGGAAACGACCTCTGAGCACTGAGTTCAACTTTTTCACCAGGCTGAATCTTGAAATCAATACATAAATGATCAGTACCAGTGCTGACCCTGAACCAGCACAACTGTTCCTACATCTACTGCTGCAGGCAGTCGTTGGGTTATTATTCATGTGGTGGAACCAAACTCAGGAGCCACTTGACATGAATTGAACATTGTTTATTAACTCAATGGCATCAATAGAGTTCACGCAGGTTGCACTTTGAGTCGATGCAGAATTTTGTCTCCCTGCAGAATGTTTTATTCATGCAGCTCGAGTGAATTCTGGTGTTGGGTAGTTTTCTTTACTGGTGAGAGCTAAGTTGGTTGGTGGTGGAAGATCATCCGCAATTGTCCAGAGAGACTGCAGTAAAAGTTATGTCTGCAGGAAAGTGGTTTGATATTCTGTGTCAAACTCTGACCAAAGTGTTACACCCAAACTTTAAGGTCCATCTGATGACGAGAGTCAAAAGTGTACGCATCATATCATCATATCATCAGTGAGCTTTTTTGATCTTAAATACTTTAATCTGCCAGGCACCATAAGTTTATTCACTAGATGAGACTCTAAGAATCCAAGACAGAAAGCTTTGATGAAGTCAATTTATTTTCCTTATTTCTGTCCATCAAATTCCTTGATTGGCCACTTTTGGTCCTCCAGGTTGCCTGTGGTGTCCCTGCGTGTGTCCACCGCAGAGACACCACTGACATATGTGATACCTTCTTTTAAGAAACACGGTCGGCCTTTTCTGCTTTATTTGACTCAATGGCTACGTTTACATGAAGCTAATATTTGGGTTAAGGTCAATATTCAGGTTTCCGGACCATTCAGAATAAGCTGTTTGCAATCGTGAGCAATAACATCCTTTTCTAAACAGTGACCCAATGACGCACAGAGAATATCAAATTCGATGCGCGTCATTTCTGCTTTTTCTTATTACTGTATCCATAGCAAAAGCAGCAACAACAGCAGCAGCAACTCAAAAGATCAAGATTCCTTGCAAACAGAAGACACGCAGAACACAAATTGATGGGGATATCCTGATAGGAGCATACATGACCAAATGTTCGGGTTACAGAAAGGAGTTACCCAGGGGTGACTTTCAGGTTTTTAAAAACTGGAAATTGAGAACATTTTGTTTTTAAAATGAATTATTGGTGTTTTCTTGGCTGTGTACAACCAAGTTATCGCTAATATTCCAAATATGAAAGGGTCAATTGCTGCATGTAAACATATTCCATTTGTTTGATACAGAGTTTGAAGCCATCAGGGAGCCACAATGGAAATACTGAACTCAACCAAGCTCTGTTTGAGTTCGGAAAAGGTAAAGAGGCTAGCCTTTAGCCTCCTTAATAGTCGCATTACACCTAGAATTGCGCGAAACCTAAATACTGAAAAAAATAGATAAAATAAAATTGGTAATGGAAACGCCAAACTTTGGAAAAACGTCTCAAAATTTGGATAAAAGTTTGTACCCTTTCATGAGGTAGTTTTTCAGGAGCTTCCATATTGAATTTTATCACAATATTGTAACGAAAACACCAGACATCAATTTACGGGCCCACCTCTTCGGCCACGATCCTCTCCAAGAATCTCAAATCCTGTCTTGTGAGAGAGAAGGCGACCTAGAGATCGTGATTATTCAAAGTTTTGTTTGCCTCTTGAGTTGGCGTGGTCACGGCCGACAGTGACTAGTGAAGTCCTTCCTTCATTTTACTCAAGTTGTGCATAATAGAAACACCACCAAGCGGCAATTGGACTTTATCCAAATTTCAGAAATATCAATTTGATTTTGAGAAAAAAAAGAATACACACTGCTCACGTGTCAGTCAAGCTGTTCACCCACATGAGAACAAAACCTGTAAGTTTAATAACTTAATAAACCATGAGTCATAAGAAAATATATGTAGATGTAGATGGACTGAAACCATTTTTTCTGTCAGGCTTTAATCATGTTTTGAATGGGTGTGTATGTGGTTTCTGGTGTTTCTGCAGACAGCCTCAAGTGGAGAACCTCAGTTGGACGAGACTTTTAGAACTTCTGCATGGGCTTCATTTCTCACAGCTGGAGGCTCCTGTTTGGGAAGAAAAAAAAAAACATTGAAATGTATTGTGTCTCATTGAAAAAAAAAAAAAAACACTGGCCCAGCCATTTCTGCCCTAGCCCATGTTTTCATTTCATTATTTTTGCTTCTCCTGTAAAGATCAAAGCTGTCTGTTTTCAATACGAGAACTGGGGATTTTGGAAAGCTAGCCCACAATCAAAGAGGTCCTACAGTGAAAATAAATAAATAAAAATCATTTTTTAAAAATAATTTCCTGCAGACTTGTACTTGGAAGAGAGTGCAGAAAGGTTTTCTATGATTGCAGTGCATCATCGCTGTTTGTGACAGAAACAACTGAACCCCATAGCAGTGTTCAAAAAGTGGAAGTGAGCTTTCTACTGTCTTTGGAGGTTGCTTATTTCAAGTAGTTACGGCTGCAACAGTTTACCAATTGGTCAGCCTTCCACCTGTAAGTGCACTCACTTCTAACAGCAGTGAGGGCAATGTCATGTGCAGACCAGATGAAGCTGCTGGGGAAAAGGAAACAGGACCTGCTATTACAAACTGCTGTAAGGCTTTTGATGTCAGCAGTATGACTCAGGCTTCTGTTTTTGTTACCCTGAACATACTGGAGATTCACAGCATGTGATCTACCTTTGATTTACAAGTAAACTGTCTAAAGTCGGCTTGAAGTCAGGATAAGACTGCTGGGCAGGAGCTGGACTGCTTCCGAGCCCTGATAACTTTTCTGTTTGAGTAATAAAATCATACTTGGATGTATATTTCTCATCCCATGCTCTTGAACTCTGAGCAGCTTCCTCCTGGGTCTAACCTTCAGATTAAAAACTCTGATTTCCATTATAAAGAGAGCAGTTTGGAAACCCTGAACCTCTTTCTTCTCCTACTTGTTTGTTTTTATGTTTAAATCCAGCTTTTCTTTTTCTCCCTTTTTCATTCCGCCTTTGTCTTCAAAACAAAACCCATTTTCCATCTCGCTCGCTCTCTCTAAGCCCCCCATTTTTCCTCATCCTCTTTACGGCCTTCCTTCCTTTCTGAAGGTTTATTTTCAACCCTGAATGCCAAAGAATGTGAATCATAGCTTTGTCCTCATTACAGTTTGAGTATTTAAATGAGGGGCTGCTGCTGGATGTCTGTGCTGTGTGAGATAGACGAGAGAAAGAAGGGGTAATAGTGAGAAGAAGCTTTAAAAAGAGGGGTTTTAGACTAAATACAGGTTCATTAAGGTGCTTAAAGGAAATTAAAGTCACATTGTTTAGTTGGAATGCTGCAGGGGGACCGGATGGCTCATTTTTCTTTAAAGGATTTTCAGATTTGGTTTCTTTTACCATGTTTTTTCTGCTGTGAGAATCAGAATCTGGAGATGCTGTGACTTTGCCCAGTGGCTCAGTACTTCTTGAACCTCACCTCACAGCTCAGGTGAAGTCTGCTCACCTCTGTTCTTCCCTTTCTATCCTGACATTTCTTCTTTACAGCCTCTGTCTGTGAATTCACTCCTGCTCCTTGTCTCTGGGGATTTATAAGCCTGTTAGAACCACTGTACTTCACGCCACTTTCTTCTTCTGCAGCAGCAGTCTATGACTCATCTCCTCCAGCTCACTCGCTTGCTCGCTTGCTCGTCTTCTTCTTCCCTCACCTTTCTTTACCTTCCCACAACTTTCTCTTTGAGTGCAAAGTTGGACAAAGGCTTGTGTGATGAAAGAGATTTCTCCTCTCTGTCTGTGTGCCTGCAGGTGTGGATGTGTGGAGGAAGGATGGAGGACATCCCCTGCTCCAGGGTAGGACACATCTACAGGAAGTACGTCCCCTATAAGGTCCCCGGTGGGATCAGCTTGGCAAAGGTAATCCTTCAAACCAGAAGTCTGCAGGGTTCATGACAAAACATACGGTGCAGAAGATTAGTCATGCATTCCTGTGCACTACAGCAGAGTCAATATGATGCTGTTACAGCTCTTCCCTGACATCTTGGTCTTAACACAGCAATGGATGACTCCATCAAGCACAAAACAGGAAGAGTCTAAACAAACTGGATCTCCAGTGACCAAAAAAGTCTGCGCATTCTTTTGTTTATCTGTTTCGTGATCTCAGATAATTTCACAAGGGGTGGAACCAATAGCACGTCATCCAAAGAAAGGGAAGTTATAAAAGTGGAGAGCCGACTGATAAAAACACATCATACCCAGCTGTAACTTTTTGACTCTGAGCTGTTTCACTTCTTTGATGTTGGATTTATTTCCAGAGATGCAGGTCAGACCTCTCTCCTAACATTTAAAATAAATCAGTGACCTCTCCCTTAGTGCAACTCTGCAGCAGAGCTACAAGAAAGTTCATCCATTACTTCGCCTTTAGACTCCAGCACTGCATTATATGGCTTGGAGATGCACAGAGTGCCAGACACACAAGTTTGACTAATGTTATTACAACCTATCCAAAACAAATTAAATTACTAGAAAGCAAAAACCAAAACGCATTTTCTTAGCCTAAACAAAAGTAAGAACAAAGCTTTTCAACAAATGACTGATAACTGAAGCTGCATTGACCTATGGCTGAGACAAAGCCTCTTTCACTCACCCAGAAGAACAATCAACATTCAGTGACAGGTGCTAGGCAGGTGTCACAGTAGGAGACATTGAACGGGATGCTATTGATATTTGGAGACAGAAAAATCACATACCATCTAGAAGTCACCAAAAGTGTCTAAACTCCACATTAGAGAGCTATATAAATCAATTTATTGTTGAGAAGGTCGATGAAAAGCTTAATTTACAAGACAAAATTTACAGTACTTAGTGCAAATGTGTTAAGCAGCATCTGGCTACCTTCACCATCTCGGACAATAAGACAGGGGCTCAGCATTGGTCATGACAGAAATATAACATCTTGTTTACCATCTTTACCAAAAGAGAGCCATTGTTAGTTTGGATGCTGCAGTATTTACATGGAATCATTCAGCTTAATGTTTGCCAATCTTTTTATCACAGCTATTACAGATAAGCTCATGAAGCTAAGCTCCAGAAGCTAATGTTAGCTTTGCCCTTTTAACGACAACTATCAACAATATTGGATCACCAAAGAACAAAAACTGGAACAAAAGAGGCAAATGAACTCCAAGCAAACAAAGTGACATAATGAACAACACAGCTAGGAGCTAATGTTAGGATAATGTTAGGCTAACTTTAGCTAAGCCTAGTGAAAATCCAAACAGTCTGTCAGACTGCAGTGGTAGTTCTAGTGGTAAAGGTAACTTTATATTTCTTTGCAGGAAAGTGACAATACACTGCCTCGAATATGATGTCCTTAGAACAGATGGAGACATCTTTGTTTGTTCCGTTCACATTGAGTTGAGTTTGTGTTCTACTGCACACAACTTCATCCAAAGCAGACACTTTTCTCTGTTGAGAACCATCATGAAAGGGTTGAAAATACACAATGCATTTCAATGGGCAGGGACTTGACTGTATGGGAATGGCTATACCCACTGTGATTAGCCAATCACGTTCAAGGGAAAGACTTGGCCGTAGTTCAATTTTTTTGTTTCCACATACCATCTCAACCAACTTTACTGATACTGAAAAACAGCAAAATGCCATGTGAGGGTTTGAAAGTCAGGCACGTCCTAAGCCATGGCCTGAGGTCTATTTTCATGTGGCCTCTATTTACATGTTTCTGTCAGGGTCACAAAACAAACCAAAGTTTATCTTATAAGATCTCACCAAACTCCATCTGGATTGTGCATGGGCCACTTGTATAAAACAAAAGCGCTGAATATTCTTCAGAAACTCAACAACTCTTACAGCTAATGTCTTCAAATGAATGGATTTATCATGAGAGAGTTCAAAAAACACATCCTTATTGGAGAACATTTTCCTTGGTCAGAAGCAGATTTTGTTAATCTTTATGCAGCACATAAAACTGCAGAAAACTGACCACTTATCATCTTAGATCTGTGTTTGACTGAATGATGAAGAGCAAGGATGAAGAATTAGCAAACCCTGCACATATGCAAAGCTGCCCTGTCCCCTGCTCATACAAACATCATCCATGAAAGAGCCACGCTTTAAGCCATGCAGAATAACAGATGGCAGCATTTTGTTCCCTACATCCTCCACTAAGCACCTCTTCTTCCTCTTTTGAGTCCATGAGAGCACTTTACAGTCTGCTCTGCCTCCACTGACAAAAGACCACCTGATGAGAGGCAGCAGCATCCGGTCTTTCCCCTATCTATGTTTCATAGCCTTTGCAGGAGTTACCATGAAGAACGAGCTTAACTTTCTCTGTTCCTTGTTCTCCTCAAAGTACCCTCATAGAATGAGAAATCTTTTAAAAGGGCTACATCATCCGGCTTGTAGCTGAGCACCATACATTATGTATGCCTCTGCCGGGGCCCAGGCCTCGGCTCTGTTTGGCTCAGTATGCAACTCGAGGGTGCTGGCCTTTGTTTTGACTTTTTTTATTCAGACCCACCAGTCTTTAAACGGGACACGAGTGGAATATAGACAGTCGCGACTTAACCTTTCTCTGCTCCGATAACACAAAGCTTTTACAAAAGATACGTGTTCCTTAAGCGAATGTGACTTTGCTGTTTTATCATCAAAGTTTTGCTTTCTTTAAGAGATGTTTCTCTACTCTGTATTCATGGAGAATTAAAGATTAGCTAAGCTTGAACTTGGCTTTCTGTCCACAGAGAAGTTTTTCTTTAAGAACTGCAAGTGAAGATGCTGGATTTTTTTCCTATGTCTGATTATTTATGCTAAAAGAAAGATGCCGCTATCAAAGCAATGTTCCTGAGGCGTCATCTTCACAGTCATCTTGAGGCGAATGGAAACTTAAGTTTGTCATTTGAGTCACTTGGCTTTCTGTTTAATTTCAGAACCTGAAGCGAGTAGCAGAGGTGTGGATGGATGAGTACGCCGAATACGTCTACCAGCGTCGCCCTGAGTACCGCCACCTGTCTGCTGGAGACATGACATCCCAGAAAGAGCTGAGGAGCCGCCTGAACTGCAAGAACTTTAAGTGGTTCATGAGTGAGGTGGCCTGGGATCTGCCCAAACACTACCCACCTGTAGAGCCTCCTGCTGCAGCCTGGGGAGAGGTACGGTTCTGCTCTGACCAGGGTGACATTATCTCAAAGATAGATGGACAAGGAATCAAAAACATGCACCTTAAACCAGAGCTGGGATGTTTCTGTGCTTCCATGCACAACAAGAACAGAAAAAAAGGAAATACTTTCAGCGATATTATCTCTTATCTAAAATTAGAATCTTCTTGCACAGAGTCACAGAGTTCTGGGATGGATTACACCTTAAAAAGCTGCAGAACTCTTCTGGAACATGATAGAAATAAAAGTTTTTTTGCACAGTATGTTTCATAACGTCACACATGTGCTTTATGTGCACTGTAAAAAACTGTACTGTAAAATAACAGTATAATACTGGCAGCAGAAATGGCCAGTAATTTCCTGTTATTTTACAGCGCATGTACTCTAATCTATCTTTACAGTAACCCAGTTTACTGGTTTACAGTATATGAAATAATAGTAAAATACTGCCAACACTGCTTCCAGTATTTTACCGTTATTCTACAGCAAAGTGATTTTTGTTGTGATGACATTTTGTAACTGTGAGTAAGGAGAAAACACAGCTGATATGAGACCCTGTTGTACAATGAGATTTCACACTGTGGGGGGGCAGAGGCTGTCTGTGCTCCATTGAAACTTGAGCCCCAGTAGTGGTATGGTAGTGATAAACTCCAACCCGCCAGAACTAATATCATTACCCCAGAATTAAGACCTAAAACTGGAGACACAGAGAGGAGAACTGCAGAGAGTGAGCTAAGTGGAATTGCAGAACCAAAGGAAAATGGAAAGAGTGAAAGAGGAAGTCTCCCTCTCAGCAAAGCAAACAGTGTTTTCATCTTTTGTTTGACTTGTCAGCTGTTTCTTCTTCTTCTTTCCTCCAAAATATCAGAAAAAAACTTTAAAATGTCCCTGAGGCTCCTTCATCAACTCTTATCCTGATAACATCCAAACCGGTTCAAATGAGTGTATCCTTAATTAAAATAAATTAGGAGCTCATCATTAATGTATTCAGATTCATGTCACATAATTTTAGAAATCTATGAACCAGTTCCATTAATTAAAGACAGAAACTGCATCTTAGCAAGTTTCACTTCTGCATTACAGTTTATTAAAAGAGGAGAAAATTGGGGACACACCGGTTCTAAACCTAGGTTAGTAACTCGTATTATTGAGTCCAGAACCAGGCCATGTCCTTGCAGGTTATGATGATCTTTTCATCTCTCTTCCTGATAAACAAGGATGTCCAAAAGCATGATGATCATGTTTATTTCATCATTACAGAGAGGTGTCGTGCTTTCCTAAGTTTTTAATCTCACCCACTGGAGCCCCATAAAGTATCTTAACATGATTTACAGCTCTAAAACTTCTGCTACTGTCTCTTTAAGGCTCCTCAATCCACAAAACCCCATTCCCTCTGAATGGCTAGTCTTCTGGAGGCCTGTCAGGGGTGAAGCTATGAGCAGACCTTGGTGTTTGAGGCCAGTCAGGAGATCTTTCTGTGATGACCTCATTGTTTCAGCAAGACTTGTGAAGATCTCTAGGTATTTTTTGAACGGGACATTTTGATTATTTTACAGACAGATTCAGGAATTTCAAACCTCTACGCACACATATGTTGTAGAAATGAGCACCCAGCGTTATTTCTTTATGTCCATGTTTAAAATATGTGAAGGCAGAATTCACACTCTTTAGCTTACCACTGTAAAATCAGCGTTTGTGACAGTTCTTTATGAAAACAGGTTGTTGAATCACCCTGTTTTTTACATTCACAGCTGGAAAAAACATGTCCGAACAGATTTTATTTGCCTCAAATGCAGCAGATTGCATGTAATTCTGCAGATTAGCAGCGGGCTGTGCAGGGATCTGTTAGCTCTGTTTATAAAGGTGACCACCGCAGTGACGATTAATTCAGTGGAGGTGTGTGAGAAAGGGGATGGGCATCAGTCTGGAGAAACATATTGCAGAGTTTCCGATTGAGAACAACAGACAATGATGAAACAGGTTTGCAATAGCACAGGTCACTGCCCTCTCCTCTACGCTGCAGCTATCATTGGTTTGTCCTGGGTTCACACCGAAATGATCCAAACTAACAGCACAAAGTCCTCTGTATCACAGATATCTGTTCACGTATAATAAAAAATGATGCAAACTTTCATAGGAAGTATCACTCGTGCTCCAACAAGAAGGTTGTAATCTTGAAAGAACAGAATATGATGAAATTTACCAGGAAATGTTCATCAGGTGGAGACATGACACACATGAGCTGCAGAAAAGGATGCTTCAGGTTGGGACTGGGGTTCATGAACGCCTCATTCAGCCTGGAATAAAACAAAACCTGATGACACTAAAGGAAAGAGTCGAGTCTGCAGAGGCTGAAACTTAAGCTTGTTAAAGCTAAAGAGCTTTGGGAGTGACTCCCTGTGCCTGTCTGTGTTTTGTAGATACAAAACGTGGGGAGCGGGATGTGCATGGAGATCAAACACTTTGTGTCAGGGAGTCCGATCCGCCTGGAGAGCTGTGTGAAATCACGGGGTGAGGTGGGCTGGAGTCATGGACAGGTGAGGCTCTTTCATGACGCTTTCCTCTAGTTAAATGTCTCATGAAGTCTCAGTATATCTCAAAGACCGTGATACCTGAATCTAGATCAGGGCTCCAGAGTGCGACCAAAACTTTTAAGAGTGTGACTAATAGTCTGGTGCATCGCTGCCTCTGGTTTGTCACTGCAGGTGCTAACATTTGGATGGAGAGAGGACATCCGGGTGGGTGACCCCATGCACACAAGGAAGGTCTGCTTTGATGCAGTCTCCCACAGCAGCCCGGTCACCCTGTACGACTGTCATGGCATGAAGGGGAACCAGCTGTGGCGCTACAGAAAGGTACGAAACAGGACAGTGAAGAATATCTATAGTTTGTCTTTGTTCTGGCGAATTTTATGTCTTTGAACCTCCTTTAATTGGTGAGGGTTTTTTTTGACGACCTCAGAGTAAAATGCATGGGTAGCCTCCGGCAGTTTGCATGGTCTGTCTGAGTGACGGCTTCCACTACAGAGCCATGTCTGTTTTTTAATGGAGTGCTGTCTGAAAGAACAAGGACTACCAGCATCCAGCTCTGTTTCTTGCCTTTTCACTTAGTGTGCAAGTTTCTCCAGGTTCTCTGAGTCTTTAAATTATAACATGCCCTGTAGATGATGACAGACCTAACAAGAAAACTTCAATGAACTTCTACCGAATAGTGTAAAGCATTCAAAACCTCTTGGGATACACTGCCAAGGATGAAACTGGAGTTCATGCAGATCTTTCTTTGTTCATACATATATCTATTCTTCTTCCGTCTCCACGCAGAAATAGTTATGGTTCTGACCTTTTGTAGAAAGTGTTGCATAAAACCTGCTCCAATATAATGTCTGGATATCATATATAGAGACTGTACTGACATTGTACTGGATTACACTGCAAAAACATGAAATCTACACTGTAAAAACAATTTAGTGTAAAAATGCAGTAAATTACTGTAAAAAAAATTCAGCAACTAATTTATTGTAAATTTGCCATCCAATGTTCAGCAGGGTCTCATATCCACTGTGTTCCACCCTCACAAACGCCATCACAACAAAAGTTACTTCACTGTAAATTAACAGTAAAATAGTAGCAGCAGGGTTGCTACATTTACAGTAATTTGGTAAAGCAGCAGACCACTGACCAGGGCTTGTCATTAACACCCACCAAACGCGGGTGGATTTTGGCTGTACCGGGTAACACTGCCACTCATCTAACCACTTTAGCGGGTTGAATTATTTAATTGTAGTTTTTTGAAACGACATCTGCGATACTAAACCTGTTACAGTATGAGACTACGACACCGTGACAGCTCCTAGTGTTAAGTGCCTGATGACGTGATTTAAAAGTTCACTTGCGTCTTTTTGGCTCTCCATTGTAAACAGATTCCAGGATTTCAGTCACAAACTAGCGCCACGACTCCTGTAACCTTTCAGAAGTGATGACGTTCATTGGATAGAGCTCATTTAAGCTCACACTGCACCGTTCTCACCAGCAACACTCACCTTGAGCAGAGGAAGGGAGGGGGGAGGAGGAGAGGCATCGAGAAGTGCACATAGAGAAGAGAAACTGGCCACAGATATGAGGAGCTGTAGGAGACTGTAAACAAACCAAATCCTTATATGTAAATAAATAAGACTTATGGTCCAGTGTGACTTATATATGTTGTTTTCCTCTTCATGACGCATTTTTTAGACTGATACAACTTAAAAAAAAATGTGTAATTATACTATGAAGTGACTTATAGTCCAGAGGGTATGGTACTTGGTTTATTACTAAAAAATTATTGTTGTAAATTAATATTTAAGCAGACAGTGTTTCTAGATAGATTTTTTTCAGTTTAGTTTTTATCTTTTCAGCTAACCTTCAAGCATAACAACTTTCATTAAATGGCATAATAAAGTCCTCCTTTTATGACTTTGTCTAAATACACTGCATATTTTCATATTAAAGGAGCAAAATCTGACACATAACCATTTCAAAGCTAAATCCTGATAATGACCTGTGGCATTAAACATTATTGTGGTCTTGATTTGAGTCTGAACAGAGGTCATTTACATTTAAAAAAGGTTTTAAATCCTGTTCAAGTAAACTTTAGCATGCCATTGTCGGCTTTAGCCATATTAGATATAATTATCCAACAACAAAATTGTGGTTAGTGAAAATGCTGAGTGGCTAGTAACTCTGGGAAACCACCAGCCACACTGGCTGGTGAACAAAATAGTCAATGTCAAGCCCTGTCTGTGACAGTGATCCTCATCTGTAAACTGTAAATCAGTGTAATTGTGAGTATTTGACCGTTAGGACAACAGACAACTGTTCATATTCCCAGAATGCATTATGTCTAACAGTACTATTCTGTAATACCAAGATACAGTACACGACTTTTGGGGTTCCCATTTTTGGGGAATTTGGGGGACTTTTCATCAAAGCTTTACAGTGTAAGCAAATGTTTAGGGGTGGGTTCTCATTTTTCCACTTGTCAAGTTTGACAGTCCACAAGAAACTTAGCGAGTACATTTTCTTCCAGGCCTTGTTTTTGTATTGCACTATTTTAAAGAAGACATTTCCTAGACTTGTAAGGTGAATGTGACTTAGATTAAGTCACATTACCACCTGCCACCAAGCACCGAACCTGGGGTGACCGAGCCTTTTCTGTCGCCGCCCCCACTCTCTGGAATGCCCTACCACTTCATATCCACATCTGTCCCGACCTTCCCACCTTCAAAACACTAACAAAAACCCACCTTTTTAAAATAGCTTTAAATGTCTGATTGTCTTTTAAATCCACTTGGTTTCTTTGCATTCATGTTTTAATATTGTGTGTTGTTTTATATGCTGTTTTATCCACTGTAAAGCGTCTTTGAGTATTGTGAAAAGCGCTTTAATAAATAAAATGTATTATTATTATTATTATTATTATTATTATTATTAAGTCTGAAAGAGGCAACCTTGACCTCATCAACCCTGTTCCCTCAGAACAACTGGCTCTTTTATTTTTTATCTTTTAAAAAGCGTTCTGTTTATCCTTCTGTCTGTCTCCAGGATAAGACTCTGTACCACCCAGTCAGTAACAGCTGTATTGACTGCAGCCCAAGTGAGCGGCGAGTCTTCATGAGCACCTGCGACCCGTCCTCTCTCACCCAGCAGTGGCTCTTTGAGAAAACCAATGCCACCGTGCTCGAGCACTTCAACCGAGTCACCAACTGAGGCTACTGAGAGGTGAACAAGACTTTGACAGTCAGTCATTTTCTAACAGCACTCTATCAGCTGTTTGGTGTCTGATACATTTGCTTGTGTTTTGTGCAGATAGGAATAGAAACTACATGTGAATAATGTGCTGCTTCAGCATCACTCCTGGTGAAAAGGCAAAGATCTGGTGCACTGACTAAGAGCTGAGGAGATGGTCGAACCACACGCAACAATATCCAGATTACAGTCATACAGCAGGAGCTTGTGATGAGGAAGGAGGTAAAGGAGCCGCTCAGCTGAAGCTTATTCTGATAAACCATAAAGGAAAATAACGACCGTGTGTCATCTGTCCTTCCACAGGGTGGAGAGTCACGGTGAAACCTGATCATCCTACAACAACCCCCCCAAAAAAGCTCTAAAAGACTGAATTTTGGACATGAACGTGTCACAGAGGAAACTTTGAAGATGTTCATCATTCTCTGGAAGTTTCTGTCAAACACAGACTCTCCTGGACCCAATGGAATGTGAATTATTTTGCTCATTTATTTCTTTTTCTTCATGAATAGTTACCTTAACATTTCCACTGAGAGAAAAAAAAAACCTTTTGTGCAAAGAGGAGCCAAACAGCATCAGATAGCATATGTGGAACTTTCTCAAGTTATAACTCTACTCTGTGCAAACTTAAAGAGGATGCCTGAGAACTTTAAAAGTGTGTACCTGCACAGTCTGCAGGATTACTGCAAGAAGATGCCTTTTATTGATGGAATGAAACTGTGTACATACTGAAAGTACAAATATTTATTTTTCTACAGACTAATAAAGTCTACAACACAAAGGTTTGTCTGTGTCTATCTAAGAATATCAAGAACATTGGCTGCATCACTTCTCAGAACAGATTTCTTCAAGGTCAGAAAATAAAGACAGGAGCTGTTTTATTTCCTAAGTCTTAAACAGGGAGTTTCAAGCAGGTGGCTGAGATTGTTTTATACACTAGAGTGTCTTTTAGAGAGTGTGTGTTCTGCTTTTCCATGTTTTAAGCATGTACATAATGTAAAAATAATGGATGCTCAGACTAAACGTGCAGATTTTCAAACTTCTACATATTTATCTGTTGTAGAAATCTCCATCAAAACACCCTGCTTTAAGAACACACTGCAACAAAACTGAAATCTAAGTGAGTGTTTTTGTCTTTTTTGGGGGGGTAAAAATTGACTTGTTATACTTGACATGTACAACATTTCACTGACAAGTCCGGAAACATGTCTTATTTCAAGATATTAAAAGACAAAACTGATGGCTGAATTGATTAAAACACGTAAATTAAAACTGCCAATGAGGTAAGAAAAATCGGGCCGCCAAGTTTCTTGAAAGTCAAATAATGTCTCAAAGAAACTTTTCTCTTACTCTTTCGTCAGATATTTTTACTTGCCACAAGCAATTAAGATCTCATTTGGTCTTTAAATCACTAGAAACAAGACACTTTTTCTGGACTGGTCCGGTGAGCTCAACTTAGGTTTAAAAATACTTTTCCAACTGAAAATGAGACAAAAACACATGATAAGATTTCAGTTTGTTCAGTTTTGTTTTTTTTTGCAGTGTAGCACCAGGTATAGAGAAAATGTCATTAGTTTCCATATTGTCAATCCATCTCATACATAAACTCACTGTTTGAAACAGATCTGCCAGCACACTTGGGAAGGCGTCTCCTACTTTATAACCTTTTCTCACCCCCAACTTGTGATTTCTCTTCATTATCCACCTACTTTTAGGTACGATCTTATGATCTCTGATATTTTTAAGTGAAATCAAATTATGGACCTGTGCCTTACATCGAGACCTTGAAAACATCCACCCCTCTCTCTGTAGTTGGTTTGATCCAAAAACACTGCAAGAGATCGTCTGCCTGCAGGTTGCACAGACACACAGAGACAGCAGATAGCTGTGTGACACTTGTTGATGAACATATTAGAGCATCAGTGATCTTTAAAAAACCTGTGAACATGAGTCACACATGCAAAGTCCTCATTTAAATAGGGCAGTTTAGCAACTGCCATCAATTGTACACACGATCTTTGTAGATCACCTGCAACATACCCACTAATAGCACATGCAACTTTGTAGTTTAGGGCTTTTTATTTAGGATCTTAGTAGATGAGACCCATAGTGTAGGGATAAAGCTTAATGGTTCAAGTGGTTCACCTTCTCCCCTGAAAACTATCCCTTCAGGAAATAACAGCTAAACTGAAATTGAAAGAAAAGGCAAAACAAAATAAAAATACGAACTTAAGAAAAAAAGCACAGCTGAATGAACACTAAATAAAGCACAGTACCACACACTTTAAGCCTTGCAACTGTTAAATTTCCAAAATCCAATCATTTACAGCATACCCTAAAAAATATAGAGTAGGTTTGTGGCTGTCATTCAAGATATAGCATCAGATGGAAAACATCCAAACTCCACATCCTGATATCAGTGAAATGGTCGGACTGCTGAGATCAGACGTGCCCCAGATATGACTCCTTTTAACACTACGATCCAGTGATACCCAGCATGGATTTCATCATAAAAGAGTCATACCTCAAATGACCCCTGCATGAATGATTTACCTATTGGTTCAAAGTGAAAGCTTTGCTAAGTTTTCTTTTACCACACCAAACATCCTTCACAGGAAAATCTGTATTCGTCACAGGAAAGGTTGATTTACAAGTTACAGGGCAGTTATATATTTAAAGATTGGCCAGGAAATGAGAATGAACATATTTTTTCCAGAGAATAAAATGTTTAAAAGGTTTCACAAATGGAAACATAAAAAGATTAAGATGGCAACCTTTCATACAAACTGACCTCAGGTTGTGAGAGCTAAAGATAAATGCAGTTCAGAACTAATCCTTGAGTTTGTTGATCGTTGTTTTCTGACTTATCATTCACGCCGCCCTGATTTGTGCGCCCACAGCTCTGTATAATTGACTGCTGAGGTCTATCTGTGACTCAGCACCTGTATACCGGAGCAGACATCTTATTGGAAATGTGATAAAGCTGAGGTCAAACAAACTCATCATCCAGGCTCAGGCTGAGGATGGAACCTGCACAGCCAGCCAACATTTCCCCACAAAGGACAGCTGCTGCTGGTGTGGCCCCGAGATCATTTGCCACTTTCACTTTTTTCTTATTGATAGAGTGAGTCATCAACCTGAGTGGCAAATCCAATACTTCAAGTATGAGTCTGCAGATTTTATTGGCTGTCTAATGCCATCAAGGTCAAACAAACAAACAGAGGAGGCCATTTGGAGCCTGAACTAGCTGTTTTCTTACTCCAGGCTGCAGATTTAAAACTTTTAATGCTTTTTCTGAACATTGAGGGAAAACAACTTTGGCTTATTAAACTTCGTATCAAAAGAAATATTGTTCAAACTGTGAATATAAAAAAAGCCTTTTCCTTGGATCACAGCAATTTCAGGTTGATCTTTATTTCTGTAGTTGTACAAAGACCACACTCTGAGGCTCTCATCTCAGATTGTACAACAACTTTTCTCCATCTCTTCATTTTGTTGGACAAAAAGCACTCTGGTTTGTATTTCCAGACTTCTAAAGACTCCAACTGTGGAATCGTACCAAAGGTTAGATGCAGAATGTTTTGTCTTTAATCGAAGGTGAAGGAACCGTTGAGACATGTCCACCCCATTATCAGAGATGGGCGCAGTTGCCCCTAATTAATTAAACAGAGAAGAAAAATATTATATATTATATATTATATATCACTTGCCTTTATTTTGAAAGCCCAACACAGTGTAATGTCAGTGGGATGCCACTTCCTTCATTGGCTCTGAAAATGTTTTGGAGGCGGGAAACGGCAGCACTTGGTAGTAGGTTGTCTTTTGACAGGAGGGCTTAAACACAGGCTGAAGTCTAAAATGAGGACAAAATGCTAAAACATAATCTAAAGGCTCAAACACTGGCTGAAGGCTAAAACACTGGCTAAAGGCTAAAACACTGGCTAAGGGCTCAAACACAGGCTAAAGTCCAAAACAAGAACAGAATGCTTAAACATAAGCTTAAGTCTCAAACACTGGCTGAAGTCTAAAACACTTGCCAAAGGCTTTAACACAGGCTAAAGGCTAAAATATGGACAAAATGCTTAAACACAAGCTAGAAGCTAAAACACATGCTAAAGGCTCAAACACAGGCTGAAGGCTAAAACACTGGCCAAAGGCTCAAACACAGGCTAAAGTCTAAAACAAGGACATATGCTTAAACACAAGCTAAAGGCTAAAACACTGGCTAAAGGCTAAAACACAGACTAAATTCAAAAACAAGAACAGAATGCTTAAACATAAGCTAAAGGCTCAAACACTGGCTGAAGGGTTAAACACAAGCTGAAGGCTAAAATATGGACAAAATGCTTAAACATAATTTCAAGGCCAAAACACATGCTAAAGACTTAAACAAAGGCTAAAGGCTAAAACATGGGCAAAATTTTTAAACCTAAGCTTAAGGCTAAAACACATGCTAAAGGCTCAAACACAGGTTTAAGGCTAAAACACTGGCTAAAGGCTAAAACACAGGCTAAAGTCAAAAACAAGAACAGAATGCTTAAACGTAAGCTAAAGGCTCAAACACTGGCTGAAGGGTCAAACACAGACTGAAGGCTAAAACACAGGCTAAAGTCTAAAACAAGAACAGAATGCTTAATCATAAGCTAAAGGCTAAAGCACTGGCTAAAGGCTAAATCATGGGCAAAATGTTTAATCATAAGCTAAAGGCTAGAACACATGCCAAAGGCTCAAACACAGGCTAAAGTCTAAAACAAGAATATAATGCTTAATCATAAGCTAGAGGCTAAAACATAGGCAAAATGTTTAATCATAAGCTAAAGGCTAAAACACAGGCTAAAGGCTAAAAAATGGGCAAAATGTTTAAACATAAGCTAAAGGCTAAAACAGTCAGCAGTTATTCTGCAGTGGTCAGTTCAAACTTGAGAGTCTATTGATAAAATGAAGAGTGAGGTTACGTTAGCTCTGCTTGGTGAGGTTGGAGTTGGTAGCGGAGCACCGGTGGAACATTAGTAGGACTCACTACCGTACATACACTTCGCAGAGCACCTTACCTCACTGCGTTGTATCCAGTAAAAAAGTTTTCTTGAACAAAGAAAAGTAGAGTTAAAAAGATGATCTGATCTCCATTCCTGGCCAGTCCTTGGTAAGAGCCATGTTCTCACTGTCCCTCAAAAAACAAAATTTACTTAATTACAAAGAGAGAAAATCATATTGTTGAGTTCTGGAAATACTGTGGAATAATCACAGATTTATTTTCTGCATTTAAAACCTATTTGTTGTCGTTCTTAGCAGTTCCTGTAGTCACGTGACCTAGACTTAGGAAGTGAAGTGTATTGCATTGAAGTTTCTTCTGTTGTTAGCAATAAGTGAGTGCGGCAGAGCATCACTGTGGTTTCGCTTGTGCACATACATCACCAAATTGACTCAATGCAAAAACATTGTCATGTCATCACTTGAGAGTGGTTGTGAATATAAGTAAGTTCAGGAACTCAACACATAAGAAATAAGACGAAAGCCACGTCTGAGCAGGGTCAGGCAACTCACTCTTTTATTTATTAATGAACTGCTCAGTGTATCTATCCTACAAAGTCTGATTTTATACTTATTTATTTGCATAAACTGCAGATAAATAACTTCTAGCAGCATTTTGTTCTTTCTGTAAAGTCTTTAACATCTCACTTTCATCGATGTTAAAAATCTTGTTGACTTGTATGTAGATGCAGCTTTGTTGTTCTATTTTTACACTAAACACAACCTGTAAACTGAAACACATTTTTCATAAACTACCATCTTGTTGTGTTGTACATAAGTGAACCTTCCTGCCCTGCAGTCAGTGATAAACATGTAGAGCACAGAGACTTTTCATTAGCGGGGTGAACAGTCAAAACTCAATTAGCTGTGTAATAAGGATTTTCAATCAGGACAGACTTAATTAAAAGAAGGCTTATGAAGTAATTAAATACATTTATTTTCTACAGCGCATGATGGGAAAGTTGTGGAAACTGGATTAGTCCATCCCAGTGATGTCGTCACTCTGAGAGGGAAGTGATGCGGCGTGCTATACGAGAACACCAGGAATAGAGGAATAGATTTAATTATAATGTTCGGGGACTTTAATGTCATTAGATGTGCCCTGGCAAGACAACATTATCAGGTTTACTCTGATAATAGGCATGCAAAAACCCCATCAGAAGACCGAAAGGCAGTGTGTGGATAAAGTATTGGATTTAGTAGCATGACCTGCTGTGACTGGACAGGATACAGAAGACAGGAACTGAACAGACTGCTGAAAAAGCTCAGAAGAGAAGCAGCTCTCCAAACTCTGTATACTTCCGGAAAATGCACATTTAAACAATATGCATCCAGAAATATCTCTGTAGATGAGTATCTTTATTGTCATGTGCTGCATTCACTCTTCCATGCACGTTCCTATATTTCTGTCCTATTTCCATATCTCCCCAACCAATCTGCAACAATTCTCCTCTGCGAATTGAGTCACTCATGTCTTTCCTAAATGTGCTCTTCTTTAAATTCATTCATATCATTGTTACATCTAAACCTCTTCCTTCTCTCCATCACTGCCCAGTCTGTGCAGCTTGAGAGGAGGAAGCCCCTGACTGATTTTTGTAGAGAGGCTTCAAATAGAAGTTCAGAGTGCATGGCTTTTGTTGAGTCCCTGGTATGGGTTCTGAAAGGAATTCCAGCTGAGGACCCTGGGGAGAGACTGTCCGCGACACAGGATCTAGTCTCTCTCATGGACTGTAAAAAAAATGGATGTCACTGCTTAGCTCGAAGTAACCTGACACGCCAGACGGACAGTTTCATATATCCGCCACGGAATTATTTCACAAGTCCATCTGGCTAGCAGCTCTTCCGATTTGTTTTCAGAGGCGGTACTTTAAAAAAAATCCGCAGCTGGTGATTGGACGACCGTTCTGATCAACACACTCACCACGGACCAATCCACATCAAGTCATGGTATGACGTAGCTTATGTGAGCTAATGCTTCTGAGAAACAATAGATGAACAACTACGGAATCACGAGAAACAGCTGTGAAAAAAGGCGTTAGACGACAGATTCCATTTATATACATTTAACTTAAGAATCAAAGGAACGCTGACAAGTACGAAAGTCTGCTGACATCACGTCTGCTCCCACAGCTCCCGCCTCTCTTCCCTGATAGGACCGGTTAGAATTTAGCCGAGTGAAATCGTTGGTCATTGGAGCCTGGCAAGATGGACCTGCAGGAGTTCAGAAACTGAATCAGGCAGGTCCGTCTGCTCTGCAAGGTTAAGGTCGAAGTGAGGTTGCCACAAAAAGTGCTCCCCCTGGTGGCTGGCTGCAGTTAAAAAAAATCCATCTCCCCAGCCATTCTAGATGAGCGGTGGTCAAACTTTGAAAAATTAACACACCTCATAGAAATGTTTCTCGCGTCCGACTGTTGCGGTAATTTTAAAAGTTTCATTTTCATTAGTTATAAGAGGCTAAAAACAAGGTTTTACGTTTAGTTTAACGATGATTGGCAGCTGCTGTTCTTATGTATTTTTTCAGAGATAGTAAAATATGTCGGAAGGGAGCCAAGAAGAGATTAAAATTAAAGTTATTAATTTTGTCACAGAGAGCACCTCCCAGTCTTTACTTTACTTCACGTCTTTACTTACTGCGCAGACTCTGGCTGCACAATGGCTACCAAAGGCCCCAGTGACGGGGGTATTTTGGCTTCAAATCGTACAACAGTTAATGGCGGAGCCACGCTGTCCACTCTTTATACAGTTTATGGTCTCCTTGGCTGAGCTTCCCTTAGCTTTCTATGACTTTAACGAAGTAAATCAATTATTTTAATGCATGTTTTGTTCTCCAGCTTAACAAAGGGGCATGATGTCTCTCCTGCTTTTAAATTTGGAATCTTCTAATATCTTCTGGTCTCTGATATCTGACTTTGGGAGAGAGAGAGACAGCATGCTGTGCTATTATTCCTCTTCCTGCTCTGTAAATGTGACTGTCGACATGTGTTCTGCCGATCACTGGTTCCTCCAGCACAGGGCTCCTCCTGACAATGGGTTCAGTCTTTCAGAGCTGATGACAGACATGCTTTTTGCTCTGAGGAGACATTCGTTTGCAGTGACGGACCGGCATACGCTTTGATTAAATGGAACATTTCATTCCCTGTCTGCTCTTTACTCCGAGTGCTGTTTGAAAAGATGTCTGATTGAAACTTTGACTCCAAACAGATGCAGAGACAATCAGAAATGAATGGTGGGTAATCTTCACTATTACTGAGATACTCCGTAGGTGTGTGCGTGCGTGTGTATGTGTGTGTGTGTGTGTGTGTGTGTGTGTGTAAGATACTGTGTGTAATACACTGTGTCAAGTCAATTTTACAAAGAGGGAGCAACCCACCGTCATTTAAATTCCATTTCAAACACATTCAGCTCCACAATCAGCTCCACAATCACCTCCATCACGTTATGACCCTGAAAATTGCACCCACTTCTTTTGATGATGTGTAATGTGAACATCAGACAGCATGAAATGAAAAGATGGATGCACGCCGGGGAGCAGACCGGAGGATGAAAATAAAGTAATTCAATCAAGGCCCACACGAGAAATAAAACCACCTTCATGGCTTTAGCTTTTACTTTTACCTTTCAGATGTGAAAAACACGATTTCTAAATAAAGCTGTTTGTGTCTGATTCTGGTAGAAGTGTTAGTCACAGGTACATGAGACTATCAGAGCCAGGAATAAAGAAAAAATAAAGGAGAAAGATCTTTTATTCATTGTTTACTGTGTGAAGTGTCTGCAAAGTGGCAATGTTGAAACTTTACATAAATTTGTTTCTGGGTCAACACGCTCCTTGACTCTTTGTGCCAGTTTACTTGCAAATGAAAGCTGCATTGGTGAAAACGAAGTGATGCAACATGTTGCCTGTGCAGTCTGTTATGCATTTGGGTTAAGAGTTCTCTTTAAATAGTGTCCTTTTTACTGTGACCACGAAAAGAGACTATAACAATACCCTTTATATCCGATTTCAACATTCTAAGTAAATATTTCTGACAGCTCCTTGAGTTGTGACTTGTCTAAATATGTTTTCAGGCACAGTGAAGCCATTGGATCTGGTTTCACATGTGAATATATGTTGTGTGTGAGCAAGCTAAAACACCTGGATTGTACTACTCCTTCCTCATTTTGCATGGCGATCTGGCACATTATTGTTAAAGTTTAGTAGAGGCACTGTCACTTCCTATAGGTAATGTGTTTGGTGATGCACTTGCAATAGGGAACAATGGTGACTGTTCAGTTCTGTTGTTGGTGAAAGATAATGTTGGTGTTTGCTTCAAGTTTTTGGCAGGTGCTGTCATCTAGTGCCAGAAGAATTTTTTATTTTTCTTCTAAATCCAAAATAATGTAGCCACATCTAAATGTCAATGATATCATTCAACCATCAACAATTTTCTTGAATCATTTGAGTCTGGGACCTTCTGAATCATTCTACCCTAGGCAAAGAGGAGAGGGGTCAGTTTAAGTGCCTAAGTGTTTCCTGAACAGATGAGTCTTCAGACACCTCTTAAAAGTAGAAAGGGACTATGCCAATCGTACAGTTAGGTAATTCATTCCAACATTTGGGAATAACAGAGGAGAAGAGTCTGGCGAGTGATTTAGAGCCATGCAGGGCTGGGAGCACCAGGCGTCTTTCGCAAGCAGAGCGTAATGGGCGAGAAGGAGTGTAGACCTGGAAGAGGTACCCCAGGTAGGCAGGTGCCGTTCTTGTCAATGTTTTGTAAGCCAGAAGAGGAGCTTTGACTTTGATTTGAGCTGCGACTGGAAGCCAGTGAAGAGAGATTAACAGTGGGGTGACATGTGCTGGGCAGTTTTAAAATTCAAGAAATGTTCTTGCTTTTTGGTAGGAGATGCACAAGTATGCCTACTTGGGATGATTTATGATTGCCCTGGCATTTGTTCAATTTAGGTTGGAGATGTTTACATTTTGAGTTTGCTTTATGGAATTAAAGGACAGTCAATGGTCAGTTTTCAAAAAGTTGTCAAAACTGGATGTTGGAAATGGGTTATGTTCAATAAAAACCAACAAAGAAGACCTGGAGAAGTGAGGAAAGGGTTTGCCTCCTGACCAATTTGATTTACCTGACATTTGTTTACTTTTACTAAGGGTAATTTCAGTTTTGAATTTGAACAATGGAAAAGAAGGGCAGTTTGAGACAGGTTTAAAGTTTTTTGTGTTTCCCAAAAACTTGAAAAATGACTGACTTTTGATAGGGTGATGACATTATACATTGATTTTGATAAGTTATTGATAAGAGATGCAGCTTCTGTTTTTAGGTCAGAGGAGAGGACAGTGACCATCCTTAGGAAAATAAACATACATTTCCTGAATCCCCTAAAAGGTTGAACATGAATGAACACAGCTACCCTGCAGTCAGTGATAAACAGTTATTACTCTCAGACTTTTCATTACCAGGTCCAACAGTCAAAACTCAATTAGGTGTGTAATGGGGATTTTTTAATCAGAGGGACTTAATTAAAAAGAAGGCTTAAAAAGTAATTAAATTAATTTATTTGAAACACAGCACAAAGGGAAAACTGAAGAAATATGAGAAACACAAAGGGATTAGAAGTGAGAGTGCAGTTTCTGTCTCTGGGGTCAGTCAGGTCCAAATTTGTGGTTTCTGTCAGTCTGAGAAGTCAGGAGAGGTGTGATGGATATCTGCTTTAAATAACTGCTCTGCTTTTCTGCAGGGCTTCAATCGTTCCTGGCCACGCTGTCACACGATAATGGCAGTCATAATGTCACAGGTCACTGGGGATCTGGTTGGACGTAGCCATGTCACATCTTTGAACATTCCTCACGGTTTGTAGTTGCTGATTTGGGCTTGCTTTGCTGCCCGTGTGATACCTGCCTGATTCTCTCCCAGCTCCCCTCATCACTGAGTTATACATGCTCAAAAACCCAAGGTCAAATTAATTCTATTTTCCATATAGAGTCAAATCAAAGCAGATTAAGTTATTTGAGGTTTCCTCTCTTATAAATCAGGTCTATTCTTTGGTCTTTATTGAACAGAGCAGCTTTATGCTATTTATCTTGTTTTTATGACAATTCAATGTAATTTCTGCACGTTCACAATTCTCCACTTCTGTCTCCCACATGGCAGAGATCTTCCCCAATGTATAAACAGCCAACAATTCAATCAGTCAATCCTTATTTAAAGTGCCAAATCATAACAAAACATGATCTCAAGACTCTTTCCAAAAAAACATTAACAGGTCTAGACCTTTTAATATTGGTAAATTTTTTTAGCAGAAACCCAGATTGATAATACATGGCACATTGAACCCTTTAAGATAGGATGGTCCGATGCCACAAAGAGCTTTATAAGTCAGAAGAAGAAATTTAATCTCTATTTTAGTTTTTTTTTTAGATAGCCAGTGGAGAGATGCTAACATCTGAGAGATGTGCTCTTCCTTCCTGGTCCAAGTCAGTACCCGAGCTGCAATGTTCTGAACCAAGACTCCTAATCAACATATTGGGACAGCTGAATAAGAGAGTTGCGATTGTCAAGCCTGGAAGAAATGAAAGCATGGACTAGTTTCTCGGCATAGCTCTGAGACAAGTTGTGTCTAATTTTCCTGATGTTACGAAGATGAAAGAATGCCTTCCTTGAGACCTGTTGGACGTGAGAGAAAAAGTGGGCACACACAAAGAGATTAGTAAAGCAGACGGAGAATTTGGAAAAATAATGTTTCAACCACCACAAGAAATACATAAAAAAACACATTCCCAACTTCAATGTAAGATTAATATATATCATATGTTTTTAGAATGTTCAAATGATCTCAGTTGCTTTCATAAGCTTTCTTTTTTGAAGAGTACCCTTTAGTATCTTGTAAAATTGGTTAAGTTTTGTCTTCATTTATCTCTTGAGAATCTGGAAAACATAGCTCTACACATCATCTTTTTTAAAAGCAGTCTGTCTGAGACTCAGTGATTAGGTAAAATACTCATATTTTTCCATAAAGCTGTCTGCAGGAGTGAGTAAATTGTAGACAGAATCAGAGCCATGATCTGAAGTCACCGAGCAGAAGCTGCAGCTCATTGTGCTGCAGTCAGTTACTCACTAGGTTCTGGGGACACACACCCTCCTGTCTCCGTCTTCTCAAAGCAGATTTATACAGCGTGCTATATATTCTGTTCAGGTTGCCTCCACCAGGCGCACATCCAGCAGCAGCTTGTGTGCAGCAGCCAAACTGCTCTTCAAAGACTCTTCAGCAGAGAGAAAGCAATAAAGGACGTCAGCAGTGAATTAGAGTTTACATTACATAACAAGTTGGAGCTGGTGCTGGAGCCTTTTCTGCCCTTTAACTGTAAATCAACTTTTTACAACTGGAATGGAGTTAGGGCGTGATTTTGTCACCTTTCAGATAATCTTTTCTACATTTTATACAACTGTGAGGAATTAAACTTGCACTGCTTGGTGCAGCTTTTAGTGAATGTGGTGCATAAAAGCAGCAGAGAGGATTCAGGGACAGAGTCATCACATGCAATTAAAGCTGGCTGTAATTCTTTGAGACATCTCTCCCCCTCAATTTATGTCTCGGCTTCTTTGCAGAGTGCAGGGTTGTCAGGAGAGTCTTCTCACTGCAGCAGAACATGCAGGCAGGAGAGGTCTTTTTTCTTCGTCTTCCATGTGTCATATTGATGCTTTACCTCCAGCATCTGTTGCAGACTTTTGGCTCAGACAATCGATTTGACTACTGTTGCCTCCAGCAGTTTGTACCAGCATGCATGAGAGAATGTACTCGGCAATAAACCCATCCTGAGGGGGATTAGCCTCAAGTCTTTGCACTATTTAAGATTTCAAAACAACATTAATTAAATGTTTTAAAGCTGGTAGAGATTTGTGTGAAATTGTGTCTTAACTAGTGTGTGAAGTCTAGAGACATGGCCTAAGAAATATCTCTGACTTTTCACATAAGCTTACACTTGGGTCAATTTGATGTCTGTGGTTGACAGACATCAATCAGAACCAGACCCATGTCAGTTGAGTCAAATTTATTTATAAAGCATATTCCAAGACAATAGAGGCTGACGCAATACACTTAACAGTTAATTAAAAAATAAACCAAAGCAATCATGTAATGACATAATAATAAGACAAGATGAAGTCAAATACTAATGTACAAAGAGGATTTCAGGAGAGACTTGTAAGATTCAAAAGGAGGAGACTTAGACTTCATTCCTTTTTAGGTTGCTCTGCTCTTCTTAATTCTCCATGGTGACTGCTGGTAGCACAGTCAAAATCCTTTTTCTAATTAAGCACTTTGGCACCTGTTATCAATAATGCATGCAGTCATGGAAGATCACCAGCAAAACCCCCACTCATAACAGGAACAATTAATTGGTTTGCCATCTTAAAAATCTGCTGCAGAGAGTTTTAAATGCTGATTGGTGCTCTGGTTCACAGCAGCACGTTGTCTACAGCAACAATACCAAGGGGCAACATCTGTTAAGGAAAAATGAAGCCTATGCGGAAGTGCTAAAAGTTTCTGTTCGTCAAGAATCCGCTTGAGGCTGGCTGCAGAAAGACTGGAAGTCACATACACACGCAGTAAAACGGACTTTCACGGCATTAAAAAGCATATTTAATGCCTGGTTAAAAAAAAAAAACAGCTTTGGTCTAAAACTCTGATTACTCTATCGGCACACACTGTACGGTGAGTGAATTTCTTCTTTCTCTGCGGTTTAGAAGTTATTAGGATCGTTTGATTTTCTTATCAGAGGCACAGCTCAAGTCATGTCACAAACACAAGGTTTTTGATCGTGTTCCTAATATTTTAGGAATTTCCATTGCTAGGCGCTGCCCAAGTAGCTGCCTGTTGCAGCAGCTCTCTCGTTTTTGTCCGTTTCTTGTAAATTTTTTTGTCTCTTTTTCGTCATCTTTGTATTTGGAGTGGATCATCACTTTGTATGGCTCAATTTTTGGTCATGGACACCAAACTTTTTGTGGCTTCAGCGCTATTCTTACTATTTTTCTCCTGTGTTTGTCTTGAGACCCTACATGTAACCATGGCTGCATTGTTTACATGTGAAATTAGCTGTTAGCAGCCTGTAGCATATCAATGCTAACTAATGTAAGGCTTGATGATTTCCCTCGAGCTGAGGAGTAGGTGAGGACGACGTACTGGTTCTCAGGTGTGAGCTGGAAGGTGACAACGTGGACCTGTCCTTCCATCCATCGTTGTTGGGGACGTGGGGTCTATCTCCGGTGGGATGGACGAGCTAGCCGTGCTAGCCCAGCAGCATCATGCTGTTCACGGACGTGGCTGACAGAGCTGACAGCGAACGCCGGCGGCCACATTGGAGGAGCTTTGCCTGCTGTTGGCAGACAGGATCCAGGAGACAGAGACTGAACAGACAGCTGGGGAGGCTCAGTCCTGGACACTGTGGAGGTGCAGACTGGCTGGGCTGGAGAGTGGTGGACGGGATGTCGTCATCTATTTTCTTATGGACCTTTTTGCACTTTCTATACACTTTCTTACGTTTGTTTTCTTAAATGCTGCTGTGACTCCTGAATTTCCCCTTGGGGATAAATAAAGTATTTTCTATTCTATTCTATTCTATTCTATTCTATTCTATTCTATTCTATTCTATTTTATTCTATGTGACCGTTGGGCGCCCTGTAGCTGCTCAAAGAAAAAACAACAGCCAGCGTGATAGTGAATGTGGCTGAGTCCACGGCTTGGCTTCATTTCACGGCCTCAGGAACAGACTGGTGATGTGGCGAATGCTTTGTCCATGTTTTATACAGTCTATGAACAATACTGAGGAACCTACAAGATCAGCTCAGGGAATCCCAGAGAGATCCATGGTTATTAACTTTAATGGGACATAAAGATTTAGAGTAAAACACTCTTGGTGTTTCCTGCTACCACTGATCCAAACGTGGCCAATGGTATGCCACTGATCCATCAGTGACTCAAACCAATTGCCAAATGATTAATGCCGATTGCTCATGATACATGCCAATCCTTCAGCGACTCATGCCAATCACTCAGGGACCTGTGCCATTCCCCCATTGTCTTATGCCAATCCCTCAGTGACTCTTGTCAGTCGCTCAGAGACTCATGTCAACTGCTCAGTGACTTGTGCCATTCCTTCAACGACTCGTGCCATTTGCTAAACGAGTCATGCAAACTGCTCAGTGACCCATGGCAGCCTCTCAGTGGCTTGTGGCAATCCCACAGTGTCGCATCCCAGTCCCTCAGCGACTAATAACATTTACTAAATGACTCATGCTAATCGCTCAGTGGCTTGTGGCAATCCCTCAGTGGCTCATGCCAATCCTTCAGTGACCTATGCCATTTGCTCAGTGACAAGTTACAATCACTCAGCCACTCAAGACAATAGCCCAGTGGTTTGCTCAGTGATACATGCTCGTAGCTCATCAAAAGCTGATAAAAGCCTGTAAACTCATCTAAGGACGCGGTCACACTGGCCAATCGTGCCGTACCTAAGCACACTTCAGCCGTAAAGCACGTTTGGGATGGCCAGTGTGACCCCAACACTACCGTGCTCAAGCACGATTCCCTTCCGTGCTTCTGCACACTTCGAAGAGGTGGGCTTCGGCACGGTTTGCTTCATGCACGAGCACAAGCACGCGGAAAGGGCGTGCGATCCATTATGTATAATCACCGCGAGCGCATCTCTCGACTTTCATTTTAAACAAAGCGGGGGTGTTAGAGGGCTGTGTCAGGTGTAAACGACTTAATATGAGTCCAAAAGTCTCTAAAGTTGTAGCAGTGCTCTCTGTGTCTCATTGTGCTGACTCTGATGAGATCCCACTTCATGTAAACAAATGCTTCACGATGACGTAGGCGGGCTGTGCGCGTGTCTGATACCCGCTAAAGTCTGGTTCATATTGGGGTAGTGTGACCGCCGGCCGTACTCTCCAGCTGGGGATCGGCGCTGCAGGGGGCAATCGTGCTTAAGCACGGCACGTTTTGGAGGGCCAGTGTGACCGTGTCCTAAGAGGCTGAAGGCTGAGGGCAGACAGTGTGACTGTATTAGTGACCACTGTTGTCTTCCTTTTTCTGACTTCAACACAAACCACAAACTTGTGGTTGTCCCTTTACTATCTTACCCTGATATCCTGTATGTCTCTGAAGGATGCAGCTGATGTGAGCTGAGACAAACAGATGGCAACCCTTGAAACATAGCACTGTCTGCAGTCAGTGTGAAGCATTAAAAGAAACCAAGTTTTTAAGTATAATAAGCCTAACTGCATGAAATTAACAAAGTATAATTAATCTGCAGAGAGAGCTGCTTCATTTCTAACCAATCTGACAGATTTGTTCAGCGGGGGGCGGAGCTGAGATGGATGCAGAGCTTCCAAGAGCCTTCTTGAAAACCTAAAAAGCTGAAAAGGAAACTTTCCTCCCCGCACTCCAGAGATGGCCTATCATTTTAATTCCATTTCATCTTGTTTAAAGCCTCGTCTCGTGGCATGCAATTTGCACAATCCTGAATGTGAAGCATTCATCTGGATGCTCGAGGGCTTTCTCTGAAAGGACGATGACAGCCAAAGAAAAATACCCTGTCTCACCTCAGCGTGCAGTGTCTCTCTGTGATGTTCACAGAGGGATGAGGCACTCCAGGATTTATTTTTGTGATCAAGTGGTGTAATTTACTCTCTGTGCTCCCATTTACACTATAACTGCTCATCTACTGCCACTTCACTTCGTCATTTTCATACATTTCCCAGAGTGCCTTTCAACACTCATTTTTTTTTTTTTTTTTAGCAAAACAAGCAGAGAAACCTGAGTACATTTTGCTTTTTGTCATCCAGACTTCCTCCTACGCTACTTTAAAATATTCAACTTATATATTCATCATAGGAGTCCACTGGCTGACATTCTGTAGTCCTGTATCCTGGCAACCCGCGGCCAATCCTCATCAATTCTCACATCGATTTCCTCCAACCACAGTCATCCTCAAACTTGTCTCTGCCTCTCTGCAAACAGCAACTCACATTCTCAGCCCAGATCCTGGTTTTCATCCTCGCATCTGTCCTGTGAAGGTTATTACTTATTTTATATCAGGTCTCCAATTTGCAGACGTGCTCAGCTCTTCAACAATAGAATCAATCACAGGTGGGTTAAGAGGAGCCAATATAGCCATTCATTCTTCCATTGGAGGCAGTCAGGGCTGATGGATTGTATGAAGGACAAAATGTTCCTCATATGGATGTTCAGAGAGATGAAAAGCTTATTACACTCATTTTCTTTTGCTATATGTGCCCGAGTGAGAAAATTGGCTATTCAAATGAAATCAATTCAAATAGGAACATTGGACAGAGCTATAGGAGCTAAACGTTCAGACAATCAGTGATATAATTACATTAAGCAGCAAACCAGGACGAAAGCGAGGAAAACTGAATCAAACTCTATTCTTAGAGACACCGCAGACGTGTTAAACCGAACAAATACACTCAACATCAGCTTATTTGAGGAAGTTTAAATGGAATACATTCAACTTCTTACTTGCCTGGTAAATTTAATCAAAGAAAAGCAAACCTAGAAGTTAAAAATTTTGAGTTTATTTTCTCAGTGAAAAGCAGCATACCGTGATTGGACGGAGCTTTCCATGAGGCGCTACTTCCTAAACTACTCATTCTAGGTGCGGGTTTTCGGGTCTTCAGTTGGGCTGGAAAACCTCAAACATGTTGCTTCCTGGTCTGCCGATGCTCATCATGTCCATTTGCTGTCTTAGTAGTCTGGTTCTTACATGGTTGTTTAATTTTGAAAGTCACTGGTCGTTTTTAGGTGGTTTCCCTGCATGACTTCCTGTCTCACTCAATCTGCTTTTCGTAGACTGTGCACCTGAGCTGTGACCTGCTGGAGCTGGGAGCGAGCTGTCGTGCTGACTGGAATAGAAACTGATCTGACACAATGTCATGATGGAGAACGGCCAGGCTGGAGACGCATCTGGTGAGTTTTGGCGGAGACATTGACCACTTTGATGTGCACCTAACCCTAACTTTCACTGGGATATTTCTGGAAGGATCCTGGAAGATGCTGTTCCTCCAAAATAAAACTGGAAATAAGACATGAAACATGAAAAGGGACAAGATATGTGGATATGCAGACCAACTGGTTTGGAAATCTGCTTTTCATTAGTTTGTGTACACTCACATCTCTGCATGGACTTTCATTTGGCTGAAAAAAAAGTGCATAGACAACCAAACTTGGTGGAATTTGATAGACAGACGCTGACACAGAGGGTTCTCTAAGTAGTGTTCACATCCATATATCAGCTGAAGATGAGTTTGAACCAGTGGCAGCTGCTGGTCAGTCAAGAAGGGGAAGCTCATTTTTTTCCAAGAAAATGATCTGTGACCCTGTTGTACCAGGTGTTTTTTCCAGGGATTTTACCAGAGTTCTCTCAATGCTCGTCATTTTTGGGATAGGTAAACTCACTGGGGAGTGATAAAGCCTCCGGATCAGTCCAGCACAACTGAGAAGATGCTCCGGTGGAGGGTTATACCTCAAGATCGCTGACTGGCTCATTTTACTGTCAATCAAAAAGGGATTCAGCCTCAGACAGATCATCCAATCATCATGCAGAAGCCCAGCGTCCAGGCCAGCCTGCTGCCTCATAGACCCCCAGAGACGCTGAGCGTCTGATGGGCGGGACAAAGCCCAGTGTTTATCCAATGACCGTCCAGTTTCCACAGTGGAACAACCCACTCTACGCTCCCCCGCTGAAGTCAGAAGACGCTCAGCATCCAACTGTATAAAAGCGCTGAGACGCTGCGGGGATGAATGAGAAGGAGGTCGAGCTAGTTACCTGTGATAGGTAGCTGATTCTGAACAAAAGATGAAGGAAGTCTAGCGCATATTTTGTCAATGAAATGTACACACAAGAGTATATATCACCACTTTTTGGGGGGACATTTTAGGGGAAGCTAAGCTTCCCTTGCAGTCTTAGAGCAATCGCCACTGGGTTGAACCTTCCTTCTGGAGTGTGCTGATTGATCTGTGAGAATACATGTAGATATCTTTTTACTTTTTACTGCAAAATGGTCACCTGCCCCCTCCTGCTATTAACCAACTTTATGTTCTGCCATTTGGTGCTGGGTATGTAGCGTGCAGCCAGCTAATAGGAGCCTGTTTGGTGAAAGCAGACGCCTGCTGTGGTAGGAAACGAGAACGCTCTGTGACTGAAGCAAACAGTAATGTGAGAGTCTAACAATGAGGTGAACGAGGCCACACATATCCCAGAGAAGTGGGCCATGAATTTGTCATGTTGTCCTCAGCCACCTTCTCTTTACAAAGATTTGTTTTTTTCATTATTGATGTCATAATTACTGATACATGCAGCTTAAAATCCACCTAATTAAAGCATACTCTTAATCTCACCGAAGCATGTGGACCCTCTCTGAAATGTAGGCTCCGTATGAATCTTCAGACTGTAAACATGACCCACTTTGTGGAGTTTCATCCTGCTCATAAAATTCATGAATCCTTCATGGGAACAATTTTGATTGCACATATTAAATCAGACGCTAAAAAGCTACACACCCACCCACACACACACTGAGTAACCTTCAGAAACTCATTCCATGTTGAGCAGCATGAATCTGTCACATAAAGAAGCGTGAAGACTGAAGAGCCTCTCTAATGTGCTCGCCTCGCCTCCGTGCCATGTCCCCAAACCCTCCAACTTGTCAGAGTAATTTTCTTCACTTGAAATTAGCTGCTTCTAATAAAATTTTAATTCAGTTATTACAAGCACAGTAACGCCTCAAGTGCTGCCCCTGAGCCCTGTCTGGCTTATGGAAATGTATCCGCCAGATGCACTTAAGCCTCATGCAAATGAATTTTAATTTGGGTGGAAATTGGTTCTCTTCGTTAACGCAACATTACACGGACACCAAATGGAATCCGACCATTCGTATCTTTGCATTGACACCGGTTTGGCTGAGAGAGAGCCCTCTGAAGGACGGAGGGGTCGCTCAGACTGATAACACTCACAGGGTGCTGGGGAGTTAATCGCTGCATTCACACAGTGACTTTCTGCAGAAACTTTGAGCAATTTCCTCCATTCCTGTGACTCCAGTAATGTCCTGAAGTCTATCAGAGGAAGGAGCTGTGACAGATGAAAGTTAAATTTCCCAGGAGGAGGCGTGACAGCATGTGAACTTGTAACAGGCAGCATCAGAGGAATTGTCATCGGCCTGTTTGAGGCCTCACTGATGCTCAAATACAGTGGATGTATGCAGACACCGACAGCTTTTTCAGAATCCGTCACACTCCGGCTTTTCTTTCCATAAATTTGGAGTGTTTACAAAATATACAAACAGCTCGCGGCACAAGCCGTCTTCTGTTTTTACGCTCTGAAATATTAAATATTAGCACTAGTCCTCATGAATACAAGATGGATTCTCGCATCAGTGCTGCTTTTCCTGAAGCTGTCAGCACATTTAGTGAAGGAAGAAGGGGGGCTCTGCTGCACAGTGAGGGATCATTACTGTAACCTGGTTCAGTCAGTGTGTGTATCCTGTTCAAGTGTGCTTGTGCGAAACTCTAACAGCATGAAATTATTTACAGTCACCATGGAAATCAAAGAGGGTTCATACGTTCATAAACCTCAGCTCTCATACTTCAGAATCACTCCTGGAAAACCTTGAAACATGCCTCACAAAAAACAAGAGATTTATTATGTTTGAAGAGTGAGATAAGAGTCCCTCCTTGAGAAAATGATCGTTAATGACATAAAGTAAAATTAATGACGGATGACATTACTCATCAGAGGAGTCATGTGATGGCAGGCTGATGGCTGAGATTGGTGACTGGTGAAGCAGATAAAAAGCAGACCGAAGCTCCATTTTCATCAGAGTTTGAGTACTAATATAACTGAATGAGATCATCATTATGTCTGTTCAGATGGGCTCAAGCCTGGCTGCTCTTCACACCTCTTCTTAACCTTAATGAAAGTCTTCACAGCAGAGTGTTCCCTGCTTTTGGCTCATCACATCACTTCATGAATGAATATATCGTGATTAAGACTTTCAGTTCTAATGTCTCTGTTTGAAAATTTTTTCTACTTTTTCTTGGTTTTAACTTTCCTTTATAATAATATGCTTTTTTGTCACTTTTGACACACCATACACTCAAAAAAATGAAGCAGTGAAATGTGTTTATTTTCTGTAACTGTGTTGTTAAAATTACTAAAACTTTTACGTTTTTACTAAAAAAGAGAGGAGGTTTTATTGGAATCAGGTAATAGAGAGTTGATTACAACAAACGTAACCATCTGACCATAATCTGACACACACTCACACAAAGATTTTAGCGCTCTGCATTGATGTCTGCTTTTTAAAAGTGAACAGAAACAAACTGATAGCATACTCAAAATTTGTTTAAAGGAACCTCAGATAGGTATCTCATGTCATGCCTCACTAATCTTGATAAATGGTCTATTTAAGCTGCGTTATCTGCTTCAAACCTCTTTCCAATCCACTTCCACTCTAGCTTTGTCACTGATGCTGCCTCTGCTCTGTACCTCAGGGCTTTTTGCTTATGCTCCCTCTGCCTTGGATTTTCATGTGCACTTGAGAGAGAGGTGTGCTCTCCCCACCTTCGACTTTGGCATTCCATATAACTTACATGTTGGTTGTCAATCCTCTTTGATGAGAGTGGTCACAGATAAGATATGAGAAGTAAGCCTGTCTTTACTGATCTCTGTGAGCCTGCAGGCTACCTACCACCTGCTTTGTGGTCCGTTCTCCATGTTGTTTTGGTCTTGGGCCTTGAATTGGGCTTTTTAGTGGAAAGTGGCTGTGACTGATTTACACCAACAAACATTTTTCTGTCACTCTGTTCTGATGTGTTGCATCTTCCCTCCAGAGCACCCTTGATCAGAAACTCTGGTGTCAAGCTGCCACATAAATTTGCTCTTTGTGTTGTGTAGCCTCCAGTAGAAAGCCTCTTTCCAAAGTCCCTGAAGAAAGTTCACTATTCCAGACGTTTTATTTTTTCCACTACAAACTTTTCAAAACTTATGTTTCCATTGTTCTGCAGTCAGCTGCATTAATTAATGAAGTCACTTCAGGTATTCTTCTTCTCCTGTATCCTGGGACAGTCCTGTAAGCCACCTGAGGTGATGACACAAAACTGAGTATGCAAACTATGAAGGATTGTTTTCCAGATTTTTCCACTGACTGACCACAGAGCTAAGATTTTTTTTTTGTTGTTGTGTAGCCCTGAAGACAAGCATTGCACCCACTCATAATCCTCCTTTGGTTGTTATGAGTCTTTGCCATGCCTGGAGACCAAAAGAATGAGACAACATATTCATATTTATGGAATTGATTTCAGAGCTAAATGCCCGCTTGATTACATGTCACTGTTATTATTTTAAAAAGCTCACATAAAGTGTTACATGTATTAAATGTTGAAGGGCAAGGGATATTTTTGAGATCAGGCTTAAACATACATGGCTATAAAGTTGGTTCTGATCCCTTTTTTTTTTTTTCAAGTGTCAGATTCTAAATTTACTCCACCATGAGGACAGTAGTGGACAAAAATGTCCTCTTCCAAAAACTGCTATAAAAACATAAAAGATTAATATTTCATTTCATTTAAACATTTAAAGGTGTAATATTGGTTTTCCCAAGCCTGAGTTCACATGCATGACAGTGATGCTTTGCACAAGTGGTGCAAAGCAGAAAGCTCCATAATGCTCAATGTGACTGAACAAACTGCAGATGTTTCCCACCGCAACTTCTTCGTCATTTACTCTGATGGCTGATCAGGGACAGAACTACTTCTCTGTTTCCACCAAGTGGTCCAGTATAGATCAGTATAGTTTGGTTGGGTTGGATTCGTAAAGCCTGATCCTGTTGGTGATTCCACAGCCAACCGTGCCCTTCTTGGTAGGCAGCATGTAAGCCAGATGCTGATAGCTGCATCAGTTATGTGATAGCATGACAGTATAGCAGCATGATTAAGTGTACCCTCAAAGAAGAAAGTCATCTTCATAAACTTTACCAGAGATTTTAACATGGCCATGATTATGTGTTGGTCTTTATTACCACTGTCACATGGGAAGTGGCGATTCTTTTCACCAATCATACAGCTGCAGTTATTCAAGCTCCACCTTCCAGGGTCGGATCGGTATGGCACCCCAAAAAGAGGGTATCAAAAAGTGGTGTTGGTAAGGGTCGGCAATTTGGGGAGCTGTCCAGTTTTGGTCAAAGGAAACACCACAAAATACATGTTGTACTGAGATGAAAGTGTCTCAATAAAGTAGAGGGAATGGCCTCAAAAGTTGCTTCTTACCTTGGGTCTTCAACACTGGTTTACAGTCAGTTTGAGTTAACTCCCACATCAGCACACACATGATTAAAAATAAAGCTGCTTGGAAAGTAACTTGTTTGATCTCTGGTGGGGAGTTGAAGTCAAACTGTCACAGTCACAGATTCCTCACCTCTCTGGTACTTTCCTCTTTCTCAAGAATCAGCTTTATATCAAGCTGTCTTTCAGCTTTCCCTGTTCCGTCAGGCTTCACAAGAGAAGGAGGAGGAACCGCTCAGTTCTAGAGACAGAAGAGCTGAAAAGAGACATGCTGCTTTGTATTAGAAGGATCCTCTTTTTAACAGAAGCAGAGCAGTGACTCAGAATGAAATCTAGCAGGGGTAATATTTGAGGGATTATTTCTTCGTCTGAATTCAGTAACGGCGACACTTTCAACCTGAGTGCTGGCTCAGGCTTTCACATTCAAAGGCGTGACAGTTGTTTTATGCCTGTGTTTCGTGGAAATGTCGTTTTTCATTCAGTTTAGAAAAAAAAAAAAAAAAAAAACTAAACAGAATAATTTCAGAGTATCAGAATGTTGTTGTAGCAGAGAAACAGTGATGGAAATCTCCACGTTTTGGCTAGAAACGGTGGCTGTTCAAGAGTGCAGGAGAAAGGAGCTAAACGCAGACTGCCAGTCAAATGTTAGATAGGATTATGACTCTATTTCAAAAAGCATTTGACAACAGACCTCAATGAACTGAGGTGAAAAAAGAGAAAAACTGCAAACAAATGGGTCCAGAGGACGGCGTCAAAGATGAGGATTGACAGCTGGCTCCAGGACTGTTTGAATTTAAACAGAAAACAAGCAATGAATGAGTCAAAGATGATATTGTAGCGTTTGCAGCCTGACACTGTGGGGGCTAGCTAGCAGAATAATGATGAGGAGACGATGCTGACTTTCAACCAGAGAACCTGGTTTTATTGCCCTTCTGAATAGGCTGATAACAGGGTTGGAGGAGTACTCAAAACAACGAAGGCTGGCAGCTGGAAACTAGCTGGTTAGCTAACTGAGCAGTCTCTCTTTTCTCTCCTTTTTTTTTTGTTTTCAATGAACTCCCTCTCTTTGCTCCTCCTTTTCCCCACAAGTATTTGTCATGTAATTCGCTGAGTCATCCATTTAATTAATATACATTTAAAGGAAGGAGATATAACGTCAGCATAAATCACCATGTGGTGAGTTACACAGGTTGGATTTAAAGGTGTGCACTCTTTAGCCACTGATATAAAATGAATTAGGTTGAAACACAAAGTAATCGCAATTAATCGATCAATCGAAGAAATAATCAACAGATTTGTCATTATCAAAAATAATCGTTAGTTGCAGCCCTATTATTGACATGATGTCAGTTCAAATGTTTGGGGCTAGGACATCCTGTGCAGGTCTTTTCTCGTCCATGATCCACACTGTAACAAATAACTGTAAATTTACGAGGAAATTCCAACAGTAAAATCCTGTTATGATAAAATACGGCACTGTGGAAAATTTCACAGCAACTAATTTTTGTTGTGGCAGTGTAAATATGAATGAGGTGGGAACGCAATGGATATGAGACCCTGCTGTTCACTGAAATGTTGTCCTGAGGGTGGCACAGGCTGTCTGTGCTCCACATGGCACACACTGGCTTTTGGTGCTACACATGGCATAGACCATGAACCCAATGATTTTTACAGTGTGTTGGCCAATTTCAAAATGAGGTAAAAAAATCCATTTATTTTATTTTATTTTTTTCAGTTAACTTTAAAATCCACAACTGGGGCAGTAGTATAATTAGAGCGCAGACAGCCAGTGCCCCTAATACAACATCTCATTGTACAGCAAGGTCTCATATCTACTATCTATCAGTTACAAAATGTTGTCACAACAAAAATTGCTTCCAGTAGATACTGTAACCCAATATACAGTATTATACTGTAAAATAAATTACAGTACATTCAGTGTAAAATAGCAGGAACTTTCTGGCCATTTCTGCTGCCTTCAATTTAATTATATTTTACAATGAAATTTTTACAGTGTAGTATGTTTGCAACAGGGAATGGGGCCCTTTTCTAGAGCCTAAAAAGTACAATCTTCACATGCATCAAAAAGTATTAAGTGTGATTAAAATGAGTTGAAAACTTCACTTTGTTTTGGATTGATTTGGATTAGGACTGACTGCGTAAGCGTGCTCAGTAATTGGACTTCACTGCCTCAGAGGCAGACGGCTGATTTGTGATGTGTCAGGATTGACCTCATTAATTCCAGTCTGATATTCTGCTTTTTACTGTTTGACGGAAATTATCAGATATGTGGGGTAAAAAAAAACTAATTTGAACTATGATAGTTATGATAGTTGCACCATGAATAAATTTATACTTTATGTTCCATTGTCATTAATTCATCCTGTAGCATCTGTCCTGTTGACATGTGGCTCCTCAACAACAAGGGTTGTCAAGTGGAAGTCTCTGCTGACATTTCAGTGAGGTAGAACTCTTTCTTTCTTCCCTTCTCCGAACCTCTTAGATCGTCTTATTTGCATTTTCTTTTCAGACCCCAAGAGGTCCAATTATCAAGTAGTTCACAAAAAAGTGACAGTTTAAGAAAAGTGTAAAAAAAGAAAAGCATAAACCAGAAAGCACAACAAACCCTCTGCTGTTGGATTTTTATCATTATTATTATTATTATTATTGTTATTCAGTTTGGTTTTTTTTTCAAGAGGAGTATGAGCAGAGCGACTAAATGCTTCCTCCCTGATTGCATGTGTGAGAGCTTGTTGGGACTATTCAACAAACTATTGCATGCAGAGACACACACACAAACATCCAGATTGTAGCCCACACACCTAACTTCAGTGCCTGCATTCTGCCGTGTGTCGACAGTGCCCACCCACTCACACTTTCGCACTCGTACACACGATTATCTAGCATTAATAATGAATGGGAGCTGAATGTAAACTCAGCCTAAACTTGGAGAGGAGCTCAAAGAGAGGAGGGGAGAGGAGGAGAGAGGAGGGGAGAGTCACTAAATAATAAATAAGTCCTAGCTTCTTGTTTTCCGGACAGAGATTCACAGATGCTTTACTTTGCAGTGACTCTGGATTCAGAGGTTTAACATCGGAGCTCAGAGAGCTGTAGCCATCCGTGTCAGTCAAGCGAAACACCATGCCAGAGCAGATTTTGTATCTCTGTTAAGAACCGAACCTTTCACCTTCAAGACGAGTGGCAATAAACTGTTTGACTGCTTTAATCTCAATCACAGTTTGGACTTTGACAGGAGGGCAGCACTGCGTCTATGACATTTAAGAGTCAGAGCTGAAGTACAGAGGTGGGCTGTCAGTCATTCTTTGTTGTTAAAGACCCAAAACTCCACAGCTGCTGTGAACTCAGAGTCTATCTGAAGAACTTCTGAACAGGTTGGCACTAGAATTGTAAAAAGTCAAGATGGGGTTGCAGGAATTTTAAGTTAATAGAGAGGCCGACATGAAGAAGAAAAGTTGAATTGCAGAATCAGCTAATTGTCATTGGCAAAGAAGATTTGGCAAATTATTCATGGGCCAAAGTCACAAACTCAGCTCATGATTCAAACAAATGTGGCTCAATTTTTAAAGAGAAATGAACGAGCTTTTCCAGCAGTATGAGATGAATTTCTAAAAAGCATTCTTATAAAGCCCACCAAACACTGGTTTTGTTACTTCCTGTGTTTGGTTATAAACCTTCTTTGAAAGCATAAGGTTGCTGCTTTGCATCCCTGAGCAGAGGATGATAAAGAAAGAAGTCAGTCCTCTTACAACACACGACAGTTAGAAAGCCTCACAGCAGCATCAGCAGATTATGACCCTCCTCAAAATAACCCAAAGACTGCAGCAAAATGTGCCTTCAGGGATAATTATGCAGCCTCATATCGTCCTGCTCTCTGCTCTGCAATGCACACAGCCTGCTATGCTAAAACGGATGCTCAGTGTGTGTGTGTGTGTGTGTGTGTGTGTGTGTGTGTGTGTGTGTGTGTGTGTGTGTGTGTGTGTGTGTGTGTGTGTGCTGCCCTAAGGCAAGGCCATGCAAAAAAAAGAGAGAGGTCAGACAGCTCATAGGAGTCACATGTGAGAGTGGGTGGGATCTGTGTGGATCCACAGTGGTGATATAATAAAATATAACAGAATGCAGAATGCATATGAACAACCTGCAGATAATAAACCAGGTAACAGAAGCTCTTATTCATGTCAATACACCAAAATCTCTTCTGATGTTGAACTTCAAAGACCAAAGTGATGCAGAGTGCTAGAAAGAACATCCTGACTCTACCATTCCTTCCAGCCTAACCTGTTTTATGAAGACTGTAACAGCTTCAGGGTCGATGAGTGAAACTTTTATAGGACTCTGTTTAATCACTCTAAGCTGCCCTTCGACCTGGACTCTCCTGTTAAGAGGATTTTGGATCTCAAAGGGGCGTCAAAGACACATAAAGGTCAAACTAACTTGTCATAATGGGACACAAGCTCCCTGTAAGATGACTTGATGATATCTGGATCCAGTCCATGGAAATCAGGGAGAGGAGTTATTGAGTTATTGATGCTTTTTTTTTTTTTTTATCTGAAAGGTTAAAAGGAGATTCATCAGTCTGATCCATATTTCATTTCATAAACAATATTTCAGTGGTGTTTATCCTGGGTGTCTGTGCTGCACCCTAGTGAAGTTTTCAGATATGGATGCACAGATGTTGGAGTCATCTGGATGTATTTTCTGGCTTCTTTAAACATTGCATTTCAAGAACCTTGCAAGATTTGGCCTGAATCTATTTAAACCCCCAGTTTTATTCCTCAGCTCTGCACTGTATGGTTGAAGCTTCTGTGTCTTCTCCATAGTTGCACCGTAGTGGCAGTTATATACAACAAAGACTGGTTTATACTTGAGTGTTGAATCAATGGTGTACCTTATGCTGTTAGTCTGTTTAGATGCAGAAGCCAACAGGAAACTCCTTGCTCAAGTAATTCTGTGTCAAAACAACTAGCTCCCAAGCCCTACAACATTTATGTCCTTGACGCACGTCTGCTAAACATCTTCCGTGCATTTCCTCTTCTCCTTGTATCCTCTCTAAGCTTTCTTGTATTAGTTCCTGTTTGATAAAAATCAACATGTATCAGTTTTAGGATATCCGAATGTGCTCAAGTCACCGAGAAAAAAAGAAGAAAACTTGTTACCAAGATGATCTGAGAGTCACGGTGCTCTCAGAGCTCACGATTGTGTTGACCACAATAGTCAATACAGAAGAATAAACCAGGCTGTCGTCTTTGTGTGTTGGCATCGCTGTGTTGCTCCCAGTGTTAATTTTGTTGACAGAGACTATGAAAAAAAAAATTCTTTAATTATTTTTCATAGACAAAAACTAAATTAAAAGTCAGACATGAAGACTGTGAAAAAGTATAACTGACACTTTAATTAACATTTTTTTAAAAATGAGACGAAAATGTTTGGGAGGGACAAAGGGGCAACATCTTTTAAGTAAAAATGAAGCCTATGCGGAAGTGCTAAAAGTCGCTGTTCGTCGAGAAAAAATGACTTTTACGGCACTAAAAACATGTTTACAGCCCGGTTAAAAAAACGGCTTGGGTCTAATACACTGATTTCACTATCGGCACACAGTGTATGGTCTGTGAATTTTTTTCTATCTCTGCGGTTTAGAAGTTATTAAGATTGTTTGATTTTCCTATCAGAGGCACAGCTCAGGTCATGTGACCGCAGGGTGCCTTGTAGCTGCTCAAAGAAAAAACTCACAGCCGGCGTCATAGCTAATGTGGCTGCGCCTGCGGATTGGCTTCATTTCGCAGTTTCAGGAACAGACAGGTGACATTGCGGATGCTTCGTTCATGCTTTATACAGTCTTTGGGAGGGACGCAGGCCTGGAGTGGCACTGGGCTAAAATGTATCACAGAAGCTGCTAATGCCATCTCTGGGCCACCTGTACTGGTTTCTTTTTTTTTTTTTTTTCCTCATATGCACCCAGGCGTTACCTTGACAACACGACAGTGAACATGTATGCACACCAGTGCTTGAGAATGAGTACAAACCTTTACTATTCATTCTACAGTACAAACAGAACATGGACCACAGGAGGAGCAAACTTAGTAACTTTATCATCAAGACGAAACGAGACCAGACTCAGACTAAAACTCTTATGGTATTTAGTCGAATAAAACCAGACTGAGACTAAAAGGTTTCAGATGACTAAAATAAGACTAAAACTAAATTGTGAGTTATCCAGAAGACTTAGACTAAATCAGAATTTGCTGTCAAAATCAATACAGATTATGCCACAGTTTAACCCCTTGGTGCCTGATGTCATGAATTTGCGACATACCCAGTCAGGTCTTGATGCAGCTGAAATGACCTTTGTGTCCCACTAATGTCTATTGGTTCATATTCTACACATACCGAGGATCATATCAAATGCACTTTGTCCTATTATATTGGTCAGAGGGTAAACGTTGTAAATCTGTATACATCATATAACTTATTTATATGATATGATATTGTTTATTTGAGTTTACAATTTCCACTCAATTCAGTATCTGTAAGAATGCAAAAAACATGCAACACCATTTTTTTAAGCACAGTTGTAAATAAATTCAGGCAGTAAGGGGTTAACTTTATTGCCTGTCTTATCATCTGAAGCAAAACAGGCAAGCCACGTCCACTGAATGTGAGTGTATCAAGATGTAGTTTAAGATGATAACTGTTGCAGTGGTTAATCATACTGTATTTTGTGCAATTGCAGGAGAGGGAAAGAGTGAAAATGTTTCCACAGCAGGAAATTGGAAATAGCAGTCTGCCTCGTTTTTACAGGGTTACAGTTTTGAGGTGCACGTCAGGTTGCAAGCGGAGTTACAAGGCTTCATGACCCAAGGGTTGCACTGAAGCATAAATCAGGCTTCCAGGGCCTACATTTCCTTGCTAATTGCATAAAATCATGCTGGAGTCTTGTTGAACTCCAGGTAAAGGAAGGTTCACTCAGTTCCACCTAAGGCAAGATGGCTCTGATTACTTCATTAAATAACTACACATTTAAGAAGAACTTGGAACCGACTCATTTGGAATCATTCATTTAGATGTGAGCCTTCCTGCAAGTGAATATACAGACATTAACTAATCCTGTTTGATGTTTCTGAAGAGTCTCAGCCTGAGTTTCAGGGTGAGCCTGTGAAGGTCAGCAGGTAACCTGTTGCTGACAGAGATTGATGTAAGATTCCTCCACACGGCCTCTCTTCTGTCACAGCTTTTCTGGCTCATTACACCAACCCGGCTCTCCGCCTACACAACATCACAGCTCACAGGCTGTCTGACAGATGGCAGGCATGATGACTCCATTAGGGCCGGACAACCAGGAGATCCTAACGTAAGGTCAAAGAGGGACCGGGGAGAGAGATGTGCTCCCTGTGCTGTCTGCCGCTGACTTTATTTATGCATGTCCGGACGACATAAGGTGACAGCTTGTCATCTTATGGACTAATGCTCTGGAGAGGTGAGCATGTAAAAATAGTTCTTACAGACAGGTGATAAACTGAAGAAATAAACCAGAATGTTTTAGCCTGACAGTGTTAGCATCTGGAGGTATTTCTTTGCTGTGCTTTGAGTCCTGTTGGGGGTCAAGAGTTCCTAGAAATCAATACAGAGCTGTTGAATGGGGAGCACTGAGGAGAGTGAATCTGCTGCTACTCTTGTGATTTTGCTTTGAAAGTCACCAAAGAGAGTTTTCACCTGTTAGGTTCAGCTTGGTCTTTACAAAAAAATTTGGAATTGGGGCTGTTAATGGAACAGCCTTTTTCTTATTATCCACGAGGAAAATATTTCTGGACTGTGATGCAGCTCTTTCTGACCCCAGTTTACCAGGGCACTGGAGGTCCAGTGAGGGTTAACACCTATTTGCTCTTGTTTATATGTAACTGTGAGGGGGAAAAAAGGAAAAAAAAAAAGATGGTGTTTTTTTTTATTTTTTTTTATGATCTCTTATTAACAGTTTTTTTGCAGGATTGCATGTATTATTATTATCATCATTATTATTTTTATCATTATTATTATTATTATTATTATTATTATTATTATTATTATTATTATTATTATTATTATTATTAGCAGTAGTAGTAGTAGTAGTAGTAGTATTCAAAAATATACTAAAAACTTTAATTCCCAAACTTTAAGGCATGTTTTATGTGTTGCTATGCTAAGTTTGCAATTCTCTGCACTGACTCAAAGGTTCACAATTCAAAAACTTAACTTGGCTGCAAAACTTAACAGTTTCTGTGTCCATGACGATCACACAGTTATTGTTAGTGTAAACTGTGCACACAGATTCCTATGGGTCCTGCATGGATTTGCCCTGTCACTGAGGGCTCTGAAACACTCATTTGAAACACTGGAACTTTTAAAGCAAGCTGCTAAAAGACAATTTCATCCAAACAAGAAGCTGTACCCTTCACCTTTTCTAAATCAATGAGTAGGACTGAGGTTTGGTGCAACTTGGTCTTGTATTTAACACACTGTTGACCTAAATGCCCTTAAACATCTAATTTGGTAATATCTATTAAAAAGAAAATGCTTTCTACAGAACTTTCTTTCTTAGTGAGTCGAAGGCTCAACCCAATGACATCTTCATTTATCTGTTGGAAGTTTAAATTGTACCAAAATGCACATTTCTATGAAAGTCTACCATCCTGTGTAGTAGGAACAGTGCTGAATGCACTTTCTATAAGTTCTTTCCATTTCTGCCCAAAAACTGAAAAAAAAAGAAAAAAAGAAAAAAAAATCACAGATGATCCAGACCCCACTAACATTTCTGGACTTTTTTGTTTCATAAAGATTTAAATGCAGTGGTGTATTATTTGATGTTGTTAGGAACATAATGAGAAACTACTTTCTCTCTGCAGCCTGTCATTGTATTTAAAATGTCCCATTAGCACGCCTCATTTCCCCAGCTCTGATGAGGTGAGCAGAAGAGAGAAGCTGGTCCCAACATCTATTTGTTCTGATTCAAAAACCTCGAGCCCCCCCTCTCCCTGTTTCCCCCAGGTGCTCTGGGAACTTTTATTAAACTCAGATCAATTTACTTTGGTTAATTGAAAAACAAAATGAATGGATGGGAAAGTTTAATTGAGCAAGAATCTATCAACCAAATTAAGATGTACCAAATGCAAAAAGACACAAGTTAAAATTCAAAACCTGCACCTTCCTGAAGCAGACTTATCAATCATGGGGACATGAAATCGGCGTTTAATTAATGAAACTGAGCTGCTGTTTTGCTGTATCACCCTTTGAGGTTTGGGTTTCAAATGTCTGAAGATTTAAATCTGTTTTTTTTCAGGAGGCCCGTGCACAGATGTAGGACCGCTGGGTTGTATGCAGACCAATTAACCCACAGGCGGTTTCTATGATTAGTCCTGGCTCTGTCATTAAAGGTGTACTAATCAGTGAAATCACCAGCCTTAGACTTTCCTTCTGCCAGCTGCTGCTCCCCAGGCTGGCAGTGTTTCACAGCACACAGCAACAGCTGGCTGTGCTGATAAAAAAAAAAAATCTCTTTCACCGATAAATTGCTCAATTTCGATCAAACAAACACATTACATCTGATGGTGCTGCTCTCTCCCTGTAGGTTAAAGAAAGTGTTTAAGATATTTTTGTCTCACAGCAGACGGAGACACAAACACCATGCTGGGCATTTACCCGACATATATTTACTTTATCTCCCTCATAAACTCAGACGAAGGACCATCTCGTCAGCGGGGGATTCTTGGTTTGTTATTTTGGTGGTGTTCTGAATTTGTTCAAACTGGCATGTTTTATTCTGCATCATTTTATCCGCATAATGAAAAACCTCAGAGGTGTCCTGATACATAACAGACTCAGCAGGTTAGGATGTAAAGCAGAGTTGTATTGACTCCCCTGAGCCTGTATATCAAAGTGTCCTGTAACACACACCAACATGTTCCTGGTGACTCACACAGATTCATTCATTATCTGTCACAGTGGTTGGCTGTTTGTTAGAGCATCTTCTCCAAGGCCCCTCCGACACACAGTGTCCATATGTTTTAGCTACATTGCATCTTTCAAGGTCTGCCTGCAGATAGCGGGAGCTAAACAATCCTGGTGAACTGTGGAAGCTTTACGGAAGCAGAATGGGGGTATCTACTGATTTAAATGAAAAGAAAAGGTATATCACACTTTAAGAAAACACAGTCTCTGACAAGACTACAGGGCGGGCCAGAAAGATTTTAACCATCGTTTTTTCCACACTTTCCAAAAATGCTTGCAGACAAACATTACAAACATTGCACACTGTTTCTATACTTTATTCTCTGTCACCAAAAAGATTTACATCTCAATATGGCCACCCGTTGCCTTTGTCCTGGAGATGACCTAGCACTGCCTGACATGAGCGCCTCACTGTCTCTGCATCAAGTTTTGACCATGACTTCATCAGAGCTATCCTCAAAGTTGTGACACTACTGTGAGATACTCTTGAGATCTCCCTCTCCAGGATAGACCAGATCGCAAAGTCCATTGGATTAATGTTCAGACTTGACGGAGGCCACATGTTCTCTCTAGTACTTTTAGTCCAAGATCCTGTTTGATGATTCTTCTCAGTGAAGTTCTTGAGATGTTCACTTCCTTTGCTGTTGCCCTCATGCTCCTGCGAGGATTCCTTTGGATTCTCTTCCTCACCATCTCAACAACCCTTTTGGTCCAGACTGAACGTTTTCATCCAGGGGTTGGCTTGCTGGTGGTATTGCCTGTCTCCTTGTGTCGTTTTATGGCATTGTAGACAGTCTTACGACAAACATTTACCTTTTTCATGATTTGCATTGTTGTCAGTCCAGCCTCCTTCAAGGCCACAATCTGGTCGCACTTACCTTTTGATGCCATACTGGACAATCATTAAGAGTAAAGAAATGAACTTAGGTACATCAAAAGCTATGCCTTTTAAGAGAAACTATCCAAAATTTTAAGTTTCCAGGACAAAAGCTAAGCAAGCAAAATAGAGACATATATTGGGTGAATCTTTCTGGCCCATCCTGTACAGAGATTTGATCTCAGTCTGTATTCATTTTGACCTGCATTAAGCAGCATTAAGACACTCCAGAGCAGCTATTAGTATCATATCTGGTAACCCTTGGGGTGTCAGTGATCTATGTAAACCAGTGATGAAAGTGGGTAAACAAACAGCTGGATAGAAGGATTCTGCTCAACCTAAAATGTTCTGGCCTGGTCCTGAAAAAAACAAGAAAAAAAGTTCACAACAGCACCTGATCTGTAGGCCACAAAGGCACCTGAACCCTAGGTTGAATAACACACAGCAACAGGCAATGGCACACAACGTCAAGCAAAGGAACCCTACCACACCTGATCTTTAGGCCGCAACAGCACAATACCACACCTGACCCCTATGCCCCAATGGCAGACCCACGCACGCAATGGCACACGATGTCAAGCAAAGGCACATAACTGCACCTGACCCCTATGCCCCAATTGCATAATATGGCCAGCAATCAAATGCAACAGCACGCAACGGGACCTATTTGGCATGTCACAGCAGTATGCATCTGCATCCCGAAGGCCACAGTGGCATGTAAACTAGCCCATAGGTCGCACTGGTGCACTATCGGCCTCCAGCTTACACATGTGTACTTACAAACCATTCTGAGGCACCAACAGACCTGATGAGTTTTTTTTTTTTTTTTTTTTTTTTCTTTCTTTCTTTCTAGAGGGGAACATGCATGAAAGTTCTGTTGGGAAAAACTCTTTAGTCTAATCAGAAACAGCTTCTCCCCATGTTTTTAAGGAATAATAAAGTGTATGCACTACAAGTGGAACCTTCATCATTTTTGTAAAAGATGAGCTTGCAAAACTCTTCAGTGATCTTATTAAAAGTTGATCTCTAATGTATTCACTTTCCTCCATGAAGCATGCAATCTATCATGAAAACAATGAGCTCCACTAAAAGCACATTCATTCTCTGTGCTGTAGGAATTATTTTACAGAGGGAATCTGATGGGCTCATCAGAATTCTGGGTGAATACTCGATCTGGAATGAAGGGCCACATTAATCAAGCAGCAGAGCTCAAATGAGAAGAATGAAGGCCTCTGCCCTCAGCCTCCCTCATCTGTGCACAGCTCCCCCTCGCTCAGCCTTTCTTTCTGCGTGGATCTGAGAGAGGGGGGGTCTGGATGTGACATGTGTTAACCTTAAATGGATCTGAGCAGTTCAATGAATATGAAATCCATGATACTGATGGAATCAGAGCAGGTAAAGGAGCTCACATGTTTTTTTCCAGCAGACCTTTTATGTACTTCCTCCTGGGAGGTCTCCAGATGATCTGCAGGGCTGATGGGAAATATACACTGTGCACTAGAGGTGGGTGATACCTCTAGCGAATTTTAGGGAAATTCGATATCAATCTGACATTAAGTAAATACAGGGCCAGTATTGCTGATACTGATATGTTTAAATATTTGAGGTTGATGTATCATCAAACTGCTGACCTTTGGGTGTTTTTGTGATGTTTTTCTTGCGATCATGTCGTTAAAGCCTAGGACAGAATTGGGGCAAAAATTAAAGGTTGCAACAAATTACTTTAGTGTCATGATATACATTTATGTTCAGAAACACGTTTACAGTAAGAAACAAATACATTTTCCCCAAATTTCCATCCCACTCTCCCTCTCTCTCTTCTTCCATCCTACCATCCCGTCATTGTTGTTGTTGTTGTTGTACCTTTGACAACTTAGTGCATACTCAGAGTTCTTTGCATTTTTTCCGTTTCATAATTTTTGTGAATTCAAGAATTGTGTTGATGATGAATTTGAATCTGCGAACCCGGTGATATCCAAAGCTTTTACTACCAAATTAATTGGGGTGGAAATCCATTGAACTCCTTTATATGTGCCTCCAGCTGTCTGGAGGTCCCAATACGTGCTGAATTGAATACGCATCCTCTTTTATTCGTTCTCAGATTTTTTTCCACTACCCTCGGTCCACTCTGCTTTAAACCAAGAGTTTTGGAAAAGAACTTAAATGGCAGGAATCTGGAAGCAACTCTGGTTCAGATTCTACAATTCTATAATTCATTAAACAGATGCTTTTGTCCAAAGTAGCACACAACACAAGCAACAATTTAGACTGGAGGGAAAGCCTTAGTGCGGTGAAAAGCTTCAAGTTATCCCTCATTCACATGGAGATATTAGCCAGACACACGGATATCTGAGCTGAGACAGTTGTGCCCTGAGGTGGAGTGTTATCAGCACAGCAGTGGTAGGAGAAGCCATGGGAGCATATCACTGCACCAAGTGGGTTAGTGTATAAGGGGAAGAGGAGAGGGCCAAGTACTGACCCCTGGGGTACCCCTGCCAATAAGCATTGTGACTGAGACACTTCTCCTTGACACTCCTAAGGATCTACCTGTGAGGTAGGACCTGAACCACCCAGCAGCAGCAGGACAGATGACTGACCACATTGAGCCAGTCACAGTGATTCTGTGACTGGCTTGAGACAGGACTTTGACTGATTTGATTGATAGGAGTCAATCAGGTTGTTCTTCTGCAGATGCTCAAAAACTCAGTTGAAGACAGCGTGCTTGAGCAGATGAGGACTTAAAACGAGAGGAGGCTGCGGTGAAGAGCTTTGGGGTCACCCCTTGTAGCTCCAAAACCTTGGCTGCTCATGAAGAACAAATGAAAATCTCTATTTTTCATGTAACACCGCATTAGATTCAACCACAAGCTTTTTAAAACACTTTTCATCTGCCAGATTACAGACAGCTTATTGCATTGATTTATTCAGTCTCTGTTTGATGCTCTTGATGCTTGGTGTTAGCAGCAGAGGAAAGAAAAGGCACACAGCAGGTCGACACAAACAGCTGCAGAAACATGTCAGTATGTCTCTGGACTGCCTCTGAACTGCTGCATGTTGTGACCGGATCGATGTGAACCAGGCTCTGCAGCAAGACACCAGCGGCCTCAGCAAACTCTCTCTGAATGGGTCCTTTTTGTCCAGCCCAGCTGGAGTCTGATGGATTCTGATTCAGAGCGTCTCAGCAGGGGGCCGAGGCTGAAACGGAGCAGGAGTCCTTCTGATGGAGCTCTGCGCAGAGAGAACCACTGCTGTAATTTCAGCTGCTGAACAAAAGACAGACATCTGAGAGAAAAATGAATGCTTAATGATGAACACATAAAAGAGTTGTATCTGTCAAGTTCCCAAATGTACCTTTGTCACCACCTCTCGACAGCACAACCTTCACAAACTGGGACTAAATCATTTCCACAGCAGGGCATATCGTCATCATCATGCACATCACTATTTCTCTCTCCTCTTGTTGTCTTTGAGTGTTCGTTCATGCATCAGGAGAGCACACACACTCTCCTATAAGTGATGCAAAGAGAATGAGAGGAAGTATCTTCAAAGGACTCAAGAGCGTCTCCAGAGGTTCTCCACCTGAGCTCACTCCAAATCAACCCGCTCATCTCCAATATCTTGCACACCCACGCATACACACTTACGTACACTTACACACGCTATATGTATTCTAATACCCAGTGGATCGAGTGTGGAGCAATAAGATTTAATATTTCAGTTGCAGGACGATGCTGGTGCACCACAGGGAGATCCTTCATCTGTCGCTGCAGCTTCAGGCTCCTGGTGATCACGTTTAATCTCATCTGCTGCTTTGTAGGTCTCTAATAATCCTGGAAAAAAAGAGGAAATCCCTGGAAAACAGCTTTAACACCCCGAGTACCCTGAACAGTTTCACTGGAGCCCTTTGAGATTATCACCTAAAGACTAAAACTTCAGCAGAGCTTTAAAAGAAAGAAATGCTAAAAAAGTTCTACTTTCTATTCTCATCAAACTTAGACATTCAAGTCAGAAAGAAGATTTCCTCTCTGCATAGCAGGCACAGCAATTCATGCTGGGAAGTAAAGGTTGGGGAGAAATTTTAATCTATGAGATAAAACTTTTTCCTACATAGATTATTAGATCATCTACAGATTTCTAGTTAGAAACTACACGTTCTCATTGTTCCCCCAATTTATTTAATCTAATGTTACTCAAACCTCTCTGTTTGGCACAAAAAGTGTGCTGCAGTGACAGACCACATGCAGCCTCTGTCACTGTGATCTGTCTCGCGTGTTGTTTGCATGATTCAGCCATTCTCCTCTTGTGTTTTGTGGCAGAAAGGTGTTTGTAAGTAGATGATTTTCATAGTGTTTTACCACAATGTTGTATGGTGTACATGAAAGTTTTGTGTAGAACATTGGGAATTGCAAATATGTTGCAGTGATTGGACCAAATTGCAAGGTCGCCCCGAATTCACACAGATTGGTTGAATTTGCGTTAATTGTTGGGATCCCGAAAATCGCCACTTCCTGGAGGGACAGCATTCGGAGATCACTGTATTTTTGTTCTCTGTTTGGTTTAAAACTCTGCCTCCCCTGATTCGATAACCAGCTTTTTTAAAGAGTCCAAGGCTTGATATTGAAAATCCTATGCAGTGTTGTTTGTAATTTTAATTAACAGTGCCTTTCACTTCAAAGTTTTTTCCGCGTGGTATATAGTGTATTTTACATTTTGCTGTACACCCTCTGGAAGCCACCTGTCATGGTTTGGGATTTTGGTTTGTGTATTTCTGGGCTTTCCTGTGTATGTCTTCTTGTGTTTCTTTGTAATTCTGTGCTTGTGCGGTGTTTCTGTGTCAGCTCTGTTAATCTTAGTTATTCTTGAGTGTTCTGTGTTTCAGGTTTTTGTCCTTGGTTCGTGTCCCTTGTGGTTTTGATTTGGTTCTTGTCATGTGTATGTCTTTTTGTGGTTTGTCTTTGGTGTTTCGGTGTCTTTTATGTATTTGGTCTCTGTCTTGAGTTTCCCTGTGATTGGTTTGGTTCTCCTTGTGTTTCCCTCCTTGTTTATTGCTCCTCACGTGTTTCACCTGTGTCTTGTTTCACACCTTTGTAAATCACTCCCCTGTGTATACATTCTCTGTGTTTTCCTTGGTTCTCTGTTGGGTCATTGTTTGCTGTCACTCTGGTTGTCCCACGTCATGTTCTGTGTCTCCTGTGCCTCTCGGTTTCCTCCTTTGAGTTTCTTAGTTCTTTTGATTTTGTTTCTTTTGTTTAAGGTTTGGATTTTGAGTTGAGTTAAACTAAATGTTTTGTTTCATCTGCGTTTGGGTCCTCCTCTTTTGTTTCCCTGGTGTTCTCATGACACCACCTCTGTACCTCTGATGATTGCAAACCATTAAAAAAATTGATAAATAAAACTTTTTTTTTTTTTTTTTCTGTTTAAGCTGAAGCGGAAATCTTCTCAGGGAAAAACCCTGTGTTCCTTGTGTTGCCAAATATAAAAATGAACTTAGATATTTATCAATAATTGCAAGTTGGAGGTATTAACAAAGATGGATGGATGTATTTTGATATGTTTATGAGTGGTATATTTTCAAACAGCTGTCATTTACACTCCATCCCAAATAACTTTACCCAGCATGCTTTGCATAGTACAGCCTCCACTTGCTACTTTATATTTCCTGTTTTGATCAACATCTTCAGGGTAAAATAAAGTAACCAAAAATACTCCCCTCAGCTTTTTGGATGACTCCCAAAAAAAGGATTTAAAGTTTGTCATATTGTTTTTGTTGAAGGTCTTCCTGTGTTCCTAATCTCAAAACGGTTTTGAGGGGAAAAAAAAAAAAAACATTCATAGACAATCCATACCAGGGGGGAAACCCTGCAGTGAAAGTATAAGACATCACAGATTCTCAGACAGCTCTTCTGTATGCTCGGACACCCTGCCTTGAAATGTGAGCAGCTCCATATCAGCAGCTCGTAAGCGAGGAGCGCTGTACAGAAATGTTCTCAGCTCTGTGACCATCCTCCGTCTGTGTTCCACATCACAGAGCTGAACAGAAATGTGAACAGGCCTCAGCCGCATGGAGGTTAATGCTTGCTGGCTGACTTCATGTTAAAGCAGACGGTGAAACGACTCTCGGGCGCTCAACCTCTGACAAAGACAGGCTGCGATGGGCTTTGTGTCAGACTGATTTTATGCAGGTCTCCTCTGGGTTTTTAAGGCTTCCTCCAGCTCACTCCTCACGCCACACATCGTCATGTTGTTTTTGTTGGAACCGAATCCTCCTGTGGCCAACAAACATCTGTTTCCTAGGATAAGATAGCCACAGTCAGCGTCACTTAAGGAATCATCTCACATTTAAGGAGACAGCCAGAGGACAGCCACGGCCCACGAGCCCAGCAGAGTGCCCAGTGAGACCCTGGAGCTGCTGTCCCTGACAGACAAAGACAAAGATGGACAAAGACAGCACTGATTAATGATTTGAGCTTTTCTCACTGATGTGGAACACACGTTGGTGATCTTCGAAGAAGATAAGGATAAAGGAACTTTAAATTAAAACACAAATCCCAAAGGTTGCAATCCTTAGAGGTACACACAGCACTACATTATCACTGTCATCAGCGCAGAAAAATTACAAGTACGATCAAATCAAAGGCATCAGTCTGTGCATTCTGTGCTAACTCATCACAGCTTCAACCCTGAGCTTTCCTTTTAAGGCATCTGGCTTTCAGTGGTCCTTTTTTTTATTTATTTTTTTATTTTCTTTTTGTTGATTAATCATGATTATTTTGTGTTTCAACCTAATTTGGCCTTAAAAATGTGCAGAACCTGTATGTTGCATTTTAACTGCATTTACCCAGAGTAAGATTTTCCCCTCCGATTGGTCAACCTTGTGTCATGTGAGCAGGTAACAGGGGAATTAAGTTGTTGATCGCAGTATTGGTTGGCAAGACTGATTATTGGTGACTTTGGGCTTGTTTTCTAATGTTTAGTTGCTTATTTGGGCTTAGTTTCCTCTCTGTATGATCCCCGACTCTCCCCAGCCCACCATGACGACACGGTTAGTTTTGTTTCTCTACATGCGCACTCTGCCGCTCCTCCTCCCATTGAGTGTTACTGGTGCGGTGTGAGCATGAATGAGCTTCATCTGATAAATGTCTTCACTTTTAAAAAGTTAGGGGAGTTTTGATGCTAGTTTGTGACTCAAATCCTGAAAAACTGTCTGTAGCAGAGAGTGAAGGAGACGCTCTAAATCACGTTACCAGGTGCTGAACACCGGGAGCTGAACACCAGGTGTAGAGATGCAGGGCCATCGGGGCGCAGAGATATTTTCTTATCAATATTCCTAATGATCTTGTCCCATAAAAGTATCCGTTTACATGGCGCCTCATGCAGTGAACTGAAGTTACAGATTAGCTTTTACCGCTTGGTATTCCTTTTCACCATATGACAACAGCAATAAAAACAATAATATGATGCGTCCACTCTATTTTTTGTCATAGCACTTTTGTTTCTTCATGTTTCAACAACTTAAACCATTCACAGGTTTCTAAGAACATGCTGGATCTGATCCTAATATCTGAAAAAGGCTGCGACAACTTCAGGGGCCTTTTCACTAAAGGTTTGCATGTATAAGAACAGGTACAAACTTGATAGAGCATGCAAAGCTGATTTAGTAACCCGGTGCACCAAGGATTGCATCTGTCAAATGAGCAAAATAGCACAGACAAGCTATTTAGCGAGTTTGCCTTCATGAATATGCAAAATATATGTGAAGATCAGAATGAGCAACACACTGGGAGGAGATACAAATGTTATCATTTAGCACCTACAAAGTGAAACCTGAAACTGATTGTGGGCGCTGTTTTTGCATCCATATTTAGCACTTTAGAAAGGCAGGTGCAAACTAGCACAGTGTTACATACAAATGGCTGCGTCATTGTGGCCAAAAGAAAGAAAAGGTGCCTCACATTTCAACACATCAAGGCATACATTTCCCCAAAACAAAACCCTGGTCAACCCCGAATGCATTTCAGTAGCACCATGCATTGAAGAATTGAGGGAAGTTAGCAAAGTGGTATGCTAATACCCCCCTCACTCTACTCCTGTGTAGATAAAGGTTAAAAGAAGCGTATTGCTGGCAGCTGCTGCCCAATAGATCTTGCACATGTCCAACGTGCCCTGAGCTAATAGAACAAGCTCTCAGAAATCCCCGGACTGTGAAATTACCATCAGTGAAAGTGACTTGGCTATTTAATTCTGTCATCTCTACTCAGGGAAGAGCACATCTGCTTTTTGGGATATTACTGATTCTTTTTACCCTCCGATGGAGAGCACATGTTCCTCTAACTCCACGTTTCAGTGCAAGCCTAAACTTTTCATCGACCCACAAAAAAGGAGGTTCAGAGCAGCTGCCACTTCCAGTTAGTAAGAGACACACAATCTGATGCAAATGAAAGAAACGCTGAAATTTGGAGGCATTCAGGCACAGAATCTTTGAATTCTTTGAAGCAAATTTTGGCAAAGCAGATGTACAGAAGAAAACGGCTTCATTCAGAGACTGTGATTACAGCAAACTGCTAAATTCAGCATTTTCACCCTGAAACTATGGAGTTTCTAAACTTAATAACCCTTTTAAGGACTAAATGTGGGAGATTCAATCTTTGGTAAATTTTGCAGTCTTCCATCCTCACTTTACATATTCCAGGTTTCTTTTAGCTATCTATCGCAGAAAGTTAAACACCCTGAAGCCCTGATATTCTTCCTCTTTAATACTTCACTGAACAAAACATGTGACGGCCCTCAGTAGTAAACTGGTCCATATCCTCCGGACGTTCCACAATAAAAAAAAAAAAAAAAAAAAAAAAAGCAGGACAAGCTATCTGATCCAACAGCAGCAACTCAAGACAGACCTTTTTGTTGCAAAAATTCTTGAGAAGACTGTCTTAATGTACATCCTCAAAGCATGCAGACTAAATAACATTTCATATGATTTAGTCTGGTATCAGGTAAGTATGAGGCACTAAGATGGTACTTGTAAGAGTGCCACATGTTCTCTTTAAAGATTTGCAGACACTGGCTAGGTTTATATGAAGCCTTAAGCCCCATTCAGACCAAGCTGTCCGTTTTAAATCAGTACAGTTTGGTATGAGTTGGCTCGGTTAAGCCTGATCATGTTTTTGTTTCTTCAGCCAGCTGTGCCCCATCATGGTAACTAAGTAAAAAAAAAAAAATATTTAGGAAAGCACCTTTCATACAACAGAGTCAAAAGGTGCTTCACAGAAAATATGAAATATAAAATAAGATCATAACTACACACACACACACACACACACACACACACACACACATATATATATATATATATATATATATATATATATATATATATATATATATATATATATATATATATATATATATATATATATATAAACATAAAAGAGGAAGTCAAAGAGCAAGCACTATAAATGATTAAAAAAAATCAAATGTTATTTGTACAGATAGAGTCAAAACCCTGCTAAAATTGATGTGTACTTTAAAAGTTTTTTAAAAAATGACAACGGATACAGCTGAACGAATATTTGAGGAAGGCTGTTCCACAAAGTAAGCGGCTGCTCATAGCTGCGTCACTTACGTAATAGCAAGATATATATATATATATATATATATATATATATATATATATATATATATATATATATATATATATATATATATATATATATATATATATATATATATATATATATATTGTTAGCATTTTGAGTTTGGACCTTTTGGTTAAAGCAAACTTTTTGTTAGTTTCAAGGAAAATGCTGCATCCCTGAGATAACGCGTATTATTAGCTGAGCCTTTTAGTTATTTTCTATTCCAACATGTTTTCTCCTCCTTCAAATGCGAAATAGATATTCTGCAGCTTCTTCAGTTCAAACCTAGCTCAGCAGCAGGTGTGAATCACCTCACTGTCGTCTTTAATCACAGTTTAACAGGTGCACATGCTGCAGGGTCGCGACCTGCAGGGACCACCTCCAGCTATGATAAGGTCTCGTCTTTGAGCCTGCCAAATCACCCAGTTAGAAGGTCTGACCTCTGGCCTCCTGGGATGATACATCAGTTTGCCACACTGCACGCTGCCTGACATCCCCAGAATAGATGTCTGCAGCTTCCAGCGCAGAAAGAAATTAACTAAAACCAGAGAGCTGCAGGCAGAGTGTCACCTCAGCTCAAAGAGCAGCTTTAAGTGAGATGGCAGGGAAATATCCTACAGAGCAGTCACACATACCTGCAGTCTGAGGTCCAAAAAACATCTTCAGTAGCGAAACAGATCGGATTTAGGTCAAGTACACCAGTGAGCCTCTCCTCCCTGAGAGCTGCTAAAGGACATTACACAAAATGACTTAATGAGCAGCCTCATTAGGTGGATATGACAAGCACTGAAGACATAATGAAGATGTAAAGTGAACAAAAACAGTCATTTACATTGAATTAGCAGGATGCTTAACGATGCAGAATGAGCAAAACACAATTAACCAAACACATATGCTAATAGTTCAACAAAGCTGCAAGGTGCTCTGCAGAGCGCTGCAGCTGCACCTGTTACAGACACTGAGTGTGAAACAGAGACAGTGCATGTGAATCAGCTTCACTCACATTCATTTCAATGGTAAAAAAAAAAAAAAAAAAACATCTTTGGCACCATGCTGTAAAAACACCCTGCAGGCCAGAGAGGGATTTCTCACTCCGAGCTCTGCACAGGTATTTGTCTCTATTACTAATGCAACACATATGCATGAAAGGGCATGTTTGTCATCCCAGCTCCGTCACAAGATTGAGCACCAGATTAAAAGATCGCTGTACCATGAGCCCCTGACAAATGCCTCTCGCAGCCAGACAGGTGTGTGCCTCAGATGAAATATAGTTTTAATATGTTTGCCGCAAACTTTTCACTCACATACCTTTGGACATATGCTGCAGAGCTGATGCTGCAGCTGCATGAAGTTTCAGCAGCTCCTTAAGAGAATGGCATGGCTGAGAGATCATTATTAGGAGCATCATTTAGAGAGCCACATATCATCAGGATGAGATAAAACCCCTCATAAATGCTGCTGGAAAGGCCAAACAGGAAATCTGTGACCAACATGGGGGCTACAGATTCTTTCACACAGTCTTTCTTTTAACAAACTGCAACAAAAGAGCAGCCTTAACAAAAAAAAAAAAAACACTAAATTCATGAGAAAATGTCTGTAAACTAGTGAAATTATATGTCTATGCAGAAAGATAACCTTACTTGACAAAACATTTTGAAATAAGATTAAATCTTAGCAAATAAATGCCTACCAACAAGGAAAATACCAACTAACTTGTATATTAAGAACTATGGATTGTGAAAGCAGCATGATTATGATTTTTTTTTTCAGGTTCAAAGTGTAATTCTGACTTAAATAAATAGTTTTTTAAATTTATGTATCTATTCATTTATTTTTATTGTGAATAAAAAGAGTATCCGTATAGTAGCTGTAACATGAGCAATGGTTTGTCTCCTGCACATTGTTTTTATACAAGTCTGAGCCATTCAAGGTGTTTAAAAGTGTTTTAGCTGATGTTTTATGTGTTAGTCTAAAATGAAGCAGCTTGATGATGTTTCCATGTTTTGAAACAGATTTTTTTTTTGGTGAGAGTTTTGTTGAGACAACCACTTTGACTAATTCAACAGTTGTTTTTTGGCACAGAATTTTGAGATTCACTAAATAACTGAGGCAAAAAGAAAAATAAATGCTCAGTTTAGATTATACTGTAAACCCAAAGAGACTGTGAGGACTATCTGTCTTAATTGGACTGCAGCAACACTTTTCGGCGCTGAGTTTCGAGCACAGTGGTGAAGATATGACTCTTTCAAAATGAATGAAGATCCATCTTCTTTTTTACTGTAGTTTCCCTTTTCCAAGACAACTTTTTACCAGATACGACACAAGGAGGTAAGGTATTTATTAACAGTCACACTGAGCTAGGGTTTGAAATGTGACACCAAGCAAACTTTGCCAGCCCATTCAAAACCTTTTTGTTTGTGCAATTTATTGCGTTTAAAACCACATCATCATCTCTCGAGGTCAGGCTTACGGTGGAAAGATGATGGCATTTGTTGCTGTTGTAGAACCTATGGCTTTATCTGTAGCAGCATCAGTGCGCGGTTTATTGCTGGGTGAAAAATACAGCTGTATTAGCTCAGATCATGAGCTGAACATGCAACATGGCAGAAAAAGTTTGTTCCCAGCCTTCATCATGCTGGCTTGGACACTTAGTTGCATGCATTATAATTTTAGCCCTTGACCAAACACAATCAATGCAGGGCTCAAGGCTAAAGCTACTTAAAAACATGCATCCTGTTGTGTTTTAGCACTGCAGCCTTAGGTTGTTGAGTGGCAGAGATTGGCTCTCTTGGCCACATGAAGCACATTTATAATTTGATATCCAACATTCAGGGTAAACACTTCAGCAAATGGAAGACTTTGAATAAAGGTAAAAGTGTCTAAAATATAATGAATTTAGTTTGAACTGCTTGCCAGAATGATAAGAAAATAATAATTAAACAAAGACTGCATCAATTTTTCCTGTCACCTCCTGGGTGGTGATTTTATTAAGAGTCTGTCCAGTGGCGTGCACAGACTTTTGAAGGGCAGGGGCAAAAATGAAGAAAGGCACATACAACACGTTCTTGACTTTTTCTAGTGCACTATTTTTCATTTTTATTTATTTATTTTTTTTATTACCCAACGGGACACTGTGTGTTTATTTTACCACCCAATTGTTGCTCCAAAGAGGACACTTAATCATATTTCACTGAGACAATTGTTATTTTCTCCACCAAGGAGGGTACTTAATATGCGTTTTTTCCCTTCATCCTGTGCACACCACTGAATCTTGGGATTAATCTGATCTAATCTTGCATACAATAATAGCAGTAGCTTCATTTAGCCAAAAACACAGTTTTGGTCATATCATATCACAAATCACAACCCCCACAGTCAGCCTTCCTATATCTTTTTGTGTTTTCATATCGGTGCCAGATGTGTTTATGTCTTCGTTCCTGTCAAACTCTTTCTGAAGTCATCTGGTCTTGTTGGATAACAATGAAGGAAACTGTACAAAGATGCTGTAAAAACTTTTCTCCCCCCTCCACGCACGCTGAGCTTCCTTCAGTACAAACTGTGATATTTGTGTCACAGAGATTTAGTTCTTCATTGTGCAGATCGCTCATTGAACCCACGCACGCTGAAACTGCTGACAGGACGACTAAAAGCTTGCCGCGTCTCCTCCCGCATCAGCCTGAGCTGCAAAGTTTTTACCGTCTCTGTTCAAGAGTCGGATCAACGGGACACCCCTGGCTTCTGCACAAACTTCCTCACAGAAAAGTTTCAAACAACACGCTCCAGCTGGAAGTTTATGGAGCCTAAAGATGCAGTAAAACAACCTGCCTTCTGCTGCTTCCTGTAGGGCTGACCACGGACAGGCTACCATGCTGCCTTGTCTGTTTCAGTTACTGCTAATGAGGAAGACTTCCTGACAGGCTCTGTTGCTGCTGCTGCACAGCGGTGTTCGCACGCTGCCCCACAAACATACATATTCATCAGCTTCTCTTCATCTGTGGAGCATTCACCCAGCGCTTCACCGGTTCCTGACAGCTGTGAAAGAAACACGCTCAGAGCATGTAGCAAAGGTTAAAACCTCAGTTTGTTTGTATTTGGTTACTGTTCGCCTGCAGGCAGAGAAGGTGGGAGTGCAGAAGTGGTACACAGGCAAAACGAAAAGCTGAGCAGAGAATGGTTGAGGTCTGGATTTTGGTCCACAAAGGGTGAAAAAGGTTTGGAGAACAGCCAAAATTAAAACTTATTTGTCTTTGAGTAAGACTGAAGACATGAAATAGTCTCATGTCTGCAGGAAAACAGGTGAGGCTCAGTGTGCACCCATGATTTTTTAAGTTACCTTTTCATTTATATAAAAAAAGAAAAACTCATGCGCTTCACACTTTAAACCATGCCATTTGAAATGACAGCTATATCAGAGAGAGAAGCTTTAAGGATGAAGATGCATTTAAAGAAATAGGACATAAAAGAACAAACACTATTTGGAGTGAGGTTCAATCCAGGTCCCCCTGCTTGAGAAGAAAAGCTGCTGTTGTTGTTTGCAGCTCTTAAACGCTCTCTGATCCAATGATGGAGAAGCTTTCAGGGCAGCAGACAGAAAGTAATAAAGAGGAGGCTGAGATTTTCTACTGTTCAGCCTGACACCACTAAACCCTGGAGACCTGCTCAGCTTCACCTCCTTGAAGTCTGACCGGCTGGTTTTAAACACTTCAGAGAGACCTTATCTGCTTTTTTGTCAAACGCAGGTCCTACATTTTAAAGTGCATTTGTTCATTGGAGAAAAATAGATGTATTGACCGTGAAAGTATGCAACAAAAGCCTTATCTAGAAGTGTTTGCCTCATTCAGGATCGCTCAGTCTGCTTTCAGTGACTGCTTTTTGTGTTTTGTGTTAAACTCTTTCCCTCACACTCATCTCTTCTTCTGGCATTTCTCTGTTGACCCTTGTTTGGCTGCTCTAAGGAGAGGATTAGGTTTTGTAATTCATTTTTATTTCTCACTCTAACTCCTCACAGGATCAATATCCAATTCTGCTCTCTTCTATCTGATGAAATATTCTTTAACCCTACTCTGCCCATACCTCAGGTTTTATATGTGCCCACCTCAGACCTAGGAAGGGGTGTCATGCCTCAACTAAAACTACAAGTATTTCTGTTCCATTCAGTCTCCTGTAGGATGATTAAAAAAATATATTTTTAAAAAGAGGCTCAAGACCCATCTTTTTAATCAGGCTTTTAACTAACTAGATTAACCTCTTTTTATGCTTACCCCTATTTTTACACTTTTTTATTATTACTCTACTTTACACTATTATTATTAATTCTGTTTTGTTCATTTATTTATTTATTTATTAGATTAGTTTATCCTGTTCTATTATGTTCTTTCATTTCAATGTTGTTTGATGTTTATGTTAGGATAAAGATTTATTTAATCTCTACTGTTTTATTCCTTCAGTTTTAGCTTCTAAACCTTTTATCTCATTCTACTATTTTAGTCCCTCGGTTTTCCAGTGTTTCCTCCTGGGGGCCTGCCACAGCGGGAGCTGATTCTGGCCCACTGATTGGGGCGCTGTCCCATGGATGGCTCCGGCCCTGGTAGCTAGAGAGCTCTACACCTTGGTGTGGAGCCTCCTGTCTGCCTGGGCTGGGGTGGTCCCTGTGGTGGCGCCCCTTTCAGCCATGGGCCATGGCTCCTCCCGGTCTGCGCAGCCCCCAAAGGTAGATTTTTCCTGTGTGTGTGTGTGTGTGTGTGTGTGTGTGTGTGTGTGTGTGTGTGTGTGTGTGTGTGTGTGTGTGTGTGTGTGTGTGTGTGTGCGTGTCTGTGTGTGTGTGTGTGTGTGTGTGCATGCGTGTATGTATATCTATGTATGTGCGTGGGTGTTACTGTGTTGCAATGGGTATATTTGTGGGGGTGGGAGGTTTGGGGTTTTAATGGTATTCCTTTGTTTTTGTTTTTTTGTTTGTTTGGTCTTGCCTTTTGTTTTTATCCTCTGTGAGGCACTTTGTGTTGCACAAGCATGAAAAGTGCCATACAAATAAAATAAAGTTGAAAGTTGAAAGTTAAAAACCAAGGAGCTGTAATGTTCTTTACCAGGTTTCAGGGCTCTTCCTGGACTGTTAATGGGCAGCCTCTATACTCTGGCTAACCACAAGGGGTGGGAGAAAAATAATCAAAAATCAATATGATAGGATTTTTTGTTTGACAATATCAAAATCTGGATTCTTTGTCAATTTTTTTTTTTTTTTTAATTTCCTCAAACTTAAATTCCTCATCTCAGTCTTTCTTGTCTTTTGTTGTAAACTGGATAAACTGGATTGGAAAAAATGTTACCACTTTTCTCCAGTAGAGGGGGAAATGTTTCTCTCTGACTCACATGATGTGCGTTTTATGGGAAAATACAGCTCCTGATATAGTCTGGAAACATTATCATCATCATCATTTAACCTTTCCTTTCTGGCATTAAAAAAACAAAACAAAACAAAACAAAACAAACAAACAAAAAAAACTAAAAATATTTTTAAAAAAAGTAAATAACAAACTATCGCAATTTAAATCAAATCAGCACCCCAAAAGTCGTAATACAATCGAATTATGAGAGTAGTGAATTTTCCCTGCCCTAGTAACCACACAGCAGGCTAGATTTAATACTCTCATTTCCTTTTAAGGTCGGATTTGTGGAGTAAAAACCTGCATGCATCCATAGCAGTTGCAAAAACAGTAGCAGGTAAGTCATTATTCATCGTGCTGACTTTAGCCCTCAGCCTCAGGATGTCTGGGTTTGAATTCATGAATTCATGCATTCTGGCACGGAAGGTAAGTCCAGTGTCAAAATGTCATACAAGGGTGTGCACATGAAAATGTAAACCCTCATGGCTGAAATACAACAGATGGGTTTCCAGTCTGACTCTGCTTTGTCACAGGAAGTGGTGCATGGAAACCACCTAAAATCACACTGTGAGTTTCAAAATAAAAGAAAGCATTTCAAAACCAGATGGTATTTAGCTTGACTACAACAAACTGACATCATGAGCGGAACCGGACCAGGAGTCAACAGGTTTGAGGTTTTACAGCCAAACATGAATGAAGAAGAGATCATTTTATGGGTAGGAATACTTCAGCTGAACACTGCGTCTGGGGTATTTTGCTGTTACAGATCAAATAACCCCAAGGAAAACACAAAGCTAAAGGAAAACATTGTATAACACATGTTAAAAGGTTGCAGAAAACAGAATAATGAACCCTCCCAGTCGCCTCTGTAGACCTTGGGCTGTGCTCTGGAACTCTCTCTCTTCTCTGCACCGAGGACCCCTGCAACTGCACACATTTCCTATCATACTCATCTGGAAGCTGCATTAAGCTCTGCAGAGCAAGGACCGGGTACTAGATTTCCTACTGCTCCAGTGGTACAGCAGACAACTCTACTAAGCTGAAGTATCTCTAGAATTCTAGTTACTTTTCAAGTGATTATCTGGGACCAATTTTCACTATCCTCCGCTTTTTCCTCCAGTGCCTCCACCAGTCTCTTGCCTCTCCTCCCACTCTGCCTGCACAACCTCCCTTCTGCACTTCACCTGGAAACGTAAACCTTGCTCAAACTGTGTCCTTTGCCTCCACTTACTTTTGGGTCCAATGTTAAATTATTGGTTAAAGGGGCTGTGAGAAGTTTGAAAGTGATCTTAAAAAAAAGTCTCTCTTCTAGATATATGCCTGACCATAATCCACACTTTAAAATGAGACTATCAGCATTACTGGTTACAGGTTATTTTAAATTGCTACCTTTTTAACCTCCCTGTCCATGACCGGATTGATCTTCGGCACGTCTAAGTCTCTATCACAACGCCACACCGGCTAACAAAGTTCAGTAGTAAGAAGACATAAAAAAACAGAGATCTGTTTTTTTCTCCGCTAAAAACAATTTATGTGATTAATTTTGTAGTGATGATGGACACAGGAGCCTAATTGTCAGACAGAAAAAGGACAGAAGAGCAGAGAAAGCTAAATGGGGGAGTGATACAGCCCGAGCTAAAGGCTAATTAGCCAGTAAGAATCCAGTTTAGGTGTAATGGCTGGTTAAGGGAGTGTTGGGATAAGGGTTCGTGTGATGGACCTGGAGATTATGGATATGCTTTGAAAAATTGATGCACTTGATAACAGCTTGTGGTAAACTTTCATAGCAAAAATGAGCATCTTGCTCCTTGGTTTCTTCCAGCTCCACTGCTCATCTCACTCTGCTCCAGCTCCATAAACCATTCACTATCCAGTTACACCGTATTTAAAAAATCCAAATAGGCCCTTAACTTAACTGTACAGACAGTGTTAACTGTACAGATTAATCCTGTTTCAAATTGTGCTTCAAGCAGTTGCAGTCCCTTCTTCTGTCATACTGTGAATGCTCATCAGCATTCAGAAACATACATTTGTCAAATCCACTCAAAAACAGAGCACATTGTATCTTAGGTTCACTCTGCATCCGCAGGGTGAATCTCAGGTCCCTCAGGCTAGACCAGGTCTCCTTAAGTCCTGCTCAGCCTTGACTAATATGACTCATTCATGAACTCATTCTTGGTATATCTGCTGTTTTCTCTGGTGGTTTTTGTTGCACAGAGGTAGTGAAAAGCGTCAGAGTGGCTCAGGCAGGACTTCTTTATTCAGTACCAACTGAATGCAGAGGAAGCAGGGTGCTCAGTGGAGTCATTTATTGTCCGACGGCCTTTTTTTCTACTCTGGTAAGAAAGTGCAGGCAGGACTCTAGGGGGGTGCTATGGAGAGATTTGGTTTCCATGACTTCAACTCTCTGCATAGCCTGTGAGTCAAAGAGGTTAAAGAGGAAATAAGCCGAGTGGGATTAAACTCAGACAGAAGGTTACCAAAGCTCTTACACTGAGGGCATGGAGAAGTGAATAGATGATCTTTTTTAATGACATCTGTCTGTAAAATTCATGAATATATCTTCAGTCGAAAGAAATCTCTAAATCTACATGAGCTGCTGCTCAGGTACTGACTAGGACCAGGTGGTGAGAGCACATCTCTCCAGTTTAAGCATCTCTACAATGGTTACCTATAAAATCTATAATAGTTTAAAGTTCTTCTGACTTACAAAGCGCTTAATGGCATCGGGCCATCCTATCTTAAAGAGTTAATTGTTCCGTACTATCCGTTTAGGTCACTGCATTCTCAGCATGTAGGTCTACTCATACCTAGGGTCTCTAAAAGTAGTATGGGAGGTTGAGTCTTTAGTTATCAGGCTCCTCTTCTTAGGAATCGCCTACCGGTTGAAATCCAGGGGTTGCTAAATGCTGCAAAATGCTGTACTCATGGTGGGTTAAGATGAGATAAGGCTCCTGATCTTGTCTTGATGTTGGGTGTCTGCCAATAAAAATGTATTCACTTAACAGGTCTAGACCTGTTCATGTTTTTGGACAGTGTCTTGAAATAATGTTTGTTTTGATTCAGCGCTATATAAATAAAGACAGACTGATTAATTGAGATACAGAAAAATAGAAGATGAATGTCGGCACAATATGATCTGGATGAGAGATGATGCTTTATTTTGACCCATCAAATTTTTATTTATTTATTTATTTATTTATTTATTCTAACCAAGTGTCAACTTCAAGTAAAGACAATTGCAGTGCCTTAAGTGTTCACCTGGGTCTGGTTCCTAAAGCCAGTCAAATCCAAACGCTTCCATTTGATTACAAAATAGATGGAAAAGATATTTGGCAACACCATCCTCATTTCCTTGCTGCTCCTTTTATATTAAAATAAAGGAACAAAAATATTCTGATTTTGTGTCAAAGAAATTATGACAATGAAAAAAAAAAAAAAGATTTCACGTCAAAGAAATTAAGACAATAAAAAATGAATTGGAAAATTAGAAGAAGACTGTATTCCTCCTGTTGAGTTGGTTTCATTTTCCAAAGCAGAGCAGAGTGCTTTTTTTAATTTGTTAAAACATATGAGAGAGCTGTGGACGCAGACGTGTTAATGTTTTATATATGTGCTGTCAGAGTAAGTGATGATTGTTGTGGCTGAAAACGAAGGAGGAAGGAGATTAAGGAAGTGAAAAATTAACCACGCTGGACACTAGATGAAGTTCCATTTACTTTCTGTGACACATAAAATTGAATTAATTTATCATTAATACTTGACTGATTACTTTAAGAGAGGAAAACTTCAGCTTTATAACTTCATAACAGCTTGAACAGTCAACTGCTCCTTTCTGTTTAAGCATGACACTGAAACGTGAAGCTCAGCTGTTTTTATCTGCAGTGTTTGGAACTTGCTCAGTGTCATCGTTAAAGCTCTTATGATTAAAATGAAGTTTTAAAATGAACGCCACCAAAGAGATAAAAGTGCACACATAGTTTGTACAAAATTCTGCCATGTTTGCAAGGAACTAAATTATCAAGCACCAAAAAACTCATGCATTGTCTAATATCCCTTAAAGAAATCAACCCCAGCCCTGAAGGTTAGGTAAGGTGTTTGGCAGGTTCAGACTTGGTGGTAGTTTGGGGCTCCAGCTTAGAGCAGTTCCTCCTCAGACCATCAGTGACATCAGTGATCAAACTCTAATGGCACCTAAAAGCATTCCTCCTCTTTTATTCTCCTTTTCACAGCAGTGGGGCTCATTTTCCTCCAAAATTTCTCACATTCATCCTCATTTTCTGACTTGTATAAAACCTCCATCAGCCTGCAGACAGTCTCACAGCTTCAGCCGATAGAGCAGCCACTGTTTTCTGTGACGGTCTCATCATTCTTTTATTCATTGTTCAAAGCAAAAAACAAAACGAACAACAAAAAACAACAACAACAAAAAGAAAAAAAAATCATTAACCCTTTATCACTCAGCAGTATCATACAGGGGAACTGTACTTTTTATGTGCTTTTGTCCGTAAAGATCAGGTTCAAAAAGCTCATCTTCTCTTCTTTCACAACCGTGTTTTTTTTTCTTGTCCAAATGGTTGAAAAGTCACTGTAATTTAGTTCAAAGTGGATGGCAGCCAGAATCTTGTGCACACTGTGGTGAAGATATTACTTTTTTTTTTGTTACATATGGAAAACTGAACATGGCAATACAAGAAAAGAAAAAAAAGGAAAAAAAATACAAACAGATGAGGTGCAAGACAATAAAATTTAGCAAATCATTCTTGCATTGTTTTTAAGTAGTACTATAGGTGTTAAAGACAGGGCTCTTAAATCCTTCATCTAATTAGTCAATAAAGACACGGGATATATTTTACGTTTTAAAGAAATAATAAAGAATATAAGGTACATAGAAAAACAGTATAAGTGCCCAATAGGGATCTGAAAGTAAACAAAAGACATACAAAGACATGTTTTGTTATGTTCTGTTCAAGGTAAGAAGGCACCTATTGCTTTCTCCCCTTTAAGAAATGATGAGAAATTTTCCTCAAATCTCCTTAAATAAGCCGTGTTTACCTTTGGACACACAAGTGAGTTTCTCGAGAGCAAGAGAATGTGGTAAACTAGCAAACTTGGTTTGGTGACAGATCTCCAGGAATTGGCTATGGAGTATTTTACTTGCAGAAAGCAGTAAACTGTCATTTTCTTATTTTTCAGTTTGCAGTTTTCAGGAAATATTCCAAGGATACATAGCTTTGGAAGATGTTATTCTTAAAAAGGCGTGTGTTTGTTTTGGAAATAAATAGAGACAACATGGAGATATCATAACTACGTTCATTTTACAAGATACAACACCATGAGGTAAGGTATTTATCAGTGTTACGTAGAGCTAAAGTTTGAAACGTGACAACGAGCAAACTTTTTCAGTTTGTGCTGTTGTTTAAGAGCCTGTGATATTGGCTCTAAGACATGTCTGTAACAATAGTGAATCCTGGTCATGTTTTACCAGTGCTCATCTACCAACTCCAACCTCACCAAGCATAGCTAACGTAACCTGGCTCTTCATTGTATTGATAGATGCACGTGAATTGGAATGAACTTCATCACAAACAGCTTAGCCCATGTTTTAGCCTTTAGCTCTTGTTTTAACTTCTTGCCCCGGTTATAGCCTTCTTAAGCTCTAAGGTTGTGTTTTAGCCTCTGGCTCCTGTTCTAGCCTTTAGCTTGTGTTTTAGCCTTTAGCTCAGGTCCCCAGCTGTTAAAGACAAGCCTGCAGCTTTGTAAATCGTTTGGCCTCTAAGATAAGACCCAGACACTTACAGACTTTGAGTTCTTAACTGATTTAATGTTGTGGGATACCACACAGATTAGAATAGTTAAGACAACCTGCTGCTGCATCCTCAATGTATTTTAGTTTGCTCTGCAGTCTCTCACAAACGTCTTGTTTTTGGATGTGCCCGTGAGGTGCAGCAGTTGTTGGGAGCCTCCGTGTAGTACAGCAGGATGATATCCTCCACCTGTTGACCTGCTGTCAAATACCTGAGCGCTTTGGAGGAGGATTAAACATTCAGAGATGAACCCTCCCTTTTTCCCTCCCTCCCTGTGCAGCTCTGAGTTTAACTCGTCCCTCTGCTCGTGCTCTTCTGTTTGTGCTGAGGCAGACAATTTGAGATTTCCCTCTGAGACTTTTCCTCAGGCTATCAGACTGTGTAAACATCAGTCTGAGGTGATTAATTATGCCAGAGAGAAAGAATGAGAGGGACACAGAGGGAGACAGAGGATGGGAGAGAATGAGGGGGTAGGAGGAAATGAAAGGGAGAAAAGGAGATCATATAGATTAGACTCTGGAGTCTCCTTGACCCAGCTTCCCAGTGGTACCTGCTTGTCTTTACAATGGGAAAGGTATAAATATTTCAAGTCAAATAGAAAGCGGTATAAACTGAGCTTTCATCTTTTATTCATCAAAGCTCAAGGATGTGAATGCATATCCTCGAGTCTGGATGCCTGCAGGGCCAAAAGCTCTGACAGTATGTACACTGTGGTGTTTGTGTTGGTGTGAATACACACACAGACACACACACGCACACACAGGCACTCAGCACTGTATGGGGAAAAGTTCTCTATCAATACCAAAATATGAGTTAGTCTGAAGAGAAAAAGAAGAAAATACTTAACTTTACCTGAGTCCTGACACTCCTTCAGTTATTGTTATGGCAACAATGTCCCTGACAGGTTCATTGACTGGATATAGAGTTGACAGCGTGGCTCCGCCATTTACCATTGTACGGTTCTGAAGACAAAATACCCCTGACTATGAGGGACTCTGAGTGGAGCCGGGTGACAAAATAATGATTTTTTCTTTTTTTTTTTTTTTTTTTTTTTTTTACTTTCGAGAGTCTAATCTCTTCTAGGCTCTCCCCTTACATATATTACAACCACAGAAAAAAAAAAAAAAAAAAAAAAATATATATATATATATATATATATATATATAAGAATGGCAGCTGTTAGTAATCCTTAAATGTGACATAAAGCCTTGTTTTTAACCTCTTATAGCAAATGAAAACCAAACTTCCTGGAGAAAAGAGGGCCTGAATACAAGGCAGCCTAGTAATATCTTCAAATCACCACAACAACTGGATGTGAGAAACATTTCTGCTAGGGGTATTAATTTTTTAAAGTTTGACCAAAGCCCATCTGGAATGGCTGGGGAGATAGATTTTTTGACCTATACTGCAGCCAGCCACCAGGGGGAGCAGTTTTTGTGACAACCTCATCTCGAGCGGAGCAAGATGACGTCCATTTGTTTTTACAGTCTATGGTTAGGTTGCATGGTGTGGCTGTCAAGCTGGTGAGGAGGGGGCGGGCCTTCCTGCCTTGTCGAACAGCCAGTGACTGGGAAGCACTGGCTTGATGAGCTGAGTGGGAGGAATGTTTGCACAGTGAGAAGTGACTGTCTGGCCTTCCCTTTTCCATTGTTGCGTGTTGAATGTTAAAAATGATGAACTGTCATCTGGCGGTGAAACGTATTCGCTGGAACCAAGCAGAGTAAGCTGGCCAAGAGATTGACACCTCGCCGCACTGGAAGAAGACTGCACAGGTGGGGTCTGACTCCTCCACCTTAGCTGGCAGCCACAATGATAATGCCATGGTCAGCAAAGGCCTGGAAGCCCTAGACTTAATTTATGAACCCAAATTTGTGTTTGCCGTGACAGTTATCATGAGCTGTGTTTTTACCAGGAAGAGTGGAAGGGTGACGGTCCAAGTGCAACTTAAGTGCTCACATACTAACCCAAACCACCTGACTCTTTGGCACCAAACTTAACTTTCTATTATCGTTTGCTTATTCCAAAATGTGACTTTTGTTTTTGTACTTTAACTTCTCTGAAAGAGAAAACGCTAACGCAGCACAGCCTCACCCTCAGAGTTGCTTGCTTTCCATTATCTCTGAGACAGGGCCACAAATGAGGGTAAGAGAAAGTGAAAATACTCCAAGGAAACAGGCAGGCTTGGTGTTGGGAGACAAAGAAGAAAGGATGAGACTGATGGAGGGTGAGCTAACTGAGAATCCAGACTGGATAAGATCCCTGTCAACCAAATAAAGTCAGTCCCAGCTATTTCCTCCACCGGTGTGGCAGGGTCTAGTAAATGAGCACAGTTTTCATAATGTAAGATTTTTTTGTATTTATTTTTTTTAATAAGAAACATAATCATAAAAAAGAGAGACTTAATGGACATTCATTTTATGGTGCTATTGGGCATTTTATATTATTTATTATTTTTTTTTTTTTTTTTATGATTGTTTTTTTAAGGTTTTCCTTTTTTGTGGTAGGGGCTTTTCCATGCCAAAGGACAGGAAAGTGGATAGAGCAGGAAACAGAGTGGGAGGGCAAACCTCATGGAGTGCAAACCAGACAGCTTGGCCATCAGTGTCCTATGCTATTGGTTGTTTTATTCTAAAGGTCTATCCAGATGTTGTATAATTACTACAGAGTAAACTTGTCCTTTAGCCTTGCACATGTTAATGTTTGTTATAAAGAGACAGAGGTCTTCATATTTTGAAGATTAGGGCTACAAACCCAGCCCTGAGTGTGAATGCAATGAAGCCATATGTTCCTTTGCAGCATAAGAGAGGAATCGACATGCTGAGATCATCTTAATTTGAACATGGGTAGATGAGTTTGTGTCGAAGCCAGAGAAAAGGCCGAGCAGCGGGGTCCTCTGTGTCTGATTGCTGTCTTGGATCAGCGGCACAGCGTGGGCCGGCCTGCCCGCTCTCTGCTGCCAGTGATGAACACAAGGTGCCACTTACCTGCTCCTATCTGAGCGGCTCGCCATCAGCCTGAAGAGCACTCTGACTTTTGGTCTGTCAAAGAGAGAAAAGCTCTCCTCCTCAGGCAGGCTTCAAGCACTAACCTGAAGAGATAAGAGAAGAGAGTGATGGACGGATGTGTGGTCGGGTGGACAGAGATTACACTGAGGAATGGATGGATGGATGGATGGATGGGTGGGTAAAGAGGGAGGTGGATGTTTACCTGAGTGGATGGCAGGATGAAGGATGGACTGGCTGCTTGGCTGATGGGAAAAGAGATGGGTGGAGGATTGGATGAAGCGGCACAGATCTGCTGCTGTGAGTTCAGATTTAAGACTTTGCCTGTGAGGAAAAACAAAAGCTTAACCTTAAAAGCTTTAGCTCATCTAAAGTACAGCATGGAGTTCAAAACAACTGATGCAACACCGCCTGTGTCTTTAGCTGAGAACTCTTCTTCTGAATCTGGGAGAGTCAAACTCTCTCATCTGCCAGTGAGCCAGTGAACGTCTCAAAGTAAGCATGATGAATGCTCAAGTCCATGCATTCTTATCACAAACTTTTATACTCAGACAAAAAACTGCTTCTCAAATGTAGAAATAAATGCCATCCACTATGTTGTGCATAAAGAAGGATAGCCTGTGAATAGTTTGACTTCTGCAGTGAAGGTACACCCACAAGGTCAGCAAAAATAATCAGCTCAAAGACAAAAACAGCACTTCAAAGTCAAATTAAAGGCATCGAACTCAGAATAACCATCCGGAGGAGAGTAAAGGCCTCACAACCTTCCATGCAGACAACAGAGATACTGTAAACACTGCTCACAACGCCCACGCTCCAACAGACAGCTTCAATACTCATCCTCTGCTCCTTTCCCCTGCCATGAAAAACACATGTACAGTTATTTAACCGCAACAACATCAAATAGCAGGAAAAGTTCTGCTCAGTCTGAATGTTCTTTTGAATTTTCCTCCGTCTATCTGGACCAGAACAAGAGTGGGTGCAAAGAAAAACAAAACTGTGGATGTTTCCTCGCTTTTAAGTCTGTGTACATCCAAAGACACTGCTGTGCATCATGTTTATATTAGATAACGGTCTTATTATTTACTGTATTGTGCTTTCAGTGGCAGCTCCAATCTATTTTAAAGCTCTTCCTCTGGCTTACAGTGACAAGAACGGCTCCTGCCTACCTGAGGTCCCTTATACGGGTCTACACTCCTTCTCCCTTGCTATGCTCTGCCTGTGAAAGACGCCTGATGCTCACAGCCCAGCACGGCTCTAAAGCCTTAGTTAGACCCTTCTCCTCTGTTGTTTCCAAATGGTGGAATGAATTTTGTAACTCCATACAATCTGCAGCATCTCTTTCTACTTTTAAGAGATGTCTGGAGACTTATGTGTTCAGAAAACACTTAGACTCTTAATCTGACCCTTCTCCTCTTTGTCCTCAGGGGTAGAATGAGTCAGAAGGTCTCAGCCCCAGCACTCAATGAATACTTAGCACTGATTAATGAATGTTGTTAAAGGTTGAGCCATATTGTTGACGCTGATCTCAACTGTGATTAGCTGTGGCTACAATATTTAAGATGATAAAGATGATTGTTTTGTTTTTTTAAATCAATTTTCTTTATTTACGAGGATAAACAAAAAAAATTAAATGCTGTTTTTCTCTACCAATAGTATAATTAAAAAGATAAAAATAAAAAAACTAAGTATGAGAGAAAAGTATAGAAATTTGAAAATGAAAATATAGGGATATAAAAAAAGAAATAATTAAAAAAGATAAGGCAAGAAAAACAACTTATACACAGTGCAGACCGTGCCATGTCGTGACAGCCTGAGATATGAGATGTTAATGGACAGTAGTGAAAATGCTTTTCAAGGCGCAACAGATTAAAGTTTTTTTGTGTGTGTGTGCAAAAACAACTGACACAGAGTCCTTTTATGGGTGTATTCTGGGAATATACTCTCCTAGCACCGGAAAGCGGCACCCACCTGTGGTCAACGTCTCACTAAGGTTTCCTCCATACTGAATTCATGCTCGTGTTGCATGTTGCCTTTGACAAAAACGTATGCTAGATAAAAATGGAGAACTGTAGAACTGTAATTCCACTTGCTCCAAATCTACCCAAATATCTGCCCTGCAAGTTTGTGGCCAACAATACTTTTACTAGCAGTCAACAGGTTTGTGGACCAGGAGAGGATCACCATTGGGATGGGAATCCAAAGAATCCTGTCTGGAGGTCCTGATAATGTTTCAGACTACATGCTGTTGACAAAATAGAGATCGGTTGTGAGTCTGACGTTACAGTTAACTCTGTGTCATCATAACCCAAATATAAGCATTATGAGAAACAAGAGCAGAATGCTTTTCTTCAGAAGTTGCACTTTCTTCCTGTTCTTTAAATGTTGAAACAGAGGTTAAATAAGGTCATCACAGCACATCATCAGAGGCACACTGCGCTTCCTCACACTCAGACACACATATAAACCTTGGTACCTTCTGCTTCCTCTCTTCATATATTTTAAGTGCATTATTTAACACCTCAGGAAATTGTGCATCCAGCAGAGCCCCATCTTAACTTCCTCAGCCTCTTAAAGCTGAGTAATAATCCTGCACCGGTCTCCTGATTTGTTCTGCTGGAGTCTGAGTTTGTGCGTGGTCTCCATTGTTCGGTGATTAAACTGCTGTGGAAGAAAAACAATGCACAAAGGAGCTGTTTTGCATTTTCACTGTAACACTCCTACAGCACCAGGTAGAGAAACCAGCTCCCAGAGGTTTGAACCAGTTTGTATCTTTATGCAGGAACAGAGCCAGCATGCGCAGAGACTGAGGGGTTGATGCTGTAATATTTTATCTTCAGAGAGGAAAGGGTCAACAGAAGTTTCTCACCAAGTCTTTGAGGAGCTCAGATCCTAAACAGAACAAAAGTTACAGTCTGTAACAGTGAGCACAGTGAGCTGCAATAATGAATTGGACTCTTTATGCACTGCTGATCAATATCTGAACAAAGTGTCAGCGTTTCAAAGACACACTCTCTCTGTCTCTCAGCTTTCACTTGAACTTTCACTTTTTCATCCCTTCTCTCAGAAAATGTTTATTCTTTGGAATCTCACCAAAGATTGACACGATTGTCTTCTAACCTTGGAGCAGAGGAACATAATGTTCAATAAAAATTCATGTTGGCAGCATTTTATCACCATCAAACGGGTCATGCTTCCCACTTTTTTATGTGAATATGTCAGCTCTTGTGTTTTCAATTTTCTTCCAACTCATCTCCCTTCTTATCGGAGATGTGTGACCTTGGAGGTGGCCTGCAGCGATTGATTTCCTTCCTTATGTGTCATGTTTTACAGTCCACCCTGAGGGGACCAGATGGAATCACTGAGGAGCTTCAGGATCTGGAATAAGACAGATATGGATTTTTATGAAGGAAGAGTAGTATGGATGCAAAAAACTATGACCTTCATCTCCATAAATGATATCTGTTACTTGTCTTATTTCTTCCATCAGTCAGACACGGCCAGCTGAGGGTTGAAAACCAAAGCCAAAAACAAAACAAAACCAACAACTATAAACCTCCTCAGTAATGAGGAGCTCCATCATTCCTGTTGATCTCTTCACACTTGATGCAAGTGTTCCCAGGAGGCCAGTGGGAACGTTACTCCAAGTGGTGAAGATGGCTTCATGGAGGGCATCCTCTGTCTGGAATTGATGTCCATTTTTGTAAACTTTCCTCTGCATCCATCCCCAAATGTTCTCAGTGTGATTTAGATTAAGGGAGCACGCAGGATGGTCCCAGAGACTGAGGTTATTCTTCTGGACAGTGGAGTGGCGTGGGGATTTTTTTTGAGGAAGCCAAGTGAGACAAAGCCTCATATCTGTATGATTTTTAGGGAGTGGGGTACATAAAAGACTATGTTACAGTTTGTATATTGCTATTCCATGTAACAGAATGACCTGTTAGAGCGCCCAGAGAGCACTCATTTTACTTACTTGGACACCAACACACGCCCTTTCACTCTCCCACCCTCAGTCACTCATTCACACACATACACTGGCCTCTTGACTTAGCTTAAATATCTTATTAATTTACTCAACCGCCCACTCAAATACACAACCGGCCGCTTCATGCACACTGATAATGTGCTTATCTCCCTGATTTTATTTGGTGGCTTGATGATGACGATACTGTGATTTGATTGGTTTGAGGCCAAAGACGGGGTGGCTTCCCTTGACACAGTCTTGGCCAATCACAGGTGAGCAGTGTCATGACCGTAGCCTCATCTGATTGGTTAATCATTCTTGTTTTGTTTTTTTTTTCACCAAGGGACGCCAACTGGGCTTGGCTTTCTTGCAGACAACAGTGTGCAATATTTTATTTTCACCACGCATTTGCCACATAACCTTTATGAGGGCTGTTTTACACATCGTAAAATGCTCAATAAGTGGAGGAGAGAAATGAGGAAGAGATGACAGTGGCGAAACACAGAAGAACTATTGAAAATGTTAAAAAGGAGTATTTTCATTAATTCACAGCTATAGTCAGAAAAAAGAGAGGAAGCATGGCTTCCCTTGGCCTCTGGGAGAAAACGCCACTGCTTCTGGAAAAAGTCCTTTGTCAGGCAGCCGTTGTGAACTGCAGCATTGTCTTCTTGATAAACCCAGTCATTACCACACAAACCAGGGACCTCAGTCATGAAGGTGGCCCTTAGCAACATCTCTACATAGCCAGCCATTGTTTGATGCCTCTGCACAACCTGAAGCGCCATTGTTTTATTAAAAGAAAAAGCCCCCAGATCATGATAGCGCCCCATCCAATGTGCTGCACAGAAAACATCACCAGTGGGATCTCCTTGTCATGCCAGTAACGTTGGTAGCTATCAGGACTGTCAAGGTTCAATTTTTCCTGCTCAGATAATACAACTTTCTTCCACCTTTCAATGTCCCATGTTTGGAGCTCTCTAAAAAAGTCCAAAGAAGTGAATTTGTGTTGTTGAAGAAGACAAAGTCTTTGAAGTTGTTTTTTGTTCTCAAAGCCCTTCTCTCTCAGATGTCATCTGATGGTTGATTGGCTGCACTCAGCACCAGTAACAGCCTTAGGCCCCATTTACATGACAACGCTTCATCTGCAAACGTTAAAATGCTGTGAAAACACAGAGAAAAAAATCTGCGTTTACACAGAAACGCTTATGGACTGAAAACGCTGTAGTAAGCATTCCAGGCCTGTAGGTGGTGCTATAACTGTCTTGTCCAGAAGCCACTTTTGGGAGATCTCCACCAAAGTCGAGTTGAGCTGGTCATCTGGTGTACTGGGGAATACTAAGTTAAAAAGTGGAGCAAAAGATGCAGATTTTGTTGAAAGACAGTTAGCAGATACAGCAGATTGAGCAGCACAAGCACAACACGGTAGTTCACGACGATCGTAACAACGGTACTGTTGTCCTGTTGTATGCGAGAGCACGCGAGGCGAGTGTGACAACAGTGTTTCCACTAAAAACGCCAGCTTACCGTTTACACAGCAACGGTGTCGGGGGCATTTCAGAAAAATCCCACTCTGGAGGCCGTTTTTAAAAGTTTGCATTTTAGGTTGGCTGAAACGCCATTTCTGTGTTTCACCCTAAAACCTTTGTTGCGTAAACAGCCCCTAAATTTGTGTCAGGGAATGTCCCTTGTCTTGACGGACACCCAATCAGATTCTCCAATGTAATGGGTCTAAAGCTTGACTTTTTTCCCCCATAACCCTCAGGATCTTTGAGGAAATTGTAAATGGCTGTCTTTTTGCGTCTAACCTCAGCAGCGATGGTGCATTGTGAGAGGCCTTGCTTATGCAGCTCAACAATCTGACCACATTCAAAGAGAGAAATAGGTACAGTGCCATAAATCAACATGACAACATGCAGATAGTCAATAATTAGTCAGATACTGACTGTACATTGAAGGAAATGAAAATGGATTTCATTAAATAGTTAGTGAAAAAAACAATGAAGAGTGAGAATGAAAAATCGCTCCTCAGGTTGTACTCACAGAAGGCTCAGAGGAGAGGACTGACCAATGTTAAAGCTCCTAATGTGGCTCATGAAGGAGCAGCCTGTTTAATAAAAGGGTAAAGCAGGATGGATAAAAGTCAAATTAAACAAATTAAAGACCTTGTTTAAGTCAAATTAAGGATTGAACAAGTGAGGGGGAACTGTGGAGCCCATACGAGCTCACACAGGACCACAGCAGACAAATCTAAGAAGGAGTGGAGCAATAAGAGACTTAAAGGGAATCAATAAGGTGAGAAAACACACGGGGCAAATGTACAGCCTGCAGCCGAGGCTACAGCCATAACTTTTGATTAAGATAGCTATTAAAACCAAGGGAAAGTTATAAAAGGCCAAGATGAATTCCCTGAGGTTTGGTACATATGGCTGAGCTCAGGTTGCACCTGCTGTGACCCACAATGGACGTCTGTCTGCAGTGTGCTTCTACTGTCAGGATCTTCTGTAGGTAGATACAATATTAAATCAGTGTACTCTGAAATTAGCCAGACCTTTAAAACTAGTCATTGGAATCATGGACACACAAGTCCTGTATTTCTGATTGTTGTGAATCCTTCTAAATTATTCTTAGGGTCAAGCGCACACTGAAAGGTATGAAACTTCTTTCACAGGACGAATGCATTTTTGGATGAATTCATCTTTCTGTCGGCAAAGGAGAATGTATTTTTTTTGTAACCTGAAGAGATGTTATCAGCAGATCTTTCTTGGCTTCTTGGGAATTGCATAAGAATTGCAAATGAAGCAGAATTGGAGCCAATTTCTGAGCCACACAACTGACTCTGAAGCTGAGCTGCAATTCAACTTATTCTGCAGCTTTTTCTGCACAAACTCCTCAACAGTATGAGCTCCAGAAGGTTTCTTTTGTTGGATCCAACAACATGGTCTAACCAATGGCAGTGGTGATTTTCTTCATAGAACATTTTATTACAGGGAGGATAGAAAATAGCAAAAGAAAACGGTTCAGAAATCACACAGAAAGAGTATGAAGAGTCAAGTCCAGAAGGAAAGTTTTTCTGCCAATGGACGTATTTAATGCTTACACTCTGAATATTCAGTAAGTCTAGAAAATAAATACATTTTCAGTTTCTTATCAGAGAGAAAGGCTGCAGAAACTGAAGCTCCTTCATTGGATTTTGGTTTGGTTTGGTTTTAGGGTCTGATCAGGTGATATTCTGTCAGTAAGTCAGAGATACACTGAACCCTGGGTCCTCATGCACTTCACTGAGCCTTGGTTCCTTCCATCAGTTTTCTGTCTTTTGACCACTTTTGGTAAGTTGGACCATCACGGACTTTGAGCACCCATCAAGGGCTGATTTGGAGATGCTGTGACCCAGAAAAAACAACAGTCACAGGTTGTCACTTTCCAAGTCAAAGACACTGGTCGCATTCTTGCTAACGTTGCCAACTCAGCAACTTTAGCCCAGTTTCCACTCAGTAATTCAGTTTGGTTTGTTTCTGTACGGCATGCATTTTGTGGCATTTCCTGTGACTAGAAGTGGAATAAGTCCCAAAATTCCTGTCCTGTACTGTCCCACTTTTTGGTACCTTTCTGTTGGAGACCACTTGTTGGAAATGGGGCTTTTGTGGCTACATTTGATGAGTTTTAAGACCCCTCTAGCAGCTCTTCAACTGACTTTTCCTTGAGTTTGGAGACTGATGTGATGCCCTGTCTGTTATAAAGTTATACAAATACTAACGGTCAAAGTATTGTTAAAGAGTAATTCATATCTTTGTTGTTGTAAGCCATTATAGACAAAAATAAAATTTATTTTATTAATTATATAAATATTTTTCAAATCAATCAGCCGATTAATTGTCAGATCGTTTTTTTTTTTTTTTTTGTCTATGAAATATCAGAATTGGCCTCAAAAGGCATTTAATTCTATTCCTCCATACACACATTGACCCTTTGCTGAATACTTGACTTGAATGCATCATCACAACGAATGTCATGAAACACCATGGTTTGTAGAGACCTGAAGAGTCCCTGTAGATGTCGGCCTGGATAAAATGATTGGCAGTTTTTAAACACACCCTGGGAACACCACACCAGCTCCCCTTTTAAATCTTTTCCTTGAAATGTTAAATCTCTGCATGGAAGGAGATGGATTTAAGATTCAATCCATTTCACGTTCCAGCCCACCTATTCCTCGCTGATTTCCTCCTTAAACCCTCACTGCTGAGATCTGCAAGTTTACACAAAGGAAACACACTCGTCTATTTCATGCTTTATGCCTCTGTGAGGAGAATATCAATCCTCTGCTGATGCACAGGTGCTCACACTGTTATCTCTGTTTGGAGCTGCTAAACAGGAGAGCGCAGATATAGACGCTCATACCAGCAAATTGTTTCACACTTTCAGCAGATCTACAGGAGCACAACCAGCACAATGTGAATTTAATTACTGCACATGTGAAAGTATGTAATTAGTGGGATCGAAGAGATTGAAATCTGCTTAAAGTCTTAATCTGTAGGAGAAGAACGGTTTAAATACAGAAGGCAGGACTAATTGCATTGAGTCCATTAATTTTTAATCATTTGTTGGCAGATGCTACTGAGATGTTAAGAGATAAAGCAGCTCACACGTAAATACAGTCAGCTGAGTGGAGTCAGAAAACGAAGTGAGACTAATTACAGGAACTGTGTAGTGTGTGCAAAACTCTGCAATGTGGGAATCATGGAAGAATTTGATTTTCAGATACACTGTGGATCAAAAGTTTTAGAACAGCCACATTTTCATCCAGTTGCTTTTTATTTAAATTTAAGCAGTTTAAGTCCAATGAAGAGCTTCAAATAATACAAAAGCAAGAGCTGAACAGCCAGAGGATAAGATAAAAGGTAAGGTAACCCAAAACTAACAGAAAAATCACATTTCACAATTAAATGTGAGAACTCGAGAGTGAAATGGGGCAAATATTAGTTTGGTTTCACAATATAATTTGTCTTAGGTAAAGACCAGAAATGCCGCCTTGAGAATTTCACAAAAAGAATTAGACAAAAATAATTTTAGCCACCCATGTTTTCAAGAGATCTTTTAATTGGACACACACACACACACACACACACACACACACACACACACACACACACACACACACACACACACACACTAATGTTTAATTATACTAAAGCAGCCACAGAATAACTTCAGAAATATCTATCATTGTTACTCCAGATGATGTATTTTTCTGCCATTTGCTGAACGTCTATATATGATGTCTATAGCACCTTCCTAAAGGGAAAAAAAACAACAAAAACAAAAACAACAAAAACAAAAACAAAAACAAAACAATGATCATCTTTGCTGGGGATGGAACAAGCATCCCTCCAGTTGCAAAGAACCAAACACTAACAAATGTGTTTTACATTTTTCACTTTAAACCTGTGCTTAGTAAACTGAAGCAACAGGAAAATTAACTGCAGCAGGATTATAAATCGCCGTTTTAGAATGGAAAATAGGAAATGTTAACAAACAAAATATTAATTTATTCAATGATGTTTTAAATAGACATTCAAAAATGACGCTGAAAATCCAAAATTGGTCTTGGACTGACTGTCGCATTATAGGCTTGATCTGCTCGTTAATTAGACGTCTAACATAGGGGATGCTTCCAAAACAACCAAACCCTTGAATTTACAAAAAAGAATAAACCAAAACCAGTATTTGATAGAGAATATAAGAAGCTCATTAATTAATAAAGCAAATAAAAGTTAAACAAAATAAAGAATAACTAACTAAGTCAAATATATGGAGATACAAAATCATTCAAAGGTACAAATTTAACTCAAAATATGTTTCCCTGTGAACCCAAGGCAAACTAAATAAATCAAAGACTGTAAGAGGGGGAGATGTTCCTCTCCCTTAAAGCAGTGCGCTGGTCCAGATAGCAGAGGATGTTTATTTCTAACAAACACGGTTCCCTCAGTTTCTCTTTAAACACCGCTGCAGAAACCCAGCAGCAAGGAAATCCGACCCTTGTATATTCTGGACATAATCACATCTATGGTCTGGTGCTCCTGTAAAGCCCCAGGCACTGCTCTGGCACAAAATCATTCCCCTCCGGGCTCTTTGCCATCTTCTTATTATTTAAGATACAGCACAAACACTTCAGCTGGGCATCCAGGCGGGAGCTATTCAATGAGCCACGCAGTCTATTTTGTCTCTGTCAATAAAAACCCAGCGCCTGTGACGTGTGACTGCAGAGTGGTAAGGAATGAATAGTAAAGAAATCAATCATTCAGATAAAATTACATAGCAGGAGAGGAGCTCTAAGGTCTTATTAGGACTGACCGACTAAATCTGAAAATTAGCGAGTAGAGGATTCATCCAGATCAATTTCTTTTGGAAAGGCTGTGGAACAGAAAAGCTAAACAACAGCAAATATAACAAAAGCACCATTAGTGTGCTTTTTGTGGAAAAACTGTTTTCTTTTTACAATTTTTATTTCAAAGCTGCTTGCGCGACACAAAGCTTTTCATTCATTTAGTTTCTATTTCTTCAAAATAAATGCAGCTGGATCATCTCTTATTATAATCACAGATTTGTGGCCTCTGATGAATTTCTCTGAATGATTGTTGAACACTGGAGTAAAACTCAGTTGGAGTTGCTGTTTTATGACAAACATTGTGTTATATAAGCTTACAGAGGCTTAGATCTATCACCTGCTTTGTGTTTAAAAACCGCAATGAAATGTTCTTCATTCATCTTTTTGCCGAGCTGCTTGCTTTTATTACTGCATTATTCAGTCTTTGCAGGATGATAAACGATCATGTGGATTACAGCTGATTTTCCCAGCTCACTTTTCAAGAATAAAGGAGAATAAAACCTTAAAGATACTGTGCGGATATTTTTTTCTATAGTACATGAAAGCGGTTGAACTTAACATTAACACTATTTTAATAACCAGAATTTCTGTATTGCAATTTTTGATGCCCATAACTTCTGCAACAGGGAAGATATTGCAGAATTTAGGCTTGTTAGGGGGCGAAGCTATAGGCAGAATGTGGTGCAGAAGCTGAACCCCTCCAACATATGGACCAGTGATGAGGTCCTCATGTGAGGTGACCTCATCACTTCAGCAAGATCTGGTGAAGATTTGGTGCTTCTTACCCAAGCAGGGCCCAAATCAAAAAGCGGCTTATGATCCCAAAGTGACGCCTGCCAATCGCTCAGCAATGCCTACAAATCACCAAGTGACACCTGCCAATGCATCGGCAGCACCTGCCAATCACTTAGTGACACCTACCAATTGCTGTGACACTGGCCAATAGCTCAGCAGCACAGCTATGTGGAAGTCTGAAAATCTGCCTGTGCCAATTACCTGTGTTTATGAGTTCTGACCAATCAGAATCAGGTATTTAACAGCTGGATAATTAAGCAAGGTGGTTAGAATTTAAGCATCCGTTACAAATGTACACTGCATCATAAAGCTGTGTTGATGCGCAGGTTTTACTGGTACAAATAAAGACCTTATAAACTGGATTAAGTAGGGATTTACTGTATCAGCTGATTTGAGAGCTTAATCCACATAAAATATAAGATGTTAGTCATGAAATGAACTCCCATTCGAAGCAAGTTTGGAAATAAGTGCACGCTGAAAAGTGTGATGGCACAGGAAGTGCTGATGCAGAGTCCTGCCAGCTCAACAAGCAGCTCACTGTCCCCCCACAGCTGGAGTCCAGCCTGACAGATAAGCCGTCCTGTCAGCCCTGTATCCATATTTTTACAGGAAACAGGATGTCAGGAGCCTGGTAATGCTTTAAAAAAGTAAGTCTGTGTCAGAGGGTTTGCATGATGGGAACAGCTGTGAAAGAAGAAGTCTAGATATACCTTCCTAGGAGGGACAAACCTGAGGAGAGTTATACAACACACTCCTGTATTGGAACACTTTTACCCCCCAAATTACACTAAAAAATGCAAAAAATAGGGAGCCTTAACGTAAGTTAACTCACTAAATTAATGAGAAAATATCCTAAAACTAGTGAAACCATCTGTCCATGCAGCAAGATAATTTTACCTGATTACGTAAAAGAGACGAAAAATGTAATGAAACCGACAAAGAAGAGAGAGCTGCTGCAAAAGGCAGCCATAGCCAACAGGGCAGCGCCTAGCAACCAGGGAGCCATGTATGGGGAGCCAGTGAGGGGAGGCTTTAAAGAGGGGTGATTCTGACACTGAGGATGTCCTAATATGCACCCTGCACACTTCCGTCCTGCAGAAAACTAAACTGCCTAAAGCTGCAGAACTTTTAGGGTGAAAAACTTTGAGAATCAAACCTGAGGATGGAGCAGATTTTGAGAACGTTTCACAAATCCACCTCTCTGCGTGATTTCTCTTTCAGCTTTGAGTCACAGTCCTGACAGTAAAGTTTCGAGACATCAATAAAAGCTTCACATGCAAACAACAACATGCCAATACCCCTGTCAGACAGCGTAAACAGCAGTTCTCCGGACCTGGTCTCTCTTTCATTCTCCTTGCCTGCCTGTCTTCCTCTCCTCCAGAGTCTTGTTATCCTGGTCTTTGGTCAGTGGAGGATGTCAGAGAGCCAGTGTGTGTGAGAATAGATCGCCCATCAACACTGACTTCAAAACAAACTAACAAGCAGCACAATCAAGCCCCAGTGAGATCTCAAACCCCGCCATGCTCTCCGTGTTCAGATAGAAACAGCAGCCATGCAGCGCTTCATGGACTAATGAGCCTGAGGAGCCATAAAGCAGCGTGTTAGCTCATAAGTAAGCAGCTCTTAATTTTAAATACTCATCCTGAGCATGTAGGAAATGACTGAAGTCTTATCTAATAGCCGTTGCGATTATGAGGATCAGACAGAAGCAGCCTTGGTGGAGCCGTATCTTTAGTGGTTTTTTTATTCCTTTCCTTTAAATGTGAAGCCTTTGAACTCGGGGCTAACAAAGAGCAAGGGCTGCATGAAGCTCCACACACAACAGAAACATCCACACCTTCATTAAAGCCTGAGCACCATCACTGAGAGCATTGAAGGAAAGTCTAAATAATGAGGATTCAGAGGGAGCCTACAGGAGCACAGTGTGCAACTGTTTGTGTGTCTCATTTAAAAATATGTATTTGTGTGCGTGTGTGGGTGCGTAACTGTGATAAATGTAAATATAAGTGAGGGCGTGAGTGTGTGTAAAGTTAGAAGGCAACATTAGGAAGCAGACAGGGTGAAATTGGCGTCAGGCACAAAGCTGGTCAGCCTCTTGAAGGGCCATTAAAGTGACATGGAGGAAATTGCAGCGACTCACTGGAATGAATCGTGGCTTTCTGCCTCTAAGTGCGGCAGCGGCAGCTGTGTTTCTCTGTCTGCAGCTTGGAGTTGATATTGTTATTTATCTGCAGAGAAACTTTTATGACCATCTGGAGCTTGAAAATCATTCAAACACACCGGGCATCAAGCAAGAGCTACTCGAAGGAACACATCTGTTGTTGTGCGGCGTGGGAATGATTTAAGAGGACGGGTGGTTCGTCAATTTTCATGTCGGTACAGTTTTCTCTGAGAGCTCAGAGAAATGGTGTTAAGGAAGAAAAAAGAAGGCTCACTCACCTGTTTGACAGCTCTGTCTGAGTTCACTCCCAGGGCATCAGTATTTATTAAAACACAGCTTATGGAGAACACAGAGTCATATTTTAATAAAATGTTCCCTTAGGCACGATTAAGAGCCTTCACCTGACCTAAGCCCAACCTTTAAGGAATAAAAAAAAGGATTTTACTTTGCATAATAAAAATCCTTTGCATCTTTTCTACTTTTTTGCATCAACTTTCCATGACAGCTTTCTCTGAATAAGAACATTTCTGCACAGCATTAATTTTCTTCACAGCTTGAGAATTTCTGTGCAACTCTGCAGTTTCATGCCTTTCTACAGCATGAGCATTGGATTAACTGTCCAAGCTCTAAACTTGGGAGTACATGTCATCCATCTCTTTAAGTAGATGGGCATAAATAATTCTGTGGTTTAAGAAAAGATGCATGAACTTACAGGAACTCCTGTTTTCATTGCTAGAAAGTGGAAAACAAATCAACAAAGAGATAGTTGGCTTTGAAGAGTAATAACCCTTGTGTTGATCTTTACAGGGAATGTTTTCACACCTTCTTATTAAAAGACAAAATCTGTTGGTTCATAAAGAAGCTCTTTTAGTCAGAATGCACAGACAAAAATGATAAATTCCACCTAGGAAACCTGACAACATAATTTATATCTACACCATCGGCTGTAAACTAAAAAAAAAATGGATGTCAACTTGCTCAGTTCGAAAAGAGGTCGCCGCAAAAACTGCTCCCCCTGGTGGCTGGCTGCAGTATAGGTCAAAAAATCCGGCCCTCCAGTCATTCCAAATGGGCCGTGGTCAAACTTAAAAAAAATAATACTCCTCATAGAAATGTTTCTCACATCCTAAAGTTATAGTGATTTGAAGATACCATTTGGCTGCCTTGTATTGAAGTCCTCTTCCTTTCTGAAGAGTTTCGTTTTCAGTGGTTATAAGAGGTTAAATATTAGGTTTTACGTCTCGATTAACGATGATTGACAGCTGCCATTCCTGTGTATTTTTTGGGGGGACTATAAAATATGTTGGGAGGTAGAGTCAAGAAGTGATACAATTTTCAAAAGAAAAAAAATATATAATATTTTTCTATTTTGGACCTGCACAACTGCACAAGGCTGCGCCTGTGACAGAGGTATTGTGGCTTCAAAACTGTACAATGGTAAATGGTGGAGCCACGCTGCCCACTCTATATAAAGTCTGTGATCTACAATGAAAGAAAAAAATGATAAAATGAAAGAAAAAAAAACTTTCAGAGTAGATTTTACTTGCATATGGTTGTTTGTTTAGTTTTTTATTGTTATTGTTGTTGTTTTCCGAAGAGACAAACTCAATTCAATATTTTACATCAAATTTTACTCTCTTCATCAGCATTTTCTTCCCATAACTCCAGCTGTGTTGTTCTCTGTCACCAAACTTCAGAGAACTGCTCCTTTACATTTTAAGAAAATGGCTTTAGCAAAGTCATTTTTTGTTGTGACTGTTGATAGGAGACCCTGCTGAATGTTGAGATGTCACTGTTGGCATAGCATGACTGTATGTCCTCAACAGCATGGGCCGCCTGGCTATGCTGCATATGGCACAGACTGGCCAACTGTGCTCCATGTCATGGACTATGTAATCATTTTTTCATTTATGTTTCTTAAGTGAATATAGTATTGATGAGCTGTGCTCTGTTGGCCTATTAAAAAGTAAAGCGTAAAAGAGATACATTGAGTTCTTTCTTTTTTTTCATTTAATTTCAAAGGAACACTACAGGGACAGGGATTTAATTCAGTAAAGGAGCAGTTTTCTGAAGCATGATTACAGAGAATAATACAGTCTTAAATGTTAATGGAAATACTAATAAGCAAAAGAAATTTAATCAGGAGTTTCTGAGTAAACTGTCGTAAGTTTATGTAAATACCACTGCATGCATTTGGGTGCAGGTATTAATTTATCAGTTTTCTTCAAGTTTTTTAACCATTGCATGCTGCAGCCTCTTTGAATCTTGCAAATAGTAGAAACATGTGGTCCTCTTACTTTGTCTAAAGTATTTCATGTTCAACAGTTAAATCTTGTAGACTGTTCACCTGAAGCATTGTAAGAAAGATTTAAAGTTTGTGCTTGTGAAGTTTTAGCTCATTTTATTTATAATAAGTTTAGGAACCAGTGCAAATGTTGAGTCTATCTCACTAATGTGCAAAAATGGGATAAATACAATGAGACATATCAGTGGGACTTTGTGAGGGTCAGTGGCGGACACAAAGCTTGTAATCTATCTACACAAGAAAAGTTTGTGATCTCAGTTTGGTGCCCCCTGCAGCTGAACAAGTCCACAGCTTCCTGAGGAACTAAAACCAAACCGTTGCACTTCTTAATAATTGTTCATTCAGAAACTGTAAACGCTGTCACTCGATAATTCAAGCATGGATTCCACTAATATTGCAGGAGTCCTCTCCCGTACACACACAGCACTCCACTGACTGCGCAGCTCCACAGTGATTCTCCTCCTAAATCAGCTCATTTGAATGCAAAGCCAGAGTTTTCTTTCCAATTACACACTTGCACTGGAGCAAAGTAAATCTGGGGAAGGGTTTTTAGAAATTACAGTTATTAGATTATGACGAGCACAGTTCAGTTGAAAGGCTTAAGCCTCTGCAGCTCACATGGAGAAGAAGGAGTGCTCCATTCTGCACTTGCATTGCACTTGGAGCAGAACCTGTATAATCACAGTGTGCACATGCAGAAAGGGTTAGAATTACTGCTCTCTGTCCTCAGTGTGAGGAGCAACATGAGAGTCACAGGAATCATTTTTATTTAACGATTGATGATTCAGGATCCTCTTAGTGAATTTATGCAGCATCATTTCATGCATTTACAAAGTCCTTTCCCACCTTGAATTGATTTTCTATGAAACACTCATATTTAAATCTGTCTTTGCATTTCTTTTCTGTGGGAAGGGTATGGTAATGCAATGTTATTCCACCTCAGAGGAATGCTGTCCCTGCAGACGGCTGCAGCCATTACTCTTCACACTGTGCTTCATCCCTTGTGTGTTTTATTTCACAACATCTCGGTTGAATAAAACATTGTTTGAATAAAATTGTAGAATCATAAACATTTTTTTTTCCACTCTACACCTCAGAAACAAATGCATATAGATTTGGTTTTAAACAATTAGGCATAAACTTCAACCCATTAACTTAAGGCTCAATCATTTGGTTGGTAGAGCAAATGAGTGGTGAAAAATTATACATCCCTTCCTGATTTCTTTTTTTTTTCTTTTGCATGTTTGTCACACCTAAATGTTTACGAAAAAAAAAGTCAACACAAAATGCATTTTTAAATGAAGTTTTAAAGTGAAGAGGATTACTCCTATCGTCCACATGAAATCGCTGTTTTACTTTACTGTAAAACGATGCTTTCTGAAAACTCCAACCAGAGTGAAGATATTGGAAAACTCTGGATCAATGATTTCATGTGGACAAAAGTATTTTTTAAAATGAATGGGTTTACTTTTTATGAAAAATACCAAGCTTTGTGGGCTATGTGTGGACATGGCCTTTGTCAAACAGGTCCTATGCGGGTGATTTCTTGATTGAGAACAGGTGTGGCAGTAATCAGGCCCAGGTGTGGCAACAGAAATTTAACTCAGGTGTGATTACCATGGCAAATACTTCTTCACACAGGGCCGTGCAGTTTTTTGATTTTTTTCTCCTTTAACAATAAAAACATTCATTTAAAATGATTTTTTTGTTTACGTGTGTTGTCTCTGCCTTATATTTTAATGTATTTGATATGAAATATTTTGGTGTGACAAATGTGCAAAAAGACAGAAAGAAAGACATGAAAAAAGAAGGAACTCAGGAGAGAAATTATTTTTGAACTGAGTACAACTCTACATCTTGAAATATTTTTTTCTGAATTTTTTGTTTTTTTTTTTTATCTTAGTGCTTAGCTCAAACAAACTAAAAAATACAAAAAATAAAATAAAATAAAAAATAAACCTTAAATTTATTATTGTTTCTTGGATGGAATGTTAGAGGGTTACTCCTTGCATTTAAAAAGTGAAATTTAAATGGCTAAAATTAAGTTGTATTTTTCAGCATCATCCACTCAGAATTCTTTAATCCTTTGCATTGCACTAGAACAATAACCCATTTAGTATCCCTTGGTGTTTCAGTTTTTATATTCAGTATTTTGACCTTTTTTAATTGCTTTCTTTCCCTCCTCCAAACCTTCATTAATAAGTGTCAGCCCTTAGTTATTTTCCAATTCAAACACAAACATAAAAATAAATGAATGAAATAAACTTCAAACATTAGATGTTGGGAATAAAATATGACTAAACAGGGTGGAAAAATGCACCCACCCACACACACAGGGTTAAAAAAAATTATTCATTTGCTCAACTCTGCCACCTGCTAACCACCCTGCTGTGAGGCACTCTGGTGGAAAATAAGTTAATCTATTCATGAAACACAAGTTGAAGCTTTTTAAGCCAAACTAAGTTTCTTGACTATCTTATTTCATCCAAGGAAAGGACAAATATTCTGACCACATTTTACAGATTCAAACTAAGAGTCTTTCAATAATCTGGTGATGATATTCTTTTACTCATACGGTTAAATGTAGTAAGTCGTCAGGGATGTGACACGTTGACTTTTTAAAGAGGCAAACACATCACAAACTTAAAACTAAGAGTTTTGTTGTCTACTTTTTCTCAAACTATGCCTCATTAAGAGTCACAGACTGAGTTCCCTGGATTCCCACCCCATTGATCATCCTCTCCTGCTTCATGCTGGGCTGCAAAACCTCAAACCTGTTGACATCTGGTTTGGCTCTGCTCATTATTCTGGTTTGTTGTTGTAGTCAAGATAAACACCAACTGGTTTGGACACACTTTGTTAAACTTTGAAAGTAAGTGGGTGTTTTTAGGTGGTTTCATGACTTCCTGTCCTTCTTGATCTGCTTTTGGTAGATTGATGCACCGTAAACTCCAACTTACTAGAGCTGATAAGCAGCCAGAAACTCCACCAAGCAGACATGGGTCTGGTGTGACTTGGCAGTGATAATCTCTCATTTTCCCTCTGAAATATGTTTTAAAAAGAGGAAACCTCATATCAGGGGGTAAGCCTTGTGACTCCTAACCATAGGTGGCGAAACTTGGCTGTAAAGCCAGTGACTCCCTCATGAAGCAACCCATTACTCACAACTACATTTCCAGGAGGTTTAAAAATGGAGAGCTACATTAATTGTGCAGAAAAGGGCTGTGTACTTATGATGCCTTTTTATCTGTAAAGAAGACACTCACTCGATACCTCAAGAGTTGGGGAAAAAATGGGAAAATGAGACCTTTTTGGAATCAAACTTTGGTAAACTTCAAGTAAGATTTTTATGTAAATCTGATACTACTGTAAACCAATGAGAAACCTTTTGTTAACATTTTTTGGGGGTCAGTCCATATTTGTTGCCAATTAATTGTAAATAATGAACAGGCAGATATATAAAGGTCCACACAGAGACTTTAATGAGATCTTTAGCTACAGAGAGGTGCTCCACAGTCTCTCAAACTGCTTTCAGTGAGCTTAAACTGAGGGGATATCATCTGGAAGCTGGAGCTTTCCTTCCTTAATCTCAGCCTTTCTTGCAGCAGATGTCAAAGGTGCAGAAACAATCCCTCACCAGCTTCCCTTGGAGGGCCAGGATCCCTGTTTTCATGAGCAAGCTGTACAAGGAAGGTTCACATGTGGGATTACATTTCATAAAGCCATGTATGGGTTCAGAAGGGCGTGTGGAGAATATCATCCTGCACCTCAGCTTTAGCTGGTTCTAAAAAAAAAAGTTCTTGGTCTCTTGGGTTGAGAAAAGATGACTTTCACCTTCCTTGAACCACAGTGAGCTGGATGAACTGGACCGAGGCGAGGAGTGAGGATTTCAAACAAAGCAGTGTCTAAAACTGTGGGCTCTTTTTATCCACCTACCTGAGGAACGGCTCGAGTTATTAAAACTGAAAAGTGATTCAGTAAATCTCTCCCTGGATAATTTGCTCATCATCCTCCTGCATCCTTCATTCTCACAACGACATTTTTTAATTCAATTAACCCCAAACTGCAGAGGATCTTTGAGGGCACCTTAAGCTTCTCTTTCCAGGGCTGTGGATGAATACTCGGATGCTTTGGCACGGCACCAAAGACTAAAGCTGCTAATTTATTCTTTCAGCAAAATATTCCACTGCCCTCATGAACCGTATCACATCCGACCAATCTCTCAGAGCTCGGCAGGAGGATCTGAAGCTACTTTATGGGTATTATGAAAAGACTGATGAAGGTTACTCTGAAAGTGATGATGAGGAGGAATTTTCCCTCTATAAAGTGTGTTTAAAAGCTCTTTTCTCCTTCTCCTGGAGAATAATGAGTCTTCAGATTAAGAAGGATGCCATACTGCTGCACACTGCATGAGCCAAAAGAGCCATTTACTTCCTTCTACATCACTACATCACTGACGCAGCTGCATGCAGACTGTCCAGTGGATGTTTACAGAAAATGTAAATGATTATGTAGGAAGATTGACCTCTCACCTCAAACTAATCGATCTGATCTGAACAACAACAGTCGTCAGCTCTAACCCCAGAGTTTCTGACCACACTATTGTAAATCTCACCCTCATGTCTCTGGGTGAAATGAAAAGGTGAAAGCTGTTTTCAGTCCAAGATCAAAAGGGCAACACCACTGTAACATCGGGGGGCAGAGGCATAAAAACAAGCATTATATTGCTTTCCTCTTCCTCATGTGGCTGGTTTCAGAGGTAGTTGTAGCCCTTTCATCATCTCAGAAACATCGTGAGGGTACATATTTATATCAAATTGCACATTGTGTGTGTGTGTGTGTGTGTGTTTGTGTGTATTCTTAGACAGATGCTGAAATTATATCACCAGGTTTATTGGTTATCATAACTCTCTTTTTACTGGTTTGCCAAAAAAATCTGTAAAAAAAGCTGCTACTAAAGTTTTTAGGGGTAAATAGAAAACAAATCACATCACTAAGCTTCTTTTAAACCTTCTCTGGCTTTCTGTGTCTAGAATAAAAGTGTAAGTCTTTGTTCTTGTTTATAAAGCCGTGCATGGCCTTGCTGTCCTTGATTGCTTCCCTTTTAAATAAATGTTCCTCATGGAATTACTTCCTTTTAGGCTGCAGAACAAGCCACCAATGGCTGCTTGCAGCTGTTACACCGCATTTTTTCTGGAGTACACTGAAGAAACGTGTGAACAGGAAAAATGGTGGGAAACTGGTCTGAGTATCCATAAAGTGAGTCACTGACTGAGTGGAGACAAGGCTAGACCTGACTGAATGTCCCCCTTCTTGGTATGTAATGGTACGTTCCTCACAAGTGATCGGCTGCATGGCTGCCATGCCATCAATCAAAACACAGTTCTGCCTTGAGTAGGTATGAGTTGCTGAGGCCATGTACACACATAGCTGGGTATTTCCAAAAGCTAATATCCCCCCTCTCGTATGTTTTTGAAAATACTTTCATCCACACGCAGCAGGCAAACATGCCGAGGAGTGCGGCTTGATGCATGCTGTACCCATATTTGGCAGTATTTTTTGGATAGATAGATTCAATGCCACTCAATTGGAATGAACCGTGAAACCTGAGTTTTCCAGAATCTTCACTTGGGCCAGAGTTTTCAGAAAGCATAGTTTTTTGTTACGTTAAGCTGTGGTTTGGTGCTGATGACAGGCCTAAATGTATAAAAATATATGCAGTTTCCAAAACACCCGGCTACGTGTGTTTTGGAAATGGACATGGCCTGAGTGAGAGCTGAGCAATAAAACGAACAAGGAGGGGGCCAACTCCCATCAAGTGAGTCGGCTCCTCTGGTTCGCAATGAAGCACTGGCTCCAAGATCCACATCTTTGGGGCATGACACATCAGGGATGGCAACAACTCCAGGGATAGGAGATCTCTCAGGATCAAACATTAATTCAGAAGTTAAACAAACATGGAGGACAATCAGCATAACCCACAGCAAGAAAAAGAAAATGAACCTGAGTAAAAAACGCTGCAAGCTGCTCTTCCTCTTTAGTCCTGTTATCAGCTTAGTTCTCTGCAATGATCGTGAGCTGAAACATCCAGCTGGTGACACTTCACCATTAGCTCCTCATATTTGTTACTGTAGGTAGTCCAACCACGAATTTTCAATGCTTGCAACCTTAAACTGAAACTATATCACAACCGGGGGTCATTAAACCTCTCAAGACCCAGCTACCACATATGTGGACATTACATTTCTGTCTCTCAGACCCATGATACTTCATTTTTTTAAAAAAAGACCTATGAGCCACATTTAGGGACACTGCCCACATCATCCTTTGTTGTAATCAAAATATTAAACCCATTTCAGGGGAAGAAAAAAAAGTTAAGTTCAATAACACTACAACAAACAACTTATAACACAAATAATCAAGTTTAGTTATTATACTTTTTAGGTCTTACTTATCCCAAATAGCAAGGTGAATTAAAAATAGCACACTAGACAAAGACTCAGGTCTTAAGGGGTTAAAAGGGATTTTGACCCTACACACTTCAGGATTGTTTGGACAAATGAGTATGACAAGTATGACAAGCCACAAATCAGGACACACTTCAAACATGGGGTGGAGGATCAGGTCATAAATGTGGCCTCAAATCATCTAGGTTGTGGCAACCCTGTATAAGCCTGTCGAGATATTTTCCTAATATTTGGAAAAAAGGGCTGAAAATCCAGCAAAAATGTTGAAAAGATAAAATATTTTTGAAATTGAGCTTCAGCCAAATAGTTTCCTTTGACCCGATCATTTAATCTGAGAAGGTTTTAAAGGAGGCAGAGTATTTTACAATATTATAAGAAAAAGTTTACAGCTTCTTTATTCTCATACCTTTAAAAAAAAGAGACAGAAAGAGTCAGAAACCTGGCAGAGACCTGGCCTGAAGCTGTTTCTCCACGCTCACTTCTTCTGCCAAGTTTGCAGGAGAGCACAGATCAAACTGAAGAGCTGCTCCATGGAGCTCAATCCGATTCAGATAATCAAATCCCTGTTGTTTGCTCTTTTGTGAAACATAATTTCTGACTAACAGAAAAAAGTCCATGAATTATGCATGTGCTTCAAAGCCAGATAAGACGCCGTGTTAAGAGGAGTGAGGGGATGGAAATGAGTCGTAGGAGGCTCAGATATATAATGCCCTCCAGAGTTATTGGCACCCTTGGTGAGGATGAGACAAAAATCTGTAAATGTAATGAGCTAATCTTTACCAAGGCCACCAATAACTCTGGAGGGCACAATAAAAAACTGCAGTAACACACTGAATTGAAGCCGTGCCGTCATGGATATTATTCATTTGTGCAATGGGGATCGTTTGCAGGCATGCAGAGGAGAAAGAGAGAAGAGAGACAGAAGGACTAGTGTGAAGAGTAAAAGAATGTGTGTTTTTCACATCATTACCACCGTTTCAACTTTCTGTGGTGAAACATCAACCATCAGGCCAGAGACGGCTCCTGACTGGATTGATGAGGGTAGAGGAGGGAGAGCAGTGGATGAAGTTTTAGCGTCTGTTTTTCTAAGAGCAGCGGTAGCTGGTCTGCGCGGCTGAGGAGCACTGAGCAGCCCCGTCATAACTACAGTCCTTACCCATAATTCACATGTATTCACACATATAGTCTGGTTCTCGGGCACCTGCCAATTCAAACTGCAGCGCAGCGCCCAAAGCAGCTGGATACCCGAGATCACAAGACCTCAGGAGGACCACATATTTCTGCAGGAACCCCACCCATGACAACGTACTTCCATGGTGCTAAATGAGCATATTAAACTCATCTGGCCCTCCTAAAACTTCAGCATATTCACTCCATGCCTTCACCTTTCTGTTGGTGTCTTTATAGAAATGATGTGTTGTTTTGTATAGAATTATTACCGTTTTCATCTCCGAGAATAACTTTCCTTGTCCAGATGGTCAGATTCCATCTGGATCTGACTTGCTAAACACTTCTGGCCATGTGTCAGTGACAAAGTTTTGATAAACAAACAAACAACAACATTTACGATCAGGAGCCAGAGCAAATAGCTTTATTTTGAAATGACCGAATGCTCTGATCGTTCATGTGTCTGATTTTCTGTTTGGTACAATCTGCGCTGCAGAGATTGACACGTGCAGTGCATTTCAGCAAAAAAAGACTAGTAGCGAAACAGCCACGCTCAGCCATTGGTAATCGCAAAGCTGGCAGACTGTATGAATGCACTGATTGACTAGAGTGGTTTCTGTGCCTGGTGTAGGGTGTGGCGTGGCGTGTCACTCATGCTTTATGCATGAATTGGGGGTTCAGAAGAGAGTCTATGGTGAACAATGTGAAAGAGAAGTCGAAGACCGTAGGCTGGGGCTGGCTCCGGTGCAGGGTGCGGAAAGGGCACTTGCGATAGTAGAAGCTCCTGTGGGTTCACGTTCTTATCTGGACTTCTCGTGAGAACAAGCTAAACGTATTTACCTGTAAGACTGCACGCTCGTGTTGTCTAGTGCTTTTGGAATTGTTATTTCCTTCTACAATGAGTAATTACACAAAACTTTATTCCTCTAATGTTAAGTATTTTAAATAAAGTTACTTTTTTCTTTTCTCGTTTTATACTTATAATAAGTATGGGATGTGTCATATAAAATGAAATGACTTTCCACTTCAAGGATGAGTCTCTCGTTGTCCATTGTTGTCTTAAAAATGAATGAGGAGATGCTGTGCTACTCACTTTTGCGACCTCTGTCACCGGGTGTGATGTAATGTTTACATTTACTACTAGCCCGACTGTGCCGTCAAAGAAGAGTCAAGTTACATTTGTTTGTACACTGATTTTATTTTGAAAAACAACGGATCTTCATGCCATCCGGCAATTCACTTCTTGTATAGCACGTCATATTTCATTTAGCAGAAGCAGACTCTCTCTGGCGTTCGGAAAAAATTGACTTCTTACGGATTCTTTCTGTTGTGTCGTGCAGCTCCCGCAACTGAACTCGCACTGCACGGGGCTAATGTGAGCCTACAACAGTGATTTTAATGATACCTATTACATGCGGAAGCCACACCGGACCCGCACAGGATTTAGTGTGAGCCTGGGGTTAAACCTCAAATCTGTTGACTCCTGGTCTGGCTCCGCTCATTATGTCCACTTGTCATCATAGTCAAGCTAAATACGAACTGATTTTGACATGGTCTGTTTTATTTTGAAAGTCACTTGGTGTTTTTAGGTAGTTTCTGGTCACAACCAGTGCGAGTTGACACATTGATTTGAATGAAACCTATTTGATATGTTTGCCGCAACGAAACAGAGATGCACTGCAGACGCAATCGGTGTATTTTAGTGGTTACTCTCTGAAAGGCACACCTTGTACAAGCTTAACTTTTGTGGAGATGGTTCTAAGCTGTGGTTTGCATCATGTTTGTAAATTCAAACCCTGTCTGATGTCTTTTCCCTCATCTCTGTTTCTCCCTGTCATCCTCTTCCCTTTCATCCTCCTCTTCTGTCTCCTCCTCCTCTCCTCTCTTCTTTCCATTAGCAGAGCAGGAAATGGGCCCTTTGCTCCCTGGGGAAAGCCATTAAAACATAATAATGTGCCTTAACTCACCTCACCTTAAACGAGCCTCTGCCTCCAGCTCCTCTTCACAGGTGATTAATTATTGGTCAGGCGGAGAAGAAGAGGTAACAATGACCTTGTTAAGAAAGCTGGAGTTGAAGACTTATTTGTACTTCAAGTTGATAATAGAAATGTTTAACAGCTATTTCTAACAAATCACAGCTGTAGTCACTTTCTGTGGAGCAGCAAAGAAAACAACACATTCGTGTAAGGCAGGTAAGTATATCATTGAGAAAGGCCAAGTAGCAATTTGTACTGACAAGTCCTTCTTAAACAGTAATTATAACAAGTGCATTGTGGGAGCAGCGCTCTGCCGCAGTGGATACAGATGGTGTGTCTGCATATGCAAACAGCACCTCGTACCCCGCGGCCTCATAAACACACAAACACAGGCCTGCTAAGAAACACAAAGGTAATGAGTTAGCAGACGGAGCCCAAACCAGCTGCAGACACATCAAGGTGGAGGTAATGATGCCGAACGCTCAGGCGCCGCATCCCTGCCCCTCCACCCCACCCCACAAAGATTCATCAAGAAAACTAGACGTGGATGTAAAGGAGATGCAGGAGCTCATGCAGGCAGAACAGGGAGCAGCACAAGGTGGGAGCAGGAGATATTTGCTGAATCCAGTCCAAATACAGAAGGTTTCTGCAAGAAGTCACTTTTAATCCCTCCTCCTCCTCCATCTCACACCACCACTAAGCTCCTCCTCATCTTCCTTCTTCTCCCACCCCTCTTACCCGCACCATCACCACACTCCTCTCCCTACTTCTCCAACTAACACCACCTCCTTCTCCTCTTACTTTCCCTCTTCTTCCATCAACCAACACACCCACTACACCTTTTCCCCTTCTCAAACTTCTCCTTCTTCTCCCCCTCCTCAATCACACACCACCACCACATTCCTCCTCCTGCTTCCCTCTCTCTCCTCCTCCTCCATCAACCCCAACCACCACCAAACTTCTCCTAGGGTTTTGTATTTTCTTTTATGTCTCGAGTTTCTTGGTTGTTCTTTGTGATTCTTGTGTTAATCTTTATGATTCTTGTGTGTTCTGTGTTTCCTGTTTTTGGCTCTAGTTCTTGTTTCTTGTGGTTTGGGTTTGGTTCTGGACATAAGTCGGTCTTTTTGTTATGTTTATTCACTCACTGTTTATGTGTTTTGGATTTTTCTAGTCTCTGTCTTTAGTTTTCCAGTGTTGTTTTAGATCTCCCTCCTAGCCTTGAGTTCCTCTCCAGTTTAATGTCCCTCATGTGTTTTACCGATGTCTCGTTTCACACATGTGTTGGTTGTCCATGTGTGTGTCTAGGCCATGTCCACATGGTGTTTTTGAAACTGAGTATATTTTTGTACATTGTCGTCTACACAAAGCCGCAGTTTTACATCTTTGAAGACAATGTTTTCTGAAAACTCCGGCTAAAGTAAAGATTTTGGTTTTGTGTAGATGCGGGAAAACTGAGTTTTTGGTTCTCAAACATCAGCTGAATAACGGGGGTTCACCCTGATTGGATGGCATGGCACTTTTGAAAAACAGAAGTTCACAAAGTGCTTTGACAGCCGAAACACTAAAACAAGCCTGGTGTGAATGGACGACAGTATTTTTAAAAACGAATGAGGGGGGATATCAGTTTTTGAAACTACCCAGCTACTACCCTGATACGTGTCTACGGCCTTAGTCTCACTTTTTCTTGAACCTTTGTCAGTTCATTGTCTACTGTCGCCCTGTCTGCGTATCCTGCTGTGACTTCTTGGTTCTCAGAGAGTTTTGCTGTGTTTAGGATTTCTTAAGAGTCAGGGTTTTTTGAGTTTAGTTTAATAAACCTTTTAGTTTTAATCTGCTATTGGGCCCTTCTCTTGATTTTCTCTGTGGAACTTCTCCTCCTCTTCCTTCTCCTCCACCACACCACTCACCCCCTCCTTCCCTTCCTCCATCAAGCCACACCACCACACCGTTTCTACTCCCTTTTCCCTTACTCCTCATACATCTCCATCAACCTACACCACCGCCACACCTCTCTTCCTCTACCTTCTTTTCCTCCTTCTTCTCTCCTTCTCCATTAGCCCACACTGCCACTTTGCTCCTTTTCCACCTCCTCCTTCTTTCCTTTCTCTTCTTTTCTTCCTCTGTCATCATCCCCCAACACACCTTTTCTCCTCCTCTGTCTTCTCCTCCTACTCCATCAACCCCCCCACACCTTTCCTCCACCTCCTCCTCAGAGAAGGCAGGTTTCATTAAGATCGACATACTCTCCAGCTCCCTCCCAAACACACACCCTCCCCACTCGGTCTGCTCCTTTGTCTTCCTCCTCACCTAACGAAGCCTCATCATTAGCTGCAGCCTTGCAGACATCAGATGGAGCGGGCTTCGTTAGGGCTGGAGACTGGCATTTGCTGTCCAAGGGGCATCTCTGCGTTTCTCTTTCTGTATCTCATTCTATTTGATTTTTTGAACTACAGGCGGCTGAACCTCAGCTCACAGCATCCACTGATGAATGCATTCTGCCCAGAACATGGCAGCATACAGATGTAGCCATTATATTCACCGTTTCCAGAGCGCTGCTCACTCACTAAGCTGTTTCTGCATCTCTGCTCCAGAAGACTCTGATAAAGAAGAGTTTTTCTCTTTTCTGTCTTGAGTAAAAAAAGGAGAAGAAATGTCTCTGTCTTACTGTTTCAACATTATCACCTTTTATCTCTTGTTCATTTCATGACATTTAAACTCATAACTGGGGTTTCTCAGTGATACAGCCAGCTGCAGTCATCTCTGCACCATCATGCTCCCACACAAATTTCCAGAAAACTATAAACAGCAGCATAATTCCCAGCAGCTCTCAGCAGACGGTAAATATTTCACCCTAACTGCACGAGGCTGTTAGTGCTAGTGTTTGTGAATTAGGCCTTATTTGTAATGAGGCTCATTTGAATAAGTAAAGGCCTGTTCTTGCTCCAAATGCATGCATAAAGAGTAGTTTAGAAGAAGGCTCACACTGGCCAATGAGACATTCTTTGCTCTGCAGTAGTTTGACAGTCATGTATCTGTTAGTGCATGCACAATTTGTGCAAAAGTGGTAAAACGGCAGTACAACTATGGATGGGTTTGCAAGACTATCAAAACCATCAATAGCAATACCTTAACAACACCCTCATCCCAGCTCTTCTGAAAGACAAGCCCTCCCAGATCAGCGTCCCTGACTCCACCTGCTTGTCCAGACTTTATGACAGGAGGCAGCATGAGAAGCAGGGAAATCAGGTCTTTGACTGTATCGCTACTGGTTCCCCAAGGGGCAACATCTGGTTAGTAAGAATGAAGCCTATGCCGCAGTGCTGGAAGTCACTGTTCACTGAGAATCCGCTTGAGGCAGGCTGCAGAAAAAACGGAAGTCACGTACACACCCAGCCGTAACAACAGACTTTCGCGGCATTGAAAAGCATATTTACAGCCTTGTTCAAAAAATGGCTTGGGTCCAAAATGCTGATTTCTCTATCGGCACACACTGTATGGTGAGTGATTTTTTTTTTTTTTTTTTTCTGTCTCTGGATTGTTTGATTTTCCTATCAGAGGCACAGCTCAGATCACGTGACCAGCAGGCGCCCTGTAGCTGCTGGAGGAAAAACTAACAGCTGGCATTATAGCAAATGTGGCTGCGTTCGCGGATTGGCTTCATTTTACGATTAAAGAAACAGGGGGCTACATCCATGTTTAATACAGTCTATGAAATTCGAAATTTCTTCAACACTATTTATTCAATCAATGTTTGAACCACATATAAGTTTAAGTTCATAAGATCAATATTATATCCTGTAGGTTATTAGTTTGCATGTTTTCCTCCCACAGTCCAAAAACATGCTCATCAGGTTGCTTTGTCACTCTTAAAACCCCATTTCCTCCAAGCAGTCTGGTTTAGATCAGTACAGTTTGGTACGGGTTGCCTCAGTTAATCTTGGTCCTGTTCGCGTTTCCACGGACAACCGTGCCCCCCGCCCCCTGTGGTAGGCAGCTGGGCAGCTTGTAAGCTGGATGCTGACAGCTGCAACAGTAACATAACAGTGTGACGCCATAGCAGTACAACACAGTGTACCCCGCTAATAAATCCAACAAAGAAGGAAAACACAATCAAAGAGCAACAATGAAAGACATTGTGATTGCCATGTTGCTCTTTGGTAAAACGTGCAATCCAACTTTGTTTCAGAGAAGACTGTGAGCTGCCAGTAGAAATACAGCCGCTGTCACACGGTAGGCGACAATTCTTTCGGCCAATCAACAGACTGCAGTGTTATAGCTCCACCTTCCATGATCGGATCGATTTAGTCTGGCACCCCAATGGATCGTTGCCAAAAAGTGGGACGGCTCATCTCGGTTATTTGGGGGTCTGTCCTGGGATTAGTCAGTGGAAACACTGTAAAATGTGTGCCATGGTGAAATGAACTGAACTAAACCACTTGGTGGAAACCGGGTTTAATTGTCCGTAAGTGTAAGTGTGTGTGTGTGTAAAAGGTTGTCTGTCTATGTGTCTGCCCTGTGACTGACTGGCGACCAGTCCAGGGTGTACCCCGCTGCTCACCCCATGATAGCCGGGATAGGCTCCAGCCACCTACAACCCTGAACAGGATAAGGTGTTAAGAAAATGAATGAATAAATCAAATGAATTTAAAAAAATTAATAAAGAAATAAAATAGCATTGTGTTTGAAGCGTAGCAATATTGCTGAAAACACAGAGGGACACAAAGAAGGAAAAACCAGAACAACAGAAATTTTGTCAGTATTAGCAAATCTATTATTGAAAATAAGTTTACTGGTTTATATCTGTTTCTGAAGACTGCAGGTCACAAAGTGTCACTTCTCAGTGTCATTCACTCTGTTGCATACTGACTGCATGCTCTCTCATCTGTCAGCTCACACAGGCTCCATGTTTAGTCAGTCAGTCTACCAATTTCTGTCAATTCCCTGCAGTTATCGGCATTTAGCTTGACTGTAAATTTTCTGGAAGCTGAAGTTCCACGGCATTTCTCTGAGACGATTGCAGTTGAAAATCATGCTTTTCTCTGTGCATCGTTACTTCAGCATCCGTAAAAAATTTGCACATGATTTGGAGATCAGATCCAAAGTGATCCAATGTGGTTTCAATAGAGCAGATGTGAGAGTTGGAATTGAAGGTAAACAGCATTGTGCTGCTATTCTTATGAATTGTTATGTTTTGGGGTTTGACCTTGCACATCGGATTCCAGCTTCTTCCAGAGATGCCTTCATAGTGCAGGGAAAGCTCTCAGCAGATCTTTTTGTTCCTCTCCATTATGGATGAACTCTGAACAACTGTTTCTTAAACTGCAGGGGAAACCGGCCCACAAACAGCAGACATGTCTGAATTATTGCCAACATCTCCACAAATGTTCAGAGGTCTGGGATTGAAATGTCAACACATCTTCCAAACGAAGCACTGATGGTTTAATTAGCTCATTTCTAATTAATAACTTTATCCTTTTCTTGGTCTTTGAAGTTTGGAGCCAAATGAGACATCAGCCAACTTTTGCTATTCCCTCTTCGGCAGAGATGATCAATGTGGGATAGATGTGTGAGAAGAGGAAGATGTAGAGTGGCTACAGCTCCTCAGGTGATTTACCTCCTCTCCCTCTCCGTCTCCTCTCCTACATCTTTCCTTTCTGATCTTTCTTTGGTCCTATGGCTCATTATTACCTCTCTTTCTGTCCATCCCTGCCTTTCCTACAAATTATTTCCTATATCTCCTCATCTCCCCCTGTCCTCTCCTCCCTTCCTCTCCCACGTCTCCTCACCTTCATCTCTGTCATGCAGATGGTGAGGCTGCTGGTGGTGATAAGACTCTGCTGACGGGGGCTTTCAAAAAAAGAAAAAAAAAAGGGAGAAAGCAAGCAGAGGCATTAATAAAAGTGTCCTGAAACCAAAGTTTTCAGTGCAGGTTTTCTGACATAAAATTAGATCAGCAGGACGTCATGTTATTAAGCTGTCATCCTGTGCTAATCAATCTGCGTCTCTGAAATCGGCTTTTTAATAACGCACAATAAACAAATCTACAGTAGGAGCTTGCTGTTTCTATTTCTCTAGATTCTCCAGCTCAGGACAGTGAATATAACAAAATATAAACTTATTTCTAATGGAATTGTGAACTTCAGGTGTTGCCGTAGAGGTCTTTAAAATGCAGAGACACCATCAGCATGACCAATAGCAGCTGAAGAGGGCAAGAGGAGCAATTAGGTCTCATGGAAAAGATGCCTACAGAAGCATCTGCCGGTTTAATAGAGAGATTATTCCAGTCCTGGTCATGTTCAGCTTTACAATTACTCCCTCTGAGGCCATAGTATCCAGCCTTAGAGAATATATGATGTAAATATTACAGGCACTGTAGGAGGGAGCGTACACACATAGACCCAAACAGTCAATGTGTGCTTCTCTTTCTGAGCTAGCTTACTTCTTTGATGTTTCAGATTTAAAAAGTGACTCTGCTACAGAAATGGTTACATTTTGAGTGACTAACATGGAGTTTTACAAACCTGCTTTCCAAGAATCCTCCTTTATTTTAAGGTACGTTGTGTAGAAGTTAGCAACATGTTGCCAAACAGAAAAGGTGGAAATCAGATATGTTTATGTATATAATTTATTCATATTCATATGAAAGTCTATATAGTTGAATGTCTTGCTTATGGAGGTAGACATAATGAACATGTCTACAGCAGGGGGGCAGAGAGAGCAAAACACGGTACTCAATACGAATGTAACTACTGGTCAGATATATATATATATATATATATATATATATATATATATATATATATATATATATATATATATATATATATATATATATTCTCATTATTTTTTATCTGATGTATGATGTTTGAAAACAAATGGTAAACATCTTAGTATTTGCTACTGTTATGTGGTTACAGACTCAGACTGTCTCAACCCCACTCAGAAACAATACAAGGCGTGACATCACAACAGTGACACTTTTGGTTGGATGCTGTAAAGTAGAGCAGAACATGGCAGGATCTTTAAGCTGGGAGTACAATGTATCAGAGTAGAAGTATCGGATTGGGACTCAGTATCGGCAGATACTCAAAATTAAATGTCTCCGACCCGGATTCAAAACTACCTGATTGTGACATCCCTACCTGAAAGGCAGACAAAGAAGAAGAAGAGAGGGGGCAGTTGTTGTTGTTGAAGAAGAAGAAGAAAAAGAAGACTGCATCTTTGTTGTTTTGCACAAAAGATTTGGTATTAGAGTATTTTAGGCTGGAGAATCACAAACATGTTGAGATGAGGGGATAGAGGAAACAAACATGATTATGTACACTAACCAGAACAGCGGCTTGATCTAGTTGAAAGTTCTGGTAAAAACCCCAAACAGCACACAACTCATGATAAAAAATGAAAACCAGTAAAATGAGCATGAGGCAGAAACCGGCAGTGATCAAGTGACTAAAATGTGCCTCTTTGCTCAGTAAACTTTAATGTGTATTAATAGATTTATGGCAGAGAGGTTTGTTAGAAGCAGCAGGAGATGTTAAACAGGGCGCAGGCTCAGACTGTGCCGGCTTTGTTTACGCGATTAAACCCTGACGGGGAGCGTACAGGAAAGAGAGGCCGGTCGATTTAGCACAAAGTGTCTAATTTGCTGCAGGGTGAAAATAAGCAGCTTAAGAGCATATGAAGTCGCACTGTGTCGGATGGCTCTGTGTTTGTCAGCAGGCTGTAATTACTCTGTCTGGACTTTATTGCACCAACCATCCACAGAATGAAAAGAGGACTGATGGTAGAGGGCGGATGGGGTTTAAAAGACGGGTGGAGAGAGAAACATGATGTTCTGGTTTGGTGTTTACAAGATACAAAGAAAGGTCAGTTGTTTTTTTTTTTTTTTATACCTGTTGATGTAAAAGAAAAAGGATCAGCATGATGAGAGGATCAACAATGGCCCCTTTAGTTCAGATTTTTCCTGGTGGGGTTTGCAAAACGACACAGAAGCATTCACAGAAGCAGACTGAAATATTTTAGTTTGAATCCTGTTCTGTGGTCAAAAAGATAATCTGTTTTCACCCCCATAACTTTGTTGTATGAGGCCATCCACTGAAGCAATTGCACATGCAAACTTTAAACTTAAATTAATTGCAGCCAAGCCATAAAGCCGTCTGCTGGAGGAGACATAAACAGACGATTACTCGTGTTGTAAACAAGCCCCAAGGTGAGTTGTCTGAGTTTGGAGGAGAAAACAAAGTCAGACTGTAAAATTAATATCCAGATTGTTTGTTGTAAACATCCTGCTCTGCTGACCTAGAATCCAGCAGCACACAGTGTCCCTGTACGAAGAGGGATTATTAGCAGCATCCAGGTGCATTGCTCCACGTTTAACCTCTGAAAACAGAACTGATATTATCAGCTACACTTTCAGTTTATTCACAACTTTTCTCCTCTCTCTTCTCGAATCTATTCCTCATCAGTTTAAAATTTCACTATCAGCTGACGGTGCATCTTCAGCTGTCATTTGCTGGCTGTTTGTTCATGCACACTTTCTGAGGAGCTGTCAGGACAAAGTCTCTACAAGGTCTGGATGAACAAATTTGGTTGCTCCTTGGCAAGGCGTCCACACTCTCCGGAACGTGTTGCCAGAGCATGTCTGACACTTGCTTTCACAGCGAGGGACGTGCAACAGGCAGTTGGAAAAATCAGGACCTGAATGTCCTGTATGAATCATGAAGTGTCAGGAGGACGTGTGAGGAAGGGGAGCATTTAATTGTGGAGTGATCCCAGCTCTTAATATCTTAATATTTGCACATCTGGATATCGGAAAAATAATAAATACAGAACAACCCAACATTACACAAACAAATTACCACAACATGCACCCATCACACATTACCATAGCAGAGAAGGGGCCTAACTCGCGTGCCCTAAAGCACTAAAATAAGAAGTGAAAAAGAGAAAAACAAAATAAAGAAGAAAACTAAGAAAGGTTTCCTCAACTGAACAGCAAGGCTTTACAAAGCAAAGAGGAAAAATACTCTGCAGAGCAATTCACAGGTAGCTGAAGTATCATGAAGAAAACTCAACAGAGTCTCAGCGGCTACTATAATGTAACACTTAACAGTTGATGTATGAGAAGGTTTGGACGATAAGTTTGTGTTATGTATAAATACATCAATGTAAAAAAAAAAAAACATTCCTTGCAAACTAACTATAAAATACTGGCACCCCTGCTGCCAGTATTTTACTGATACTTTACAGCTGATACTTTACAGCAGAGTAAACAACACATGGACATCAAGATGCTGAGTGTTACTGCTGCCACGACTGTTGTTGTTGTTGTTGTTGTTGTTGTTGCTGTTACAGGACACTCCAGAATTTAGAAGAGCAGGGAAATCTGTGTGATGAGATATACACACGGCTTGAGAGCCAGCAGTTTCCTCAGACAAATCCTGAAGAGTGTCTGTAACCAAGTTCTACTCGTGACAGCAGTAACACTCGAGCATCCATGGGCATTGAGTCACAGCTCAGACATTTACACCACTGAGTATTTCCGACTCTATCTTGATGTCCAGTGTCCGTGGATGTTTCCTCTGTATTCCCTTCAGTCTCCATCTGTAGCAGCTCTTCTCCTGTGTGCTCCGGTTCATACAGGTATCCTTTTGGTTCCAAAGTGAATGGAACTTCATTGTCGCTGTCATAGTCACTCATTTTGAATTTCCTACACTGCCTCACAATCCTTAGAGTACAAACAAAAGAATTACGATACTTGATCAAACTTACACGAAGCTACAACCGGCGCCCTAAGCGTAGCTTGTTTACATTCCCTACAGCTGAAAGGAGGAGGGGGGACGGAGCGCACTAGCGCTGCGCGGAAGGATACATGACCAGTTAGTTAGGTCCGGATAAATGTTTATAATTCCGAAGACTTAATGCACTTAAAAATATTTTATGTAGCGTACTCTTTAACTGTGGTATTACTTTTTGATTTTGGTTCTTGTAGACGGAGAAAATACCCTTTGAATTTGGTACCGTCTTTCCCTGTTAGCGCCTATTTCCTCGTCACCATTGATTACAGTCTGTGTCTTACTGAGCGAGAGGAGACAACTTTCTATTGTATCTAATGTCCTTAGTGGTCACATAGAGCTCATACAACCACACTTCAAAAAAACTGAACTATCCCTTTAAGGCTTTAATTAGATCAATCAATTACACCACAAATTGATGCATTAAAAAAAAGTAATGTGATCAACCCAGTGCATCTTGAACAATTTTTTAAGACCCAAATAATGTTCTTTTCTATGACTATGTTAACACCAAAACTGACAAAGAAGAGTGGACACTTGTCTTTTATATCTCTCTTCCTGTTTTTGATCCAAAAAAACAGACAAAACATACTTTTTTGATCATGGTTAGCTCCATCCTTTGATTCTCTCCATGATCCCCTCCGTCATCTTTTCTCATGAGTGCACCGCTCTTTCTTTCTGAGCTACCTCGACACATCCTCAGTTCAAGCGTGAACTGCCTGAACTTTCTGACTTTCTACTGCTGGATCTCTCATCCAAAGAGTGCACTGCTCTCACCCACAGTAGTTTACGAGCATTATTTTGATTGACAAGCTGCGCCAGACATCAATGGCAGCAAACATGGACATTTCAATACTGGCTGGTTGAAAAAAATGTGGGTTTACAAATCCTCTGTTCCTCGGGCACTCGATTAGTCATGCACTACAACATTTTAATGTCCTAGAATTCAAATTCTTTATGGGGACCTCAAGCAGATATGAGATTAAAATGAGATTAAATAGATTAATTAATTACAAATCCTGTAATTAACTAGATTAAGTCTTTAATTGCCTGACAGCACTTATTACAGTACATGCACTTTAAAATAACAAGGATTTAATGGCCATCCCCGTTGCCAGTATTTTACAGCTTTTATGCAGTGAAATGTTCTACAGTTCATAGAAATTTTATAATGCAAGAGATGCTCTCTTTGTGCAGAAACTGGTAATTCTATCACAAAAATAACACCTTTAATAGATCCAGACCCTTAATGGAAGGAGTTAGAATTCTCCTGTGAAATGTAAAGTTAGTTTGACAGATTCGATTCAGGGAATGTTTTAGAAATCAGAAAGAACTACAGGTGATTCCTGGCAACCAGCTCAAACCACAAACCACAGACCTGAGAAGGAAGGGAAGCTTGGAGTTGTTGAGGTCATTAACTCTTTTCTGAATAAAGTCACTGAAAATATGGGCTGATATAAGTAAGAACACTAAAACACACAAAGAGAATACAGGAGTTCAAAGACAGATAGAAATATAGAGTTAAGAATTCATGAAAGTCTTCTTCTAAAAGTCTGTTTCTACTCCAAGCATGAAGCACTCCTCTCAAACTTTACTCAACATGCTGTTTCAGGCTAAAATGTGATTGTTGTGTACTCTGTAAATCAACTGTTCATGATCTTAACTCAAATATCTAAAGTGTATGAAGTACATATTGAATTCTATCCTCCAAATGTAAAATAAAAGCACATTTTTTCTGATGTCTGTAGTCCTGACGTGAAATCCCCAGCCTCCTCGTTCTTCTCCTTTCAGGCTTTGTCCCTGACACATAAAGAAATGTCTTTCCTTCCTTTATTTCCTGCAGCCATTCCCTCTATTCTCTCCTTTTGTGACCCGTGGTGCAAAATCAATCCAGCAGGCGTGTGGGGAAAAGAGGGACTGGCACAATGGCCCCATCATCACCTGTTGTCACATTGTCCTCCACGCTCTGCAGCAGATCGTTCTGTCCCGTGCATCCCTGGCGTCCTCGCTTCATTTCATTCAGCGCCGCTGTAGGAAGGAGCTCCTGGTTGCTCCCTGAGCTCTGGACCATTATGTAGTTTGGCACTGCAGAGCTTGTCACACCAGTCAGAGCCCTCAGTGGTGCACCAGGGTTAATTGGTTCTTGGCTCGACAGAGCACCTTCAGGCAAGGGAACAGGAAGAAGGGATGCAGTGAGGTTCTTCTTTGTCTCCTCTCCCTCTGTGAAACACACCAACAGGACACCAGACACACACTTTGTCAACCTAACCAGCAATCCTCAAGACACATTGTAGAGGAATACAATTCTTTATGCGTCATCAGCCTTAGATTAAACTGGAACTGCTAATCAAGGTCAGGAAAAGGACATTATTTTTTGTAAGGTCCTACCTTTGGAAATATTTGTGCATTCTGTAATTGGTGACTGCAAACTGCCTGAAGATGTGTGTGTCTTAATTGTTTGGATTGGGTCTGTCTACATCAACATGTTAATTGCAATGCAAACTTGTTCTAAAATTGCTGAATGTTCGTCTCATTTCCTAATCTTGTCTCTTTCTGCTCACTGCCCCTGCTTCCTGCTGACCCAGGATGGAACATAACCACACCTCCATGTTTCCAACCACGCAGTTTAATTTAAAACACCCAGACACTGCAGTTGAACAAATTAAAATATCATGAACTCTATGTCAAATGCAATTAAGATGTCATCAAAGTACTTTGAGTTTGAGCTTCCACAAATGAGCTCAGCATGCAGGTGCAGCTAACAGACTGATATCAGAGAGCAGCTGCACCACAAAGGCAGCAGAGCTTCATTCGGAGTGTCGCCACAGACCAGTGGATGAAATCAAATGAAAGAGGCTTCTGGTTCATTGACAGGGACTAATCAACACTTTCTGACCAACCATACCAAGTCGATATAAATTTTTTCATTTCTAAATATTTACAGAGCAGAGACACAATCACTTATGACACTCCCTGCTGTGTACAAAACAACAATGGCCGAGAGCAAAAGAAGCACGGCAGCATCAACTCCTCACATCTGTATTTAGTACCTAAAAGAGGAGCTACCTCAGTGATGTGGAGATGGTTTGGCTGACCAAAGATCAGACACGCAGCAAAACACATTACAAAATGTGCAGGAGAAGGAGACTATTACTGGGAAGGGTGGCAACACCACAAACAAGTTCCACCACCTGAAGCTGAAACTCATAGATAAATACAACCAGGCTATGAAGACACGTGAGGAGAACATGAAAGCTACGTTGTTATCAATGGATATTTTGCATCTGGGATAGATGTGTGGTGAAGCCAAACATCCAAACACAATATCAGCATTACCCCTGATTCACACATAAAGTGTGAGTGCGCAGCGCATTTCCATAGATTTTTGTGCACATGCCAATTCATACTGGATGCGTCTCCGGAGCGCCGCGAAGCACAGGGCAGCACAGCGCCCTTAGCAGCTGGATACCTGAGATCACAAGATCACAGGAGAACCACATGTTCCTGCAGGAATTCCACCCATGACAACATACTTTCATGGTAATTAATTACTATGTTAAGCTCATCTGGCCCTCCCAAAGTTTAAAACAAAAAAAAATAAAACATAGACTTGTGTCCCGACCAACTGAACAAATTGCAATATACCATTAAAGTATGTATGTATGTATATATATATATATATATATATATATATATATATATATATATATATATATATATATATATATATATATATATATATATATATATATATATATATATATCAGAAAATTTGACGCATATTTTTCTAAATACAGAAATATGATGGCAAAACAATGATGTGTATTCAATGTAGGTAGCAATGTAAGCAAATGTGAACTGGAAAATAATGTTTTCGTTGTACAAGCATTAAATTGGGCTTCTGCAAACACACTGGACGAAGGATTTTCTGGTTTCAAGATTTTTTAGTTTTGTTGAATGAACTACTTTTGTTTAAGGTCTGCACTTTGGTCCTCCTCCACTCTTGGATTTTTCTCTTTGGCCAAGCTTTTTGTAAGTCTTAAGCCCTTTGCACACTAGACGCGCATTTTTCACACAAATATTTTGCAATTCATTTATTTTTTCCAGTCCTACTGTTTTTCAATGCAAGCTTTCACACCAGCAACATTCTTTTGCTAAGCAAATTTGGGGCTTTTTCAGATCGAGGTCATTTTTTCAAAAGTTTCGCTTGTGATGAGTACACATCCAACCAATCAAAATGCTTGTTGTTGTCAAGTCCCATACCAAAATGTTCGACATTGTGTCCCAGCACCAGGTTCTTTAAGGCAAAAGACATAAAAACTACAAAGACAATGATTAAAAAGACATCTTTTGGAGAAGAGTAGCTGTAGAGGTTAAATATGAGGCCTCCAAATTTTCACAATTTTGTGCCGTTTATTCGCATAGCTGTTGGTGTGCAAAGGCCTTGAGTCAAACAATCCTTCCTAGGTCTCAATCAAGACCCCTTCGGTTGTTTTAACTTTTCTCTTCTTCATGAGTGTTGCTGAAAAGTGAACTGTAAGGTAAAACTAGAGTCACCCTGCTTTTGTAAAAAAGCATGTTATTTTTGCCTCGGTCTGATGGTGTATACACAAACAAAAGATGAAGAAGGGCAAACAAAAAATACATTTATAATGAAAAAGTTCACAGAAACTCGAAGAAAACAAAGTATAAAACATTCTCTTTGAGTTCTGAAAACCTGTGAAGCTGTTAACCTGACAGATACCAGCCCCAGTCCACTTCTTCTGAAGTGTCTTAAAGCTGTGATCAGTCTTGTTGCTAAAGCACATGTAGAGCAGATGGAAGTCCATTGACAGAGTGATGTTATTTATGTGACCTTCAAAGGATAAAGGCTCATGAGGATGACACCCAAGCTCTTCACTTTGGGGGAGGGAGGGACCGTGTTGTTAGTTCTTTAGAGAGCTCATCACTCAGCTTCATAACTGACAACCAGGTGGTGCCAAATACTTGATTTTGATTGCTCAAAACTTGATAAGAGAGGGTTAATTCAACGGCACAATTCACCCCTGGCTGTTGAGACTGCTGGCAAATAATTGACCTCCTCACCCTGCTCTGGTTTTAGTTTGCATATCCACCTGTTCATCATACTTCCCTTGACATAATCAACCATTAGTGCAGAAAACATCAGCAGAATTAAGAGAACAAAGTGAGTTTGAAGTTGTGATTGTGTCCACAGTAAGCAGATAAACTTCTCCCTGACTTTGAGCAGTTGAAAAGAAAGTTTATCGTCAAGTTTTTTTCTCTGAAAGTGGAAGTGGTCCACCCGGCTTCACATCCAGCTAATGAGCTTAACTCAAAGTCTAGACGGCAGAGGAGCTGAAAACTGGATGTACTAACAAAATTACCCATTCCCTCTATTTCCTTTTCATACTTTGCTTTTTCAGTGGTTCAGACTGCTAAACTTTGCACACTAAACCAAATCCCCTCCAGGTCAGGAAGGGTTGAAACAGCAACTGTCAATATTAGCTGCATTAAGCCAAACTGTGACCTGCAGTCACCTGTGAAAGGTGTTTGTAGCGTCAGAGCAGGAAAGGCAGAGTTGTACAGTCACCACATGGTAGAGTCAAGGTTACATCCGCAGTACGCAGCGACAGAAGGGCTTCCAGAATAATCCTCTGCAGCTCCTAGCTCCAACTTTAGATCTCTGAAAACAGACAGTGCCTGCAGTTAAAGAGCTCTGACAGCGAGGCGGAGAGGATGAGGAGCAGGGAGTGTCTGGCACGCCGATGGGACGATGCAGGGTTTTGGCGTCACACCTTGAAGAGAGGATGAAGGGTGGAGTTTGACATGTAGCGTGCTGAGACGGAGATGTGGAAGCAGAGTCACAGTGAGGACAGAGGGAGAGAGTGCAGAGCTGAGAGGCTGCTGCAAACTTGCTGAAAATCGGCTTAGCTGTAAAAAGTCTCTAAAACAGAAAATAGAATTGGCTTTCAAGCTGTAGAACTTTTTAATGTACAAATAAACTGAGTATGTGTCAAGTAAATAAAACTGGGTTGCGAGCTAGCACAGTATCCGCCTGGTGTTATTAAAGATAAGTCATCCTGACACGTGCTGGAGCTGGGATTATTTTATATGAACATCAGAAGAAACCACAATTGACTGTAACAATCCCAGCCAAGCTCTCAGAGAGCACTTAAGGCTTTAATGCTCTGCTTTATTGCAGGAGGTGCTTTGTAAGACGCAGGAGGAAATATGATGCACTCCATTAGCATATCAAATCCACAAATGAACACATGCCCTGTCAAGGTAAATGCACGAGCAGGATGTAGGCTATTAGCCATTTTCTACGGCTGATGTTGCAGCAGGAACTCACTGATAGATGAGTTTCTTTTAGATACAGCAGGCCCAGGTCTGAAGTGATCCATGATAACTCTCAGACAGACATGTGCATTGATAAAACATCTGGAAAAAATTAATAAATACATAAATATTAAACTTTCACAAAGTATTCTCAGTCATATATCAAGCACCTAGCTGGAACTCTTTTGTCATGGAGTAGATCGGCCTGCTGAGGTGTCATGGTTAAATGTTCGAGACTATTATCAGGTCTGTTTTCTTGGATCAGGTGTGTCTTATCTTCTTTTTGACAGTGTCCCACTGAAGCTCCAAGGAGTTCAGATCAGGCGAGTTTGCTCAAGCAAAGACAGAAAATTTTAAAACACAACAGACTGATATCAGCCACACAAATGGCACCCTAAGCTATGTCATTCCCCACTTTATCCCCTGTCCTGTCCTCTCGGAGACATAATAATCCCCAAAATATTACTTTAAAAGTAAATAGATTACTACAACAAGTAGTAGTGTACACAGGGGAGCAGTTGTTGAAAAGCCTTTTGCTAACGCGTTCTCCGGGAGCAAAAATACACACTTAAGTGGCCTCTTTGGGATCAAAAAGCAGGCCAAAGTACCCTCTTGAGAGCCAAATGTGTGCCTTGTTTGGGAGCAAAGTCTATGCCAAGTGCCCTCTTGGGAGCAAAATGTGAGTCAAAGTGCCCACATCAGAACCAAATGTGCACTAAAGTGCCCTCTTGGGATCCGAAATGTGTATCAAAATGCCCACTTTGAAGCCAAATGCTCACTCAAGAGCCCTGTTTAGACTGTTTAGATCCAAAATGTGTACAAAAGTACCCGCTTGGGAGCCAGATGCATGTAATTCCCTTTTTGGGGACCCAAAATGTGTGCAAAAATGACCTCTTGGGAGTCAAACACCCACTTAAGTGCACTCTTGGGATCCAAAATGCATGTCAAGCTGCCCTCTTGGTTCATTAAAACATGTTAAACATGTTTAAATTCCCCTTAAAAACACATGATGATTAATGCCTCATCAGTTGCGAGAATGTGCTGTAAGGGACTTTTTTTTTTTTTTTTGCCCCTGCCCTTTAAAAAGTCTACACACACCACTAAGCATGTGCAGCAAGAAGCAACACTGAGCCTGTGGAGTTACGTTTTACAGCAAGCCAGATTTCCAGTCCAGAGAGCTTGGATTCTGGCTGTTGGTGATCTCGGCCCGTGTGCATGTCAAGCCATTAGGGGGGAAAATGGACCATTGATACAAACAGCAAAAAAAAAAAAAATAGATTAGTGGCATGCATGAGCCAGGTTAACAGCCAAAAGAATATTAAATTTAGATTTAAGAGGTATATCCCAACATTACATCGCCTATTCGGCTGTTTAAGGATAGACATCGCACAATGAGTTACCGTTTGAGATGAAATGCGCAAAGACAGTGGACAATCCTTTGGGAAGGTAGCGATGTGTAGCCATACAGCAAATTTAGATTGAGAAGAAACCACATTTTTCAGTGAACAGATGAGATAAGGGAGACAATCAAAGTCTCAAATCGGCGATGCTCGCTGCTGCCAGTTTTACAAGTTTGATTCGCTCTTCGCTTTTATACGTCTGGGTCCTTCCAAAATATGTGTGCTGAAATGTTGATGTACCCTGGATTCCCACCCTAATGGTGATCCTCTCTTGGTTTATGCTGGGCTGTAAAACCTCAAGCATGTTGCCTCCTAGTCTGGCTCCACTCATTTTGTCTCTTTTGTAGTAGCAGTCAAGCTTAATACCAACTGGTTTGGACAGAGTGTGTTTTATTTTGAAAGTCACCGGCTGTTTTGATGTAGTTTCCATGCAGCACTTCCTGTATCGTCCTGTTTCTAAAGCTATTGGTGTATTCGTTTTAACAGGCTTTAGCACAAGTTCAACACACACATTTCACTCTGTGGGTGGCATTTCATTTATAGCATCAGAAAAAGTACGCACAGGTCATTAACTTAGGTCAGCATTTTATGAACTACTTTAATCTCTCTCTGAGACCGTGACAAGACATGTTCATAGAAGCACACTGCTCTTTGGTGTTACAGTCCCTGAACTCCTTTGACTTTCTTAGACCTGCCCATCAGTGTGTGCGTGTGCGTGTGTTCTGTGCAGGAATGTGGATGCATGCCTCACACCTTTCTTTGCCAACACAAAGCCCGGAGTTGTAATGTATATTTCATGCTTTGTTGGCCCTTGCTGCACGTCGAGCCTCAGCAGCCATCAAACATTTATACAGCAGAAGCACATTTACATATCAAGGGACCCTGCTCAGCCAAATCTAGCAGGAGCCACTACCTCTCCCTCTCTGTCCCGTTATCACCCTCTCCGTATGTTTCATGTCTAAGGCGGCCTTTTCAGTCCACGGCCTGAGCCCCCCTTACTCCCACCTTTTTTGTTCTAATCCTCCTTTGTTAAAAGCCTCTTTGTCTTTCCTCTTTGTCTTCCTCTTTCATGTTCATTATTCATCGCTCCTGTGATTGCTCTAAATAGGAGGCGAGGCTGAGCGAGGCAGTGTTCTCCCCGTGCGTGGTGAGTCAGGAACCTCGCTGCTAAACCTGCAAACACGCGTGAAAGACAAGCGAACAAAGAAAGGTGACTTCGCAGCCTTCCTCTGCAGAGAATATCTTTGTTTAAACATTTCTCTAAGAGCCTGAAGTACTTTTCCTCACCCATCCAAACCAGCTGCATTGACACACATCCACTTTTTATTAGATCATTCTTTTAGTTTCACTCTGGGGACTCTTGTGCGTCACATCTTCTGGAGTTTTTTGTGCAACTAAAAGTTTATCATCTCTTTTTTTACGGCCTAACAAATATGAAGGTACAATGTGGGGGTCTGAGTGTGCTGAAGATGTGGTTTTCCACTTCTCTGCATCCTTGTCTCTCCTCCCCTTCCTGACATCCTTTTCCCCTCCACATTTTCAGTCTATCTCTGTCTAAACTACTCCTGATGTTATGTCCTTCCTCTCTCCCACAGAGCCACTGCTGCTCTGTCTCTCTCTTTTTATCTGCTGGCCCTGCCCGCCTCTGTGTTGGTTGTATTTTCTGCTCCTCCTGTCCCTTTCATCCCTCCTTCTCACCATCCCTTCTCTGATTTACCTGCCTACTTTTGTATTCCTGTGTCTGTAGTTTCTGCTCCACACATTCTCTCTATCCTTTAGAGCCTCACTGTTTCACACTTCTTCTGCAACTTTACACCTTGTCAGCAGCTTGTACATTAAAACTGCAGGGACCAACACCTGAATGATGCACTGCCCTTCCTACATCTGTCCACAACCCCCCTTCTCTGCAGGTGTGGCTGTCTTATAGTTGCAGAATGCATGGAGGACATCACTTGCTTCAGGGTAGGACACAAACACAGGAGGTCTGTTTTCTACAAGCTCCCTGGTGGCATCAGACTGCAGAGGGTGACTCGTGACACTCTCCAGAGAAGAGTCACTCTAAATAACTGCAGACATGCATCATCTGGGAAAATACTCACAGAGGAGCACACAGAACAAAGACTTAACTACACTTCCATCACATTATCTGTTGTCATGTCTTCATAGCAATGGGGGGATTAATCAAAAACCCAGATCTGAGGACAATGCAGTGTTGTCTTGAGACTGCAATATCCTCCGAGCCAGCAGAGGGCAACATCACATACAATTCCCCTATGCGAGTTTCTGATCTTCTTTTATATCAAAGCAGAATTTGTTTCAGGGTGAGAAGAAACCTTAAATGTAGAAATATACTGCACAAAAAAATGAAATAAAATAAAATAAATAAATAAATAATGCAAAACCTTCCTAGCTTCTCCGGGATTTAGGTCATAGATTAAAATGCTACCTTTCCCTCCTTGGTGGTGGTGGTGAAAACCTGGCAGTACCAGAGGCCTCTGTGACGTTACACATACATGTTAAGTTCGATCCTTCATTTATAATGTTGTTTAACACCAAAAGTGTCTATTAGTATTAGTTTTTGGTGCAGCTTCACATGGAAAAATGACGTGTTTTTGCCCCCTTGGGCATGTCCTTTTCAAGTGGAAATACCCAGGCTGCTCCTAAACAGGAGCCCCTAGTGTCCAAATTACAAACATCCTGGAGTTTATATGATTCATCACACGGATGTCACTGAGAGCACCATGAATAGAAAAATTAGTAAAACAAAAAATTGTCGTGAACAGTCTTAAATACTTCATCTACTCTAATTTAGTTCTATGGCAGGCTTGTGGCTGAGGTACACTGCCCCCTGCAGTTTGGAAATAGATGCCATGGGGAGTGCTAAAAAGTTAATCATGAGACTATTAAAGGCTAAAAACAGATAACAATCCTTCTTTACACTTCCTTCTCTTGCTTCTTTTTTTTTTTTTTTTTTTTTTTTGCAGCCAATCACTGTTCTCAAAAATCTGATGTATTGCCCTGTCTCGTTTGTTCTGTTCTGCTAGAGAAACACAACTGTAAGTTGGCAGCCTTGTCCTTATGTATACATCAAATGTTCATTCTTACATCACAAAGCAATATGATTTTTTTCTCAGTTATTGATTAAAAACTAACTCAAAATAATTTATTCATATTAAATATTGTTTTCCTCGTCTCTTGTACTTCACACTGCACCTTAACACTGAGGATATTCCTACAAAGACACGTTGATGGCCATTTCTTCAAAGCATGTCTCTCGCCAAAGGTCATATTATGAAAAAAAAAAAAAAAAAAAAAAGACAATAACCAAGGGGATTTTGGTTATAATCTCTTAAGACCCAGCATCCACATATGTGGACATTACACTTCTGCCCCTTAGACCTATGATACTTTATTTTTTTCCAACTCCGACAGATTAGCCACATTTAGGGACACTGCCCACATCATCTTGTGGTGAAATCAAAACATTACCCATTTTAGTGAAAAAAAACCAACAAACAAACAAACAAAAAACATATTTAAGTACAATAACACTGCTAACAAACAACTAATGGAGAACTCATAACAAAAAAAATCCTGTACAAAGACCAAGTTTCGTTATCATACTTTTTAGGTCTTACTGATCCCAAATAGCAAGGTGAATTAAAAACTGCACACGAAACAAAAGCTCCGGTTTTAAGAGGTCAGGGAGCCCACATGGTTTGAAAAAGTTATTCTCATTAATCCTCTCACATTGCTCATTTGCTGATCAACCAAAGACCTTCAAGTCCATGAATACAGACGCTTCAGAAAAAGTGATATGGTGTGATACCTCTCAACAGTTTCTTACTTCTGTCTTAAAAAAAAAACAAGATAAAGTGCTCAGGAGTGATCTCTATCTGAAAAACCTCTCAGGTGAAGCTCTGAAGCTTGCCCCTGACCCTCCTATGACACACCTACAGTGAGTTTCTCTGCAGGCTGCAAACTTCCCTCATCTACTGCACAACATTTAGTCTGCAGCCCATCAGCCAGCAGCCAACAACCTAAAAACAAGTGTAGCTAGCTCGTGTGAGGCGAGTGCAGAGGTCCTGACAAACAGCAGCGAGCTGAATTTCCAGCAGGGAGAGTGACATGTTGTGGACTGCAGGGGCACACACTCAGCGGCATGGAGCTGCAGGGTCCTGCTCTCTACCTGTCAAGGCCAAATAGAGGTGAAAATGGAATTATTCAGCGTTGTGTCTGCAGACAGCTGGTGGCAGAATAAGAAGTGAGGCCGAGGAAATAACAGGGGAAGGTTTTAGGCTTCACTTTTAGGATTCACTGCCTCTCATCAGTCATTCTCCTACAGGTAAATCTACCCTGCACACTCCTCCAGTCACTTTTTGTCAAGTTGCTGCAGCACAAATAGCTCCTTCCTGTCTCATTCTACCTTTTCTTACTTGTCTGCCAGCTCGCCTCCTGCAGCCTTTCAAAGATGCTGCATTGCCTCTTACTCCTGTTATCTGGTCTTGTCTGATTGTTTAAGGATAACTTTTAAAAACCGCTATTCAATGAGTTTCCACAGTACAAACAAAACCCAACAGATTAAGCTGTAAAGCTTGCTGAAAAATCTTTAAACAAAGTTGAGATGACTTCAGCTCCCATATATTTAGTGGATGTCTTATTCCCCAAAGTGTCTGACTCAGGAAACCTCTAAACCTGTCTCCTCTCTGCTATGGTCTACAGCTGCTCCCTCCTCTGTCTCTTAAAATTCACACGCTCCCTCCACCTATATATTAATCCCTCTCACCAACACTTAAACTTAGAATCAATATGTGTCCCTCTGTGGGCTCTCTGAGGAGGATTAAAGCAGAATATTGAGTGTCATCAGTGAAAGAAGGATGTAAAAGCGTTTTATGTGTGAGACGGTGTTCTTCTTTAGTTTCCCAATAACATCTAAACCCTCGTTTTCCCTTTTGAAATCCACCCAAACATGTTGACTCAAGTTTAGATAAAAGAAAACCATGCATTGTGTTATTCTCATGATTTTTGATCAGTTGGGCTTAAGAACTTCTTCTTGACATATTTTACAAGTATCTGATTATTTGAAATCATATCTCAATGAAAGGAAGTTGTTTAACTCTGCTGTAAGAGCTAATAACCCTGAAGTGGCAGGGCTCCACTTTTGGGCCCCAATTGTTTAAGATTTCAATGCGTCCTTTGGGCCAAATTAAAAAAAATATATATATATATATATATATATATATATATATATATATATATATATATATATATATATATATATATATATATATATATATATATATATATATATATATATATAAATTTGCTTCAAGTGCATCGATCAGTGTTAAAATTATCATCAAAGGAGAACCAGGGGTTTTTGTTTTTAACCATCAACCGGCAGCTGGTCACAGACTGTTTTGACTTGATTGGATTACAAAGCCTTACTGATTTTTATGAAGATGAGGCTTTACCATATATCTCCAGATATTTGCAGAATTAGAGAAAAAATGATCATTGTCATTGCGTATCACAAGGAAGTAGTGTCTACAAAACTTGACCCACAGGTCCACCTTCTGGCCCAAATACACCAGATGCATCTCCGGTCCCACTCCACCCTGTCACAGCACGAGATCATAGGTTTGTATTCAAGTTCAATGTTACAACTTAGACTGGATCCGTTCCGTTGTGGTCCAGCAGCAGATATGGAACAATCCTATTTGTACTGGATGTCAGAGCAGTGACGTGTGAATTTAGCGTAGAGCAAGTACAGGAAGTACATAAATTTGTGCACTGAAACCATGTAAAAACATCCAATGACTTTATCTTCATAGTTGTCTGGAAGTCCTGCAAAGTGCTGAACTCATCACACAGCAGGTGTGAGCTGATGTATGCAGTCAACATGCATCAGAGGGGAGCCAGACCACATCTGTTGTACTTGAGCCATCATTCTGCTCACTTTGGGGTACCTCAGGGCACCATTCTGGGTCCTCTTAGATTTGGGTTCCTCATCTAAAGGTGAATTATTTCCATATACTAATGGATGAATGTAAAAAAAGACGCTTTCAGTGTAGAGGTGATATATTTCTTTGAGTATACAAATCTGTAGAGTGACATTTCCGAATGTTTAAAACCAAAGTTTATCAAACTAATGTCGAAGGATGTGACTGAAGGTTGCTCACTACTTCATATTCTTTACTCAGGGTTATTTTGTGTAAATTGACCACTCCTTCTTTGTCCTCTCAGAAATGATCTCGGCCTTGCACTCAAAGACTGGTTTTAAGCTTTATATTGAGCCGTCTATGGTTCCTCTCTGTGTCCTCCCTCACTTCATTCTTTAGTTCTTTAGTTATCTATCTACAGCTCTACTGAAGCGAGTCCTTTCCTGTAGTCTCTTCCTTAAAGATGAAGTGTTGAACAGAGTTTTGACAGGTAAGATTCTGCAGGTCTGGGCTCTGACACTTGGAGTCCCATAGCTTAATCATAAGGTTGTAATCTACATTCAGTCACTGCTGGGAGAACTACTCCACTACAGATACAGCTCCCTGGTGGCTGACGGCGTCAAAGAGCTTTTTGATTTAATAGCAGTGGAGATTTTAACAACTCCTTTGACTCCAGAGAGCTTGATGAGAAGCTCTTGAAGGGTCTGGTGTTAACTGATCCGTAACCACTTATATTTCACTCCTTTCATCCAGCAGGGACCTGGAATGTAAAGTACATCCCAAAGCACCCTGTGGGACTAGATTAGAGATTCATTGCCTGACAGTTAAAGCAACGGTCCAGCCCTGTTGTTTTTGTTCAATTTCACTCTTTCTGTCCCTCTCAAATCTCAAAAAAAATACAACTTGTCTGTATTATTCTGGACTCTTCTTTGCAGGTTATTTCAAATAAATGAAAATACATGGAAGTTATTTACGTCCTACCCATGTTTTATATTAAATGTCTGATTTTGCTTTTTTTGGAGCTGATTGCATCTAAAACCAGACACAGCAACCTAAAATTAAACCTCTTTTTACTTTTTAGCCACTTTAATGACACAGCACTTTAAAGTTCTGCTTCCTCTAGAGGCTAATTCATTAAACCAAAACCAATTAACATTCCTTGTTAAAGAGTGGCTCGTGCATTTGGAAGATTAAACATTTTTCTACACAGTACCCCGGTTTCTTTCCTTTTTTGCTATTCTATAATTAAAGCTTTGGTTTAATTGTTTTTTTTTGCTTTTTTTTTGAAGCTGCTGAAAAAAAAAACACGAAAATAAAACGACCAAACCTGGTCAAAGCACAGAAAACGCACAATATTCCCAACACCTGACGTGAACCCTGCAGAGATGACTAACCTCATCTTTCATCTGAGACAGGAGCTGTGGTGCAGAGGGACACCTGTCGTCGCTCAGGAGTGGAGACTTGAAGTGATGTGGATGCAAAGGGAGGAGGAAGAGGAAGACAAAAAGGAGGACAACAGAGAGAATAAGAGAGGGACACAGAGGAGAAGTCGTGAGACAGGAGAGAGGAAAAGTATGGTGGAGGAACAAAGGGAGAAGTTTGGGAGGAGAGATAAGAGATTTAAAGGGAATACAAATCACTAAAAGCCAAAAGTATCCTCAGTGACAGTTTGCTAGTCTCTGGCTCTTCTTTTCCAATCTGTACATGACAAGAGATTTCCAACAAGGGATTTGTTACATGTTCACTTTGGATGTTGTACCCTGGAAATTATTCAGTGCTGCAGACATGTGGATGCTGTCAAGAGAGACATCTGTCATTTAAGACAAGTTTCAGACCAGCAGGGGGTGGATTTACTCTCAGACAGTTAACCAGACTAACTCTGAAAGTAGCATTAGCTCCACAAGGAATGTTCTTGTTGGATTAAATCTTCAAAGAAAAATGCTGAAAATGTTCCTCTGTGTGTTTTGTGCTTACAGAGACTTTTGTGCATGCTTCCCCTGCAGGGTTCCATGTTGCTGATGTGACCTAATTATCATGTGCGGCCTTGGAATTACTCACCAACAACGCTGCGCTAACTGAAAGACTCACCCCATCACTGTCTGAAGCTCAATTCATAATGAAATGATTCATAACTTCATGAACTAAGCAGCAATTTCAAACACAATCATTTTCTATTCACTGTAAATCACTTTCTCCTGGATTTATAAAAGAAAGAATGACGCCAGGAACCATGCTGTGTCTTTGTCTGCTTGAGCGCAACAATTTCCAAAAGAGTTCATTTCAAAGCCTCGACGTGACAATAAGACATTAATGAGCAGACAAAATAATTACACTGAACTTCATGTTTGGTTTAATGGAGCTCTACGGAATTTCAGCTTTTATTCTGGTGAAATGGACTGCATCAAAACCAAAGCCTGAGTGGAAGGTAGGAGAGACATGCAAAGAATGACAGATGATTGAACTTAGACGCCTCAGTGGCACCGTGAAACATCCGATTGATGAGCACAGGTTTGGGGATGTGCTGCCACTGCCATAGATCCACAGCTGAAGCACTGGAAGCAAAGAACAAAGAACTTAAAAGAAAAAAAAAACTATGCTGGCATTAACAACAAAAGGAAAGTAAGATTAAAAGAACACAAAATGAAACTGGTCAACACAAAATTACACTGTAAAAAAATCACTGTAGTAGAACAGTGTAAAAATACTGGCGGAGGAGATGTTCAGTAATTCCCTGATACACTCAACAGAGGTCATAGAACCATATACCCCAATTTTTTTTGTACAGTCAAATAGCAGCAACCCTGCTGCCAGTATTTTACCATTATTTACTGTAAAGTCATTTTTGTTGTAATAGCGTTTTGTAACCATGAGCGAGGAGGGAATGCAGTGGATATAAGACCCTGTTGTACATTAAAATCTCACACTGCGGGGGGAGCAGGCTGTCTGCGGTCAACATGAGAAGCACCAGCTATTTGTGCTCCACATGGCATGGACTGGGTGTCTATGATCCCATTTATCCACTGCCCCACAAGTGGTACTTTGAGGTTAAGTGGACAAAAACAAAACTAAAAAAAAAAAAAGAAAAAACAGGATTCACTGCATCTTAAAACTGGCCAACACACTATCAAAATCACTGGATTCATGTTCCATGCCATTGAGAGCACAGACAACCGTTCATGCCACTGAGCAAAGATAGTGAAACCGTGCCATGTGGAGCACTGACAGCTGCACTGTCCCATTGATTGCGGGCAGCTGGTCTTTGTCTTGTGTAGAACAACCAGCTAGTCCATGTCATTTGAAACGCAGACGGCCAGTCAGTGCCACGTGGAGCAAAAACTGCATCAATGAACTGTCAGGGAAATTTTTTTAGTGGTGTATTTATACAAAGCAGGATTTTACCGTTTACATCATTGTTAATTCACGTTAATTTCTTCCATTGTACCAGCCATATAAAAACAGGATATGGAATCAGTTGTTCAAGAAAGACGTCTACTATGTAGAAGTGCATGCTAAAAAAAAAAGAAGCTGTGCATGCTTCTGCAACACCTTTTTAGTACAACTTCAAAACAAAGTTCTCCTTTCCTATTTTAGTCCCCCTCATTGTTATTTTAGCCTTCATGTGGATTAATCATAGCCTGTCACTACTACTTAAGTCTTACAAATTGCAGCTTTACTCTTGTAATTGAATAACTTTCTTTTTGTTCCCTTAGATTTGGGACTTTTCCCAAAATCTTATGACTTTTATCCTCTGGGGTATTTACATGTTCAATCTTGTAGATGTTGAACAATTTCCAGTGAATTTGTGAGAATGTTAGACTACTGCATTAATGTCATATTACATACATGTAGGACTTTAGTTTCTTTCGTTTAGAAGTATATTCTCATCATTTTTCAGGATATGCTCAACTTTTCTCTTCCCACTTTATTCTCATAAATTTCAGGAGTCCCTATCTAGAACCATTCAGATGGAGATTCTGCATTCAGCACAAGTGGAGAGGGCATCTTGAGAAGGTTTTAGTTTTTATCAGTGGGTCTGTTTGAAATTCCTCCAGAGTTGAAAACTTGTCAGACTCATCCATGACAAGAATCTAAGCTTTATTCTCCATTAAAACACAAAACTCTGCAGCCGCTTTGAGCCCACAGGGGCCGTGTGTTCACACTCCACAGACACATTTTGGGATGAATGTGTGTCTCACCTCGCAGCTGAAACATGAGAGAAGAGAACAGCGCTGGCAGCGCAGCGTCTCCCCGAGCGGGGATTAGACAGCTGTGGCTGCGAGAGAAACAACAACAAAGGCTGAATCTTGTTAGCTTATCTACTGTGGTGTGAAATTTGCCTTTGAGAACATCAGAAGATGCTATGTACAACAGATAACAGCCCGAGCATATCAGAACAATTACTCAGTAAATTACCCTTTGATGGATTTTACACACTTTGAAGGGAGTCAGAAGAGAAACATCTTTCACAGAAGAACCTCGGCAGTTTAACCAAAGTTTAATTGAATTTAAAGAATTAAAATTCCATCAGTAAATGTCAGAAAGCATCTGTGGTAAACTTTGGTCCATGGAGTTAATCTTTGTGGAAGGTCTTTAAAGACAGCTATGGCTCAATGATGGAGCAGGTTGGTGATCTGCCCCCAGTTCACACACTCTAAAGTGTCAGATGGAAAAAAAAAAAAAAGAAAGATAGCAATAAAAAACACTGAAGACAATCTCTCTTTGTTTTCCTTAGTTTGTTTTTTTTTTCTCACTTTTTTGTTTATTAGGCAGAGAGAAAGCAGTCACCACCAACTCCTCAGGTGAACTCTTAACAAATAAGGGGTGTTACGCCAGAAACACACCAAATATTCTGTCATATACATCAATATGTTGTGATGTCACAGGCTTTCTGTGCTCCAACTAAACTATTGCCCATTATGGTAGCATTGTAAAGTTAACTGGAAAAAAAAAAAACCTCAGTTTACCTTGTCTCCATTTTGAAATTGGCCAACTCACTGTAAAAATTATTGAGCACAGACAGCCTGTCTGTGCCCTGTGGAGAACAGAAGTACAGACCATCCCATGTAGAGCACAGACAGATGGCCCGTGACATGTGAAACACAGACAATCCGGGCCCCCATGCCTCATATTATTGTACAGCGGCATCTCATATCCAGGGCGTTCCCTCCTCACTCACAGTCAGTCACAAAATGCTATCACAACAAAATTGCTGTGAAATCGCAGAATACTGGCAGCAGGGCTGCTAGTAGGGACATTTTTTACACAACTGTATTTACACATAACAGGTTTGAAACATTGCAATTTCCTTTAAATTTTACAATAATTTGTTACAGTTTGCTTTTATTTGCCTCAAACCTCTCATTAAACCAGTCAAAACTTCTGCCTAACTTAGCATCACCGCTCCATCTCCATCATTTCAGATTCACAACCCTTTGCTCAACTTATGATGCCAACCTCACACTCAGAAGACTCATTCACTTCACCAAACTTTCTCCACCCCAACACATCACGAATCTCTGTCTACTTCTATCCTTCTTTGGATGTGATGAATGCATGAATCAGGGTTTCAGATGCAAAGTCCTTGACAAAGTTCTGTTACATTCAGACTCACTCCTTCACCCATAACCACATCAACCCTGTCCTCCAGAACCCTCATTGGCTCCTTGTTCTCTAATGCATCCAGTTCAAAGTTCTTCTCTCTGCAGTTTGTTCCTCAAACATATCCATAACTTCTCCAGCTAACCAAGTTAGAAACTAAAGCTCAGAATTGTTCTTTGTATGACTTTGAGCTCAGTTTTTTGCATGTATCAAAGAAGCACCAAGAAACCTTGGGTAGAGTCACACCCTTGTAGCTCTTGTGGTTCTGTACAAGAGTAAACAGGTCTTCACTCATTTCCCCCAGACTGTTCCTGACCTAAATACATCCACCCAGGTCCCCTGTGACCCTGGCCTGCTGCTGCCACACTGCCACAGCTGTAATTTTCCATTAGTGTGAGACAGCAGGGCCGTTTATAACAGCCGAGCCCTGTGGAGACGCAGGTTAGCTGTAATTATTCAGCTGATGGGGGACGAGAAGAGCTGGCCTGTCACACCTCTGACTCTCTGGACAGAGAGAACCACAAGCCAGGAGCACGTCACACTTACATCAGACTTTAAACACTCACCTTCTGTTCTTTAAAGCTTCACAAGCAAACCCTGGTATTTCATTCTGACTTATGTTGGCTGAATAATTTCACTTAAACATTGAGTAAAATGCTGTTCTCAATCCACGGTCTTCAGAAGTATTTCAGAGGCAGAGACTTTGGTGGTTTTACAAAGAGAATGTGAAATGAGAACAATGTCAGACACAGATAATTCCCTCCAACTCCGAGGATAAATATGCTACCAGACAAATTCTCGGTTAACCAAACAGTTTGAAAAGTCTGTTTAAAGTGCTGAACAAAAACAAACTTTATTCATGCTTTTTCTGCACAAGTACACAAACTGTCAGATGCTTGAGATAAGCCTCATTTTTAAAGCCAACATCGTGCTGTTACCTGGATGTGACTCACACAACCTCTAATCCTTCACACATCATTAAGTCAAAGAGGCCATGGTGTTAGGAGGAGGAGGAGTGTGAGTGATGCTGAGTGGACTGGTTTGATGCTAATGCATTAAAAACTGTGATGAGCTGAAAAGTCATTTGGTTGCATAACAAATTAAACACAGCAGGATTAAAGATGTGTTGACAATGTGACTTTCACTGACTGAACTCAGCCGAACACAAATTCTTCCTCCAAACCTCCAAAGTAAAGTTCTGTTAGTCTGAACAAACTTTAGCTCCTCAGCAGTCAGTCCGATCATTCTGTATGTCAGTGTGTGTGTGTGTGCGTCATGGGTATTTCAGGGATTAATTTTCAAACGCTGGTTTCAGACAGGACTTCCTTTGTCAAAAACTGTCAACATCTGTCAGCAGCTCCACTTTCCTCAGAATGAAGCCTCAGAGTGACAGACTTGGGTGGAAATGACAGACCCGTAAGAAGAGTTAGCAGAGCTGCCAAACACAAGTCAGGCTTTCTTAGAGACGAGCTGCTGGAAAGAGACAGAGAGAAACCTGAGCTCAGGAGAGTCAGGGAACACAATACAAGTTCCATAAAACTTGTTCTGTAACAGAGTGAAGCAGGTTCCACATAAAGTGTCCTAAAAGAAATCCTTGAGGAACTTTTCTGCACAACAGGCCTTGTGGTTTAAGTGTGCAATCATTTACAGAGGATATAGTCTGAGTACCAACCATTTCCAGTTCAGCTCCAAGGCCTCTGTCATGCTATGTTAGTTGTCAAGTTTGATTTGTTGATGCCTGTCTTTGAGTCTGGTGTTTGTCGGCTTTTATTTTGTTGTTCAGTCTGTTTGTGTTGTTTTGAGTTTTACTTCCTGTCTTGGTTGTTCATCCTGCCCTGATTGTTTCAAGCTGTGTTCCTTGCATTGTGTGTATTTAGTATTTGTGTCTGCCTAAGTCCTGTGCCAGTTCATTGTGTTATGTCTCTTCATGTGCTTTACCAAGATAATACGCAACATTTTGTGAAGTTTTTCTGTTCTGTAGTTCAGTATACCAGCCTTTGCTGTGATTTTGAGTTGGACTTTGCTTCCCTTTCTTTTTTTTCTTTTTTTTTTCAAATAAATCTCTGAGATTTTTGACACCTTTTCTGAGTCTGGCATTTGGGGTTTTACTCTGAGCTTGTCAGCCTCAACCATGCATGCTGCACATCTACTCCATATTTCTTGTTTCTCTTCAGCTATTTCATCGAATTAAAGAAATAAAAGTCCCCACACCAAATCATTACATGACGCTTTTGGCTAGTAGTTGGACAAAATCAATCTTTTCAATCAGCCTCAATCATTAGATTGTGAATGATTGTGGTGAATAATGGCCTAATATTGGCCTAATTGTCTGTGGGGAAAAAAGTCGGAGAAATGTGGGAACAGTGAGCTATTGGAACATTGGGCTGACCCCAAAAAGTTTTTTGATAGACTTCAGTCTGAACCCTTTTATATCTTCACTGCAAAAAAAGTCAGATCTTTTCAAGTGTTTTTGTCTTATTTTAAGTAAAAATGTTCTTGTTACACTTGTTATGAGCCTTCTAACTAATCTAACTAATCAGTCCAGATAAATGTCTTGTCCCAATTTGTTTTAAGACAAAAATGAGCTCTGAAAATCTAGAATAATGTCTAAATAGAAGTAATTTCTCCTATGTTCCATTGGCATTTTTTTTTTTACTTGTAGCAAGCAATTCAGATCTCATTTTTGTCTTTGAATAACTTGAAAGAAGACATTTTTCAGGACTGGTCAGGTGAATGTGGCTCATATTAAGTCTAAAAAGACATTTTCTACTAAAAATAAGACAAAAACACTTGATGAGATTTCAGTTTTTTGCAATGTAACATATCTTAGTCCCAGACTCAGAAAACTCTGCAAACTTACAGCCTGTTTAAAGTTCAAGTTTCTTCTAATTCAGCTCCTGATTTAAATTAAAAAAAGAAAATTCATGAAGCAGAAACCAAAGGTGCATCTGTTTGCTCTCTGTTTTGTCTTTTTTGTTAGATTTAGGCTCAAAATATGATAGCTAAAAACAACAACTGGAAGGTTTTCAGTATAAACTCACAACTTGCAAAACATCTTTCTTTGACCATCTTTTTTTGACAGTTGATGTTACTGATAATGCTTCATCCAGCATCCCAAACTTCTTCCTGTTTGATGCCGAGTTTAGATCAGATCATCATACTGATAATGAAAGCTAGACTTGTGTACTTCTGTTAATACCAAACATCATTAACTTTACCAAGCACAGACTAAAGCTGAGTTTGAAGGTCTCCACTCTAGGAAAACATTACATCAGAAAACTGACTTCAACAACGAGGCTCTCAAGACTGCTATGAGGTAAAGAGACATTTTCAAACAACTGTTTTATATATTTATAAAAATAAAAACTTCAGCTGCAAGCATGCTGTGTTTTACAGTCCAGAACTTATTTTCTTTCAGGAGTTATAAAAATGATCTCTTATCTCATGAGTAGGTGTGTTTTTCCCACCGCTCCTGGCAGCCAAACGTGCGTGTTTCCCACCTGTGCACAACAAACAGAGCTGATTCACAGACCCACTCTCACCTGCTGTTGTTTGTGTATTTTAGACATATTGTCTTCATAAATAAAAACATGTTGACTCGTCTTAATCATCCCTCATGTACTCCTCTTATGAGCTGCTGCAGCACCAAACAGCAGCTTGCATGGAAAGACAATTTCATTATTCACACATCTTAGTGAAGCAGCTCCTGAAATGTCACTGTGAAAAATGAGTTTTTTAAATGAAAATACACTTTAAACCTGTAAATAAAATTCTACCTGAGCCATAGAAATGGCTTTGCAGATTGATTGTTGATGCCATTTCGAGAAAATTGCTGTCAGAAATGTTTTCACCCAAATGATTTCAGAGATTGAGTCACTGTTGATGTTTTTACCTCAGAGGGAATCAGACCAAACAGACATTTCCTCTCTGCTCTGACTCTTTTTTGAAGGGTGAGTGAGCCTAATGTTACAAATGAGTCAGAATGTGAGGAATGGAGACTGTAAGTGTTCAGCCTGTTTCTTTCTGTCTGATCCAAAGCCAGTGATTTTATATTAGAAGACACTACCAAAGAATACATGCTCACTGGAATGCCAACTTACAATCTACATGTGAACAAACTCTTTATCCTAAAAACAGCACCGCACTCTTATTACACATGCTGCCATCAACGAATTAATGGTTTGAAGTTACAGGAAAAACTGTACAAATCCTTAGAAGACCACTGGGGAAAATAATACAGAAGGTGAAGGGATGAGTGACAACTTTCAGGGCTGGCAGTTTTTGAGCCACTTTTTGACTAAAGACAGCCCACTGAAGCCAGGAAGCTTTCAGAAATAAGTAAAAAAGAGAGGTTGAACCCTGAGGGATACCTCAACTCATCTATACTGACATAAAACTCTGTCAGACTTTCTTTTTGACAGCAAGAGCAAAAAGTGGTATCTGGCATACCACTTGCAGTTGAATGGATTATACCAGATCTTATTGCAAGATTCCAGTTTTTAACGTGGCCTTACAGTTAATCAGTGGTATAACAATTGTCTCAGACTGGCTTATTCTGTTTTCTGACTTTTGTGTTGTGTTTTTATTGACCATATAATTTCACCAGTCATGAAAATGAAGGTATGTATTCTATGGTTTAGGGGTATTGTTTACATGTTTGTGTCAGTAAACAGTCCTACAGCCAAACCTTTCCCTCAGCTGTCTTTTCTTGTATAGTTTAAGTGTTCTAAAGATGCAGCCTATTATCAATAGCCACGTATACATGGACCCAAATATTCCACTTGCATTCGGTTGATTTGCTCAAACGGAAAGAATTTAACATTTGTATACTCCTCATTCCGAAAGAAAAGTGCCAATCCGAATGGACATTTAATCGGTTTCACAGAGGTGGAGTATTCCTTTTCCCAAACCGGTTGAGGTATCATGTATCCACTTAAACAGAAAGTTGTCAGGGTACGTTCTTTCAGCGCATGCTCAGTTATGACGTAAGACGAAACTAGAGACATTCCTCAACTTTAAAAATGGCGGCGAGCCTTCAGCACTGGACTGCTGCAGAAAGTTTGTTTTTGATCCAAACTTTGAAAGAAATGAACATAATATCAAGACTGGACGGACGACAAACTGGCAATACGGAGTACTGTAACACCGTGATAAACGAACTGTCGTCCTTCAGCTTTGATAAATCTTGTGATGTTTACGTTTTTCTGCGCATGCCCCATTGACTATTCTGTTTGATTACAGCGGCACACCAGAGATTGGAAGAGATTGGATCGGAAAGATTCCATTCGGAAAGATGAAAAACTCCTCATGTAACCATGGCTACTGTGGCAGTTGGTATATGATTGTCATTGATCAGCTAACTTGGTTGGCATTAGCCTAGCCTAGCCTCAACGTCCAGTTTAAATGAACTGAATGCAGAGCTTGACAGATGCTTTGACAGGATCGGCACAAAAGGACCCAAACGCAAGACTCAACAAAAAGCTCTTTAATGAAAACTCCAAGCAAAGAACAAAAAATCACAGCAAAGCTGGCAACCAAAATCTTCAGAACAAAAAACTCAAAGGCAGTATCTTCAACGGATAAATCGCATATGTGGCTCAAACAAGGACATAAACATGAGACAACACAATCTGGCACAAGACAAGGGGAGACACAGACTCTTATACATGAGGTAATGGGGCACAGGTAACAATGAGGGGTGGAGCTCACAATCACAACGGCGGGAAAACATGAGGGCAGGAAGTGAAGTTACCTGAAACGAGAGGAGAACAGTGACTACAAAATAAAAGCTGACAAGGCAAAATAAAAGACAACACAGCAGTAAAAAGTGCAAACTTAACATTTCTGCTGAGACATTACATGCTTCTTCTCTGACTGCTGCTTCCCCTCTGGCTATATGCTATTAAATCATAATCACAATCCAAATCCACTTTATTTATATAGCACATTTTAAAAACAGACCAATGTCTCCAAAGTGCTGTACAAAAGCAAAAAGCATATAATAAATAAAGCATAAAAAATAAAATAAAAAAAGATTATGGTCAGTTATGTTATTTGCCTATAAGATTGTCAAATAGGGCAAAAGTAGTACACTGTTGCCTAGTTATTACGTTAACTGCTTAGTTATTACATTTTTAAAGGGCTTTTTTTGCATCAGGCCCATAACATGATAACCGGCCAATAATGTTATAAGTTATTGTATTATTGGTCAAAAGTTATTATGTTATAGGTTCAGGACTTTAATTACGTTATTGGTCAGGTATTACATGTTGGGCCTATTACATTTTAAAAAGGCCAAATGTATTACTCTATGGGTCGTTATTATGTTTTGGGCTTCTACAACGTGCTTATCAAAGCGCCGTAATGCAGTCGAGACTCTTAAAAACTACACATGTTGATCATATAGCGCACACTGGTACATGAGCCAGATAAACACTTAGCGGCAATTAGCCACACATGTTGTTGATGCTTCGTGGCTGTTCTTCCCTCTGGAAAGTGGGCAAGAACATGAATGAAGATAGGGAAACTCTCCGTCTTCCAGCTATGATTTCTGACCAATGAGAGAAAAAAGAAACGATCCCAACAGACTTTTGCTTTGTGAACACAAACGAACCAACCAATTGACAACCACTACAAATGTCTAGGACTGCAGCAAGATTTTAAAAGCCAGTCTGTGCTCTTCCTACCTTGGCTGGCTTCTGTCTTTATTATTATTCAGCCAAAAAGTCAATAACAGTTTCTGTCTTCCTCTGGATGCTTCCAAACTCTTACCTGTTCATCTCTCCAGATTAGCTCCAAAAATGTTGACCTGCGGTAGCTGTTTGCAAAAATAATTAATTAATTTGAATGATGAAGTATTCAAAAATTATTTCTCTAATCAAATGCATTCATAAGGGTTCTTCAAGCTTCAGCAGGTGCATCAGCATGAAACAATCAGCTTAATGTTTTCAAAGTGTTTGTTCACAAATTTCTTATTTTGGCACTGAATATTTTATCTTTCTGACAAATTAGTAAAAAAAAAAACAAAAAAAAAACAAAAGGAAAGCATGGGGTTTGAAACATGGGAATGTCCTTTCATTCTCTGCAGATTGGCGTTGAACATTTTGTAGCTGCATGGTGAGGAAAAGCGCTACATGTTGATGTGATCTGACAGTTTTTCATCTCCAAATTCTCAGTGGTATTGATTTAGGAAATGAGCTCATTCTGTTAGGAAAATAAAGTCTGTGTGCTTCCATCAAATCCATCTCCTTCATTTCTCTAATAAACTCACATGTCTGAGACAGAATCATCTAACGGAGAACATCAGGCTGGTTTGTACCTCATCACAGCTTCAGTCTGTTTACTGTTTGCTAATTATTTGTTAGAACAAGAGGAGACGGCAGTAGCTCAGCTCATATCCAGTGTTGATCTTCTATATAAACTCAGTGTGAGATGATATCACAGATGGGGGATTATTGATTTCATTATTTCTTGCATTAGTGCAGATAAAGTCCTGGTTGGCTGAGTGGTGAAGAGCAGCGGCAATGCTCTGTTTGTTTAGAACAAACAAACTGTTATTTGATTTTTGAGGAAATAGGTTCTGAGAAATGCTCTGTGCACGTCTGCAGAGGACACACAGAGAGGGAGAAATATCTGAGATGATGCAGAGAAGTAGAAAAGAAGAATGGATGGAAAGTCATCATAAATACACATTAATCCACAGCCAAGGAGCCACCTCTGAAAATAGGAGTGGATTGACTTCAGCAAATGCAACCCCCAAGGCCTCTAGTTCTCCAGTTGGTCCCTGACCTTCTGCAGTTCACTTTCTTTAAAGTGCCTCAAGTAAGGCGTAATACTCCTCCTAACCTTGTCGCCATGGTGCGAGTCCCTGACCCACCCAGAGGAGGGTCACAGGAGAGTTGGAGATGGAACCTTCAGCTTCACCTTTATGCTCCTGACGGGGAATTTGTCATCCTGCAGAGGAGCAGAGGGGGAGAGGGGCAGAGGTAACCACAGCACACAGGGAGGCAAAGTCACACAGTGGGGTGCAGAAAGGGAGTCATCCCATCCACTCTGTCCTTTCATTTCATCACTTTAATGGACAGATAAAGAATAAACCTGAATATAGACTTTGTTCAGAAGTCTGCACCTGCATCTTTGAGTGGATGAAAGGTATCAGCAAGAGGACATGGCTTTGTTCAGACTGTGAAATATAGACAAGAGAGTACTGATGAAGGTCCAGATATTTTCAATCTTCTGACAGTTTAAATTGAAGCGTTTATAGATGATAACTTGTCTGAATGAACGGACCTGGAAAGTCCATTCACCGCCTGGCTTTCCCTTAACACTGCACTTTGTGTATTCAGTATCTCTGGGAAAGTTGTGCGTAAACATCTGGTTGTGACAAAAGTCTTTGATATCTTTTTTCTTTTAAAGGGGTGTGTGTAGCCACTTTTTCCTGTATGGATCAGAACGGTTTGGTACGGGTCAGATAGGTTAAGTTTGATCCTGTTTGCTTTTCCACAGCTAACCATGCCTTTCTTGGTAGGCACCGTGTAGGCTGGATGCTGATAGTTGTGTCAGCCACATAACATCATGATGGCATAGCAGCACAACACAGTAGCTGTGCCCCAATTCAGGGGCTGCAGCCTACGGAGGCTGGATTTGAAGACCAAAGATTCATTGCGCATGAATGCTGAACATGTTGGACACGGCCGAACTCCAAAAGGAGTCCTGTTTTATCCAGATATGAAGGATTTCTGGCAAAAGCTATGTGATTGTGTTTCTAAACCATGAAAGAATATTTTGTTTTTCTGTGTAAAAATGTGTTGTTTGGGCTCTTTTCAAGTAATATACTGAGGAAAAACAGTTCTTTATAAATCTTTTTATTACTATATAAAAATATGTTCATAAATGTAAATTCTCTTGGGAAAAAATCTTACTTGGTGTTTTTTTTTTTTTTTTTTTTTTTTTTTTTACAGGGAATTCAAAAAAGACATTAAGTCATTTTAGCATCTTGTATTTTATACTTTTTTATTTATCATCTCCCCAGCACTTGATCAAATGTTGAAAATGTACGTTGTTGCTTTACTCTCATGTAAATGGTGGTTCTATACTATATCAATAGTGATAATAATAATAATGATAATAATAATAATAATAATAATAATAATAATAATAATAATAATAATAATAACGCAAAGTAATAAAAAGATAGTAAAAATCATCCTGTTTAAATGTGAGGTTTTGGTTTACGTGTGTTTAAAAGTAATGTAAGCCTAACAGGTGAGGGCGGCGCTGTGTGACGTCGAGGCTGACAAACAGGAAATGCTTCGTAGACCAGACCGTCTCAATTCAGTTTGGCCTTTGCGGTCTACACAGGCTACAAAGGCCGGGTCCTCCGAAGGCTACAGCCTCCGTAGGCTACAGCCCCTGAATTGGGACACAGCTAGTGTATCCCGCTGATAAATCCAGCAAAGAAAATGTGTTACAGTTTGGTTTTGACAGCAGTTTCACGTCGTTACATGAGGCAATTTACCTCCCAAAAAGAGTACTCTTCACAAGTTGACTGGACATTTAAACACGGTAGATATGTGTTGTTCTTTATTTCCGCTGTCACAAAGGAAGTGACGATTCTTTCAACCAGTCACTGACCTGTCCCGGTTTTGGTGACAGGAAACGCCACAAAATGCGTGCCATGAATGCCATGCCATACTGGGACAAACTGAACTGAACTACTTGGTGGAAATGGGGATTATGTGGCTTCTGTAAGGAATCTCGGGTAAAAACAAGGAGGACCCAAATGCAGATGCAACAAAAAAACTTTTATTTTAACTAAACTCAAAAACTGAAAAACTCGGGACAGAAGGCACAGCATACAGAGACCGCAAACAATGAACCAACAGAGAACAAAGGAAACACAGAGACTTTATAGACAGGGGAGTGATCAGCACAGGTGTGAAACACGACACAGGTGAAACACAGGAAGAGCAATCAGCAAGGAGGGAAACACAAGGAGAACCAAACCAAACACAGGGAAACTTAAGACAGCAACTAAATACATTAAAAACGCTGAAACACTAAAGATAACCACCAAAAGACATAGACATGATATGTCTTCTTGTCATGATGTGACAAGAACTAAATCAAAACCAACATTTACACAGGTGACACAGAAACACAGGAAAAACACAGAACCACAAAGAAACAAAGGAAACCCAGAAATACACAAACCAAATAAACCCAAACCACGACAGCTTCCTTGGCATTTGGGGCCAGGCTCAATTAGACACTGAAGGAACTGCAGTTTTTAGCACCTTAGCTTTATTTCTCAAAAACAGACAAGCTTTGTTAAGACGCACAAGGTTCATGGCAGCTTTATTTGAAAGATGTCCAGCTTCAGCTAACTCTAATATTCAGCGTTTCTGGTATTATCTGGCATTAAGAGGAAGGTAAAAAGAGCAAGAAGACAGGTTCTTCCATCAAGGTCAAGACCTCCTAAAGTATCATGTTTGATAAAAAAAACTTTTGAAATAGATGTTTTATTTATTTATTTATTTGTTTGTTTTAAGCGTGAAATTACAAGTGTTTTTTGTGGTTTTTCAAGAGGAACCAGAGCCAGAATCTTTCAACAAAAGTCCTGTGATATTACAGACATCAAATGCCTAATAGTACCTCTATTTTGTGTCATGACATAGCACAATCAGTTATCTTCTTGACCTCAGGCAGCACTTTTTCTTTTTCTACATTATGTTCAGAGCTGAAAACATTTCCACGTTGTGCAAAGCCGGCTTTTCAAAGAGAAAAGGAACTTATTTTTCAAGGCCCTCAACCTGTTGTATTTTCCGCTGTTTCACTGTTTTGCTTGTATATCGCTTACTGTAAAGTAATGTATGTCAGAGCATTCAGATAATTGTTCCAGTTTTGGCCCAGCTGATCCAAAGTCTGTTGCATTTATGTGCAGTGGGAAACTACAGCTTCTTAGATTTCCAGTTGGCTCATGAAAACAAAAGGAAAAAAACATTTAACACCCTTTTTTTGTCTCTGTTGATTAGATTCACATGTTAAACTCAGTCGTTAAGTGCTGCAGATCTGGACCCTGCTGAAAACCAGTTTGACATGTCTACTGTTAAAAAAAAGTGGAACAAATCTGTAACAGCTGCTGAATTATTTTGTGGACGTTTATTGGATTAAAGAAACTGATGAGCACTGCGTTATGAAGTAGGATTTCCAGCCTGGCATGCCTGTGATCATGAGTAAATAAAAAGAAGCATCTGATGTGTAATCCCAAAATCAAATTAGAAATAATTTCCCTCTCTTAAAATTAATGAGCTCTCGTTTAAGGGGGAGTTTTATTTGATCTTTTCAAGCGCTATTATGGCCTGTGGAGAGGATCAAAAGTTCCCTCGACTTCTGCAAATCCACTCTCTGAGAGCGCTCCAGATGCATGCAAATGTATTCGGAGTGGGAGTGAGGGGAATTGCTCCTTAATGTGATGTTATTAGGATGGGGCTCTGTCTGCGGTTTGGGGAACCCTGACCATTTGTTCCTAATCACTCCATCATTTCAGAGCACAACCTAATGGAAGGTGTTGTCTGAAGGCAGAAGGTGCATTTTGGGATAAAACAGGGTAATTCCACTTCACAATAATCACAGGGGTCCTATCAAGTTGATAACTGCATTTACAGCCAATGGCTTTCAGCACAGACTGGGCAATTTTCTCGCCTGCAATCGCCGGAAACCCATTTAACTCCAGGAGAGCAGGGAATTTGTGGGTGCTGGAAGGGAAATTTCCCAGGAGAGCTGCGACATATTGTGAAAATCAGTTGTATTGGAATGTTTCCAACAGATTGTCACTCTGAGGACAGCAAATTTGGGAGCAATATTGTGTGCACTCACATGAACAAATGTGCTCCAGGGTCGAGAGGGGCAGCTATTACAGCTCATCGCCAGTTTAAGGGATCCTGTGATTGGCTTCAGATGTTAGTGTTTAACAAAGCTCTTAGGCGGTTTCATGTTCAGATGGTGCGGTTATGAAGCAGGTTGATTGCTTCAACTTGTTGATAACTTCCAGTCATTTTCAGAGGTTGGCTAAGCTCTTACCATTCATAAAGTTAAGACTCCAAGGCATTACCAGCGTACCACTGAAACCTGGGCTTAAATCACAAACTAGAGAATCAAACTTGCAACTAAATCCACCAAATCTTTGGTCTTTAGTCTTAAATTTAGTCAGATAGAGCATCAACTTTTTTGTTCTGGTTAGCCAAAGGGATGAAGCAGGGTTTCATTGGTTGCAGCCGTTTCTAAAAGCCCTGGACAGCTTGAAGTGGAGAAACAGGGGACTGACTGCTCCACTGTCTAATGCATGACGACGGCAGAGATGGAGCCGTGGATTAGCTTCAGAAGGAGGTCATTGATTGAGGACTTTTAACATAGGTATATCAAACTGAACTAGGTTGCATTCCCCAGGACTTCCTCTATGTTTCAACGGTTGTTTTAAACTGGATATCCACTGGCAAGTTCAGCCAAAGGTCTCCAGTTCAAGGCCCATTTATGCTCGATGTTAAATATGCATTCAGATCCATACGGTGCCTTTTATCCATGCACTGCTTTCATTTTGTCTGTATTCCAGCACTTTTCCATAAAGTTTATGGATATGGACCTAACGGAGCAGTACCTCAAGAAACAGCAGATGCAGTGTAGCTCTGGTTTGACACAAAAAAGAAATAACAGGGTGCAGGCGCAGGGTGACAGCTATTCACTTTGCCTCACTCACTGTGCGACTTGTGCTGGATGTCGGGGCAATCCTACAAAACTAGTTATCGCTGAAAATGATGCCTGTTGTCAATTTGTCTCATTGGCGGAACTAGGGAAAGAATCCTCCATCCTCTAGTAGTGATGTATTCAATGGTGACGTATGGCGGTATGTAAGCAGTGATGGTAACATGTTTGAAAAGGAAGTATGCGTTTTCATACGTAAGGGAAGATAAACGGGTCTCTGGAACGTTCATTCCCCAGAACTAAATTTGGACCCTAGTTCCAGGGGAAAGTTCCTGTAGTCTATGCACTGATAGTTACAAAGACATTCATCTCCAAACTGCTCCAAGTTTTCTGTTATCTACAAATTTCAGAACCTCAGAGGCAAATCTTGTTCTCACCAGAGACCCCATACAAACACCTCCACCACTCTTGCTATGCTGTATTTTCTTTCCATCACATCTTTAATGTGACAAATGTCTTTTTGACAGGCAGGCGTAATTTAAATGATAAGCATTTCTCTCTCCAACAGCATTAATTCAGATATGTATCTGGCAAGCATAGCTGTGCAATCTAAGCCAGGCAGCTGGCCGCCAGCCAAAGTAAAGCACCCATTATTTTCCAATTAAACTCAAAGATATCTGTCAAATTCACACAGCAGGCATGTCGCGTCCAAGTCTTCCTGATGTGGATTTTGTAGAACTGTTGTACGCTTTAATTAAAATGTTTTTGTGATTTTTTTGGAGGCAAATAAAATGAGAGTTACTCTGAAGGGATAACTGTAAATATGTAGGACTCATTTCCAGGAGAGTGGTTTAGATTCATCCCCACGTTCATGAAAAACTAAGCAGGAAGTATTCCTGTTAAATGCAGAGCAGGTAATTGGTTATCTATATCAGTCTGTTTTATTTACACCAACAACTCTCAGTGATTTAATTCATGTAGTCGCTTCTTTCACTGCTACTAAGCCACAGAAAGTATTTCTTTGGACCTGCTGAAACAGATCAGTGGAGCTGCTTTTTTTTATGTGTTTTTTGTTTTTGTGTGTGTATCTCAGTCATTAAGGCAAGTGATAATGAGTTTCGGGGGCAGAGGCATTACAAAAGCATCCTTTTATCAATGATCCCAAGCTTTTTGTTTGTTTGTTCATCATGTGCAAAGCTGTCAGATTCATCTCAGGAGCTCAATTAAATCCAATCCACTTTAATTATATAGCACATTTTGAAGACAATCAAGTTTACTAAAGTGCTGCACAGTAAAATCAAAGAAGCCTCAAAGACTGCAGAGGTCAAAACTTGAAGAGGAAAGACATAAAAGCAGGCAAGAGCATCAATGAAACAATTAAAATGGATTCAAACTACAAAAAAATTATGGTATGTGAAATAACAGTAAAATACTGGCAGCAGGGTTGCCAGGTTGCTGTCTGTGCTCCACATGACATTAGAGATTTAAAACTGTGGTTTTAATTGAATGGTGTATTCATATCTGGATTGTTTGGGTCAGTTGTTCCGAAACAGTGAGCAGCCCCCCCGAAACCCCGGTTCGTTTGGGCATATGCTGGACAAAACAAGCGGGCCGAGATGGCCAAAAATAGGTGGTCTCGGCTTGCTTCCCAACTGCCTAGCCCTGTAGCGGTTCCTGTGCAGTGAGAACACAGATGCCCTAGCAACCAACACAACTGACCCATACTTGTGGCTCACACTGTAGTGATGGGGGCTGTACTCAACCTGGTAGACAACTGTACAGTCAAAACAGTAGAAGAAGAAGGAGTAGAAGAATCAACCACAGCAGAGGAAGAAGAGAAGACTGAAGAACTGAGGAAAATGAGTTGTGGGCTCATGTGAAAACTACTTATGGTGATCATATAGCCCACACTGGTACATAGGCCAGAAAAACTCTATGATGCTAATTAGCCACAAACACGCGGTGCTCCATGGCTGTTTTTCCCTGTGGAAAGCAGGCAAGAACATGAATGAATGAATGCTTGAAGAAAAGGAAACTCCTCTTCCGGGTGTGATTTCCAACCAACAAGAGAAAAAAATTGATCGCAACGCGTTTCCAGACTTTACAGACTGTAACAGACTTTTGCCTTGTGGACACAAACGAACCAAGTGACAACAGCTACAATTGTATCTTTTTTGCCCCTGAATTGGAGCAAAGCAAACGAGCAACAGGTGTGAATACACCATCAGGTTCCAGGTCCCTTAGAGGTGCTTTCCTGGGCTCCCCTTTGTCCCAAAATGATCAGCTTTGTTTTATTTCAGTTAGAATTTAAAATGTCTTTAAAATGTTTAAGAGAGCAGGTAAATCTGAGTGTTGTTTGCAAACAGATGGTAAGATATACCATGCTTTTTGATATAGGCCAAGAAGAAGGGGTAAAAGGAGAAAAGGATGGGACCGAGAATAGAACCTTGGGGAACTCCACAGACACGTGTATCATGAATCCAACTGATTTTGCATAAACAGGAAACGTGTGCTTTGTGAGAACATTTCTACACATTTCTTAGTGAATGAGTCCCATTGAGTCCTGCTGCAAGATTTCAACTCCTGCAGAAAAATCTGCATGTAAACCCTCACTTTCCTGTGCTTTATGCAGACTGATATCAACAGAAGCAGTGAGGGAAGAGAGGGAACGATGAATCAGAGCCGAGCTGCCGTCACATGATGTTTCTGTGTACTCTCTGGGTGATTCTGTAATCACTGTTTCTGAGGCGGCTCCAGGTAATGATGTCATTTATATAAATTATGATGAGACACAAGATAAGGTGGCGCTGGCTGTCAGGTGACAGCAGCAGAACATCAAACGTACTCCATCAGTCAGTTTACACATTTTGATTTGCAGAGGAGTGAATTAAGAAGATCTCCGTGATGCATGGCACTGAAAACACTCAGAGAATTTACGGCTGTTTTCCACGCAGTGCAGGAGGAACTCTGATGGCTCTGTAGAGAAATTACCTCCCATAAGTTAGAGAAGAATCTGTGCACCTGTCAGCGCCCAGACTGAGTTATTACTGTAGAGAAACAGAGTCAAAGCTCCCACTGAGTTCCTCCTCTGTCAGCTCAGAGATCAGACAGATTCATCACAATGAAAAGAATTGATCTTCCATTAATAACATTGATGATATCATTCATTAACCTGGGTGCTCTGCAGTCTGTCTTTGAGATACGGATGGCTTTAAAGAGAGGTGAGGTTTACTAAAGCAGCAAATCAATGTTTCCTTTGTCACTGTGACATTGAAGTAAGCATGCTTATGGAGGAGAAGTCTATTAACATGTACAATCTGAATGAAGACCTTTTTCTCATATTTATTACAGGTGTAGTTGTTGTGACGAAGCAGGAAACTGTTCTCAACATAGGAATGTCTTTAATGTCCCATATGAAGGTATTTTCAGTTTACAACAAGTCTGAGTTGAGTTTGAGATTTTGGATTTTGACCGTGACTACATGGACACACTCACTAGCACAGTAACCACCTGCAGCACTGCATTTCTATGTAGAAGAGACTCTAGAGCTGTACACTTTGACGTTATTTGACATGTCCCTGGTTTGAAGAAAGCCATCTCGTGTCACTCGTTGTCCTGAGCTGCTCTCCAAGTGCCTGATTTTATGAAAATCCCGCAGACTTTACCTTTAAAAAGACAAGTTTGAACACAAGTTCATTTATCGTTCTTTACGGTGTTGTTTTACTCACTTTTTGCCCCTCCTGTCTCTCTTACAGCATCTACAATAATTAAATGCAAATGGACATATTTGCAAATTAAGAGATGACAACATTTAGCAACTTTTGGGACAGCCAGTAGCTGCTTTCCACAGTGGGGACGCATTCTGCTGTTGTGTTTGTGTCATGATCGACTACTCCTGCTCCGTCTACGTATTCTTCTTCCTCACAGTGACTCAGAACTTGTCCTGTTTTATTTAAGCTGATACATGTTGATGTTTATCAAACAGATACTATTGCAAGAAAGGATGGAGAGGAGACAAGGGATGGGAAATGTGAGTGTGACAAGGGGAGGTGATCTTGGAAATGTTTTAAATGTAGGAGCCTGATACACGGGGCTTTCAGTTTGTAAAATTTTGACTTGTAATTAAGTTTTTGAGGAGGTGCATTTTAGCTTTAACAGCTTTGCACCAGATCCATGTCTGTTCTATCTAGAGATGGGTATCACATTAGTCTGTAGTACCTGCTGATTAATGCAAAATCAAACTGTACAATGTTAAGGTACTTAAATGCATTATTGTGACTGAAGTGTAGTGGAAGAGTAGGTGATTTTCCATGGTAGACATGAACAAAGCATTACAAGTTTCTATACAGAAAAATAAAACTGAAAAACTTTGAGATTTTATCATCAACCAATTATTATTTATTAACACACAAGCACACAAAAGTCCGGAAATTGGTACTGTTGGTTACTGTTTCATATGGAGGTAGATTCTGACCTCAAGCACTCCTAACGAGCCTCTCACTCAGCTCACCTGTTCTCAGTGCACCCAGCTGGTGCTCAATCAGCCGAGGTAGGTTTTAAAAGGAGGCTCTTTCCCTCATTTTGGTGTGTGACACCAAAGAGCCAACACCTTCAGTTGGTTTTCTTTTGGTTTGTGTGAAATGAGTGATGTGAGAGGGTGTGTGGTTGTGCGTGTTTGAGGAAAGTGATTTTGATACACAAGTTGGGATATTTAATCTCTTAGGATGAATTTTTCATTCAATGTTAACCCCCCACCAAGCAAACTCCACTATTGTTAAAAGCCTATATTTAAGTTTGTCTACTCTTTTGGTAGAATCAGTGGGTGGTTGCGGGGAGTCATACCTCCACTCCACCTTTTACAACCCAAAGGCTTTATTTGTTTGAAAAAGGTGCAGATTTTTCTTTTTGTTAGTTTCCTTGTCCTTGACCCCTGTCCTTCATGTGATGTGACTTGCAAAAATGTAACAGTTACTGACACCAATTGCCAGGTATTGAGTATTGGTACTGTATTGTTTCACATGTAAATGGTACCCATCCCTTGTTCTATCTCGGCTCTGTTACTATCTGACTGCAGGTTTTCTCCTCTATCTCCTAACTCTGGCTGCATGTTCAGTCCTGCTCATAGTAGGACCTTCAACTTGAGAGTCAATTAAATGAAGAGTGAGATTTTCTTTTACTCTTTGTGAGCAAATCGGTCAATATTTTTGGCTTTTTCCTCTGACATTTTTCTTGATTTGCCAGATTAATCTAGCTGACAATAAGTATTTTTCTTGCTAAAAAAAAATCAGACAAAGACACTACCCCAGCTCTGCTCTGTTGGGTGTTAGCTGTCTGTAAATTAGGATCTTCAGACAGCTGGAGTGACAGACCAGGGAGTTCTCTGGAATCCCACCCCAATTATGATCCTCTCCTGGTTCATGTTGGGCTGCAAAACCTCAAACCTGTTGACTACTGGTCTGGCTCGACTCATCATGTGGGTTCAGTACCAAGATAACGTCCATCTGTTTTGGACATGTTTTCTTTTATTTTGAAAGTCACTGGCTCTTTTAATGTGGTTTCCATGCCACATGTTTCCGACTTCCTGTCCCGCTCAATCTGCTCTTTGCAATTTGTAGCTGGATCTGGTGTGATTTGGCCTTTCAGAGGAGGAGGAGAATGTAGGGGGCCATGGTTGGGTCAATAATGTAATTAAAATAGTTTTCTTCCACGTTTACTGTGGGGAAGTGACCTGACTAAACTCCCTGTGAAAATCTTTTAAAGATTTAAGAATCCTGCCTCATCTAACCTCAAAAATCAGATTTAAAAAATCTCTCGTCCATGCCTGAGTCGTTGAAGCTCGTGTGTTTTTTTGTCAGTGGCTTGAATTATTCACACTGAGGGCCTTTGGTTTGGAAACAAAGGGATAAGGTCATACCGAGGTGCGTTTCTCTCTGGAAGTGAAGCCCCTGAGCAGCAGTGGCCATCTGGCTACCAAACCAGTCCACAGGCTATTGTCTGCATGAGAGGTATGACTCAGCAGGAAGGAGTCAAGCAGAGGTCAGCGGAGCCGCAGGCAAGGTTGCCTGCAGGAGAGGACAAGCTGGCATGGCTTTTAAACCACACACACACACACACACACACACACACACACACACACACACACACACACACACACACACACACACACACACACACCGAACATGCACACACACATACACGCAGCAGCAGATGGCTAAACGGTTCCCTCAAGCTTCTGTCGATTTATCTGAGGATTATTCTTATCGTTTTTAAAAAAGGTGATGATATTGATTTTCTGGGGTTTGGCTGAGAGTGTCTGACTGATGCTTATCTCAGTATGCAGCCCATCACCTGTCTGTCAGTGTCAGGCTGCAGGAGCAGCCAGTGCCAGGTAAAACCCTCACCAGCCGATAAATAAAGATTATCATCATCTTTAACCTCACAGGATTCAGACCAGATTCAAGCTTTGCTCAACGTCAACAACCTGAATACAACAACACATATGAAGCAGATTTTAATAAAAGAAAGAGAAAGATCTATAAGAAACTAAAGTCACACACAGGCACTGAGCAGTATTTCCATCTCCAGGGGAACTGTCTGATTGGTTGCTTCAAAAACATGCCAGGACTGCAGGGCAGGAACATAATCACCTGATGGCAAACACCCTGAGAAATCATGCTAACATCTGTCAAACACTGATAAAAAAAAAAATAATAATAATAAATAAGAGAAAAAATAAATGAATGAAAAATAGAGGTGTTTAAGTTACCATAGAAAAAAATACCCTCCAGGGAGTTCAGACTTTCTGGGAAAACTATTGGCTACAGTGTTTAACTAGTATGTTCATGTTTATATTTCTAAAATAAAATGATAAATGACATTTAAATACTTTATTTATTGATTCATAAATTTAATTTTGACATTCTAAGTCATGTTGGTGCCATAGCAACCTACATCATTGTTTAATACCACACACCAAATGTACTGTCATTTCCTTTTGGCTTTTGCTTCAGGTCCATCCAAAATGTGCATAAACATTTCCAAGAAATACCATTTTAGCTGATCCATGAAGAACTGAAGTTTCCAGACCTTTTAGTCAGAAAAACTTCCTCTCTTTGAGCAGATTCTGTGTGAAATGAACAGATGAAAGGAAACGTCCTTCTGCATTTCGTCCAGCCTGACTCACATTAGAGTTTTCACCTCACAGTTCTGCCTGTCAGTAAAGAGAACTCAAGTCTATCTGAACCTTCATTTTCTGCATGTTCGCCGTGTCCTGCACACATCCTGCGTGGCAAAGTGAGATTTTAATGACTTTTTAGTGTAATGCGTCTGTGATGGAGCGAGGACAGAGTTTCACAGAGGAGCAGACACCCACTGAAGCAGGCTGTTAGTCTGTAAAGAGAGAGCGCTTCATACTGGAGCTGCAGGCCTGGAGGAGGGAGATAGAGGCTTTAACTAACACCTGTCAAATAAATACTGTGCGTTTATCATTCCTCCCTCTGTTTACACATGTTCTATAATTATATATATTTAATTAACTCTCCTTTCCAAGCTTATCTTCATGTGAGATGCATTTACAAGGCTCTGTCCGGGACACTCACTCCATAAACAGCCCGGACTCAGAGCTGCTGTCTGTTTTAGTGTGGGGATGTGTTCGCTGCAGCAGTAAAGTATTGAACTGTGAGAAGTTGGTGTCACACAGAAACCGGAGATGCTAGTTAACCTGCCATGATGAACTGCCTCAATGCCATTTGTCCGGCAGCCGAGTGTGAAGCCCGGCCCGCCACTGGAGGCAGAAAAAAAAAAGAGGGGGGGAGAGAAAGTCAGTCAGACAGCACTAAATAGTGTAGAAGGTCAGATTTATTTCAAACATACATCACTATTACAAGCAGCCAACAAGAAAGTGGAGCTCTAACTGCCCTCAGCACTTTCTGTGACGGGAGGATTTCCACAAATTACAGCACAAAGTTCATCCTAGAGCCAATAAAGCTGTAATGTATGGATAAGAGAATGAACATAATGAACAAGAGGTTCTAATGCAGCATTAAAACCATAAAATACCACTTATACACACAGAGAGGAGGCTGAATCTCTCATTAGAATACAGGCTGAAAACAGCCCAAAGAGTGTTTACTGAGGGTTTAAGAAGAAATACAAAATAAGAACAAAATATCATGATGGGTGGAAAAAGGATTATATTTGCAGTTCAATCCTCACGTGAAACTAACTGCAGGTCATATGTCATGCAAATGTGCTAATGCCTTAAAACGCTAAAAATAGCGTCTGATTCAATGTCAGATTGGCTGCAGCTTGTCTACCGAACATTTCCTCTAAATGCTAAGACCAATCAGAGCTATAGATTACTGCATTTTCCAGATAAGCTTCATAGTTTGCAACATCTCTAAGCACATTATTTGCCCAACCAATGAATGAACTGAAGTGAACTGAAGTGTCTGGTGTGTTTCGTGTTCCAAAAGCCTCAATGGAGTACTGGCAAAAGTTCTCAGGGGTCACAAAAGCAGAAATCTCTCAAGCTTTATCAGTGAGGGAGACTTGAAAAAAAATTAAGAATTTGTTTGTTTCCACATCAGCTTTAAACCAACCCCTTCACATACTCCCTGAAGTTCAGATGAGCCAGCTCAAAGGACAAACCAGTGTGCAGGTGCAGCTAATAACCCATGTGGAAACCAATCTCTGTACGCAGTATAGGACTGCAGCACAGCTGGTTTCATTTGACCCCTGTCATCAGTGTGATTGATTTGGTACTTCAGGCACAGGGGCTTAATCTTTAACTCCTACTCCGCTGTTCACCTTGTGCCTTAAAGAGCACTGAAAAATGTATTTACTGATAGCATCAATCAGCTTTTCTCTCCAGAGTCTCAGAAATGTTCTGCTAATCCACCACTCACTGCTAAAGGCTTATTTACTGCCTGCATGACTGCAGAGTTTCAGCCTAGGAGTTTAATTGCTGTTTCACATCGGATCTAGAGGCATAACACTGTAAAAAGTAGAAAAAAATTCTTGCAGTGAAAGCAGTGCTCAATTTCAGCACCATGGACAGAGGCAATGTCTGCCACCACAACTGAACACCACAAGGCAAACCCACATGAGCTGAGACAGATCCTTAGGTTACTTTTCACTGAGGCCACAAACAAACCACCTGAACACAAGTTGAGTATTTTACACCAAGAAGAAAACAATCGAGAAATTGATTGTTGCTTGAACTCCTGCATATTTGTACACTTCAAATTCCCATTAGTAAGTCTCTGATTCCTGAAGTCAAAAGTTGCAAGCAGTGGCTTTGTTCAAGCTGAAGAATCTTTTCTTTGTCTTCTTTTTTTTTAATAACATTTCAGCATCTTAAACACATCTGAAAACCTGTCTAAATCTAATCTGGTGTAACCCCTTTTACAGCACAGGAGCCAACACAAGTGGCTTGACGTGCACCTCCTCCCAAACCAAGCCCCTGATTGGTCCACTGTGCAGGCTCGTGCTTCCTGTATTTACAATATTAGTTTCCATGTGTTTCTGAGGTTTTGTAATAACTCTCCTCCAGCTCTGTAAATATAGAAGGACATCAGCTTAATGTGACTGGCTACTGAAATACATCCTGGTCAACTAAATGATGCATGTACTCAACACTTACTCACATATACATATATACAATACATGGTAGTAATCTTCTGTTAGTACCAAAGTTGACATTCATACTTAACAATATTCTGCACACTCACACAATAAATATTAAAGCAGGCTACAGGTGATTAGACAACTTATTTCCAACACAACGGGTGCGGCAAAGACTTCTGATAACCTCAGAAAACTTCAACATAAAGTCACTTATTTGCATTGACAGAAGTCTGGTTTCTCTCATCCACATTATCCATCTGTGTTACTTTGTTTAGACACTGTACCATCACTTTTCCTCACCTGTAAATACAGAAGCACATCAGCTGAACGTGGCTGAATACTGCCATACAACTTAGTCTGCTGAGCGACGTCTGGGCATCCTTGCATCCCAAAGGCCCTCAAGCTGAAGATTTAACCACCAGTAAACCTACTCTTAACACTACAAATGCCTTTGTATATGAGGGGGTTACATTGTACATATACATGTTTCACATTACAGTGGGTCCCACATTGTGGTATTTGCTGTGTGATAAATATCACATGTATCAGCCTCAGTATAATACAGTACAATCAGGGTTACTGTAAGTGTATGGGAGCTTACAAATGTGTCAGCTGAGGTGGAGTCAATGCAAAACCTTGTACCAGGATTAACAAGTTTGCAAACTTGACAAGTTAAGAGTAAATTTTGTTATTTACAGGGTTCATTTAAAGACAACTCCTTAAAGTGTCAGCATAAAGCAAAAAACACATGTTACTATGTTCTGGTCACTGCACAGAGCTATTGATTACCAAATATAGCTGTATCGCTGTATTATCTTCGTAACATAATTAACATTGTTTGCTCCAGATGTAGCTTAAAAAAATGAATGACTTGAGTTTCATAAAGCAGCTTACCTTGGTTTCATTATTGCACCAGTCTGTAAAAAAACAGAGACCCTTTTAAAATCATGTTATGATGCTTCACATGTATACTGAAAGGTCTATTACACCATTGGGTCAGTCTCAGGCACATAATCAAAGGAATCTTACACCTCACTGCTGCAACACACCCTGGCACGTACAAAGCTGTATGGAACCATTCATGGTTGCTGGCAGCTCTGATTTAGAGCTACTCTTCTTGGATATAATGCATCAGATCCAGGTGGCTGGATGCTCCTGACTGCAGCTTCAGCACCACGGAGAGAGACGCTACCTGCCTCCAGTCTGCACCACACAGAGAAATGGATTTAAAACCTGTATTCAGGTTCTTTGTAAGCGTGATTTATGAGGCTTCTTCGTGTCATCTTCTACAGTCTGTGTATACTTCCAAACCTGCAGTTAAAGGTCTTTATTCATGGCACTTCATGCAGCTCTGACACACATTATTATTATTTTTACGGAATTACACAATCAGTTTTAAATACTTTACAAGTGTTTTGCAGTCTAGTGCACTGTAATGACACAGCCAAGCACAGCTAGAGTGCACAGAAAGAAAGAACCTCTCTGAGTACCTGCTTCATATGAGAGTGAAACTCAGGGTTGGTTCAGCTACGCTGTAACATGTTGTTCTAAATTTATGAGGACATTTCTACAGAGAAATCATGTTATTTTGAAATACTGTAAAATAATTTTACTGTAAATACCAGTAAAATATGAGCAATTTACCGTTATTCAAAGCAACGTAATTTTTGTTGTGACTGTTTTGGAACCGTTAGTGAGGAGGGAACCCTGTGGATTTTTCAGTTCACTATAAATTACCACAATGTCTGTACATGACTGGTATTCTTTAGACCAGTAGTATCAGAAACAGCAGCCAATCATGCGTTGGTTACATGGCATTTTAATGCATGTGGAAAAGTGTGAAACAGAATAAAAAACAATGTGAATGTCTCTGTGCATCTGTGTCTTACAGCAGCCGACAAATCCCCAACAGTGACAAATTAGAAAAACAAAGTTCGGCAACTCCAGGGACAAATACACATTTTCTGGGTGACAATTTGTCATTTAATTAGCGAGTGCACAATACCAGCAGGAGAGACACCCGCCTTGGCTGAGCCATCCATCATGAATGTGCCATCAGTATTGTATTACCACAATCATTGTCTGCAGGGAGACAATGGAAACACAATAGGCCACCTTGCATCTCTCCTTCTCGTGGAGGTAAAGGTTCTCCTGCTGCTTCCTGTTGCCATTTGGAGGACATCTATTATGGATATGTCACAGCATGGGGGGGCTGGGCTCCCACCAAGAACCTCCAGCAGGCAGACAGATATGAACTTTGTAGCTGCACTTTTCTCCCTCTCTGCTGTCACACTTCTTGTCTAATAAAGTAGAGGTGGCGTGAAAAACAACCTTTAATAACACAGGTGACCTTTTAATGGGAGAGTGTGAGATGGTGGGTGAAAATTGTCAGGCTCATGAGCTCAAGTAGCTCCTTCATTTACCTACAACGTGTTAGGCTCTAAAGATGTATGAGGAGTCTGAAGGTGAGGAGAGGAGTGTGATGGAACAGGTTTTTCTTTGACTGCAACTAAGAGTTGCCTGCTTTAGACTTTCCCTGAGAAACTTTCCACAGAGGGTGGGTGTTAAAACAGGTGGGTGACTGTCTTTCTCAATAATACTGCTCATTATTGTTTGTTCCTCAACTTCCTTTTTATTTTGCGCCATGTTGTTCTGAAGCATTGTGTAACTTAAAGAAACAAAGTTTATAATCAACCTTGCACCTGCTTATGATGTATCTGAAGGCATTTAGCATTTGTTTTAATTTTTACACATCCCTGAATCATGTAAGCGTTTCTATAGCTACTATTTAAGACTCTTAAAAAGCCTTTTGCCTGTGTTTTGGCCTTTATCCCATGGTTAACCTTAAGCCTGTTTTTTTTTTTAGCTTTAAGCCTGTGTTTTAGCCTTTGGCTCATGTTAAAGCCTTTTGCCTGTGTTTTAGCCAATAGCCTGTGTTAAGCCCTGATCTTGTGTTTTAGCCTTTAGCCTGCCCTTAGCCAGTGTTTCAGCCTTGAGCCTGTTTTAGACTTTAACTCGTGTTTTAGGCTTTAGCCTGTGTTAGGCCTTTATCTCATGATAAAGTCTTTAGCCTAAGTTTTAGCCTCTAGTTTGTGTTGTAGCCTTTGCCAGTGTTTTAGCCTAGATCCCATTTAAGCTTTTAGCCAGTGTTGTAGCTTTTAGCCAGTTCTTTAGCCTCCAGCTCATGTTAAAGCATTTAGCCTGTGTTAGTCTTTATTGTGTTTTTAGCCTGCATCTTATATTCAAGCCTTCAGTGTTTTAGCCTTTAGCCAGTGTTTTAGCCTTTATCCCATGTTTTTGCCTTTAGTCTGCTTTTTAGCATTTAGTTTGGGGTTTAACCCTTAGCCCATGTCTTAGCCTTTATCCCATGTTGAGTTTTTTAGCCTGTGTTTTAGTCTTTCCCTTGTGGTTTACTCTTTAGCCCATATTTTAGCTTCCATGCCACGTTTAGCTTTTAGCCTGTGTTTTAGCCTGTATCCCATGTTTAGCTTTTAGCCTGTGTTTAAGCTTTTAGCTTGTGGTTTACCCTTTAGCCCATGTCTTAGCCTTTTTCCTATGTTAAGCTTTTAGCCTTTGTTTTAGCCTTTAGCTTGTGGATTACCCTGTAGCCCATGTTTTAGCCTTTATCCCATTCTTAGCTTTAGCCTCTTTCGCCTTTAATCTGTGTTCTTACATTCATCTGTTCAGTTTTGTTGTGCTTTGACCTCTTTTTTTCTATCCAGTCTTCACCATCACTTCAAACATCACAGAAATCCTTTTCAGTGAAGAAAAAGACAGATTTCTCCACTCTCTACATTTTTCTCTTGACTTAGTGTCACCACTTTTGTTCTGTGCCATGAATAAAATCATGTTGGACCTGACTATAGATCCTGTAAAATTACAGTAAGAAACTTTGTCGCTGATAATCCCATACTAATTTATGGATTGTGAACAGGCAGACATCAGAAGCGAGACCTTTAAAAGATCACTTAAAATCTCCTCCTTGTGCATTTAAACATTGAAGGTGCAAGAAAGAAAGCATTGTGCACAGTCTCTAATACCAGTGTTTTAGGACTCTGCAGACTCCTAAAATCTCAATAATGCAACAAAAACAGCTTTTCACAAGCAGTTTTGGACTATGAAAGGACTGCATGCATAAGGGAACATGCAAGCTCCTCAGAGAAAGGCTCTTGCTCGACTGAGGCCTAATTCCAGGAACCCTCTTATAACCACAGCATCTGTGCAGCTTCATGGAAAACTATCAGATCAAATTAAGGAGGGAAAGGAAAAGGAGCAATTGAAAACAACATTCTGAAGGAATGGATTTAATAAATCTGAATAATTGACCGTCCCTCTTCCTGATAGTCTGGCTTTCCCGCTCACAGCATGCTGCTAATCACTCCATCATGTTATTAATAACATTAAAAGCCGCCTGCAGCCAGAGTTGCAAAAATACCCCACTGAAAGCAGACACACAGGATCATTTAACAGCAATAAAGCAGCCTCACATTAGGTTACTAGAGCCACACATTTCCCCAGAGGCTTTAAAAAAACTACCACAGTTATAGAAAATAAACTCCTGCACTTTGTTTGCTTCAAATCTTTAATTTGTCTTATTTTCCCTGCAGAAACTTCAGCTGAGGTATATGTTCTGCTCGTTTTTTCAATCCAGCTCTTTATTGCAAATTCCTGCTCTCCTCGAGGCTGGTCATTGGCAGTAAGAGCGTGCTGCTAATCACTTCATCAAAGCCAGAGATGCATGTAATGGCTTCCTGAAGGGAGGGCAATAACAAAATTAGATTTATCCAGTAAACAAAGGAAGTGAGGCCACATGCTGCTAAAGTGGGAGGCAGTGAGGTGAAGCAAATTTGTTTATTTCCCTCCAATTTTCTTCCAGCATTACCGTGAATTTTGTTGTTTTCCCTGCGTGCTGTGTTTCTTGTCTTCTACAAATGTCCAATGTTGTTGCTATAATTACCTCAAACTGTTGCCCACTAATGTAAAACCTGCTGGAGACATTATTCCTCAAACACTAAAGACATCGCTGTGAGGTACTGGCTTTCACCTTAGCAGAGCCTTTTTGCTTCTTGTTGCTAATTGCTTTTCTTTACACTCGTGCTTTCATCTACTGAGGGTTGTTTACAGCAGCAACAGAAAGATGTTTTAGCAATAAAGCGCTTATGATACGACTTCTGTCAGCAGCAGCAGGTGGCAGACAGATTAGCCTCCAGCGGGTGACGGCGGTGGAACATATCACAGCTTATGAGATGGAGGCTTTCAAAGGAGTCACTGGAGCCAAAAGGAGACTGGAGTAGTCACAGGGTGGACAAATACAAGATGATGATGTTGATCCAAGTCTCCAAGGTGCTCCAAGTTTATCAACAGGCAGAGAGGGAATGACACAGACTACTTTCTGCAAGTTGATGTGACCTGTGATTAACAACTTAACCCCTTGATGCATGTTGTCCTAAATTTGCAACATACCCTGCCAGATCTGGGTACAGCTGAAATGACCTTTGTATCTCATTATTACCTATTGATTCCTATTCTACACATACCACAGATTGTATCGGATCCACTATGTCACAATATATCGGTCAGCGAATGAACTTCTCACGTCTAAATCTATAATATGACTTAGCTATAACTATTGTGTTTACAATACTCAAAATATCTCCACTCAATTTAACATCTGTAAGAATGCAAAAACACATGAAAAAACAATCTATTTTTAAAATTGTTAATTTATTCAGGCAGTAAGGGGTTTGAAGGAAATTGATCAAGCCTTGGAAGTTGGTGTGAATGATTCCTATAGGTCCCAAGTTTTCCTGATTCTTTTGAACCAAGCAGAGCTTAACACAGTGGTACCATACCCTCATGGGTGAGCATTATTGAGCAGTATTGTGCAGCAGAAAGTTGTGTAATAATCTAAAAATGAGCAGCTGAAGACAATTCATACACTGTTACGAATAACTGTGAATTTTTGAGGAAATTTAAAGGATAAAATCCTTTTATGTTTAAAAACAGCACAGTGAAAATGATGGGGAAATACTGGCAACCCTGCTGCCAGTATTATACCATTATTTTACAGCAAAGTATATATATATATATATATATATATATATATATATATATATATATATATATATATATATATATATAAATTCCACTTTGGATGTTTTCAGAAGCTCGTGTTTGAGGTCGGCTAAAACGCTATTTCCATGTAAACGCAAGGCCACAACGCAACAATACTTTTGCGTTTCACCCTAAAACCATTGTCAAGCAAATGGCACCTATAACTAGTGTCACAATAAAAAAAGAAATCACACTTATCTAAGACAACAAATATATCAAAACATTTATGTGCAAAAATCTGTAATTAATGACTGCTGATGTCAAGAAACTTCATTTAGAAGACTTCTTATGACCTCTTGCTTATCTCTTCTTCTCCCTCAAGCTCTCTACATCAATATCCTCTGCCATGAAGCTTCCCGTGAAGTTTACTGACCCTGGACCAGGAACAGCACAGCTCTGCCTCCAGGGCTTTCTGCCAGGAAGCCGTTCCTTTACTTCTCCCAGGAGATTGAGCCCACACAGCCCAATATGATGCAAATACAGGAGTTAAAGTGGCATCACTCTGAGTTTGAGGCGGTTACTCAAAAGTAGAACAGTTGCATAAGGTTTGAGAGTATTTAGAATTTGCAGAAAGGAGAATTGTTTTTAAATGACTGAATATAAAGCATGCCTGTGGAGGGGGTGGTTACTCAGAGCATGCGTACTCATCAATCTCACTTTAGTGAAGTTTTTCGATCCAACTTTTGTTTCAAGTCTTTCCAAGAAAGTCCATTAAGTTCCAGGAGCTGGTGGAACAGATGCTTGCTAGGCGAGTGGGCGGGACTACAGGGGCACATAACTCTGAGAGTGATGGGCGACTGTGTTGGGCCTGTAAAAAAGTTGATTTGTTGAAGGCAGAGTGTGCGTGCTTAGAGCAAGCCGGCCTGAGAAACGCTGCCTGAGAGAGACTTTAAATCCACCGTAAATCTCTGTCTCTGGCAGCACCTGCCTCTGATGGAGTAAATATTAGACAGTGAATGAATCACCACGGTGAGGAGAAGCTGTGAGGAGAGTCTTGTTGAATCAGAGCCCCTAGAGAGACTGTGCAGCCCGCAATCTTCCAGAACAATGACACGCCAATGTAAATCATATGAAGAGGTAAACATATGACAGGACAGAGAACAGCAAGGGAGAAGGAGAGAGGAAGAGGAGGGCTGCTTGGAAATGTCATAACAGTGAAGGCGATGGTTCAGCTCCCCGGCTTGTTTAAGTGTCGAATGGTAGAGCAGAAGTGACAGTGGAGGCCTGCCTGCTGCAGAAAGCAACTACACGCTCTGCTAAAGTCTGCAGACATAATGCAAATCTAATGGCTGTGCCGCGACGTGCCGCTCCCTGCAGCATAATAGCTCAGCATAATGACCTCGATGTACAGGAGCCGCCGTCAACCACCCACCAGATGTAATGAGTCAAATGTGAGGCCCCCCATCCTCGTTCATTCACTCCAAATGAGGGGACCCATTACTGCTGCATTGTAGCACCGCTAATGCAAGTCATGGAGTATGCAACTGCATGCAAATGAAGCTCACATAAACTGAACATCCTCAGGTTTGACGTGCAGATACTAACATCTGCGCAGACTTATTTAACCTGGAAAAGAAGGGTTTTTTTTATTTCACTGTGGAAGCAGGGGTGTTTCAAAGACCTGACAAATGAAACAAAGTCATCCAGAGTTATTTTCACACTTTCACGATGAGTTTGTACTTCTGTGACAGGTTGCTGTGGAAACAGAGAAGCTAATTCAGTATAAATGAGTGTTTCAGCGCCTCTGTGTCTCAGTGTCAAACATCCAGCAGCGGATGATTAATTTACACTTTACATGATGTCTGTCATTGTCTGCTCAGTCCTTGATATGTGTGCCATTTATAGGCTTACCTAAGAACACCTAAACTCTTTCCTGACATTTATTCTCTGAACACATCATCTAAGTGTTCAGGGGGTTTCATCATTAATGCAGCAGAACAGTTTGAAGAAGCAGAATCAGTCTTGTGCCTGCCTTTAAAATGCTCTGTATTCACTAATCTGTTTATTTACAGCTGCCTTTGTTTACTTTTCTTTGCTTATGAAGTGTGCTACATTGAACATATCAATCTTTAAAATAATTAAAGCTGCAAGCAGCGTTAGACGGGTCCTCGGGCTCCTGCCGGTTTTCCCTCCGATGTGTCCAACAAAATGAGACGAACATTTTGGCGTTTGTTTCATCTCTGTATGACATTCCTAGCCCCAGTTAGGGCTGTTTTGGTGTGTGTGGGGTGGAAGTGAGCCTAATGGCTCTGAGAGAATATTATGGGATGTCGGGGAGTCAGTTGATACCATGGCAACGTATCCTCTGCTATGCTGAGTGACATGAGCAGCTGCATGCTTGGAGTTCTAATTAGCGTGACACGAGTGTGGACGGAGTTTTTATCAGGCATCTTATGTAAAGAAATCCTCACAGAGTCCACAATTTTACCCCAATCTGTGTCAAAAATATCATATTTGATAGTAGAGCTTGTCAGGAATCCATTTTTGGCATTTTTAAAGCTGTACGAGTTATACTTTTTTGTCTAGAAGCCCAAATGCGTCACAAAAACGCTGTAAAAGCGCTGGAAAAGTGCTAGAAATGGATTTTTTACTTTAGAGAAATGGCCGAACTACTTGTCCTGTAGGCCACAATGTTGGCTTAATCTGTGTAAAAATATCATATGGTTGTAGAAAATTTTGTCAGGAATCCAACCATGTAATTTTTAAAGCTCTATGACTTTTAGTTTTTTGTCTAGAGGCCCAAATGCGGCACTAGTAGAATGTGTGTTTTGACCTGAAATCTTTTCTCCTCATCTGCTAACATGGAGAAATCCTAAATCGGCCAAAAGCGGTCGGCGGCTTTGAGGGCTCGCCATTCGAAAACCGGGCCAGAAATAACAACTTCCTTCACAACTTTTGGAGAGCAGGGTCTAGTCTGTCATGTGATGGTAGTCTCAAACCTGTACCATTTTTGGTTTCAGAGGGTATAATTTCTAAAGAAAGGCTAAAAAAAAAAAAATTTTTATTTTGGGGGGCAAATTGCCGGCTTCCTGTTGGAGATGGGTCCAGGGTAGCAGCGTATGATTTTTGCGTCTCGATCATACGAACATTTTGGTGTTTGTTTCATCTCTTTACGACATTCCTAGCCCGAGCTAGGGCCCTTAGCGTGTGCCTAGGTGGCGCTATTGAGCTTATTATGGGATGTTGGGGGTCATGTTTAGTATCAAACGAAAATTTTCGGCATCCATAATCTGTGTGCCAATTTTGGTGAGTTTTCGAATATGTTAAGAGGACCTAATAAGCGATTTACTGGAGGAGGGAATAATAATAATTAAAGCTGCAAGCAGCATTAGACGGGTCCTCGGGCTCCTGCCGGTTTTCCCTCCAATGTGTCCATCAAAATAAGACGAACATTTCGGCGTTGGTTTCATCTCTCTACGACATTCCTAGCCCCAGTTAGGGCTGTTTTGGTGTGCATAGGGTGAAAGTGAGCCTAATGGCTCTGAGAGAATATTATGGGATGTTGGTGAGTCAGTTGATACCATGGCAACGTATCCCTCTGCTAGGCTGAATGACATCACCACCTGCATGCTTGGAATTCTAATTAGCGTGACAGAACCCCAAACAGAGTGGAGACTGAGAGTTTATCAGCCATCTAATGTAAAGAAATCCTCACAGAGTCCACAATTTTACCCCAATCTGTGTCAAAAATATCATACTTGATAGAAGGGCTTGTGAGGAATCCATTTTTGGCATTTTTAAAGCTGTACGAGTTATACTTTTTTCTGTAGAAGCCAAAATGCGTCACAAACCGGTGGAAAAGTGGTGGAAAAGTGCTAGAAATGGATTTTTTATTTTAGAGCAATGTCCGAACTACTTGTCCTGTAGGTCACAATGTTGGCTTAATCTGTGTAAAAATATCATATGGTTGTAGGGAATTTTGTCAGGAATCCAACCATGTCATTTTTAAAGCTCTATGACTTTTAGTTTTTTGTCTAGAGGCCCAAATGCGGCACTAGTAGAATGTGTGTTTTGACCTGAAATCGGTTCTCCTCATCTGCTAACATGGAGAAATCCTAATTCGGCTGAAAGCGGTCGGCGACTTTGAGGGCTCGCCATTCGAAAACCGGGCCCGAAATAACAACTTCCTTCACAACTTTTGGAGAGCAGGGTCTAGTCTGTCATGTGATGGTAGTCTCAAACCTGTACCATTTTTGGCTTCAGAGGAGAAAATTTTTGCAGAAAGGGTTAAAAAATTTTTTTTTTAATTTTGTGAGGCAAATAGCCGGCTTCCTGTTGGATATAGGTCCAGGGTAGCAGCGTATGATTTTTGCGTCTCGATCATACGAACGTTTTGGTGTTGGTTTCATGTCTCTACGACATTCCTAGCCCGAGCTAGGGCCCTTAGTGTGTGCCTAGGTGGCGCTATTGAGCTTATTATGGGATGTCGGGGGTCATGTTTGGTATCATTACGCAATTTCACGCGATCCTGATGTGTGTGCCAATTTTGGTGAGTTTTGGAGCATGTTTAGGGGGTGTAATTTGCGTTCTCGGGGCGGGTGGTATAATAATAAGAAAAAAGAAACGAACGAAAAACAATAGTGTCCTCCGCCTTCGGCGGAGGACACCTTCTAGCCCTGCTAGAAGGTGTCCTCTGCTCAGGCCGAGGACCCTAATTAAAGCTGCAAGCAGCGTTAGACGGGTCCTCGGGCTCCTGCCGGTTTTCCCTCCAATGTGTCCAACAAAATCAGACGAACATTTTGGTGTTTGTTTCATCTCTCTACGACATTCCTAGCCCCAGTTAGGGCTGTTTTGCTGTGCATAGGTGGAAGTGAGCCTTGTGGCTCTGAGAGAATATTATGGGATGTCAGGGAGTCAGTTGATACCATGGCAACGTATCCTCTGCTATGCTGAAGATAAAATAGCCAACTTCCTGTCTGGTAAAGGTCAGGGTGTCGGTGTATTTTTTTTTATCTCAATGAGATGAACATTTTGACGTTGGTTTAATCTGTCTAGGACATTCCTCCGGGCTGCTATGGCTGTTTGAATGTTGTAGATGTGGACAGAGGGAATATTATGGGATGTTTGGTATTATATTGAAGAGTTTGATGCTTGAAATGTGTGTGCCAATTTTGGTGAGTTTTTGAGCATGTTGAGGGGGTCTAATAAGCACTTTAATGGAGGAGAGAGTCTTTGTTTCCTCTGCTGAGTCATGTGACCAGCTGTGTGGAGCTCCTAATCAGTGTGTGACATCATCACAGATGAGATTCCCAAATGACAAACTTCTCATCCTGTAGGCCAGAATGTGGACCTAATCTGTGTCAAAATATACATATCTTATATGAAATTCCGCGAGGAATCCAACCATGTCATTTTTAAAGCTGTGCGACTTTTACTTTTTTGTCTAGAGGCCCAACTGCTCAGCGAGGGCTGCTCTCCCATCTGTTAACATTGCGTGGTCGGCGACTTTGAGGGCTCGCCATTCGAAAACAGGGCCCGAAACAACGAATTCCCCCACAACTTTTGTAGAACAGGGTCTGGTCTGTCATGTGAGCCAATTTTCATGCCGGTACCATTTTTGGTTATTGACAAGTTAAATTTTGTAGAGAGGCTTAAATTTCAGAAAACTCTTATTTTGGCGGGCAAATTGCCGGCTTCCTGTTGGAGCTACGCGAAAATACCTCCTATATTTTTTGTGCGTCTCAATGAGACGAACGTTTTGATGTTGGTTTCATCTCTCTATGACATTCCTGGACCGAGCTAGAGCCATTTTTGTGTGTTTAAGAGTGGTTTTTAGAGGTTTTTTGGCTCTAGAGAGATTATTATGGGATGTCGGGGGTCATGTTTGGTATCAAACGAAAATTTTGGGCGCATAGAACATGCGTGCCAATTTTGGTGAGTTTTTGAGCATGTTTAGGGGTTCTAATAAGCGATTCACTGGAGGAGGGAAGAAGAAATTAAAGCTGCAAGCAGCGTTAGACGGGTCCTCGGGGCTCATGCCGGCTTCTGTCCCCCCACAGTCTGTAATACTGTGTGTCTCAATGAGACGAACATTTTGGTGTTGGTTTCATCTCTCTACGACATTCCTACTGGCCACTATGGCTATTTAGTGTGCCTAGGTGGCGCTAGACAGCATTTTATGGGATGTTTGGGGTCATGTTTGGTTCATGTTCATGTTTGGTATTTTTCTCATTTTTTGGACGCAAATAATGTGTGTGCCAATTTTGGTGGATTTCTGAACATGCTTAGGGGGTGTAATAAGCGATGGGAGAATGTCAAAAGGGTGTAGCAAGGGTAAAAAAAGTACCGGCTGTGGTGGCCACTTTAGTGTGTCCAGAGAGGTCTGGTAAACAACACTCTAGGTGATGGATTTTTTTTTACAAAAAAAGAAAAAAATGTTTGTTTTTTTTGTTTGTTTTATTTTGCATTATTATTAATGTACTAAAAAATTATGGGCAGATGTCAACATCCTATTTATTTTGTTTATCATATCACAGTAGAATCATCATATTTGACTTTTTAATCTTACACTCAAAATTACAATGTGGAAGGGATTGACTTTTTATTTTTACAGCTGGTTCAAAAATAAACATTTGGTTAAAACGAGTATTCATTGGTTTGTATGGGCTTTAATTAATTAGTAGAATTAAACACCTGTTTTCCAAATGAAAGTTACAGGATTTACCAGTGTTTGGCATCACTTCCCTTGTATTTCAAGGACTGTGTTGTATTTATCATGGCAACTCATTCCAGTAGATAGCGGTAATTCAGTAATACTTGCCACAGGCGTTAGCGCCATGCATTGTGGGAACTGTATGCCAAGAACAACTGTCAGATGCAGACACAGATAGAAACGTTCTCTAGTATCAGTGGGACATCCTGGGATGTATACAGCAGATTTACAACTTTTACCATTCTGCCTAACAAATACTGAATTTGGGGCAAAATAGCAGGCACTACTACTGTCGTACGCGGTTTGTAAAACATCCGCGGGGATCAATGGAGCGGCGGGGGATGACGTCACGCGACCTGTCAACAGTATACGGTCTGATCTCACCAAAACACGAGCGGATGCAGAGGAAGATATGAGTCTGTTTCTCTGTCGGTCGGTCAACTTATTGTACACAGCTGCTTTGCTCCAGCACATGGGAGGAGGGAGAGGATTCACCGTATCCCCAGAGATCCCGCAAGATGACATGAAGTGGATTAGACTGATTGAAACAGGGGACAAGCCAGGAGAGAGCGCTAACCTCGGGAGCTCTCAAACAACGGATTCCGTCTGTGGTTTGAACAGGTACGGAAAATTAAAGTTTCTAGGCTTCAGTTATGTTTATTTTACTACCTGTCATCTTAGTTATCAGCAGTATTTTTGAACGTGAAAGGCAAGTTGGACCGTGTAGCTAACAGAAGCTAACAGAAGCTAAACGTCTGTTGCTCACTTAGTTACAAGCAATTTATTGTAGAAAAGGGGTGGGAAATATAATTGTGGTGTAATGCAAGACTATACAAGCTTCTGCATTTAAAGGGGGATTATCAGTCTACATATCATAAAGATGCGCACGTATTTTGCTGCATTTATCTGCATTCATTGAGACGACATGCCATTTTTAAACAATAAATTCAACCTGGTAGCAGCATCAAAATGTACAGTTGTTTCGTGGTGAGTTACCAGAGATTGTACTTCACAACAGAGGCAACGTTGATCAAGTTTTAACGGCTACCGAGCAACCCAGTATTTTGGAGTTAATCGCGACCGTATAACTGGTGACTCTTGGACAAATACTGTAGATGTGGTGCTTTGTTATTCGTTATAGCTGACTCTAAAGACGTTAAAAACACTACAGTTGCGTTAAATGCATGATTAAACGATTCGGTTATGTTCAATTACGTTTTGTGTGGTATCATTCAATGTCAATATGATTAGAATGCACAGCTAATGGTAGCATTCTCTGCTGCGTCTTCTGCCGAAGAGGGATGTACGTCAGACTGACGTGACGTACCAGCGGGGTATAAATAGATCGAGCTGGCGTCGTCTCGTTCTTCTCACAGACTCTGGAGGTAAGACCCATTTCGTTGTCTCTTAATTTGATGTAAGCATATGTTGTGTTGAACCTAAGCAATGTTAAACGTGATTTAAGGTGAAATATTAGAACGATATCACGTATAAGTAAGATTTTGCTGCTCTGGGGTGAGATTTAAAACTTTCTAGAAGCTTTTGTGAGGTGTGTTTTCTGAACTACTTTGATAGTGAAAGGATGTTAGCCTTTCTATCAAATAAAATATACATAATTAAGATGGTTTGATACATTTTTGGCGCATTTTGAGTACATTTTGATGACTTTTTATCAGCATTTGTGGGTGGTGCTTCAATGCTAGACGTATGCTAATGTTATGGAAATCTCAGCCTTTGTTCTTTTAGCCCGCTAGCGAGGCCTGCTCCGTGTGTGGTTTTGTGTCCTGTTGAGAGAAATGCTCTGTAGTCTTTACTCCAAAGACGATAATTGTCCTAAATGAAATAAGTTTTATATATGTAAGATATTATGTTACATTTGTGGTGAATTTGAAGAACATTTTGATGACTTTTAGTCAGCATTTGTGGGTGGTGCTCCGACGCAAAACGTATGCTAATATTATGGAAATCTCAGCCTTTGTGCGTGTTAGCCCGCTAGCGTGGCCTGCTCCGAGTGTGGTTTTGTGTCCTGTTGAGAGAAATGCTCGGTAGTCTTTGCTCCAAAGACGATAATTGTCCTAAATTAAATAAGTTTTATATATGTAAGATATTATGTTACATTTGTGGTGAATTTGAAGAACTTTTTGATGACTTTTAGTTAGCATTTGTGGTTGGTGCTCCGACGCTAAACGTATGCTAATGTTATGGAAATCTCAGCCTTTGATCTGCATTCAGCCTGTGTTAGCACGCTAGCTACTCTGTGCTGTCTTTTGTGTCATGTTAACACAAATACTCGATGAACTTTGATCATGGTGCAGTGGTTACCCTTTAAACAAATAAAATGTATATATTGATGAAAGAATTGTACATTTTTGGTACATTTTGAATACATTTTGATGGCTTTTACTCGGTTGGCAAAAGTTGTGTGCATACATATGCTAATGTAAGCTCGGCCTTTGTTCAGTAATTGCTTTGTGTTAGCCACGTTAGCCTGCTCTGTTATATTAAGACAAATGCTTGATATTCCTAAACCCAAGTACAATAATTGGCTTCTAAACTAATCAAATATATGAATTTTAGATGCTATGAAACATTTTTGGTGCATTTTGGAGAGTATTGCTTGGTGTGATATTTGCTTTGTGGGTTTAGCTTTAATAATGCTGTGTCATAGCTACTAGTTAGCCACCATGGTGTGCCAGCCTCGGCCTGCTCAGTGCTTGGTTTTGTGTAATATTGAAAGAAATGCTAGAAAGTCTGCCCTTAACACAATTAAGATATATATTTAAGATACTTTGGTACTTTTTTGGTGAATTTAACAAGATTTTTATGAGTTTTACTTGGTTGGTTGGTGTGTTGCTTTTCTGTAATACTGAGAGAAATGCTTGTTACCTCCAAGTACAATGATTGGCTTCTAAATAAATTAAATATATGTATTTAAGACACTGTGAAACATTTTTGGTGCATTTTGAAAACATTTTGAAGATTATTTCTTGGTGTGATATGTGCTTAAAGGTTGTAGATGTGGCTATGCAGTGTCCTTATTCAGTGAACAGAGGTCATAAATAGGACTGTTGCTCTTAGGGTAAAAGGATATGGGCTCTGAATTTAAACATTCAGCATTTGTGTTTAGAAAATGATGACAGCATGCTGTTTTTGCGGCTTTAATATTCCTGTAGTGTTGTTGTCTTGTTTAACATTAGGAAAAATGTTTTTAAAGAGTGAACACAGGATATTGAAATATGAAATAACAAGTTGATATTAATATAAATTATTAATGATAGTAGTAATAAACTAATAAATGAATATTCAATGATTTGTCACCATGGAAACCTTCTTCTTTGTTGTGCCTGTTTACTTTCAAATTTGTGAAATAGATATGTCATAAGGATTTGAGCTTAGGCTTCTGGAACTCTTGACAGAGGTTCCAAATAGAAGTGGAACTCTCAGAGGGCAGGCTAGGGCTCTGTTTGTTTACATTCAAACTTAAAATTTTTAAATGTGGAAGTATTGTCTTCTTTGTCCTGCTTTTTCACATTTTTATTCATTGAACAGAGGTCATTAATAGGCCTGATGCCCTTAGAGTTAGAGGTTATGGGCTCTGAAATTCAACATTCAGCATTTGTGTTTAGAAAATGACAGCATGCTGTTTTTGTGGCTTTTTTTTCTCCCACAATAATCTTGATTACTCTTAAATAGTATTGATTTGAAGATTCCTTAGCTGTGTGATCTTATGCTCTCCTATTCTTTTTATTGGGGCATTTTGAATACATTTTGAAGATTATTACTTGGTGTGATATGTGCTTTAAGGTTTTAGATATAGCTGCGCTGTGTCAGCCTTTTTTTCTGTGAAAGCTACTTGTTAGCCACGTTAGCTGTAGCTTTTTTCTCCTTGTTTGGGTCATGCTGAGAGAAAAGACTTATTGTGTGAGTGTGTGTGTGAGGTTTTTCTGCCTTTGTTTTAAATCTAAGCTTGAGCTGTTGATCAGTTGTGTATCTGTCCTGATTAGCAGGCCAGAGCTAACTGGCATTTCGTGAGGGTTAAAGATCCATAATGTGTGAGTGATTAAAGTGATTGTTTGGGACTTTTAAAGTTGTGTTTTGTGGCATTCCTGGCATGATCTAAATCTGTAGATTACATTTGCATGCATTTTTTGATGGCTTTTATTCTCCTCAAATTTTCTTGATTTCTCTGAAATAGTATTAATTTGAAGGCTCCCTACCTGTGTTCTCTACTTTACTCTCCTGAGGTTTTTGGGTGCATCTTGAATTATTTTGAAGATTATTACTTGGTGTGATATGTGCTTTAAGGTTTTAGATATAGCTATGCTGCGTCAGCCTTTTTTTCTGTGAAAGCTACTTGTTAGCCACGTTAGCTGTAGCTTTTTGCTCCTTTTTTGGGTCATGCCCGGAGAATAGGCTTATTGTGTGAGAGTGTGTGTGAGAGGTTTGTCTGCCTATGTTGTTGTTTATCCAAGTTCAAGTTGTTGATCAGTTGTGTATCTGTCCTGGTTAGCAGGCGAGAGCCGACTGGCATTTTGTGAGGGTTATAGATACATAATGTGTGAGTGATTAAAGTGATTGTTTGGGACTTTTAAAGTTGTGTTTTGTGGCATTCCTGGCAGGCTTTTAATGTGTAGATTAGATTTGCATGCATCTTGATGGCTTTTTTTCCTACCATTATCTTACTCTTAAATGGAATTGATTTGGAGATTCCTTAGCTGCATGCTCTTCAGTACTCTCCTGTGCTTTTTGGTGCATTTAAATATATGTTGAAGGTTATTCCTTGGTGTGATATGTGCTTGCTCCTTTTTTGGGTCATGCTAAGAGAAAAGACTTATTGTGCGAGTGTGTGTGTGAGGTTTTTCTGCCTTTGTTTTAAATCTTAACTTGCGCTGTTGATCAGTTGTGTATCCGTCCTGGGTAGCAGGCCAGAGCATACTGGCATTTTGTGAGGGTTAAAGATCCATAATGTGTGTGTGTGTGATTTAAATGATTTTTTGGGTCTTCTAAAGTTGTGCTTTGTGGCATTCCTGGCATGATCTTATTGTGTAGATAACATATGCATGTATTTGATGTGGCTCTTTATCATAATAATCTTGATTACTCTGAAATAGTATTGATTTGAAAATTTCTTTGCTGTGTGATCTTATACTGTCCTGTGCTTTTTTGGTTCATTTTGAAGGTTATTACTTGGTGTGATATGTGCTTCAGGGTTTTAGATATAGCTGCGCTGTGTCAGACTTTTTTTCTGTAAAAGCTACTTGTTAGCCATGTTGCCTATATATTTTTGCTCTTTTTTGGGTAGTTCTGATAAAAGATACATTTTGATTACATGTACATGCATTTTTTGATGGCTTTTTTTCTTCTACTATAATCTTGATTACTCTTAAATGGTATTGATTTGCAAATTTCTTGGCTGTGTGATCTAATGCTCTCCTGTGTTTTTTATTGGGGCATTTTGAATACATATTGAATATTATTACTAAGTGTGATGTGTGCTTTTAGGTTTGAGACAAAGCTATGATGTGTCTGCCTTTTTCCCTGTGTTAGCTTCTTGTTAGCCATGTTAGCTGGAGCTTTTGGCTGTTTTTTTAAGTCATGCTGAGAGAAAAGACTTATTGTGTGAGTGTGTTTGTGAGGTTTGTCTGCCTTTGTTTTAAACTTTACCTTGAGTTGTTGATCAGTTGTGTATCTGTCCTGGTTAGCAGGCCAGAGCTTGCTGGCATTTTGTTGAAGTTTTGATCCATGATGTGTGAGTGATTAAAGTGATTGTTTAGGACTTTTAAAGTTGTGTTTTGTGGCATTCCTGGCATGATCTTAATGTGTCAATTAAATTGGCATTTTTGATCGCTAATTATTCTCTGACAATAATCTTGATTACTCTTTAATGGTATTGTTTGAAGATTCCTTAGCTGTACGCTCTACTGTACTCTCCTGAGCTTTTTTGGTGCATCTTGAATTCATTTTGAAGATTATTACTTGGTGTGATATGTGCTTAAAGGTTTTAGATATAGCTATGCTGCGTCAGCCTTTTTTTTTCTGTGAAAGCTACTTTTTAGCCACGTTAGCTGTAGCTTTTTGCTCCTTTTTTGGGTCATGCTGAGAGAATAGACTTATTGTGTGAGTGTGTGTGTGAGAGGTTTGTCTGCCTATGTTGTTTATCCAAGTTCAAGCTGTTAATCAGTTGTGTATCTGTCCTGGTTAGCAGGCGAGAGCTGACTGGCATTTTGTGAGGGTTATAGATCCATAATGTGTGAGTGATTAAAGTGATTGTTTGGGACTTTTAAAGTTGTGTTTTGTGGCATTCCTGGCAGGCTTTTAATGTGTAGATTAGATTTGCATGCATTTTTGATGGCTTTTTTCTCCTACTATAATCTTGCCTACTCTTAAATGGAATTGATTTGGAGTTTCCTTAGCTGTGTGCTCTTCAGCATCTCCTGTGCTTTTGGGTGCATTTAAATATATGTTGAAGGTTAGTACTTGGTGTGATATTTGCCTTAAGGTTTTAGATATAGCTATTCCACACCAGCCTTTTTCCCTGTGATAGCTACTTGTTAGCCACATTAGCTGTAGCTTTTTTCTCCTTGTTTGGGTCATGCTGGGAGAAAAGACTTATTGTGGGAGTGTGTGTTTGAGGTTTTTCTGCCTTTTTTTTAAATCTTAATTTGAGCTGTTGATCAGTTGTGTATCTGTCCTGGTTAGCAGGCGAGAGCTGACTGGCATTTTGTGAGGGTTATAGATACATAATGTGTGAGTGATTAAAGTGATTGTTTGGGACTTTTAAAGTTGTGTTTTGTGGCATTCCTGGCATGCTTTTAATGTGTAGATTAGATTTGCATGCATCTTGATGGCTTTTTTTCCTACCATTATCTTACTCTTAAATGGAATTGATTTGAAAATTTCTTTGCTGTGTGATCTTATACTGTCCTGTGCTTTTTTTGGTGCATTTGAATATTATTACTTTTAAAGTTGTGTTTTGTGGCATTCCTGGCATGATCTAAATCTGTAGATTACATTTGCATGCATTTTTTGATGGCTTTTATTCTCCTCAAATTTTCTTGATTTCTCTGAAATAGTATTAATTTGAAGGCTCCCTACCTGTGTTCTCTACTTTACTCTCCTGAGCTTTTTTGGTGCATCTTGAATTATTTTGAAGATTATTACTTGGTGTGATATGTGCTTTAAGGTTATAGATATAGCTGCGCTGTGTCAGACTTTTTTTTTCTGTGAAAGCTACTTGTTAGCCATGTTACCTATATATTTTTGCTCTTTTTTTGGGTAATTCTGATTAAAGATACATTTTGATTACATGTACATGCATTTTTTGATGGCTTTTTTTCTTCTACTATAATCTTGATTACTCTTAAATGGTATTGATTTGCAAATTTCTTGGCTGTGTGATCTAATGCTCTCCTGTGTTTTTTATTGGGGCATTTTGAATACATTTTGAATATTATTACTAAGAATGATGTGTGCTTTTAGGTTTGAGACAAAGCTATGATGTGTCTGACTTTTTCCCTGTGTTAGCTTCTTGTTAGCCACGTTAGCTGTAGCTTTTTGCTTCTTGTTTGGGTCGTGCTGAGAGAAAAGACTTATTGTGTGATTGTGTGTGTGTGAGCTTTGTCTGCCTTTGTTTTAAATCTTAGCTTGAGCTGTTGATATAGCTATTCCACGCCAGCCTTTTTCCCTGTGATAGCTACTTGTTAGCCAAATTATGTAGCTTGTTCATCTTAGTTTAAGCTGTAAACTAGTTGTGTATCTGTCCTGGTTAGCTTGCCAGAGCTCACTGGCATTTTGTAAGGGTTAAAGATCCATTATGTGTGAGTGATTAAAGTGATTGTTTGGGTGCTTTAATGTTGTGTTTTTTTGGCATTCCTGGCATGATCTAAATGTGTAGATTAGATTTGCATGCATTTTTTTGTGGCTTTTTATTCTCCCACTACAATCTTGCTTACTTTTAAATGGTAGTGATTTGTAAATTCCTTGGCTGTGTGATTTTATGCTTTATTGTGCTTTTTGGTGCATTTGAATACATTTTCAAGATTATTACTTGGAGTGATATGTGCTTTCAGGTTGTAGATACAGCTCTACTATGTTGGCCTTTTTTTTCTGTGAAAGCTACTTTTTAGCTACATTATGTGGCTTGTACATCTTATTTTAACCTGTTAATCAGATGTGAATCCGTCCTGGTTAGCAGGCCAGAGCTCACTGGCATTTTGTAAGGGTTAAAGATTCATAATGTGTGAGTGATTAAAGTGATTGTTTGGGTGCTTTAATGTTGTGTTTTTTTGGCATTCCTGGCATGATCTAAATGTGTAGATAAGATTTGCATGCCTTTTTTTTTTGGCTTTTTATTCTCCCACTATAATCTTGTTTACTTTTAAATGGTAGTGATTTGCAAATTCCTTGGCTGTGTGATTTTATGCTCTATTGTGCTTTTTGGTGCATTTTGAATACATTTTCAAGATTATTACTTGGAGTGATATGTGCTTTCAGGTTGTAGATATAGCTCTACTATGTTGGCCTTTTTTTTCTGTGAAAGCTAATTATTAGCCACATTATGTGGCTTGTTCATCTTCGTTTAAGCTGTTAATCAGTTGTGTGTGTGTCCTGGTAAGCAGGCCAGAGCAAACTGGCATTTTGTGAGAGTTAAAGATCCATAATGTGTGAGTGATAAAAGTGATTGTTTGGGTCCTTTAATTTTGTGTTTTGTGGCATTCCTGGCATGATCTAAATGTGTATTGGATTTGCATGCATTTTTTGTTGCTTTTTTTTCTTCCCACAATTATCTTAATTACTCTTAAATGGTATTGTTTTGCAGATTCCTTGGCTGTGCGATTTACTTCCCTGTGCTCACCTGTGCTTTGGAGACTACGACTGCTGCATTTCTGAGATCTTCTGTTCCAGGACACACACATCTTGACACTCATACATCTCTTTAAACCAACACACACCTAGACTAACTGCTAATCTGCACACACTTTAATTGATTTTATACACATCCACTCTAGCAGACACACACAGACACACACACTCACACACACAGACACACACACTCACAGACACACACACACTTGCCCTCAGCCAAGGTGAGTTAAAACATTTCTACATTGTAATGTTAGGTGAAGCGTTGCTATGTGAAGCCTTGTGAGTATGATTGGCACAGATTGACTGGTGTTTTCTCTGTGAGCGTGGACTCAAAAATGTTTCTTCCTCTTCCTGTTCAGATGCCTAGAGCGAAAGGCCATAGGAGGGCGTTGGCCTTGAAGAGGAAGAGGGCAGAGGACCACCCCTGGACTGCCCTCGAGCCTGTCCCCGAGTTCGTTGCTCGTATGTGTCAAACTTTCATTTCAGAATGTTCACTGATATGGTTTGGATGTAATGTCCCTTAATGATGTTCTGACAAACTTCAATGTCCTTTACAGGGCGCGGTACCGGGTACCGCCACCGAACGCGGAGATGGCCAACCTCTGCACTGACCCACCGGAGCTGCAAGTTGGTCACTCCAGCGCGTCGTTCGGACCAGAAGGTACGATTTTTGTTGTATTTATTGAAAAATTGCAGCGAGTAAGGTGTCTGTTGGTAGGTTTCTCTGTTGTAAAACAACGTGTGTGTTGTTGCAGCTGGTGTTCGTCGTTGGAGACTCCCACCTCCGGGCCATGGTGGACGGCTTCGTGCCCATGCCGGTAGGTTCTCTGTCCTTTGCTTTTCTGTCTGTTCCAGGTGCATCAGCAGCCGAGCTGAGGACAGAGGCCCTGCACGCAGACGTCCCGTGGACCCCCGACGCCGTCTGCGTGCTCGCCCCGAGCAACAACCTCACGGCCAGCCGGACGGTTGGCGAGGCAGCGTTGGACTTCGGTGCTCTCCTGACCTCCATCGCCAGCCGCTGGCCCAAGGTGTGTGTTTGTTTTAAGGTTTTGTTGCTAACCGTTTGGTTTTGTGTCAGCAAAGCTGCTGTGAGCAGCCTTTGTATTGTCATGCACTTATTTTAGAGAAATGAATGCGATCTGCTGACAAAGGTTTTTTTTCTGTAAGGTGTTCGTGCTGGACTTCCCTCCACGCCTGAACATCCACCCGGGCCTGCAGTTGGCGCTGCGTCAGGAATTCCACCGAGTCGCAGCACGCATGGGTACGTTTCAATCGAGTTTTTCTGCAAAATCTGAGATTTGAGAATTTCATATGTGCTAAAAAACTGTGACGGCATGCATGGATGAACATTTACATGTAAATGCATGCGTTAATGTTTACTTTAAGTATTTAAGTATTTTTTTGTGTGTGGTTTGTGACACTTATTTCAGGTTTCCCCTACGTGTCTGTGGCTGAGCACCTCCCCCTCCATCGGTTGGAGCTGTGGTGCCCCGACGGCGTAAGTATTGTCCTAATTTTTACAAGACATTTTATGTGACACTAAAGAAAACATCCAACTAACAAGGTGAAATGTCTGCTGTGTCTGACTGGTTTTCAGGTGCACCTCAGCGACACCGATGGGACCCCTGTGCTGGTGGATCTGCTGTGGAACGCTGCTGTCCAGCAGCTGACCCAGCGTCCGCCCTCGCCCACGCCTGCGGTGTCCCACCGGACATCGCCGCGTGCCACGGTGTCTCCCAGGCTAGTTGTGACAGGTCACCTCCCCGTGACCCGTCACAGCGACCCCTGGGAGTGGACTGTGGTTGGAAAGGAGGACAAGGTAAAGTGTTTTTCTGATTGAGTGTGTAGAAGTTTGTGCAAAGCCTGCATGTGAAGTTTTTTTTTAAAACAATGTTTGTTTTTTGTTTTGAAGGCCGGAACACCTGCTGTGGTTCGGCCTGTCATCCCGCCCAACCCTGTGTGGTTCAGCGGTGACATGTTGGATGCTATGGAGAAGGTCAGTCCTTCTTCTGGCTCCGGCTGCATCGCTGAGCCACCAGCTGGCCAGGTAAAGTGCACACAAGCCATATGACCAAATAGTTGATAACGCAAGTGGTAAACAGCTGTTATAAAGGTTTGTTTTTCTTCCTCTAGGCTTCGCGTGCGAAGCGTCGGCCACGAGGTGTTGCCACGAAGCGCAGTGGAGGAAAGCGGCAGGTGTGTTTTTTTTTTTTTTTTTGCTGGTTTTGAAGAGTGACCAATGCAGTGTGATATATGTTTTGATTAGAGTTGCATCTTGATCTTTTTTTTTTTTCATGTTTTCCTGTTCTTTATAGGTGGCGGCAACACCTTCACCTGCCCAGGAGACCGTGTCTGCCTCCGGCCCCAGTCCAGTCCAGCGCCAGGTGCGTTTTTGTCTAAACATATTATGTGACTTATTGTTTTACACCTGCATTTTTCCGCATGGTTTGTCACGCAGTTAAACTGAATTTTTGATTTGTGTCAGGCGGAGGCAGCAGCCCAGGAGTCCGTGGTCCAGGAGGTCGTCGTGGAGGAGACATCGCTGGAGTCCGAGGTGCCGCAGGTCGTCGCGGAGGAGGTGGCTGCGCCGTGCCCTGCTGTCGCCGAGGGAACCCAGAGGCCACGGAAGATCAGCAAAGCTAAGGACCACTTTTTTTCTTCTGCTTGTGTTTCTGATGCTGGGTTAGATTGTGACAGTAGTGATGTAGCAGCAGAGGCTAGCAGAGCTGGGAGGCCAGTCAGGGTTGTGCGCGGGTCGTGTCATCAGGCTGACGAGCGCTTTTTTTACGGAGGACAGCAGTGTATGGCTATAGCTTTGGTCAGCTTAGCCAAACACACGCTGAGCAGTGTTTTTTCCTGGGACAGACGTCAGCTTGATCGCGCGGTGATTTGCGGCGACGAGTTGTACAGTAATTTGCGCGATCGAGGCATCTTCAACCACGTGACAAATCTGCTCTCTGTCCCAGATTTGCCACAGCAGTTGATGATTGATGATGCGGTGGTTCGCTTTGTTTTTGGTGACTCGGCGTTCGGCGATGTCGGCGTGACTGAGGGTGAACACATCGACAGCGGTGTGTTCATCAGTTTGCGTGACGCACTGAACAGGATCTTCGGTCAGTACCACACATGTCTTCTGACAATGTGTGGCAACACTTCTGCCATAATCTGTGAGGATGGACAGTTCGCTGTGGTAGACAGTCACTCACGGGGTAACGAGGGCTTGTTACACTTTAACGGTACAAGCGTGGTTTTGCATTTTGCGTGCCTGGATGACCTGCACCACTACATCTGTCGCTTGGCCGACAGTCTCAGTTCAAGGGAGAAGCTCTTTGAGCTGTGTGGCGTCACTGTCCATGTGGGTGCAAGTCCAGTGCTGCCTGGTGTTTCTGTGGAGGGTAGGGTCACAGGGGTGACTGCTGCTCCAGCACCTGAGTGTAGTGTTGTGTCTGAGCGTTGTGTGAGTTCAGATGTTAGTCCAGCACTGTCGGGCGTTTCTTTGCGGTCTTATGCCAGTGTGGTGAGCGGCGGCTCACCGGCAGGACCGAGCGTTACCGGTGGCAGTAAGTGGGGCATTTCTTCTGAAACTTGTTGGTCGAAGAAATCAAGGCGATCCGGCTTTCGTTTCAGGTATGATGAAGATTTCCCTCCGCTTGGTCTTAGTGCTTATGCAGATGTCAGTCCGGTGCTGTCTGGTGTTTCCGTGGAGAGGCGGGTCACTGAGGTGAACACTGCTCCAACACCAGAGTCTAGTGTAGTCAGTGAGGGCAGGTTAAGCGATGTGGTTTCTGAAGGCAGTTGCGAGCCTGAGGTTTGTGTTAGTGTAGATGCCAGTCCAGCATCGTCAGGAGCGTCTTTAGCTAGCGAAGTTAGCAGTGTCTCAGCAGCAGAGAAGCGTAGGATTGCTTCTGGCCCTCGTGTGTCAAAGAAATCCAAGCGCTTTGATGTTGGTGAGACTAATTTAGATGTACAGTTTGTAGATACTGTTAGAAATGCAGAGCTAGCCTTCCGTCCTCTCAGCGTAGATGTCTGCAAGGCTGTGTGCAGTAGTTTTAACTTAGAGTTTGTGAAGATTGGTGGACCTGTGTCCACACGTGTTGGTTTGTTAGGGGTTCCTTGTAGAAATGAGAGGATCGTGGCCGATGGTAACTGCTTCTTCAGAGCCATCTCTCAGGCTGTGAGTGGTTCTCAGAAGCACCATCGTAGGGTCAGGCTTGCTGTTTGTAAACATCTTCAGAGGAATGCTAGTCACTATTGTAGTTTGATTAGGAGTGAGTACTCTTCAGTGTCTGAGTACATTCAGCAGTCCAGAATGGCAAATGTAAATTCTTGGGCCTCAGAGGTGGAGATTCAGGCTACAGCAGATATGTTAGGCGTTAGTGTTTGTACGTTTTATGATGGCCGTTGGCTCAAGTACAGCTGTAGCAGTGCGTGTTTGTCGGCAGAGTGCATTTACTTAGAGAACATCTCAGGGAGCCATTTTGAGAATGTAGTTTGTGTTTATGAGCCTGGACTGCAGAGTTGTTATGGTTATTGTAAAGTCAGTGAGGTTTCAGGTTACAGCTTTAGGGCTCGATGTCAGGAAGGTGGTGTTGGTAGGGAGGAACCAGCACTTTGGTGCAGTGATGCCATGGAAGTTTCAGATTTTGGTTTAGATGTTGAAGAAGCTGCAGACGATGCTCGTGAAGCAAAGCCAGACAGTTGGTCGGTAAAATCGCGGCATATCAGGCGTAAGGAGTGGGCACAGACAAAAAAGAATAAGTTGCTTAGGGAGAGAGGTCAGTTGAAGTTTCGAGAGATGTATCAGGAAAATGTGATTTATAGGGAACAGAAAAAGTTAAGGAGTGTTGAAAAATACAGTAAAGAAGAGTCACACAGAGAGAGAGTTAAAGATTTGAGTGTAAGCAAGTATAGAGAAAGCTCTGAGCATCGAGAGAGGGTAAAAGTTTTTAGTGTTAGTAAATATAAAGAAAATATGAAGCATAGGGAGGAAGTTAAAGCCAAGCTTAGGGCACAATATAGGGACAGTGTCGAACATAGGGAGAAAGTTATAGACAGGATTATGGTTAAATACAGGGATAGTGAGGAGCAGAGGGAGAAAGTTAAAGCTAGGAGTAGAAAATCAAGTAAGAGTCAGTATGGTAGTTCAGAGCGTAGGCAGCGGGTTATTGGTCGCGTTAGGTTCAGCAGGAAACAAAGGGTAGAGAAGTCAAAAGACTTTGGTTTTGTTATGAATCAGTTTTTGGAGCAGGTTAGAGATGGACCTGATTTCGTGTGCTGCGTTTGTCACAGGTTGTTGTTTAGAAATCAGGTCATTAGTTGTGACAGGGATGCCTACAGCAGAACAAGCAGAACTGCTGAACTTGCTGAGGAGTGTATTAGTGAATGTTTCCTGCATCAGTGTAGTGATGAGTGTGTTGTGCCGTGTCAGTTGGCGATTTCTAGGGGTCAGCTGTGGATTTGTCACTCTTGTCAGGCTAAGATTAGTAAGGGTGAGATGCCAGCTGAATGCTGGATCAATAACCTGGAGCTGGATCCCATTCCACCTGAACTGGGATGCCTGAATAGTTTAGAGCAGCATTTAGTCGCGTTGCATATTCCGTTTATGAAGATGTTGGCACTGCCTAAAGGGGGGCAGAACGGAGTGCATGGACCTGTGACATGTGTTCCAGCCGACATCGTGCAGTCGACTCGTGTGTTGCCCCGGTCCAGTATGGAGGGGTCGTTAGTACAGGTTAAGCTGAAGCGTAAACTGACTTATAAAGGGTATTATGAGTATCAGTTTGTAGATACGTTGCGTGTAAGACAGGCGCTAGATTATTTAAAGAGGACCAATGCCCTTTATGCAGATATAGAGTTTAATGAAGACTGGGTAAATGAGTTTTGTAGAGTAGAGGATGAAGAGAGGGAAGAAGCAGATTCTAGTGAGGAAGAGGCTGTTGCAGAACAAGGTGGTGTTAGTGCTCAAGGAGCTGATGAGGTTAGAGCAGAAGCAGAGTTTGTTGAGGGAGATGTAGACAATGCTTCAGACATAATACAAGATGAAATGTTACATGACAGGCAGCAGCACTGCATGTTTCAGGACACTTGTCTTATGCCTGTTGATATTGGTCAGGAAGCATTAGATCAGTATTTTGAGGATATAGTTAATATTGCGCCTGCAGAGGGAAATTGTCCAGTAAAGATGCTTTCTGACCAAACGAATGAGGCGAAATGTTTTCCTGTGTTGTTTCCTCGGGGTGGTAAGACCTTTCATGACACTCGATCAGCTCATCTGTCGCTGACGCGTTATTTCAATAACAGGATTATGCATGCGGACGGTCGTTTTGCGCGTAATGTGGAGTACATATTTTTTGCGCAGTACATGTCGGAGTTAGATCAGGTAGTGTCGAATGTTTCTGTGGCGTTGCGTAAGGGTAAAGTAGGTCAGAGGTCTCAGAGAATCACTCAGGGTATGTTGAAGGATGAGGAGGCTTTGAAGCAGTTGTTAGAGTTTGATGATGGTTTTAAGTTCCTGAGACCAATTAGGGGGACTCCGGCATTTTGGCAGACTGTTCAGAAGGAAGTGATGGCTTGCGTTCGTCAGTTAGGGATCCCGACGTGGTTTTGTTCATTTTCGTCTGCTGATATGCGCTGGCAGAATCTGCTGACCAGCATCCTGAGGCAGGAAGGCAGATCGCAGACGGTAGAGGATTTGGAGTGGGCAGACAGGTGTCAGTTGTTGCGTCGTAATCCGGTGACGGCTGCGAGGATGTTTGATTACAGATGGCATTGTTTTTTGAAAGCAGTTCTCATGTCTCCAGCTGAACCAATTGGCAAAATCGCCGATCACTTTCATAGGGTCGAGTTTCAGCAGCGCGGTTCTCCTCATGTTCACTGTTTGTTTTGGATCGAGGGCGCCCCCAAAATTGGTAAGAACACAGATGAGGAGGTAGTTGCGTTTATAGATAAATACGTCTCGTGCGAGTTGCCCTCTGACGATGACACATTATTGGACATTGTGACATCGGTTCAAACACACTCCAAACGACACGCCAAGACTTGTAGAAAGTCAAAGAAGAGCAAATGTCGTTTCAATTTCCCAAAACCTGCTACGAAGCGGACATTTATCTGTCATAAAAAAGAATGCAAATGTGGCGGGAAAGATGCATATAGCACAGAGGAGAGATCTGCTTCTAAAACCATGCCAATCTGTAAGTGTTTTGACGACGACGATGAGATGTCCAAAGAAACAGCGGGGGCAATTTTAACAGCTGTTAAGAAAGCTGTTGAAAATGAGGTGCCTCCTGCATCTGTAGATGAGTTGTTTGCTAGTTTGGGCATCAGTCAGGAAATCTATGAGCAGGCGTATCGACGTTTAGAGAAGAAGACTAAGGTAGTTTATAGGAGAGAGGTAAACAGTGTTTGGGTGAACCAGTACAGTAAGAAGTTGTTGAAGTGCTGGAACGCCAACATGGACCTTAGCTTTGTCACTGACGCCTACGCAGTCGTCATTTACATCATTTCATACATTACAAAGTCAGAGAGAGAAATTGGCCTTTTATTGAGCAATGCCCAAAAAGAAGCTTCCCAACAAGGAAATCTCTCTGCTAGAGAAAGCTTAAAGAAGCTGGGGAGTGTATATTTACACAACAGAGACGTCTGCGCTCAGGAGGCAGTGTATAGGCTAACGTCCATGCATTTGAGGGAATGTTCCCGAAAGGTTGTCTTTGTGCCGACAGGGAGCAACATAGTCAAGATGAGTTTACCTCTCAGTGTTTTGCGGGAGAGGGCGTCATCACATGATCTTCGCTCGGATGACATGTGGATGACTAGCATAGTGGACAGGTTTAAGAACAGGCCCGACGACGAGGTGTTTAGCGACATGTGTATGGCGACGTTTGCATCTGAGTATCGTGTTCTCTACAGCAATGAAAAATCAGAAAATGCTATTAAACTGAAAAACAATTTGGGCTTCATTCTGAGGAGAACACGATCACAGTTTGCCGTGGTTCGGTACATGCGGTTTAACTTAGAGAAGCAGGAAGAGGCTCATTTCCAGAGTCTGTTGCAGTTGTTCCTTCCTTATAGAACTGACTCTGAGCTCAAACCTGAGGGCTTTGAGTTCTTCAGTCAGTTCTATGAGAACGGAGAGGTCAGGTTTAGGGACGGCACCATGCACTCGGTGCAGGCCGTGGTCGAGGAGAACAGGGCCAAATTTGAGTTTGACTGTCCGGATTTGGAGCGAGCTCAGGAGATTGCTGAGCTGCTCGGTGGTGTTGATGAGGATGTGTGGGGAGAGTTGTGTCCTGAGCAGGAAGCGGAGCGCATTGAGTGTTTAGAGGAGAGGAGGCAGCAGCAGGCAGAGGAGATAGAGGGAGAGCAGCTAGTTGAAGGTTTAGAGAACATTCCTGATTTGATGGGTGCTGCTAGACAGGTTGTTAGGTTAGAGAAGAACAGAAACACCATGTCTCGTAGTGAGGGTTTGTGTTTGGTTAGGTCTCTGAATGAGACACAGTTAGCTGTTTTTTACAGGGTGAGACATTGGTGTTTGCAGAAGGTGATGGGCAAAAACCCAGAGCCTCTGCAGGTATTTGTGACAGGTGGAGCAGGAACGGGGAAGAGTCATTTAATCAGGGCCATTCAGTACGAGGCAGGGAGGCTGCTGTCAGCACTATGTCATCAACCAGACGATGTCACAGTTTTGTTAACTGCTCCTACGGGCATCGCTGCATACAATTTAAATGCAGCCACAATTCATCACACATTCGGCATCGGAACACATGCTAGTTTACCTTACACCCCTTTAGGTGAAGATAAACTAAACTCGCTCAGAGCTGAATTGGGTCACCTCCAAATTCTAATCATTGACGAGATCAGTATGGTTGATCACATCCTGCTGGCTTATGTTCATGGTAGGTTGAGGCAGATTAGGCAGACAGGCGACTTTTCCCCTTTTGGCGGTGTGAGCGTGATAGCCGTTGGTGACTTCTATCAGTTGCCTCCTGTTAAAGGGAAGCCTCTGTATAGCAGTCCCATCGGGGTGGATCTGTGGTGCAACTTTAGCGTAGTGGAGCTCACAACGGTAGTCAGGCAGAAGGATAGCGTGTTTGCTGAGTTGTTGAACAGGTTGAGAGTGCGTTCTAAGGACACGCCCCTTTTAGAAACGGACATCCAAATTTTAGAGTCACGCGAGACCGGTGAGGAGAGCTCAGCCTTGCATATTTTTCCGACAAATATGCAAGTGTCTGAGCACAACCTGGAGCAGCTCTTTGCCTCGTGTCCTGATTATGTCACTATTGATGCTCAGGACTACCAAAACAGTAGCAAAACAGGCAAATTGGAAAAGATGGCCGGGCATCATAGAGCAGCATCAGACACGTGTTTGCAAGAGCGGCTGTGTTTAGCGAGGAACGCGCGTGTCATGTTGTGTAAGAATGTAGATGTCGGGGATGGTCTGGTCAATGGAGCATGTGGCACCGTCACTCACATTGAGTTTAAGAATGTGAGTGACAAGTTTCCTCAAACAGTTTATGTTAAATTTGATGATCCTAGAATTGGCTCACAGAGGAGGAAACAGCGTGCACATGCAGCAGTAGAATGCAGGGATTCTACTGCTATTGATCCAGAGCAGGAGAAGGCGACGAAGTGGGGGGGTTTGCGTGTTCAGTTTCCTCTTAGGTTAGCGTGGGCTTGTACAGTACACAAAGTGCAGGGTTTGACTGTGGACCAGGCTGTGGTCTGTTTTAAGAAGGTGTTTGCACCCGGGCAGGCGTATGTAGCACTTAGTCGAGTCAGGGCTTTGTCGGGACTGATCATCAGGGATTTTAATGAGAAGGCCATTTTCAGCAAGACCACCATCAGGGAGGCACTGGAGGGCATGCCTCCATTTTTGATTGGACAGCAGAAACCTTCATCAGATGCACCGAGCTTCTCTGTGTATCTGATGAACGTTCAAAGTTTAAGCCGGCACTTGGTGGATCTGGTGTCTTGCACACAGCATTTACAGCCTAACTGTATTGCTGTCACAGAAACGTGGCTCACTGCACAGTCCTCATTGGACAGTGTTCAAATTGACGGTTACACTTTCCACAGTCGTCCTCGTGGTGTGTGTTACAGCAGCAGCAGCAGTCACGCCAAATTGTTAGAGCTTCAGCAGCTTGAACATGGTGGAGTTGGTTTGTATAGTCAAGACCAATTGGACTGTGACGTTCTGCAGGTACCCGATTTGAATCTGGAGTGTTTGGTGTGCCTGTTTCCAAAAGTAAACGTAGTTTTGGCAGTGATCTATTGTCCACCATGTTATCCAAATTTAGTACTGAAAGAAAATCTGGGGAAGTTACTTGATTGGTTAAATCCAATCAGTAACACAATTGTAGTGATGGGAGATTTTAATGAAAACATCTTGAAAACCTCATCAATTTGTAAATTTATGGGCACAAAAGGATTCACGCAGCATGTAACACAGGAAACCACAGAGAAGGGGACTTTGATTGATCATGTTTATGTTAAAACAGCACAGTATGATGTGGAATGTGCAGTGATGCCCACGTACTTCAGTGATCATGAAGGAATTCTGTGTAGTTTTAGTGTTAAAGATGATCAGGGGCAGGTAGATGTTAGTGTAGGTGAGTTAGAGGAGCTTTTTGATGCAGACTTTAATCTAGATGATGATTAGTGTGGTTGGTTTGGCAAAGGAGGCACACAAAGGATTCACAGTGGCAGTGTGAGTTCTTTGTCTGAGTCAAACACAGCTACATCGCTCTGCCATGGTGCAAATATTAGTGGTTGTTGTGTTAATCTGTGGGGTTTAAAGAGGAAACTGGTGAGTAGTTTTTTGGTGTGAACTTTTTACTTCCACCATGGTTGTAGTTTTGTGTCTTCATCCAAAGTCTGCCCACTCACATAGTGAACACCATTTTGGAATTTTAGTGGTCCATTGTGCTCGTTTTCTATATTTGTATATTGTATTTATATATTTATATATTTATTCATTTATTTATGGTGAGGTCTTGAATTGTCGGTATTTGTCGTGTAAATTTTGTGTAGTTGTAATTAAAGATGTAAATAGTAATTGTGATTTGATTGTTTCTAAAATAATCATGTATCTCAGCAAAAGAGGAAAGTGTTCTTTTATTAAATGTTGTTGATCATGTAGGCAGGTGTTTTTAGATTATCATGTGTTATAGTTGTTAGTGTTTTAGCTGTTAGTCTTTGCTTGCTGCACATTAACTGTCATTTTCTTCATGTTTTAAAGTGTAAATATGTGTTATTGAGTGTATGTTTCAGTTTAGTCGTGTTTAATCTTCATAAGTTCACTTTCAACAGTTCAGATGAAAACTGTTTGTGAACATGAAGTAAGAGCAAATCTGTTCTGGCACCACAAGGCTCAGACTCCCCATTCTGCATGCCTGACTGCCAGGACAGGACAGCTTTAAAAAGAAATAGTTATTGTTGTTATTGTTGTCATTTTACATGCCTCCTCCTCTCCCTTTGTGTTTTCCAGTCTTATGTTTTCTCTCTCTGTCCCTCTGAAAGTTATTACAACATTCTGGTCATGTAAATCTGTATTTAGAGATAGTTAAGCTGACGGTGCACATGCTCAGATGATTTTGTTCTTAAAATGAATCTTTGTGTCTCTGAGGTGAACTGTTTGTTGGAAGATGCTGCAGTGATCCCAACCACCACCACCACCTCACCAGCAATGAGCTGTGGATGTGGATGAAGCAGCGAGAGACTTTTGAATTCACAGCAACACATGTATTTGTTTTGTCATCAGCCGGAGTCGTTCAGATGAACTGTAGTCAAAGTATTTATGTCCATGACATTAAAATGTAAAAAGTTAAAGATAAAAAAATAAAGATATCTTGATGTAAGTTTGAAAGCAATGAGAGAACTAATGTGTGGATTTCTGATAAGTTTTGGATGAATTGCAAAATAAAATGATTTGATAATTTTGATAATCTTGATGCTGAGTAACTTTTTCATATTTAAAAGATAAATGACAAGTGAAATGTATAGATACGATTAAAGTATCTGGAAATACATTTGACCTAGAAAGCAGACATTTTAATGTGAAACTGTTTTTCAAAATAAACTACAGCTAAACATCAGTGTTGTCTGTCATGATGTACATAGTTTATCAAAATGTTTTCCATGTAGTGTGAAAAAACAATGGTGAGTGATGACTGTTCTCCTGGTTTACAGTGTAATGTAGGTGGGTCAAACTTTAAAGTGTCAGCTGAGTGATGATGAGAAAAGCTGAGATTTGACTGTCTTTGTCCCACACCAGTCACCCAGATGTGAGTTCATTAAAAAAAAATCTGTTAACGTAGTCTCGTTGAAAATTTAAAAGTTATCCATGACTTGGTTATAGAGGAAATGATGTTCCTTGTTAAGTGTATTTTTTATAATGATAGGTAAGATTTCAATTGTTTTATAGGTGGTGAGTTTTTTAATATAAAGTTGTAGGCATGAGCTACAAAGTGGTGAAAGGGTGACTGATGTGATGAGAAAAAAGTATCTGTAGTGAAGTACCTGAATGCTTTATTTAAAATGAGAATTGCCCATTCATTCAACCCAATCACACCCAACATGCTTGTTTCACACCTGTACTTGCAGCCTTGTAGAAAAAAAAAATGAATGCAACCAGAGACAAAAAAACTTCATTTCAATGGGTGCTTTGAGTTCCACTGTTAAGTGTTTTCGTTTATGAAAAGTATCTTAAAACAAACTGTGTGCATTTACATGCTAGATCAAAATTCAGTGGAGACCCTGTGATCTTCTTATAATTAAACTGATGTGTGAAGCTGCAGCTGTGAGTAGATCCAGCTGTACATGGACTTTAAAACATCCAATCTACATGTTTGTGCTAGTTGTTTGTGATTAAGATTTATCACAGTGCCCTCAGGGCAACAGCCCTGTTTTGGCTTGCCTGTTTTAAATGACATTTTAGTTTCACTGATTTTTTTCATCATCTGGTTGTGTTTTAGTGGTATTGGTGGGTGACAATGGAGAGCATATATTGGAATTTTTGGGGGGCTCAGTTTGATCATACCAAGAAGAGACAAGCCTTTTAGTTCGCTAGTTTCAAATGTAAATTTTTACCCCTAAAGTTTCGAACTTCCTAAGTTGTACAAGTTGTTTATGTGCTAATGTTTTAGCTATATTACAAGGAAGTCTTCAGAGTTTTCTTTACTCCTAAAGGATGATCCCTGTTTGGGAGGGCATGGACATACAAATGCCCAAAGGACATAATTATAGTATCTCTTCGTGTTCAAGAGACATGACAGTTAAAGATTTTTTTTTTTTTTTTTCCAATATTCTCCTTTAGGGATGAGGACATAAATTTGCAGATCCCAATTCTTCATGAATGTGATTTGAGTAAATCATCGTAATCATGGGTGGCCTCCTCTCAGTTAACCATGAAAAAAACATAGGAGAACACTGGACTTTTCCTGAACCAGATAACCTTGTTTTCTTTTATTAGTGAGGAAGTGTGATGGCTGGATAGTATTTTAAAGTGAACAGCATACAAGTGAGCAACATAGTTATTTTAAAAAGCAGAGTCTGTTGTTGATTTTTTTTGTTTTGTTTTGTGGAAACGTGGCTGCAGCTGCTGCTGATAGCTAATAAGCCTGGGCCAACTGTTTACCAGTGTTTAAATGTAGAAATGTTTCCGCAAAGGTGCAGAAATTTTGACCAAATGTCTGTAAAAGGTTGGTACTTTTGTAGAAAATTTTGTCCAGCATCCACCCATGTCACCTGTAAAGCTGTGGAAGTTAAACTTTTTTGTGTAGAGGCCGAAATCCCACATTTAAGCATACAATTTGTGTATAAAACATTGTGATGATGATTCTATGTCTGTATGACATTTCTACTGCCCATTACAGGCATTTAAGTGTGCCTTGGTGACACTAGAGAGCAAATTATGGTATGTTGGGGCTCAAGTTTGGTATCATATAGAATTTTCTGCCAAATATGAGGTTTGTGGCAATTTTGATGAGTGATTGAGCATGTTGAGGGGGTTAAAGAGCAGAGGAAATGATAAAAAGCTGTAAAAAGCATTGTTCCGGTCCTTGCACCATGGCTGCTCCTTTTATGCCCTTCCCTTATGCCCGTTTCACTTCCACTGTCAAAGTTTTATCCCTTTGTAAGCGTATTTGAGGGAAGAAAGTTGAGCTGATGTATGATATCCTCTTAGTCACAGGAGCAGCTGTACTGAACTCCAAAAGAGTTTGTGATATGATCACACAACTTTATCAGAGCTAAAAAAAAAAAAAAAAAAGAGGTGCAGATAGATGGCACAATTTGAGAAAGTGTGTCTAAAAAAAGATGGGAGCAATGTTGGATAAGTTTTGATGCTCTTGCCTGTCTGTCATACTGGTTTCCACTCAACAGTCAGTTTCATCCCACTTTGGCCTCTTAGTGCTATGACAGTTAATACAATGTCTCATTCCCTCTGCTGTGTCATGTGAAGACCAGCTGCAGGGAACTCCTAATTAGTGTGAGACAGAAATCAAGTAGAGTGCAGACTGACAATTTATGAGAAATCTTTGGATAAAAAATGATATTTTAGTAATGTGTTGTTATGTTATTTTCAAAGAGAAATAGACAACTTCCTGTCTGGAAAAGGTCTGGGTGTCGCATATATTTTTTGTGTCAATGAGACGAACATTTTGGCGTTGGTTTCATCTCTCTACGACATTCCTAGCCCCAGTAAGGGCTGTTTTGCTGTGCATAGGTGGAAGTGAGCCTTGTGGTTCTGAGAGAATATTATGGGATGTCGGGGAGTCAGTTGATACCATGGCAACGTATCCTCTGCTATGCTGAAGAGAAATAGCCAACTTCCTGTCTGGGAAAGGTCAGGGTGTCGGTGTATTTTTTTGATGAACATTTTGACGTTGGTTTAATCTGTCTTGGACATTCCTTCGGGCTGCTATGGCTGTTTAATGTTGTAGATGTGGACAGAGAGCATATTATGGGATGTTTGGTATTATATTGAAGAGTTTGACAGCTGTAATGTGTCTGCCAATTTTGGTGAGTTTTTGAGCATGTTCGGGGTGTCTAATAAGCACTTTAATGGAGGAGAGAGTCATTGTTTCCTCTGCTGAGTCATGTGACCAGCTGCAAGGAACTCCTAATCAGTGTGTGACATCATCACAGGAATGCAGCAGCCCTGGGAGAGAATCAAATTTCCAAAATGCCTAACTACTCATCCTGTAGGTCAGAATGTTGACCTAATCTCTGTAAAAATATGATTTTCTTGAAGAGCATTTTGTGAGGAATCCAACCATGTCATTTTTAAAGCTGTGCGACTTTTACTTTTTTGTCTAGAGGCCCAACTGCTTCAGAGAAGCTCTTCTCCCATCTGTTAACATTGTGCGGGCGGCGACTTTGATGGCTCGCCATTCGAAAACCGGGCCCGAAATAACAACTTCCTTCACAACTTTTGTAGAAGAGGGTCTGGTCTGTCATGTGAGCCAATTTTCATGCCAGTACCATTTTTGGATATTGACAAGTTAATGTTTGTAGAAAGGGTAAAAATTCTGAAAACTCTTATTTTGGCGGGCAAATTGCCGGCTTCCTGTTGGAGCTACGCGAAAATACCTCCTATATTTTTTGTGCGTCTCGATGAGCTGAACGTTTTGGTGTTGGTTTCATCTCTCTGCGACATTCCTGGCCTGAGCTAGGGCCGTTGAAGTGTGTTTTTTGGGTTTTTTGGCTCTATGGAGATTATTATGGGATGTCAGGGGTCATGTTTGGTATCAAATCGCAATTTCACGCGATCCTGATGTGCGTGCCAATTTTGGTGAGTTTTCCAGCATGTTTAGGGGGTGTAATTTGCGTTCTCGGGGCGGGTGGAATAATAATAAGAAATTAAAGCTGCAAGCAGCGTTAGACGGGTCCTCGGGCTCCGGCTGCCGGTTTTCCCTCCAATGTGTCCAACAAAATGAGACGAACATTTTGGCGTTTGTTTCATCTCTCTACGACATTCCTAGCCCCAGTAAGGGCGGTTTTGCTGTGCATAGGTGGAAGTGAGCCTTGTGGCTCTGAGAGAATATTATGGGATGTCAGGGAGTCAGTTGATACCATGGCAACGTATCCTCTGCTATGCTGAAGAGAAATAGCCAACTTCCTGTCTGGTAAAGGTCAGGGTGTCGGTGTATTTTTTTTTTAATCTCAATGAGATGAACATTTTGATGTTGGTTTAATCTGTCTAGGACATTCCTCCTGGCTGCTATGGCTGTTTGAATGTTGTAGATGTGGACAGAGAGCATATTATGGGATGTTTGGTATTTTATTGAAGAGTTTGATGCCTGAAATGTGTGTGCCAATTTTGGTGAGTTTTTGAGCATGTTCAGGGGGTCTAATAAGCACTTTAATGGAGGAGAGAGTCTTTGTTTCCTCTGCTGAGTCATGTGACCAGCTGTGTGGAGCTCCTAATCAGTGTGTGACATCATCACAGATGAGATTCCCAAATGACAAACTTCTCATCCTGTAGGCCAGAATGTGGACCTAATCTGTGTCAAAATATACATATCTTATATGAAATTCCGCGAGGAATCCAACCATGTCATTTTTAAAGCTGTGCGACTTTTACTTTTTTGTCTAGAGGCCCAACTGCTCAGCGAGGGCTGCTCTCCCATCTGTTAACATTGCGTGGTCGGCGACTTTGAGGGCTCGCCATTCGAAAACCGGGCCCGAAACAACGAATTCCCCCACAACTTTTGTAGAACAGGGTCTGGTCTGTCATGTGAGCCAATTTTCATGCCGGTACCATTTTTGGTTATTGACAAGTTAAATTTTGTAGAGAGGCTTAAATTTCAGAAATCTCTTATTTTGGCGGGCAAATTGCCGGCTTCCTGTTGGAGCTACGCGAAAATACCTCCTATATTTTTTGTGCGTCTCAATGAGACGAACGTTTTGATGTTGGTTTCATCTCTCTACGACATTCCTGGACCGAGCTAGAGCCATTTTTGTGTGTTTAAGAGTGGTTTTTAGAGGTTTTTTGGCTCTAGAGAGATTATTATGGGATGTCGGGGGTCATGTTTGGTATCAAACGAAAATTTTGGGCGCATAGAACATGCGTGCCAATTTTGGTGAGTTTTTGAGCATGTTTAGGGGTTCTAATAAGCGATTCACTGGAGGAGGGAAGAAGAAAAAAGAAACGCAGCAGGAACAATAGTGCCCTCGGCCTTCGGCCGAGGGCACCTTCTAGCCTTGCTAGAAGGTGCCCTGGCTCAGGCCGAGGACCCTAAAAAGAAACGCAGCAGGAACAATAGTGCCCTCGGCCTTCGGCCGAGGGCACCTTCTAGCTCTGCTAGAAGGTGCCCTGGCTCAGGCCGAGGACCCTAATTAAAGCTGCAAGCAGCATTAGACGGGTCCTCGGGCTCCTGCCGGTTTTCCCACCAATGTGTCCATCAAAACGAGATAAACATTTCGGCGTTTGTTTCATCTCTCTACGACATTCCTAGCCCCAGTTAGGGCGGTTTTGCTGTGCATAGGTGGAAGTGAGCCTTGTGGCTCTGAGAGAATATTATGGGATGTCAGGGAGTCAGTTGATACCATGGCAACGTATCCTCTGCTATGCTGAAGAGAAATAGCCAACTTCCTGTCTGGGAAAGGTCAGGGTGTTAGCAAATAATTTGTTTGTCTCAATAAGATGAACATTTTGACGTTGGTTTAATCTGTCTAGGACATTCCTCCGGGCTGCTATGGCTGTTTGAATGTTGTAGATGTGGACAGAGGGAATATTATGGGATGTTTGGTATTATATTGAAGACTTTGATGCTTGAAATGTGTGTACTGATTTTGGTGAGTTTTTGAGCATGTTCAGGGGGTCTAATAAGCACTTTAATGGAGGAGAGAGTCATTGTTGCCTCTGCTGAGTCATGTGACCAGCTGTGTGGAGCTCCTAATCAGTGTGTGACATCATCACAGAAGTGCAGGGGGATGAGATTCCTAAAGGGGACAAACTTCTCATCCTGTAGGCCAGAATGTTGACCTAATCTGTGTAAAAATATGATTTTCTTGAAGAGCGTTTTGTGAGGAATCCAACCATGTCATTTTTAAAGCTGTGCAACTTTTACTTTTTTGTCCAGAGGCCCAACTGCTCAGCGAGGGCTGCTCTCCCATCTGTTAACATTGCGTGGTCGGCGACTTTGAGGGCTCGCCATTCGAAAACCGGGCCCGAAACAACGAATTCCCCCACAACTTTTGTAGAACAGAGTCTGGTCTGTCATGTGAGCCAATTTTCATGGCGGTACCATTTTTGGTTATTGACAAGTTAATCTTTGTAGAGAGGCTTAAATTTCCGAAAACTCTTATTTTGGCGGGCAAATTGCCGGCTTCCTGTTGGAGCTACGCGAAAATACCTCCTATATTTTTTGTGCGTCTCAATGAGAGGAACGTTTTGGTGTTGGTTTCATCTCTCTACGACCTTCCTGGCCTGAGCTAGGGCCGTCGAAGTGTGTTTTTTGGGTTTTTTGGCTCTATGGAGATTATTATGGGATGTCGGGGGTCATGTTTGGTATCATTACGCAATTTTTCGCAATTGTGAGGTGCGTGCCAATTTTGGTGAGTTTTTGAGCATGTTTAGTGGGTCTAATTTGCGTTTTCGGGGTGCGTGGAATAATAATAAGAAAAAAGAAACAGACGAAAAACAATAGTGCCCTCCGCCTTCGGCGGAGGGCACCTTCTAGCTTGCTAGAAGGTGCCCTCTGCTCAGGCCGAGGACCCTAAAAATAAAGACAGCGAACCTAAAGCACTCATGAAAGCAGAAGACACCGGACTATTCAGACTGTAGCTCAACACCACCACACTGTCTTTTACTTTCACACTCTCACTTCCTAAAAACAGGTCATGTGACTCCACTCTCTATCACTCACTTCCTGTAACGTTGTGCTCACAACAGTCTATGATACTTCCTCCATTCAGAAGTGCCAAAAGATTTAAATCTTGCAAAAGAAGAATGATTTTTTGCAAATCCAACTCTAGTTTGTCGTCATCCAACAAGGTTGATCTTGATTGCACTGTGAGGTGAAGCCGTTCATGCAAGTTGAGGCAGCTGACAGATGACTGGTTTCACAATTTAGCAGATAATCCAACCTCAGAGGGAATCAAACCATTCAGTCATTGGTCCCTCTGCAGTTTCCCTCAGGACAGCTGGTGCTTAGAGTCCTCAAAATTCCATCTGGTAAAGAAAATGAGAGGAGTTCTTGGGGTCAAACTGTCTTTTCTAATTAGCTACGTTAAGTTTGTACTTTTTACTCCCATCTTTTATTTTCTTGTCACGTCACTCCTCTCGTTTCTGGTCATTTCACCACCTGTGCCACATTATCTCTTGTATAAACATCAGTGGCTGTGTCTTAAGCACTTCTGTTAGTACACTTACATAAAGTACACTATGTACCTGCCAGAACAGTGCACTAATGTGAATAACTCTTTATAACACTTTCTCAGCTCAAAGTCACAAAGTGCTTCACAAGAGATAAAAAATGGAGGGTAAAAAAATACAGCTAGTAAAATCAACAAGACATTAAAGGTGCCAAATACAGCAGTCACTTTAGGACAGTCCTAACGCCTTCCTGAACAGATGGGGCTTTAACTAGCCTTTAAAAATGTGCAGAGGCAGATGTTCACAAGACCAACGGCAGCGAGTTCCAGAGGTTTGGAGCCACAAATTAAAATGTCACCCCTGGTTTTCAACTTTGTCCACGGTGCAGCCAGGAGCCCCTGGTCAGGGGACCTCAATGACCAGCTAGAGATATGGGAGAAGCTCACAGATATATGCAGCTCAGATGCCTCACCATGGAGGGCTCTGCATGACAGCACTAAGGTTTTGAACTGGTACCAAAAAGCCACAGGGAGCTAAAGCAGGAAGGCAAGGATAGGAGTGATATGATGGGACTAGTGTTGTCTAAAATCAAATAATGCCACTTTGCACTCACTGGAGACGACGATCTGATCTCACAACCGCTCAGCAGTGTTCTTCACCTAACCATTAATTAATCCAGCCATCAACCATTGTTTCATCCATTCTCACCTCTTCCACTATGCAGATAAGACTGTGACCACAGAGGGTGAGAAGTGTCAATCAACTTTCTGACTGCTTTGAGTGTGCCAGCTGAGGAATTAAAGCGTGCTGTGTTTTTCTTTATTGTCAGTGTGAGTGCACTTATGCACTCAAAACAGAAAGTATAAGAGCAGACATACGTCATTTGAGGTACAGTCTGTTTCCCCTCCCCCCTTGTCTTGTGACAGATTGCTGTTTCCTGTACCTACTAAGTTTGTTTCTCTTTCTGTTTCCCAGCTCCAGGAGTAACAGTGTTTTTTTTATTATGCCCTGTTAATCAAGCTTTTTTAGATTCTCTGTTTGTACTGAGTTAAGTTATGGTCCTTTGTGCTGATCATTGTCAGAAACAAAGGGGTAGTCAGGAATGGGCTTATGGTGCTGTTGCGCTGAATTTTATCCCCAGCCCTGAACGTCAGACTCACTTTTTTATCCCTGCCTCCCCTGTTGGGGGTGGTATGCTCCTTGAGCCCCCCGCTTGGCAGAGTGGATCCTTCGCGTTTAACCCTGGTCCATAACTGTCTTGTAGTTTTTGTTAAGTCGGTAACATTAAATAAAAAAAAGGCTTATGTGTGTAAAAGACAAATAAGAGCTTTTAAGATGGACCACCATGCTCTGCTGGATTCATGGGATTGAAACCTTAACAAATCCTCAGAAGATTTGCTCAGCCCTCAGTGGAAGATTTAATTCCTCATCCACTCCTGACATGATAATGATGTTGGTTTTTGTCTCTTTGAGAAAAATGAGGAGTCACAGAGTGTTTATGGGTTTAATAACAGCCATAAAAAAAAACAGAATGAACCCAGCAGTCAATTCACACATCTATTCTAAGAAAGAGAGGAGAAGAAAGGGAAAAGGCAGCAGGAGGTTGATCTGAGAGAGTATTAACTTCTCATGAATAACTGTCTGTGCCAACGGCCAGAGATTAGCAGATAATGTTTCCGTGTACCAGCAGGGAGACACTGCTTTCTCTGAGCACAGGACTCGGCTTCAACAAAGCGCCTCAGCTGCAGCTCTGAGGCAAATTTTCACCAAGCTCTGCTGAGAATGGGTTTTTATCTGTTCCACTGAGCTAAGAAAAGTAACCCTGCTTACTGTTTTTCTGATGCTGTTGCCGAGAAACTGAAACTGAGTGAGAAGAGGAGAGAGCAAAACAAAGTGGGTAGTGACAGCGGAGCACAGCTGAGGCAACATTACAACCAGAGAAACTTCATCAATGAAAACCACATTTGAAAATCATTAAGTTTCCTGGGATTGTATTTAAAACACAACCTAAAGGCTAAAACACAGGGGCTGTGTTTGTGATAATGTTCATTTCAGCCCACAGTCAGCAGTTATTCTGCAGTGGTTTGTTCAAACTTGAGAGTCTATCAATAAAATGAAGAGTGAGGTTACCTTAGCTCTGCTTGGTGAGGTTCGAGTTGGTAGATGAGCACTGACATAACCAGGATTCGCTAACGTTTCATGTTACAGACATGTCTCAGAGCACTGGCTGTGAGTAGAGCTAAATATAGCTGGCTACTAAACAACAGTAAAAACTGACAAAGTTTGCTTGTTGTTGCTTACCTTGTGGTGCTGCATCTGGTAAAAAGTTGTCTTGAACAGAGAAAAGTGGGTTAAAAAGAAAATCTTATCTCCATTCATTTTCAAAACAAACACACGCCATTGTTACATAGTTGAGTCTGGGTGGGGGTGAAGTCCATGGGCTTACACATACACACACATGAAGTCACATGGCACACATACTACCTTGGACTCAACAAATTCTTTGGCTCTGTTACAGTTCAACTGCAGAGGGTTGATGCGCATGTGCCCGAGTAAGGCGGTGTGCGCGCCCCTCCATGGCTGAGCAGTGACATTTGTGCAAGTCTTTGAGTTTTTGTTTGTTGTTATCATGTGCTTATATGCTGAGGTGTTTTTTTCTCAATCATAAACTACGCCCCCTGTTGGGGAATAGTCTGGAATTGACGTTTTTTCCCCCTCTCTTCTCCTAATGTTGTTATTTCATATCTATTATAAAGGGGTGCTGGGCACGCTAGCAGCTCCTAGGTTTCTCCCATTCCAATATTTCCCATGTCACTGTCTGTTTTCTTACATGTCTTGAAAGGGATGTAACTGAAATGTAATTTCCCCTCTGGGTTCAATTGTACTCTGATTCTGATTGATCAAGAGTCACATCTTCACGACAGTGTGCATGTGACTCCGGGCCAAAACGGTGTCCCTGCAGTCCAAGTAAAACAGATAGTCCTCACAGTCCCAGATTCACATCTTCAAGTAGATCAACACCCAAGCGTGAATAAACAGGTCATACCCAAATTTTAGATTTAGATAACAGGCACCAGGTTTTTTTTCTCTCTCTCTCTCTCTCTTTTTTTCAAACATGTCCAAAATTATCGATTTAGAAAAGTCTCAAATTTAGGTCTATAGATTATAGTACTTGTAACAGTTGGGTCCTTAAGACGTCAGGTTTCAAACTTGGGTGTTCAAAAAAAAAAAAAAAAAAAAAAAAATCAGACTTCAAAATGAACAAGTCCCAACTTATTGTCTATATAGTTTCAGACCAAGGTTCTGGACTTAAAAAAGACCACATCCCAAGTTTATGGATATAAGGCCAAGTCCTAATACTGTCTTTTAAAGGACAGAATCTCTAATTTGGGGATATGAATACACCTAAAATATCCTTATTTTTAACTAAGGTCTTTTGGAAGATGAAGTCCTGATATCAGGGCTTGGAAAAGTCCAAGTCTCCAGTTTGTACTTTCAAAACATCAAGCCTCTATTTTGGGAATTTTGAACTGGGTCTTAATAAATACCAAATCTGCATAATGGACCTTTATTTAGACCACTATTTTGTGACTAAAGAAGACTCAGATTTGGCACTTAAAACATAATTGTTAGCAGCAGCAACTTTTTTTTTTTTACATGCCCAGAGCTTTCCAGTGAAGACTTTTTTTACATTTCATGAAATCAAGTGTTCTGTTTCCACACTGTCAGAAATGTTTGAACCTCGAAAATGATTTCAAATTATAAGAGTATTTGATGGTTTGTTGTGCACTACACATGGTTATCTAAGGATTTAGATCTCATAGAAAAACAGTTGGTTTCTGTTTTCATGGTTTAAATCAGCTCTTTGTAACAATTTCCTGATGCATCTTTCTCATTTCAAACATGAGAGTAAATTTGAGTTGATGTGATACAACGGCTCTAAATTCTCCCTTATTTGCTTTTTCTCCATAAGGATGTGTTTATTTCAGTAAGAGTTTCGGGGATCCGTTGACTTTCTAGGTTCTAAAGTGTTTATTTAATGACTGGTGGAGAGGTTTCCTATTTCTGTCGGGCTGAGTCTGTATGGAGAGTAAATGTGCCTTTAAGCTACACACTCAGCCACAGTGCATGAATGAATCTCTACCTTGAATCACTTAACCTTGTGTATGCTAATGTGTGGGTGTGACGCCTTGACGCAAAAGACCAATTATACTGTGGACCTGAAACCCCATGTGGTTTGAGAAAAATGCCTTTAAGCACGTATACGGACAAATTGCACAAATCAGATTGAAGGAGTTAACATCATCTCTTGCCTCTCCATCAGTGACTCAGCTCTTATCCTAATCACATCTTTTATCTTCAGCGAAAGCCTGAAATACCCCGAAAACTCATCTGTTTTATCTGCCCTGCTTTACTTTCTGTGTTTTGGCTGATAACACCGCTGTGCTGTGTTCACCATGACTTGTGCTTTTAATCAGATGTAGCTTCCAGCGCCTTCATTAGCATTCATCTCGCTCACCCCGCTGCACTGCTGGCCGCTCTCGTTCCCACTCGCAGCGCTGTCTTCTTCACTGTAGGATATGATACATAATGCATGTACTCCAATGACTCCCCACTCGCTCCTTCTTTTCCCATTCTCTCTCCATCCTGTGGTCCGGGGAGAATAATGGGGTAAAGGAGGAAATATTAACAGAAAGAAGGAAATTCAAAACCTGCAAATCCAGCCTGCTCAGCTGACCCCAGTTCTGCGCAGCAGCACTTCAGCAGATATATAAATTACCTTTATGCAAATGTTGTTTGTGTCAACACAGGCTGCTCTGAGATAACCTGCAGAGGATGAAGTGATAAAACAGAGTTTGGAAAGAACATCTGCTTTGTGCACAAAGTAGGAAAACAACACCAACAGCATAAAGGTGATGCAAAGGTACTCAAAACATCTCGCTTTTCCTCAGAAGGAATGTTTGAGCATCGTGGTGGGAGGCATGCTTTCACAAACCCCTTGATATTCCAGAAGAAGTTTGGCTTCAAAGCTGTTACACTCTTTAAATGGCTGTTCTCCAACATTACCAGCAGATGTGGTTCCAGATGACATGTACGTGTTATTAAAAAATGAAACACAGTTAGATTTACATGATTCACAGCTCACAAAACATCCATATTTTTCTCTCTCTGGAATAAAACTTTTTTTTCAGCTTCTGTCTGAAACATTTTGTTTTAGGTGCTGTCACTTTAAAGCTCCCTGCGTCACAAACCCCTTCACTCTGACTGGCCAGCCCTCTGAAGGTACAACTTAATGATTGAGGCCCCACCTTTTCATTATTTCATGAACCCAAAATCTGGACATGTTGAAGATCTGGTCCAACTTTTAGAATTTTTTTTACTCCAGATGACGCCTGTGACGGCCCTCCCACTAGGGCCTGCTGTAGTGTGTGTTTGTCTTTCCCGAGCTCTGTGTCTTGTCCTATCTGTTGCAGGTTGCTGGTGGGCGGGGTTTCAGCACACCTGGGAGTACCTGGCCAGTCTCCCAGGTGGATTTAAGCCGTGGCTGATCAACCACTCTCTCTCTCTCTCGTTCCTTCCAGGCGCTCTGAGCGGCAGCATGGTTTTGGTTTGGTTGGCTTCGGCCCTCTTTGTGTTTTAGTTTTGCACTTGGACAACATGCCACACACACATTCACTTCACCCACACCAGACATACTGATCCACTGACGCACACACCTCATTGTTATATTGATCATTTAAACTTTTGCATATTCTTTAAATAAATATTTGTTTAAGTTAAGTTGATCGTGTGCTACCCCTTTATTTTTGTTGTGACCTATGAGCCAGGTCGTGACGAATTGGGGGCTTTTCCAGTCGTTGTATCTTGTGATTCAGTCATTGGGTGAGTAGTGTGTGCTTCAAAAAATTTGTGAATGAAGTCACGACATTGTTTACTACGGATAGCTGCTTGTGGGCGGATACGCTTAAGCGCTTTGTTGTGTAATTTTTGAATAAAAGGTGGAGTATATGATCAGCTGTTTAAACTTAAGTAGTGTGGTGTTATCTGTGTCGTTGTTTTGCGTCGGTGAGAATATAGTTGATGGTTTCGGTCGGGAACTGTGAGGTTTTTTTTGTTTATTTCTTTTCTAGCTTTCGTCATCCTCAGTAGAGCCCACAAGGCTGTGCATGGTCGCTAGAAAGTCACTGTACCTCTGTCCCTGCTAGGCTGCAGGGTGGACTCCCTTTGGAGGTCGTCAAGGGGGGTTTGGTTAGTGTGGTGTGAAAGTTGCTGGAGCACTTCCACTGCTGCGGGAAAGTATGATGGTTGCTTTCCGGGCTGACGGGCTATCGTCATTGCAGGTACATAATTCTGATTATTACTGGCAATGCAGTGCAAAAAACCCCACCATAAGTACCACCTGAAGACTAGGGAGGGAGTTTAGTAAGATCATGGCCAGGCAGGTAGGCAAAGTTTTTCACTTTTTACTTTATTACTGTAGTAATGGGGAAAACAGTTCTTTTCAGCTTTCCGAATCTTCAGAATCAGTTTACTAAAATGATTTGTTCAAAAGATTTGTACTATAATTTAACATGCTGAAATGCAGCTGAATGTTTAGTTCTGCTTGTGATTGGGCTGAGACTGGCTGATGAGCTGAGAATTTCGTGGGACAAAGCTACAGTTTTCAAACTGAAAGCTGCTAAAACAATCACATATATTTCCCTTTAATATGTTCAGTACACAGATCACTTCTTGAATGTTAGACTAAGAGAGATCAACTCAGAGACAGAGCTCCCACTCAGTACGTTGGGACAATGAAGGACTGATATAGTCCTGGTCTTTAAAAAAAAAGAGAGAAAAAAAACAGCAAGGGAAGGTACATAGTTTACATGGTTACCACCTTTATACGGCTTTTCTCTCCAATGAGGTAATAATCCTACATTTAAAGAAAACAGTGGTCTACCACTAAGAGAACAAAACTTGTGAGGTGCTGGTTTCATTAAAAAAATGTATTGTAGAATGGCAGGAGTCTGAGTAAATTGGTCGCCTGCAGTGAGTCCAACTGCACCTTGTCGATTATCAATGGGCCGTTTGCTAGCAGGGTGTTGATGAAACTTGTAAAGGCTGCACACCTGCTGAGAAACTACATGTTGCTGGGTTTGAAACTAAAAAGCAGAAAATATGACTCAAATGTGAGGTAAACTAACAACAGCCTGTTCAGTCTCTCCAAGGTGACGGTCCACTGGAGTAGAACCACACAAGTAACAGCTACTTCTCCTCTTCCTGTTACTGGAATAAGAGCAGATAAAGGAACAAAATCAGCTTCATGAGAAAGACAGGCCGAGAGACAGCAGCTGCTGGATGTGCTCTTGATTGACGCCTGCTTTAAATACATCTCAGATCCAAATATTGCCTCTTCTTTCCCTCCTCAGAAAATTGAAACTGTTGCAGACACTGAAGCCTCCCCCATCTGCAGCTTCTCATTTAAAGAAGATCTATTTCTGTTTGAACAGAAGGATGAATGTGGATCCATCATAAAAATCTGGGGCTGAATGTTTGATGATGGACCGAGGACGGAGGAGTAACAGATGTTTCCTTTGCAGTGAAGACTTTCAGACATCCAGGTAATGTTAGTTATAAAGGCGTTTGCACACTGAGTGCGTTTTTTCGTCCGAAAGTTTCACATGTTAAAAAATAAATTAGATCCCATGTTATGTCAATCATGTTTGCACACTCACTCCAAAACTTTCATCCATCATTATTTTTTTTGGAACAGGTTCCATTTTTTTGCGTTTTTTTTTTACATCCACCCAGCTCGTTTCCTGTATAGTTTGACTATCCAGAGATGCTGTAGGCTCACATTTTGCCATTTTCTGACATATTTTCTCTACACTTTTTGGGCAATGTTTAGACGATGAATAAAAACTTGTGTGTGTGTGTGTGTGTGTGTGTGTGTGTGTGTGTGTGTGTGTGTGTGTGTGTGTGTGTGTGTGTGTGTGTGTGTGTGTGTGTGTGTGTGTGTGACAGTGTGTGACAGTGTGTCTGTGCGTGTGCACGCCGACCATACCTCAAACATACTGACAGCTGCTGCTCAGGATCAATCGCTTGATCACTGTTTGATGATTCCATTTTTCTCGAACTGCAAATTTTCGCCAAAATAAACGCATCAGATTTGGTGTGCAAGGTGTCTGTGCATGACGGTTTTCTTTTTTATTTCGGATTACGGATAAAAAAAACGCATCCAAAAAAAAAAAGGACTCAGTGTGCAAAGACCTTAATACAACAAGAGTAGTTGAAAATGACTTTCATGTCACCTTGAGGCTAATCCCTAAACACTGATATCAAACTCCAACAATCCAACAGCAGCTTTAATTTTGATCAGGTGCCGAATGCATCATTCACATCATGTGATGTATGTCTGGGACCCAACCAGGGGAGCAAAAGGGATGAGAGAAACCAGATTCTGTTCGTGCAAATTGGTCACTTCATGTTGCAGTGTGTATGTGCAGAGCAGAGTAATCATTTGTAACCTGCTGTAATTTTAACCATGATAGTGCACAAGATATTGTAAAGTTAGAGTGTGAGCTACAGTGCTGGCAGACAATTAATGGAGTAAGCAGGAGCGCTAAACACGTGCATCCTTTAGGGTAAAGTAGTCATAACTCAACATATTCCTGGACCCCCTTACTGTCCTATTTGGCTGCCAGCCATTTTCAGAGGTTTTGGACCGTTCTTTCAAGACACACAAGATATTGTGTTATCTGACTGCCTAAAAAGTAAAACTACCAGACCAAACTTGAGGTTAGTCACAGGTGTAAGAAAGTTGGTGGGCTTTTGATGTTGTACGAGGTTAAAATAGAGCATATTTAGTTTAACAAAATGTTAACGCATGATTTTATTTAGTGTCAGTGTCTTTAGTCATCAGTACCCCCTGTAAGAAAATAAAGATTCTCAATTTAATTTATTCTTTATCCTCTTTCTACCTGTTGGAATAAAGGTAACCTGAACTCTCAGAGCTGATGCTAATGGATGATGGTCTGTGGTAATTTTGGAGTGAAAAGGTGTTAATCATCATTGAACCACAAAGTGCTGCCATAACTTAGTCATAGAGTACTTTTTGTCAAGCAGCTTCTGGCAGAAATCAGTCATTTATATTTCTTCTTTCTGGTTTCCTGCCCATATTTTCTTGCAGAGAACATTTCAGGAAGAACATGTCTTTGCTGACCGCCTCCTTTCAGTGAGTGATTGACATCAGCGGATGCTATTAGATTAATGGATTACCAGCAGAGGAAGGACGCTGACTGTGCTTCCACCTCTGCAATGCTTCAGAATAAAGGCAGAGAGATACTCATCTGTGGAAGGAAAGGTGGAACAAAGAGGAATGAGAACAGAAAGACAGACACAGAGCATCGAGTACGTAGCACCTAATTCCCTTCAGATTGGAAAATCCATTACAAAGCTTTCCCTTCTTTCTCTGCCTCAGTGTTTCTCTGTGTGTCTCTCAGCCTTCCCACAGCTTCTCTTTAAATAAACCTCATCAATCTACTGCAACAACAAAGTGTCCACAGTCTTCAGAGACGCTCCACCTCATGCTCTGCCGATCCTCAGACACCACTTGGCTCCGGCCCTGAGGAGAGGAATCAGGCCGGCAAAACGTTTCTCTGACACATGAGTGAGAGCATGTTTCGGGCCAAGAAACTTCAATTCAAGGCTGCAACCTGCACCGAATAAAAGCTAATCTGCTGCCCGAGGATGTTCACAGGGTGACTTTACAACACTCACACTGAAAAGAGCTCTCAAACAAACACAAACGCCAGCTCTCTTTGGTTTCTGAGATGGGAGTAAACAAGGTTTTAAAGAAAGCTCTTTATCCGTCTACAAAAAAAAATCAGCTTTCTCTCAAGAGGTTTTAAAATTTCTTCAAACTAACCATCTCTTATCGTCTGGGGACAATGGGCCTCGTACACAAACTTCTGCCTAAATCATGTGTACAAACGTTTGACGTATAAATCTGTGATTCGTCAAAGTTTTCTAACTTCACTTTGTTTTTACTCTGGAAAAAAATGTAGAACCTCCTCAGACGATGCATGTACACAAATCATGATGACCAGCTCTCAGAAAATTTAAACACACAATATAATGACATATTTAGACTACTTTCAGTAAAGGAAAAAGACTTAGAACTCAAAAATAAAAAACTGTGAATTGACTAAATGTAATATAAAACCATAAAATTGACTCATATTCACCCTTATTATACAGCTTAAATTTAACAATCTCTAATTTAATACTAAGTTTCAGAATTTAATTGTCATTTCTCAAAAGCAAGTCTTTGTGTCAATAAGTGTCATCAAGATGAAGAGTCTTAACACCAATATCAATGAACAACACAGTTAAATGGCTTTGTCATGTTTTCATTATGACACTTTACTCTGATAAGTAGTTTCAAATGAAAACTAGCAAGAGCTAGAAGGTGCCCTCTTCCTTTGGCTGAGGACCCTAAAAAGTCAGAGAAAACTTGAGGACTTTTTTCTCTGTATGATATTGTTTGCTTTCTTTTCCTTTTCCAACTTAAATTGTGTAACATTACAACTTAACTCTGAGATTAGGGGAAGGGAGGGGGTTCCTCTCTTGAACAGTTAAATATTATATTAACCAACACTTGTTGTTGTTGTTGTTGTTGTTGTTGTTGTTGTTGTTGTTTTGTTTTGTTTTTTGAGATTGTGAAGCAGCCGGGGTGAAGATCAGCACCTTTAAGTCTGAGGCTATGGTTCTCAGTTAGAAAAGGGTGGACTGCCCACTCCAGGTTAGGGAAGAGTCTTTGCCCCAATTGGAGGAGTTCAAGTATCTCTGGGTCTAGTTCACAAGTCAGAGATCTGGACGGCATCGGCAGTGATGCAGACTCTATACCGGTTCGTTAGGGTGAAGATAGAGTTGAGCCAGAGGGCGAGGCTGTCAATTTACTGGTCAAGATGGACAGAACAAGAAGCGGCTGAAATGAAACTGCTTCATACCACTAGGTCGTTGTACTGATTGTCTATCAGACATATGACTGTAAAAACTTGACAGATAATGAGCCGTATGCATCCCAGCAGCTCATTGAAGGCCACCAAAAACTGACACCAGTCTTTGCAAATTGAAAATGCACTATGACGATGCAATATGTGATGGTTGCTCATAATGTGAAAAGTGCACCAGCAGTTATAATGGGTTCTGTAATTTTGGTCAAGATTAGGAAAACAATCTACTTAATCAACCAAAACTAAAATAAATGTGAGACAGTTATATTGTATTTTAACTAATAACTAAAAACTGGATTTATTCTAATATAGTAAATTCTAACTTTAAGACCAGAAATTCCTGTCACTGTCAATCTATTCCTTTACCTCCTACAAACACATTCTGCTACTTACATGTTAAGAGAACTTAGAACCAGTATTGTTACAAAAACAGAATTTTTTCTCCTGTCAGTATTGTTTCTGCTGTGCTTGCATCTTACATCTTTAATAATCTTTGCTCATTCCCAGATTTCAGAGAGACGACACTGTAAGAAGCTTCCATTCCCTCCCTGGCTTCATGACTTCATGTCATTTATATTAAACCTTACAGAGGAGTAAAAGGAAGTAAATTACAAAGAAATGGACCTTGTAAGAAAACAGCTCCACACTCCAGAGAGAGTAACAAAAGAAGAAAACATCTTTCCTCATTCAGAGATACGCTGAAGACACAGACAATAAACCAAACAGGAAACAGTCTGCATGCTGTACTGAAACACTGGTTGCTGTTGGAGCCTTGAAAACAAACTTGTCAAGGTTAAAAGCATGAACACAGAGTGTATAGAGAGTAGGGGGAAGCCTTGGTTTTTAAGACCAGAAAGGTCTTAGACTTGAGTTCTCAGGAATGTCCAGTAGGGGGCATCTACAGAGGTTAAAAGTTATGTATTCATGCAGAGCTCTATTTGAGATCCTTTAGACTTGGACTCCCAAACCCGCCGGCGGGTTTGGAAAACTAATTATTTTAAATGACTGGCATTTACAAACTTTGTCCTACTCAAAAGCTGTAAAAAGTGGATTTATCAGATTCTAATGCATGATTTATTACCTTAATAAGCAGCGGGGGTGTAACAGAATAGTTAGCTCACAATACAATATAAAGCATGATATAGGGCTCATAGTAAATAAAAATAACTTTTGTTCACAATACCACAGAAAAGATTCACATTCAGACATTCAGCTTTTTTTGTTGGGCTTTTCACTACTTTCTCAAGGAAGTAATTCTTATGTCTGACAGACTGAACTCGCATCATTCTCTTTAGAATGGGGAATAACAGGATTTCTAATATAATCATTGTATTATAGCACAATAAATGTGAGCTTGAACTGTGAAATTAATGGTCTATACTGATGAAAAATGATGTTCATCCACAATATCTGTTCCCCGAACAGAGCAGACCGAGTGAGAAAATGAAAAGCACCCTTCCTACTACTGTCTGTGTTTATAAAGCAGCTGCCAGCTCTGTGGATCAGTATAAAGACAAACAGTGAATTCTCCTGTTCAATATTTACAAATGCACAGCAAAATGATTTGTGAACTTGTGTGCGTGTAAATGAATCCATAAATATGTGAACTGATTTACAAATGTGTAAACAGATTGGCAAATGTGTTAAATATTTACAAACGTGTTCTCAAATCCACAAATGTGTAGATTGGTATATAATATAAAACCTTAAATGGCTAAAAAGTTAAAGTGTTTAAGACCTGAAAATACAGAAAAATCATCAGTTGCAACTGACTCTACACACGTGGTTTTTGAAACTGTCCTGACGTAGAAAAAATTTGTCTGTAAGAGGCACATCTCTTTGTAGTACCATGCCTCTGTCACTTAACCTGACACACCAGACGGACAGTTTCATATATCCGCCACGGAAATATTTCACTAGTCCAACTGGGTAGCAGCTCTTCAGATTTGTTTTCAGAGGCAGGACCTTCAAAAAATCAGCAGCTGGTGATTGGACGACTGTTCTGATTGACACACTCACCACAGGCCAATCCACATCAAGGCACGGTATGACATAACTTATATGTGCTGGTGCTGAGGAACAATAGACAAACAACCAAAGAAACCCAACTAACAGCTGTGATAATGGCGTTAAACGACTGCTGCCATTTTTGTAAAGTTAACTTAAGAATCAAAGGAACGCTGACAAAAGGAAAGTCTGCCAACGTCTTCTCATCACTTACGCTGCTCCCGCCTCTCTTCCCTGATTGGCTCGGTCAGAATTTAGCTGAGTAAAATCATTGGTCAATGGAGCCTGGCAAGATGGATCTGCAGGATTTCAGAAACTGAATCAGGCAGTTCCATCTGCTCTGCAAGGTTATCCGTCACTATGCATTTCACACCCTCTGTTTCGTAGCCTTAAAATTTCTTACTGTTACCTCATTCCAACAAACCTTGTTAAGTTTTCTATTAAGTCATAAAATTTCTAGTAATTTCAACAAAACAGAGTTACATAAAATGAACATCACTTTTTCATTTCTTAGAGTGTAAACATCATGCCCTTTTTTGAGATGCAGATGTGCAAATCCTACTGTAATGAAAACAACATCTGTAAACTTATTTCTGCTTCATGCACTCATCCCTACGTGAGGCTTTTGTTTGCATCATTTTCTCATTGTTACATTGTTTTCATCCAACATCTGCTGCAGGTTTTCTTTAAGACACAAAGGAAAGAGTTTCTGCATTGCATTTGGATTTTAATGCCTCTCTGAAATCTCTGGCTATAAAAAAGAAAAAAAAGAAAAACCTCCTTTTGGCTAAAAGCTGCTCCATGCAGAGGTATTAAATGAGTGACTTAATGAGATGGTGAAGTATTATTTACAGTAGAAGCTGCTCAGGAAAGCAAACATCACATTCCTCTGATGACTGAAAGGCAATTATTCAGTCAAATAAAATGTCTGCTCTTTATTTTCCAGAGCCACAGTGACTCTTTGCAGCGCTCCGAGTCACTGTGGCACTAATGGAAGCTACACGGCCCACTCATGGACCCTCACTATTAGAAAACGGCTTGTGTAATTCTCATTAGCATTCATTCCATGCAGGAAGGAAAGAGAGATAAAGAGAGTGAGGGAGAGGCAGGGAACATAAACAAAGAGCGAGTGAGCGGGCAAATTGGAGGCAGAATGGTTTAGCAAATGAGCTGACAATGAGAGTTTCACCCATCAGCTGAACCGGGCCTCGGAGGGATCCTGCTGTCTGAGAGGAGCTGCTGTGAAGAGAAATACAGGCTGTAATAACAACCAGCAGCGCTGAAATAAAAAAGAGACACTGAAACTGTTAACGTGTCTTGTCTGCTGGTTTTACTCGACCTGAGACGGCTTTTATTCCAGTTAGAGGAAACTAAAGGCTCCTGCTCAGGCTGCTGGGGTGAAGACTCAGTCTCCTTGTGAACACAGTGGAAGTTTCTGTGGTGTGAACGTTCACTGGGAGGTCTACTCACATCCCCTTGTGGTTACAGTGAAGTAGAGGAAAGACTTGTCATGAACGGTTCGGGTGTTGGGGGATCACACTTCTCAGCCTACCGGGTAAGATCCACTCCGAGGTGCGGGAGAGTCCGATGGTTGGTCGAACCTCAGATTCAAGAGGAACAATGTGGTTTCCATCCTGTCCGTGGAACACTAAACCAGCTCTTTACCCTCGCAAGGTAGCTAGAGGGGGCATGGGAGTTGGCCCAACCACTCCACATGTGCTTTGTGGACCTGAAAATGGCTCTTGACCGTGTCCCCCAAGGTATCTTGTGGGGGATGCTCTGGGAATAGGGAGTCGATAACCCACTGTTAAGGGCTTCTCAGTCTCTGTATTCCTCGAGTGACAGCTTGGTCTGTATCGCTAACAATAAGTCAAACTCATTCCCGGTCGGGGTTGGACTCCGCCAGGGCTGCCCTTTGTCACAGATTCTGTTCGTTACATTTATGTACAGGATTTCTAGGCACAGTCAAGTGGCAGAAGCAGTCAGATCGGAGGTCTCAAAAACCCACCTCTACTTTTTGAGAGTGATGTGGTCTTATTGGTTCCATCCAACACTGACCTCCAGCTCACACTGGGACAGACTTAAAGTCAGAGGCCCTGGTTCTCAGTTGAAAAAAGGATTGACTGCCAACTCCAGGTTGGGAGAGAGTCTTTGCCCCAAGTGGATGAGTTCAAGTATCCCGGTGTCTTGTTCATGAGTGAAGGGAAAATGGAATTAGAGATTGACAGATGGATCTAGATGGCGTCGGCAGTCATACCGACGCAATACTGGTCTGTTGCTTTGAAGATAGAGTTGAGCCAGAGGGTGAGGCTCTCAATTTACCTCTCAATCTACATTCCGACCCTCACCCATGGCCACAAGCTGTGGGTCCAACGGAACCAGATCATAAATACAAGCAGCTAAAATGAGCTTTCTCTTCAAGATGTCTGGGCTCAGCCTCAGAGATAGGGTTCAGAGCTCGGACATTCCGCATCGAGAGGAGCCATCGGGTGGCTTGGACCTCTGATGAGGATGCCTGGGTGGGAGATGGGGAGGTGTTTCGGGCATGTCCAACTGGGAGGAGACCCCGGGGAAGACTCAGGACACAGTGGAGAGATTATATATCTCAACTGGCCTGGGAACTGTCTAAAGTTTCAAGGTCACTAAAGTTGTCCAGTAGCACTTCCACTTTTCCAAGTAGTGACTGTTAGGCATAGTTATGACTTCTTAAGAAACCAAGAGAACTGTTGAGACATTTTTTCCTCAGCGTATGAAACAGCTCTACTTGGAAATTGCACCTAGATTGGGCTGTGGTGACATTTTCTGACTCATTTGGACTTTCGCTATTGCTGTGGACAAAGTATACATCAGTAGTCCTGCCCTTAGTCAGCTCTGAACAATGGATGAGATGGAGTATAACTAGGAGCACAAAGGAGACTCAGTGTTAAAGAATATGTATATCTCTGCTAGTATGGCAAAAAAACAAATAAGCTTTCTGTTGGGAAAGTTAAGCTGAAAAACTTCAGATAAGAGCCTACACCAAAAAAAAAAGATGAGTCCTTGAATCACAGTCTCAAAATTACACAGGAGACTTGGCCTCGTCTGCAAAAATCTGTAGTTGATGTATAAAGATTCTCTTTTCATTTTCTAATCATAGAGGGCTCCTTGGTGTGAATCCTGGAAAGTACGACTACCTCTGATATGTAACTCTTGGAACTCCTTTTACAAAAAAAAATAAATTATGGTAACCTTAATGTGTGTCGAGTCATATTAAGACAAGAGAAGGATCTGCTCTTATCATAAGCTGTATGTAGGACTTGAGCTGTAGGGAAGAAGCCATACATTTGATCAGATCCATACATTTGACCCAAGGGGTAACATCTGGATTTGAAAAATAAAGCCTATAAATAAAGCAGAAGTACTTAAGTTGCAGTGTATCAAGAATCCACTTGAAAGCTGCAGACAGACCAGGGACCACATATACACCAAGCCCCCAAAAAAATATTTCCACAGCATTAAAAAACACTTTATAGCTTAGGTCTTGGCTTTTTTTTTTTTTTTTTTGCTATCAACACACTGTTTGGAGGTGAATATTTTTCTAACTCAGTGGTTTGACCAGAGCTGTACCTAAGAAACTGTGAATAAGAAATGGCGTCAGCATGGAGTGTTCTGAGAATCAACAGAACCTTGTGTAAACTCCTGACTTCCTGTCCTGTTCCACCTGCTTTGTGCTGAGCTTTGCCCTCCCTGAATAAAAAGGCTTGACTTGAGTTTTCAAACAATAAACACACGGAGGCTCAAACTTCATATTTATTGGGAGATTTTGCCTTTAACTGTACACTTAAGAAGAATTAAAACGACCTTGTGCTACTTAAATTCTTTTAGCACAAACAGCCCAAGGTTTCCCTGTGTGTGCGGGGTTTTTAAACAGATGCACCTTGAAACTTAAATGGATTAGTCTCACTCATCAAGCCGTCCGCTTGCTCCACTTGCCAAGATACATGTTTATCTTTTAGCAGGACAAAGGTTATCAAGCGAAGGGTAAATTATTTTACCTGTGGCTCTGCAGCTTTATGATTGTATTCAAGGTGAAGCTGAATTGAAATTCTACATGCTGCATTATGGTGGTTTATGCACATAGCGAGGTCAGGCAAGGGTTATCAGGAAGATAAATCACATGGTATGAAAACATTCAAGGAGAGGGCAGCACGGCCGTCCTCTGGGAGAAAGTAGCAGACAGAAACTTTGCTTTTAAAACCTCACACCATCCAATTTGATGCGCCAATACTGAGCTGTGAACACATTTCCAATGAAACACACAACACCTGCATCCCCAGAGGGAGCAGAGACACAAAGTGATTGAATAAATGGATGAAACCAGGAAGGAGGAGAGACAGCCCGCTTTGGTTTAACTTGTGTTTGCTGTTGTAGAGATCGCAGCTCGTCTCTTGTAAGCAGAAACCTCTACAAAGTGAAGACAGAGCAATAAATATAATCAGGACCAACGCTGGAGTGATTTTTAAGCCATCACTGTTCAACAAACACAGCACAGCGAGGAGGTGTAGGCTCTTCAGGGAGATCTGGATGGAAAGTAAGGAGCACAGATGTGAAGGTCAGACACACTCTGCTCCATGTGTCCATCTCCTAAACGCACATTTTTATACACAAGTTAACATCCGTTAGTCAATCCCCAAACCCCGTCACAAAGACTCCTTCAATTAGCCCTATCCTTAAGTTGAAGCTACATCTCCTCAACTATTACCATCAGTGCTCTCAAGCTGCAGGATTACTTAACAGACCTGATCTACTAAAACCATGAAACTTAAATCTGCTCCCATCAGGTCTGGCCTCTGCGACACAAACCTGGATCTACAGGCAGGATAAATCTCTGCATTATAGTTTGGGATCCCACCGACAGCTCCCTCTGTGCATAAAGAGAACATCAACATCCAGCAGACACAGAGATAATGGTCTTTAAAGTTTAAAAAGATCCAGATCAGCTTGTGCACAGCTGAAGAAACGCAGCTTATTTGCAGAGGATGCTTGCTTTAGGTGGGGGTATAGAGCAGTGCAGAAATATATTATAACCTTGAGCAAACAACTCAAGATACAAAGCAAATAAACTGTATTAGGTGCACAAATGACTTCAAGTAGTGTGAGATTGAAGGTTTGTTAAGTATTAACCTTAATTTTCAACCATTTTTAGAATTTGCTGGTGAAAAAAAGGTGCTGAAGATGGTTGAATGAAACAGAATTGGAGCAAGGCCTGGAGTCAACAGGTTAGAGGTTTTCTGAGGATTATAAAGACCACATTTGAAGAGAGGCTCATTATTTAGGGGAGAAGCGCTGGAGATCCCTGGTTTTAATACTGTGGTGTAAAATACTCTGCACTCTTCAGGATTAAGGATTAACATCTTCATAAGCATTCTACTTTTTTCCCCCTCTGAGTTTACAGGAAATGTTTAAAATGTGCCTTTCTTGTCTCAGTTGGTCAGAGGATCTGAAAATTGTTGAAACTGGTTTTCTCACCATTTTTTTCCTGCTGTCTCAGCCAGGTTGTATAAGAGATTTCACATCTCAATGAGAGTATTCCCAGTAAAATGAAGGTTATATAAATGAATTTTTTTTTAAAAAATGTATTGAAGAGACATTTTTACACATTGAGTGGCTCAGACTTGTATAAAACCATGTCAAAATAATGTGGAGCAGAAAAACCACAACTGAACTCCTGATACAGTCACACAATGCCATTGTTAGGTGCTGCTGAGCAATTGGCAGGTGCCACTCAGTGATTGGCAGGTGTCACTGTTCGGTTGACAGGTGTCACTGAACAATTGGCATGTGTTATGGAGTGATTAGCAGGTGTTGCTAAGAAATTGGCAGAACACCAATTGAGCTCCTGATACAGTCACACAATGCCATTGTTAGGTGCTGCCGAGCAATTGGCAGGTGTCACTGAGCGATTGGCAGTTGTCGCTGTGCAAGTGACAGGTGTCACTGTGCAAGTGGCAGGTGTCACTGATTGATTGTCAGGTGTCTCTGATTGATTTGCTGATGTCAGTGAGTGATTTGCAGGTTTCAAAACAACCACTATGTGTTACTTAGCAATTGGCAGGTGTACCTGAGTGATTGGCAAGTGATTGGCATGTGACACGGCAGTTGGTAGGTGTAACTGAGGGATTGTCTGTTGGCACTGAGCTATCAATGGCATACCATAAGAAGCTGTTGGATCTTGGCCCTTTTATTTTTTACTTTTTTTTTTTTTTTTTGACACTTTCTTTAAAACGGAAAAAATATCTTGATCATACTTCTTCTACACTGTATCATTTTTTACCTTGATTAACTGATATTATTCTTAGCCCTAAGTATCCATTTGCTTTATTAAAAAAAAACAAAAAACATATTAAAATGTTTTGTTTATTCTACTTTAAAGCAGTTGAAAATACTTCTGATCCAGTTATTATCCAGTTATTTCTAAACAGACAAATAATTTTACAAGTTTAAGACATTCTCTCATGAATTCAGTCTTTATATTTCTTGTGTTAATGTTCCCTATATTTTTTTCAGTGCAAGATGCTTTATTTAGGGACTGAACACGTGGATGGCTTTGAGGTACAACACATTATGTTTGAAGCATAAAGAAGGTTCCATCGACCTGGATTTCAAGAAAAAGGCTTGGACATTACTTAAGTATGTTTACTTTTTCTATAAGAAACCCATACAGCTTCTCAGATCACTTCTCAGATCTTTCTTATGGAAATCTGCTCCCAGTGATGATTGCAGATGTGATTCACCTAAAGCTTCAAGTATACAAAGAGACGGTAAGAGAAATAGTTAATCTTTGAATTAAATCTACAGATTATTATTTTGAAACACTGACGTGAGACAGTACTGGTCGAGCACATCCTCTGTCACAGATTATCTTTTCTTTTCGCCTCAGAGCAGCTGAATCTGATCTGATCTTTCAAACCTCACAGAAGGAACAGAAAGGCTTTAAAGCTCCAAAGAGACAAAGCAAACCTGTCATGTGAAAATAACCTGATTTGGTCCGACAGGGCGCTGGAGTGGAAACAGTTTTTGCTGAAGTCTCAAACTTTTCCTGCTGTCTCTCTTCAAGCAGACAAAGAAAGTAAACTGGCTTTTTGGACCCACCTGAAATCAAAGTTTTCATGCTGCTGATGTTTGTTTCCTGTTAGTCCTCCATCTGTATACTTATTCACATGAAGTCCTGTGTTTAACAGCAGGGATTGTTCCCTGAATAAGACGTTTTCCAGACTTCCTGGGGGCTTTTATTCCGTTTCCCAGGTGTTAGTAGTCAAGGGTCTCCTGTAATCAGATATCTGCTGCAGACTGTTTGATATTCAAGAGTAATCACCACAAACAGCCTGCAAAGCTCCATTTCATCCATTTCACACAGAGATATTCAGCGTTTGAAAATGGGACGCCTGCTCCAACAAAATGATTGTTGGCATGAAAATGAAAGTCTGGGTGGCGGGGGGACTGAAGTGATTTGCAAAGTGGGACGCTTTAGTCACAAAGTGGAAACACTTTCAAAGCCTCAAACCTCTGCTGAGCTGAGCTGTGTTTCCTCATAAGCTGGAGTCAAATCTTTGGTGATGAAATCCTTCCTCTCTCAGGCTATTCCTGCCTCCTCCTGTAGACTGGATCCTGAGTTTAATGAGGGAGCAGGTGAACTGGGACCTCATGTTTATAGACAATATATCTGATGATATGCAGGTTAAACAGAAAAAGATGACACGAACCCTAGGTCCACAGGACAAAGTGCTTAGACTGTGCTCAAACTGCAGAGGGTCGTGGCTGGTTTGTACCAAAATTAGCCTCCAGACTTAGCGCCAAACCTGATCTGTGACCTTTTACTGGTGGCTTCACAAGATGAGGATAAAGGATAAAGTGTCCTTTCAGTCAAACCTCTGCATCGTACATCAAGACAAAGCTCAGAAACAATCGTTTTTCTGGGATTTGGTGATTTCCTCCTTTTGAAAAGAAAACGGTTTCATCTGGTCGTCTGCATTAATAAAGCTGTTGGTGTTGTGGATCTCATCTCTCTAGTCCCAGGCAGCAGGCTCCACACTGCAGCAGTGAACACAGCTTTGTGTCTGGCAGCCATTTTTTATTATTATTATTATTTTTTAAACTACAAACTAAACATCAAGCTTGAGTTTGAAGCCTTGAATTTGAAACAGTTTTTTTTAGTTATCCATTTATCTTTTTTTTGTAGATTTTTGTTTCTCAATCAGGCGAACAAAAGGCAACCTCTGGTTCAAGAATATGAGACAATGGGAAAGTGCTAAAATCGAGTGTCCATTTGGGGCTGTCTCTGGAAGTACCAGAAGTCACATACACACCAAGCCAAAAAAAAGTGACTCTGACTCACTGATTTCACTATTGACACACACTATTTATTTATTTTTTTTTGGAGGGGGGGGGTGTCTAACTCAGCAGTTTAGAGGATATTAAGACTGTAAGCTCGCCCAATCAAAGTCACAGCTCAGGTGACGTGACTGGCGGGCACCCTATAGCTGTACAAAAATCAAAAATCTGTGTCAGAAACAGACCGGTGATGTCAGGAGACTACATTCATTAGTTATACAGTCAATAGAGGCAAAGAACAAGAGCAGCTGTTGTAGGCTGGTACTGATGGATAGTGTCTGGTGTGGTAACTGGATACACCCTTAATCTTGGTTGTTACTGAAGACGTAAGGGCCATAGCCATAATATACTTAATTACAAGTTGAGTTATCACCCAATAAAACCATGAGTGACAGCAATGCATGATTAAAAAAAAATAATAATCAAAAACTTTCCTTACTTTGATATTCATTTTTCTGTTTGGCTTTGTCTACTCTTTGCCTTAAAGAGGGGAATGATGCTTGATTTCAGTCTTCATTTTGTCCCCCTAGCACCCCTGTAGTGTCTTTACATGATTAACAGCTGCAAAAATGAATCTTGATTTTTTTTTTTTCTCTTTCTGCTGTTTTAGAAACCTTGCAAGCCTGTTGGGGGTGGAGCTAGCCTTGGTGTTTGAGGTCCATTAGAAGATTCTGATGAGAAGACCTCGTCATTTCAGCAAGATCTGGTTCACCAAAAGAGCTACAACATCACATGAACTCATCCAAACTAAACAAGACTGATGGATGTGGTTTGGGATCATGAGTCTGCCTCCCTCCTTGTAGACACACTGATATGACCTTCATCTACTCCGTGGGCCCAGTTGATTTTTTTAAGTATGGCTGAAACTGCTAAAAACCTCAAACTCAGTGTGTGTCTTTGCCCCGCTGAGCGCATCCTCCAGCTTGTTGATTTTCACTTTCTGTGAGCTGATGTGTAACCTGGACGGGGCTGAGCGTTGTGTTTAAGAACCAGCTGCCACCTTCGCTCTCTGCCACATGGAGCCGGACCAAGGCTGCTCCTGGGCCCAGAGATTAGAAAGAACATGACTGATAACGGAAAGCTAGAGAGGCAGAGAAGACACACACACACACACACACACACACACACACACACACACACACACACACACACACACACACACACACACACACACACACACACACATACACTGCAAAGTGTTTGGGCAGATAGAAAACAAGAGCAGAGGACGACAAAGGATAAATAAAAAGTGGAGGAGTGATCCAGCATGGATCTGCAGGGATTAAAAGTCTCAGCGTGCTCAGAGGAAAAGTTTTCTGTCTATGTTTGTGTTTGCTGTTGGAAACACTGCAGTCTCTGATATACAGGCATGTAATGGTAATTGTTGGAGAGAAAAGGCCCCATCGAGCGTCTGTATGAGCTCTTGTAAGTGTTGTTGTGGAGAAGATTGTGCTGCTGTGGCTGATTTGAAGTTTAAGCCCACAAAGGGAACAAACACTGACTCTTTAAAAAAAAATCAATACCTAGACAATTTCAGAAAACAAGTTTGGAGGAAAATAAAAGTCCAGCAGCAGCTCCACTCCCAGTGATGATTATTCCTGCCTTTGTCCTGTTGGATGTGAAGAGTGAACATTTGCAAAGTATCTCCATCTCTTCATCTCTTTGACTTTACTCCTCGAATACTACCTGTAAACTTCTCCAAATTCATCCTAGGTCAGGCAAAAGTTACCTCCATGTAGATAATCTTCACAACATGTTTTTAAAGTTTGGATTAAAAGACGAAAAGCAGCTTTTATTGATCTTTTGAGGCAGCTGGGATCCAGTTTACACCAGACTTCCAATAAAACCACATCAGATCCATCCCCACTTTTTGTTGGAGTTTTGCTCCATCCTTCTTCGTCTGTGAAAACCCACAGGTCACATTGCCAGGGTGCTGTGTTGAGCAGGTATATGGGCTCTGTTGTTCCTCATATTGAGGTGTCATTTTAGGAATAATATTCTTTTTCTCATGAGGAGGAAACCAAGAAAGAGAGGAGACATACAGGGATGGGGCTGCTGGTTGTCATCCAACCTCAGCTGTCATCTTGAAGGCTGCAGCCTCTGTCCATGGAGAGCACTACTGCAAAAAAAAAAAAAAATCTAAAAACATATAACATCAATGACCGCTCCATAGCCACCTCCTTATCATGGATGAAGGGTTTGAGTGCCTTTATGATCCTCGAAGCTATGTTGTCCGGCGCAATTGGCCTCACTAGGGTCTCCCAAGGCAAACTGCTGCTTGGTGAAGGGGCAGAGAAAGTGTGGTCAAAGACCCCAAATGATGAATTACAGTAGGAATCAGTTCACCCTGAAGAGGGCCAGAGGGTTACCCGAGCCTCACCCTAGAGCCAGGCCTGGGGTTAGGGCCTGCAGGCGAGCGCCTGGTGGCCAGGTCTTTACCCGTAGAGCCCAGGCAGGCTGAGCCTGAATGAGAGACATGGGTTCATCAGCCTGCTGACCCACCACCTTCAGGAGGAGCCATAGGGGTCCAGTTCATTGTGGATTGGGCAGCAGTCGACGGCGGAGGATCCTTTGGTATGGAAACTGGCATTTTGGACATGGAACGACGCCTCTCTGGTGGGGAAGGGACCTAACCAGTGGGAGAGGTAGAGAGACTTTAGCACCACATTTTGTAATAACACCCTGTTGTGTAAAAATATAATATTCTTTTTCCTTCGTTATGTAAAAACTCCATATTTTGCAAAAGAAATTCTTGAACACAATATGTTATAAACTTTGCTGCACACTTAATAATGTCTTGCATCAGTAATTAGAAAATGGAGGTGTTTAAAAAAAAAAAATGTAAGAATTAGGTGCATTGTGTAATACCCCACCAAAATGAATTTCATGGTAAGAATTTTTTGTATTATTATTTCTATTTTTTAGAAAAAAAAAAAAACAAAAAAAACATTTAACTGTCAGATTGTCGATGACTTTTAGCACATCAGCATGAATTGTAAATGTGAATTTTAAAAACTGGTAAAAAGTTCCATTGGTCAGTCTGAATCAAACATAACCAAATTCATTTAGACTGTGTTTAAAAGCTTATAGAGACAAAAACTACACTAGATGAGTGTTACTGGCGCGTACATTATCGCTAAAATGTTGGAAGACATCTAGATTATGTTATGCAAATATTACATTTGGTAGAAAGTCAAAACGTGAAAACAAACATAGAACAGGAAAAACCTGGCTCCATTTCATGTCTTTAATGTAACATTGATATCTTTTCCTATTAAGAAAAAAAAATGACCACCAAATCTAAACCAACTAAAACTACCATAAATAATTTTGTCATTAAACAAAGATTAATCTCTAATCACGTTATTTTAAAAGAAAAGTTGTAGACAATTGACTATAAACAAAAGCTTAATGTGGACTCAGTGACAAAAAAACAGCACAAAAACTTTCTCTCCTGGCAACAGTTGAAAAACTGTCCCTCTAACATAAACTCTTTTTGAAACAACCAGTATTAATGTACAATAAAAGATAATCAGCCTGAAAATGTTAGAACTATGTACAGCAGATTCTTGCCACAGTTTAGTCAGCTCCACCAGCGCATCCGTCACCACCACCTACTGCTCCCATCCTGACAGTGTGTCCCTGTGCGTGCAGGAAAATAGCTTTCTAGACCACTTTATGATACGTTTCACAGCTTTTCTTCCTTAGTTCATAATCTGAGGAAAACAGATGAAAACTGTTCAGTTAGTTAACTTTGTGGACTCCTGGTTTGATGGAAAAACTTCTCAAAGTGTTGTATTCAGAGCTCAACTCCTGTAAACCCCCTGAACTGTGGTGGATTTTGCTGAGATCATCACACAGGGCGACAATTTAGACCTGAAAAGCAGTTTTTACCTCATAAAATGGTGCGGCTCTAGAGAGCTGAAGTTTCCTCCCCTTTGTGACACTGACACTTTAAAACATTCAGACTTTTTCAGGTACGGCAGAGAGGATAAAAACATGTTCCAGTATAACTTTCTCCTCTTCGTTTTGGAACATATTCACACTTTTCAAATGATAATTTACACTTTCTCTGACCTCGCTTCATCTCCTCTATCTCCCTCTCTCCTCCTCCCTCTCTTCAGTGCCTCCGTGTCTCTGCACCAGGAGTGATAATTCGCCCACAGACGGCTGTTGACACAGTCTGACGGTTTGAACAGAAGGAAGTGTCTCAGAGGCAAAAGTCAAAACTCCCTGTCTCAGCAGAAAGAGAGAAACCTCTGATAAGAAGAGAAGACGAGACGACGGGGAGAAGTTTGAACTCCTGATGAGTCCCCGAGCAGGAAAGTTTGGTTCCACCTCCTGGAGCTGTCAGAAGTTTTCATTTGCTCGTTTGTAAAGACTTCAGGGTTGTTTTTTCAGTGGATTTGAATATAAAATGATGATTACATGGGAAATAAAGTGGAGGTTTGGGATGCACTGACACAAACACAAAGCTTGATGTGCTGTTTTGCATCATCACTTCAGAAAGATGACGCAGTAGGAAACTACAAGGTAGCACTTAAGCACTGCATGTTATTTACTTGGATGAGCTACTTCTCCACAACTACAAGTTATTTTTCATTTTATCCTCCCACAAACTGAGGAGAGTCAGAGATCTCTGAGCCATATGCAGCAGGAGCTCCTTTTCTCTGACAGCAGATGGATGGAGGTGAAGTTTGCACCGCTGATGACTCAATGAGGAACAGGTGAGCAGGCTGATGCAATCAGGAGGTAAATGAAGGTGAAGAGGAGGAGGATGTCAACACCAAGAGACAACAGTAGCACATAATCGGTCTAAATAATTCCAAGTGTGTGGATACATTCCAATCTGGTAGCAGTGGATGTCATAACGTGAAAAGTTAGAATAAGCTCTAATGTAGGATTGGGTAGCAAAAACTGGCTCCAACCACTGTTACGCGAGATGTGCGGATTGATTATTTCAACTGGTTTACTTTAGCACAAAAATCAGCTGATTTTCAATCAGAGAAATCATCTCCAAGTGTTCAAATCAAACTTTTAAAAACTAGGAATGTGTTCCTTGGAGTATCTCAAGTGTTTTCTAGCTTTTATTCATTCTCACGTCAAAGAGAAGTAAATATAAAGTTTGTTTTGCTTTTAAAGAATAAAAAATGCTCCACTGGTTTTAAATATTTGTTGGCCTGAGATGTGTTTACTTGAAAACTATGAAATAAACATTTAAGAGGCACAGAAACAGATTTGAAACAGGGTTTAAATCTGTTTGTGGTTTCTCTCTGCAATGCTCGGATGATTAATTTATGACTTCCTTCATGCACTTTTCCACTCACAGAGCCGCGGCTGCAGCATTAATATGCTAAGTGTTTATATGTTTGCGCTCCCTGCCTGATCGGCTGATAAAAAGTCTCAGCATGAGAAGGAATTATTAATCAGATATCAGTTTGTAAGAGTGCTCCGTCCTGTTGTACATTAACTGTTGGATCACATGTTTGTGCTTCAACTCCTCGGGGTGCTGTGCCGACAAAACATCCTGCAAGAGGAGAGAAAACAGTGCAAAAGGGATTAATTTCTCTCCTCAAAGTGATTTTATATAAAGAAGGGAGAAAAGTTTGTTTCTTTTTTCAAGGATGAAAGGAAAGTGCTCCTGAACTCAACAAGCAACCAAAGACAGACCTGTAGACATTCAGCTTTGTGAGGATGATGACGGTGACATGGAGGACACAGCTGATCAGTTCAACAGTTTATTGACGTCCGGTCTGCTGTCAGTTTTTGTTCCACCTCAGCAGCTTTGTGATGTCGAACAAAGCTCTGGCTTTAAAGTCTTTAGAGAAGCATCTATTGACACAACGGTCATCGATTCCTCATCAGACCGCCTCGTTCCTCGTCCTGCTCACTCAATTGGGTCAACGTCAGCTTTGTCCTCCTGCAGGAGAATCATTGTCTGCGTTTAGATGCCATCAGTAACCCTTTCATATTTAGAATACTAGCAATAACCCTGTTGTGCACGGCCATGTTGACTCTAAGAACCTTTTTGAAAAGGGTATTTTGTTTTTTAAAACCCCCCAAAACAACTTTAGGTCCTTTTCTAACCAAGGAATTGGCAAAGAATCCTGGTCTTTTGAGTGCAGGAAGTACACTGTTCTGCTGTTGTTATTGCTGCTGTTGCTATGGATACAGGAAGACGAAGTGGAAATGATGTGCATTGCGTCATGAGATTCTCTGTGCGTCTCTGTTTTGATCGATGTACCATGTAATGTTTGCTCATGCATGTAAACAGGTTATTCCGAGTTTGTAGAAATCGGAATATTGACCTAAACCTGAATACTGACTGCGTGTAAAAGTAGCCACTGTTTCCTCTGTCTCCCTTATGGGCCTGCATGCTTTGCAGAATGCATTTGAAGGATGTGTCAGTCATAGTCCACATAGACCAACAAAGATGAATTGAGAGAGCAGAGGATTTCCTGGTGACCTCACTAGTTCTACACTTTAAAAAAAATTCACTGTAATATAACGGTAAAATGGTCAGTAATTTCCTGTTATTTCACAGTGCATGTACTTTAATTTATTTTTACAGTATGATACAGTATATTGGATTACAGTAAATGACTGTGAAACAACAGTAAAATTCTGCCACCTCTGCTGCCAGTATTTTACCATTATTGCACAGCAATGTAAATTTTGTTATGTTTTTTTTTGTAACCGTGAGTGAAGAGGGGACAGAGTGGATATGACACCCTGCTGCAAATTAAAATGTTACACTGCCCCACAGCATTAACAAGCAATTGGTCCACACTTAATCCCATCATCACAGCTCAGTGATTAACATAACACATTAAATATTCTATAGAAATCATTGGGTACATGGGCCCATACTATGTGCCACACAGTCAGTCAGTCCGTGCCATGTGTGGTACAGACAGAGGTTCTTGCTGTGTAGAGCACAGACAGCCTGTGCCCCCCGTGCGACATTTCAGTGTACAGCATGGTCTCCAGAGTTGGGTATATAACTACAAGTAACGAACGTTACAAGTGGCTGAATTACTTTTGATAGGAACAAGTAGTGTAACGGCACTACTCCTCATAGATTAGTAGTTAAACTAGAGTTACAAATGAACCACCATGATTGTTACTTTTACAATGACTGCAAATAGAGCAACCAAAATATAACTATTTAAGCAGAGTTTTTTTTAATTACCACCAGTAGATTGAACGGTGGCCATACAAGCAACTACTCGCTATCTCTTCCGGGTCAGGGCTGCTGGAACTGTCACAGTAAAATTGGTTGCCTTATATAAATCTGTGCCCCACTGACAACATTGCCCTCCCTCCCACTGTGAATACCCCTTTTAAAGGATAATTTCGGTTTATACAGCTTTTACATTGTTTATAGAATGAAGTAGAACAAAATGCTCACCCTGAGCATGCGCAGTACTCTCTGAAGAGCTGACTCCTTTCTTTGAGGGGCAAGCGTAAACAAAGTTTTCGTAAGTTCAGAGGTCATTACAGCCACACAGCACTGTCTGGACTGACACAGACTGCAGCAGAGCACTAACCTGGAGCGGACCATGATGGAATATTGGTGGAAAACACTAGTTTTTGGACGATTAATGCAGTTTTAGGAGCGGCGCTGTCTATGCCCCGATGGATCCCGTTATACGGACGTCCGCTGCACAATTTTGGATCTAAATATCTCCCGAAGCACTGCTTGGCTCAGGAAAGCCTTGAGTATTTTGCTCTACTTCATTCTATAAACAATGTAAAAGCTGTATAAACCGAACTCGTCCTTTAACTGTTTTTGTATTTTTTACGTGCTTTGACAATTTAAACAGACGTTTTCTCGTGTCAATAAAGCTCATTAGAATTGAATTGAAAGAAATGCACACAGACTGTGCTACCACGATAAGACACCAATTTGCATGTAACATACACTTCCGGGGCATTTCTGTAGTCAAGTCAAAACAGTAAACAGTATGGAGGACGACAGAGTCGAAGCGGCTCACACCAAGCCCTCGGCTAGAAAGAAACCAAGGTTTGAGGGATGGCGATATGCACATTATTTGGATTTTGTAGAGCATAAGGAGAAGAGCGTGACCGTAAAATGCAAGTTATGTCCAGGAAATAAGAGGCTGAATACTGCATGGAACACAACCGCAAATCTCTTGAAGCATATAAAGATGTATCACGGGGGATAAAGTAGTGTAACGAGTAGTGTAACTACTTTACTATTTCCATGGAGTAATCAAGTAGTGTAAGGCACTACTTTTTTTCAATAGTAATGAGTAACGGGTAACTCTTTACTTTTTTGAGTAACGGACCCCAACTCTGATGGTTTCCCATCCATTGTGTTTCCCCCTCACTCACAATGTCAATACTAATTCATTCATTTTCTCAATCGCTTATCCTGTTCAGGGCTGCGGGTGGCTCAAGCCTATCCCAGCTGTCATTGGGCGAGAGGCGGGGTACACCCTGGACTGGTCGTCAGTCAATCACAGGGCTGACACAGAGACAGTCAACCATTCACGCACACACTCACACCTACGGACAATTTAGAGTATTCAGTTAACCTGATGAGCATGTTTTTGGACTGTGGGAGAAAACTGGAGGACCTGGAGAGAACCCACGCATGCACGGGGAGAACATGCAAACTCCACACAGAAAGGCCCACCAGCCAAGCTGGGATTGAACCAGTGGCCTATTTGCTGTGAGGCTGCAGCGCTAACCGTTGCGCCACCGTGCAGCCCACACCAAAAATTACTTTGCTGTAAAATATCAATAAACTATGGCAGCTAGGTTGCCAGTATTTTACCATTTTCTTACTGTGAAAATTTTTACATGGCTTTATTTAAACATAACAGGGTTTTACTGTTGAAAATTCTTTGTTAATTTACCTTAATTTGTTACAGTGTAGCATCACTCCTGTTCATGATTCCTGGCTCTTAGTTATTCTGGAACCAGATACTCATGTATTAGCCTGTCTTCCTTGGCAGCTTGAGAGTCCACATCCCACACACTAAATCCCAGGACAGGCTGAATGCTGATTGATGCATCCATGCACCTGGAAATGAAAGAAGTATTGGTCACCGCACCTTGACAAGTCTTAGTAATGAGGCAGTCATTTTGAGCCTCTGTGCTGCGGTGCTTCTTGAAGGATACAGGCCCTGATTGTGAAACAGCTCTGACCTCATGTGAGCTGACAGGTCACTGCGGCTGACGTCCTGCTTCATCATGGAGGAGGAAACCAAACTCAGACAGCAAACCAAAATGCAGAAAGTCTTCCTCTGCTGAATCAACATTTTACCATATTACACTGCTTCACATATTTCTGGTGGAGAACTCAGCTGGACACAGATCCATGCTGGAAACCTGGGTCCAGATGAACTCTTTTCTCTGTAATCCACTTTTCCAGTCCGTTCACCGTGTCCTGATCATGTTAGCCCGTCCTTCACAGCAGACACTCCACTCTCTTCCCTCTTGTATTGTATTTCAGCCCTGTCTCTACACATGAGCAGCAGCATGATGAATGTTGTTGTCATTTCTCCACAGCTCTGCACTTCTGGCAGGAGGAGAATCAATGTGAAGCCCCCCGAGACTCATCCAGCTTCTTCTATACCTGCTGAACACACACATGCACACACACACACACACACAGACTCTGACCACAGTGTGCCATCCAGACCTCGTTCATCATGCAGTCTGTTTGTGTTTAGACTGAAAGAGGAGGAGAGGAAAAGTCCTTTTATTCACCTTGATGTTGAAAGACAAAGATGTCAGGAACTTTCCAGCACTCTCCTACAAACTGATTCCCTTTGACCGACCCTGGACACCTTGGACTTACTTGTCTCGTCTCTGAGTAGGCTGGTGCCTTCAACTTACGTCCCCAGCTACGAGTTTCCCCCTGCCTTTTATGGAAGCTACCTGTTTGCTCTCACGGTAGGGCTGCCAACTTTGAGGCAGAGAGATACGGGATGGGTGTGTGTGTGTGTGTGTGTGTGTGTGTGTGTGTGTGTGTGTGTGTGTGTGTGTGTGTGTGTGTGTGTGTGTGTGTGCGCGCTACTTTCTTGCTGCCATACAGTCTATGCTCGCTACACAGTACAGCGCGCACGCACTGGGACTGGGTCACAGGACCGTTAGCACAGGCAGCCAGACACACAATGCATGGCACACAGAGAGAAAAAATATACGCATCTTGCCTTAACCCATGCGGCCGGGACAAACAACGTCCCGTACGGGACGCGCCTCTTTTGGCTCAAATACGGGACGACCCAGCCAATACGGGACAGTTGGCAACCCTATCTCACGGTGGATCAGTTTTTCATTGCACCACTCAAGAAAAGTTAGCTTGGTGTTTTCTAGAGTTGCTGACTCAAGCTGCAGGTTGATGATTCAACCTTAGAAATGTCTTAAGCCCTGTTTCCACCAAGTGGTCTGATATGGATCAGTAGAGTTTGGTATGGGTCGGATTGGTAAAGCCTGATCCTGATTGCATTTCCATAGCCAACCGTTCCCCTTCTTGGTAGGCAGCATTTAAGCTACATGCCGATAGCCGCACCAGCTAGGTAATAGCCTGACAGCATAGCAGCACAACGCAGTGTACCCCACTAAACAGTACGGTGAACAAAGACCAATGATTGAAGACATCTTCTTTATAATTGGCATGTGGCTTTTTACTACAAATCTCAATCAAGCTTTATTTCTTCATTACCATTGTTGCACAGGAAGTGACAATTCTTTTGACCAATCAACAAACTGCTTCTGGCTCCACCTTATGGGCTCCCCAACAGAGGGGTTCCAAAAAGTGAGAGGGTACTGGTCGGTTATTTGGGGACCTGTTCCATTTTTAGTCAAAGGAAATGCCACAAAATATAAACTGTACCCAGACAAACCGAACTGTACCACTTGGTGGAAACAGGGCTAAAGAAGCAGCCCCAAAAGAGTCATGTCAACAAAGGCTCTTACAAAACATTTCTTGAACAGAATCTGGTTTCATACTTGTGTGCTGTCCACAGATGAATCCTAAGATACTGACTCAGGCCAAAAGTTGTTCAAGATCAATATCAGACTGGTACCTTCCAGGTCCCTGTAGACATTTGACACTCATCTAGATCCCATACCACTTGAGTGTATGGAAGACTACAAGTGCCAAATGAGTTATATAAATAATAAAATAATAACATAATTGAATGTGTCATCAAGTCATAAAGATAGTATATATGGTGTTTGCATGACATGATAAATAAAAGCTACAGTGGAATTTTTCGACATGACTGCAAACACTTTGATTTGAATCATTTTTTTGTTCAGGCTTGCTCAGTTTCCAGCTCCTGATGTTAGTGTTGCCACTCTGGATTTATGTTTAAGGGCCAAAACACAGAGAATTCATGTCTGAGCTGGTACTGGTTTGGTAGAAAAGGGGCTAACAAACTCCTCATGGATTGTTACCTCTGCCAATGAGGTTATGTTTTGGGGAGAGTTTGTCTGTTTGTCTGTGAACAACATAACTCAAAAAGTAACAAACAGATCTTGATGAAATTTTCAGGAAAGATTCAAAATGGAATAAAAAGTGATGAATTTTTTGGAGGAGATGTGGATCACTGTCTGGATCCAGGATTTTTTTAAAGGATTCTTTATCATTGTGAGATAGGGCCGTTTTCACCATATGTGTATATAACTCCATGATAAATGGTCAGATTGCTTTGCAAAACAACACAAGACAAGGTCACCATAATTTCTGTTGGATGTTAAAGTACGATCCAGATTCTGGCAATCGTCTGGATACCAAGATCTAGAATATGAAATATGGGCTAGGTCATCATAATTTTCAACACTGTCAGGTAACAAATTTTCATACAAACCTGCAACTAACACCAAATTCTAGCAGACAGTCTTCTGAAAGGGAGTATAACATTAAAGTAGGACTAAAGTGTTGGTGAGAATCACAATATGCTTGGCAGAGGTCTAAGCTCTCTGAGTGCTTTTTCTATTTGTGCTGTCTTGTGTCAGGTATGTTTGTTTGGTTTATAGGAAAGAACAGTCTGAATCCACAGCTGCTCCTGGACACGTGAAAAGATTAACGTTTCTGCAGAGCGTGCACTGACGCCAACAAGCTGTATGGTGAATTTGGCTCATCTGAGGCTGTAAAAGACAACTGTCCATCCTGATCCTCCAGCCAGCTTCTCCAACCACTGATGATGAACATTAAACACCCCAGCTCTTCAGAAAGCTTTCCTTTAATGGAGAAAAAATCATTTCTGTTTCAGTGTTTTCCTCGGATGTTTTTATTTTCCCTGTAACATCTGACATGTTAACATGACTGCATTCCGTCTGCATTCAAAGAGAGGAGCTCTCATTTTGAAGTCATGTCCTGTGTTTCATTGTTTCACGGCTAATTCAAAGACACTGTTGGTTGATTCTGCTTCCTACCGACAGGACAATTAAAAAATAAGATGAATCCCAGCCTCGTATCTCTGAGTTGACTTTGAAGATGACGGAGCCTGCAGCCAATTATCTGAGTCCAGCATAAAGACCAGAGACGGGGACCAAAACAAGCTGCTGTGGCTGTTTGAAGAGAGGAAGAGAAATAACAGCACGTTTCAAACTCTGTTCTTTCTGTAGATATGTTTAAAGTTGGGCCAGTAACGCAGCTTTAAACACTGTTTCAGGCAGACGGACTGCAGATTAGAAGAAAGGTTTAGATTCTAACTTTTAAAGCTAAATGAGGAAGAGCCCACAGTTCCTGGAGGTGACCTGGAAGACCTCCTGCTGTGTTAGCTTTGTGAATGATTATTTATACACATCTCCTTTTCAATCCAGCCGCGTCTTGTCTGTCTCCTCTGACAGGCCTGGACTCCTCAGATGAAGAAAGAAAACTTTCTTTTGCCTTGAGCTGATTGATGTTGACACAGAACGGTGCTGTCTCTGGTGCCTAACAGCTGCTTCCTGTTTTATATCAGCACTGGGCTCCTCCTGAGTCTGAAACCTGCAGTTTGGGTCTCATTAAAGCAGATCCTCCTGTGATGCTGCTGGTTTTATTTTGGCTCACAGGGAGCGAGGTGTGGACCTGAATTCCCTGCCCCCCGGCTGTGAGGTGTGTTTGAAATGTAGTGAGAGATGGTAGGTGATCTGTTCTGACTGACTGAGCTTGTCTCACCCTTCACTGACCAAAGGAAATCTTCAGGAATCAGAGGAGCTGCTCACACACATACCCAGAGCTGTCCAGCTGGAGGTTCCTCTTTAAATGTTAGTATTTTCAAACCCGCGCTGAGAGCTTCATGGGAGGAAATCCTGAACTGTAATGCCCAGAAAGCCTGCAGCGTCTCCTGAGTAAACTGCAAACAGCTCGCTCATGTTTACTCACCCGACCGCTCTGTTCCAGAGAGACGAGGAGGAAAGATCAGAGCAGCTCTCTCTCAGCGGGAGGCTACTTGCTGCTGATTGGAAAGCAATTTAGTTTCTGATGTTTGTGGGAAAAGAAGGGCTCATAGCAAACACCACAGACTAAATGTAACATGAATGTTTTTGACAGGGTCTGACGACATGCTGGATTAATTGTGTTATATAAGACATGCATCCCTGCTGAGCCCAGCTGTCCAGATTTATGATTTTTAGCTTTTTAAGTTAAGCTTTACACCCCTCTGCTTTCTGTATCAGTGAACCTTTATTCATTTTTTATGAATTTATAAGGGATGATGTATTGACCAATCCTGAGAAACACAGGAGGTTGAGGAGCTACAGCTGCTGTAGTGGAAAAAGCCCCCATGACCAGCATACATTTGAATGAGAGCAGTCAGAAGAATCAATAAATGCTAAAGATTTTTGTTTTATCACTGTAAAAAAGAAATAATACCAACGCAATCTGGAAGGACATGAGCTGTTTTAGGCTGCCATAACAGTAATGGGAAACGGAAACTTTTGAAACAAAGTGAGTTTTTTGAGCAAAAGGTTATTGATCTTATTTGTGGATTATCACCAATGACTGGGCCAAAGTTTGGAGCATAAGTTTGTCAGTGGCTACATTTACATGCAATTAGTAACCCTGTCATATTCTGTATATTAGCAATAACCTGGTTGCGTACAGCCATGTAAATTCCAATAACCCTTTTTAAAAAACAGTATTTGCTCATATTTTGTTATAATTGTACTGAGGAGGCCATAACGGTCAGCAACAAAAAATGTTTAATAATAGTATCTAGTAAACCACTCAGAGAGCACAGACATCTGCCAAGTATATTGTGATTGTCACAAAACACTTTAGTCCTACTTTAATGTTATACTACCTTTCAGCAGGCTGTCTGCTACAATTTGGTGTTAGTTGCGGGTTTGTATGATAATTTGTTACCCGACAGTGTTGAGAATTATAATGACCCAGTACATTTTTCATGTTCTGGATCCTAGTATCCAAAATATTGCCAGAATTTGGATCATACTTTTACATCTGTCAGAAACTATGGTGACTTTGTCTTGTATTGTTTTGCAAAGTAATTCAACCATTTATGGTGGAGTTATATACACATATGGTGAAAACGGCCCTATCTCACAATGATAAAGAATCCTTTAAAAATAAATCTTGGATCCGGACAGTGATCCGGATCATCTCCAAAATGTAATCACTTCTTCCTTATCCCATTTTGAACATTTCCTGAAATTTCATCAAGATCCATTTTTTACTTCTTGAGTTATGTTGTTCACAGACAAACAAACAGACAAACTCTCCCAAAAACAAAACCTCTTTGCCGGAGGTAAAAATCTGCAAATTTACTGGTCCCACATGCGAATAGATAAAAAAAAAATTACTCATATATCTCACATTTTAGGGGCAACAGAGGACCATTTAGGGGCCATGTTTGAGAGAAACCAGACTCCTGTTCATGCACATAAGTCACTTTATGTCAGAGTTGTGTGAGTTAATCTGTCTCCTTTGAAATATTGAACGGGTTGTTGTTTGATAGCTCAGAAACAAAAGGTGTAGCCTCCTGTTCTGTAGTCTGCTGATCTTTCTCTGTACTTCCAGAGACAGAGGCAGGGTCAAAAACCCATACAAGCTTGGAAGTCTCCTTGTGTGCATTATAGATCATTTTCAAGATGATCATGACTACACATGGCATGTTTCCATGGCTTCAGGACAATGCGGATACCATGTTGACCAAAGATTTGCTGAAATGACTGTGCCGTTCTCAGCTCAAACTTAGAGCATTCAAAGGTGAAAAAAGTTTACCTTAAGAGAAGATGTTTTCACTGCAGAGGAGAGAAATGACTCGGTGGTTCTTCCTTTAAATTTAAAGGGAAAGAAAATCGAAATCTCATTTTAAAATTCAGAGTTTACGTTATGTAGGACGAGTGTTCAAGCTCTAAAATCATCTGGAGTATAACGTAAAGCTTAATATCCACACACTCTCCCTTTCTCTTCTCTGAGCTGCTGTGACAAGTTGAGCATTACATGACGTCCCATGAGACTCAGGGAGATGGGCCTCGCTGCAAAAGCAATATCGCTTCAGCTATGAAAGCGTCAGCGATAGCTGTGGACGATCGGAGCTTGCAGGAAGCAGAGAGAAATGATTATGGGATTAACATTTAGGGAAAGTGTGTTTTAGCTGCATCAGTGAGGGAGACCATTAGAGTAATATAAAAACCTACAACAAGGAGTGACAAGGGAGGGAAATTAGAGAGCTGTGGGCAGCAGAAATTCCCAGAGAACTTATATTAAGATGCTGATAACGTTGGGATTGATGGAAGGAAACAGGAGGAAGAGAGAGGAGAATTAATTACTTTCAGACACAGAGGCAGGGAGTGAAACGTCATTTTACCAACACTGTAGTTTCCTAGTGAGGTTTCCTAAGGAGGATTAACCCGTTTTGCCCAACCAGCAGCAATTGTTGCTGAAGTGTATCACTGTCATTTCCTACTCATAATAAAAAATCTTTGTGTTTCTAATGCAACTTTTTTTCACATATATGCTAGTTAACTATGCAACGATTTTGGTTTATAGAAACTAGTTTCCTAGTGGTTCCTGTCACATGACATCATCTGCTTCCTGCTTCTTCTGGCGGAAGACATGGCGGATGCAAACCATCCTGGAAAAAGCCAGTTTCATAAATTTCTTCTGATTTCCCCCCCAAATATATTGATAATAATGTAATCATTCAAATCTAATTGCAGCTATATACTGAAAACATTGACCATAAACGTATTTTTTATCAGCATATTTATTCAAAGACTAACCCTGAACAGAGTTGTTCAGACCCAGATCTGTCTTCAGAGTGTTCATGGCACCAAATACAGTCTCCAGCACTCTTATAAATGTGACCCATGCATGCACACATCAGTTACCTGCTGTGAAGTTTTAATTTGCAGCCTCCTCAATCATCCCCCTGATCTGATTCTGCAGCACCGACACATCAGCTCTGCAAAAAAGGTTTTCTGGTTATGTGGACTGATAGAAACGTCTGTGGTGAGTGATGAAGTACAGCCAGCAGACATCTGCTCCGAATGACTTGATCATTTCTTTCCAAAAATACAGGGAGTGTGGAGAATTAGAGATAATACCAGCTTACAGAATAGGACTGCTTTTTCTTTCTGAAACACACTTTAAATGAGATTTCTTTGGCTTCAGGTTGAATTCACCTTTTCTAACCTTCATCTTTAATAAAGGCACACAGACGGATCCATGAAACGAAGAGAAACAGAGAACTGTGTTATGAATTAAGGTGGAATCTGAACAGGCTTTGGTTTATAGATGAGGGATGCTGAAGCAGAAGAGGCTGATGTTTTTTTTATTTATAGGGGAATGTGTTTAAGTCTGAGGATGAGGTCCACCATCATCATTTGACGTCACTGCATGCACTTTCTTATCAACTCATTAGTGTTGAAGTGTGCGTGCTAAAAGAAAAACAGTGTATGTTAAGTGCACGCCACGCCACACCACACCACGTCAAGAGGAGCCTCAGTCAGTCAGAGAGACCCAGAGAGAATGAGGGAGTCTGATGATCCATCGCCATGAAGCGCATCAGCTGTGCGGTAAGTTTGATTGTAAAAATAATAAAGGGGGTGATTGTATGTGCATAAATAAATCATAAATAAACGTAGCATTTGAAATATACAAACCAAAGAAGAGGAGAGCATGACAACTCCAAATAAAAGCGTCAACCCAGAAGACAGCAAAGGCCTGCAGTTCTTTGCGGTTTCAATTTACAGTATTTACCCATTTCTGCACCACCTCCCGTGGTGGTGGTGGTGGCTTTCACCTTTCCAGTGTTTTATGGACCAGGTGGAAACGAGGATGATGCTGGTTGGTTATCTTGGGGAAACTAAGAAACCTCTTCAGGTGAAAGGAAAGTTTGTTAAACTCTGTTTTTGTCAATAACTTGGAGTTTCGCTGGAGAAAAACATCCTGTGCTTGCACTGATTTTACTCCTTTTGGACATCTCTGCACTGTAGCTAGGAAAGATGTGTATCTTAGAACCACAGAACAACAGGGACCTGGCCTCTGTTGTTAGCTTTAGGATGTGTTTCTTTGCCTGGAAAAAGTGGGTCTGAGAAAGAATGGACGTAGGGTTTATTCCGTTTTTACCTCTGAGTAGCTACTGTGTTGGCTTTGTCTACAATCAGGGGGAGAGGAAAAGGGTCTGCTTCAAAAAGTTCTGTAAGGAATCTTTCCATAAACAAGGATAGATGCTGGCCTTCAACTGCAACTGTCGGGTCGCACATGTTTGCCGAGCTCCCTGACAATCGAGCCTTGCAGAAGTGTGTTGTTTGGATGGTCCTACATGAAATTAGCCTTACAATTGAAGTATTTTAACAGAGGGAGTGCCAAGATACAACTTTAAGAACAAAACGAGACCAAATACTTTCCAGAAATTGAAGTCTTGTGTGCTGCCTGTGCAGAAACAAATGTCTCAAGGCTCAAACGTGACATCTCCATGTCTCTCTTGTTTTGTCTTCAACAGCTTTCAGATAAAAATACAACACGATTGAATCCTCCAGCACTAATTGGATCTCAGAGGTCATGACACCTGCACAGTTCTTCTGATCACCATGACAACTTCACTGATGAGACGATGAAGCTCTCACCTGCAGAGGAGAGCAACCTTCAGGTGTCTGTTCAGCTCGTGGGAGAGGAGATTAAAAAAAATATAAACCAGAGCAGATAGAGGCTACAGGAGAAAGAAAGGGATTGTTTTATTTGTTCAAGCTTTATTGTGAACCATGTGGTATCACACATCTTGTTTGCTCTTCATAAAGAGGCTTCAGTGTTCATTTCAACCATTCAGAAACTCCTCACAGGAAATTGAAGGCTTTTATTTTGGTGTTCCTGAAATAAAAGACAGACCTGCCCATTGAGCTCAGTGTTCAACGTGGAAAAATCACGGCTCTTCTTTTGCACCACAGGGCCTCAGTAGCCAAGGAGAAACACAGGCCTTGTATAGATTTATACATAAAACACAGCACTGCCAGCATCCATATTATATCTGCAAGCAGCGTGAGTGCCGCTGAGCCCTCTGCAGCTCACAACGAGGTGCATTAAAATGTCATTGGAGAGCCAAAGTGCAGCGAGAATGCTGGCTGTTAAATCAAAGAGCTGCACTGCTGAGAGGAAACTGCAAATGACTGTTTGCTTTTCATTTAACATAATTTCTTTGTGTCAGAGTGTTTGTATAAGAGGCTGATTATCCCATTTACATCCACTCAGTGCTGTTATGACATCTCTGTGTCTGGCTCCGGGCCAAGCAGGCTCTGTTTGGGTTTTTCTGGATCAGGGCGGAGGCCCAGGAGACTGAAACCTTTCACGATTTAATGTGTGTTGATCATCTTACACAATAAAACATCTCTGAAGCATGTGCAAGCTAATCTGTATTCATGCTTTAAATGGAAAGTGTTTGCTAAAGCTCTGCTAATTAGAAGGCATTATACACCATAAATAAATCAACAGGTTAAAGAAAAGAGCCAGTTTGAGTAATGAACTTTAAATTAACATATTTAACCTGTTTTATGTCATTATTTTAGGTTTGTTAGCACGTATACCTCACTGGCAGTATGTTTTCTCCAACAGCTGACAGACACAGAGTGGTTATATGTTGAAAAAAGCTCAAGGCTGTCTGAAGATTTCGACCCAGACCTTAAAAAAAATGCAAAGTTGTGACAGTAAACAACTGGAACTCAAAAAGCCTTATTGTACAAAGCCTCTTTAAAGTCCCTGTCAGAACTTCACAGTTTTTGTCCTTCCATCAGAGGCACCCGCTTCCCCTGGAAGTTGAGTTAATTTTATTTTTCATAACGCTCCAGAAGCAATGTAGTTACCTCTCTCATCAATCAGGTCAAAACCTTTTTTTTTTTTTTAATTTCACAGACTAAATAGTCTTATGTTAGTAATCTAATTTACATCACAGGATGTCATTTGTATATTGTAGGGTTTGCATTTCCCCCTGTGCTCTTTCGAACATGGTGATGTTCCGCCCTAATGCGCTCCGTATTGTAGACAGAGAGACGAAAAAAAAAAAAAAAAACACCACAAGAAACATCTCCAAGCTCCTTTTCTGTGAAGATGCAACACACACTCTCCTGCATTTGCTGCAATAATTGCTTCACCAAGCGGCAGCCTCCAGTCTAAGAATATGTGACAATGCAGAAGTGCTAAAATCTGCTTTTCTCGAGTGTTTGCTTGAGGCTGGCTCCGGAACTACTGGAAGTCACATACATACCAAGCCAAAAAAGCAATTTTCAAAGCAGAAATTAACGTATTTACAGCCTGGTTCAAAAAACGTCTCCTGTCTGAGTCGCTAATTTTACTACCAGCACCCACTGTACGGGGGGTTAATTTTTTTCTAATGCTGCCGTTCAGAGGATATTAAGATCACAAGCTCCCCCAATAAGAGGCACAGCTGAGGGTCACGTGACCGACAGGCATCCTATGGCTGTAGGCCAAGCCCTTGCCACTACCAATATGGCCGCTATAGCCGATGTGCTTCATTTTCCATTTTAGAAACAGACGGGTGACGTCGGCGAGACTACGTCCATGTTTTATACAGTCTATGAGTTTCACCCAGCAGCCTGCGCCTGGGAGCCTGAGCTCAGGGCAAATTGATCCCCTTCTGATAGATGTATTTTTTCCCAAGCATTTGCTGATCACTCACAGACAGGACTGTGACAAAAATAACGTGTACATGGACAACCAATTGGGAGGCAAGCCTCAGTTGTAAAGGGTGATTTGTGCACATTTTCAGGTCTTGCAAAAAAAAAAAAAAAATATAGACTTTTCAGCCATTTAAAACTGTACATTTATTCGCAAATTAGTTACACATTTGTGGATTTTCACACACATTTGAAAATATTTTACGCATTTGCAAATCTGTTTACTCATAAATGGATCAGTTTACGCATTTGTGGATTGATTTGTGGATGCATTTTTACACACACACAAGTAATTTTGCTTTAATAAAGGCTCCATACAACCTGCTTACACACCGTCTACCAATAAGGTCATGGCTGGCTGTGGAAACACAAACATACTCAGGCTTCACTGATCAAACCTGTAGCAAACTCTACTGATCCATACCAGAATTGAGGCTTTAGAGGTACTGACTCCTGCAGAGCTGAAACATCCCATTGTTCGGAGACGCTCTGTTCCATGAAGTCGATGTAAAATGAGTGAAACAACAGTCTGTTGAACTCTGACTTTTGCCTCTGTGGTGAGATCTGCAGATTTTTGGGGAACACAGAGAACAAATGTTATTTTTTCTCTCCTCCAGCTCACAGAAGAGAAATACAGAGTGTGAAAGGGGTAAAAGAAAGTCTGTTTCATTTGTATCGTGATGCCCCAGTCTTCACCCGCTGACTCTCTCTTCTCCGGTGTTTGTTGCATCAGTTTTATACCTGCTGTCTGCGAGCACCACACCAAAGCTGCTCCAGTGTCTGTGCATGCAACCTGCAGAGTTATGGATTTGAAAAGTGCTCTGCAAAAATCAATGCAGGTCCAGACCAAAGAAGTCTGTCTGACACACAAAAGGCATCAGATGCATGAGCAGGAATGAAACTCCGCTTTGACAAATACAGAGATTCTTCCACACTGTGTGCAGCACTGTGAGTTTCATACAGGAGTGTGTGAAAGGAATGTGAACTGGAGCATCTGTTTCTGTGTGCATACTTATGAATGTGTTCAGTAAGAGTGATTAAACAAATGAACCACCATGAGTATTGGTTGGATTGTTGAGCTACATAACCAAGGCCTCTCATAATGTGCCAACACTGCTGAGGTTGGACACAGTAGGACAGTCATTTTGAATTTCTATAAAGATCTTGAGAGTTATGGAAGCAAAAACTCAAGTGGTACACTCAAAAATGTGAGCAGGAAAATCTGATTGGCTTTTCCTCAAGACACGAGACTATCCTCAACCTGAATTAAGTCCATTATTGGAGCCAACTACAGCCCAATAACCATCTGACGACATCTGAAAGAGAAGGGCTCTAAGAACAAATAACATCTTCAAAGGCTTTGTCTCCCTCAAAGCCACAGAATTTTCCCGTTCAGACTTTTTCAGAGAGCACCAAACATGGGACATTGAAAGCTGGAGGAAAGTTTGATTCTCTTGGGAGAAAAAAAAGAAAATTAATGGTCCCGATGGCTCCCAACATTACTGACATGACACAGAGATCCTACTGTAGATGTTTTCTGTGCAGCACAGTAGAAGGGGCGCCATTATGATCTGTTTGTTTTTTTTTTCCTTCAGTGGAACGATAGAGCTTCAGGTTGAGCAGAGGCATCAAACAGTGGCTGGTTATGTGGAGATAAAGCAGGGAGCTTCTTTCTTGACCAAGGACCCTGGTCTGTGTGGTGCTGACTGGGTTATTCAACTGGACAATGCTGCAGTTTACAATGGCTGCCTGACAAAGGACTTCTTGTAGAGGAATGACCTCGCTCTTTGGGACCATCCTGCGTGTTCCCCTGATCTAAATCACACTGAGGACATTTAGGGATGGATGCAGAGGGAAGTTTACCAAAAATTGGACATCGGTTCCAGAGAGTGGATGCCCCCTTTGAAGCCATCTTCACTACTTTGAACAATGTGGTGTGCATACAATGAGACTGTTCAATATCAGAGCTATTAATAAAGCTATTAATAGAGCAAGAAACTCTTTTAACAAATGAGCACACAGAGCATCAACACGTGCATTATGACTGCTTACAGGAGAAACACATAACAAAAGCTTTTTGTTCTTAAAGTTAAGTTAAACTGACCACAGAGCATTTCTCCAAAACTGCAGTTCAGTCAGGACCACTTTGTCAAAATAATCTTTAACTTGCACAGTTTCATTTGGCAGTATTGTTCTGTTCTGGGACTCCCTACTCTTCCACAGGCTTGTGTGGAAAGTCTGAGGCAGAGAGAGCACACCTTCCTGCCCATCATGAACAACATAAGCAGGGAGCCCAGCAGCAGAAATAAAACCCAGACAGAGCAGAGCAATCAACATGAATACATTGACAGGAGGAGGCAGGGTGGAGGTGGGTTGTGGAATGCCAGCAGAGGAAAGAGAAAGGAGGCTGGGCTACAGCTGTTTAAATAGCCCGCCCTGAATGCAATTTTCCGATAGGAGGCGGACACTGGAGTCAGCAGAGCCATCAGCTGATCTGCACCGATGATGACAGCTAAGCTGTTAGAGCTTGACGTCGTGGCCTGCCTGAACTAACGCTACGCTTGATCTATCAAGGGATACTCCCAATTCCAGTGGGATCAAGATCTAAGAGTGGTTTATTGTATGCCTTCGATCACTCAGTGACACCTGCCAATCGCTTTATGACACCTACCAATCGCACAGCTAGACCAACCATTTCTTGGTGGCACTTTTTAGTCACCCAGTTACACCTGCCAATAATCAGTGACACCTGCCAATCGCTTATCACACTTGTTATTCTGTTTGTGACAAATACCAATCATTCATTTTACTTTATCATTAGGTGCCAATGTTTTTAAAACTACATTGAACATGATTTTAAGATGAGCGGATGTTGCTCATTGTGGTTGTCGGTCTCTGGTAGCCTTCGATGGAAAGGTGAAACAGTCTTTGCATCTTGAATGTTGGGGGGATTGTCCGGTTTCTTCTTGCACATCTAGAATTCTGTCTACTGCAGTAAAACTGAGCATCTAGGGTATCATGGATAAAAGTTTTACATCTCTGCTGCAAAGAAGACGTCATCAGCTGACTGGGTGATGAGGATGTGGCTCTATTTCCATATTGAGCAGCTGTAAGGCCTGAATTTAGGCACAGTAGAGCCTCAAGCTGAATGCAACTCATCTTAGATAATTTTAGCATGCTGACATGAGGAAATTAGCCCAAAGCAGAAAATAAGAGGATAGGGGTGATCATTAGTTCAGCTGATATTGTGTTGAATGTGCAGATATTTGTAGCTTTTGGTTTTAACACCTGGAGATGGTTGGATGAGAGCTGGCCAAGAAGTAAAAAAATTGTTCAATATGCATCACTTTCTGTGGTTAGTGAGAACATAACTCCTGTCTCTGTTTTTGTTATGTTTTCAAACTGCATGAAAATATCCACACAAATCGATAGCTTTTATTTACCCGAGCCCAGCTGCTCTGTCAGAGCACTGTCTGCCGGAGCGGACTGATGCTTACTAATTGTTATCAGCCATGACTCGGTGCCAGGATGAACACAGCTAATGGCTTTCAGCTCACAACAGTCAATCACAGGAGTGTCAGCAGGGGAATAAAGGCTAACAGGATGCTTTGCTTTCATGCACGGCAAATTACCTCCATTTTTTTTCTCCCTTAACCTTTCTCAAAACCACACTGAGCCTGCGACGCGAGCAGGAGGCAGGGCTGCTCCATCAACGTAAATCCAGGGTTCATCCATAATTCATACAGGACGGCTCTGAACAGATTGAATTGTCACAACTCAGACAAGGAGAACGAGGCTGGAATGAGCTGATCTCTGTTTCTGCAGTGGAGTCCTGAGCGCAGGATTAGTACAGAACACATCCTGAGTTCATGTCCACTCTGGTAATGTGGCTAATCCGTGCTCCCAGTGACCCAGAACACGTCCTTGTGTCAAACGCCAGAGTTAAAGTAGGCCACAAGGCACAAAGGGTGACTTTATGATACCCGGATTAAAGAGGGAGTGCACGATGAAATGAACACTTAAAGATAAATACCAGAACATCCTTATCATTCCTGACTGGATAATGTGCAGCATAGACTTCTTCCAGGCTTAACGTAAATCTCCAAACTCCAAACTTTACACTGAAAAACTTTATCGAAGTGATTAGGAATGCTCTGACAGGTCTGTCTGCACAAGAAGATGAGCTAACAACTTTTCAAATCTTCATTTTTTAAATGAAGCTTCTGATGCAACCCCATGTCATCCAAGAGATCATGGCGCTGAAGAGCTCTCACTTAAAAGTCAATTTCTTGCTGCAGTCAAAAATTAGTGTCGCCAACTGCAAATGAATCTCTGTGCAATGACTCTGTAACCTCTCTGCACCAAAAACTCACCTTTTTCACCCAAAAGAAGAATTTATGCATAAAACCGTGTGTGTCCTTTTTCTAGAATCTGTTTACAAGCCGTCCCCGTGCTGAAACTCAATTGCCATCCACGCAGACTTTGAGTCTGCAGAGTTAATTTCCTAAATATATGGTTTCTTATTGGCATGTTGTTAAAAACAAGCCTAACCAGGTGAAAAAGCCTGTAGGGATTAAAACAGCATTCATCTGTTGGGGAGTGACAGGAGTTGCGCATTCAACACGTTTTCAGCATATGGACAACTCACATGTAATAGCAGCCAGTGACACAAATGTGGGGAAGAAGAGAGTTGCGTGTTTTTTTAGCTGGAAATACAGACAAAAATACAGTCACTGTTATGAGTTTATTTCAGTTAAAGTTGACAATATTATGGTTCATTGTACACTCTGTGCTGGCAGTTAGTTTAAGATTCTTTACTACAACATTTAGGAATCTGCTCTAGAGAGATCAGTGCACTGTGGCCATAAATGCTTGAGAAGGTATTTGGCTTTAACCTGGGGGAAGTTGAGTCGTATCTTTCACCGTATCTACCTCTATTGCAAGCACCAAACCCTCAGTTTGGTACAAATCCATCCGTTGAGGAGCAGAGCAACACAATGTAGGCAACAACGAGGCACCCGGTGGCAAGCAAGCAGGGGGGTGCCCAGACTTTTTAGCCTTCGATGCCCCAAGCAGGGTGAGGGGGATTATGTGAACCCACAATCCAATAAAATGTATTTTTGCTTACTGTATTATGAATACAGGATCAACAGACTACAGCTTTAACAAAAAATTAAACTGATAAAAAACAAATTCAACTAAAACAAAGCATTAAAAAATAAATAAATAAACAAATAAATAAACCCCAAATCTAACTAAACAGTGCAGTAGTTCACCAAAATAGTACCGTAAAAGCTTTGTTTAGTTGTATTTTGAAATTCAAAATGTATCAAATTAATATTTTTGTTTTTAACTGTAAAGTACGGGTTGTACAGCTACCAGTTTCTACATGATCCTTTAAAACAAAACATGTAGACGCGTATTATTCATTTTAATCCCAATCGCACAATCTAGCCAAATCATGCACCTGCAGGTGTTGTCGGCAGCTGCTGAATATAACTAACATAGTAACTTTTAATCTGATTTAGATACTTTTAAAAATCAGTAAAGTAACTAAGTTAGTTTTTAAAAGTAATCAGTAATTGGATTACTTTTTTCAAGGTAACTGTAGCAATACTGCTCAGGATGTAGGCTATTTCTGTTTTCAGAATGTGATGAAGAAATTGGAAGTATCTGCAGAAATTCTCATTGGGCAGTGAGTTCAATACCTGAGGCAGCAAGTGAACACTTTTTCACAGAATCTGCAGGGAAGGATGTGGGCAACTTTGAATTCAAGATAGTGAAACGAGTCAGAGCATGTCCAAAACTGTTGTTCATAGTCTACAGTGATCCAAGGCAAGGAAAACAGAAAACCAGTGACAGGGTTGTTGAGCTTGTGGTCAGATCCAACAGAAAATGCATCTTTCTCCTCATGTTAAAGAGGACGTACAGTATGAAGACCTATCCTGACAGTTTGCTCCTGCATATGCTGCAGATAACCTCTGATGCACCCGGCCAAGCTTTTCAAACCTCCCCTATGATGGAGCATGCAGCCGCCTGCCCATTAAAGCCGAATAATCTGCTTGATATTGATGCAATAAAAAGGCCACAGTGGAAGTGCCTGATTAGATTGGAACATCTGCTCCATATGGCCGGTTTGCTGTGAACACCGTCCTCTACTTTCACTGTCTCAGTGTTTCACAGCCGTCTCCACTGAAAGTGGCAGTTCAGATTTACTGCTGGCATCTGGACTTCCTGTTATCTGACGGCATGGTTCACTGCAATCTGTGTCGGGGGGTTGTGAGCTGAGGGACTCGGATCAAATTATTTATGTAGAAACAAAAAGTGCATCCATCTAAATTTCATCAACCTATGTCGTATTGATTTATGGAGCAGAGGCTGCAGCTCACTCAGAGTGATATCAACATGAAGAGACACAAACAATTAAGGACCTGTTTCTTTCCTTTTGAACGCACAGATTATCTCATGTTAGTCCTCCTCTGCTGGTGTTGATGATTCTTCAAACAGGATATCAAAAAGTAAATTCTGATTGTTTGTTCACTGAGATTGCAAATGATGAACGCAAGAATATTTTTCATCTTTACTTGAAACAGGGATCAAAGCAGAGTAATCTCTAAAGCTCTTTCATCATTCAAACCTCAAACGTATTTCCTGTTTCTTTGAATTTGGTGGCATTTGTTTTGTTGCCATTGGCTTCTCGGTCTTTGTAATTCTTGGCTCACAGCTGAGCAAAATAAATATATAGATATATAAAGTTAAATAAGCACACACCTAAATAACAGTAAGTAGCAAGTAGAATTATTCGGTGAGCATCTCTTCTCAAGACATAAACCAAGGCTGGACTGTTGGCTAAGCACAGATTAAGAAGGCGGAGGCCCCTGGCCAAAGATTCTTGGAGCCCAAATGTTGCTGTTAAACACCTGTGGCTAATGCAGGATTTACATAGACAGGCTGAAACCAATTATCATTAACACATGTAAATTTCCTCTGTTGTACAGGATTTAATACTTTAGTAAGCAGCAACTAGGCAATAGTATCCATCAATCGCACAGGCGCAGAGAGCAAACAAGCATGTACATCCACAAGTACTCACAAGCACACAAAACACACACTAACACACACATGCTATATTTCTAAATACACAGAATTTTGTGACAGAGACGTATGAGGACAAAACAACAACAAAATGTTTTCCCATAACACATAGCTTAAACAATGACAGTCACCAATGTGTAAATAACTTGACAGAAAAGTTTGATACGCAATGGTCTTTTTTCTTGCTCAGTGCGTCCTACCATTCCCTGGGCCACACAAGCCAATCACACAGTGACAACTTCAATTCCCCAAGCGACACCTGCCATTTGTTAAGTGACACCTGCCAACTCCTCAGCGATGCCTGCCAACTTTTCAGTGACACCTGCCAATGGCTTGTTGACACCTGCCAATGGCTTGTTGACACCTGCTGATAGCACAGTGACACCTGCTAATCGCCTCGTGGCATTTGCCATATACTCAGGAACACCTATTAAGTGCTCAATGGCACCTGCCATCCCATTAATTAAATCTGTCTAACTCTCGCTGGCACATGCCAACTGCTACCTGATCCCTGCCTATTGCACAGTGACACCTGCCATTTGCTCTGTGACACCTGCCAGTTGCACAGTGACACCTGCAAATCCATAAGTGACACCTGCCAATTGCTCAGTGACACATGCCATTCTTTTAATGAAACACCTGCATATCACTCAGCGACACCAGCCAACTGTTCAATGACACCTGCCAATCCATTTTTTTCCGCCTGCCAGTCACTCACTGACACCTGCCAACTGCACACTGTCACCTGCTAATCCAAAAGTGACACCTTTCTAATGCTTAGTGACACCTGCTAATTTCTCAGTGATACCTCCCACTCTGTAAATGACACCAGGCAGTTGCGCAGTGACACCTGTCACTTGTCATTTACTAGGTTGGACATCCTCATGTGATGAGATGTGATCAGTTTAAAGACAGATTCAAGGATTTCTACAACATATGAAAATGTCAAGGTTAGATTCATGTCTACATTATGGGTAAGCAGCATAAAAACTTTTAAATGATTCTGAAATATTTCACCTTCCTCATCTCTACTGCAAATTTTCTCCTGCACTGGTTGAACTTCTCATTCTAATCTGAAAACGATGAATCATTCAGCCTTTTCTCTCCCTCCACATAAAGAATGAGAATAAGTCTGCACGGACACAAGCTTAAAGCACATTCAGGCTTTGAACTTGGCTTTCAAAATAGATGTGGTGGCTGCTCGGGTTTCCATCAGAGACATAGATAAACTTTGTTTTCTTCGTCTGCTGGCTGTGGCTCAGCTGCAGACGAGGAAACCTGGAGGAGCAGATGGTTGTTGTTTGGACTTGACTGGATCAGTAAATTCATCCTTCAAAAGCTGTATTTGCTGACATTTTCAGCACGCCTTTATTGCCCACAGATTTTACTCTGGATAAGTGAAATACCTCAGTCAATTTGGCTTCTGGCCATGGAAATACCAAGCCTATTGTACATCAGATGAGTATTTCCTGAATGCGGAAGTTATTTTGATTCAAGTTTTAAACCTTCTCAATTGAGAAATTCACAAGCTGTGTTAACAAAAGCAGGAGTGATGAGCTGAATACCATACCATCACACAGCCATACAGAGGGTTTTCTAATGTTGTCACTGATTCAGTCTTTCTGCAGTCAAAACAACATCTTATGGTAAAGAGCTGCTGCACATTCATCTGCACAAATAACTCCTCTTTTCCTGACTGCTGAAAAAAGAGCAGAAACATAATTTACATTGAATAATCCATTCATGCATTTTTTCATGACGTATAGATCAAAAGCCATCACGCCACATGTTTTGGAGTAATCCTTTAAACCAGGCCTAAGACCAGTGTGACAAGGTTTTCTCCTCTGAATACAAGAAACTAGTTCTTCCAGCTGAGCCAAACTGGTTGTGCCGGTTATGCTGACCACATTTTCTGACACCAGTCATGGAAATAAAAATAGTCCCACAATTAAATGAATTTCAAGACAGAAGACTCAATTTCTGTCGTTTGAGCAATCCCCTAAAAACTGCAGAATCCCAAAAACCCTTTAAGAGTCACACAGGGACTTTCATGTGAATGAAAATGGATCATATACATTTTTTTCTCCACTTTAGCCATTTATATCCTTCTGTTAGTTCAGATTCCTATTGTGAGGGTTTACAAGCTTTAAACTGAATATAATCTCTCCTTGAACAAACCACATAACCTCTTAAAACAATAGTTGTCTCATTTCCAAGGTTTACCTGAAGGCAGCACATGTTGTCATGAGGTCAAAGAACATCATCAGGAGTTTCCACCTGACTTAAGATTTCTCCATCCATGTTATCCTGCCAAACACATGCAATACAGCAATTAGTTAAACATATTGTGTTTTTTTTGTGCTAAGCTGACACATCCATTTAATACTTTTGAGTATTACAAATATTTTTTTTTTTAAAAATCCATTCAGAACTTCAATACATGTGCAATAAATGAACAATGATACCCATTGTTGTCCATGTGAACTTTAAACTGAGACCACTAACCACTTTGTCTCTGACTGGTTTTAAAAGGTGGACTAAAAGAAAAGAAAAGGTAAGAAACTTGTATGAATATAGTTAAAAACATGTCTGTTTTTATTCTTCTTTCAGCACAAAAAACAAAAACAAACAATATTAATAATAAAACTGCTTACATTTCAGATTCACAACACTAAATTTTGCAATGAAAAAAAAATAATAAAAAAAATAATATATATATATATATATATATATATATATATATATATATATATATATATATATATATATATATATATATATATATATATAATAAATTAAATATGTCCATGTAACAACTGCTGTTTTAAAACTTTTTGAACATGCTTTTGAATGTTGAATATAGGCCTACATATTCCTATATACATATTTACTTTAATAATATTTTCACTTTGTAAAATCCACTGTTATATTTGAATTGAAAAATATTTATTGATTTTAATTCTATTCATTTTACACAGTTTTATTTTTCCACTTTGATCTATTTGTTCATGTATGTGATACTGGAAAAAAGAACAAGAAATATAAAAATACATTAACAAACAAACCCGTTTTTATCGTATTATATCTTTTCAATTCACACTTTTTACACTATCTTTTTTTCTTTTTTTTACTTAATTCGTGATTCATGTGATTCATTGCATCTTATTTTAAACAGTGTAAGTTTCTATCTTAACCCCATCACCCCCTTTCCCACTCCGGCGGAAGCGAAGCAGTTCGCTCCCCCTAGCGGCGGACACGCAGCCGTGGAGCGTCAGAGCGCCGGTGTCCGTCCCCCAGTCAGAGTGAAAGTTGTCTCCGCCTGGAAGAGCGGGGGATTGGGACTCGCTGGTTTCCACCGCCGCTGCTTCTCACGCTTTCTCCGGAGATATGAGGCGGAAAGAGAAGAGGCTGCTTCAGTTCGCCGGGCTGCTTATAGCGGCTCTTCTTTTCCTCCCTAACGTCGGGCTGTGGTCTTTGTACCGGGACCGAGTCTTCGACAACTCGCCCGAATCAGTGGAAGGTCCGGGCGGCATCCCCCAGATCCAGGTAGGAGCACGGCTAAGGGAGGCTTCTCTCGGGGCTGGGTGTCGGTTGTTTCACCGTGAGATCCTGAACACGTTAGTTTGAAGCTGCAGAGGAGGCGCAGATCGCTCTGTAGCTGCGCAGTTCTTTCACCGCTTATACTCATTACGCCAACCGTCACATTCCCACACTGTGTGTCAGCGTGTGTGGCTCTGTGTGCTAGTACGTGTGTGTGATGAGAATTGGACCGTTTCACAGCACCATGTCAGCATGCTCAGTCAGGAGTTTGAGATATGGATGAGCAGCCACGTCGCTGACCCTTAGCTGGGCGGCTCAGTGAACTCACCATATCACAGACTTCAGGAAGTTCTGTGGCTATGAGTCGCAGCAAGCGGTGCTGCGTTCACAGGTCCACAGGAAGACGTCAGCACTTAGGGTGCTGCGTTCAGGTGCAGCATAAACACACGTTTGCACTGTTATGGATGTAACTAGACGTCGATTTTTGACTATTAATCCCTCGGACATATTTTTGACGTTTAAAGTGACATCTGAATGCTCTGTCTGTTAAATATTTCTAAAATCGGTCATCGGTACAGCAAAATATATTTTTCTTGTAACAATATTTTGTAACCATAAGTGAGAAGGAAACACAGTGGACATGACCCTGCCATACACTGCATTACATTACATTAAATTTAACATTAACAGTTAACACACAGTGCCACAATGATAAAACTTGGCACGCAATAAATTCAACATTTTCTGACACTAACAGCATGGTTTATTTTACTATAGGTCGATGTTTTCTTGGGTTGTTGCTGTGGCAGGACGTCCGGGCCTTGGGCCATCTTCAAACCCCTTTACCCCCCTTGAAATCAGCTGCCAACTTTTTCACTGTTGATAAAGCTTAAGTATCAACCCCTAATGTACTGTAGCTACCATGCTAGTATGAATGTCCTTGGGGGTGAACTGCTTTTTCTTCAGATATTTGCTAACACCAAGGTGCCAATTTTTATCCACATTCACAAGATGTCTCTGGTTCTACTTTTCAAAGTCCTCAAACACTACATCAGCATGACTTAATCTGAAAACTAACCATGCCGTGTCAGAAAGTGTTGAATTTATGCATGCCAAGTTTCATCACTATGGCATAACTTTTTCCTAGTCAGGCTATGAACTTTTCAGCCCTCCACTTGTTAAAATAACATCTTGTACAATATTTTTTTCTCCTGATGTGATTCTTCTATGATACTAATTCGATTTCAATTGTGATTCTTTGGTAATTCTAATTCTTATTTTGCCTTTTTGACCATATGAAAAAGTTGAATGATGATGATGTCTACAGACAATATCAGGAGCCATATTTTCCCCCAAAAATGCACATCACGTGAGTCAAAAGTTCGTTTTCTGAAAAAAAAAAACATTCTAGTCCTCTGCTGGAGAAAAGCAGCAACTGTCTTCCAACCCAGCTCATAAACAAAGAAAAATCAATTTTTGAACCAAAAAATCTTGAATTTTGAATTAATCTTTTTAAAATCTTGAGTGATCTAATTTAAAAAATTGCTCTGCTGTAAAATAACGGTTAAATACTGGCAGCAGGGTGACCAGTTTTTTAACATTTTGCAGTCCAAGTTTTTTACAATGCTGTATTTGAACATAACATGATTTTACTGTCGAAGTTTTGATGTAAATTTACAGTAATTTGTTACAATATTGATACCAAATGATAAGTGGTCAGTCTTCTGCAGTGTTATGTGCTTTGTAAACATCAGCAAATTCTGCCTAGAACAAGGAAAAAGTTCTCTTTTAGGGGGCGATAAGGGCAAAATATGTCAGGATGTTTTAATGGCATGCTGGATTTTATCAGGATTATTTTTCATATTCAGACTATTTTGATCTCAAACTACATCTTTAGACCCAAATATTTCTGATCCTGCTGTCTGAACTATTTGAATGCATCTTTTGGTATTTTATGCCAGTCCAAACTGACTATACTGAGACAAAGCTTTCAAGAAGCTTGTAAACAGTGCTAATATAAAGTTAAACTTTTTTTTACTTTTCAGCTTGTTTTGCCAGATTGAGTTGAATAATCAAAGCAAATGTTTAGAAAGTGAGAAGAAAAGATGCGTCTCTTTGAGGCTGCAGCAGCCGAACTCTGTGTGTGGTTTTGTTGGTCCTTGTGGGAATTCAGAAACCTCCCCAGAACGGACCCTATTAGGCAAACAATACTCGCTCCTCTGATTCAAATGAGGCAGATCGGCTGAATGGAGGCTTTCACTGATGGTGTGTGAATGTGTGTGTGGATGTGTGTGTGATGATGTGAGGTTTGGAGGCTGCTGGAAACCTTTTGCTGCACTGATTGTAGACGTTCAGAAAGAACCAGGGCTTGTGTTGTAAAATGCGTGTTACATGCATCTCTGCAAACATCAGCCGAGTTATCGTTTCATCTGTCAGTCTGGGAAAGTTGACAAATCCCATCAGAGGGTCCTCAGTGATGTTTCTGTGCCTGCTTGTTATCAGCTCATTTGCAGGCTGAATCCTGGATGATAAAGCCAGCTTATTCTGCACAGATCTCCTCCAAGGATTACGTCTCCTCAGCTCCAGTTTGACATCTTAAAATGACAGGAGCTGTTATGAACTGGATTAGAGGACGTCTACAAGGCCGGGGAGAGCCTGTTACACATTAGCAAAGTGTGTGATAAGCGCTGTCAAACTCCAGAGCGGGCTGATGGATTGATCAGAGAGGCAGGGGATCCTTTCACAGACCAATGGAAGCAGAACCAGGAAAAGAAAAGTTCACTCGTTTATTTAAAACGCTGCTTCCAAAAATAATGTATTGAGTAATAAGGACGTGCAGCTCTTGCTCAGTCTGTCCATCAACTGTCACCAATCTCAGTAAGACAGACACGATCTGACATCTCATTACGGAGGTGGTTACCAGATGGAGGTGCAGTCGCATTCCCAGCTAAATATGCAGCCTTTCTTGGGGACTTAAGACCTGTTTCCACCAAGCAATTCAGTTTGGTTCGTCCCAGTACAGCACACATTTTGTGGTGTTTCCTTTGACTAAAACTGGGAAAGATCCCCAAATTACCAGTCAGTACTGTCCTACTTCTTGGTACCCTTCTTTTGATGGCAGAAGGTGGAGCTCGAAACACTGTGGTCTGCTGATTGGTTGAAAGAATTATCACTTCCCATGTGACCTCGGTGATGAAAAAACAAAACAATGAGCTTGTCAGCCATGTTTTACCCTGTTACACGCTGACTTGTGGTCCATTTGCCTCTTGACTTTGCGTGTTTGTCCCTCTGTCCTCATCCCTGAGCCCTCAATGCAGTCTGAGCGGTACCTCGTCTGTCAGCGCTGCTGCCCACGCTGCCATATTTGATTATCTGGAGTGAGAATGGTGAGTGTTGAAAAGGCCACAAGAGACCGCACACATCACAGCTCACAAACATCACACTCAGCTCCTCTCTGGTGTCTGTTGCCCTGATTCTCGTGCACTTCTGTGACTTTACCGTTTGGTTTGTAACGTTTTTGACTGAACAGACATCAGAGCAGATATTTCAGGCAGTGCCCTGATCCCAGTTCGACAGAGGAGCGTCTTTAACCCCACATGATGTCAGGAGTAAACAGGAGCTGCGTCAGAGAGTCCTGGCTGTGAATGTGACAGGTCATTAACACGTTCCTGAGTCATGTTAAGAACACCTGTTGAAGCTCAGCACCCACCTGCCTGCTCCAGCAGCTTGGGTTAAGTGGAGGTGAGAGCTGCAGGTGAAATAAAGAGGTGTCAGAGGAGGGCTGGATGGTGGATTGTATGTTTGCTGCAGTTGTTTCAGGCTTAGGTGAACATATCAAAGGTTGATAGATCTATGCATAACAGACAACACATAGGGCAAATGGTCCTGCTACCGTCAGCTCCTATTAAGTGGGTATTCCTTGTCTGTTGTGATTTGTCAAAGGTCTGATACTGCTGAACAAGACAAGTTCCAGAAAGGGTTGGGTTAGTTTCTGTATTATTGATAGGTATGTGCTGATAGGTATGTGTTCTGTGCAGATGTTGGTGTTCCTGAGCCTCTGTGAAGGCATCAGAAAGGCTGTGAGCGGGTCAGAGAGCAGCAGGAGGGAGGGTGAGTTAGAGAGTAAACAAGCTGGAGATGATGATTTTCAGTCAGTGCTTTGTTTCTACCTGTTTTGAGTGTGCGTGGTCAGGGCCGACAGTTTTATTTTGAGGAAAAATTCAATGGTAATCAAACTATTGAGTGACTGATGCTGAAAAGCAGTGTCTTGCTATCACAAGGTGTCCGCGGGGTCTTAAAAAGAATTAAAAGTTGATAAATCAGTTGTGGGAAAATTAAGGCCCTTAAAAAGTAGTCAAAAGTCTTAATCGTAATGTTATGAGGTATTAAATTTTATTGGTATTCAAGCTTTGACTCCAAATGTATCCATGAATATTTATTTTCCTCCTTGCGACTGTTACAAACTAACCTGACACGCCAGACAGACAGTTCCATGTATCCGCCACTGAGACAGTCCGTCTGGTTCAAAAATGTTTTCAGGGTCTGAACTAGAGCTGAACGATTTTAAGAAAAGATTGAATTGCAATTTTTCTGGCAGATATTGTGATTTCAATTCGATTCACAATTTTCTTCAAATCAAGCTTCACATGTAGGGCTGAACGATTTTAGGAAAAGATCTAATTTTTCTGGCAGATATTGCAACGATTTTTTAATCATCAATAGTGATGATAAATAATTTGTTTTCATCAATTTCTACTCCTAAACAGAGGCTTTGTGTTGTTGACCTGCTTAACAGCACTTTTAACATTTAGATTGTCTACAGATTTGTAAAACAGAATGTGTATCATACTTGACACAACAGATCCTGAGTCAGTCAGGAGCGCTGCAAAAAATTGCTGCTTTGGCGATCTCAAAATTGCATTGTCTAAAGTTGTGATTTCGATCTGAAAACGATAAATTGTTCAGCCCTAGTCTGAACCTTCAAAAATAACCACACCTGGTGACTGGATGACCATTCTGCTCGTCACACTCATCACAGACCAGCGTGAGGATCAAGAAAAAGCCTTAGCATCTCAAAATATTTCTCTCTAGATCACAAGAGTTTCTCAAGCCTCCTGAGATCATTTCTTGGACTTTTGATGACCTGGGATCTTGGATTCTCACAATTTAGAGAAAGCTTCCCCCAGCTTCCCCTGATCTCAGTTGTTCTGAAACAAATTTTCTTTGTTCAAATCAACTTTTTACTGGATATAACGCGATTAGATAAGTTATTTATCCATACAGTTACGTAACCCTGTTGTTTGAGACGTGACAACAAGCAAAGTTGTAATTTTGTGAGGCGCGGGCTACATGTAGCGCCAGCAGCCCAACATATCCGTCGTATCCTGCTAATGTGACAACAAACTCAGTTTGTACAGTAGTGTAGTAGCCGTTTGTATGTAACACTGATAGACAGCAAATATCACAATCTCAAGCACATGTCCTAAATTTTGACAATGCTGAAATAAAATTCTTGTTTTTTTTCTGCAAGTTGGCCTTGAGTAACTGCTGTTACTTTTTGTGGAAATGGAAATGTCAATTAACCTGCCTTTAGTTTTCATTTATTCTTTCAAGCTTTATTCCTTCTCAGTTTACCTAATTTATGTTAAAATGCAAACCACAATCTTCAAAGATTGGTTGCTGAGAAGGAATAAAGTTGCAATAAGGTCGTAAGACATTTTGAAACGTTTTTAAAAAAAGTATTGAATTTAACCTCAGGATTTCAGCATAAACAATGTATCAGGATAAGAGGAACCAAAACACAAGTGCCTTATGGATTCCACAAATCTAGGAAATTTGGCTCTTGGTACAGTTTTTAAATCTCATTTGGAGGAATTTTAGCTAGAAATGTGAAAGAAGATGTTGAAGATTATGAATAAAATGAGAAGCTACCTGGAAATTTGCTACATCAAAAAGATGCCAGGCCAAAAAACTCTGATGGAAGCTTCACTTCTCTACCCTACCTCCTATGTTTAGCCAGAGACCAAAGGATATTTTTCAAGTTTGGCAAGACCGAATAGATCAGCAGGGTTAGTAAACACTATAGCCAAATCATTGGCTGTTTTTCCAAGTCTCTGTCTTTTCTCTTCAAAAACTGTGATGGATATCTTATTTCAGACTCCTTCAGGAGATTAAGCACTGTTCCATCTTTGAGAATTACTGAAAAATTGTTCAGCAGACTTAAAGTACTTTTTGTAGACATGTGAGAAATGTTGCTATACACAAAGTGCTGAGATGTCTCAGTTTTTTTTCAATCTGACAAATATTTCAGTCACTTGCTCTGTCAGTGTTTGGTTGATGCTGTACTTGGGGAACCTGGGCACTGTATCTGGAATCTGAAGAAATAACAAAGAGAAGCACTGAGTTGTGTTTCTTCCAGTTTAGTCAGAAAATTCATGCAGGATTGTAAAGAAGTCAGGAGTAGAATTACATGAGAACACACTATTAGGGTGCCACTGCTGCAGCCATGAAAAGTCTAAACATTCTGCATTAAGTTATAATCTTGAAAGACGTAAGTACGTGCTATCATGTCGGTGACTTCTCATGTATTACGTACATCCTTCAAACCTGGAGGGTAACAACCTCAGGACAGGTACCATTTTAAGCCAGTCTGTTGGTGGTTTTTCCTCTGACTGGGTGAAATCAGCTCTGATTGAAGCTGTGAACATGAAGTGTTCTTCTGAAAGCAAAGTTGGCTCCGGGTCACAGCTCTGTGACAGAGAAATGAGAATCACATGGGCTCCTGTACGTTTATGAGCCACGGTGCATTGGCTGGATTACTGTTCATTCATCACTGTAGAAACCTTGTGCTTTTCGCCTTTGACACACGTACGGTACACTCCCAGACTCCCACACACACACACACACACACACACACACACAGACATACACACACCTATCTGCTGCCTTTAGAGGCAGAGGAAGGTCAGTCTGCGACAGTCTGCTCTTATTAATGAGCTGAGCTCAAAGTAAACAAGGACGGCGGCTGTGTAGAAGAAGTGAGGATGGGGGAGTCTCTGCTGAAGAAATCTCTCCCCTTCCTGTTCACAAACCACAGCCTCCCAGGCCCAGTGATTATTGGAGAACAAACTTGTTTTCTGAATAAACACCCCCAGAGCTTCAGTCTGATTCTGGATTCCCTGTTTGTCTTCTCGGGATGTATTCTTCCCCACGGTCATGATGCAAATCAGATATTTGTGTGACCCGTGTGTCCTCCGGTGCTCCCACAGGCTGCAGGAAGAGTCTGACATTTGTCCTTTAGAGGAATAAAATAAACATTATTCATTCACTTTACCCGCTCAAACCTTCTGAAGAACACACATCGGCTTCAGGCGGCTTTAATTAGGCTGCTCAGACGTGATAAGACCTAATAAGTCACTGAGTGGACTCATTTCCTCCGTGGTGAAGAGAAGCTAATATTTAGAGAGCTGCAGGAAGCCTCAGGACTCTGTCTGTATCCTGGTTTAATGTTTGTTATCATGAGCCGTCAGTGATCATCTGGCACCAACAATGGTCCTGTTTCAGAGAGGAGAACATGCCCAGGCACCATTTCCAAATCATCCTAGCATCCTATTGTCTCTGTGTCTTGTGTAAAACAGTTGAAGCAGTCTTTCTGACATTCTTAGATAACGGTGATATTATTCACAGACATGCTGCAGCTTCCACCTTAAAGTCTCTGGATTCAGTCCATCTCTCTACTCTGAATTCTATAACAGCAGCTCTCTTTGAAACTCATCATTTTATTTTGTCTTGAAAAACTGGTTGATCTTTTCTGACACAAGGCAGGACATGCACGTGTACCTTTGATTACAACATCCATACTGATCTGGACTACTGGACCCTGCTGGACTTTGTTCTCTATATGCCGCTTTGAGTGTCTCATCTTTGAGCTGTGTTTAGACTGTCTGAACAAAGGTCTAAATGTATTTCTGAAGGGAAAAATGGCTCCTGAAATCGGCCCCATCTAGGGAGTAATGCTTTCCAGGGAATTTAAGCTGTATGATTCTGATTGGTGGAGCAGCCACAGTGGTTTTATTTCCCCTCCCTCCGTCCACAATAAGATGACCTCCAGCTGTGATAGACTTGGTCTAATAACCCCTTAACAATGGCCCCTTTTGAGTGGGTTACTATAAATGTGTCTCCATCAGCTCCCGGTGTTCCAGTTAAAAGAGTGACCCTGTAAACTGGAGACCTTCAGCTGAACGTGTCAGTGGATATCCAGTGTACAACAGCCGTTCAAACACAGAAGTTTGGGGGAATGTGTCATAGTTTAGTTTGATACACGTGTCATAAATTCTTATCAGATCAGTATTCAATGATGACCTAAAGCTGTCTGAGAAGAATACATCCCGCTAAAAGTCCTCAATCATCAGGCTCCTGTTGAAACTCAAACACGGCTCCATCTCTGCTGTCTTCATGCTTTAGACAGAGGAGCGCTCGGTCCAGTGTTTTTTTGCTCAAAGCTGTTTGGGGCTTTTAGAAATGGCTTACTGGCTTCAGATGTGGGCTTGAGCCTGTCTCCCTTCAAGTGTCAACAAATCCATCTGCAGTGAAATAAAGCGTGTTCAAACCAGCACAGGCTGAATTGGGGATAGACCGATGATTGGCCGGTCCTATCAGCCAAGTATTTGGCATTTTGAGGCATTTCGGCATCTGCCTTTCTTAAATCTGATGGCCGATAAAAAAATCAACTTAAAACTGTGTTATTTTGGCTCTGATACTGCCACACTGCTCTGACTGAAGTCACTAATCTCTCTCTAGCATTGCCCCACCCACAGAAGCATCTGGTTTTGGTTACATGCAGAGCCATGGCACAGGTAACAGCCAATCAGCAGTGAGAGCTTTGCATGCACAGTGCTCACACTCACTGCAGAGAGGAGAAAAGGTTTTGTCGAGAGGAGAAGCTCTGGAGAGCAGATACATGTTTCGAAGGCAAGTGTAGGCAGCAAACTCTTAAAATTGTAACATTCCAGTCTCTGTTTTTTTAAGTTTTCATTGAACTTTATAAGACATGCTGCTGAACCTGGGAGCTGTTGAATAAACAAATGCTTCAAGACATTTCAGCAAAGTTAAGTGTCAGAGTTTGTATTATTCAAAAATTAGACATCAATATTTTCACTTTTATTGCAAACAAATATCTGCTCTAAACATCGGTTATCAGCCTCTTTAACTACAATTCCGCCCTGAAAATAACATATTGATGTATCTCTTGGCTAAATATCCTTAACCTTAAAGCAGACCAACAACAGGCAACATCTATTTGGTTCTAGGGAATGTTTTATCAGGAACTAAAAGTTCTTGGTCCCTTTGATCCAAACACAGCTTCACTTTGAACTGGGATAGTCTGGTTTTGTGATCTAGATATGTGGGGTTATTTTCAGCAGACTCATCTAGTGTCCTGGGGACATTTGAAGCTGATTATGTCTGATCGCTTGTTGTCAGGCTGTCTTCTCTGAGTGTTTCTCTTGTGGTTAGTTTGGGTTTGTTTTAAATGCATTATTATATATGGAGGAATGATTTAAGAGGCTTAATCAAAGGTTGTTGGGCTATTAGCTAATGTTTTGCTTTGGATTTTCCTCTAGTGATTGAATTCCTCTCACCAAAGACAAGTAATTCAAGGTCCGGCCATTAAACACCCCTTTAAAAAAAGCCAGTGAGTCTTCTCTGGTGAGGTTTCAGCTGAGCTGCTCCAAACCTCATCTCTACTTAACAGTTCTTCAACATTTACCGTTCATCATGTCTTCAGTGTTTCCCACATGATACCAGGATGAACGGCTCAAGCATCACAGACTGTTTTTACATGTTTTTGAAGGTATCAAGCCCAGTGGTTCCAAAAGTGTGAGGTTACAAAATGCCTTCAAATATTAAAATCAGAAATTATACCATTATTGTTGAACTAAATAAAACTGAGTTTTGAGATAAAAAATAAATAAGAAATTTGATTTAAAATCATGAAAACAGAAAATGTTTGATCTGTTTTTCTTTGTTGAGACCCCAAGGTGACTACAACAGGATAACGATGGTATCACTGGAGGCAGATTTATTTGAGTTATTATTAAGCTCAGGCTTCTTTTTTTGTTTCGCCTTTGCTCATGAGCTGTAGGTAGTGATCGAAGGACAGGATCAGGATTACAAGGGGGTGAAATGAGTTTTCTCCACAGAGTGTCTGGTGCTCAGCCTTAGAGATAGGGTTCAGAGCTCAGACATCTGGGAGAGGCTCAGAGTAGAGCTGCCACCCCTCGGTATCAAAAGGAGCCAGATGAGGTGATTCAGGCATCTGGTGAGGATACCTCCCAGATGCCTCCCTGGGAAGGTGTTTTGGGCATGCTCAAGGAGGATGGAAAGAGACCTCAGGGTAGACTCAAGACACAATGAGAGATTGGAGAGGGAACGCCCCGGTATCCCCCCAGAAGAGCTGGTGGAAGTGGCCCGGGGACAGTGGTCATTGGTCTTCTTTGATAACAATGCTGCCCTCTCCCAAGTATATCCTGTTCCTCTTGTGTGTAAACCACCTTATACCCCTGTTCCAAAAGGCATGTCAACCCACTCTACATAAGCTCTAGATCGAAATACTACGTCATTGAAACTCATTTACATGTGAATCACTTTTAATACCAGGGGAAAAATCTAGAAATGTAGTTAGACAATTCTTTGAAGCTCTGACTCAGAAACCACTCCTTACATGTGTATAAAGCTCTGATTCTTCTGGACACAGTCCTCCCTTCAGCCGAGGTTCCTGCACCTTTCTCTCTGGATTTCATTCGTTGTGTTGGTCAGAGGCGGTGCTCGTGGAAAACTCTGATAAACAACTTCTGAAAGGTAAAACATCAATTGTGCTCATTAATTAAGCTGCAAATGTGCTGCGACATGATAAGACCAAGAAAGCAGTGGGAGAATAATTTGTCTTGTAGCCCGGAGTGTTGAAATAAAATGGCTAATATTTCCACAGCAGCATATTGGGAGGAGACCTTGTTACTCCTCCTGTATATTTAAACATCTCCTCATAATGAATACACTTGACATGATGTGCTGTTACTCAGTAAATGCTTGGTTTCTCCTCCAACATTTCATTCTAACATTTCTCTCATCTCTGAATCCAAAACCTCACATAATCATCCCAGATTCAGACATAGAGTGTAAAGCCGGGTCCCTGCTCTTCCTCTCGGCTTGTTTGACCCAAAGCCTCCTGTCTGCTTCCTCTCTGCTGCTGCTGCTCTGACAAACATTAAAGTTGAATAAGCGTTCACCCTGTGGTTCTGTTAAAAATCTCTCCTTTCTGCTCTATCGACATCGTGTGGGAGAGAGGGGATGATGTTTTCTGCCGATGGCACGCCGTGATTTCTGAGCGCTTCACAAAGCTCAAGGCTGCACCTCCAGGAAGCGCAGATCCAAAGAGCGCAGAAACAGAACAGAAACTGAATGGATCAGGGCTGCCCTCGCAGAAAACAGCTCAGTGCCAGGCACGGCACACATGTTGTAGACAAACTGTGCCTCCTCCAGGCGCCGTTTGGAATCAGGAGTAATTTCAGGCTGCAGTGAATTCTCTGCAAACAAGTGGGAAATAAGAGCGCTCTGCAATTAAGGAAATCACATCAAGTCTGTTATTCCTGAGAGGTTAAGAGCAATTAGAGCGGCTGTGAGTGAAGGATTAAGACGATTTAACAGGGTTTATGATAACAGTCCATTTCTCTGCATGCTGCTCGTATTATACCCTGTGCTGGAAGAAGAACTGTAAGATGCTGGTTTGTAAAGTGCTGAAGATAAAACTCCTCAAGAGGTTTCAGAGAGCTGCATCACTGGAAGTAATAGAGGCCGTGCAGGGCTAAGACACCATCACTGTGTGTATCAAAGTGTGTTTGCATGTTGTGCCTCTTCGACTTCCATAACTTTTCAAGGAATTTCAGGTTACAAATCCAAAATGATACAAATATCATGCCTTGTCACAGAAAAGAGCATCTTCCTCTTTTTCTATAAATAAGCCGTAACTATCACTCCATCCTGAGTTTGTCCTCCATCATTCCTCTAGTCCTGGCATCAAGCGCTGGCTCATGCATCTCTTTGGTTTCTTTTAATACTTCCTAAATTCCTGCTGTCAAACTTCTCTGCTTTCTGTGAACCTCCATTCATGTCTCCCTCATTTGTGTCATTGATGGAAATATTAAGTAGTGATGCAGAAAGTCAAATGAATGAGAAAAGCTGTTTGGAGACTCTTGTTTAGCGAGTTGAAATATCAATACATTGATTGAGATGTAACGATGCATCTCAGACAGTTAAAAATCTATAAAAATATGTAACGATTAAAATTGGCTGAGAAAAAAAAAAATCACAGTGCCCTATTTCAACAGCAGATGGTTGATTTTTATTTAAACAAAACATGAAAGTCCTAAACTAGGAACACATGCAAACCTGAGGTTGGAGGTATTTTGTTTGTTTATATTATTCCTTTAGTTATTTTGATGTCAGATTTATTTAAAAAGTCGTTTTGTCTATATATTTTTTTGTTATTCTAATAAAATATAATTTCTCTTGCACTTTTGAAAAAGAACATACTTTGTTTCGCACAGTTTAACCAACCTCAAAACATTAAAAAAGGGATTCTCTTCAATGTTTTTATAAGAGATAATATATTTTGTTGTTTTTATACATTCAAGTATTTGTGTGTTTTAAATTTTGCATTCATTGCATGGTTTGTGTTTTGCAGTTGCAGAAATAATTAAAAGAACTTTTTTCAGTCATAGTTTTTCTGCAAGCTCATTCTGTTAAAGAAATTATGAGAAAAATGCATCTTTAGCCTAGTATCAGGAATCGTAATGAAGTGTGAGTTGAGTGAATCGTTACATTCCTTTATATTGGTCAACACTATGGTGCAAAGTAAGTCCACACAAGTCTGTTATGATAGTGCAAGATCAGTCTCAACAATCAATAACATCCAGCTGCTTTCTGCCCCTTGTTCAGTGTGTGCTCACAGAAAAATGATCAATTCAGACTGAAATAATGCTTAAAACCAGCCTGCAAATGGGTTTATTTCCACTGTAAAGATCGGCTTTCTGAAAAGGTGTGTATGAGGTTTCTGGAACTTTTGGAGTCAGTCTCTAGTGGACGCTACAGGAACTGCAGACACTTCAGCATCAACCCAATGTTTAGGAATTTTTGTCTGGTAACTAAAGCTTTTTATTGACCCTCTCAACAATATAATGATTCAGATATTCCACTGATGTGTATTTTAGTGTGGTTTGGTGACCTCTAGATAACATGAGACCATTCTGTCTCCAAAAACAATATTGCATACTGTGAAAAGTCTCCTACTGTGTCACCTGCCATAGCACCTGTCACTGAATGTTCATAGTTTGAGTGCAGGGGGCGTGGCTTAGCTATAAGTCAGTTGCTGCATCATGGCATTCCCATTATTGCTTCATATTGCATTGCAAAAAGTATTGGGTAATGTTTCAGTTTCATAAATTTTGTTTCTGATTCAGGCTCTGAAAGATTCCTCATTTGGATACCATGGTTTTTGGGGAGAAAATACTCAGTCTCCAGTTCTGCAAAAATCCCTGACTGCATGTGAATACTCCAAAATCATGTCTTTGTATACAGATTTTAATAATGATTTAATCATTTTTCATATTGTTCAAAGGTAGAAAAAAGCCACATTGTCAACTTTGATTTTTTCAAGGTAGTGATTATCAGACTAATTCTGTTTTCAATCAAATATGAGGCATTCAAGTTTTGATGAATTTGGTCAAACAAAACCATTCTAAGAGTGTATTCAATCCTCAGCCAACCCCCCAAAAAAGAGTTATTAAAAAGAAAACAATCAAGCATTGGTAATGAAAATTATTAGTTCCACCCTGAAACTTCTCATCCCAACACTCCCTGTCAGTCAGAAATGTGTCCAGGCAGGAGTGAAACCTGAAAATTAGGATTTCTCCCAGAGCAGAGTTGTTATTCAGGCTCTTCTGTCTGTTCCCAGCAACAATCACATCCTTTACTTTACCACATGATCAAGGTTAGGTACGTGTGTTGGTGTGAGGTTTCATCACAGCAGGGAGCAGGAGTCATCCAGTGATCAGGAGACAAGCTGTTACCGTCAGTACCTGAAGCAGTCTTACTGAGCTGTGGCCTCGCTGCTCTGCTATGCTGGGAAATGAGATTTCACCTTTAATGTGTAAAGCCTCTGGAAACCAGCGAAGCTGAGGGATGAAAGTCATTTACAAAGACAAGTGGAGTAACTGGCTGCAGACTTAAGTCGCTGCACTCTATCAGTCAGAGCTGAGAGGGAGAGGAGATGAACAGCTCGGTGAGGGAGCGGGTAAAAGACGTGTTTGTTCACAGGCTGACTTTGTTGGAGAGCGTTTCCTCCCCAGGTTCCTCACACAAGGCAGACGTTGACTCGCTGCTGGCTGTGGCAGCCACTGAGCGCGTGCAGAAGCTGCTCTGTATGCCTGTGAGGGATGTGCTGGCCCAGATCAGAGCGAGGAGCCAAATGAGGGACAGGTGCAGCAGACAGCCTGTGGATACGGAGCGAGGAGTCAGGCTTTTAATTACAGACACGAGGGTTAGGAGCTGCTGTGTTTCTGCTCAGAGGATCAGGCTAATCCCAGGATGCTAAGCTAAGGCCAGGTCTGTGTGGAGGACACATTCATTCAGTTATTCAGGTGTTTGTGAGCAACATACAGCAACACTATCCTTTTTCCTTTCAATCACGTAAAGTCCTGCACGCTTCAATTGCTCTGTGTGGAAAATGTGAACAGGAGGTTTCACTAGAGGCTTCCCAGTTACAGGTTTCAACAGCCAGAGGCGATAATCAGGGGGCAGATCGGTGGATGACTGATGTATAAAGTTAAGACCATTTTGTGGTTTTTCCTTTGACTTAAATTGGGACAGGTCCCCCAAATTACTGACCAGTACCGTCCCACATTTTGGTACCTCTCTGTTGGGGTGCCAGACATACCAATTTGACCCCAGAAGGTGGAGCAAGAAACACCATAGTCCATTGATTGACTTGGTGTGCAACAGCAGTAGTAAAGTTGCTCTTTGTTTACTCTGCCAAGTTTTTCTTCTTTGTTGGACTTATTAGCAAAATACACTGTGTCGCGCTGCTATGCTGCCACGCTATCACATAGCTGATATGACTATTGGCATCTAGTTTACACACCACCTACCAAGAAGGGCACGGTTGGCTTTGAAAACATTAACAGGATCAGGCTTTACTGATCCTGCCCATACCAAACTGTACTGATCCATACGGGACTACTTGGTGGAATTAGGGCTTTAATCGAGTTCTGGGGGACAAATGGCCCTGCCTGGGGGATGGTCAGTATCTTGTTTTGCATAGGGATGGGTACCAAGTGAAGTACTTTTATAGGTACCGACCGAATTCTGTCAAAAGTACCGAGTACCGATTCATGTAAAACCAAAAGGTACCATGTTGCGGTAACTAACTGCGAGTAGGTGATTTTCCATGCTGGACATGAACACAGCATTGTAAGGTTTTATATTGAAGAATAAATATGTTAAATTGGAAAATTTTTACATTCTATTGTTAAACAAATTAATATTTTTTACCACAGAAACACATTAAGTACTGTAAATTGGTACTGTTGGTTACCGGTACCGATTGACAGGTACCAGGCATCAGTGCCGTATCGTTTCAAATGTGAAAGGTACCCATTCTTAGTTTTGCATGAACCTGGGTCTTTGGCCCTGTGATTGAAATGCAGGCAAAGTGCCACAGGACCAATTTTGTTCTTGGAATGTTTAAACATGAACTAAAAGTTCCTGGAACCTCTGGTAGCTGTAGCTACTCATACAGTTCCTAGTCCCTAGGGAAGTTTCTTTGGTTGAAAAGCACCAATTGCGCCACATTAACCACGCTGACAAAGCCATCACAATTCTGTGATGATGCGGAGTGTTGATACCAGTTAATCAATCTGTATCTCACTGTATCCCCACGTATGTTCTATTTGTTTTCAAGATTATATTTAAAAATAATAGTCCAAGCAGAACCACATCAGTCTCCTGTATGGATCAGTGAAGATTTCCAGAGACTTCTGAGAGGTTTCACGGATTTTACAGCCATTAATGGATTTACTTCTCAACAAAGAAGCACTCACTCGAAAAGATTGTGGCAAAATATCTTAATAACTTTAAAAGGAGGAGCTCTCTAAAGCCTCACAAGAATGATCTGCGGACTTCAGATTTCTAACAAAGCCCCTTCTCTCTCTTAAAATTCTGCGCTTTTTCTTGGAATGGTTCAAAGTCATTTTGTTGAAATGTTGTGTTCAGTTCAGTGAGTTGGAAAGCTCCCAGGTTGTGCACTGAAGAGTACTAACGCCTTGTTTGACTGTAAAAAGAGTAGAGACATTTATTTTGGACTTGCTGCAGGATTACCTTTCCTTTCTGCTCATTGTGAAGGTTTCTGCAGAATGAATAACTCTTTTTCTGCAGAAACTTCTTCCTCCCCTCCTCCTGTGTAACTTTGCTCTCCCTGTGCGTGAGCTGCTCTCTGTTTGTACGCTCGGCTGTTTTAACTCCGTACCTGACCTTTGCACTCCTCATTATCGCCTGTTGGTAATCTTGATGAAGCAGGAATTAAAGGTCACCTGCTGCTAACTGCTGTTATCATTACTGCTCCTCCTCTGATAAATTCCTGAACTGTAAAATGCTCCTCATTAACTCTTAGCATGAACATGTTATTAGCTGCAGGCTGATGAATGGCTCTGCCTCCTCTTCTTTGTCTGCAGCTTTATTACTCTTTGCTGTGCAGAAGGAACTTGTGCTTGATCATGGATCCTGACCTGAGAGTTTATCTTGCTGAAGGAAGATGCACGGCTGCTCGGTTTTTCTTGATGCATGACGTTCAGCTCAAACTCTGATTGTCTGCAGCATTTACAGCCAGTCTGCTGTGGGTTTGGGTGGATGTGCACAGAAAAGTGTTTGAACAGTAGTTATGTTCAGCTGATTAAGCTCAAAGCAGTCACAGCTTGATTATGACTGCTGAATTGAACAGATGTAGTGTTTCCCTTGAGACAGGTTTCTGTGTCTTTGTGTCTAGCAACAAACACACCTGACATCATACTGTGTCCACATGCTCTTCAGGAATCCGGTTCATGTCCTCTTTGAGCAATAAGTTGATAAAGTGCAAACAAGACTTTACCACATTTCAAAGTCAGTGCCCAATGAGGAGATCTGGATGAATGCTGCTGAAAAGTCACTCTGAGCTTGGCGCTTAAGTGCATGTGAAGACAAATCTGATAAAAAACTAGAAAAGCACTCAGAGAGCGCAGACCTCCACCAAGTGTATTATGATTGTCACACAACACTTTAGTCCTACTTTAATGTTATACTCCCTTTTAGCAGACAGTTTGCTTCAATTGCGGGTTTGTACCATAAGTTGTTACCTGACAGTGTTGAAAATTATGATGACCCAGTATGATCCAGAAAAGTTCTAGGATCTGGATCGTACTTTTACACCTTTCAGAATTATGGTGACCTTGTTTTGTGTTGTTTTGCAAAGCAATCTGACCATTTATAGTGGATTTATATACATATGTGGTGAAAATGGCCCTATCTCACAATGATAAAGAATCCTTTAAAAAAAACCTGGATCCAGACGGTGATCCGGATCACCACCAAAATTTAATCCGTTCTTTCGAATCCCTTTTTGATCATTTCCTAAAAATTAAATCCAGATCTGTTTTTTAGTTTTTAAATTCTGTTGTTCACAGACAAACTGACAGACAAACTCTCCCAAAAACATTACCTCCTTTGGGGAGGTAACAAGCTAGGTCAATACATTCTCATAGTCAGGTGACTTGGGAGCTGTGAGCAAACATGCAGATTAGTGCAAAACGACCAGGGCCTGTATGCATGACCAGCCATTGGCGTGGAAAACTGACCATTTGTACCAGCGGCGAAAAAAATAAATTGATTAGCAGTATACATGAGCTAGGTTAACAGCCCAAAAGAGCATTAAATTTAATAGAGGTATACCCATTATTACATGCGCTAACGGCAGGATTACAGCTCCTGTGGGGCTGTTTAAAGGTAGACATCGCACAATGCGTTACTGTATGAGCCAGAATATGCAAAGACAGTGGATAATCCTTTGGAAAGGTGGAGATGTGTAGCCATGCAGCAAATTTAGATGTAGGAGACATAACATTTTTTCAGTGAACCAATGAGATGAGGGAGGCAATTGAAGTCTCAAACGGGCAAGGCTTCTTTCAGAAGTGTGTGATGAAATGTCGGAGCTCATAAACTGCTTTAAGGGTTATTTATCAAGTTTCTGGGCGTTGCTGTGGTTCTTGTTCCACAGAGCAGCTTTCATGTTGCTTATTTTATTTCTGAGGTTTTCTATGTGCTTGGACACAACGCACATTTGCTCTGTTCAAGATCGCCAAACTTTCTATTTCTCTTTTTTTATCTGATTGACTGTCAGAGCTTGCTGCAGTACAAAAGGTGTGCAATAGCTGGGGAAACAAATCCAAATTTTTCTTTTTTTAAATTGTCCACAAAAAAAATGAATTAACTACTATAATCGATTTATCACCCAGGCTTACCAAGCAGGCTTATGAAAACAAGGTTCCTGCAGCGTTCATTGAATTATTCAACTTTATTTCAAGGAAAGTGAGACCACTGTACTGAGAGGTGATGCTGTTTCAGAGATAAGTTGTTGGGAAACTACTTCAATGAAGTGTCAGCAACAAACACAAAAGTTAAGACCGCAGACGGATATAATACTGACAGAGGAAGAGGAGAGAACCTCGCCTTCCTGTGTTTCCACACACTGAGCTTCTGTCTCGCCATGCAAAGCAGCTTGCAACACTCCTGGTCTTAGCTGCAGCACCACCCACACTGTGTTACTCTATCACTGAGCTTTAACACCACAACCTGAGTGTAAAGTCTGCTCTGAGTGTACTGACTTCAAGAGAAGTACCATGAAGTCTGATAACTTCGCTGAGAGCACTGGCTGTCGTCAATAAGCACAATAACTGTGACTCTGTCCTGCACATCCTGCAGAGCAGCAGCTGACTGACGTCCGTGTCAGTGTTGACATCAAACACTACTGTCTTCATATCTCCAGGATCTGGAGCAGCTTTCAGCACTTACAGCTTCCTTTATTTATTCTTCCAACCGGAAACTTGTCTGCATACAAAACTTTTACCAGCCTCATCAACACTGGTGAAGATTATGATTTTATGATAGATTTCTTCTGACTGATCCAGGATAGAAGCAGGTGGAGGGAAGATGTGTGTGTCTGAAATGATCAAAGCCTCGCAAACGCTAACAGTGACATCACCTGCTGTTCCTGCAGGGAACTCGGCCACGGTCTAACGGAGCAAAAAATGCACCAATTTCTTCCAGGGACAGCGCGTCAATCCTGAAACAGCTGTTCAGGAGAGCCGGAGTGGCTGCAGTCGCATTTCTTTAAAAAAAAGTGCCTTAAGACTTTCAGACCCGCTGCCACTGTTCATCTGTTCAAACCCTCCGTCTCAAAGATTTGGGGCTCTGGGAAACTGCCCCAGCGCCTCGATCTGTCAGAATGAAAGAGATGGCACACTTCACAGGGGCAGCAGAGCGGCTGTGACCTAATGTGGAGAGAAGAATGGGTTGGTTTGTGGGAAAACTTAAACTTTACCTTCTGAAGCTGCTGAGGACAAAAGTCTGTGTGGTCCAGTTAATAACAGAGAAAGGAGGAGTCATACCCTTTTCCTGATGTTAGTCAGAAAGTTTTTAACCAATCAAACTGATGACTAACGAGAAATGAATGTCTAATTTTCCCAGAATTAATCTGTTAGGTTAGTCAAAAAGATTCTGGTACTGTTATGTATTAAAACCTGCATAACTTCAGCCCTTTGAACAACAGTCAAACATGTCCATACTTTCAGGACAAGCTGAGTTAACAGAATGTATCTGCTTAAGTAGTGTCCCATGAACATGAAAGTATTTTTATGACCACAAAGTCCATTAATAAAGACTAAATGTAAATTAGATCTCACAGCACTTTATTCACATCTAAAGTTTGGACTATCTAAATGCAAAAACTGTGAGGCCTACTGTCTCTTTAATTAACATCCACCACTTGTGTATCTTTGGCGGTCCTGCATGAGGGGCTACTGTCAAGCTAACAAGTAAAGAATAAATCAGCACAAGACTGGTTGAAGAACTGACTGAAAGTCATCGTCCTTTCTTTGAAGGGTCAAGATGGAGCAACATAGATATGCATAGATAAGTGCACTGTAAAATGTGGCTAATTTTTTTTTAATGTAAAAATATAATGTAAAGGGCTGCTTTAAAATTTTTCGTGAGGTTGTCACAGAGCGCTCTGTGACGAAGGTCAAAAAATTGTTTTGATGTTTTAACACCAACAGAAGTTATCTTGATTAAAGAAAATGTCTTGTGTCAACTCTCGTCTTGGTTCGGTTGATTTGGACTGGTTTGTTGACTTAACTTCTTCAGGTTTAATATTATCTATTTCAACTCAATCAAACTTTCAGTGATGAAAACCTTGGAATTCCTCCGGCAATTTGTCGATGAACTGCAGGGTCTTATGTTTCCTCCTCACTCCCTGTGACAATAACTGTTAGGTTATAATTCACAAAAGCATTTTGGGTAATAACTTGGAAGCTGTCGCTTTACTAAACAGGCCGAAGGGGCTAAGGTGTGCAGAAAATTAGAAGACAAAGTGCAGCAGCAGATCCCTGATGGTGGTCTTCAGCTGCAAATTGTAAATTACTGTATTACTGTAATTGGGAGTATTTATCCATTAGGGCCATAAGCAAGTGTTAATTCGAAAATATTTATTTATTTATTTATTCATTTATTAAAAAAGTTTTACCTTCTGATGAAAACACTGCTCTTGAGCAAAAATATGGACGTTTCTTTGAAGTAAATGTTGTAAATGAAATTAGTAAACTTTCAACTAAAAAAAAAAAACCTCTCAAAATCATGTGATGTGATGATATGGGCATTTTAATCCCACACCCATCTGAATAGCTTCATTGTATAGTCCACATGTATCACTGATTTATTCCACAAGACCCCTCTTGGGTTGTTTGATAGAGATTTATAGAGATAGATGTTGAGGTTTTCAAGTTGAAATGTATTTTGTAGAGACAATGCCAACTTAAAATTGTTATCACAACAACTTCAGAAATCTTTTGTCATTTTTACAGAATGATATGTTAGAATAACAAAATCATATTTACAGTGTGTAGAAAAGGAAAATAATCACATAATCATGCATTTCTCAACCGACGATTTGCCGCAAAATGGCTCAGAAAGAATGCCAACCTCAATTGCTGGATTAACCCTTGATCACTGAAGTATCATCCAGGACTTTATTTTTAAATTGTCCTTAAAAGAGTCAGATCAGAGGTCATGCTCTGAAAGCTCATCTTCTCCTCTTACAGAAATCGTTTAAATATTTCCTCTTCCCAAATAGTTGAAGAGTCATAGTAATAAGAACATTTTGCATCAGTTATTTTCTATGAAACGTTGCTTCACGTGGATTCCTCTGCAGTTCTGTAACTCCCTGGATATCATTGTAGATCCTTCTCTGCGTTGCTTGTTGTGTCTTTCCTGTCATCTATTTTCTGGTCAGACAGCTAGAAACCAGCTAGAAACCACAAAACCAATGTTCTCTGATTCATGACGTCTGTGTCTCAGATTTAGTAGATCTGATCATTTCGAACCATCTGCTCGTCTCTCCTCACCTTTAAGTGTATCCAGTGAAATATTCTGCAGGATTGTAGCCAGCTAAGAGAAACTTTGAGCCAGATTTTCATTCCTCAGGTTATTATTTTCTGAACCTTATTCTCAGACTGTCTCCAGCAGAGTAGCTGTGGAGGAATAAAACCTTTTTACACTCTTCAAACACTGCGATCTGTTTCATGCCTGTGCGGGGAGAAACTTCTGAAGTTCACTTTGTTCAGTTCAGACAACAGAAGTTCTGACAAATTGTTTCTGCTGTTTGTTTGTTTGCTTCGTTTCTCTTTGATCGGATGTTTGCATTCAGTTTGAAGGACAGACACAAAGTCAGACTGGAAGAGCTGAAAACTACCAGAAGCACAGATGATAGAATAAATACCCAAACAGCCTGGCTCACATTTTTAAAGCGTATGCATAAAATCAAACACAGCTCTGTCTTTATCTCTGCTCTATCACTGCTGCCTTTGTGATGTTGTTTAAGTTATACTGACAGCCTCAAACCTCAGACGGCGTCCCGTCTGCTATCTTTACAGCGCCATAAGATGTCATATTTACTCTCAGAGCTCATTTATGGAGGAGCGCTGGATGTCAGCCTTCCAGAAAATGTGACACTCCACTAATTTGTGACTCAGTGTTGTCGCCGCCTGTAGAAATGTGATTTTCACTTTTTGCTTTTAAGCAGCGATGTGTGACTGACGTGTGAATTAAGCTCATGACGAACACGTCACGCTGAGGGAAAAATAACTAAATCCCCTGCTGCTGTGAAATGCTCGCACGCTGACTCTGAGAAGACTGGAAATGTCAGCAGTCTCAACAAGTTCCTGATAGTACGAGCTGCAGACCAAACTTCTGGAAGAGAAACTAAGAAGGAGAATACTCAGATTATTAATACTGAGAGAAGATTCTTACACTCTGCTATGCTCAGGTTTGCTCACAAAGTTATAAGTTCACGTGCTGATAGAGAAATGAGAGATGACCAGACCAAAGTCATGTTGACATTTTTATTTCTGCTGTAAAGATCAGCTTTTTGAATGGGTGTGTGTGTGCGGCTTCTGCTGTCTCTGCAGACATCCTCTAGTGGACACTCAAGGAACTGCAGTTTCTACTCTTTAGCAGCTTCTCTCCTTGAGACCTAAGGTTGCAACTTGGAACAGAACAGCAAAGTGACAGACTCTAAAGACAAAGCTGAACACTGGGAGCTTCATGTAACCTCCCTTTGAAAGCGCCAAAGCTCTAAGAGTTGACTAGCAGGCTCAGGGATTTGCATACTACTGTGTTATTTGAATGGTACATGTTGGATAGGCATCAAAAGCTTTAAAACAAACTGTCCTCTTAGAGAGCTGACAAAGAGAACAAAGAGCAGCACCTGAGTCATAGTGCTCAAGTCAGTGTTGAAAAACAGGCTGGTTGACGTTTGTCTTTTAGATTATGGTCACGTGATGAAGGGCTGACAAATCAGGGATGGACTCATCATGACTTTAGTTGAAACATAATGTAGGAGAGAGGATGGAGTACACAGGTCTGTGTTGCTGAAAAACACTGAAGTTAAAACGTGAGAAATCAAGAACAAAGTGTGAGCAGACAGCAGTCAGTGAGGGATTCACTTTTAAAGAAAGGAGCACAGCTTCAGTTCCCCGTGTTGTTCTGACCTGATTCACAAGAAATGATTTGAAACCCTGACTCTAATCATCTGAAGCACGTCCTGTCAGTTGACTGTGATGTCTCTGCCTGGTTGGATCAGCCCAGACAGATTTCTAAGTATAAACCGTCTGCAGCTCGTTCCTCTGGAGCGGATGAGGTCATGAATGAACCTTTTAAGAGCCGTTGCCTCTTTTAGTATCTGAGTCTCAGATCTGATGACTCATTTCTGCTGCTATTGTTGGAGCTCTCTGCTCCTCAGGTGAACTGGTGCCTGTCATTAGTCTCTGTTAGCAGCGCTGACGTACGAGGGCCCTGAAGTGACAAAAACAACAAAAACAAAAATAACAAAATGAGCATCTACAAAAAATAAACCATAAGGAAAAATAAGAACATGACTGCTGAAAGAAAACACGTTAATAAAAAAAACAAAAACAAAATCACCTATGGTCCTGAGTATCTGGTGCCTAACTCACCTGTCTGAGGGTGAGAGACGTGGTACAACCAAGACTGGTTGACAGTCAGTTGCAGGACTGAGACAGACATCCTCCATGCACACACTCACACCTACAGTGACTTTAGAGTGATAGATTAACCTGATGAGTATGTTAACAACACAAAAAGGACACAAAAAGGAGGTCTCTTTTTAGTTTATTATTTATTTATTTTTTATCTATATTTTTTTACTGTGGTTTTGCTCCCAAATTGATGCTCTGTTTTTTTTTCTTGTCTTGTATTTTTCTTCTTCTTTCATTTTGGTGATGTTTTCTATTTCTTCTTTGGTTTTCTTTTTTTTTCTTTCTTTTTTTTTTCCTTTTTTTTTATCATGTTTTCCTTCTTTGTCTTGTTTTCATTTTCCTATTTGTTGTAGTGGTTTTTCTATTTTTTGTAGTGGTTTTGTCTTTGTTGTTGAGTTGTCTCTTTTGATTTTAACTTTTTCTTGTTGAGTTTTTTGTGGGGTTCATTTTTTTGTTGTTTTTGAGTTTTCTCTTTTTCTTTTTTTTGTAGCCATGTCTTCCTTTTTTGTTGCTTTTATGGGATCTTTTTTGAATACTTGCGTCTTTTTTTTAAATTTTGTTGCAATTTTTATTTTAGTTTACTGTCGTGTTTTACACTCCAGTGCCACCGTAATGTCCTGAGACAGCCTGTTTTAACATATCATTCTGTTAAAAGCTGGGCATTGAAAATCATTTTTTCTAGCAGTAGTCCCTGTGTTCTCTCAGGTCCCATTATTCAACATTAATTTGGTTTATTAATCTGGTTTATTGGTCTGCCAAACTAGGAGCGATCATCCTGTGGTCTGATCGTCTCCCTCCCACGATTGTTAGTAATTGCCTTCCAGTGGAGCTGTAAAAGCTCTCCCTGCTGAGCTCATTGGAGGGATGGCGCGGCTTGCCTACAGCTCTCTGGCTCGGCGCTGCACGCTGAAGCCTGATGCTGCAGGACCGGGCGGCCATTGGGAGATATATGCAGGGATGCGAGCTGGATTAGACCCGCCGGGAGAGCTGATTTGCTGATCATTACGTAAGCCACATCTGTCCTCCGTTCCCTCGGTGGCACCGGGCCTCCCACGCTCAGAGCTCGGTGCTGCCAAACTCAGCAGCCTCATGAAGAGACGGGCTCTGAACCGGCCCACAGAGAGGGACCAGAGGGAGAAGGTGAGAGGATAACACAGGGGGGAGGTGAGCTCAGTGTGGGCGTTTAGTCACTGAGCGTATGATGGGAGGTTAACTGGAAGGAGAGAGCTCCTCTAATGACACAACGGGTGACCAGCCAAACACTCAATCCCTGAACAAATGCCTTCAGACAGACGCCGTTAATCATGTTTGCAGTGGACAAAAGGATCACAGACATTGTTCTCTGCATTGTTCATCCATCTCTGAGGAATTACTCAGTGAGCAAACTGTCTTAAATACCTCATAAATCCACACCAGGCAGTCCCAGCAGTTAATACTGAAAATCTGCAGTAAACAACCAGAAACAAACACCATCAAACACGAAGCTGCTGCCCTGAAATGTTTGTTGGTTTATCGTGATGAATTTTGGACCTCCGTATTTTCAAACATCATGTTTGTCCCTGCTTTCTATCAGAGTATTTCTACAGCAGACTCAGGATATGTTGTTTTCTGTTAACGCTGACAGAACTTTTTATCCAGCCAACAACAATCTCCTCTCAACAGGCTGGCACAAACTCTTCAACTCACTGTGTGTGAGGAGTAAGCAGATTGTTTTTATCAAGGTCTCTGTGACATCCAGCATCACAGCATGCCTTTTATGTAGCTTAAGCAGATGAATGAAGTTAAAATGAGTATGTCTGAGAGTTTTCAAACCTTTCTGTGGATAAACTTTTCTCCTTTAGAGTTCACGATATCAGAATGTGGAACTTTGATACGGTAGAAGCACAAATGGAGTGGTATTACCACCTAGTTGGTGGCCAAAAATAAACTCCTGGGTTCCTTAAAGTGGCCAGTTCATAGGAAAAGTCAATGAAGACGGACCAAAATTTGACATATTGATTAAACTATTGAAAGGCAAATAAATATGATATTTCTAAAGATAGTGCGTAGACAAGTGGTCTGTTCTTTAAAGGTTGATAACACTTTTATAATCAGAGAACAGGTCGTGTTAGGGAATGGAAAAATACATCAGGTTATGCTTTAGATGTTTGAACATGACTAATATTAAGGTCAGAAGCAACATTAAATAACACTTAAAAACAGCCAGTAGCAGTTATATATTTGATGTGTTGCCGTTTAATGTGCGTTAGGTAATTATTATGCATTGAAGTTTATCTCAAAAGTGCAATGGAAACACCTTTTTCTCATAACATGTCACCAGACATGAATAACAGGCGCACCTCCCTCACCTCCTTGGCCATGATCCTCTCCCAGAAGTCCCTAGTGCGTGTCCACTGCCACACATGCAGACTCTGGCGTTCATATTGTAACAGCTTTGGTGTTTGCTATGGGTTCAGTGCAGATGTTAGTGTTTCTGACTGTCAGGAAAGGCATCAGGAAGGGTGCGAACAGGTCAGAGTGCAGCAGGAGGGAGGAGTGGAGGTGTGTGTCAAGCGGCAACCTCCGGTCTAAGAATATGAGACAATGCAGAAGTGCTAAAATCTGCTGTTTCCTGTGTGTCGGCTTTAGGCTGGCTCCTGAAGTACTGGAAGTTACATACACATCAAGCCAAAAAGGCAGTTTTCAAAGCACAAACCAGCACACACTGTACTGGCAGGTTTAGAAGATATTTAGATCGCAAGCTTGCCCAATCAGAGGCACAGCTCAGGTCATGCTCTATAGCTATACACAAAGCCCTTGCCACTTCAAATATGGCCGCAATTCCCAATTTGCTTCATTTTCCGTTTCAGAAATAGACAGGTGACGTCTGGAAGACTACGTCCATGTTTTATACAGTCTATGGTGTGTGTGTGAGTGAAAGAGTCGGCGAGATAGAGATGATGTTTTTCATTTAAAGTTTTGTTCCTGCCTGTTTTGAGTTGCCATGGTTACTGGCCAGTGAATAGGAACACAAGTGTTCACAAATCGCCATCATTGCAGCATCTGGACAGATGTTGTGTTTCGAGGCCCTCTGCGTTTGTCTGTTGACACCATTAGCAACAAAAGTAACGCCCATCAATATGACAGCTCAGCTCTTGAAATGTTTGGAGTATCAATGGTTACTGTAGGTTACAGTCCTCTTTCTTCCTTTTGCATTCCGCAAATTGAATCTCACAAGATGAGATTTTACTCAAGTTGTGTGTTGTTCAAGTCATAATGGAAACTAGGGGTGGGAGAAATAATCGTTTTACGATATATTAGGATTTTTTTGACAATATCAAAATCTGGATTCTTTGTCAAAAAAAACAATTTTTCTTTTTTTATCAAATTAAAATTCTTTGTTTCACTCTTTGTTTTTTAAACTGGATTGGAGAAAAGTTACCAATTTTCTCCAGCAGGGGATGAAATGTTTCACTCTGACTCAGGTGATGTGCATTTTATGGTAAAATATGGCTCTTGATATTGTCTGTGGATATTGTCATCATCCTTTAACTTTTGTCCATGGTCTAGTGTTAAAAAAAGAAAACTAAAAACCGTAAACATAGAAGAATAGCAATTTAAATCAAACTGGAACCCCAAAAACCGTAATGGAATCGAATCGCAAGAATAAAGCATAGCTCAGAAATATTGCTTTGATTTGAGAATAAGTGTCCTGGACACGTAGCTAATGTAAGGCTGCCTGTAGTGTCTGCAGACGTTTTTGTTTATTTATATATATCCCCTGTCAGTGTGAGATCTGCCACCCTCAACAGCTTGTCTTGACAGTTTTCTTTGACACCTAAAGGCCCAAAGGTCAGTCCCTGAACCGTGTCCCCTCAGCAGAGGTCTGGACCTCGAGCAGGCCGCCCCATGTCTCAGCAGTTAAGGTCCCGTGTTGAGTATTTCTCAGCTCCTCTCCCTCAGACGGCATGATAAGGAGCTTATTGGAGCACGCTCGGCTCAGATGGGTTTGGAGTGGAGCCAGAGGAAGCTGTGACCACGGCGACACGGCACAGCTGTAAATTACTCTTCACACATCCATCACGCTATGTCTCCTGGTTAGAAATCCCTTTTTAACTTAAACACCATGCTGTAATCTCTCTTTGCATAATACTGTGTGAGGTTTACTGCTGTACCCTGGTCCAGCATGGAGGTGATTGTTGTCTCTCCTCTTCAGATAGATGCTCTACATCATACCCATTGTTTTAACATTCCTTAAAAAAGTTTGTGTCCGGAGAGGAATCAGACTGGGATGAATGTTGTGCTTATAAATATTGCAGTAACTTCTGATAGAAAGAAAGAGCTCTCTCCTTTTGCTGTGCAGCAGCAGCAGCAGGCTGGTGAGGGTTTGGCAGTGTTTGTGGTTGGCATTAATGGTGGAGGAGATAAACACTGACTCACAGTTTTCTGCTAAATAAACATCCTGCGAGGGGTGAAAGTGTTCACACAACATGAAGGTCTTAAAAGTGCCAGTTATTTTCGCGTCTGCATGTCATGAATCCAAGAATTAAGCAGAGCTGTGCGCCTGCAGGAGCCAGAGCGGCAGCCATCTGTCATGGCCTTTGTCCAGTCCTCTGCCTGCTATCTGTGGCTGCAGCAGAGCTGTGGATAATGACTCCTGTAGGGAGATGAGACGCTGTGTGGCAGCCCTGCTGGGCCCCTCTTCCAGGGAGGTCTCAGAGCCTCAGTCTTGGCTTCAAGATCCACAAACTTCAGCAGCAAAGAGCAGCAGAGCTGGAGCCCTGGAAAAAAGAGATTTGGAACAGATCTGCAGTTAAAAACTCCCAACTGGCTTTTTCTCGAACTCGGTATTTCTCCGGGGCTTCAGAAAATACAACACCAAACAACAGAGCGGGTTTAGCTCTGCAGTTGGCGCCAGAAGACGACTTCTTATCGGTGTCAAAAGGTTTTTCTGGGAACTTTTTCTTCCTTCAGTCTTCTTTCTCTCTGCTCTGTTTTGAAGATTTTGCAGCCTCTGTCTGTCTTTTCCTTCCTCCATCTGAAACATCACATCTGCGGGATGATAACTCATCTGAAGTGAAACATTTCACCGCCTGCTGCTGGCTGTTTGACTTTGCCTGGGGCTGGCTGTTTTTCAGTCACTGTTTGTACTTTTACCTACAAAAAGTGATGCTGGATATATTCACAGTTTTATAACCGAGAGATAATTTACAGCTCTGACCTGCTGTTTTGGCTTTTACACAATTTAGGGCTCTGTGCAGCAGAATTAACCACTCAGAAACAGATTCAGTAGGGGTGAGTGGTGAACTGGTTTCAGAAGCACTTTTCCACACAGCTACCAAAAATTTAACAAGCTTTTGAGTTGTTGTTTAGAAATGCACACATGATGGAGGTTTACTTTCATTGTCAAAGGTGCAGCCAATGAGGAGGATGGCAAAAAGAGAGATTTGCGAAGTTAGCAAAACTCAACCAAGTAATTTTTCTTAGCCTAAACCTGACAGAACAGAGAGCTTAACTCTCATCCTTTGATTGACTGTTACAAAACGTGCTAAATGTTAACTGTAAACTGACTTTAGTGTGACTGCAAGAGAAACCACACAGCTGCAGCTGTAGCTGCAAGTAAAGAAAAGTGAGTGGATATGTGCTCTGTCTCTGTCTGCAGCAGACATAAACACAGTGTAGAGAGAGAAATAAGATAAATAACATCAAGGCTATTTAATCTGTTAGATGAAAGAACAAGGTAAAAATGACAAGCCATTAGTGAGGAAAACGGATTGCTTGTACAGAGAAAAAAAATTGATTAGTGGTATGCATGAGCAAGGTTAATGGGCCAAAATACTGTTGAATTTAATCGAGGTATACCCCACCTTTACAGGCGCTACCAGTAAGATTACAGAGCTTGTTCGGCTGTTTAAAGGAAGACATTGTACAATGCATTACCATTTGAGGCAAAATATGCAAAGACAGTGGACAATCCTTGGAAAGGTGGCAATTTGTAGCCATACAGTAAATTAAGATTTAGGAGAGATGACATTTTTTCAGTGAACAGATGTGATAAGGGAGACAGTTGAAGTCTCAAACCGGCGAGGCTCGCTGCAATCAGTTTTACAAGTTTGATTCACTCTTTGCTTTTCTGCGTCTGGGTCTTTTCAAGATGTGTGTGGTGAAATGATGGTGTTCATAAACTGCTTTAAGAGTTATTTATCGAGGTACTGGGACATTGGTACAGTGAGTTAAACCAAGCAGCTTTCATATTACTGATTTTACTATTGAGGTTTTCTACTGTGTGGTTGGAAACACCACACACATTTCCTCAGTTCAAGATCACCAAATTTTCCCTTCCTCCTTGTTAACCTGATGGACTCACTGAGAACAGCTGTTTGTACATGTGTGTTCTTGTAATAAAATCTCCATTTCTCCAGCTGAAACATTTTTTCTTGATATTCTCTTAGTCACAAAGTTACCGCTTGCCTGGTTTATTGCTGTTTATGAGTAGTACTAGACATGCGCAGTTTGAGTTTGTTTGATGGGGTTTTCCAGGAGGTTCGAGTTTGTTTAATGACTGGACATGCATACGGGCCCAGATCTATAAGATTATTATTTTTTTAATTTAGATTTATTATTAATATTATTATTATTATAAATATTATTATTATTATTATTATTATTATTATTATTATTATTATTATTATTATTATTATTATTATTATTAATAACATTTTTTGTCTGAGTCATCACAACAAACTGTTTTGGCCGTGTTGTTTTTGTGATAAAAGCCTTTTGGTCAAAAGTCTTCAGTGGCCGAATTTCCAGTGTATCGCTGCTAAATAAATCAACAACGACAAATGATTTAAGAAATATTCTTAGACCGGGTAAAGAATCTGAAAGCAGAGGCTTCACACATGCAAAAAGTGGGTCTGAAAAGTGTCTAAATACGGCCATAAATTTGCGACACTGCTTTCCTGTACTCTTTGCAAGAGCAGCTAGAGTCACAGACCGTGGAGTTCTCTGGATTCCCACCCCAATGATGATCCTCTCCTGATTCACTCTTGGCTGTAAAACCTTAAACCTGTTTACTCCTGGTCTGGCTCCACTCATTATGCTGGATTGTTGTTTTAATCAAGGTAAATACCATCTGGTTTGGACTTGCTTTTTTTTATTTTGAAAGTCACTCCGTGTTTTTTGGTGGCTTCTGCATGACTTCCTGTCCCACTGAATTTTGCTTTTTGTAAATTGGTGTGTCACTGCTGCATCCTGCAAAAAAAGGAGGCTTGTGTATATGGTCTAAAGGACCTGCTGGTGCTTGGACACAGCCGGAACACATTTGAGCAGAGCTGGATTAGAGACACATCTGGTGCGTATTTGGGTCGTATGGAGATGTGGAAGTGTTGCTCACTAAAAAAAAATGTAAAAAGACAACTCTTTATCTGTGATCCTGAAATAAGAATAAGCAGCTTTCCCCCCAAAGCATCACTGTAGTTGCTCAGAGTCCAACAGGTGTTGTGTTTTTGTCGGTGTGGGCGCAGGATGCCTGTTGGTGCTCTTCTACTGTTTTTAGAAAGCCAGCTTCAGTAGCGTATGTTTCTGCTCGATGAGCCAGGACAGCGGTGCTGCATTGACTTGTCTGAGAAGCGGTTAGGAAGAGGAAGCGGGGCAGGAGGAGCACTGGGTGAGGTGGAACAGGAAAGACAGGTAATTGTGTCTCCAGGGGGGTCGAGCTGGATCTCTCTCTGATCTGGCACAATGAGAAAAAAAAAAGATTCTTCTCTCTCAGAGCTACTGTCAGCTCTCAGCAGGAGGAGAGGAAGCAGAAAGGGAGTGTTGACCCAAGGTGATCTGATTTGTCCTCCTCGGAGAGTGAATGGGAGGCTCTGTTCTTATCAGACACGCTGCCTCTCCTCTCACACTGGCCCATCAAATTCGCCGAAGGCGGCCCACACTCCTGAGCTCCACAGAGGAGAAATATGGGTCATTCCTGTGCCACGGATAAAAATGTGAGAGCCTGCTGCATGAAATCTAGGCGGCTATGGCAAAGAGTGCAACCGAATATTTTTACAATGGAAAATGTTCCATAAATTCTCCCGAAGCTTTTCATACACTCAGATATTCTTCCATCTACGGTTCAGTATTAGCCCTGAGCTGTTCTCTGCTTCTCTTCCAAAACAAAGAGACACATTTATCACCACGCTTAGCTGTGGTCCAACGCGGGATGTAAATTGTTTCATAACACCTCAAATGTGATTGTATGCTTAAGAGAGCAGAAAATCCGAGACCATTCTTCAGCGTTGCTGGTTTGGAAATTTCAGTCCTCGAAGTAAAGCTTACACACGACTCAGACACGTGAAGGATCTGCTGTCACTTCCTGTTTTCAGGAAAGTGTTAGCCTTTAGTTTCTTTTAGACCACAGCAACTTTCCAAACCCAGCTGTGAATGACTTGTTTTAATACCTCCTAAACAATGGTCTTTGAGCCTGATAGTATGAATGTGTCTGTCAGGTCCCGGTGTTCCTGTTTAACTGTAAATTGGAAGGCTCTTGCTGAATGTGTAGGAGGACTCCTGGTTTAGTTTGATATGTGTATAAAATACTTGTCATAATCCATTTTCCTCATCAGATTAGTATTTAATGATGATCTAAAGCTGTTTGAGAAGGATGCATCCCGCTCAAAGTCCTCAATCAACTCCTCCTTTTGAAGCACAAGTACACAGCTCCATCTCTGCCATCTTCACGCTTTGGACAGAGGAGCGCTCAGCCCACTATTTGTTCACTCAAAGCTGTTAGGAGCTTGTAGAAACGGCTTTGTCTCTGGAGCTTGTCTCCTTTTAATGGCTAAAATACACCGGATGAGTCTGCAGCGTGTCTGTTCTGTTAAGGCAAATGGATCAAATAGGTTTCATTCAAATCAATGTGTCAGCTCACACAGGATCTGTTTTTTGCAGTCCATCTGCATGGCTGGTCCGTCGTGTTGCAGGTAATACCATCATATTTTTGATGGACGTGGAGCTGTGACGCATAAATTTAGCGTAGGGTAGATTGAGCGTGACGGGAAGTTGAATTAAACAGACCGTGTCATAATCAGTTTGTATTTGGCATGACTAAGATGATAAACAGCCATAATGAGCCGAGCTAGACCAGATGTCAACAGGTTTGAGGTTTTCAGGCGTAAGAGTCAACAATGTCATCTGCAGTAGATTAGATAGGTGTGATGGGTAATAGATGAGTTTCCTCTTTGTCCTTAGGTAGAATGAATCAGATGATCTTAGACCCAGCCTTTAGTGGATATTTAGTTCTGCTTATTGAATGTTGTTGGAAGGTTGAACAATAGTGTTGCAGTGATTTTAATTGTGGTTTGCTATGGCTACATTGTTTTGCATGGAAGAAAAAGGCAATTCTTGCTTCTTGATGGCAGCAACTGCAGCCAAATAACTTGAAGTACTTTGTCGCACTGACTAAAGTTTTTCAACCAGTTTAAATTCTTGCTTGTGTTGTACGTTGCTTTGAACAAAAATGTCTGCCAAATGGAAATGTAATTGTAGAATTGTTAAAAAAGCACCATTAAAAACCAGCACATCTTTCAGAATGCTTTTTACTGCCCTTTACTGTCTGTGTTGCAATTACTTTAACTCTATTTCATATGTTCCTGGACTGATGTACACAATCTGAGTTCTGAGTCTTTGGTTTTGCAGTAAAAACGCAGACAAACAATGGGCCACAGGAATCATTTAGTTCCTGGGAGGTTCTGTTTAGGACTAGGTGGTACAGTCCCTTGGTTCGTTTGTTTATCTCAAATTTAACTGAGGAGTTTCAGCAGTGGGAACTTGGTGGCACTGAGGAAAGAGAGAGGCAGCCACTCAGCCACCTCCAGCTCTAGATGTAGACTATTGGGCAGGAGCCAAGGGCCTCACAGGGGGGACTCATGAGGACTCATCAGTGACATCCCACCTGTATGATGGCATGATCAGTTTATTGGGTGTGAGTGGTGTCCACCTCCATCCGGGGTTGGCTTGACATCTTGGGGCTTAGGGGAGGTATGGAAACCCTAGTTAGGGTAATGGGTGTGGGATTTGAGGGGTGGTGTCTAGGGTTTTGGAGGTGGGGGCTCACCTTCCTGCTTTTTTTACCAGGAACAAAAAGTTCTAAAAACCCTGGATCTTCTGGTTTCTGACAGAAAAATAGTATAACTGAGAAAAATCAAAGTGTTTTCCATTTTTTGAGAATTGCTTACTTTGAGCAACTGGGATCATGTGCTCATTGTTTCAATCTGTGGAATTAATGAAATATTTTATCACCATTAAAACAAAGATCTAAAGAAGCTCTTGTCTGTGGATGTAAACATCAGACATCAGGCTATCAATGTTTCACTGTGTTTGAAGGCAGCCTGAAAGTGAAAACTTTTACATCTCTGAAAGAATTTGAAAAGTCTGATTACCTGTTCCCAAACCACCAGGACACCACCTCCGTCTGCTCTTCTCAGTGAGCAGAATGAGCTGCAGGTGTCCTCTTCACACCTGGAGGATTCATTCTGTAGTAAACGCTGACGGTGTGAGGCAGCAGGACGGAAAATGAATCTGTGAATGAAAAAACGAAACATGTCTAACTCTGCAGAAATCTTTTTCTTATCTCTTTCCTTTCAGCAGCATCATGCAGGTGATCATTCATGGGTGACAGCAATATTACCTGTGTCACTGCAGCTCAAAGACTGAAAGAGAGAGCACTCTCAAAGACAGCAAGTATTTGTGGCTGATTTTAGCTGGAAGGACAGAGTCTGATTCTAAGAAAAAACCTTGGATTTAATAAGACCCTCGACACGCAAAGAAAAGGCAGAGAGGTGCAGCAGAATAGACGCTGTGCTGATACAAAGTGAAGTGGACTGATCATTGAACCTGAGAGAGGCTCTTTGTATGACAGTCAAAGAAAACACGCCTGTCGCAGAACCTTGTCCATGTCTCTACGACCAGTCTGCATAATCGCGTCATGTCCCACAACAGCTGCCAGGAGTCTGAACCCACAGCAGCAGCACCAATCCCACCCTATCAGAGCGAATAGCAAACATAATCTGCTGTTGGGCAGATTAACAGGAGACCACAGCAGCATGGAAATGAGGTTAGGCAGCCAGCGTTTCAGAGAGGCTCGTCCTAATCTGCAAATCCCTCCATCCAGGTCACCCAGAGGAAAACCAACGGACCAGAGACGGACTGCAATTTCACTTCAGACTACAATGTCCTATATCAAGTGGTGTCCACTTTTATGGGCTGAAAGTGTCTCAATGAGGTCTTTACATCAGTCACATGACTTCTGTACATCCCATTTTTTACTGTTACGCTTATGACACTCATTTCTGTCTAACCAAAATCTCTGGATTTTTATGCAACAAAACTAAAACTCTAGGATAGGTAAGTAACTAAAATCTCAGGGATATACGTTGGGAATTGTTGAATTTGGATGATCTAATCTGCAGCTGCTGCTCTCTGTCCTTTAGCTACCTCCAAATGTCAGTCTGTCAAATATCTCAGAGCGGTTTTTGACACCTCGTTCAAACTTGATAAAGAGATCTCCTCGGTTGTTCAAACACACTTTTCCAGCTGGAACTCATAGTCATGTATCTGTGACCTAAATTCTACAAAGAACGACTCATGTCTTCATTAAATCATGGCTGCATTTCTGTAATTATCTGTATTTTGCTTTAAATCAACTTGTCTTTGTGGAGGTCCTGCAAAAGATTTCTGCTCTCAACTCTTGGGTCTGTGTAATCCTACATCACCAATTCTTGGTGCAACCTTTTGATGTGTTTGACCTTAAATCCTATGACTCCACCCACTCCTCCCCTCATGCTGCCATGTCAGCCTTTCAGCTGTAGGCTACGTCTCCCTCCTCGTCTGAAGCTAATTTGTTGACATTTTGGGATTATTAAAAGTGTCAGATCAGCTGTTCAACCTCCTGTCTGTGATCTGACTCTGGTTGCACCAACATACAGCACTGCGAGGCCTTTTACTGTGCTCTGTGATTGACACCCGAGATGATGATATCCTCAGGAGGAGTCGGTCACATCCAGTCTAAATTTATGGATCATGACTTTGTTTCAAGCTCTGAGTTCTGACTCAGATGAAGTAGAGTTTGGATGTAGCTCCTATTGTAAGTTTGCTTTTAGTCTCTTCTTTTTTTGGACCACTAAAGTCACAACTCACAGGGTCCACGTCCACATGCTTTGTTTTATTTTGAAAATCACTGGTTGTTTTTGGGTGGTTTCTGTGTGTTGCTGAATCTGTTGTGAATTGGTGCATCACAGCTAACACAGAATAGAATAGAAAATAATAGAATAGAAAATACTTTATATTTCCCAGAGGGGAAATTCAGGAACAATCAAGAAAACAAAAGTAAGAAAGTGTATAGAAAGTTCAAAAAGGTCCATAAGAAAATAGATAACAACAGCTTGTCCATCATTCTCCATCAGCCTCCACCTCACCACAGGGTCCAGGACTGAGCTTCTTCAGCAGTCTGTTCAGTCTCTGTTTCCTGTATCCTGTCGGCTCACAGCAGGTGAAGTTCTTCCAATGCAGTATTGGTGTCTGGTGTTAGCTCCGTTAGCCATGTCTGTGAATAGCATGATGCTGCTCTGCCTTCTGGTATTCCCTCTGTTGCTGGGTTAGCACAGCTAGCTCGTCTATCTTATTGGAGATAGAGCTTACGTTCCCAATAATGATGGATGGAAGGACAGGTTGATGTTGTCACTTCTTAGCTCACAACTAAGAACCAGCATGTCGTCCTCACCTCCTCCTCATCTTGTGGGAAGACATCAGGCCTTGCACTAGTTAGCATTAACATGCTACAGGCTGCTAACAGCTGATTTCACATGAAAATAATGCAACCATGGTTACATGTAGGATCTCCAGACGAACATAGGGGAAAAAATAGTAAAAATATCACAGCACCAGTTTGGTGTTCATGACCACCAAATAATCCATTGATCCACTTCAAATACAAAGATGACAAAAAAAAGATGAAAAACTTACAAGAAACGGACAGAGAAGAGAGAGCTGCTGAAACAGGCAGCCACAACCAACAGTTCGGTGCCTAGCAACCCTAGCAACCCGTTTCTGACCCTTTCACCTCAAGGTGGAGCTGCTTTTTACTTCTTGTTCTGCAGAACATTTTATTCACAGTCCCTGAGCCTTAACAGCCAAACCATATTTTTAGAAGCTCAACACAGATGATCCACTTCTCTGTTTGCAGTTTGAAGGCAGCCACCTGCTGCGTCACGTCTGTGGAGCATGTCTTTATGGAGCTTAAAGAAGAACCCGATTGCACCATGATTACTGGCTCTGTTGAGGGTAAATAAGCGGGATTTGATGTGCACATTTCAACATCTGTGTCTCAAAGTTTCCAAAACCTTGGATTAGGCTCATGGCGTTTGCAGCTGAGTCTGATTCAAGTTCTTCACCTTAAATCTTTGAACCAGGAGTCTTTACTTTGTGAAGTCCTGATCGGCTTTGCAGCCACCTGAAGAGTGTGACTACTTGTGGAGTGATGACAAACTTTTAATAGAAGGTCTATTGTCAAGGATCAGTGTTAAACCCTCATTTGAGTTTGATTAGTCAACACTAACACACCCATCTCCATGTGTTACACAAACACACCCTGCGCTTTGTAACTGACACACTCCGTCTATCTTCTGTGGATCCTTGTGCAAACACTGACTGACATGTGGCCTTTTGTCAGCAGTTAAACAGAGCACTAAAAGGCTGCATTAAATTTAATGAGGGCTTTCAGCGCCAGGTGACAGAGTTACAGCCCAGCCCTCTCAGCTCTCCTCACATTATGCTGACGTCACATTTCAGATGTCTCAGGGCTGTTGATGACATCCTGGATGGAGACCATACAGCCCAGATCCTACATCCCGCTCATCTCTGCCCTTTCAGTGTGTTTACTCTGCGTCTGGAATATTAATAAAGCGTAAAAAGTGCCCGGAGTGGGACGGGTTGGTGGAGCTTTCTGGTGATGGTGATTAGCAGAGAAGAGGAAGGAAACAGTCTGCTGTGTGCTTCAGTGCAGAAACAGATGACTGTGTTTGGTAGAGACTTATTCCAGCTCACTTTCAGCGGCTGCACGTGATTTGGCAATGATTCGGCTGGATGAGGGAGCTGGGAACATTTTCAAAACTTGATGTACAAAAACTAATTTCAAATTTAGATTTTTCATCTGAGAGGCTTTCGTAGAAGTATTTTAAATAACTGATAAAGTCTCTAGCATGCATTTGCTCTTTTAGCACGCTGACATCAGTTCAGCCAAAGTTTAGTTTCACAGCAGCTTTCAGAGGTTCGAGTTTCTTTTTTAAAAAAATGAGCTCTGGATGAAAATTATTTTGCCGTTTTTTTGTTGTTGTTCAGAAACTGTGATGGACAGAATAGGGGATTTTTTTTAACAACCAAAACACATTTTAGTAAATCCTGCTCAAATCTCGCTCCAAGACAAAAATGTGGCTGGGTAAAATTATTGCTAGAGTTAAAGTTCTGTCTGACAAACTCTCAGTGTGCTGTGGTCCATCAGTGCCACAGGATCACACTGGATCCATCTCTGAAGTGGAATGCACTCCATGGCTGCTGGATGCACAGAATAACAAGATCACAGGAGAACCACATGTTCCCGCAGAAATCACATCTATGACAACGTATTGTACTGACCCAAATATAAGACAAGATTTTTTTTTTTTTTTTTTTAAATACTATGAAACAGTGCGGTTGTCTTCAGTCGGGGTCTTACCATTGACACATGTGAATAGTTGTGTAGAAGGTGCCAGCTTTTTGTAGTCAGTGACTGCTGCCTCAGTCATCTATTCATCACAGCAGAGACCCACAGACAGATGAGAATTGGAGAGGCCTATGTCACTACCCTCATCGTGCCACCCCAGTCTGAAAGTCTAGACAAATCCCTGCACAAAGGCACATAACAGTTGTGGTATGAAAGCTAACAGGCTGAAAGCCTAAGCTGGAGGAAAACTCCTCTTTTAAATTTTAAAGAATGAGAGCAAAAATAGCCAAACTACGACTTCTGTCTCAAAAGCCGCATTTCCACCAAACAGACCGATTCGGTTTGTCTCGGTACGATGCGCATTTTGTGGCGTTTCCACTGACTTATCCCAGGACAGATCCCTAAAAACCGGGACGAGCCGGCCTACTTTTTTGGGACCCTTCTGTATGGGTGCCAAACTGAACCGATCTGCTCTCAGAAGGTGAACACATTGCAGACCGTTGATTGGTCAAAGGAATCATCACTTACCCCGACAGCAGCTGCATTTCCCCTGATGGCACACAGACTTCTCTGAAACAAAGCTTGATTGCACTTTGTATCAAAGAGCTGCATGCCAATCACAGAGAGGACAAAATGCTGCATGTCTTCCATCTATGCTCTTTGTTTACTGTGTCACGTTTTTCTTCTCCGTTGGATTTATTAGCGGGGTAAACTGTGTTGCGCTGCCATGGCGTCACGCTATTGTTTAACAGCTGGGGTTTGCAGCATCCAGCTTACACCCCACCCACCACGAGAGGGCACAGTTTGCTGTGGAAACGCAAACGGGATCAGGCTTAACTGTACCACATCAAGCCAAACCGTACTGCAGAAACAGCAGGAGGTGACACCTGAAGAAGCAAGTGGAGGATTAACGATCAGGGGGCACCTGTGCTGACCTTATATGTGGATATACACCATAAGTAGCGATGGAAACTAATTTTTTGCCATGACTCACGGGATTTGGGATTTTGTTGTGAAGTAAAATATAGTTAAGACGATAACATATCTGTAAACTCTGGTTCGTAGCAAGTGCGTAATGGATTTTCTCCGCCAACTGTATCTTATGTGCCCATTGGAGCAGAATTCTGAAATAACTAAATTAAAAATACAAATTTACAAAATCTCTTCAAATAAACAAACAGGTTAGCTTGGGTTCCTAGTTTATGATTTACATGTTTTTCTAAGGAAAAGCAGCCCTCTGCTGTTTAAACAGGGCATCACATTTATTTTTTATCAGCCGATTTGAATGGTCACACATTTGTTTTGATTTTTTAACTGTCTCGCGATGCATCGTTACAGCCCTACAAGTGTCTTTTACAGGAGAGTGGGTTTTTAATTAAAGGAGAGTCCTTCCTCCACTTCCATATCTGATAGCATCCCCATCTGTTCCTCCAGATTACTCTGTCTTCTTCTTACTCATCTTCTCTTACTGTCTATCTCAATTACTTTCAGCCGCCCACGCTCCACTTCCACAAAACTAAACATGTGCACACATTAGCTGGGAAAAGTTTCCTCTCTCCTTGTCTTGTTTTTCAAGGTCTTGTTGAGCGGCGAGGAAAAGCCCCAGAGGAATATCATGGCGACGTGCGCTGAAATTTTAATCAGGGGGAAATGGGGCGGCACAATCTCGCTTCTTTTTGGTCTAAATTTGCACAGATGGACTCTTGCTGCTTGTCAGGTCCTTGTGTGACACACTGAGGGCATCTGCCTGTGACAGAACGAGAGGAGACGAGCGGAGGAGGGGTGGAAGAGGGAAAGCAAGCTGAATGGATTTTCAGATTTGACTCATATATTCATATATCTCTCTACCCGAAGCAAGGCCAGAGAGGGGATGGAATAATAGGTTACACATTCATCTCACAGTGTGACACGGGCTGAAGGATTTCAAGGTTTTCTGTGTTTGGAAAACCAGACAGTCTGACACTACAGAGAGGGACAATACAGAAGTGAATGCATACACCTTAGCCACACATCTTCTTTCTTCAGATCAGATCCAAAACAGCCCTGACCTGAAGACACAAGAGGAACTTTTCCACCATGGGAACCAGGGACTTTTTAAGCACCATCAAAATCAGCACATCCTTTCAAATTTCCTTTGTCATTGTCTTATTGCCCTCTACACACCCTCTCTACTGCTCTGGAATTGTATTGCAACTACTTTTATTTCTTCTCCACATGTTGCTGGTTTGATTTGCATAATCTTCAAAGACTTGAAGACTTGAGGGATTTAGTCTCCCAGGGTGAGTAGTTCTGGCAACTTTTAACTTGTTGAAGAGCACCTTTAAGCCCTGTTTCCACCGAGAGGTTCAGTTGGGTTTTTCTTGGTGTGGCACGCATTTTGTGGCATTTTCTTTGCCTAAAAATGAGACAGGTCCCCAAACTACCAACTTGTCTGGTCACACTTTTTGGTACCCTTTTGTTTGGGTGCCAGACATACTGATCTGACCCCAGAAGGTGGGGCTAGAAACACTGCTGTCCGTCAATTGGTCGAAAGAATCATCACCTCCCGTGCAGCAGCGGTAATATAGAATGATACATCACCCTGCCATGTTTAAATCTCCATTCGACTTTATGAAGATAACTTTCTTTTTCTGCAACAAAACTGTGTCATGTTTTCCTTCTTTGTTGGATTTGTTAGCAGGGTACACTGTGTTGCACTGCTATGCTGTCACGCTATTATGTAGTTGTTGCAGCTATCGGCATCCTGCTTACATGCTGCCTTCAAAGAAGGACACCGTAAAATCCATGCCAGCCAATCAGAATGAGCCCATGTCATTCAGCTATGACGTTTAAGAACCGAAAACTCTGTTTATCGGCGTCCATACGAATCCCTAAAACCAGAGGTTTCCAAAATCTTCACTTTGGCCAGAGTTTTCAGAAAACATTGTTTTTAATGGCGCAAAGCTGTGGTTGTGTGGATGACGGGCGTAAACATATAAAAAAAAATATGCGGTTTCCCAATTACCCAGCTGCGTGTGGACATGGCCTTATTTTGAGATCTGGTAAATTTGGAGGCCAAGACAACACCTTGAACTTGTAGAAATGTTAGAGGTTCAAGGTAGCTTCATTGTCGATACTGCAATATGTGTAACATACGGAGAATTTAAATTGCAAAATTCAAGGGCCTACGGTGCTACAGTAAACATTTTGTATAGAAATAGTAAATGTCAGTATAGAAATGAAGAGTTTAGAATAGAATAATTAATTTAATGTAAAATTCATTTTTAGTTGGTTCTGCTGAAGAAATGTCACCTTTAACAAAAAAATGAAAACAAAATGAGTGAGAAAAAAAATCCTTACAACTCAGTTAGGATCCAGACAAAGCAGAAGCATTCAGGTCCTGTGTGAATCAAAGCTCTACATGAGTTAACTTGAAGGGATGTTCTTCAGAGAGACGGCTCCCTGTTAATAATTCACTGCAGTCCACTGTAGTCGTCAGTGACGCTGTTTGTGTTTTAAGCGTTTGTCTAATTGCTCGTCACCCAGTGTGCCCATTATTCCTCCATTGTGCTGTGATCCTATATTTCATGTTGCTCACTCAGAAACAGCCTCTGCATGCTGATCTGATGTGTGTCTGTCTGCTGCATGTCTGTGGTGAGGTTGTGTATATATATATATATATATATATATATAAGGCTTCCTCGGATCCCAGCGTCACTGCATTGATATTCTCCTCACAGGGTCGTCAGGCATGAAATAGAGGAGCAGACTTTCTTTGGAGACACCTCAGCGTGTGCTGCACAGTTCTGTTCACTCTTAAAGCTGCACACACTCAGATAATTTCATCTTTTTATAAAACCAGAGCATCATTGTTTACCTCCTCTCCTGAAAGTTTATGGTACTTCAGAGTGTGCCGAGCCCTTGCAGTGGGAGTTTTTTGGGTGGGAGAGGAGCGCAGACACATCTGGCACTTGAGACTTGGTTGCAGAACAGTGAAGCATTCAGGAGCTGATTTTAGCTGAAAGATAATCCATCATTACACTGATTCACCATTCAGGCTTTTCAATTCATCTAAGATTGAGAAATTACTGATGAAAAGAGGGATGTAATTGATCCAATGAGGTTTATATTATCAGGTGCTGTCAGAATCTTGAACTAGAGATGTGGCTGGTGATAAGATGCGATTTCACAACATGATCACAGACATTGACAGGATGCTGCATTCACAGACACAACAATATTTGAAAGAACTTAAGATGTAGAGGAGGCTTTTTAAAGTCTGACGCAGTTTGACATCTAATTTAATCTCTCTGTCAACATCCTCTAAACTCCATGAGTTCTGTGTTAGTTCTCTGTACTCAGCTGTGAGCTGGTCCAGGAAAGTAGATAAAGCTTTGAAACAGAGCAATCATTAAAATCAAGACAAATGGATACAGGGCAAAAAACAGCTCCATAACATGGTAAAAGCTTTAAAAAAGGTGTGCAGCGGAGTTCTGGATGTTGATCAGTTTTTGGAGGATTTTGGATAATGTACCTTAGAGCAGTGATTCCCCTATGTTCCGTCAGTTTTACTTTATTTTTTGCAGATTTTGTGTCCACTACTTAGAGTGTGCTTTTCTGTTTGTCTGTGTGTGGAGCAAAGAAAGGAGAGTTGTAAATGTGCAATGATGGACAGACAGAAATTACATGCTGTTAAGTAAATAAGATAAACAACGCGAGGCTATTTGATCTGTTAAATAAAAGAACAAGGTGCAGACCTGATCTATAAGAGAGATTCCCTTAAATAACTTCTCATGCTATTTGGGATGGGTACCAAATTAGGTACTTTCATAGGTACGGACCAATTCAATTTAAAATCAAACAATATCATGTTTCGGTACCTAAATGCATTCTTGTGACAGTAAGAGAGTGGAGGAGTAGGCGATTTTCCATGCTGGACATGAAAAGAGCATTGCAGGCTAATATACTGACAAATAATTGTGTTAAATTGAACAACGTTGAGATTTTATAATTAAACAAATAAAAATGTATTACCACTCTAAAAAACTGAAAATTGGTACCGTTAATTACTGGTACTGGTTACCAGGTACCGGGCATTGGTACCTTATTGTACCACACGGGAAAGGTACCCATCCCTAGTTCTGATCTAGAGCTATATAGAAAATAAAATTAACATTGAAATATTTTGACCACATGATCTCATTAAAAATAGGCTTTATTATACAAAATATGTAAAATTTTCTTGGACTTTTAAAAATTGTATTTATTTATCTATTTTATTTTATTTTATTTTTGGTTTGTAATCTATACACAGGAAGGAACAAAGAAAAGCATTATGATTCACATATGGGGTAAACCAAAGAGAATTGGAGGTGTGGGGGGGTTGCTGCCTTGTCACACACCATTAGGGGGGTTCCGGGGGAAAAAGTTTGGGACCCACTACCTTGAAGGATGTTGTTGCAGTCGCCAAGATGAGATGCAATTAGTGTTTCATGGGTGGAGAAAAACAGAAATGGAGGGAGGCAGGCAGGCTGCTGATTGTGGGACTGAAAATTTTGGATGAGATTTGTGAGGGGCTTGGGTCAGGCAATTATGAGATCAGTTTGTCATAGTGTAGCATCCATGTTTTTCAAGTGTGTATACGGAAGTAGACAGCTGGATGTCATCTACATAACAGTGAAAATGGAGCCACATAATGTTACCAAGCAGGAGCAAGTGTATCATGAACAGGAGGGGACCAAGCACTGAACCCTGGGGGACGCCTTGAGACAAAGGGGCTGTCTGCAGTTAATAATGTGAATGAAATGTTAGTTGGTGAAGTTGTATAAATGTGTCTCACAATTGGCGTGCTCTGACATTAATTTGTAAGATCCACATCAAACAAGCTTCAAACTGAATCTGTGAATGTGTAGCTGATGACCCCCTTCTTTTTTTTTTCCTTACAGGGAATAAACCGGGCAGGGAAGGATCCTCAGGTGGGACGTGATGGCGTGCGGAGGAAAGACTGGCACGACTATGAAGCAATCAAAAAAGATGCCTCCAGATCTGGTAGGATTTATTTTAATGCTCATAGAACAAAAGAAAACATCCAAAACTCTACACAGATCTTCATCCATGAATGAAAGCGCTACACCATGTCTCCATCGTGCTCACAGTGTTTGTAGTTCAGCTTAAATCTCACATAATGAAGAAGTATTCTCACATTTCTGCTCATGTATCTCTTCAAACACAACATCTCTCCCCCTCTCTGGGACTTATAGCTCCACAGCTCAGCAGCAGCAGCCGTGTAAATCTGAGCTCTGGATGCAGCTCTTCTGTCATAAATATTCTTTATATCTGTGAAAATAATTGCCAGCGCTTTTATTTGCTGCTCAGGGAAATCAGCTCCTGAACAAACACTGTAAATTACAGCGTGTTGGTTTTCTCCTGAAATGAGCCGTGAAGAGCTGAGAGTTATTTTACTAACTGGTTACCTTGAAAAGGTAGAAAGGATCATTTCTGCTCAGAGACTGGAGATGCTTGTTTTTTTCTTTAAACTTTGTCCATCAATCTCTGTCTCTCTTTAAGTCACCTGAAGACAATTATTGCATTTAGAGTTAAACAGGTATCATAATTTTGGTGCAGGGTGGTTTTCAGAGCAGAGGCTATTGTCCTCATTACAGTGGTCGCTGGTTCAACTTCTGTCCTCAAACCTTTGCTATAGTCTCCTTAGACTCTCTTCTTGCCACATTTCCATTCAGCTGTCTTATCCAGTTAAGGCAAGACGTTTCCAGAAAAGACACCACAATTATATGGGCAAAAAGGAATAAAACAGCGAAGCTTCAAGTGGAATTTAAAATTCCAACTAGACAATTTCCACGGAAATAGTGAGGGCGGCTCGGGTGGCAGGACTTCTTGCAATTATCACACACGGTAAAGTAATTCAGAAAGACAGGAGAGATGTCATGAAATCTTATTCACTGTTTAGGACTGACGTCACCAACACTTCCACACATTTCTGGTGTCGGGTTTGACGGGGGTCACATTTACCTTATACACACTTATGTACTCTTTGAGCGCACCCTTTCATATATTACTCTAGCTCAATGTAATACACATAGACTGTATATAGAGTGGATAGCGTGGTTCCACCATTCACCATTGTGTGAATTTGAAGCCAAAATACCCCCGTCACAGGCACCGCCATTGGCAGCCATTGTGCAGCCAGAGTCTGCACATTAGAGGCTATGAGATAATCTGAGTGGAGCCGGGTGACAAAAATAATAATTTTTCTTTTTTCTCATGAGAGTCTATTCATCTTGACTCTACCTCCCGACATATTTCACAATCCTGGAAAAAAATACACAAGAACGGCAGCTGTCAATCACCATTATCGTAACGTAAAGCCTCGTTATTAACCTCTTCTAACTAATGAAAACAAAACTTTTCTGAAAAAAGAGGACTTGAATACAAGGCAGCCAAATGATTTCTTCAAATCACCACAACAATCAGACGTAAGAAACATTTCTACAAGGTGTATTCATTTTTTTAAGTTTGACCACCGCCCATCTGGAATGACTGGGGAGATGTTTTTTTTTTTACAGTCTATGGTAATACATCAATACTCCCTTTGTTATAAGCAGGACAATTCAGGGAACATTTTGATGTATTTATTATTATTATTATTATTATTATTATTATTCTAGATTGAAGATTCTGAAACTTATGACAATTTATCTGAGAACGTTTTAACATCTCAGCAGCAGCCTCTTTCACTATGTCTGATGTCACGCACTGCAAGAGCAGCAATTTTTGTAAAAGTTTGTGTTGCTTAAACTGCGAAATTCAAAAAAACTGTAAACGATTTTTTAGAGTTAAATCATACATTAATAGCCAAAATATTTGTAGACATTTTAAAGCAAAAATTGAGTCTGTTGGTGGAAATATGCTGAAGTGTTGACATCTTAAGGTTGAGGGAAGTTTAGGGGGAAGAGTCAAAGTTTCCCATTCATTTTCAATGTGACTTTTTTTTTCCTTTTTTTTTTTTTTTTTTTTTTTTTTTTTGCGAATAACTCAGCCAAAAATTTGCAAGATAACAAGATAAGTCATGGTACATTAATCCTGTTTAAACCCCACATTTTGATATATAATATGTGAGGGGTTCTCAAAGCCCTAGGAGAAGAATTTTCTCAAAATTTGGTGCGGTAGATGAAGAAATTAAGAAATTGAAAAAAAAAATAAACAAACGGAATAAATATGGTGGCTCATGGCTTGTTGCAAGCCCAAGCCCCTAATTAACAAAGGACATATTAGATACTTTATAGCCCAATTTTTCGTTTGAAGGCCTTACCTTTGGTTTGTTAAAGGTGTTACTGGAAACACACCGACTTTTCACCTAATCTGTTCTGACTTCACAAGTCTGGTTAATACTTCTGCTCGATGATTCGGTTCCTTTTGTCATTATCTGATCCACTCTGATCCTGAAAGTGAAACCTGTGTTTGATGCCTCCAGGTAACGGCGAGCAAGGGAAGCCTTTCCCACTGACAGACGCTGACCGAGTGGACCAGGCCTACAGGGAGAATGGATTTAACATTTACGTCAGCGACAGGATCTCCCTGAACCGTTCCATCCCCGATATTAGACATCCAAAGTGAGTCCAAGGTTTTGCTCGTGTCCTAAAGGGTTAGAGTGAACACATCTTTTACAATAATCAGAGTTTAGAAAAAAAATACAGTCAAGGTTCACATATCTTTGGATCTTGCTGGGTTTTGGTTTTCATTTCAGGATGTTTCATTTATTTTATCAAAATCTGATGTTTTTGTTAACACACAAATACTTTCCTCAATCAGAGGGGAAATTGGATAAAATATTTCAGAATGGTCCAAAATTGAACACAGAAAGAACAATCCCCCAGGACAGCCTTCAAGTTTCAGAGTTTTGATGCTTAATTATGAATTTATATGAGAAAGATAACCATGGATAAACCAAATGATCTCTGCAGACATGTTGACCATCACAGTGACAGTTATTAGTGTGTAACAGCTGATTCTTCTCTTTTTATTTCCAATCATTTTGATTTTGATTTTTTACTGCCTGTACTTGATGAAAAAAGATTTATGATGACTGGATTTTATGACTCAAAAATTGGAAACAAATATTGGCAACCTGCTGTGAAGTCTCATCTCATCACTGTGGTTATTTGCTGTGTTGACTAAATGAAAAATAATCTACCAAAGTGTTCAGTAAACTTCTGAAAAAAGCACCCCCCCCGAACACTTTTTTTCTCCTGTTGTGGTGTGAGTGTTTTCATGCGAGCAGGTCTCTGGAGGCTGAGAGTGTGCGGGTTTTCATCCCATCCAAAGACTGCAGCAGGTTATTTCACAGATTGGCACTCCATCAAGTGCAGAGCAGAAATGAATCACCTGGTGCTCTCTTTGGCTGGGCTGAAAAAAGACTCCCGGCCCTTGGTAGCAGATGGTTGTTTTTCTCCAAAAGAAAGGTTGAAGATTGGACGAGAGGTCGGTCTGAGTGCAGGAGCGACCGGGGAAATCTGTTTTTTTAGACGAGGAAGAGATAACCTGAGTCACGTCACGGATACTGCTCTGTTTTCTGTTGGTTATAGAGAGTTGGGTAGCAGAGATGTCTTCTTCTTCTCTTTTATTTTGTTCTTATTTTTATTTTTACCACATTGGTTTGAAAGACCAGATTTAGACTTAGAGAGTGGTGCCTGACCTATTCGCCCTGAACTGGACCGGTTGGCTTTGAGAATTGAATAATAGAGTAAATAAAAACAACCTAAGTTTGCTCGCTTTATGATCTCTTTAAAGGAGAGTCATGATCCAGATGCACAGTTAGTTTTAACTCTCGAAGCTTTTGGACCTTTATATATTTTTCAAGTATTTGCCTCATTTCGCTCTCTCAGTTGGTCATTTTGCGTTTAAGTATTTGCAGTAAATCAGAATAAGATGTCTATGTCTGAGCAGGGGGTTAGTTAAGCATGAATATGTTTGAAAGAGGGCTGGGAGGTCTCTTTTCTACATCCTTCTTCTGTATCACAACTGGAGCTCCAAACATGTTCAAAGTTTTTGACGTTAACCCAAAATTTGTTAAGAGCAAATTTCTTTTACAAAGTCATCATTCCAGATACTTTGTCTCTGCATGTTTTGGTCATTTCAGTTTATTTCCAATGTGTCAAAATCCTTAAGTCTGTATGAACCCGAAGGTTGTCAGAAACCAGTTTAGAGTAAGAGTTAAGATTACGTTACAGAAGTCATGCAGGCAGTAACTCTGGAAGGAAGTGGAGAGAGAACCACAGAGACGCAGGTTGAGCCCCATCTCTACCGAGTGGTTCAGTTCGGTTTGTCTCTGGATAATAATAATGATAATAATAAATTTTATTTGTAAAGAACTTTTCATCAAAATGATCTCAAAATGCGACAGTAAAGCAGGGTTAAATGCTTTCAGAGAAAGCTTTTTTTAAAAAGAAAGGTTTTCAGGCCCTTCGTGAAAGAGTCTGTTGCTTGTGGAGCCCTCAGGTGCTCAGGGAGAGTATTCCGCAAGCGAGGAGCGGCTGAGCTAAAGGCCCGATCACCCATCGTACAAAGTTTAGTCCTGGGGGGCAGAAGGAGGTAGTTGTTACCCGGGCAGAGGTGTGATGAGGTTTGTGGTGTGAGGAGTTCTATTAGGTAGGTTCCATGAGGCGTTTTCTTTGACTAAAACAAGCCCAAATCTCCAAATTAATGACCTGATCACAAATAAAGTGTACAGCGCTGGTCCTGAAAGAATGAGCTCCGAGATCCAGGAGCAATACAATTCTGTCTTTTTAGACTTAAAATGAGCTACATTCACCTGACCAGTCCAGACCAGAAAAATGTCTTATTTCAAGTTATTAAAAGACAAAAATTAGGTCTGACTTTCTTGAAACAAGTAAATGGAACAAGAGAAAGGATACTTGTATTAAGACATTATTCTAGTTTTAAGGAAATTTCTCTTATTCCATTGACAGATTTTTCTACTTGTTAAAAGCAATTCAGACCTCATTTTTGTCTTTAAATAAACTAAAACAAGACATTTTCCTGGACTGACCAGTTGAAAGTGGCTCATATCAAGTATAACAGGACAATTTTGACTTTTTTGACACTTGATAAGATTTCAGCTTGAGTTTCACCAAACACCCGGGAGTAATTGACCAACAAACATGATAGACACCAGTGTCTCAACCCACAGCTGACAGCGGGTTCGGCAAGATGTGCTATCCCAGTGTGTGGCTGTTGAATCATAGCATGGAGCTAGGATTAGATTTGTCATTGGTCACTTCTCTGAAAAGAAACAGTTCTTCGTCAGGTCTGAACACTTGCTAAAGATGGTCACAAAATGGTTTGACAGGAAACTCTGCTGTCAGGATGCAGACTTATTCCCCCAACACCATGGATGACATCCATCAAGCCTTCTGAGACAGATGTTAGGACTAACACAAGATTAATTATTCTGTTTTACCCAGTTTTTTTTTTTCCCAAAGAACAGTTCACACCTCTCTGCTTAAAGCTGGCACTGCTCCAGCTCATCACAGCAAGCACTGTCTGGAACAATTGTTCCAATTATCAAGCTGCCCAAACTGTTCACAGGAGAGACTCAGCTTCACACTGACACAACGACATGTTGGTCTAAAGCTGCTTCTGACAGCAATTATCAGTGTCAGTGATGCCCCTTCCTCACAACACACTGGTGTTTAAGGTGTGAAGAGCAGATGATGGATTGTCCTCTCACAGTGGAGCAGGTTTCTTTTGCAGATATTGTTTTTACAAAGGATGACGGCTTTGGGGTGAGATAGCATGGTAGAAGCAGTCAAATGTAGGACAAACAGAAAACCTCCTGAATAAGACCTCGTCAAAAGTCCTGCCCAGTCCCCCCTTTTTTTTCCTCCTGTATCCGCCTGTTCTGCCAAACGAGGCTCTCACAAAGCGACAGTATTTGGCCAATCTGTGATGAGAAAGTGTTGGACATTCATCAGATATGGTACGACCCGGTTTATCAGGAGATTCTGCTCATAACCACAGAAACATCTGGAGCTCTGTGGAGCTGTGGATAAACTCCTCTGAGTCATCACAAACACTGAAAATAAACACAGCAGCAGCAACAACAACACTACAAAAACCTGTCTGCTCAACAGCTTCAGACCTGCTGACCCGCTTCATCACAGATCAGCCTTCAGTACGCTTCCTCTACCTGACACAGACCTTTGGCTGACCCTGTCACTTTCATGTGGAAAGCAGCTGTAAATGTGTTTTCCTCTCCCAGCGTATGTTCCCTCCTGATCTATAAACTGCTGGATCCTGTGACCTTATAAAGCCCTCACTACCACACAGGTTTACAGTCGAGTCAGGTCCAAGCAGAGAAAACTGTTGAAGTGGATAAACTCTTAGCTGTTGGACAAATATGAAAAAACCTGCACTGCAAGAGTCTGAAATCTTATCAAGTGTTTGTGTCTTATTTTCAGTAAAAAAATGCCTTATTATACTCAATATGAGCCACATTCAACTTATCAGTCCAGAAAAATGCCTTGTTTCAAGTTGTTTAAAGACAAAAATGAGGGCTGAATTGCTTGGAACAAGTAAAAAAAAATCTGCCAACGGATCAAGAAAAATGTGCTAGAAAATTGGCTTGAAACTAGAATAATCTCTTAATCCCAGTTTTGATGTCACAATTGTTTTTATGGTCACAGTTCGTTCAGTATGTGTCTTCAGTACATATTTCACAAGTCAGTGAATACCTTCATTCCTAGGTCACAATTGGCTACACATCTTACTTTTGAAATCACAACTTGATTCATACTTCAATTTTGAGGTCAAAGTTTGATACATACTTAAGTTTCAATGTCACAGTTCTCTCTATACCTCAGTTCCCAAGCCCCAATTAGCTACATCTTAGATTTGAGGTCACAGTTCGGTATGTACACTGCAAAAAACTGAAATCTGATCAAGTGTTTTTGTCTTATTAAAAGTAAAAATTGTCGTATTACACTTGAAGTGAGCCATATTCAACTGGTCATTCCAGAAAAATGTCTTGTTTTAAGTTCATTAAAGACTAAAATGAGGTCCGAATTGCTTGTAACATGTAAAATAATCTACCAATGGAACAAGAAAAAATTGCTTGACAATTTGCTTGAAACTAGAATAATGTCTTGATACAAGTAACTTTTCTCTTATTCCATTGGCAGTTTTATTTTAACTAGTTACAAGCAATTCAGACCTCATTTTTGTCTTTAAATAACTTGAAATGACATTTTTCTAGACTCGTCAGGAGAATGTGGCTCATATTAAGTCTAAACAACATTTTCTACTGGAAAACAAGACAAACACTTGATAAGATTTCAGTTTTTTTTGCAGCGTGAGACCTTGTAAGAGGTGAAATATCTTCAGTTTGAATTTAGTACTTTATGAAACCATCTATTTTTTCTCAGCCCGTCCTCCATGTGAGGGGACAAGCCAGAGGAGCTGAAAAGAGAGACAGGTAGCTCTCGTTCACAGATTATATTTTGGACATCTTTGTGATGGAAATTGAAATCTCAGCTCAATTATACACCCAGCAGCCCGAGGCCATCAGAGTCTAACAGGACAGGCTAATATCCAAACCGTCCAGCCCTGAAATCCTCTCTCAGAATGATTTGTCAGGTCGACAGCAAGCGCCCACCCTCCTCCTCTCTGTGGGGTTTGGGAAGGGAGCAGGACGGATGAGGAGAACAGGTCTGTGTGTGTTTGATTGGTCAAAGTGACAGAAGAGTGACAGATGTCTGACAACCAGGCCACACATCAATCCTCCCAGGGCCGAGACCCCCAACTGCTCCCATTCAGGGGTTCAGGACAGAGACAGACCTGAAAGAGGCAGAGATAATTAGTGTCTCTTCAGATCCTCCTTCACCCCTCAGCGAGAGAAAAACAAAGACAGAAAGGAGAGGAGGGTGAAGGAGCAGGTCGCTCACTTCATTAGGTCTTATTAAAAGAGGAGCACTCTGTTAGGGTTGATGTTTGAGAGCACAACACGATGTGAAATGAGCATTTCCTCTGCATTCTGAAGCTTCTATTCTATTATTCACTGGCTGCGTTCCCGTGACACTTTCTCGCAAAATAAAAGTGATAGTTCTGAAGTCTCGATGAAATACAGTTGCGCCTTTGCCAGTGTTTCCTTTACGACTAGAAATGTGCACAACTTGAGTAAAATATTCTGCAAGATTCAATTTGCTGAATACTGGAGAAGGAAGGAGGATCGTAACCAGCAGTAACCATGGGTTTCCCAAACATTTTAAGAGCTGAACTGTCATTTTGATGGCCGTCACCGTAGTTGCTGAAGTTGTCAACAGGCGAAAGCAAAGGGACGTTAAAATATTGTAACGTCTGTTGGGACGCTGCAATGATGGCGATGCCAACTGGCAAACACTTTTGTTTTTATTCACTGGTCACTGTTGGCTATGACCACGCCAACTCAAAACAGGTTGGAACAAAATATTGAATGAAAATCATCATCTCCAGCTCTCCTAGTCTCTAACTCACTCACACACCTCAGGCCCTCCCTCCTGCTGCTCTGTGACCAAGAGGCAATATCCAGTTTAGAAAAATGAAGCCTATGTGAAAGTGCTAGAAGTTGGTGTTTACCAAAATCCGCTTGAGGCTGGCTGCAGAAAGACCAGAAACCACATACACCCCCAGCAAAAAAAAAAAACAGACTTAACTGCATTAAAACTAGAAAAGCACTCAGAGAGCACAGACCTCCACCAAGCGTAACATGATTGTCACATGGCACTTTAGTCCTTCTTTAATGTTATACTCCCTTTCAGCAGACTGTCTGCAACAATTTGTTGTTAGTTGCAGGTTAGTACAATAATTTGTTACCTGACAGTGTTGAAAATCATGAAGAACCAGTACATATTTCATACTCCGGGTCTTAGTATCCAAAATATTGCCAGGATCTGGATCGTACTTTTACATCTGTCAGAAATTATGGTGACCTTGTCTTGTATTGTTTTGCAAAGCAATCCGACCATTTATCATGGAGTTATAGACACATATAGTGAAAACGGCCCTATCTCATAATGATATAGAATCCTTAAAAAAAAACCTGAATCCAGACAGTGATCCAGATCACCTCTAAAATTTTATCACTTCTGCCTTGTCCCATTGTGAACGTTTCCTGTAAATTCCATCAAGCTCTGTTTGTTACTTTTTGAGTTGTGTTGTTCACAGACAAACAAACAGAAAAACTCTCCTAAAAACACAACTTCCTTGTCGGAGGTACAAATCATGCACAACCTGGTTCAAAAAATGGCTCTGAAATGATAACTTTACTATCAGTACACACTTTATGAGTAGGGGGTTGTTACTCAGTGGTTTAGAAGATAGTGGGATCATGAGTTTGTCCAATTAGAGGCTCAGCTCAGTGTCATATCCAATGTGGCCTCCACCAACAATCAGCTTCATCACTCTGCATCAGGAACAGACAAGTGATGTCACAGAGACTATGTTCATATTTTATACAGTCTATGACTGATCAACACACAGCCTTCCTGATGCCTTCACTGACAGTCAGAAACACCTATATCAGCTGAACACACAACTATCAGAAGAGCTGATAAAATATGAACGCCTGAGTCCATATGTGTTGTGGTGTACTACAGGCTTCTGGGAAAGGATTGTGGCTGAGGAGGTGAGGGAGGTGTGTCTGTTGTTCACAGACTGGGAAAAATATGTTTCCATAGCACTTTTGTGATGAGCTTCAATATGGAGAGACTTCTGAAAAACTACCTCATGAGATCTTAAAAACTTTTTATCCAAATGTGAGAGGTTTTTAGACATGGTGGTGTTTCCGTTACTGTTTTTTTTTTTTTGCAATATTTAGGTTTTTGCACAATCCTAGGTGTAATGAAAATGCGACTACTGTCACTTAGAATCTGAACAAAATCAAATGCTTGTCAAAAGGATTTGGAAGAATTAAAGTATATATTTTGATCGTGAAGTGAAACAAACAGGACATTGTGGTGTTTTCTTTGGAGTGATTCTGTGAAGGAGAGTAATAATTAATATTTCACTGGGCCAAAATAAAGCCTTAGCCAACATATACTGTGTAACACTCCCCCGAGCCATACGGCTGAAAATCTGCTGATTGTTGAACAAGATAATGAAGCCAAGTCTTCCTCCTCCTCCTCCTCATGTCTTTACATGCTCTCATGTGTTTCTGTAGCTGTAAACAGAAGCTGTACTCAGAGAAGCTCCCCAACACCAGCATCATCATCCCGTTCCACAATGAGGGCTGGTCATCTCTGCTCAGGACGGTCCACAGCGTCCTCAACCGTTCCCCCCCACAGCTCATCGCAGAGATCATCCTGGTGGACGACTTCAGCGACAAAGGTACAGAAGACACACACTCACTTGCACATACTCACACAGCTCCTGCTCTGGGATAATAACTGTTGCATTTTCTTTCCACTCCTTCCACAAACAGTGACTCACTTGTTTGTGTGGTTGCACAAATAATGAGCCTTCCAGGATGAAAAATAACCAGAAGAAAGCTCCTGCAGCCATCCAAGTGTGATCTCAGCACACTTAAGTTTTTTGTACATCATCATAAAAACACACAGACAGAGAAAAGAGTGAAAACACACAAAAACACACCTGAGAAATGACTCTGAGAGGCTCAGTCTGACAAGTTTTACCTCGACTAGAGTGGAAAGCAGTGCTGAGTGCACAGCTCTGCTTTAACTGTGTGTGCATGGTGAATTTATTGAACCTCTTTATAGTACAGGGGTTTTTAATGACACATAAAGTGTGTAAATATGGAAGGTGTGTTAGCAATATAGCATTTTGGTTTTGGAAGAGGTGTAATGAAGCAAAGGCTGCAGGATGCAAACTGTCATCAAATGAAAGCGTAAAGGAGGAGTTAAACCCCGCTACCTGTCAGTGAAATCAGCTGCTTCCTATTTAGTAAGCTGTTATCCTTCTTAATGTAATCCAGATGAGCTCCCCTTGTGGATGGATGTGGGTACATGAGGTAGAATCCCATCGTCCTGATTGTTGGTGGATCTAAAAGCCGCTCTGACCTCTGAGCAGATGGTGATGATGGGATCACCGTGTGACTCTGTGGATTTGTATTCTCATCAGACTGAACTCTGTGGCCTTACATAACAAATCGAAGGGCAAGTGCAATATCATCAGCCAGGTCTGAGAACAGGAGGGGGAAGAGATATTTATCATGAGGCCTGGATCCACGGTCTGTGAGACGCATAATTTCCTGCTCACTTCTCCATTTCCTTTGATATTAAATTATGCACTAAAAATATATGAAGAAAGAGAGAAAGAGAGGGGTGTGTTTTTATTAGACTGTCTGCTAAAGTGTCAGCCTCAGCCTATTGTTGGATGTCTTTATGTGTTCCTGCTGAAGTTCACCTGCTTTTTTTTCCATTATTGTTCACCAATGCAAAAAACAACAGACCAGGATGTGGATCACATTCTATTTTATTCTGAATATGTTGATCATCATTAATCTGAAACAGATGGACCAATTAAATCAACACCTAATAACAGACAGAAGGAAAAAAACTGAAGTGTTTCCAAGATGGTGTAAACCCACAGCTCCACCAGTCTGTTACTGAATAAAAACACACATTAAATACTTATTTTTATGATCAAAAAATCAAGATCTTTGTCACATTTCCATCTATACTGGAAGTAAATAAAGTTGTTGTCTTAGAAGTGTGCTCTCCCTGCCTCAGGCTTTGGCAATGTATTGTTGTCATTTGTGCATATTCTTTTCTGGATCCTCAATGTCTGTCCTGCTCCACGGCAGGCTTTTCATGAATGATAGAGAGTGGAGGTGTGCTCTCCCTGCCTCAGGCTTTGGCTTTGTATTGTTTTCACTGATGCCTTCTCTTTTCTAAACCCTATGAGATCTTTGTTGATGCTCTCACTGCCCTCCCTTTTGGTATATTTGCAGAAGACATGGAACAGGTGCAACTTCCTACATCAAAAGCTATTGCATTCTACCCCTGTCACCGATGATAAATGTATTACAAACCTGGTGTTCTTTGCTGTTGCTCCACCTGCCTTTACTTTTGAGTAAGTGTAGAGAGATGTGCCCTCCAAAATCTTTGCTGCTGCTCTCCCTGCCTCAGGTTTCTCATGCATGAAAGAGAAGGGAGATGTTCTTTCCTTTTCTCAAGCTTTGGTATTCTATTGTCATTACTGATGCTCTTGCTCATCTGAACCCAGGATGTCTGCTGCTCTCCCTGCCCTTGCATTTGGTACATGTGCTGGAGGATGGGACAGCTGTTCTTCCGTAATCACTCTTTGGCATTTCACAGTTGACACTGATAGATAAAGGCAGTGCACTTGGCTGCTGCTCTCCCTGCCTGGACTTTTTGGGTCAATGTGCACACCTCAAAGTCATGACTTTAACTGACCATTTTGTTTATTCTTGGGGCTCTCCGCTGCTGCTCTCCCTGTTGCAGACTTCTCTTGAATAAGAGAGAGGAAGTGTGCTCTCCCATTCTCAAGCTTTAGAGTTCCACTGTTAACATTAAAGCTCATTACGTTCGCTACCCCCAGAGTCTTTGCTGATGATTTACCTGTCTTGACATTTTGTGTTAGCACATGAAAGAGATCCTTCTGCCCAGCTGCGGGGTTTCTCATGTATGGAAAAGAGGGAAGGTGTGCTTTCCCTGCCTCAGTATTTGGCATTCCATATCAGCACATGGAAAGGCAGGGAGCTCCCAGATCAGATCAGTACTCCTTAAGATAACTTATTATTTGATGAGAGTGATCCTGGTCTTTATAAACTTTGTTTTCATACTCCATCAAACAGACCTCATCCTCTAAAATACTTTTTTTCCGTCTTTCGTCTTTTTCCACCTGAACGCTGTGAGCTTTTCTCTGACTCTCAAAGTTATCTCAGGTCATTAACCCTGACACAGTGGGAGCTCTGCGTGGTGCTGGTTGCTGTGCTGTCCTGAATAAAGGACCTGTGGTGTGACGACGTGAGCTGTAGACTCACATTTCATCAAAGTGTCTCTGTCACTCGTGTCAGTGCTGATGAATTGTCTCTGGCGGTAATTGATGCCCTGTTTCATTAATTAATGCTGTTTCCTCTCATACCTCACAGCCACCATGAGGAAGATAAACTATTGATGAGATGCTTTCAGACTGCAGTTTTATTTTCTGAGGTGCTAATTAGTACAGAGTCTCTACGTTGTGTAATTATAGCCTCGCTGCAGAGCCGCGGCCTCCTCTCTGGCTTTTAAAGTCATAATTAATACAACGTTTCATATCTGACTCCAAAGAATACCTGATGATTTATATTTGTCTGCTGAAGTTTCCTCTCTGTTCTATTTATGCAGAAAACTTTCCTCTCTGGGCTCCGGAGCCTCTCTGGAGGCCTGTGGGTTATTTTACCCTCTCATAATCAGAGGAACATGAGAGCTGTGAAGGTGTGAGACAGAGCTGAAGATGAGTTTTTAGGTGAAAAGAAACACAGAGAAGAGGGGAGCAGAGCGTGGAGCTGGTGGTGTGTGCAGGATCATCACATTCATGGCGGGGGTCAGATAGCTTTCATCTGGAGCGTCTTCTATATATATTTACCTCCCACTGTGCTCCATCTCTTTCTTTCTCTTCAGTTTAAAAAACTCCTGAACACACTGCTCGTTCAACTTTTAGAAGAAATTTTAACCATTTAGAGCTCAAGTTACAAAAGAACAGGTTTATATCTAAAAATGGATGCAGAAGTTACAAAAAGATGCATAAAAATATCTGTTTTCAGTTAAATAATCCTGCTGGAGTGAGTGTTTCCTACATGCATGGCCTCGCAATTTAATGACCTTTGATAGTCTGAATAAATTGGGGCCCTTCTGTCATAATACCCAGCATCTTAACTGCAGCACTGGGTTTCAGTCTGATTGGAAACTTCTTAACTTGAGCTCCTCAGTTCCCTGATATTAAGGAACTAGTTTTCATTATTATTATCAAAGTTATTTTTATTTTTTTTTTTATAATTAACACAAACACTCCTTTTTTTAATCACTCATACCAATAGTCATTGGGAGAAATAAATGAAAATGGATATATCAGGATTTTTTTTTCACAATATCAAAATTGGGATTCTTTGCCAAAAATCAATCTTTTTCATATGCAAATTTGTCATCTCAGTCTTTGTTTATAAACTGGATTGGAAAAAAGTTACCACTTTTCTCCAGCAGAGGGTGAACTGTTTCTCTTTGACTTGCATGAGGTGCATTTTATGGGAAAATATGGCTCCTGATATAGTCTGTAGACGTGATGATCATCGTTTAACTTTTTCCCATGGTCTGGTGTCAAGAAAGCAAACTAAAAATTGCAAAAATCAAAACTATAGAAGAATCGCAATTTAAATTGAATCATCCCAGCCCTAGCAACCAGTGAGTTTTAGCGGGGTCTGTTAATGACTTTGAGACAGCCTGCAGTTGTTGAGCTGCGTCTGAGAGTATATTCATGTTCTAATGATGTGAAACAGAAACTAATCCTGACTAACTCACTAGTTTGAAGGTCAGGATACCACTTGGGGATATATAAGATGGAAGAGGGTTTGCAACTTCCCACATTTGCTCTTAGAAAAAAACTAAGCAGGCCAGTATCATCCCCACACTTCAGTAATCATACAGATGTTATGACTGAACACAATCACCACTTTGTTAAACCAGCTTGAAAGCTCCTAAATCAAACAGCATCTCCATGCACCGTGCAAATCTCCAAGCAGCCAGGTGAGACTTTATCTATGTGGTGAAATGAGGAGTTATTGTACAGGTCCTCCTCTCTTGAGCTTCGTGGATTAACTACATTCTGTCTGTGTTTGTGGCTGGCACAGGAAGTAAAATAAAACCAGGAGGTCAGGTTAAAAACACTTTTGTCAGTTTTGCTTGCAAGGGATATTGATAACACTCTTTTTCACCTAGACTGTGGTTGTTAATGCTGCATTAATTGAACTGCAATTGAACAAAAGGCTGTGATTTGTGATTTTGGTGGCTAAATGTTTCCAAATGTACCAAACTCTCTGCCGCCTGTCTGCTGCACTGACTGTGCGTGCAGGGTGATTATGACAGTAACACTGAACTAAAATGTTTTTGTGCCTTTTTTAACACCCAGTGCCCTGACACACACCTTCCATACTCTCCGCATCAGCAGCACAAAGGTTTTAATATGAACCAGACCTCATATCAATTCATTCAAGCCCTTTCCTTCAAGTACTCTGTTTTCTATCTGGCACTTTTAAGGAGTTCACTTAAGATCTTTTATTGAAACACTTATTATGCAGGGAGCCTTTTTGGTTCACCTGCAGAATATTTGTGATGTGATTGACACACATTAAAAATCTACTGCTCTTCAAAAATAACACACTGATCATTTTTAGATTTGGATAGTGAAGAAATTATTTTTCTCAGAACATGCCCAGTCTACTGAAGAAAATCTCTTTTCAGTAATATAGATGGATCATGATTTGTGAATACTGACTGCAGAGAGGGAGACAAGTTGCTGATTAGCAATCGATCAGGGTGCACACTGCATGGACATAGATGTTTGAGAAGTTGTTTGACTTTTGCCATGGAAAGTTGAGTCCTGTCTTTCTCTGGAACCCTGTCAATTACACCAACATAACCCTTTGTTTAGCATTAATCGATCTGTTGATGGTGCCTCGACCAGGGCACTGCCAATGCAGCAGGAGAGCATGAAATGTGAGTCCACACTCAAATAAAAAGCATTTATTTGCAAGTATTAAAAATACAGGATTAGCATACAGAGCTCCTTAAGGGATATAGGCAGCAAAAAATAAATAAAAACTTTCACACAAAAAAACACATTTTTAATTTTTCCACTTATGTCCCTTTAGGGGCTCTGTATTAACAGGCTACAGCTCGAACAAAAAATTAAACTGATGAAAACCTGACAAGATTAAAACTAAGGGTGATTGCTCCTTGAAACATTTATGAAAGCATCATTATTGAGACAAACTCTACAAACGTCATCCCTGCAGCTCAGTTCAGCATTTCTGCAAAACAAAGAAAGGGAGAAACAAATATCATCACCCACATATGGTCAGGCAGCAGATGAAAACCCTCTTCATTGTTGTTTTTAAATAGCTCAGAATGAAGCCAAATAATGCAACCTGTTAGGAGGAGGAGGCTTCACACACTCTCCTGAACAATCTGCTCTGATTCAGAGCGTTTGGAAGAAATCTCACCTGAGATTGGAGAGATGAGTCTGATTATCTGTTCCTCCCACAAACGTACACCAATGTCCTGAAAGTACTTCCTGTTCTTTTTTGAAAAACATCCTTATTCCTCTTCTCTCTGCTCATCCAGGCTGCTGTCTGACTCACAGATATCATGCAAACCCTGAAACCTGCTGTTTTTATCTCCTCTTAGATTTATTTACATCTATTTTTGCTCCTTTTCTCTCCTGCTTCTTTTAACCTGCTGTCTCCAGTGCTTCCATCCTTCTCGACATCTACACTGTGTTACATCCTCCCGTCGAGTTTCTTCCTCTCCTTTTTAACACCTTTTCATGTGTGTTTGTCCATAGCTGTGGGAGTGTTTTTTGCTTACAGTCTCCGTGCTGAGCTGGAATGTTGTTATTGGTGTTTTTGTGGCTATTTGTTCAGACCTTTGTTGTCCTCCTAATGATGTGTTTTCTCTGCATTTCGACTCTAGTCCAGTTTATTTTTAACCTTCAAACTTTCTCATTAAATGTCAAAGGTGTTTCAGGGTTTGCACAAACTGCAGATTGTGCAACATCCTGTTATTAGGTGATTTTTTGGTTGTACGAATGAAAAATATTTTTATGATGGTGGGTCGTAGGTGGGAGTTACCCATCCCCCATCCTTAACAAACCCTCAGTGATGATACCAGCTGTGCTCACTCACTAGTTGGGTTGTACTCCCCCACATCACCCTCCTCTCGCTCTGCTTCCTCTCCTCCTGAACAGGCAGTGTGTGATCTCCACCTGCAGCAGGGATGAGATCAACAGAGCTCTTAAAGCGGACTCTGACAGATCCGTCAGCTGCAGAGGCTGCTGGGATTGCTGGCTGTCATGTCACTGACCCAGCTCCTACTCTCCTGCTAATCTCTGCTGCTCTGATCGACTTTACTCATAGGACCATTGTTGGCAGCGGTAAATGTCACTGTCAGTCTCTCAATCAGAGAATGAGCTTCCACCTTTTTTTCTTCTGACATTCAGCCGTCATCAGGGCAGAGATCCATCAGTGGAGGGGCTGAGGACTCACTTCTCCTCTAACAGACGTCGGTATGGTGCAGCTTCTAAAGAGCAGAAAGCTGTGAAGTCCCTCCTTCCCATCAGGTGTCTTCACGTCTTCAGTCTGATGAATTTAAACAGTAGTCAGTAGGGATGGGTACCGAATTAGGTACTTTTATTGGTACCGACCGAATTCTGTCAAAAGTACCGGGTACCGATTCACATAAAACCAAAAGGTAGGTACCTCAATGTATCCTTGTGACTGTGAGGGAGTGGAAGAGTAGGTGATTTTCTGTGTTGGACATGAACACAGCATTGCAAGGTTATATTTTGAAGAATAAATGTGTTAAATAGAAAAAGAATTAACATTTTATTATAAAACATACTGATGTTTTTACCACATCAACACAAAAAAGTACAGAATATTGATAGCATCGAGTACCGATACCGATTGCCAGATACCGGGAATCGGTATCGTATTGTTTCAAATGTGAAAGGTACCCATCCCTAGTAGTCAGCCATCACCAGAATTCATCTTCAACCCATTACCCAATATGGTTGCCTCTGGCTCTAACATTGGCGGCATGTTTTCCAGAATTGGGGCTGATATTGACAGTATTCAAACTGAGATAAACTGAAGGAGAATGTTATTATGGCTGCATCCTTAATTATAAAGTTTATGGAAGGAAGAGGATGCTGGGAAAACACCTCTGAGAATGTTTCAGTGTCTCTTAATAGAGTCAAAAAGCTGCTAATTATTAGATTCATCAATGAATCCAATCCTTGTGATCCCTAGCAAAGACTAACCAGGCCTTCCTCTGCCTCTTGTTGATTAAGAGCTTCTCTTGTGCCCTGTGTATGTATGTCAATCAGTACAGTCTCCCAATCACCCGCTGCTGATTTTTTTGAAGGTCCCACCTTTGAAAACAAATCCGAAGAGCTGCTTCCCAGATGGACTAGTGAAATATTTCTGTGGCTGATATATGAAACTGTTCGTCTGGCGTGTCAGGTTACTCTTATACACCCTAAGAGTACAATAAAGCTTAAGCATGTCAAATATGACATTAAATATTATGTAACCAGCTGCATTTTTTATGTTCATTGTATTCTTCAGGTACCTTTTGTGGTACCAGGCATTAAAATGAACCAGTAAGAAATGGTCTAATGATTTTTTTTCCATGACTCTATATTGAGCTCAAAAACTTGCACGACCCAAAAACATGGGGGAAAAAAATCTAATAAATTTGATTTAAAGAAGTTCTGACAAGTTGCATGACCTCAAAGCAGAAATTAGGATTAAAGGGATGCAGCAGAACTCCTGATGTTAATCCAGCTTTGGGAAATTATCTGGGACTGGACTCACTGAACACAGCTTGAAATTCACAACGTGAATTTTTCAGTAAATGTTACACTCAGCTTTTGTTGACTTGGAGGTTTGATGTGGTGAGGACAGCTTCTGAAGTCTGTACCTGAACACATCAACACTCATGAACCAGACTCTGTTTGTCTCTCAGGATTTAAAAATGCAGCTGGGCTCAAGGCAAGCAAGACTGTCTTCTGTAAATATTTTTAATGATGCTCAGTATTTTTCAATAGTTTATGAACCAGTATGAAATATTCCCTCTTCATTCAGTGTAAGATATATCCAGAGTTCACAGAGTAAACACTTGCCTGTGTTATTAGAGAATCCTGAAACTCTCATAAATCTGTTGTCTCCTAAATATTTAGCCTTCCACAGACAGCTCCATATTTCCCTTTCATTTCTGCTCTCTGGCATGTTATTGGGCTTCGACGTCTTCATGGCAGAGTTTCATTAAAGCGGGGACAGAGCAGGCCCAGATGGATCCATCATGGTTAACTGTGCTGTGTGATGGAGGCCATCCCTCCCTGCAGCCTTACCTCCTGCCTCAGAAATCCTGTCACTGCGTGCAGATTGATCGTCCAATTATCGCGCCACTGTCCGGCCCCTGATGGGGTCAATTAGACCCATGTCAGGGGAAACCACAGGAAGAGATGCTTTTTCTGAAATAGAGTCCAACAAATGATCAATATACCAGCTCTGTTATCAAATTTAAGGGTTACAGCCATAGATATCTCAATCTGTGATTACTTCTGTATACTTGGAAGCCCACTTGGTGTTTTTCTTCAGAAAGATGAAATGCAGTCACTGTGGAGGAGATGATTAATGTGCAGGAGAAATAATGAAGCCAGAGAGGGAGAGATGAAGTAATTAAGTTGCGGGGAAAAAAAAGGGTGTGACTTGTAATAGAAATGTAAAAGAAGAGATTCAGGTCATATATTTACTCCTCACTGACTCTACATTCTTCTGAGCTGGACATCATCTTTCTGTAAGAGTCCAGAGCCTGAAGCTCAGTACTGCAAGCGGCAGCAATGCATGAGACCTTAATCAGATTATTTCTATCATTTTTCATTCTGTGTAGGAATAGGAGCTGGTTTCTAAATAAGAACAGGAGCTGGATTGTTAAACTTTTGGCAGCAGTGATGGAAAAGCATTCAGCAGATTAGCTCACATGACGTTTGAGATCTGAACTGAAGTTTGATTCAGTTCAACAGTTGGTCATACACATACGTGTTTAATGTGTTTTGCAATTTCAGACATGCTTTTAAATTACCACTGCTGATAGAAACCTTCAGGAGGTGACCTTAGGCTCAGGGGGGTTCTTGGAAAAGTTGGTACATACTGTTGAAGGAGCATATTAGCACATATGCTATCATCACTCCTGTCCATTCTTTCCTTTTTAGGTTTTATGGTTTTATAACTGAACTTTTCAGATTTTTTCTTCTAGAGGTCTTCCCTCTGGACTGATTTTCATGGTGGAGTTGCAGACTTTAGCTTGGACTCTGTTGCTATTGTTGATGCTATGTTTACACCATGTTCTGAGTCAGAGTACCACTCATCATCTAAAACCTCTGGAAATTCCCTGTCAATGTTTTCCACGCACATGGGCGCAGAGGTGGCAAAAAACTAAGAGGGAAAAGAGCTGTAGCAAGACAACAGAGGCATTAAGAGAGAAAATATAAGTTGTGTTTCAACCTGAGAAAAGCTAATAGGACAAGCCAGGAGTCAGTTTAGGGGATACAGCATGGCGTGCCCTACAGAGACAATGAGCTATCAGGATATTCCTGACCACACTGTCACCATCCACACCTTCAGGCTGTCCAGACTGATCAGATCTTGTGTCATGTTTTGGCCTTTTTGATGTGTGTGTTTCTTTGTGTCGTAAGTTATCTGTTACGTCTTCTTAGTGATCCTTGTCTTTTCAGGTCAAATCTTGTGTGTTTCCCGTTTTATGTTGAACCTCTCGCTCCCTGTTTGTCTTGCTTAGTCTAACCTCCCATCCTTGTGTTTCTCTCTTGTCTAGATTGCCTCTCATGTGTTTCTTTGAGCTGATTCCTGTCAGGTTCTTGGACCAACATAGAGGGTGGACCCAACTGCAGAAAAACTAAACATAGCTATAAAACCAAAGTAATCCAAAATACCAAAAACACTTACATAGAGCAAACATGGCAAACATGGCAGGAATGATGCAAAGAGGATGGAGAACAGCTATCACAGACAAGTGAGGAGCAGATCTTGGCAAGGTTTCCAAGCAAGGAGTCTTGGCAGGACCTCTGAGATAGGTCGAGGTCTGGACAAGGCCTTGGTGCAAGTAACCGGTCTTAGCAAGGCTATGGGGCTTTCTACTGAGCAAGGATTGCATCTCAGCAGGGCCTCTGAGCTGGGGAGAGGTCTAGAGAAGGCCTTGGTCGGGTAACAGGTCTTAACAAGGCTATGAGGCTTTCTACTGGGCAAGGATTAAGTCTCAGCAGGGCCTCTGAGCTAGGAAGAGGACTGGGCAGGGCCTTGTTGCAAGTAACTGGTCTTGGCAGGGCCTTGGGGCATGCTTCTGAGCAAGGATTGAGTCCCCACAGGGCCTCTGAGCTAGGAAGAGGCCTTGGCAGGCCTTGGAACTTGCTTCTGAGCAAAGATGAGGGGCCGTTTACATGACAACAGTTTTAGGGTGAAATGCAAAAGTTTTGTTGCATTTCAGCCTTGTGTTAACACAGAAACGGTGTTTTATCCAACCTAAAACGCAAACTTATGAAAGCAGCCTACAGAGTGGAATTTTTCTGAAACACTGCCGACACTGTTGCCATAAAACAGTAAGCTGGCATTTTCAGTGGAAGCACTGACGTCACACTTCACTTTGAGCTAGTGCATACCACAGTACACCGTTGTTACAATGGTCGTGAACCACCATGTTGTGCATGTTCCCCTGAGCGAGGAAGAGGTCTGGGCAGGGGCTTGGGAAAACAGGTCTCAGCAGGGTCTCTGAGTTAAGAAAATGTCCTGGCAGGGCCTTCAAGGTAGGAACAGGAGTGGGTCCATGCCATGCATTGTGCCAGGCAGCTCAGGTGGGAGAAGATGTGGTAGGCCTTGTTGGTCACGTATCTGATGGTGGCCTCCTTTGGCACCAGGGAATAATACCTGGTCCCATCCTAAATAGTATTGCTTTTGGGCCATGGCTGCAACAAATCAACTGACGTTTTAACCGCTGCTAATCACAGTTCACCATGAAAGCCTTTTAAGTCCATGGTGATATTTGTGTGTTTATGCACTTATAGGATACTGAAATGCTGAATCCAAAGCTCTAAAAGCAGTGCTGTCCACTTGTTGGTTTAAGAGGGTTTTTGTCGGAGAATCTGGCAGAAAAACAAGTTCATTGATGGATTGGCTTGCTGGCATGGAGTAAATCCCCTTAAAGGCTGTGATGATGTTTTTGAAACAGAGCCCTGCTTTTTAAATGAGGGGCTCCAGATGACAGAGGTTCAGAAAGTTTTATAAAAGGCCTGATCCCTCTGAGTCAGAAACCACTGCAGTGAAACATTAAAGAGTGAATGTGCAGGTGGACGTAAAGAGTCTTATAGAGGAGATAATCGTGTTAAAATGTGAAAGCTCATCATGAAAAGGACTGACAGGAGCCTGAAGAGAAGAGAGCAGTTTAATAATTACAGGAGGAGGTGAGACGAAGATAGCAGCGGTGTCGGTGGAAGCAGTTACACCCGCTAACCTGCTCAGCTCCAGTCATGATGAGCTCCAGCCGGCTGTGAGGCGTGAGGAGAGGAGGAAGATGAGGCGTGAGGAGAGTGGTGATGGTGAGGGAGGTCAGCTCACTCTTCATTAGGCTGTAATTGAATTTCCTCAGCTCATGCACGGAAGATGTTCAGGCCTGGCTCTCCCTGCAGGGGAGCGCTGGCTCGCTCCGACTCCACAACCTCCTCCGTACTTTCAAGGTTAGCTCTGCTAATGGGGCTGCTCCCTCCACGGATTCCTCGGCTCACCATCTGTCAATCTGCATGTCTGAGCATGTAGGCGCCCGCCGTGAGGTGCTGCTGAACGAGAGTCAGACAGAGCAGCAGAGTGTCTGATCAGAGCTGCAGCCAAGCACCTGTGGACCTCAGAACAGCTCACACATGTTCTGGTCATTTCTTAACAAATGACCTGCAGGATCTCAGATACAAAGCTGAGCGTACAACAAATTATTGGCAAATTAATTTGTTATTTCAGCTTTTAGTGGACATTATTAAAAAAAAGAGTCGATTTCTCTGAGATGTATCTGTTTGTTGAAAAGGGTCAGGTTTGTGTTTCCCTGTGTCATTGAAAGCAGCTGAGACGTGTCTCATCACTCGTTCTTCCTCCTCACACACGTCCTGGTAAACATTTCTCAGCTAATTCAGTTTCCTCTAATAAAGCTGTGTTCTAAGGGCCGGGAGGTAAAACGCTGTGCTGGTTTTACACAGAGAAGGCAGCCCGGCACGTTATCCTGTTGGAGCGGGTGTTTATTTTCGCCATCCTTTTTAATTGGAGTGTACTTTGGAGATGAGAGCTGCTCTCCTGGGAGGCTGACTTCATTAGCACCTGTAAGTGTCCGGGCGTGTTAGCACGCAGGAGGAGATTGAAAGAGAAAGGCATACAGGGAGAGTTGTCTTTCATGAACGCTTGTTAAGGGATATTTGGATGAGCAAACACTTCTGTACCCCCCTTTCTCTCTGCCTCATTGAGCGCAGCGCTCTGTTTTTACAGCTCTTATCATAGTTTCATCCTCATTTTAACACCGCAGACAAACACAACTTTGCAGCCGTCTGTGTTTTTTTCTTGTTGCTGTGTTTTGTTATTTCTCCAATTTCTCTTTCATTGCGGTTTGAATGGAGGATAGAATTCTCCCTAAGGAGCGTCATTAGCTGCAGTAATATGTGGCGCCCTGCCAGCTTAATGGAGCAATCTTTGCACCAAAACAATCATAAATGCACTTTAACCATTAGACACCAAAGAAAGCGAGGGAAGAGGAGAGAAGTGAAACGAGGGATGATAATGGAGAAGGCCATTAAGAGCTAAAGACTCTGTGTTATTATGTTTTAATAGTCTCACCCTGAGAGCAAAGCGGACATGTTGGCCTGGGAGGAAAACCTCTGAAGGATCGACAGAAGAAGAGGAGGGGAGAGGTTGAAGCAGAAACATACTGCTGTTTTTATTTATTTTAAGGTTTCTTGATGTCAATTTGGCTTCATGGGTTTTCTAAAGCCTGCAGACTGAAAACGTTCACACATCATCTCTGAGGCCTCTTAGTTCCTGTCTTTTTTATTTACCTGTCATCATAACCTTTATGCTCAGTATTAACATAGCCTGTGTGTTGTAATCTCTTAAAGTAGAAGTAGGGGAGTTTGAAAGTGATCTTGAAAAAGGCTCCCTTCTAGATATATGCCTAATCATAATCAACACTTTAAAATGAGATTATGAGCCCCAGTATTGCTTGTTACATGTTATTTTCAAACGACACTTACTCTCTGCTATTTTAAGTAGAGAGAAAAGATTAAACATAGAAATCTGTGTTTTTCTCTGGTGAAGATGATTTTTGTGATTAATTTTCTAGTGATGGGGGACACTGGAGCCTAACTGTCAAAAAGAAAAAGGTCAGAAAAGCAGAAGAAAGCTAAATGGCAGAGTGATACAGCCCGAGTTAGTGCCTAATTAGCCTTTAGCTTGGGCTGTATCCCCCTATTACATAAGGGCTAAGCTGTTTGTGATAAAGTTCGTCCCAACCCACAGTCAGCAGTTATTCTGCAGTGGTCTGTTCAAACTTGAGAGTCTATCAATAAAGTGAAGAGTGAGTTTACGTTAGCTCTGCTTGGTAGATGACTGTCAGGACATAGCTAACCAGGATTTACTAACGTTACACATTACGCTTATGTCTTAGAGCACCAGGCTGTCAGTTGCGCTAAATATGAATTGCTGCTAAACTACTTACAAACTGACAGTGTTTACTTGTTGTCACATTGGCCTACAGATGTGTCAGAGCACCAGGCTGCCAGTGTCGCTAACAGAAAGCCGGCTTGATGTAACATTTCATACCATAGCACAATGTAACTGTACTGATGAATACCTTACCTGAGCGTGTTGTATCCAGTAAAAAGTTGTCTTGAACAAAGAAAAATAGTTTTGATCCGATCTCAATTTACTTCCAAAACAAACACGCCTCGTTAAAAGTAATTTATGACAATGTGTGGAGACTCTGGGCCACAAGGTGAGTGAAAGCAAAACAGATCCTCCTCATAGCGTCTTTGAAGGGTACCAGACTCATCTTATTGAATCTCTTTACGAGGTTGAAACACTACTTATCCAACAAACTATAACCAGTTGTCACTGTTTGGGTTGTAAAATATCAAGCATGTTCAGCAATTTTCTCATCGTCAACCTTCTCACTCTTTGATATATTGAGCATGTTCCAAATGTTTCTGTCCCATTGAAATGAATGGAGATGATCCACCACCATGAAAACCGTACAGCACTTTACGTGGCCCACGACAGCTTAAAAGGTCTGATTGTCATATAATAGATAAGTCAAAAGTGTGCATTGACCATAAACTACGTTTCCCATAATGCCTTCTGATTATGTTATCCACAAAGTGATGGCATCCTGCCACTAGATTGCTGTGTTTTTAATCAGTGCCATTTTTTGAGAAGTGACAAATAAAAGTTGGAAGATTGGAAAAGAAAAGTTGATGCAGATGGAAGGCTGTTAAAAGAAATATGGGAAGGCCAATTTATGTTTGTGCTTTAAGCAGAGAAATTGGTATGTCTTTTGTGTTATGAGGCTGTGGAGGTTATCAGAGTATATTAAGGAGTAGTTGTGTTTGCTTTACAGTAAATTTATCTAACTTTTATTCTGTCTTACAGTTACATCTGGCCCTTTGAGGATAACCATTATGCGGATGTGGCCCTCAGTGAAAACTAGTTTGGCATCTCTGGTACGCTTAGCCGAGGGCTTAGCATTTCAACATTACAGCATTTGCTGCTAAGACGTGAGAAGAGAGATCTGTGTTTCTTTCCTGCTGTTGCCATTAGATAGCCATGATACCTGTATGTTCACACGTTGCACAAAAGTACAAAATCCTTTCAAGGGCAGCATCACACTTCCCATCTGCTTTTCAGTAGCTGCTGATCTAAAGTCTGAACTGGTGTTTTGATAATGTGTGGAAATCCAGAGCTACCTGCCGCTGGCTCTGGATCCCGCTCAGAGATCTCGTCTGTTTGATGTTAGCTGTGGATTCAAAGTCTCAAACAGGATGGAGCAGAGTTGTTAAAGCTCTTGCTCTTTTCCTCGCCCTCTCAGATCTGAAGTCCCTGATGTGACGGTGACTGTGTGGAAACTTGAACTCGCAGGTCTGAGCCGACAGGCTGCTTTTCAGACTCTGACAATGACTCTCTCTCTCTCTCTCAAGGACTGGAAATCCTCACAGGGATGTTTTTACAGCAGCAGACACACCACTGCACGACAGGATGAGCTTCAGAGGTTTAGAGCTAACACAACAACAGAGCTGCCGAGTTCACGGTGACGAACTCTGACTCCATTTCTGTGAAGCCAACGTGACTCTGCTTTGACATGCCCTCAGCTTCTTCTTTCACCCTTTTTATGGAATTCCTCTTTGTGATCACTCTTCCTCACCTGTTCAGATCACTTCTCTCTTTGTCCTTCTGTCATGAAGAGCTGCAGGTAGTGTGCAGATTTCAGGCGATGGCGACAGAAGGTGATCAGAGAGTTTGTAAAGCAGAAACTGAAATTCTTTGAATATCAACACAGCATAAGCTTTACAAAGCCGCTCCTTTTAACCATGGTTGAGGCCCATGAAGGAGCATTTATCCAGTCTGTGTGTGCACAACCAAATAATCTATCATCCTCTTTTTTGTTCTCTTACATACTTCGGTTTGATTTTCTGCCTGGTTTAGCTTAGGGTTCACCATTCAGAGATGTTCCTTGTTGCATAGAAACTGATGGGGCTGATGTCCCTCACTGGCACTCTAATCTGTGCATCTTTAGTTTTTATGTATCTTTAAGCCTTTTCTGCACTCGTGTCCTTCTGCCTCCCCAATGTTATGTGCAATATAGAAACTTTCCTGTAAAAGCCCCAAAGCAAACACATAAAACATGCTGGTAGTTATTTGAGAATTAGATTGATGGATGGAAAAGACAAATATTAGACTTTATTTTGGTTTAATGTTGGGTGGAACAAAAGCAACAAGGTCCAGATCAGTTTAAGCTTTATTTAACTCAATCTGTGAGATCAGAATGTCAGTTAAAGTTGAGTCATTGACTTTAAATCAGCTCTAGATGGTAGAAGGTTTGCATATGTTAATGCAACAAATCCGACAAATTTCCCCTAACTTCTCTTGAAATTTTTTCAGCTGCCGTAAGAACACAGAGCATGCGTCTTAATTGATGCAAATATTGAAGAAAGTCCCATTAAGGTTAAAAAAGTTTATACCAGGTTGAGGAAGGAATGACAATTTCAGGATGATCTAGTAGAGATATCTGCTAATGTATCTCATGATGAGTATGATTCATGGGGTTTCTGTTAAGTTGCAGCCATCCTGCTGGAAAAAAAAAAAAAAAAAAAAAGTGGCTTGTGTTGTTGATGCATCGTTCCACTCTTTAAGACCTACTGTCCTGTAAAAATAAAGTAAGCAAAGGATGTCCTTTTAATGTCATTTATTGACATCTAACTTTGGTCTCCCAAGGGTGCAGACTGTTCCTTTAAAGTCTACTGAATGTCCGTTTATGTCCACAGTACTTCCTTACAAGAGCTACCCACAGCGCAAACAGATGTTCAAAGGACGTCCTTTCTATGTCAAATTTTGAATCGCATTAGAACAAGAACTAATTCACTTAGCAGATGCTTTTCTGTCCAAAAAAAAAAAAAAAAAAAACATCTTTGGTCCTTGTTTGAACCAGCATCCCCCCCAGTTTCAAAGCTAAGTCCCTGGACTGGCCTGTTGCCACTACTGCTGCAACTGCAGCCATTTTAGGCACTGTTATTGTTTTTATACCACTTCAAGTTTCTGTGCATAACTGTCGTCCAGTTTCAGAAGGAGGCAAACTGTTCTTGTTCATTCTCCTATAGCTTCATTTGATTTTCTCAGCAGCAGACGGCTAATGCAAATGCATACAAAGGTGTTTTACATTTCCACTTCAAACCTGCTGCTGAGCTAATTGAAGCTACAGGAAAATTTACTGTTACATGATAATAAATCACCATTTTAGAATGGAAAAAAAAAACAATGAATGTAAACAAAATATTACTCATATATAAAACATATGCTTAAAATTTGACATCCAAAAGTGACACTGAAAGGACGTCATTTGAACGTCTGTTTAACGTCTGCAGTGAGCTACTGTGGACGCGGTAAGTGGACGTTCAGTAGTCGTCTGAAAAGCATGTTGTTTGGAGTAAAATTACTTATGATGTTTTAGTTTATTGATAAAGTTTGACATCCAGTTATAGTGTTTCAGGTATTTCCTTGATACAGTTCAGTTTAAAATCCAGTTTTGAAAAAACCTGAGGTGAAAAAATATTTTAATGTTACAGTGATGTAGTAACTGTTTGTTTTACAAAATATGTACACACTAATGATACAAATTTGAGGCAATACCAGATACCCTTATGCATATTGGATTGCTTCCTGTCAAAAAAAAAAAAAAAAAAAAAACTTTAAACTAGATTATTATTATATGTAGATTGATATTTATATTAAAAATGTGTTTTGGGAATGGATTTATCTCCTTACACTGGCACCTTAGATGTCTTAAATACTGAAAAAAGTATGCCCATATACTGATTTGAATTGAGTAGTGACACAAGATCCTGATTTGTGGAATAAGACAAAAAAAAGAGTGCATAAAATGGTCTTTGATTTTTACTAAGAGTTGTATCATGAGAATCACCCAACACTCTGTGCCTTCAGGAGACCAAAATTAGATGTCCAAAAATTATGCTGAAAGGACATCCTTCAAATGTCTCTTTATGCAGTGGGAACATTGCAAACAGAACCCCACTGAAACCTGAAATTATCTTTGTAATTTTGGTGTCAGTGTTCAGGTTACATGATGTTTACTGTCCTGGTGAGTTAGCCAGCAAGCTACCTGTTCTTTGGCTACAAGGGTGGGGTCATCCGTTGCTGTTGTCAACACGAGAAAAGAATCCTCTTTGGATCAGACTATCTCAGTCCAGACCAGTCTTAGCAGGTTCTCACAGACTATGAAGATTTGAACCCCTGGATTTAGGCAGGATATCATGGATAGTGAAAAGTTGGTGAAATTGTTTGAATATTGAAAATCTTCTATTAAAATGAGAAATCCAGTGAATGAGCTTTGATTTGAAGTTCATCTTTTACCAAACATCAGTCGTCAGCCTAAGCTGCAGTCACTCTGATAGAGATATTAGTGCAGTGGGTGTACCATGTGTCAGCATCAAACCCTGCTTTCATCATATTAGCATGAGTCTGCAGCATGCACATCTATATTATCCCCCTCTCTGCCTCTGAAGCTATTTAAACTGTGGAGAGGAAGGGGAAGGAGGGGAGTGTGTCTTTTAAAAAAAACTCCATCTCTCCCTGCAGACCAGCTTATATCATCACACACTCTCTCTTTTTTTAATGACAGTTGCAGAAAAAGCAGCTTCAAATGTTTCCTGGTGCTGGCAGCTGACAAAGACGGAGGGAGGATGTGTGGTGGAGTTCACAGGAGCCGCTGAATATTCTGCAGGAATAAATTAGCAGCTTGGCTCTTTGGTGCCAAGCCAAGACTTCTGGGAAGTAATCCAGCACCTTGGAAAGACAAAGATTTGGATGCCATATTGGATCCAATGTAATTTGAGGTTAATTGAATTGAAAATCTCCCTCCATTACTCATCCAACAAACAAATAAATAAATAAATCTGCAGCAGGGGGTGATGTTGATAATGAACTGTTCCTACGACAGAAATCAACCACGAGGGTTGTCACAGTTTTAATTCCTCAGTTCAGAAAGTGACGGAAATGAGTTTCAGCTTCTATCCTGGAACCAGAGGAAGGACTGACAGCTCTGTTTCTATTTCTTCCTCCTTGTGCAGACATTTAAAAGATGGCACGGTATACCAGCAGCCTGCAGCGGGCTTTTTTAAACTCTGAGGACTGCCAGAATCTGTGTCGACAAACAGAAACTACTTCAACAAGAGCTCTCAGATCCTCTTTCCTCCAGGCATGACCGCAGCTGGGACATGAGACTTAATGTTCTGAAGGTGACGTTAAACTGAGTGTTTACATGCTCAAAGCGTTCAACTTTTGACCCCAGCTTAGACAGGTAAAGATTTTTGTTTACCTGTTTTTATAGCTCATAAAATGTGTCCTTCAAACCCGACTAGGATGATGACTTTGGATTTATTCTGAGCTCTTTAAAGCCTGTCTTCTCATAGAATAAGGTGTTTGCAGCTGCATGCATGGAGCAAAATTTGTGGCTGTAAATTTACAGTTAATCACTGCTACTACACTGTAAAAAAAAAAAAAAAGGTCACGGTAAAAACAGTAAAATACTGGCAGCGGTTATGGGCAGTGATTTTACTGTTATTTTGCAGTGCATGTACTGTAATTTATTTTTACAGTATTATCCTGTATATTGGATTACAGTATATGATTGTGAAATTATGGTAAAATACTGGCGACCATGCTGTCTGTAGGGATGGGTACCGAATTAGGTACTTTTATAGGTACCGACCGATTTCGGTCAAAAGTACCGGGTACCAATTCTCGTATGATCAAAAGGTACCATGTTTAGGTACCTAAATGCATCTTTGTGACCATGAGAGAGTAGGAGAGTAGGCGATTTTTCATGGTGGACATGAACATAGCATTGCAAGGTTATTTATTGAAGAATAAATATGTCAAATTGAAAAAAATGTGGTATTTTATTATTAAACAAATTGATGTTTTCTACCACATAAACACAAAATAGTACAGAAAATTGGTACCGCTGAGTCCTGATACTGATTACCAGGTACCAGGTACCAGGCATCAGTACCGTATCGTTTCAAATGTAAAAGGTACCAGTAGTTTGCCATTATTCTAACACAAAGTAATTTTTGTTGTGATGGCTTTTTGTAACCGAAAGTGATCAGGGGCACCTGCTGTCTGTGCTCTAATCTACTGCCCCAGTTGTGGTAATTTAAAATCAACTTAATAAAAAAAAAACCTCAGTTTATCTCTTGTACGCTCCACTTTGAAATTGGCTAACACACAGTAAAAATTGTTGTGTATATGGTGTGTGCCATTTGGAACACAGAAAGCCAGTACTCCCCTTGGTGTAACATATCAGTGTACAGCAGAGTCTGATATCCATTGCATCCCCTCCTTGCTCACGGTTACAAAACGCCACCACACCAGAATTACTTTGCTGTAAAATCAAGGTAAGGCAGGGTTGCCATAATTTTACTGTTATTTTACAGTAAAATTTGTCATAGTGCTGAATTCAAACATAACAGGATTTAACAGTTTAAATTTCCTTATAAATTTACAGTAATTTGTCACAGTGTACTATTTGTATTACCTTCACAGTTATTTACTGTACACTTCTCTCAGTCACTAACTGTACAAGTTGACAGTTAATTACTGCTAAAGTTCAGCATTTATATCTATACAGTCAACATGCTCATGGATTTACAGTAAAAACCTGGACATTGATAAGACATTAGTTTATATTGAATTATCACAGTTATATATTGTTAAATCCTGGTAATATTTTAGAAAATACATTGGCCATTGAAGTTATACAGCAATAAAATAGAACGTCATGTCCAGCCCTGGATTTGCAGAAGCATGGCAGGCATGCAGCACGTCTTTGGTGTGTTTGGAGCTTCTTCTTGCACCGAACATTCAGTCTTATGTTGAACACACCTTCCTCCATGGTTTGATCCCTGTAGAGTGCTGAAGGCAGTTTTCTGCTCTGTGCTGCTTTTGTTAGCTTTCAGTCTTTGTGACTGGATTCTAATTAATGCCTCAGACTCATGAAGCGATGCCTCGCAGCAGCCGCAGCAGCAGCAGAAACAGATGGAGGGCAGCAAATGCTCGGCTCTCTACTAAATGGGGGTCCACTGAATTGACCTCAGCATCGATGCTGTCTGAGCCCCCATCATGTCCCGGATTTCACAATCTAATAATGACTAATGTGTTTGCAGGCATCAGCCCGCACTCGTTAGGGTGATTTATTGGCTCCAGGATTTTTGGTAAACCAGAGGAGACCTTTTTCAATTTATGGGGGTCAAATTAAGCGCTGATAATTAGACGCTGTAACCTTTCTGCTCCCTTATCCCTCTCCAAATGTGCCCAACATGCAATCCAAATGTTCATTGTTTAATATGGCCGGTTGTCATTAAGGAGGTTATGCAAGAATCCTCTCATGCAGAGGTTGGAGCTGAGAAAGAATCAATCTTCTTCTGGTTAATAGCTAATGGGCTGATTAATGGCTGTTCCATGAAGGTGACGGCTCGCCCTTTCCTCTGAATGTGACTCCGACCCTGTGGAGCTCCTCAGCTTCTGTTTCCGCGTCAGAGCCGTGTGGGACACAATCAGTCTCCGATAAGGCTTTAACGAGGAGGAAGTCAATAGCCGTCAAGTATGGAGTGGATTACTTTATTCCATCTTCACTCCACTAGTCAGAAAGTTTGGTCAGACGACACAAGGCAGGATGGAGTTAATGCAAGAAGCAGAACAATAAAATATCAAGAACACAAAGTAGAGATGTTAGTTAAAGAAAATGTAAATAAACAAACAAAACATGACTATTCCAAGTCATTCCTTTAAGACACCTTCAACATCTCTCCTTTCTAAGGGTTTATGATAAGCGTCCTTTAAACATTGCTGCAGTATCTGTGCTATCACATGTCTCATTGTCCTCAATCAAGCCGTCAATCCTTCCTTTAATCAATCAATCTGTACATCCATCCATCCTTTCTTCAGTCCCTCAATCAATCCACCCATCCATCCATCCATCCATCCATCTATCTATCCTTGAATTCCTCTATCCATCAATCCCTTAATCCATACATCCATTAACTCCACCATCTGTCCCTTTATTCTTTAATCCTCCATTCCATCCATCCATCCATCCATCCATCCATCCATCCATCCATCCATCCATCCATCCATCCAACCATCCAACCATCCATCCATCCAACCATCCACCCTTTAATCCCTACATCTGTCATCCATCCTTCAAAAATCCATCCGTCTTTCAGTATCCATCCATCCATTAATCCATCCATCCATCCATCCTTTAATTCCTCTACCTATCAGTCCCTCAATCCATGCATCCATCAACTCCACCATCTGTCCTTTCATTCTTTAATCCGTCATTCCATCTACGCATCCATCAATCAATCCATCCTTTAATCCTTACATCTGTCATCCATCCTTCAAAAACCCATCGGTCCTTCAGTATCCATCCATTCATCCATTTATACATCCATCCATCCATCCATCCATCCATCCATCCATCCATCCATCCATCCATCCATCCATCCATCCATCCATCCATCCATTATTACATCCATATATCCATAAATCCATCTGTCCATTTTTACAGCCACCCATCTACCCACCTCTACACTAATCCATCCATCCATTATTACATCCATTATTACATCCATAAATCGGTCGGTTCATTGTTACATGCACCCATCTATCCACCCCTACACCAATCCATCCATCCATCCATCATCCATCCATTCATCCTTCAAAAATCCATCCTAAAAAATCTTTCCTTCCTTCAGTGTCTATCCATTCTTTAATCTATTCATCTATCCACGCTTAAATGAATCCTTTAATCAAGCTTTCCTTTGATTTTAGTCCCATCCTTCTTCTAGTTAATCCATCCAATGTCTCCCCCTTTATAAAATTAAAGGACATCAGTCCAAGAAATAAAACCCAGACTGCCCTCTCCTTAACAAATCCAGATCATATATATTATTGATGTGAAGGATCTGCAGCTCTCCTCTTTGCTCCTTCTAGGTATTCTGGCCTGGTCTAAACTTGAGCCAGACTCCCTATGGAGGAGATTGGTTTTGGTCCTTGTACCTCATTCTTTCAGTCAGAACCCAAAGCATGTGACTATAGGTGAGGGTTGATAAACTAGTACATTGAGAGCCTTGCCTTTTAAGTGTTTTTTATTTAAGTGTAGCTTGGAGTCCAGTCTAACACTTCTATGGGGATTTATTTGAGCCAGACCACTTCAGTCAGTCCACCTCCCAGAGGGGTTTCTGGATTAAGCATCAGAGGTCTGTGTGACAGTTTGACAGACAGCTTTCCTCACCCTGCCCCTGATTACTCTTCTTATGTAATTCAGCTCACTCAGCTTTAGTAACCCCTGCTCTGTCATCAAACACTCAGCTCGTCCGGGGAAGTAATGGAAGGTTAGGGTGAAGTTTGACTCCAGGTGATGGGCTGTCATTTACTGAGACTCATTAAATGTCAGAGAGACAAAGAAGAGACCGATGGAGTGGGGACAAAGAGTGAGAGGTGCAGTCCACATGCTGTGACCTGCTGGCTTTAAGGTTTGTTGGTTGTAGCTGGTCCGGCTGTCTGCTCACAGAACAGAAAGAAGAGAAATGAGAAAGGAAAGGAACAGAAAGGACGAGAGAAATGGCTACGTCCTCTCTCAATCCTGTCTCCATCTGTGTGCACAGTTTGCTGCAAGTCTGCCCTGTTTTACTCAAAACTATATTAAACATCACAAAGGAAACTTCTTTTTGCACCTAGAGGCTTTTGATTTTTGATCAGCTGCTACATTAGCAACAGGTCCTGCTTTGTCCTTTGCATCTTTACAGGTGGTTTCTGAGGTGAAAGTATCTCTTGTGTACTGGTAGTTTTTTTTTTTTTTTTTTTTTTTTTTTTTTTAATGCTTTTACTTGGATAGGATAGACAACAGTGGATAGACCACCCACATGAGGGCCAACCCCATAGAGCATATCCTAAACCAGTATGCCATCTGCGCTCCTACTTTTGGATTGTTTTTGGTTGAGTTATAAAGTGATCCATTTTTGCTCATAACAATGTCAGTGTTATCATCCAGCCAATCATGTTAAACCTAACAGAGCCAGCACAAAACATGCTGCTGATTGGCATAGCAGCAACAAGGGTGAGCTTCCTCTGTCTTCAGGAGCTACCCATTAAACATTAGATGTCTAATGGACATGCAGATCACGTCTATATCACGTCTGTCAGTCCAGGACCAATTCTTGACCTACACAATGACCTACACAATCTACACAATGCCCAAATTAGGTCCACTATTGACGTCTCACCACACGTGGAGGTCATTGTGCAGTTCACTATTTGAACGTAGGGATTTTGGACATCAAGTAGATGTCGAGGCAGGAGTGAGTGAGCGGGTAAAACCACTGAGCAAAGAAACATTATAAATGGACGGTCAGTAGACATTGGAAAAAGACCTTGTCTGTGCCGTAACAGTCCGAACGTTTGGGACACCAATTCTGGACGTCCAAAAATGACTTTTGTAGGACGTCCTCTCAGCGTCTCTTTGCACTGGGGCTAGGAGTGAATGCTGAATGAAAAAGCTGCTGAGTCACCAAATGCATGTATTTCTGACTGAAAAATAAAATTTCTGGCTTCCATTTTTCCATTAATGTGAGTGCAAAAACATTAACAAGAATACATATTAAATACTTGGGAACCAATCAAGAAATTTGCCTAATTAACCACAAATGTCTTGGACCCCCAAGGGGCCACAGACCCCTTGGTGAAGACCTCTGGTCTACTGTTAACCTGACTCAAGTTTCTGTGAATTATTGTGTTGTATTGAATAATAGCCCAGTCTGCAGAGCATCAAAATTGCACAAAACAAACAACCTGTACTGTGACCAGTGGATCTGTTAGTTTTCTATATTTGAAAAAAAAATTGAGCCCATCAGAACTTATTGAGGAGAATCTGAGATTCTGGGGGAGACAACTATTGGAGTATTTCCAAACCTTTTTTTCACCTGTGAATATTTGAGTGGAATTGTGAGGTAAATAAATGACATCATTGCCTAAAAGTCCCATCCAGAGTCTGAGAGCATCATCCAGGATTGATCACAGAGAAGATTTAACGTCCCTGTCTCTCTGCAGACGACGGCCTTGGTTAGAATTAAACAGTTTGTGTACCAGGAGCAGATTGATTTAAAAACTAAAAGCTGCTGAGTCATGTCTCTCCGTTGGACACGAGCGTTTAAACATCACGTTCTGAGCGGCGCGTTCTCTTCAGACATCTGTTGTGCATGCACGAGGTGGGCGTCAATTTATGTGGGACCGTTCAGGTTCGAGCCGTATGGTGTTTTATACCAAACTCCTCCAATCAAGATGGCATTAAATGCAAATTAACTCCAGCGACATGTTAGGAATTCAAAGACGCTGGAATACAGGGAGGCGCAGACGATAAAAAATGGATGTGTGAGCATCAACAAGAGAAGGACATACGGAGGAGAGCAGAGGAGAGCTGCTGGAGCAAAACTTTTAAAAGTTTAGACTCTGTACATTTCACAGGATGTGGAGCATGCAAAGAGACTTCAGGAGGAAAACATGTTCCTCTAGGAACCAGAATCAAATGGAGGGGCTGAAAATGTTACATGCTATTGTCAGGTTTGCAGAGGGATGTAAACAGCCACCAGTACATACCTACCGGCACTAGACTTTGACATCCATCCATCATCTTACTCCAGCTCTCTGTCTTCTTTTGTGTTCTTGTGTGTCTTAAATATCCAGAGTTCTGCAGAAATCTCTGGAGGTTTGAACAATGAAGCTGCTGGTTTCAGAGCAAAGCATCCCAAAGAAAATACTATAAAAAAACAAGGTAAAGGAGAAAGAAAATGTTACCAGGCTGCAAGCAAGGTCGGCACATACACACTCGAACCAGAAAGGTAAACCCACCTCTGTGTTGTAAACACAGTGACAGCAAACTGTCTGGATGAAACATGGCCTTGAATCTGGCTCCATGCTTCTTTACTGACCTGTCAGCAGTGACTCTATGTCTGAACACAAAGATTTACAGGCTCCATTTAGAGCAGGATTGATTTCTGTCACAGGCTGCTCAGAGGACGGACTGGAGATAAATGTGTATGTTTCACCGTCTCTTTGATTGATTGATGCTTTACTTCAGTTTCTGATCTGCTTCTCTCCTCTCCACTTTTGTGTGTTTTCACCCTGAAGTCTGTCCTGGTTGGGGTGAGCTTTATCATTTTCTTGAGATTTTAAGACCTGAAGATCATTACTGTGAAATGTTGCAATAACAACTTTAACTTTCAGCAACTTTCAAACCAACTTTGTTTAAGTCTAACATTTTCTTCTTGAAATTAAACCAAACTATGTGTTTGGTAAATTCCTGCATTTCTAATTCCTCAAAGGACATGAATTTGTCTGATGAAATGTTCAGCAATGTTGCAAGTTTGGGCAGCAGCAAAGTTTTAGTGAATGCATGTCAGAGGTGAGGCTTGTATAATTCATTTTTCAGTTCTTTTGGTTGGATTCTCTCTCCTCAGGGTAACTTCATGCTCAAAGTCTGCAGGAGAACATACATTAGACGAAATGTCGTCGACCTGTGCATGCAGCTGTTCTCCTGTTTTCTGTTTTCTGAACACTATGCCCTCTTCCTCTGTCTCTGCAGAGCACCTAAAGGTGGCGCTGGAGGAGTACATGAGGCGGCTGCCAAAGGTTCGTATCCTGAGGACCAAGAAGAGGGAGGGTCTGATCAGGACTCGCCTGCTGGGAGCCGCAGCCGCCAAAGGAGAAGTCATCACTTTCCTGGACTCCCACTGTGAGGCCAACGTCAACTGGCTGCCTCCACTGCTGGGTGAGGAACAGAGATGTGCATATTAAACTAAACATTTTTTCAAATGGTCCGCTGCCTCCCCTACAGACACATGACGTATAATGTCTGTAGTGGACTCATTAAATATGAAAAATTACTCATTGAGTTTAAGATTTCAACTCAAGGGTGACTGGCCCAAGTGTAGAAACATACAGATTAGGACTGAAACTGTTCACATAAGTCACAGTTCAGTAATAACTTTAAGTAAGTAATAACAGTTTTAAAGTCACAGTTTGCTACACATCCCAGTTTTGATGTCACACTTGCTTTTATGGTCACAGTTTGGTCCATCACCATTCAGTACATGTCTTCAGTATGTATTTCACAAGTCAGTTAATACCTTAGCTCCTTGGTCATACTTGGCTATTTATCTTAGTTTTGAGGTCAAAGTTTGATACTTACTTCAGTTTCAATGTCACAGTTCACTACATATCTTCGTTTTGAAGTTACAGTTCGCTCCATCTTAGTATTGAGGTCACAGTTTGGTATGTACACTGCAAAAAACTAAAATCTGATCAAGTGTTTTTGTCTTATTTTAAGTAAGAATTGTCTTATTATACTGGAAATGAGCCATATTCAACTCTTCATTCATGAAAAATGTCTTGTTTTAAGTTATTTAAAGACCAAAATAAGGTCTGAATTGCTTGTAACAAGTAAAATAATCTGCCAGTGGAACAAAAATGTTGGCTTGAAATGTGCTTGTAATTAGAAGAATGTCTTAATACAAGTAACTTTTCTCTTGTTCCATTGGCTTTTTTTTTTATTTGTTACAAGCAGGCCTCATTTTTGTCCATAGATAACTTACAAACAACATTTTTCTGGACTGGTCAGTTGAATGTGGCTTCTATCAAGGTAAAAAACTTGATAAGAGTTAAGTTTCTTGCAGTGTACCTTTGTTTTGAGGTCACACTTCACTACATATCTAAGTTTTGTGGTCACAGTTGGGTATGTACCTCAGTTTTGAGGTCATAGTTTGGTGTTTACATCAGTTTCAAGATCGCAATTTTCCATAGTTCTTAGTTTAAAGAATACTGTTTGGTGCATTTCTCTGTATCGAAGTCACGATAAACATTATCCTAGTTTTAAGGACACAGTTCATTACTAACTCAGTCTTGAGGACATGGTATGGTATGTACTAGGGTTTTTGGGTGATGGTCTGTAGTAATTTGCACTTGAACCTCAAAGCCTTTCCTGTACATGACCTCACAACATGACTTAATGATTTCAAGGCACTATTCGTCTCTATGCAGCTCATTTCATCCGATTTATTCTGCACCCTGCCTCTCATTAGGTCCCAAAACATGGTTTGCAACCCTATTTTCATAATTGCTAAATTGTTAAATGCCAAAATTTGCACTGAAGTCATTACAAAGATCAGGAGGCATGCAGATCTCCACAATGGGTTGAATTAGGGTCACATGTTTTGAAAACCTTTTATGGTTTTTCCAGATTCTGCTGCATGTTGCATCAGCAATGATCCATCAGAACATTAAAATAAATTAGATTGATCAGTTGTCTTTTTGTCTGACCTGACAAAGCACAAGCTTCTTTAATTCTGCAAATCTGCATCATGATGTCGTTCAGTGCCCCCTGCGGTGAGGCCTACCCCTTGGCACGTGTTGTGAAATATTGGTGACTTGTTACCAACACAGACTCGAAAGTCTATTTAATATGAGGAAGAAACATGATTCTGCTTGGAAATTTCTCACTGTATCCAGACATCAGCAATCTGTGGGGAGTCCTCAGCAGACATGGCAGCCAAACACAGTCTAAAGCCAGGAAACTTGGCAGGCATTTCTCAACTTTATCGATCCTTGATTAACTGACTCTGTCTCTGTCTCTCAGACCGGATCGCTCAGAACAGGAAGACCATCGTGTGTCCAATGATCGACGTGATTGACCACGACAACTTTGGCTACGAGACGCAGGCGGGGGACGCCATGAGAGGAGCGTTTGACTGGGAGATGTACTACAAACGGATCCCCATCCCTCCTGAGCTGCAGAACGCTGACCCCAGTGAACCCTTTGAGTGAGTGCAGTTATTATTCCGACCACTTCTGATGGATTAGTTTCATCCTGAGTACCTGATTGAGCCATGAGAGCATAGAGCTGAGTGATATAACAGAGTGCACTGTAGTCGTATTGAGGATGTCATTCATCTGTCTACATCTGCAGGCAAAACAAGAAAGGTTACTTAGATATATCTCACAACAGATCTTCAAATATCAAAATACAAGATGCTCTTGCTTTTGAATTAAGTGGTCAAATCCCCTGATGTTGGAGGCTTATTTATTTTTTATTTATCTAACCAGATATAAAAACCCATTGAGATCTAGATCTCTTTGCAGGAGAGCTCAGTCCTTCCACTGCCAGTCTCAAGTGCTGCGATTGAAAACAGGTAGACAAAAGCGGGACAATACCACTGCAGCATTTTCTTCTCTGTACTCAAAAATTTGGTGTACTTTGTGTCCATCAACTGAAACTTAAAGTATACAGTCATTTGGGATTTTAAAGAAGTTGTGCTTTTTCAGGCTTTATTCTGTCCCTCTGGTGCCCCCGTAGTATCTTCATGTGATTCACAGCTCAGAAAAATCTGTTTTTCTCTGGTGTTTTAGAAACTCTTATTTCAGCCCCTGCCTGAACAGCATGGCTGACCATTGTACGGTTTTGAAGTCAAAATACCCCCATCAAACTTTAATGTCCCCCGAGGGGAATTCGCTTTGCAGGCAGGCAAAAAACACAAAAATATAGTGTCACAGGTGCCACCATCGTGCAGTGCAGTACAGAGCATGAGGGACTCTGACAGAGTCTGAGTAGAGTTGGGTTAGAAAAACTTTTTTTTTTTTTTTTTTCTTTTTTTTTTTTGAGAGTCTAATCTTTTCTAGTCTCTCCCTCCTGATGTATCTTACTATTCCCGAAAAAAACAACACAAGAACGACAGCTGTCAATCAGTGTCAAGTCTGATGTACAAATGGGAAGTCCACCCTTTTCTGACTGAGATTCATGGACTCAGGCTTAAAGTGATACTCCGGGATGGAACAAGTTGGGTCCTATCACAAGGTTTAGGGCAGAAATTACCCCTACAGCAGTGTTTTTGTGCAGCAGAAGCCCAGGGTGCTCGCACCAAACACCTCCTCCCTGCTCATCTGCCAGTTTCCTATGCACTCAGATGGGGCCAATTTTTACTTGACCAAAAACACAAATAAACGGACTCCCACCAAAAAAATCTGATATTGGTCTCATTCACGCTTTATTTAGAGAATTTTCAGCCCGTTACTTTCACACAAAAACGCAGGTAGTCTGCCAGGACCTTATTTAGCGGTGTTTTTGTGTAAAAGTAACGGGCTGAAAATTCTCTGGTGGTAATTTCTGCCCTAAACCTTGTGATAGGACCCAACTTGTTCCATCCCGGAGTATCACTTTGAGGCTGATTTATGCTTGACGAGTCCGCGGGGTCTGTACGGCTTAAAATGATGTCACTTTCTAATCTGCCGGATGGTGGTCGAAGGTGTCGAAGTGCAGAAATACAGACATCTGTATGACTCTTCACACAGAGATCACCGCGATAACCGCGTGGTAAAAAACTTGTTGCGTAAAATTGCGGCCACTCTAGGCAGAGAAGAGGAATCGATTAAAAGAACCTGGAAAAATCTCTAGGACAAATATGTAAATGTGTTGTAAACAAAGCCAGACTTCACTGACTCTGGTAGACATGCGTTTGTGATACACCACCTCCTGCAGTTTGGGAATGGACACCAACGGATGCCATAAAGGAGAGCCTCACATGCACGGAACTTGTGTGTCTCATTTCTGGGTGTCACGTGTGGAAAGTTTAAAACAGCCTTTAGAGGTGTCACTGTTCAATGAGGCCAGTACGACCACATCATCTGCAAAAAGCAGAGATGATCCCCAAAACTGACTCCCTCCTCCACTTGGCCGCACCCAGACGTCTCGTCCATGAAAGTATCAAACAGAATTGGAAAAAAAAGGGCAGCCCTGGTAGAGTACAACCCTGACTGGGGACAAGTTTGACTTACTATTGGTGATACAAACCAAACGCTCACTCTGGAAATACAGATGAATTAGCCTGTAACTGCCATTTACTCCAAATTCCTGGAACACCCCACAAGATACCTTAGGGGGACACGGTCAAAAGCCTTTTCCAGATCCACAAAGAACATGTGGACTGGTTGGTCAAACTCCCGTGCCCCCCCTTGCACCCTTGCAAGGGTAAAATGAAATGAAATTGTAGAATTGTAAAGGGCTGGTCCAGTGTTCCACCACCAGGACAAAAAATGCATTGTTGCTGAATCTGATTCTGAGGTTCAACTTATTGTCGGACTCTCCTCTCCAGCACCCTAGAGTAGACCTTACCACTTACTAATCATATTTTTGTCCGTAAAATTTTGTTAGATTTTCCATCCACTATGACCCTTTCTATCAATCAGAAAGGTGTCTCATATAAAATGAAGATGGATTACGACTCCTCTCAAAGTTGATAGATGATCTTCAAAGACAAACAAAAAGACTCAGAGCTACATCACCATCTGCTCTGGGACCCACAGCTAATTTAGCTCCAGAGCAAACAGGAGCGATGTTCCTGACAGCAGTGTCCTTCCAGCAGCACAGGTAGGTAACCTTTACGTAATGAAAGCCAGAATAAATAAAGCAAACCCAGAGAAACACTTTGCAGGGCCAAATAACTCAGCATGTGATGCCAGACACTCCATTTGTAAAGCCTGAGGGATTAGCCGGGCAGCATTTTTCTCTGTGTGGGTGCCAGAGACTATCTGGGTGTCCTGGGAAAATACAGTAGGTACGATCAGGCGGGCCGGCGGGCTGTGGTGCAGAGAGATAAGAGGCTAAAGAAGAAGAAATGAGCTCCAGAACAATCACAATCAATCCTCATTTGGAGAATTAGTCTGCTCTTCTCTCCCAATGAAATGACCTTCATCAGTGCAAATCCAATTTGAGTCGCAAAGATTTTCATTTTCATTCTGATTGACATTGCTGCAGCGGAGAACGAGGCTTGATGGGACGGCACAATCCATACTGGAGTTGTGTGTGTGTGTGTGGGTGTGCATGATTTCATCCCTTCTCTCATGCCCCTGTCACTGTCTCTTTTGTCAATACAGTCACCTATCCCTCCCTCCCCCTCCCTCTCTGTCAGCCTCCTTCAGGCGTCAGCACTGAGCTCAGACTCTGACTCTGCCTCTCCTCAAGGTCAGCAGACTGAAATGGAGAAGATCAGCCTGAGCACGGCTAATTAAATCTCAATTGTAGTCAGGAATATTCATGGCTCGTTGAGTCAAAGCCTTTCTTTTCTCCAGTGGACTGACTCTTGTCAAGAACAGGAACGAAGAAAGACCTGCAGGGACTTGAAACTGATAGATTTACACAACAACAAACTTTTCTCAAGAGAACTAGTTTCAGACAAACCAAAAGATGGTCATAACTAAAAGGTGTTAATTTAGGAATTTATTGACACTGGATTTAAACCTTGGGCTTTATGAAGGGGTGGATGGAGCACCTAGGTTTGGATGGAGCCTCTTGGTTTTCCAACACAAGCCTCTTCCAAGGAAGTCTCAGGAACCTTGGGGACTAACTTCTTGTCTGGCCTAAAATCCCATTAGCAACTTGAAAAGAGAACTTTAAAAAGCATGATGACTTTAGCTCCTTCAGTTAAGTCTGCATAGTAATCTTAACCATTTCCTGGTTTGATGTATTGCCTGCCTCTGCTTGTGGTGAGTCTCAGCTTCACTGTAAACCAGTGTCTCTCCTCCCAGTTCTTGTTGTCTCTTCTGAATGACATAAATTCCTGCCTCCCCCACCATCAGCTATTTGTAACCGATGAAGCTTCTTTTCATGGGAGGTGACACATCTTCCCAAACTCTGACAATCTAGTTGCCTATTTCCGAGTCTTCTGGACAGACAATTGTTCGAGTCCCTCTGATTTGAGTCCCAAGCAAGTAGCAATCGTTTTGTTCAAGTCTCAAGCAAGTCTCAAGTTTTTCTGTGGTGGGCAAGTTAAGTCGACTCAAGTCACAAGGTTGTCGAGTTTTGTCCATGTTTATATCTAAGTTTTATATCTTGAAGAGAGAAACCTTATCTTCCTAAAGTAAATGTCAAAAAATACCATGCAGGTTAGTCTGCAACTCTGCATGGACTCAATCATATATTTTGATATCATAATGGAGAGGTAAAATGATATTTTGATATATACGTATCTATATAGCGAGCAGCAGAACTGGCTACAGGCTCGGGGGCAGTCACCATTATTAGCCAACAACAGCACTGTGTTGTGTGTGCCCATTGGCTGCTTGCATGCTTGTAATCTCGCGACACACCTGTCCCACATCAATTAATCAATCAATCAATAAAATTGTGAATCTAAAGCGTGGTGAACATGCTACAAGTAGTCAGAGTCAGCTTGTCTGAAGTCGAGTTGTGCCTAAAGTCATCGTCTTTCAAGTCAAGTCGAGTCTCAAGCTTTTTACCCTCAAGTCGAGTGGAGTTGAAAGTCGTCAAATTTGCATCTCGAGTCCAACTCAAGTTCAGTCTCTATGACTTGGGTCCAATTGTCTGCTTCTGGAACCCCCCCCATTTTCCCCCCTGCTTATATATGCCTCTTTCTCATTCACTGACAAGGAGTCAGTTGTAGTACCAATTATTTCTTGACTGTGATAATATTTTATTTCTCATAAATCTATTTTTTTTATTTTTATGGTAAGCATCTGAAATCACTTTGTCGTATCAGAAACATCTTTGATGCTGTCATCTACAAACCACTTTGTGGCGTCACACCTGCTACGTCAACCTTTAGTTCTGTCTTCTTTTCTCAAATTGAATCCTAATGTCTTTGGCACCATGATAGATTCCTTTAAAGACACTTCAACACATCTCTTCCAACTCTTCTTCTATCATTTCAAAAGCACAAAACTCTTCCTGAGTGAAGAGTAATAAAAGCAAAAAAATCTGATCGAGCAGACGTGTGGGTCAGCTTTAATAGCAGCTCTGAGGTCTCATCTACACATTCAGTGTTCCTCTTCCTCTGTGTTGTATTTTCTGGTTGTTTTCAGAGCCGTAGAGCTGAGTTCAGTCGATGCAGGTCAATATTAATTCAGTGGAGCTGCTCTCTGGCTTAAAGCAGGAGTCTGCTCTTGTACTGTGCAAATTCAATTTAGCCCTGTGTTCCTGGAGTCACTTCTGTCTTTAAAGAAACATTAAACGTAGAATCAAAATGTTAGAGAAGTCAATAACAGACGCTCAGAGCTGCAGTGTTACTTACTCTACTCAGGCGATGTAAGAATAAATGTTGAAAATGAAAGTGTGCACAGGTTATGCTGCCACCGTTCAACAAATTTAGAGATAAAATCTCACCAACTATGATGAAGATGATGATGAATAGATAGTCAGTTAATGAGTAAAGCAATGACAGTTTGAACCCAGACAACAGATGACTCCAAAGTTATTAAAGATAATAAGTGAAATATGAGTCTCATAGTGCTGCTTAACACCCTCCAGCTCAGATAAATGGACAGATGAGTAAATAAATAATTAAATAAATGAATAAATCCTTCACTAAAAACAGTTAACGGCTAAACAAAGCAGCTCCTTAGCAACAGAGCAGCTGCTGTCAGAGCTCTGACCCCAGGTCAGCTCATCAGTGTGTGTTCACACTGAGAGCTTTCAGCTACAGGTGTGTTTATCTGCCTCTGAACAGCCTCTCCTGCTCTGACAGAGGAGGAGATAGAGGACCCGATGCTATTTTACTGCATGTTGTTTTTAATGTGACTGGACATTGCAGGAAATCAATAATGCATGATCATATGAGGAGGACACAGTGGGATGGAAGTCTGCAGATTCCAGTATCAGATGTGGAAACACCTCACACAATTTTATCATTGTAACATGTTCAGCAAAATTAAGTTATATCCAAAATCAGTGCATGTAGAAAACAAGATTTCAAATAGAATATGAATTGAAATTTATGCTGAAAAACACAACTTACAAACCAACAAAGACATTGCACGAATCCCTTTGGGTGGGATTTCACAGTATCCTTACAAGTCTTTAAATCCACTGTACGTCCCTCATTTTTCCCCACTGTGGGTGATTTGATGCATGAAGATGTAGTCTCAGTTAGACCTTTTCCAAGAGGGGCCGTAAGTTTTACGCTGACAGTGAAAAAAGTAGCTATTGGCTATCCTTGAAGTTGCTAGATGATGTCATTACCTCATTTGCATAATTCACAGTGTTTATGTAATTGTAAGGGGGTGCTGTAGGAGACAAGGGTAGCATCATTAAAGAGACAAAAAGGAAGGAAAAATCCTTTAAATATGTTCAAAACTTCCCATGTCCTTTATTATATTTCTATTCTATTATATCTTGTTTTATTACTTTAATTCTTGCTATAGTTATTGTTTTAACTTATTTATATTTTTTAATTATATATTGTAAAGCACTTTTGGTTTAGCCATGGGTGGTTGTAGAGGGCTGTATAAATAAATAACATTTACATTTACATTTACATGTGCCAAACACCTTGTGTTATTTGGGGTCAAAATGACCCCACTAGGGGGATACAATAAAATAATTGTCATTGGTTCTGTGTTATACCCTTAGTCTTACTTTAGTTTAACCATTGCCATGATTTTTTTCCCTTCTTGTTGGAACTTAGGGCTGATAGATCTCACTTGTGAAAATATCTACGTATTTTGAAGGCAAGGGGTTTAATTTGGGGTCAAAATAGCCCCAGAGGACAACGCAAGGGTTACACCAGGGACAATCGGCCAACAGAGCTTCACACATCTGCGTCTAGTTGTGTAGGGTGGAGCTAATCCTGTTCTGGCGGCTGGGAGGAACCACTTTGTGAGGACTGGACTGTCAGAGTAGCTCGTTGAGAAGCAGCAGAAGAACCTGGCACACGTAACCTTTAGCGTCTCCAAAAGTTTCCTACAACTAAATATACTCGTTTGAAAGGGGGTCACTAGAAGGGTCTGAAAACTGGTCATGGTTTGAATCCTCTGTCAGGCCTTTCTGTGATATCTCCTCTTTCTGTAGAACCACCAATCATTTTTCTGAAACTGGACTGGTACCTTGCTTTGCACCTTAGACTCCAACCTCAGCTGCAACTTCTGGTCTAAAAATATGAAGCTGATGCAAAAGTGTTATAAACTGCAGTTTCTGAAGTGTCCACCAGAGGCTGTCTGTGGAAACAGCACAAACCATATACACACCCAATTGAAAAGCCAATCTTTGCAGCAGAATTAAACTTGCTTACAGCCTGGTTCACAATATTATTTCAGTCTGAATAGATCATTTCTCTATTGGCACACACTGAACACTCATTTAGACAAAATGAAAAAAAGAAATTAGTGTTTGAAAGAGGTCAAACGGAAAGCAAATTGGTTAGTGTTAAATCTTCTGTCACCTCTCTGCTGGGTGGTCAGCTCCTCCTGAGTTGTGTTTTCATATTTGTCTTCCTGAAGCCACTGTTTCCTTCCACGGGGAGCTGATGTGTGTTTGTGTTTTCTCCCTGTGGCGAACAAGAGCTAACAATCACCACCCCACAAATCAGAACCCACACAGCGTCTCCTCTCCCCACTCAGCTCACACACTCCACTGACCATCCAACCGCTTGCAATTTGTGCAGCTCGTTGTTTATTCTTTGTCTCCTGTTGAAAGTCTGCCCACTGCATTTTATTCAGCTCCACGGTGTGTGTGTGTGTGTGTGTCAGCTCTATGCTTCCTTCACTTTTCCCCCCTCAGGCATACACCAGTTAGCAGTCATAGACAATAAACTGCTCAGACACACGGTCACCCAGCCAGGCACATCCAGCCAGCCCCTGTGACAAACATATTTTAGGAGTTGGAGGGGGATGTCTGAGCCTCCAGTGGCTGCGCTCTGACATGCAGGCTTCCAAAGCACGCACTGCAGCCTCCTACAGATTCAAAACACACACCTTTTCACAGATTGATACAGGAAAAAACAGAGAACACTGAAACAACTGAAGTGATTGTTCAAGGCAGGGGAGTCAGGAGAAACATGCTGTAATATTTAGCTTTCATATCGTGAATTTTGGGTTTAATGTGACATCAGTGTTGAGGTCACTCTTTTACACCTATTCCATGTTTTTTTATGAACATGTAAACATTTATCAGGTATTTTAAACAAGACTCACACACAGCTCTATGTCACATTATCTTGGGATGTTTTCAAACAGATGTCAGAAAGCACATTAGAAAAGGTGCATCATTGCCCAACACCACAATTTCAGAGCTTGACATATCTTCACACGATGCTCTGTTCTAACCTGGATCAATCAGTAAAATCACTTGACTTTACATTAATAAAGTATATGAGAGGCTGTAACTTTTAGAAAAACTGAGCAAATGTTTCTGTTTCTTCACTTTTGTTTTCAGGTTAATTTATTCGTGGCTGCACTGAAACAACCGAAATCTACTCAAGGGTTTATGTCTCAGGGCCAATCCCATTTGTGTCCCTTAGCCCTTGGTTTTCAAGTTCACATCTGGTGAATTGGTATCTCGGTCCTCTGTAAAGTTAAAGGGAAAGGCTATACAGCCCTTAAAACAAAGATAAAGTGGGACCTCACTTAAAAGCAAGGGGTGCGACAAATTTTCCATGACATCAAAACTGCTGGGAATAATGACACTTGTGTATTTACCAGACTTCAAATTCTTTGCTACCCCACATGAATGTTAGCCATGTTTTGAATTATTGGTTGAATTTTGAATTTGCTCCTTATGACAATTTGGCTAAAGCTGCTATAGCCACAGCTATAGCTAATAATAGCTACTGAGCTACTAGCTGATGTCAGAGCATGGTGACAGATTCATGGCAAACGGACTTCGCTACAATGAACTGCATTTCATGGATGATTCAACAGCTGAGCTGCATTCAGGAGCTGTGTTAGCCACATGAGCTATGTTAGCTAACATTACGGTATTCAGAAGCTACATAATATTGCTTCTGAATACTTTAATGTTACTTAACATTTACTTTTCAAAAGTTAGCTGTCTCAACAATTGTGTAATGCAGTACATCGTAGTGAAGTCTGTTTGCTGTGAATGTGTCAGCCTGCTGTGATGCTGTTTGTTGGATCTTCAGTTTAGTTGTTAGTAACTGATTTTCTGAACATTTTTTCATCAGTAAAATAACTACCTCGAATGACTGCTGAACTCTCTTATTGGCTGATTTTTGTAATATACTTTTCTTAAGATAAGATTAATTTTAAATTTGTAAAGTGGATGCGTCTCAAATTAAGTCTTTAAGACAGTTTTTACCAAAAATAAGACACAAACACTTATTTTAAGTTAAGTTCTCGAAAGGTATAAGTAGAAACTCTTGAAGGTCAATCACATCAGTTGAACATCAAATGTTGTGTCAGGTGGGATTTGGCATCCTTCATTGTCTGTAACTTGTTATTTTCTGTGTGTTGCAGGTCTCCAGTGATGGCGGGCGGGCTGTTTGGCGTGGACAGGAAGTGGTTCTGGGAGCTGGGAGGATACGACACGGGTCTGGAGATCTGGGGAGGAGAGCAGTACGAGATCTCCTTTAAGGTAAAAACACAATAAGACTCAGTCTACAGCTTTCGGGTCATGATGATCGTACAGATAAAATAATAATGTCAAAATCAGCCCATATTTTAAGTTCCTTTTACTTGGTCTACACTAAGAAACAGGATATTGAAAAATTAACAAACCATCATTTATTTGTTATCATTTTAAAAAGGAAATAATGGATAACAGAAACAAAAAAAAATCAATATTTATTTTTTTTATTCTTAATTGAATTTCAGTTGAACCAGTGATACACTGATTGTCCAGGAACTGTTATTGAAGTGAAGGTATCAGTATTGGTACAGGTAGCAGTATCAATTTTTGATTGATACCCAGCCTGTCTGAGTTTCCGGGGACTCCTGGAGTGTATCACTGAGACGCGTGTTTACAATCAGAGGTTTTAAAGCAGACAGCAGTGTGTGCGCTCTACGTCTCTCTTCTGCTGCGTGTTGATCCACATATAAACATGCTAAACCAATGAGACATTCCTCTTTATGGTCTCTGCTCTTGTTTCAGTGATTTGATCCAGACACGCGTGGACGATTCTCCACATTAATCATCCTCAGAGCAGAATATTGGATTATTCTTTTGTCTACTCCTTCATCATGAATTATTCCACATTTATTCCACAGTGCAGCTTTAAACGCTGGTAGCTGCCCGGCCTGCTCGGCCTGCTCGGCCCCTCCCCTGTAGTCAGAGTCAGCGCGCTGCGGACAGACAGGACGTCACAGTAATTGAATTCTGCTTTGAATGAGTAAGGACTTTTGTCGTCGCACTCAATTAAGCACAAAGGCCTCTGCTGGTGGGCTTGATGTGATTGGACATATGCTGCAGTGTGATAGTAAATGTTGTTCCTCAGAGCCCCGTTTCCAGTAGAGTGGCTTTGTTGTTCATGAAAATTGAACATCCAAATCGAATTAGCTGTCAAAATTGTTTTAGCTTCCACTTCCTCTTCATGGAAACTCCCCTTCTCTGACTCTTTTTTCTCTAATTAGTACTGAAATCATATTGATTCAACATATGCATGAACACGCATGAGAGCTTTTCCTATCAAGGAGGAAAAACGTGTCTGTAGGGCCTTTATCCTTTAGGAGAGGAAAGACAGGAGTGTGAGGGAGCAGAAGGTGAAGGCAGTATGTATGCAATTTTAGTTATTTTCTTTGAGAGGAGCACTACATCCATTTTTCATATCTTCTAGGTCAGATATAACTCACAGGTGCAGAAAGATATGTGATTTGAGCAGTTTACAAAACCAGTGTCCATGGCTTGAAAGTATTCCCTGCAAGGGAATCAAAATACGTCCTTCAAAGGTGCTACTTTCTGCTAAAGGGAGGAGAAGAAAAGAGTGTTTGTTGTCGTGCACACAAAATAGTTTCAAACCTGATCATCAGCTGACTGTAGTACCTAGAAAGAGGGGATGCATAGTGTATGGGAGCTGTTTCTGAAGGTTATTCTTCAAGATGCAAAGAAAATAGTTTGGTAGATCATTCCTTCTGCAGACAGCTGCAGAGGAGAGCAGCAGGTGTCCTTCACTGCTTCACTGACGAAGCAAAGCAGGAAGGAGGGAGCTGCTATATTGCTGTGTTGCAATCAAGTAGCAGCTCTTAAAGTTTTTAAGTTGCATTTTGTGTCTTCATCAGAAAAATAACAAAAGAGAGGAGGAAAATAATGTTTTTCAACAAACAAGACCAGATTATGAGTCACGAAAAGCCTTTGCACACTGAGTCAGGTTTTTTTGTGTCTGAAATCATAATAAAGTCATAATAAAAAGAAATTTGATCTCATGATATATCAATCTTGATTTACACTGATGCTAAAATGTTGTTCTTAATTTTTTTGGGGATGGGTCCAATTTTCTGGTTTTTGTTTGTTTATTTGAATGTTTGTCTGTTTTGTTTATTTATTTATTTTATCATCATTTATTTAAATTATGTATTTATTTATTTATCTTTTTTTTTTTTTTTTTTTTTTATTATTATTATTTTATTTTGCATCTGTCCAGCTCATTCCCAGGGTTTTTTTTTACTTTTTGGAGACGCTGTAGGCTTCTTGCGACATCACATTTTCACATTTCAAAGCTATGTTTTGATGTTGACTAAGGACTTGTGTATGCAGAGCTGGCCCTAGCCTCCATGTGGCACTAAGTAAAATTTAATTAGGGGCCCTTTATTTTGGCGCTATTGGTGCTAGCACACTAGGTGACGTTTCGGTTTGCTACTAAATGTTAGCAAAACTTCGTTTGAAGCTAAAAAAATATATATAAATATAAAAAAAAGACAAAATAAATAGAGCCAACCAGAAGAATCAACTCAAAGTTAAGCTGAATATTACACAAATACAAACAGGTTAACATAAATATGAAGCTTTTTAACTGATCAGTTGAAAGGTAATTTTCTCTCATTTTTAACCTGCTAGCTAATTTGCTATTAACAGCTTAAACATTCCAACATACAAGAATGAGCAAGACAACTTCTGTTTTAATTTTACATGTAGTCTGCTGAAGGCAGGCACCTGAAAACAAGTCCATACGCTTTGCACTGCCTATTTGCAGTGTTCCCGACCAGGTTTGAACCTGTTTTCTTGTGTTATTCTCTTTTTGCCGAACCTTTGTTTAAAAATTTCAAATAAATGAAATCTTTATTTTTGCATCATTAGAAATGTCTATTATTTGATGGTGTGTTAAAGAAACAGTTTCTAAAAGCATGCTCACAGAAACCTCTCTCTAAAGTCTGTATAATTTCACCAACATTAAGTAATCCTCCCCAGCAGTACGGTTTCAGTCGCTTGGGTTTAAGGTGGGCTATGGAAGGTTCTGTCTTCAACCTGCGATAAGACTTCCAATTTAATCTGCAGGTGCTGAAGAGGAGCTCCTGATCCTCCAGCAACCAGCGCTCCTCCTATTAAGCTGAAGTGTTTCAGTCAGCAAGGGGAGGGGAGCAGCAGGTCAGACCTCCCCTGCAGCGTGGTGTGAAGAAGAGGGGATTCAATCTGTTATTTCCCTCTGGACTCAGTTTGTCCAAACCGGAGCAGGGCAACAAACTTGAGGAAGAGTAATTGGATTGAAATAGCGAGCAGCTGATGTCCACTCCTGAGGATCAGAGAAGAGTTGAAAACCAACAGACTGGATATCATTGAGTCACAAACAAAGGTCACAAACAGAGACACGTTTCCCTCTGATTATTAACATCAGATACAGCCCCCCCGGCTGCTTCATCTCTATCATCAGACGATCGTCCTTCAAAAAGATACAAAAAATTAATCTGAAGTCAGCAGAGCTTTAAAAACAGTCTGATGGTTTCTTCAAAGTTTCTTAGGTCTCAGAGCGACATGTTGAGTCATCAGGCATCAGTGGATCGTAAGTAGGATGTAAGTAAAGTTTTAAAATGCAAAAAGGAGAAACAGGAAGATGAGGTCATTCGTTGAAAACTGCATTTAAACTCCGACAGGCTGTTAACCAGCTGATCGGAAGCTTTAAAAAGTCTAAATCACTCTGTCATGACCTCCCTTGGTTTCTTTGAACATGGTCAGATTGTTGAGCTGCAGGAGCAGGGCCTCTCTTGCCGTCGCTGCTGAGGTCGGATGCTGTAAGATAGTCATTTAGAATTTCTTCAAAGAAAAAGTTGAACCATGACGGACCTGATAGCTTCCATCTTTACTGGCATGACTGGGAGGTCCCATTGGAGATGCTTCCTAGGTGGCACAGTGGAGGGGACACGATATTGATCAGAGGGCTTTCTCCTTCTATGAAACTATAGAGCTTCAAGTTGTGGAGGTGCCTCAAACGGCTGCTGGCTGTGTGGAGATGTTGCAGGGGGCCTCCTTCATGACTGAAGGCCCTGGTCTGTTTGGCAATGACTGGGTTTTTCATCCCCCTGATCTGAATCACAGTGAAAATATTTGGGGATGGATGGAGAAAGAAGTTTACAAAAATGGACTTCAGTTCCAGACAGTGGATGCCCTCCTTGAAGCTATCCTCACCACTTGGAGTAGCTGGAACGCTCGCATCAAGAACAACAAAAGTGGAGGTCCTCGTTACTGAGTCCAGTTCTTTTTTAGAGGGCTTTGGTCTTCAACTTTTGATCTGCTGATGATCCATCTGTTTTCACTCCTCATTTTTCCTTCTGTGTAGCTCTGCAAAGTGGAATCATCTTAATTTGTCTCCCCAGTCTTAAGGTTTTGTCCTGGAGTGTTTCTGCTATCCATGGATGAATGCATGAGTTTGACGTTGGAGGAGAGAGTCTTTAAACTTAAAACATGGTGAAAACTCAGTCAGAGCACTCTTCCTCTCCCTCTCTGACTCCCTGACCTCCTGACCTGAGTGTACTTGGCTCTAACTTAAAGGAATATGTCACCTTAAATCTATCTTTGAAATTCAAATCCCCCCACCCCGTAGACTTGAAAGGTGGCGCTGCCTCCCGTAAGCAGCAGGACAAATCCAATTTGAGTCTTTGTCATTCAGCTAAGCATGATTGACTCGCCTCGATCTCTCTTTGAAGTGGTTTCCTCTCTCTGGTGTCTCTGCAGTCTGCAGACGGAAACAAATTAACCTCATTTTCTCTTTTTTTCAGCTTTTACTTCAGTCTGAGCAACGTTTAGCTCTCTGACTACGTTTGAGGATCCGACTGTTTACCCCTGACTCTCATATTTCCTTTATTTCCCTCTCCTTCCTCTTGATTTTCAGAGTTGAAGCTCCTATCATCATCTCTTAGAGCTCAGTGAATAATAACCCAGCCTCCTTGTTTTGGTTTCACCATACTCTGAGGCCCCGTTTACACGACGCCGAAAACGGTCGATTCCGCAAACATTTCGTTGCGTTTTGGCCTTCCGTTTAGACGAGACCACGTTGCGTTTTCAGTGAAAACGCAAACTTTTGAAAACGCTCCCCAGAGTGGAAAGATCTGAATCCGCTCCGCCATCCAGCTTCGTGTAAACACAGAGCGGAGCGTCTCAGGGTGAAACGCTGACGTCACCGCATGCGCACTCGCAGTTTTAGGTGAAGGCTCCGCGCTCAGCCACATTTCCAGTTGAGCCAGTAGTTGGCGGTAATGCGCGTCATGGTTGGATTGCCGACCGTCTCACACAACAAAACGGCAGAAAAAGAAAAAACAGAAGAGGAGACTTCTCCTCCTGGAGTCGTATGAACGCGGATCGTTTTCACGCCGTCCTCATGTAAACGCGGGTGGCTTTTGAAAACGCAAAGGAAGAATCGTTGCGGGAGTCTCCGTGTAAACGGGGCCTGAGTTTTATCATCCCTTGTTGGTGACCTTGTCTTATTCACACCTCTGTCACACCCCAGAAACCCCTCTGATCCTCATTATCACTCCTAACTATCCCTTTCTCTCTCTCTCTTTCTAGGTGTGGATGTGTGGAGGAAGGATGGAGGACATCCCTTGCTCGAGGGTAGGACACATCTACAGGAAGTACGTCCCCTACAAAGTTCCTGGTGGCGTGAGCTTGGCCCGGGTGAGTCTCTCAGGGTTTCACAGGATGTAAATATGAACACAAGGACATTTAATATTCTTATTTGTCTCTATCTCTTTTATTTTGCTTTGTAAATGTTGTTTAAAATTTTCCACCTCTGATTTTGTAAAGCAGCAAACAATGAATATTCTACATTTACGTGGAGCGAAGATGGCCTAGCGCTTTAGGTCGTGCTCCATGAGGTTTGCCCTTGCGCAAGTGGCCCTGGTTCAAATCCAGCCCGTGGCTTCCTGCATGTCATTCCCCACTTTGACTCTATTCCCTGCTCTATCTGCTGTCCTCCATACTATCCAATTAAAGGCATTTAAAGCCCCCAAAATAAAATAAAAAAGAAATACATTAATATTTGAAGGTTACATATCTTATACACTGCAGAAAAAAAATGTACAAAATGTGAAAGACTTGCAACAAAATTGTGTTTGGTCAACCTTGAGGAATCTTTTTTCTGTAAGGATGTTTGTTTATGGACTGAGAACAAACACTCAGCTGCCTGCACATCTGTCAGTTTTTACTTCTTTTCCCTTTCACAAATCAAAATTTTGCCCTTTCTATATCCAGGGAAAAAATGGTGCGAATTAAATATCTTATTTGTGACAGCAGCAGAGTCAGCACAAGTTCCTGACAAACATTACCAGACATACCTACAGTGTTCAAACATAGCAGAAGAGTGTGATACATCTAAAACTAAGAATTACCCCAAATTATGACATACATCTTCAAAGCATTCAATGAGAAGAGCTCCTTTTGGCTTTTTGTAGTTTTTTTAAGTACAGGAGCAGAAAATTTGGAGGTTTACTTCTGAGTTCAGCTCTAACATTTGGAGCAGACATCATGAGGAAGTGATCATCTGATACTGGCATATTTTATTGATAGAAAGATACAGTCAACATTGTCTCATTGTTACTGTACATTATCACGATACATTCATGCAAACATATCTGTCATTTACAACACCTCTAACAACGCTTATGTACTGGTGAAATAAGCAAAGAAGGACTATAGCCAGTTAGCAAGATGACTCAGCATGACAAATTAGAAGCTGATAGCCAGCACAATAACAAACCTGCTTACCACAAATTACTATCTGTTAGCACTAACATGCAAATTGCCAATATGCTCATGGTTAGCCAAAGCCAATGAGGTCTTCTGAATCAGCATAGGGAGCCTTTCCTACAAACGATGATGGCTGCAGGTGCTGCCATTAGGAGCAAGTTTTTTGTTTGTTTGTTTGTTTTGGGGGGTACAATAATCAACAAGCCAACAAAACACAATAAATTGCTGCAATAGTATACTTCAACCTTCAACAACATTCAGTAATAGTGCTGAAAATTCACTGAGAGCTGGGTCTCACACCTATTGACTAATTCTGCCTCTAAGGGCAAAGAGGAGAAGGGTCATATTAAGTGCACAAGTGTTCCCTGAACAGATGAGTTTTTAGACATCTCTTAAAAGCATAAAGGGACTCTGTGGATTGTATAGTTAGGTAATTCATTCAACCAACAGAGGACAAGAGTCTGGCTAGTGATTTGGAGCCACGCTGGGCTGGGAGCACCAGGCATCTTTCACAAGCAGAGCGTAGTGGGCGGGAAGGAGTGTAGACCTGGATGAGGGACCCCAGGTAGGCAGGAGCTATTCTTGTCAATGTTTTGGAAGCTAGAAGAAGAGCTTTGAATATGATTCAAGCTGCTACAGACAGCCAGTGAAGCAAGATTAGCAGCAGGGTGACGTGTGCTGTTTGGGGCTGGTTAAAGACCAGACGTGCTGCTGCATTCTGGATTGTCTGCAGAGGTTTAAATGTACACGCAGGAAGGCCTACTAGGAGAGAATTGCAGTAGTCGATGCATGATATCACATGGCCTGTACCAGAAGCTGTGTTACCTGTTGTGTCAGGTAGGGTCCGATCCTCCTGTTGTTATAAAGGGCTTGACTTTGTCATGAACCCTGATGCACTTAACTGGACTTATACCAAACAATCACAAGTCACTGTTATGGATTTGATGGGCTTTCATTAAGGATAGAAACACTGTGGTTTCGAAAGACGTTAATGTTGATGAGGCTTCCTCCAGAGTCTGACACAGACTTCAGCAGCTTTTGCACCTGAACCCTCAGTGTCATCCTCCTCTGAATCCATAATCCACAACAGTCCCAGTTTTTCTCCTCTGCTCCCTGTCAGCTCCAACACTCCCTCACAAACAGCCTGTCCAGCGTCTGTCCGCTCTCTGTTCATTATTCATGAGTCGATCTGACACCTGGCTCTGTTTGGCTCCGTTTGGCTCTGTTTGACGAGTAATTAAACCTCTCAGCCTTTGTTTTGGGTTGTTGCTCTGACCGAACGTCTCTCACTGAGACAGTGGTGAGATCTGGAGTCAGACCGGCAGCAGGTCCAACAGATCACAGACATTCAGGCTCACACAGACTGATACAGATTGTGTCTTTCTCTCACTGCACAGAGGTTTGAGAGAGTCAGGCTGTTTATTATCAACCTCATTTCAACCATAAACAACAACAGTGATGCTTCTTAGTGTCACAGTGTGGGCTGAACTCACTGTCCTGCTGTTGAATATACATTTCATCTTCTTTGACAGAGGAGATATTTCAAAAAGAGACAAAAGACAAAAAGGAACAAAAAGAAAAAGTAAAGCTGTTCCTGAGGTGAGAAAACGTTTCTTTCTTGCTGACATACGCACAGAGAGGAGAGAGGAGAGAGATCTCTGAAAACCTCTTAAAAACACTCTGACACAGAATGGAAAAGAGAAACTGCTGCACCTGTAGAGCTTTTTGAGAGTGAAGGACGGCAGAGAGAGGCTAAGAAAAATGTTGAAGTGATTTCCGGTCATCTGAGGTGGACACGTGCTGAACCTTCAGGATGGTGTCAGATCACCTGTGTGATGATCGCTCTGCATGTTACTGAAAGCTCTGTGGTTGTTGGCAGAGAGTGATGGTTGTAGGGACACTGTGTTTGTGGTTTTGACGGCTGCACCTGCGCGGATCAGAAAGTCTCCTCCACATGCAGACAACTTCAGTATGGTCAGCAGGGGAAAGATGAATCCACTGAGCTCTGCTTTACCTGGAAAGCCTGAGTATCTCTACAGGCTGAGCCGTGCTGTCAGTGTGTGTGTGTGTGTGTGGTGTGTGTGTGGCTGCAGGCGTTTTGCCCTCTACATCTGAGCCTGCAGATTTGTATTTATTCTCTTCCTGGAAGGCTTTCTGGACCCGTACTCAGCTCCCATCTGTATTCTCCGTCATGCAGCCGGACCTCAGGGGCCTCCAGGCTCTCTGTTTTTATCCCCTCACACCTCAGAGGCTCCTGATAGATGGATTTCCCACCGCGCCGCTGTAAATCCTTCATGTTTGCTGTTGTCTGGACATAAAGAGCTGCTGAAGAAGCTGTCTGCTCTGCACTTCTCGATGCCAGCAGTTTACTCATCGTCTTAATTCCTCTATCATCCTGAAATCATTCACTTTCATTAAGACTCAGGAGCCAAGTGAGAGAAATACGAGGAGGGCTTTGTTTTATTGTTTCTGTACACCATGGACTGGCTTTTAAATCCAGATTTTTTTTTGCTGTACAGTCCAGGGAAAGGGTTTGCTGTGTGATGTAAAAGTATAAAATAAATCTGCAGACTCAAGAGGAGCCAAGTAGAGTAGCTGAGATACCATCACTCAAAGAGTGCTCGATAAAAAGCTGCAAACACACAAAGTGCTTTGGGACGTGTTTTTAAAGAGGGGTGGCTGATTGTGCTTGATTATCTCTCCATTGGTGGACATTTATCATTTTAATTTTTGCTGTTTTTTTTATATGTCCACAAAAGATGTTCAGGAGCAGCCAAACTTCTGAGCTGCCTGAACAGACATTTTAAAATGTAAGCAGCCAACTTGTCTAAGGGTCAGACAGTTTTCAGATATGAGACCCTGCTGTACATTGAGATGTTGCACTGGGGCATATGCTGTCTTTTCTGCACATGGCATGGACCAGCTAACGATTCTGATTGGTCTTAACCTTTTGATGATGGTTATGGACAAACTCGTCGGATCAGCCCACAGAGGAGAGTCCTTCTGATTGCTGATTCTAAATACAGTCAAGAAAGCTAAAACTGTTAGCTTTTGTTAGACTCCATTATCTGTGACTGTTTACATCCAGGTAGTAGAGTTTTTTAGTATCATGGCAGTAGCTGCAGCCCCACCTAGTGGTGAGAAGCTGCACTGCAGATTGGACCCAGCACAAAGCCAGTGTTTCACACGATATCAACACACTGATACTTTGTCTAACCAGTGAGTAAATCAGGTCCTGAACAGTGGTAGAAATGACTTTTAATTAAAGTGTAAATGAATATGAACAACACTATCCCCTCGAGGATAAATAAAGTATTTTCTATTCTATTTACTAAGGAGCACAAATAACAGGAATAAACCTTGATGATGCAGCTTATGTTTCCTAAAGTTACCAAAGTTTCTGTAGAAAGACGTACAAGTTTATTACCTCTGACAAGGAGGTTATGTCTTTGGGAGAGTTTGTCTGTCTGTCTGTCTGTTTGTCTGTGAACAACATAACTCAACACATAACTGACAAACTGATCTTTATGAAATTTTCAGGAAATGTTGAAAATGGGATAAGGAAAAAGTGATTACATTTTAGAGGTGATCTGGATCACCGTCTGGATCCAGGATTTTTTTAAAGGATTCTTTACCATTGTGAGATGGGACTGTTTTCACCATATGTGTATATAACTCAACGATAAATGGTCAGATTGCTTTAAAAAAGAATAAAAGGTCACAATAATTTCTGACAGAAGTAAAAGTACGATCCAGATCCTGGCATTATTCTGGATACTAAGATGCGGAATTGTGAAATATGTACTGGGTCATCATAATTTTCAACACTGTCAGGTAACAAATTATCATACAAACCTGCAACTAACACCAAATTGTAGCAGACAGTCTGCTGAAAGGGAACATAACATTAAAGTAGGACTAAAGTGTTACGTGACAATCAGAATATGCTTTTCTAGTTTTACTTTTTTTTTTTTTACACTGACATAAATCCTGTACCTGATTTTTTCAACACTGCTCAGGACCTCCTCAATTTTCTGGATCAAACTTTGAGAAACTATCTTTCCTAACGTCTGCTGTTGAGTTTGGTGTCTTTGACTTTGACTTGGACTCCTTCATTTCTAAACCCAAATGAAGCGAGCTCCTTCAGCTCTCTGATTGGATGTGACGCAGTAAAAGGCTCCATGTGTGACTTGTCACAGACGAGCACAGCAGAGACAGGACAGGCTCTCTGTCTTTCATGAAGCCTCTGTAAACTCAGCTCATAATTGAGTTGACTGGAGACCACTGGCTTCTGTTTTTCATCTCTGGCCCCTCTGGGACATAATGATTTCACCACAAAGGTCCTGAATGACAACCAGCCGCCTCTCTGCTGAGCAGCTTTGATCACTTTGTCATGTCAGATCAGTCAGAACATCAAGGACGGAGAGATGTGGGGATGAGGGCTGGCTCTGTGTTTAAAGGAAGACTTGATAACCAGAAGCTAGCTGAGTCAGAGATGCTCATTTACAGGATTTTACATTTTGAACAGTCAGAAGGAAGTCTTTAGCAATAAAAGTGGTCAGTGTTTCAGGTTGACATGAGGCAATGTTCTCTTTGGAAGTGACGTCAGGTTATCAGTTTTGTGATGTGAATGAAAAACAGAATATGTTCCTCTGATTTCAGAACCTGAAGCGAGTAGCAGAGGTGTGGATGGACGAGTACGCCGAGTATATCTACCAGCGTCGCCCGGAGTACCGCCACCTGTCTGCAGGAGACATGACGGTCCAGAAGGAGCTGAGGAGCAACCTGAACTGCAAGAACTTTAAGTGGTTCATGAGCAAGGTGGCCTGGGATCTGCCCAAACACTACCCTCCTGTGGAGCCTTCTGCTGCAGCCTGGGGAGAGGTACGCGCAAACCTCACTGAGTAACAACAAAGTCATTAGTGGTGATGTGGAGATGTTTGAGCCGAGGATTTAGTCACTTTTTACGTAACTGTCACTGACGTCATGAAAATCATCCAGTACGAAAACACTTCATACATCAGCAAAGCAGAGGTTACCTCAGAGGACAGACTTTAATCTTTAATCTCAATTTAAATCAGAAGACAAAAGAATAATCTCTGCCTGAACAAATCAGAAGCAGGGTTTGGTTATTAAAGTTCAATCTGTTGTTTAATATTACTGTCCTGAGTGGTTCTGCTTTTTATGAGACCTCTACCAACACTTTCAGACTTATCCGACCTTGTGGTTGGGCTTCTGTTTTCTTTGTGTATCAGATCCGTAATGTGGGCAGTGGCATGTGTATGGAGAGTAAACACTTTGTGTCAGGGAGTCCGATCCGCCTGGAGAGCTGCTCCAAGGGACGAGCCGAGGTCGGCTGGAGCCACGGACAGGTGAGGCTTGTTTCACCAGAAACACCAACAGAAAAAATTGTTACCTGTCTGAGGGAGCGAAGCTACCATGGTGGATGATCAGCTGTAAAAAAAAAACAGTCATGCATAAAAAGGAAAGCTGACAAGAGAGTTTCGGCATTTCCTCATTCAAAACTTAAAATGCAGGAAAAATCGAAGCCTTATGCTCTTTGTCTCATTTATGTGAAGGGATATCATTTCTGCTTCATGTTTGTGTTTTCATATTTCTCCTCTGCTCTTTCTATTGTGCATGGCAAAGTTCCACTCTGATGTGTTCACAGACACGCAATCACACACAGACAAGCACACTCCATGCAGCAGACACCAGGAAAAATAATGTCACAAGTGTAAATAAAAAGAAAATCGGTACCTATTTTTCAACATTCTCAGCACCAACTTAGTTGCCGTCTTCACAGAACGGCCAAGTATGCAGTGACGTACTGATGCTTTATGATGATGCAATGGCGTGGCTCGGTGCTGGTGGAAAACCAAACTGGTTCTCAGGAAGAATGTGATCAGAAACTACTGAGCACAAGCACAAGCACCAAACAAACTCTGGTGGAAAGTGGTACAAGAGGAACAATAACAAACTGAAGGGGATGTGATAAAACCTCAAACAGGTGTTGCTGAAAAAATAACCCAGGAGATTCTCAGTGACCAATAAAAGGTATAATCTTGCAAACACCAAAGTCAACCTCATTGATACTTTAACTCCCACTCCTTTTAACATTTTAACTTTCATTTTCTAAATTCAAGGGATGTGAAAATATTTCATTTTTAACCCTCCAAACCATCCAAAAAACATTTTTTAATCAATTCATTTATTGTATTTTTATGTTGTTGAAGCCCTAAGATCAAAAATCTGAAAATTAAGGAAAAAAACAGTACAAGCTGTAAAGACAACACAATCCGGTCTTTCCACTATAATAAAGCAATTTAAAAATGCTCGACTGAACGGTTGAGCGTGAATTTAAAGGTTAAAAGGTTTCTAGTTTCTGGAGATTTCTTTTTTCTTCTTCTGTCTTTTAGATAAATGGAAACACCTCACCATATCATCCTCTTAAACTTTTGAGATTTCTTCATGTTTTTCATGTTAAGCAAGTACATTTTCCTCACGGGGGGCAAAAAGAATATCCTGTTCTCCTCTATTCTATTATGAGTAGGAGCCACAAGAAGCTGTTAGAAAAGTCTGACCAAAAAGTTTTTATCTGTTCATCTTTGAGTCTGAAATCAAATTTCCATGTGGGTTTATGTAAAATACTTTAAATATGTAATCTAATTTTCCCATGATGCAACACTGATTATTCTTTCTGTGAGCCACATTGTGCAGAAACTGAACTCGACTTTGTATTTGTTCAAATGTTGTCTGTTTGCCTCTTTGGTGATTTAGTGTCTCTGCTAAACATACAGATGTCAGATGAGCTCATACACATAAATACACACACAAACACAAACACACGTGCACTCTCTGCAGCACTTTATTATTTTTGCATCGTGTTTAAGGAGTCTGTTCTTCAACATCACTCTGAAGATCATTAAGCTGAGCTCATAACACCACTTTAATGGATTGGATGTCCTACTCTGTTTGTAGAGCTGAGGCATTGCAGCTCTGACACTTTAATTGCTTTAATCTGAAGATGCATTGTATTTTAATCTGTGTCACAGTTGCGATCTGGATTCAGTGCCAGCTACAAATGGATTCGCTGTAAATCACAGGAGGCGCTTTGGCAGCCGCCCTGATCAAGGCGTTTTGATTCTGTTATAAACCAGTTAAAGAAGTCTTCAGAAAGTCTGAGAGCAGAGCCAAGCCGGGCCAAGCCTAGCTGAGCTTAGCCATCCTTTTTGATGACTGATCCATGTTCTAATAAAAACAAGTGAATAATAGAGATCAGAAACTGAAACCTGCTTTCTGATTACTCAGTGAGTTGAAATAAAAGCGAAGGGACATGAGAGTTATCCAGAAACAGATTAAAAACAGTCTGAAAGAAACTGCATTTCATAAAAACCTGACCTGACATCACAATCCTCTTTGTTAATTTACATTTTTCTTGTACACCTTCTGTGTTGTTTTTTCATCCTTGAAACTCTGGATTAACTATTTTAAGCTTCTAGTCTCGTGATTGCTGCTGGGATTTGAGGATCTTTAACTTTAACAAGAAGAGCAAATCCAAAACAATCTGCTAAATTTGTCTGTGAGTGATTGAGAGCTCAATATGCGTGTAGGCGTCAACCTCTGGTCCCAAAATATGAAGCTGATGCTGAAAAACTGCAGTTCCTTAAGCATCCATTAGAGGCTGTAGAAACAGAAAAAAACATGCATACACACTGATGTAAAAAGCTGATCTTTACAGCAGAATAAACATGTTTACCGCCTGGATGACAGGTTCAACTGAAAAATGTCCCAGGAAAGACAAAAGTTGAAAAGAAAAAAGTTTTGGCTTTGCAGAAAGCTGGTTGGACGAGGCAAAGAGGAGGTAGGAAAAGAGCAAAAAAACTTGATGGAAAGTTTGGTTTAGTTTGTTTATTATTATTTCACCATGCACCAAAGCAGTGCCCAGCCCCATCAGACTTACAAGACACTAAAATGCTAAACAAATAAGAGCAATCAAACAAAGACGGGAGCATCTCATCACGTAACCTATCAGACAGAAACAAAACAAATTTGATATAGTTTTGCTTATTAACTAACCGGCCTTACATTCTCTGATAGGCAGCAGCTTTAGTCTAACATAAACTGTTTTTTTATGCTGTTGAGAGGCATTCAGCACAAATTGTGCAAGTTAAAACACTGTGTGTAAACAAAAATTGGAGTTGTTCTTCGTCAGGCGTAGAAAACGAATCAAGACAATGTACAGGCATGCATACAGAGGAAATACAATAAAAAGTATATATAGAAGCGACCTGTTTCCAGAGCAAGAGGAACAGTACCACTTCTAAGCTATAAACACTTTAATCAGGTTATAAGTTCTTGATTTAGGTTTGCATGAAACTTCCTCAGTTTTCTTTTGTTTATAATCCTCAAAAATATAAGAAGATAAAACCTGTTTCTGTAACTTTAAAGAATCCTTAAAACAGACGCTGAGGACAGAGAAAAGTAGAGATCTGTTGAAGGTATAACAACTACCTGTGTGTTTCAAAGAGAATCACTGAATCTTTGAGAGAGACACAAATCATCAAGAGCACTCAGGAGGTTTGGGACAGATGAGCGCTCTGTCCTCAGATGTAGGACTAGGTCTCTTTCAGCTCCTTTAAACTCAGCCTGAAGACATTTTTACAGCGGCCTATAGCCGTTTGTTTTAACATGTTGTTTTTAACATATTTTAAAAATCTCCCTCATTATAATTTCACTTTCTGTTTTTGACAATTTACTTCTTCTTTGCTTGCTGAGCTCAAACATTCTTAAACTGGTTTTAAAAATACTCTTTCATCTTGTTTTGTTGAACTCAGTAGCAGATCTTTTATGTCTTATGAGAAGCAAGTTTCAGACACCCGTTGTAGTAATTTACCAGCCTTTGAGCCTCTCTTTCACTTAGTTACCATCCTTTTCAGCTCTCCCGTTCTCTTCATGAAGGCAAAAATAATAACATTTGATGCATTTCCTACAGGTTTTCACATTCGGCTGGAGAGAGGACATCCGGGTGGGCGATCCCATGCACACTAAGAAGGTTTGCTTCGACGCCATCTCCCACAACAGCCCAGTCACCCTGTACGACTGCCACGGCATGAAGGGAAACCAGCTGTGGCGCTACAGAAAGGTACTACTAACACAATACATCAGCATCAGAGCTGAACAGTGGGTACTTAATCATAGAGGGTCAGACTCTCTGTCTCCTAAGCCCCGTTTCCACCAAGCAGTCTGGTTTATACTAGGGCTGCACGATTATCGCAATTGCAATCGCAATCGCAATCGCAATCGCAATCGCAATCGCAATCGCAATCGCAATTGCAATGTCAGCACATGCAATTCAGATTTTTCTCCATGATAACCAAGCAAGTCTGTAGACTCATCATGACACAACTTTTTTTATTAAATCGCAAGCACAATCGCAATCGCAATATTGTCCACCTAATCACAAATCGCACCTTTTCCCCAAATCGTGCAGCACTAGTTTAGACCAGTACAGTTTGGTACAGATTGGCTTATTAAGCTTAGTCCTGTTTGCGTTTCCACAGCCAACCATGCCCCCTTGTGGTAGGCGACATGTAAGTTGTATGCCAACAGCCACATCAGTAACATAATAGTGTGGCACCATAGCAGCGCAACACAGTGTAACCCGGTAATAAATCCATCAAAGAAGAAAGACACAACAGGGAAAACAAAGAGCAACAATGGAAGACATCCAGCATTTTGTCTTCTTGGTGGTTGGCATGTGGCTCTTTGATACAAAGTGCAATCAAGCTTTGTTTCAGAGAAGTCCGCTGCTGTCGCACGGTAAGTGACAATTCTTTCGACCAATCATTGGTCTGCAGTGTTGTGGCTCCACCTTCAGAGATCGGATCGGTTTAGTCTGGCACCCTTACGGAAGGGTCCCAGAAAGTGGGACGGCTCTTCTCTGTTATTTGGGGGTCTGTTCCAAGATTAGTCTGTGGACTGCGTGCCATGCAAACGAACCAAACTGAACCGCTTAGTGGGGCTTTTTCCTCCCTCTTTCTCTCTCTGTCTCTTGCCATATACGAAACAACAATCACGCCTCAAACTTCTCAAGGCCCCTCCAATTATTCTGCAAAGTTTTCTGCGTTTGGACAGAAAACAGCCTGCAGCTGATGTATTCAGAAGACCTTGTTATGATGATGTTTTGCATTTAAGCTGACTTATTACAGGAAGCTGTCATATGGAGGGCTGCATGTTTATCCTGTAATGTTTCAATTATTTTAAATAACCCTGTTGAAAGTGTTCACTAAAGTTGCTGACAGGGTCCTTAAGGTCTGTTTGAGACTTCTCTGATCAGGTTTGTGTTTTTCATGCTGCTTTTTATTCAGATTACAAGGTGAAGTGTCTCTCTGTGTCTCCCCTTTCCTCCAGGATAAGAGTCTGTTCCACCCGGTCAGTCATAGCTGTGTGGACTGCAACCCCAGCGAGAAGCGTGTCTTTATGAACACATGTGACCCGTCCTCGCCGACCCAGCAGTGGCTCTTTGAGAAGACCAACTCCACCGTCCTGGAGAGCTTCAACCGACACGCCCACTGAGGCCGTGCAAGGGACTCCTGATGCTTAAGGACGTGGATCTGCTGCTGCTGCTGCTGGGATGTGTTTTTGGACTGACTCTGGTTCCTGTCTGCCTGGCGCTGAGGTGACAGCTGTTTCTCTGTGGGGAGCTCAGAGTGAGGCAGCGTGGGACACGGTGGTGGTTAAACACATCAGCTGGAGGGACACTGAGCTCTAAGTGATGGTTTTTGTGAAAGGGGACTTGATGTGTGAGGTGTGGGTCTTCCTCACTTCCTGATTTTGCTGTTGATTGTTTCTCTGACATTCCTCTCCTCTGTTCTCTTGTTCGTCTGCCTCTTCCTGCCTTTATTTATTGCCTTTCTCTCCCTCCACTGTCCTGCCTTTCTTTCTCCTCCGCCTCCTCCTGCACGTCTGTCTCTATCTGCCTGCATGACTGCATCTCTGCCCACCTTCTCCATCCTCCCTCTCAAATCCCCTGATGTCTCTCCGGCTCTGACATCCTCCCTCGGGGAGGGGAGGGGGAATCCTGCTGAGCCAAAGTCATGCTGACACCTGAGTGAAGCCAGGCAGAACCACTCTGAAATCACCTGCTGAATCCACTCTCTTCTCCTTACGTCTCTTCCCTCTCCTCTCTTCCCCCTTGGCCTGTAGTTTCCTTCTACAGCTGATGTCAGCATCACTGCTTCATATGAAGCAGGTAAACACTGTCCAAGAACAAGCCCCTTCCTCTTTTCTCTCCCCTGTTGTTCTGCTTTGCTGCAGTCAATGAGGAGTTGTCTGCACACTTTGTGCATCATTGTGTTTCATTGTGTTTGTGCATGCTAGATCAAGCTAGCTTGTTTTGTCAAACCTTAAAAGCCTTGTCTCCACCAAAATAACACAGTACAAAAAGGTTCCTCAACCCCGTAGTTGTCCAAGTTTAATCCTGGTCTTCAGACTTTTGAAAATTTGGCGCAGTATTCTCCTGATGAAACAAGAAGCTGTAGCTTTCTCCCAGTAGCATTATGTGCTGCAAAGCCAACCCAAACTCTGTGTACTTCAGGAAAGTACCATGAATCAGGAACCTTTTGGAGAACAAAGTTCCTTCCTATAAAAAACAAACTTCCCTGGCTTAATTAGGACAATATACCCATTAAATATGGGAATTCCTGTCCTAAATTCTCGTAGTTCTTGGTTCCAAAAGTACCTTTTTAATTTCAGAAATTTAAAGGTTCCTCCAGCCCATTACTCTCCAAGTTTTGACCACCGTTTTTAGACCCTTAAATATTCGGCACATTATTGTACTGACAAAACAGAAAACTGCAGCTTGCCTACTCAAGTCAGAAATATTTCATGCTGCAAAACTCGAACCAGGAAAGAACCATGATACAGGAACCTTTTTATGGACCACAATAAAGTGTTTTTTTCTTTTTTTAAAGAAAAAAAAAGTCCCCCCTGGCTTGATAAAGACCATTTATCCCGCGATGCAAACTCTCTGAGTACTCCTATAAGGCTCAAACTAAAAATCATTCATGGTACCAAAAGTTCTGTTTTAGTCCCAGGGACCAAAGGTTCCTCCTGTCTGCTGTCCCTTTTTCCACCCAGACCTTAAAACTCAAGGAGAAAGAGTCTCCTGAATGCGGTAGACCAGTCAGAAAAGCTCAGTTCCTGTTCTTTCATGAAGTCCTCCCTTTAGGGACTTCCTCTGATCTCTGCTTCATGAAGTGTATACACCTGAACCAGTCCCTCGTCCCTGTGGTGAAAACGCAGCTTTGTCAGAGTCCCTCCATACCTCCTGTCCCGCCTCACTTTCTCGATCAGTCTCTGGAACGACCTTCGCTCAGCTAACTGAGCGTGGGGTCACGTCACGCCTCAGAGTGTCAGACAGGACCGGAGCTGGCGCTTGCCTTCCCTCCTGCCTCCTCCCTGGCTGGATGACTGGCTGTGTGAGTGACAGGTCGGCTGATTCACAACGGGGCCGCCTGATTGGCCGGCTGCCGAGCTGACACATCACTTTAGCGGAGAGCGAGAGCAGGAGGAGAGACGGGTGGGGGATTAATGTGGATGTAGCTCTTTGGGATGGAGGCTTTGATGCATTAAGCACTCGTGTAATGATAAACTTGAATGAAATCTTAGTGCCTTGTTCCAAGAGGACGAGATGTGTGTGAGTGTGTGTGTAAATGTGTGTGTTTGGTCTACATCGTCTCTGTCAGCATCCAACTCCTCCTCAAGATCCTGAGGAAGAGTTGAACCTCGTTTGAAACTTGAATCGACCTCCTTGTGCTGCAGGACCTTGAACGCATCTCGAGTTCCTCATGTGGCGTTCTGAGCGAGCTCCTGTGACGCCAGCTGTGAATCCGAAGTTTTTATTGTCCGACCATGTTTTCCTCCTGCCTTTAAAAAGTTCTGTTTGAATCATGACGTGATGCTGTTTCTATCCCTCCTGTGCAATCCAAAGTTTTTCATGGGAATAAATGTTATTTCTGTTTTTATGTTGATAAAATATTTGGTTTTGTGGATCAACTGATGAAGATTTTTGTGGAGTTCAAAGTGTTGATCTGGGATCTGATCAAAGTTTTGTACAGTGTTTTTAATTTAATCATCACTTCCATTTGATGTTCCATGTTAGATTCTAAAGGGTTTTTCTGGTGTTTTAAACAAGGTATGTTGTCTTTTTTTTCTTTTTTTTTTTAACATATTTTGGTGTTTAAGCTTCTCAGTATGAAGAAATGTGGAGATATTCCTGACGGTTTTTATTGGAAAGATGCAAAATGGACTCCGATACTGGTGAATTCTTTCTTAATCCACTAAAAAGTTCCCAAACTGTCTTTACCTCCTTGTAGGGAAGAGCTATAACTCTGTGAATATGATGTCCAGATTAATGGGGAAGTCTTTGAACCTCCTTTTGCAGTCTGCAAGGCAAGTAAACAGCCTGTCAGAGAAACAGTGAAGACAATGCAAGGAGTTTAAACTGCAAAGCAGAGCCAGAAAATAAATTCTTGAAGTCACATTTACCGTCTCGCGCACACATAATCCAACCCCAGCATCTTCCATTCAAAGAAGTTCTACAGAATACGCTTTGTGTGCAGAGAGAGTCGGGAAAAATAATGTCGTCTTGGTGAGGATATCTGTTGGAAAAAGTATTTTCTTTCTGATTCGGAAAATATCTCGGATATTAAATGCTTTGCTGAAGATGGAGTGGTATGGAACAGCACTGTTCATCCTGACTCAGCATTCTGATAGTGAGAGTATAAGGTTTCAAATACTGCCACAAACCTCTGAGGGTGCACCATAGACTGGTGCCTTGGCTACAGTTTGGGATACAAAAGCCTTGTTTCCACCTGTTCCAGTGGTCAAGTTGCTTGTGGCATTTCCTTTGACTTAAACGAGCACAGATACCCAAATTAACAGCTCAAACCGTCCCACTGTTTGGTAGACAAACCGATCTGACCCCTAAAAGGTCTAGCTAGAAACTCTGCAGTCCGTTGATTGGTCAAAAGAATCCTCACATGGCTCACATCCCATACGACAACAGTAATAAAGAAACAAAGCTTTATTGCGCTTTTAAAAAAAAAAAGCCAATCACAAAGAAGACAAATTGCTGGATGTCTTCCATCGTTGCTTTTAACTGTGTTGCGTTTTTCTTCTTCATTGGATTTATTAGCGGGGTACAGTGTGGTCACGCTATTATGTCATGGTTATTGGCATCCAGCTTACATGGCACCTACCAAGAAGGGCATGGTTGGCTGTTGAAATGCAAACAGGATCAGGCTTAACTGATCCAACTCATACCAAACTGTTCTGATCTATACTGCTTGGTGGAAACAGGGTTAAAGTGTGTGTCAGGAATGCTGAGCTGTGATCCAGGAATTTTTGGGTCCTGATAAAGATGGTTCCTGTGGCCCATTGTTTGCCTGCTTTATTTCACTGGAGATAGATTTGTTGACACTTTAAATGAGACAAAGCTAGACCTGGTCGAAATCGTTTCTAAAAGCCCCAGACAGCTTTAGCTCATTGTTAAATACAGATGTCATGAGGAGTTTATGACAGGTATATATACGTATACCTGACTGAACCAGGATGCATTCCCCAGGAATTCTTTTGTGTTTGAACAGCTGTTGTAAACTGGATCTCCACTGACACGTTCAGCTGAACGTCTTCAGTTGACAGGGTCACTCTTTAAACTGGAACACCGGGAGCTGACAGAGAATAATTCACACTGTCAGGCTCAAAAAAGACCATTTAAAAGTTTATGTCTCCCGGAGGAAAGTTTCTCTGGTCTGAACTTCTGCTCCGCATGTCTCTGAGTGAATCCTCGAAGAAAAGTTCACGAAACCTGAGAGAGCCCATCAGACCTTCCTTTGCACAAACAGAGCATCTTTAAGTCCATCAAACTCTCCTCTGGTTGAGTTTGATCCTTAAAGGTTTATTTTGACACCTTGAATAAAAGTTTGAGTGGAGTTAAAGTGCTGAACATCTTTTTAATGTTTGTCAGCGTTTTCAGACTTTCTGTGGAGGGATGGAGAGGAGTCAAAGGTTTTTAACATCCACAGCCACACAGTGTTTCTGTACATGTGTGTGTGAGTGTATGTGAGTTTTGATGTGTAGGGAAGTGTACATTTTGTATCTCATGGGAAATATCCAATATTTTTTTCTACTGACATTGCAACTGTAAAAGTGTATTTAGATATTTAACAAACTGTACAATGAAACTGGAATTGTATGATATTTTTGCTGAAATTGTAAAATAAAAGGTTTCTATATTTGGAGGAAAACCGCCCCGTGTCTTTGTGATGATTGTTCTGTCTCAAACGCTGTGCTTCACTTCCTGTGTCCTTCAGACGCTGATAAACGACTGCTCTGTTTCTGTGTCATGTCCTCTCTCGGCTTCTGACACCTCTGAAGAAAAGCTTCCCAGCAGCCCTCCATCGATTTCTCTTTCTTCAAGCTCGTCTCAGGTTGAGAGATTCTTGTCAGGTTCGGAGTAAACTTGTAGTTTTCTGTGTTTACACGCAGGCTGTCAGAGGCGGTGTGATCAGCGGTGTCACTTTCATCCTGCTTTAAAGCCCCCAGCTTCTGTTTTCTTCTTACATCCCTCTAATTTTATATTTTACTGCAGCCACTCAGAACAGAGACAGAGCTGCTGACTGACTGCTCTGAAACATGCTGTGATTGCACAAAGCTCATCATGCCTCTGAGTTTTCAGCAGACTGCATCACTGTGCAATGAACAGATCACATGCAGACGTTTTGTTGTTGTTTCTGTGTTAATCCTTTGGCTCATTGCTTTGCAGACTCACCAGAGATGCTTCAGACTCACAATCATCGATGTAAACAGGTGGACACACACACACACACACACACACACACACAGCGCATTTGGTCGGACTTCTGTTGATGATTGGCTTTTTAGGAGAGAATTTAATGTCAGATTGAGTGTGTTAAAATATAATAAAAGTGAGCTCAATAGATTGTCTCAGGATCATCATGTTTTTGTCTGTCAATCATTTTCTCTTTCTCTTTTATCTTGCATGATGCTACTCTGCCTTCTGGTATTCCCTCTGTTGCTGGGTTAGCAAAGCTAGCTTGTCCATCTTATTAGAGATAGATCTTACGTTCCCAATAATGATGGATGGAAGGACAGGTCTATGTCACCACTTCTTAGCTCACACCTCAGAACCAGCACGTCATCCTCACCTTCTTCTCCTCACCTTGTGGGAAGACATCAGGCCTTACACCAGTTAGCATTGACATGCGACAGGCTGCTAACAGCTGAGTTCACATTATAACAATGCAGCCATGGTTACATGTAGAGTCTCCAGACAAACACAGGAGGAAAAGCAGTTAAAATATTGCTGAAGCCACAAAAAGTTTTGTGTCCATGACCAACAAATGAGCCATACAAAGTGATGATCCACTCCAAATACAAAGATTACGAAAAAGAGACAAAAAAATTACAAGAAACGGACAAAGAAGAGAGAGCTGCTGCAAAAGGCAGCCATAGCCAACAAGGTGGCGCATAGCAACATTAGATTAAGTGGACGCCCTCCTTCATCACCTATCAGAACTCACAGGGTCCCATTTTTCTTTGGCTTCTTATGAAGAGCAGATTTTGTTAGTTTCCCACATGGTTACCTTTGACCTTCTGAAACCAGGTATGAAACCAAGGGAGTGAAATAATCCTTTACTAGGATATCAATACCAATTGCTGTTGCTAAGTACCGCTTGAGTGGCAGCTTGTTGCAGCAGCTCTCTCTTCATTTAAGTTTTTTCCTCCTTTTTTATCTGGTTTTGTTAGATTTGTATCTGGAGCCTGTGATAACTAAACTGGTCACATTTGCAGTGGTGCTTTCACCTTATGCTCCTGTGTGTGTCCAGAGATCCTACATGTTACCATGGTTGTGTTGTTTACACTTGAAATTTCAGCCATGAGCAGCCTGTAGCATGATAATGCTAACCGGTGCTAAGTCCACTGTTCCCTGCAAACTGAAGAGTAGAGGGGCAAGGACAATGTGCTGGTACTATTGTTTGTTAAGAAAACATGACATTGATCTGGCCTTTCATTCATTGTTATAGGGAATATAAGATCTATCTTCAATAAGACAGACAAGCTAGCCATGCTAATGTCAGGATTTTGGTTGACTGGAGATTCAGATCTGTTTTCCTTCTTCTGAGTTTAGTTTCAAACATTTAGGTGTGTGTAGAGAATCTGACTCCCTACAGCACCTTTCAGAACCCACAGGGTCCTGTTTTTCTTTGGATTTCATATGAAGAGCAGTTTAATAAGTTTGTCACACTCTGACCCATGACCTTCAGGTTTATGTTACAGAAGAAACATTCATCTAAATATGTACTGCTCAGATCCCTCTTTCTGAGAACATCAAATTTTCAATAATGATGTCACACTGTTGGGACTTTGAGAATTGTTCGTGTAAAGCTGAGCCAATCAAGATTCAAGAGACAAGTCAGGAAACACAATGAGGATGTTAGATATATTTTTTGTCCTTATTTTTGTTTAAGTTGTTTTAAATGTATTTTTTTTTGAACATTTTAGCTCATACAGGATAAGACATCCTTTTCAGGGATGGAGCTATGTGCTGACCTTGATGTTTGAGGCCCTGGCTCTATAACAAAGCAGTCAGGAGATTGGGGTTTGAGGGCCTAAATAAAATTCATAAAACTCTTCTTAGGGCCTCAGAGTAAATGTGGACTGACAAGGAAAGTTGCTTCAAACTTCTCCATTTCTTCCACCAAACACTTCTATAGTCTCTCAAGTCTCAAATAATCTGTTTCCAGCAGCGACCCGTGCACAGCAAAAATGACAGCCTAACAGGTGGACGAGGGGCCGCTCATTCGTCTCCTCTAAATAACTCGGGTGTGGACGCGCGGTGCCCGGAGCTTTCTAATTTCCTCCTCTTGTCACTTCTTGTTGTCGCTTTTGTATTACTTTAATCGCTTCTGTGACTGATGGTGCAAAAACACACTTTCCCCCAACGTTAATCCCATAATCATTTCCCCCGGCGGCACGCTGACTCTGATAGCTTTCAGGTTGGGCTGATTTATCCCCGGCTGGAGTGATATTGCTTCTGCGAGTTGGCCCATTTCTGCAGCTCTCCTGGGACATGGTGCGAGTTGTCACAGCGGCTCTGATGGAGGAGAATATTTTAGTTTGAAAACATTTGATAGCGTGGATTCTGCTGCCACTCTCACATGATTAGACAGTCAGTGTAAAGCGAGAAGTGTGGCAGTTAAACTCTAATTAAACAGTAATTTTAGGGGTTTTATTTATTGCATTATTACTCAAACTGTGGTTTCATATTTCTCCCTCTCTGTGAGACATAAACGCATGTTATCTGCAGAGCCTATTTCTTCCTCATTCATATTTATTTCCACTTAATTAGCAAATAATCAGCCTCCTCTCAGACACATGAGCTGTAACTGGGACAGAGATCAGGCTATTACATTAGCACAGCGCTCCTCTGAAGATATCCATTAAGTTTCTTTATTGGCCTCAGCACCATTATAAAAAGAAGAAGACCATCCAATTGTCTCCATAATTCACTAACACCCTCCTCCCCCTGTCTCCCCCTGCCTCCCCCTGCCTCCCCCTCTCTCTCAGCCAACAGCTCGTCCAATTACGCAGCAAAATGAAAAGATGTTTCAATGACACACTCTGCGTGCACATATTTTCAGAGGGCAGGACTACATGACAGGTTTAACTGCAGGGCAGAGGAGGAGGCTGAATTCACTTTTTTCTCTCAGGTTGTTTTTGACTTTGCAGAGAGAGCGGGAAAAACAGACAGAAAAACAGGCTTCTAATGTAGGCTCATAAATGAAAAAAGTGATTGTGCTCTCCCTGCCCTAACTTTTGGCAAATGTTTATGAAAGAGAGGGAAAGTGTGCTCTCCCTGCTTCTACTTCTTATGTTTGTACATGAAGAGAAGTGTGCTTTTATTTGGAATCATGTATTCATGTAAAAATGATGGGAGGTGTACTCCCCCTGCCTTGGCTCCATTTTATGCTCACAAAAGAGAGGGGAATTTTGCTTCATCTACCTCGACATCTTATGTATTCTCATTTAAAAGGTGAGAAGTGTGCTCTCTCTGCCTTGGCTTTCCAGGTAATCCCCTCATGAAAGAGAAAGATGGTGTGCTCTACCTGCCTTTGAATGTTAAAGAAACACATTGCATTAAAAAGAGGGAAGTGTGCTCACCCTGCCTTGACATCTTGTGTAGTGTGCTCTCCCTGCCTCTGCCTCTCACTAAAGCATGATAAGGGGAGGGGAAGTGTGCTCCCCTTGGGTTGGCTTCTGATGTATGCTCAAAAAAAGGCAGGTAGGGTGAAGTTGTGCTATGCCTGCCTTTGCCTGTTGTTGTTGTTGTTGTTGTTGTTGTTGTTGTTGTTGTTGTTGTTGTTGTTGTTGCCTGTCGTGCACATAACCAGAGGCGAAGTGTTCTCTTCCCCCCTTTTGGCTTCTCATGTTAGCACACTAAACAGGTGAGAAGTGTGTACTTCCCTGTGTTGGCTTCTAAATAAAGCACTATATTGAGTGGGGAAGTGTGCTCTTTCTGCAATGCTTTTGCCATATGCTCATGTTAAGATGAGAAGTGTTTCCTTTGAGCCTTGACTTTTAATGCATAGTCAAGAAAGACAAGGGAAATGTGCTTTCCCTGCCTTTACTTGTTGTGTTTGTACATAAAAGAGAAAGTTAGTGCGCTCTTCTTGTCCTGTCCCGCCTTGAATTTATATGAGAGTGAGGGAAAGTCTCCTTTCCTGCCTCTGCTGTTTCTGTATTCATGTGAAATTGATAAGAGGTGTGCTCGCCTTGCATTGGCTTGTATGCATGCTTATGAAAAGAGGGAGATTTTACTCCACCTACCTTGCCTTTTTATGTTTGGACAGTTGAATGATGTTAAGTGTGCTCTCCCTGCCTTGGCTTCTCATGCATGCTTAGGAAAGGAAAGGGGAAGTATGCTCTCCCTGCCTTGGCTTCTCTTGAATATACTTTAAAGGCAGGAGAAAATGTGCTCTCCCTGTTTTTGCTTGTTGTGTACACACTTGGAGGGAAGATTGCTTTCATATGCAATCAAGTATCCATATAAAATTTATTTCAGCTGTGCTCTCCCTGCCTTGGCTCGAATGCATATTAATGAAAGAGAGGGGGATTTGCACCACATACTTTGGCTTCTTATGTATTCTCATTCAAAAGTTAAATAGTATGCTCTCCCTGCCTTGAATCTTCTATAGTATCCACATGAAATAGAAAGGCAGTTTGCTTTCCCTCCCTGCATGAGTTATGTTTGCTCATTAAAAATTGAGAAATGTGCTCTCCCTCCCTTTGCTCTTTGTGTTGACTTATAAAAGAGAGTAGAAGTGTGCTCTCTCTGCTCTGGCTTCTCTTGTATGCAGTAAAGAGAGGAGCACATTACCCCTGCCATACATAAGCAGATAAAAACAGTCCGGAGTGAGTTTAAAAGTCTGAGTCAAGGGTTTTCCTGTCAGAGAATGAAGCTGAAGTCATTGTCTAAAGCTCGTTGATAAGGTGTCTGAACCTGGGCTGTTTGAGTTCAAGCTGCTCTTAGAGGAAATCTGCTCCCTCTTACTTTCCAGGCACTATTTAAATGTCAAACTACTTTCTTTTTCTGCTCGTGTCGTCTGGTAATCCCTTCATGCCGAGGAACAGGATTATTCCTTTCTCACATCATTAGCATATGTAGACGTCATGCTCCTTCCTCAGCGGACTCAATGTTTACATCCAAACATGGCTCCTCCTCCCTCACCTCAAACTTTCTCTGCCGTCTCAAACAACAGGGTGATGATGGATGAAGATTCCCCTCATAGCTGCAGCTCTGTGGAGGAAAAGGATCAATGCAGAATCACTGGAGACTCATTCTGCTCTTTGTATCGCTGCCATAGCTCAAACCACAGAATAAATCACAGCATTCATCAGTCACGAGCAGCAGCAAAGAAATATCTGTTCACCATCAGAGGAGCAGAAAGTGTGATGATTCTAAAAATAAATGCTCTGACTTTTCTGTATGGATGCACAAAGATAAAAGTCTCATTTCTCTGTCTGCTACCTTAAGGCTGCAGAGTCCTGGACACCCAGAGACCAGAATAAATCCTCAGACACTAAGAGATAACTTTTAAATTAGGAATTTAGATCCAGTCCTTTTATTTTGGTGATAAAATCTCTGATTTACTGCTTTGTTTTTGTCTTTTGGTCAGGGAAAGATGCCAGTTTCAAATGTATCAGAGTAGTGCAGGTTTTCTGATGGATGTTGTTGGACTTGAATTATAAATGTCAAAAAAATCAAACAGGTCTGAAGCAGTGAAATAATAATTTCTTCACTTGAGAATTATTTGGATAAATAAGTTAAAAATATGGTCCGTGTAAAACATAGGCGTGAGTAGGTATGAGCACCCATTGGTCTCTGAGATAGTTTTCAAGCATATTGTCTGGGGGAGCTGTATATCAATGTATGTGTTTTCTGATACTACTGCAGCCAGCCTCAAGAGGCCACTTGAAGAACTGAAGTTTTTGCACTTCTGCCTGAGCTTCATTTCTTGTAGCCAGAGGTCATTACTCAGTTACAAGCTCTGATTCAGGCCCCACCCTCTCCGACGGTGGGAAGTCAGGCCCAGAATCAAATCTGTCTTAGTATTACACAGTGTATGGCCAGCACATAGCAGGATAATAGACTGTACAAAAACAGACAGGATATGTTTTATTTTGAAAGTCACCAAAAGTCTTACTGTCGTTTAAGTGCCTTACTTCCTGCTCTACTTACTGCTCCGTGCAAGATTGCTAAAGCAAGTTGCTTTAGCATCCGGAAAAAAACAGAAGCCTGTATACCTGGTTCAGACATATACTGTAAAAACAAAATGGACGTCCGCTTGCTCGGCTCAAAGTGAGGTCTCCACAAAACTTTCCCCCTGGTGGCTGGCTGCAGCATGGGTTTAGAAATCTGGCTTAAAAAATGGTTAAAAATGAGGCTTTGTCTGACGTTTAACGATGACTGATGTTCTTGTGTATTATTTTCGGGGATTGTAAAATATGTCAAGAGGTACACTCAAGAAGTGATTAGACTCTTGACAGAAAAAAAAAAATATTATTTTTGTCACCTAGCTCCCTCATCATCTCTACTGCGCAGACTCTGGCTGCACGACTGCTACAATGGCTGCGCCTATGATGGGGGTTTTTTGGTTTCAGAACCATATAATGATAAATAGCGGAGCCACACTTTCCACTCTATATACAGTCTAAGGGTTCAGAGGACCCTGCTGCAGCTGAGACACAATGAAGCAAAGCCAGTGTGAGATAACATAAGCCCTGTTTCCTCCAAGCAGCTCAGTTCAGCTTTTCTCCATGGAGTTCACTTTTACGGCATTTCTTTTGGCTAACACCAGGACAGGTCTGTTTGATAGCGCTTTGTAACAAAAAGCCACATGCTAATCACAGAGAAGACAAATTGCTGGACGTCTTCCATTTGCTCTTTGTTTACTGAACCGTTTTTTTTTTTTCTTCATTGGATTTATTAGCGGGTACACTGTGTTGCTCTGCTATTTAGTAGCTGATGTGGCAACCCCCCAAGAAGGGTGCAGTTGCCTGTGGAAAAGCAAACAGGATCAGACTGTAATGATCCATACTGGACCACTTGGTGGAAACGAGGTTATATTGGTGTGTGCCATGATGGAGCACCAACAGATCTAGTCCCAAAGTCATGTACAGGTTTACAGACATACCAAATAAAGTTTTATAAATTTAAGAAAAAAAACCCAGCATGTTTTAAAAAGGAGAAGGTGATGTCTCCTGGCACTAAAACAGGTCTTTTTTTTTTTTTTTAAAGCAAAGCACATTTTTATGATCACTTTATTGTTATTTAGTAGTTCTGGTAATTTAACTTCTAGAAATCAAACCAAAGTAGAGTAAGAAACCACCACACTTTGTCTTTAAAGGGTCAATTTCTTCATGAAGAAAGATCATGAGGAATCTGGATGTGTCATTAAACCATTGTCCTGCTGTATCATGATTAAACCAGAATCACTGTATTGTGATGTTATCATCAACCATGGACATATTTGGTGTATCTTGACGCACTACGTGTCTTCAACAAGTTCATATGAAACTATTCCAGCTTTAAAAAATAACGGGTGATGGTTTTAATGAGTAAATAACAAAAGTTTAGCTCAGTATTATTAAAACTCTCAGGCTGAGTCTGCATAACGTCAAGTTTTAGTTGAATAAACTTTATAAAACACAATCAGATATTGACTCAGATGTCTTCATTTTGCAGACAGAAGGGAACAATACATTGTGCAAAATAGAGCTCAAATAATTGGCATCTCTGCTCTGCAGCTCAGACAACGAGAAACAAGTATTATCCATCAGGATTTTTTCCCTCTCCATCTCTTTTCTCTCTTTCTGTGTGTCTTTCCTCATCTTGTTAGTTTGTTCTGAAAGCTGCTTTGGTCACTGATGTGTTGTCTCCCTGTGTACCTCTCTCATCCTCCACTCACCCAAAACAAAGATAACAAGGCTGCAGAGCGGCGGGGCTGATCGCTGACATAGAGGGAGAAAGAAATCACAGGAAACAATCCAATAAAACCTGCTCTCTGCTTTTCTTTCTCTTTGTATCTTATTTTTCTTGCTGTCTAAAAAAACTGAGGCTGAAGGCTTTCTTGTCCGGCGTTGCTGCAGGTGATGTCAGGCTGTTGGCTGAGGAGAGGAACAGGTGTATATGCATGCAAAAGGGATGATGCACATTCATAAAAAGCTTGCCAAACATCAAATGCAAAATCAGAAACACCCTTTGTTCCTCTCATCATATTTGTTTTTAGAGTTTTAAAATCATGCAAAGTGATAGGACTGTTTGAATCAAACGCTGAATCACAGATGCTGAGAAAGCTGAACTGCACAGTGATGTATTTATTTCAGCAGCCACGCTTCAGGACTTTCTCTCTGTTTCCATTAATCATCTGTTTACATCTTAATACTGTCTGTGGAATAATGTCACGCTTTAATTCCTGGATACCAGCGTGAAACATCAACCAAGAGAAAATCTGTTTCAAGATTTATTTTCAAACTTTGCTCCAGGCCTCAGCCAGCTCTCTGTTCAAGGATTATTTCATCATGCGCCTGGACTGCACAAGTTTCCCTCGAATTATACAACAGATAATGATCTCAGAGAGTCGGAGGAGACAGAATCAGGATGTTAAAGGAAGTCGAAATAACACAGTGTAGGAGGAAAACAGGAGAGTGAGGGATGAGGAATGAAAGGAGAGGAAATCACCTGGCAGGTGTGGTAAAAAAAAAAATTTTAAAAAAGAGGCAGTGATGCAACATGATTGTGCTCTGGATTGATCCACATTAATGTTCAGCTGTTCATCAGAGCCAGGATTAAGCCTGATCTGGATCAGATAAAGCGGTAATTTCTGCACAGGCTGCTTGATACAGGAAGAGAAATCTGTTTCAACAAGAGAGGAGAAGGTGGAAACAGATGTGATCTTGCACTTTCCTGTATCCAGCAGAGTGGAGTGTGTACTTCTCCAAGTGGATCCTGATTTGTGAAGGGAACGTTGCATGCAGGCTTGCATACAAACGGTTTTACTATCTGAATCATTTAAAGCGCAAGCCAGTCCTTGGTGGTGGTGCAGGTACATTTTTAGTGAGGATTCTACACACTTTTTTATGAATGAGGCTCCTGATCCTGAATCTGCCGTTGAAACTTGGTGACATACGCTCACCAGTTACTTAATTAGGTACACCTCGCAAGTACGGGGTTGGACCCCCTTTTGCCTTCGGAGCTGCCTTAATCCTTTGTGACATAGATTCAACAAGGTACTGGAAACATTCCTCGGAGAGTTTGGTCCATATTGACATGATAGCATCATGCAGTTGCTGCAGATTTGTCAGCTGAAAATCCATGATGAGAATCCCATTCCACCACATCCTAAAGGGGCTCTATTGGATTGAGAGCTGGGGACTGTGGAGGCCATTTGAGGACAGTGAACTCATTGTCATATTCAAGAAACTGAATTTTATCAGACAAAGATTGATCAAAAACAAGGCACTGGGTTAGATTATTTCACTGTTAATTGGTCAATGAATACACTGGCAACCAACTATAAGTCCGAGAGTTAAAAAAAAAAGGAGAAGAAGAGAGGGAGAGATTTTACTAATATGTTTCCTGTAACTTCCCATAAAAGAGAACAATACCTGCTTTCAGAGGTTAAATTAAGTCGAACTGTTGGTCTCTATCAGATCTGACGCATTAAAAGAGCAGTGCAGAGGGTGGGACTCTAACGAAAAGGCAAAGAAGTCATCGTTGTCAAAGTCTCACAGAGATAATCTAAGAAAGAAGAGGAAGAGGAGACATGAAGTGAAACAGATTAATAAAAAGAAATAAAGAATTCAAACAGAAACGTTGGCATGGAGTGGAGATCAGACAGAGGAGCACCAAGTGTAAAATGAACAAAGGTATGAGGTCAGAAGGAAGATTTTACAATACATACATCCTCCTTCCCTCTGCCGGCCTCATGCTGAATTCAGACTCTCATCTCTGTTCTCTGAGGATGACTCTTTGTATCTACATCAGCACACAGCCGGTTTCCAGCCTGGATGTGAGCTGACAGCAACACGTGTGGGCAGAGGCGCTCTAACACAAGATGTCACATCTGTTTTTCTACCTTCTCCTCTCTTGTTGAAACAGATTTCTCTTCCTGTATCTTCCTCCAGTTTCTGAATGGGTGGGGGGGCGTCTCCTCAGATTCATATCAAGCCAGTGCCCTGCGTCTTTCTCCTGCTGTCTCATTCCTGCTGGCTCAGCTCAGCGGCTCGGCTTATAGCGTGTTTCCTCTTCAGAGTGAATGACGTAAGGCTTCGGTGTATTTAGGCCGTCACGTGAGTCTGTCAGAAGGGCCCCCTCCTAACACGCTGTGTGAGAGTGCTGACATCAAAATGAGAGTTTAAAAAGCAACGTGGGCTTTTTTTTTTTTTAAAGCTGTACAGCATGTTTGAGAAGAGGCCTCATGAACTCATTAAAGCGACGTCCATCATCCATTACAGTGGTTATTGCTCTGTCATCTGCATCAGCAAAGTCAACATCCACTGGCTTCAGTAGTGAGGGCACATCTGAAAGCGTGCAAGAACACAAGTCAAGGCAGCATATTGGTCTAAAACTGGAAACAGTAACACCAGAAGCAGAAGGAGCACACTATGTCCAATCCTGAGGCAGGGGGAGCACACTATGTCAATACCTTAGGAAGTAGAACACACTGGGCCAAAATCTGAGACAGGAAGAGCACACTGGGCCAAAACTTAAACCTAAGGCAGGGGGAGCACACTAGGCCAAATTCTGTGGTGGGGTGACCACACACTTAGTCACAAGCTAAAGAAGGACAAGCACTCTGAGACCCCCCCCCCCCCTTCAGATTTTGGCACACGTCGTCAGAATCTATAGCAAGGAGACCATATGATGCCTCATCCTATGGAGGGGAGAGCACACACATAAAATATCAGCTTTTTTGGCTTACACTCTGCATACTTACAGCATAGGAGAATGTTATGACTCAAACATGTATGGTTTTCACTGCACAGGAAACATTTTAAAGGTGATTTAAAGATAGGGATTGAAACATCAGCAGTTCCCCTCACTTCACTAGAATCAGATTCATCTTTGCAGCGGTAAGATAAAGCACACTTTCAGGCCCCTGGTTATCAACATGCAGCTGTGACTCCATTCCTGCCTGATCACAGACAGAGGGAGAGATGTGGGGAGTCTGATGGAGTCTGGAACGGCTCTGTGTCTGATTGCCTCTGCTGTGGGATCCTGTCAGATGATTACAGGCACAGCGTGGGGCTGCTCACTCTCTGATGGCAGTGATGAACAAACTGTCAGATGGCTGTCAGTCTCCACAGTCCTCTGTTTATCGGACTGTCTGGCTGAAAGCTGTGCTGGCAGGACGTTTATGTAAAAATACATCTGTCTTATCAGTCTCAATCACGAGCCGGGGCTGCAGTGACGAGCTGTGTCCTATCATAATTAATTGGGGCAAAGAACACAACAAAATTCTCACGCTGGCTGGCTGGAAACTGGCAACCAAAATCTCTGCCAATAGGAGGACACAGTTCAGATTTTAGGAGAACACAGAGGAAAGCAAAACAGGAACAGACAGCTGCTGTTATTCTGAGTCATCCTGACTTTACTCTGCGGTGTCTTTTCCTGAAAAGTGAAGAAAAAGAACCAAGACTACAGACAGGAAGGACAGGGGATAGGAGGTAGAAGATGAAAATGATGAGTGAAATATGAGGAAAGTAAAAGATCTGAACCTCGAAGAAACTAAAAAATAAAAAATACTGATAAATTTTTCTATTATTATTATTATTATTATTATTATTATTATTATTATTATTATTATTATTATTATCATTATTACTACTACTACTTATTTTTAATTTATTTGGTTATTTATTTATTTATTTATTTATTTTATTTTTCATGTATTTATTTTTTTTCCCACCTAAAGGAAATCCAGGTCTGCTCATTTTTTTGTTGAGAGACCAGATTGAAAAACAGAATTAAGAGAATTTCGATCTAAACCTGAGATGTAAACAAAGTAGATTTCAAACAGCAAAGTTAGCACTGAAGAATGATCTAATTATGGCAATTACTTACAAAGATACACAGTGTTAAGAGGTTTCTTAAAAAGGATGTATTGTTCTTCTCTCATGTCCTTATACTGTTTCTTTTTTAGGCTCCCTGCTCCACAAACTCCCTTCTCTCTGATTGGCCAGCCCTCTGAAGGCCTGTCGGGGGTGTAGCAATGGGCAGACTCGGTATGTGCCCAAGGAGATCCTTTAATCTGGTTAAGATTTGGTATTAATTTTAGAGCGGGATGTTTTGATCAGTTTACAGACAGATTTTGGGATTTCTTCAACAAGTGTGGGGCAAGCTACTTCCATAATGTAACACATTATATTTTTGTTATTACTGTCATTTGAAATTAATTTGTTACATTACTATATAGCTGTCTCTGAATTGTAATGCATTGCACTACTTTTGAGTTACTTCCACCAGAATAACCCATAGAAGTATGACAAAGACTTTAAAATGCTCAACTATAACGTATTAAGGCTGGTTAAATATGCAGTGTGAAGGGTGATGAAGTATTAGGGATGGACCATATACGGTGGGAATTTTGGTATCCATCTGATATCAAGTAATCACAGGGTTGGTTGATTATAATGAAATGCAGGGCAAAAATTTTAGGTGAATAAAATAGTTGTATTAACTAACTACAACAATATAAAAAAAAACTGTAACAGTACAGAAATAATACAATAATTCCCTCATATTTCCCTTATAAATGTTTATTTTTGAATTCTAGTAAAATAATTGAGATTTCTTTTTTCAACTGACTGAATGTTAAATCCGCCTGCTAAAATGGCCTCTCTGTTCACTATTTACTCTGTGAAAATCATGACTTAATGCTGGAGATAACCTGGATACACCTCCTTTTTTGACCACAACATATAAATATTTAGAGGTTCAAAAATCTGCACACGCTCAGTCTGAACATTCAGGATTAATATCCACTGACAATTAGGGTTTGCAGTGTATCCCCTTTTTAAATGTTGATAATCACCCCCTCTTTAAACCATCATGATAAAATTACATAAAATTAACCCCATCAGCAGTTTTTGTAGCCTGGCTTCTGTGCCATTTCTGTTGAATTTATCAACAGTGATTAAACATTTTCTCTGTGTCATGCTTTGTTAGTTTTTAATCTTGCTGTTTTTCACCCACATGTTGTTTTCCAAACCACAGAGCCACTTCAAAACCTGCTGGCTGAAACAACCCAACTGTTTTTCTCTTCAGGCAGGGAAATTGATCAGGTTGCATGTTTTGAAATAAAGATATGAAAGGCGCTTTCAGTTGCGTACAGGTGAGTATCATTTCCATCCCCCTAACATCATACACACAGACTGCTTGCTTGTGAAATGTTTGATTGTGGTCTGAAGCTCCATGTGCATGTGATGGATGTGAGGTAGTCAGATCACACGCTGTAGCCATGAAGCGGTGGATGTACTGTGCCGTGTTGTGTGAGAGAATCAGTGTCAGCAGTTCAGCTGATGCTTTCAGACACGTCAGGCTGTGATGGTATTATGGTATTACCTGTGTGAAGAGGAATGCAGTCAGGATGTTTGCTGCTTTATTATCTGAGCTCAGGTCTGTGGTAAATAAGAAAATGCTTTGGATCAACCATGTTGATGATTTGCAGAAAATGCAATCTTTCACATCCTCTCTCCTTGTGTTGTTTGCTTCAGATCACACGTCTTACTTCTCTGAACATCTTCATCAGCCAGAGACAAAGAGCGGTGTTAATAGGTTTAGCTGATGCTGACAATGCCTGTCTGGGGATGTGAGACTATTTGGAGTATGAAAGACAGGGATTGTATGTTTACCAAGCTGAGAAGAGCTGAAGTGCTCTTCTGATGCATGACACACGGAGAATGTTTGGATTTTATGCAGTGAAATTATCCTGTGCTCCAGGAAACAAAACCAACAACCATTAGCCCTTTTGATCTAAGTATAATCCAGACCACCTGGACTTTGGTTTTTATTTTGTTCTCACAAAAAGGCCTTAAAAAAGTCTCCCTTCTGATCATAATCCACAGTTTAAAATGAGATCATCAGCACCAATCTAGGTTATTCCTAAATGCTATTTCTCTGCTGCCAGAGGTCAGGGAGGACCAGTTCGACTTAATGTCTCTATGACAACACCATGCCTGCTGAGACAGTTTAGGAGTGAGAAGAGAAATCTGTGTTTTTCTCTGCTGAAAATGATTTCTGTGATTGATTTTGTAGGGGTGGTGGACACTGGAGGCAAGCTGTCAGAGAGAAAAAAGACAGATGAGCATAAAAAAGCTAAACAGGAGAGTGATAGGGTATGAGCTAAGGGCTGAAACAAAAGTAAAAGGCTAAAACATTAGCTTAAAAGGCTAGAATATGGGCCAAATGTCAAACACAGCTTAAGGGCTAAAACACTGGCTAAAGGCTTAAACACAGGGCAAAGGCTAAAAAACTCTGGTTAAAGGTTAAAACATTGGCTTAAGGCTAAAACAGCTAAAGACTCAATGCAGGCTAAAGGCTTAACTTGCTTAGGGCTGAAAAAAGATTGAAGGTTTACTCACCAGTTGAAGGCTAAAACACAAGTTTAAGACTGCAGCTTGAGCTTCACAGGATAAAATAAGGGCTAAATGCCAAACGGGTTAAGGGCTATTGGCATTGGCAGAAGGCCAAACTAGCCAAAAACTGAAACACAGAGCTAAAGGCTTAAACACTGGCTTAGTTTCCATGTTGACATGTTTTAAACAACAGTGCTATGTAACTTTTGATAAATACCTTACTTCTTCACATTGTAGTAAAAGTGGTCTTAAACAAAGAACAGTAGAGATGAAAAGAAGATCTGATCTCTATGTCCAAAACAAACACACACCTTGCTTAGAGTCACATCTGAACAACAGTGTGTACGTGACTCCGGTCAAAGGTGTTGCTGCAATCCATTTCAAATAGATAGTCCTCACAGTCTCTTTCAAAAGAGTCAGAGATCATGACCTGGAAGCTCATTTTCTCTTCTTCCTGGAGCCATTTCAATTTTTTTCTTTGAGCCAAATAGTTGAAGAGCTATAATAACAAGATCCTAGAGGTTTAGGTCGTGCTCCATGAGGTTTGCCCTTGCGTGGGTGGCTGTGGTTTCAATCACAGCCAAAGCCTGTTACCTCTACTTTCCACTGTCCTCTCTCTTATCCAATCAAAGGCATAAAAGCCCAAAAGTAACTTGAAAAAACTGTCGAGTGCATTAAAAAAAAGTTTTCTTCAGGTTAAATAATCTTAACACTGTTAAAAAGAAGAACAGAGGAGTACAAAGGCGGGATCTGATCTGATGGAATCAGTGGGTATCACATCCCTCATTTTGGACAGCAACCTTCTATCTAAAGCAGTAAATTCATGAAATAAACTCTGACTTCTTATTAGTGAGAGTGTTTCCTCTGTCCGAATCCCAATACAGACAATAAAGATCAGTCAGAATAAATGTTTCTGACTCTGTCTGACTCATGCACAGGGAAAGAAAAAAACAGAGAGGATGATGGGAGCATGGATCTGCAGAGGATGAGGTGGGAGTGAACTGAGGAAGAGGAGAAAGAGCACAGAGAGGCGGTGAGGACGAAGAAAAGCATGAAATATGTATCGATTGAAGTGAAATACATATTTCTCCTCCAAACAAAGTGAGGTCTCAAGTGATGCAGGCCCACATCTGACACCTCGTCTGTTAGTGTGTGTGTGTGCGTGTGACCTTGTGAGCTAAAGCTGGTGCGAAAGAGTGTGTCGTCCCTGCACTTTCTGTGCAAACAGTTCAAAGTCATCTCTTTCTCTCTTGGACAGACCCAGCCTCACTGGAGACGCTTGTCTGCATCAAACCGCATTAGGCCGAGATATGAACTATCACACAGAGGGAAATCTGAATAAAACGAACTCATGAATAACAAATATTTTCTGCTTATTCCTTTTTTTCTGCCGCTTCTGTTTTCCCTGGTGTTTTAAGCATGAAAGCTGGGGAAAGTGTGCGCCGCTGCAGCCAGAGGAGTCTGAAAATGATAATCAGATAGCTGCAGCAGCAGCAGCAACTGTCTGATTGGTTTGATATTCAGCTTTAATCACACAGAATGCCGAATTCATTATTTATACATTTCACTCTCTCCTTTGTAGTTATGGCCTCAGATATATTGAACTTTGGGAGCTGTGTAATTAACGGATTGCCATGCTGTGCTCTGGATTCACAATAGCAGCTGCTGCTCACTCTGTGTGTGTGTGTGTGTGTGTGTGTGTGTGTGTGTGTGTGTGTGTGTGTGTGTGTGTGTGTGTGTGTGTGTGTGTGTGTGTGTGTGTGTGTGTGTCTGTGTGTCTGTGTGTCTGTGTGTGTGTGTGTGTGGAGGAGAGAGAAAATGAAAGGGGAATACCAACAGATGTCTCAGAATGATAACGGGATGGGTTTTGCTTCTAAATGTCATCGCTGCACAAACAGAGACTCAAACTGAGATTCTGAGAAACATCACATTTACTCAAAGTGTCTCAGCAGCGCAGTGAAGTTCAGTCTGCCTGTGGGCTGCATACACAGTGCTTGCCTTCCTAACTTAATTCTTGTTTTTGAACTTTTTCAGACTTACATGTTACAGGTCATCAGATCATTAAACAAATTCCAATATCAGACAATAAATGACCTGAGGAAAAACAAAAAGCCTTTTTTTAAAAAAAAAAAAAAAAGATTATTTAATTGAGAGGAAAAAAAGCTGTCCAAACCATCCTGGCCTGGATTTAAAGGGGCTGAAAATGATCTTGAAAATGTCTCCCTTCCAGATATATGCCTGATCATAATCCACACTTTAAAATGAGTTTATAAGCGCCAATATTGCTGGTTATAGGTTATTTTAAATCGCTACTTCTTAGCTTCCAGTTTGGGTCGACCAGGACCGGATTGATTTACAGCATGACTCAGTCTCTATGACAACACCACGACTGACAAAGTTTAGTACAGAGAAATGATAAAACACAGAGATCTGCGTTTTTCTTTGCTAAAATCAATTTCTGTGACTAATTTTGTAGTGATGGTGGACACAGGCTAATCACAGGCTAGCTCAGGCTGTATCACTCAGTAGCACAGGGGCTAAGCTGTATGTGATAATGTTCATTCCAACCTGCATGCAGCAGTTACTCTGCAGTAGTCTGTTCAAACTTGAGAGTCTACACTGCAAAAAGTGAAATCTAGTCGAGTCATTTTGTCTTTTTTTCAGTAAAATGTGCCTTTTTAGATTTTAATATGAGCCACATTCACATGGCCAGTCGGGAAAAACATCTTATTTCAAGTTATTGTAAGACAAAAATGAGGTCTGAATTGCTTAAAACAAGTTTAAAAAAATATCCTAATAGAACAAGAGAAAAGTTACTTATATTAAGACATTATTCCAAGAACAAGCAAATTTTTCTTGTTCTATCAGCAGGTTTTTTTTTTCTTACCTGTTACAAGCAATTCAGACCTCATTTTTGTCTTTAAATAACTTAAAAAAAGACATTTTTCTGAACTGATTATTTGAATGTGGCCTATATCAAGCATAATAAGACAATTCTTACTTAAAATAAGACATTAGTACTTGATAAGATTTCAGTTTTTTGCACTCTTCAATAAAATGAAGAGTGAGGTTACGTTAGCTCTGCTTGGTAGATGACTGGCAAGACATAGCCAACCAGGATTTACTAATGATACACATTACGGACATGACTTAGAGCACTGAACTGTCAGCTGTGCTAAATATAAACAGCAACTTTCTTACTCAGAAACTGACAGTGTTTACTTGTGGTCACGTTAGTCTACAGATACATCAAAGCACTGGGCTGCTCCTGTAGCATCTTTGAGTCAAGAGTTTGATTATGCCGCAGCCGTGGCCTTGTCATCATCAGACAGCAGAGACATTGTTGAGTCTGGGTGGAGATGAAGCCCATAGGCTTACACACATACATATACATGAATGCACATAGCACACACACAACCTCAAACTCAATGCCTCCATTGGCTCTGTTACCATGCTGTCTGATGGGGTTGATGTGGCTGCCCTTAGTGTCTGTACACTGACATAAGGTAGAGTCTGACCACTACGCAAAGTCTTCTCCAGCAGATCCCAGAGTCTCCAGAGTCCAATCTTTATGCTCTCTAGCAAATTGAAGCCTTTTTTCTTGTTCGCCACATTGATTGCTGACTGAAGGCGGCCAGACTCTACCATCATCAATGCAAGATCTTGGTGAAAAATGAATGCAACACTGGATGGAAATAATCTTGTGACATTGCAGAAGCTTATTGAAACAATGCCACAACAAATGAGTGCCATAATCAAAACTAAAGGTGCTCCAACAAAATATTAGAGTGCGTGACCTTTTTTTTTTGGCTGGGCAGTGTATCTGTTAGTCATTCAGAGGATGGATGGACTTATTGGTGTGTTTTGGATCACTGGGGGGACCTTAAGAGCTACACGTCTCTAGAGGTCAGTTTCTTTGGCAATCTCCTCAAACTATCTGCTGAACCTCCTTTAGACCAAAGATTCACACTGGATTGCTTTAATCATGTATTTTCAGACTCACCTGTCTGGAATTCAGCCTTCGGATCAAAATAATGAAAGTTTGATTGATGTTTTAAAGGTCTATGTTTTAAAGGTATAAATAATGTTTATTTTGCTGTTTGTGTCTGAGAGGTGATGGACCTGCTCACCCTGGCAGCTGTGTCCAGACCCTCCTCTCAGCCTCTCTCTGCTGGAGCTGCTGTGTGGTTGGGCTCAGTCTGCCAGCCGCTTCCCAAATAGATGCATAAGCTTGTGTCCAGAACAGGGAACGTCATTATGCTGATTATGGATTTTGTGTTCTGCATTGTCTCTGGTCTTTTTTCCCTCACAGCTGCTGGTCCAAACGCAGCGGGGAGATGAGCCAGGCTCTCCATTATCCTCCATCCAGCTCCTGTGATTACACTCTAACGGGGCTTATTGCCACCGCTGTCAAACTGGTGCCCTTCTTTCTGAATCATCCTTCTCACCATGTTTCTCCTACTGTAACACAGAGAAAAATAACAGGTGTTGAAAATGTTTGAGTGTTCCCTGATAAAAATAGCAAATAACTCTACAGCAGATGATGAAGTATACCAATGAACTACAACGTCCAGCTTCTCTGCCTCTGCTTTTACTAGCCTCACTCCTGCAACAGAAACAGTTTCATTTGTTCCTGTTAAATTAAAAGCATTTGACAGATGAATTATTGTATGGATTACAAAGATTGTTACATGACACCAGGCGAAAGAAAAATATAAAAACACCATCCCTAATTCTTGAAATCATCTGAATATAGCATTTGTTGGCAGAAACAACCGTGTTTGGGTTGGAGTGTCTTTGACCAGGCAGTATTGTTTTTTTTTTTTTTTTTCTCTCTTTATCAACAAACATATCTGACTGAATGAACACAGGCAAAGTCTAGGTCTTAGTTCTGCTGGACCTGAGTCCTGCCTTTTACACAGTTGACCATGTGATCTTATTACAGAGGTTAGAAAATTGGGTGGAAATCCCTGGTACTTCTGTAAACTGGTCCACGTCCTACCTCGAGGGCAGGACATACTTTGTTCGAACTGGTAACTGTGTCTCAGACCAAATGGCTAAGACCTGTGGAGTTCTCCAGGGGTCAATCCTGGGGCCTCTATTGTTTATTTTGCACGTTTCCATTAGGCAAGCTAATACACAGCCATAGTGTGTCTGACCACAACTATGCAGATGACACTCAGATCTATGTGTCACTGGCTACACATACATGCAGACAATGTTCAGGTAAAGGTTAATATTCCAGTTTCTGGAACCTTCGAATAACCTGTTTACATGCATGAGCAAACAGAGTTCTTCCTGTTTACATGGTATCCCGATCAAAACAAGGATGCACGGGCAACATCTCGACACACAGAAAATGTCATGGCGCAATGCACTTTATCTCCGCTTTGTCTTGCTGTATCCATAGCAACAACAACAAAAGCAGCAGCACAGTGGACTTCCTGCACTCAAAAGACCAAGATTCCTTGTAAACAGAACATGTGAAGAACACAAATTAATGTTCCTTTCGGTTGGGATATTCCACTAGGTGTATGCTTGACCAAATATTCAGGTTACAAAAGGAGTAACCCTGGGTGTTTATCGGGTTTGAAAACTTGAGTATGAACACATTATGTTTTTTCAAAAGGTTATTGGTGTTTACATGGTCCTTGCGCATCTGGGTTATTGCTAGTATTCCAAATATGAAAGGGTTACTGACTGCATGTAAACGCACTGACTGACAGCATGGGCAAGTAAATTTACTCGGTCACTGCACCCAAAACATCAGTGTGTGGGTGCAAAACATTTTTTTCCAGCTAATTCAGACAAAACAGAAATCACTGTCTGTGGTCCACAGAATCAAAGAGAAAGTGTTTATAGTCATCTTGAAACGCTGTCTTCAAATGTTGATAATCAGGTTAGAAATCAAGGTTAACCAGTAATTAAAGTCAGACCCAAAAGCAAGTGAAGGCAAAGGAAGCAGTTAAAGTGAGTTTTATTTTTCCAGGTGAGGTGCAGAAGTGGCTGTGTGTAGGAAGGTAAGAGTCCCGGGGGGAGAGTGTGGCAGAGAAGCAAGAGGCTCATGGAGAGACTGGAGGAAAAGCAAAGGAAAACAGCAATTAGCAACAGGAATAATCCTAGTATGCCCAAGGTACTTAGTACAGTCCGCTGATGTACCACTGGATCAGCAGGGAATAATTTGGTACCGAGCCCTCACTCAACATAGGTCTATACTTTTCGCTGGTGTATTAAAAAAAAACTTTTATCTCAGCCTCTGTCTGAAACAGTTTGTTTAGCGTTGTCTCTCTTAGGCCCTGTTTACACGACAACGTTTCATCTGAAAACGCTAAAATGCAGTGAAAACTCAGTGAAAAAAATCAGCGTTTACAGGGAAACGCTGATGGACTGAAAACGCTGTAGTGAGAACCCCAAGCCTGTAGGTGGTGCTATAACTCCCTTGTCCAGAAGCCGCTTTTGTGGGATCTCCACCGAAGTAGAGTTGAGCCAGTCATCTGGTGTATTGGAGAATACTAAGTCAAAAAGTGGAGCAACAGATGCAGATTTTGTTGAAAGACAGTCAGCAGATGCAGCAGATTGAGCAGCACAAGCACAACATGGTAGTCTGTGACAATCGTACCAACGGTACTGTTGTCCTGTGACGTCATCGTTTCCACTGAAAACGCTGGCTTACTGTTTACAGCGTTTCAGAAAAATCCCACTCTGGAGGCTGTTTTCAAAAGTTTGCGTTTTAGGTCGGCTGAAACGCGGTTTCCGTGTAAACGTGTGGCTGAAACGCAATAAAACTTTTGCGTTTCACCCCAAAACCTTTGTCGTGTAAACGGCCCCTAAGGCTCCCTGAACCACAACCCCCCTTCACTCTGACTGGCTAGTTCTCTGAAGGCCTTTTGGGGGGCAGGGCTATGGGCAGACCTTGGTGTTTGAGACCCCCACTGATATATTTATATGATATACATTTCAGCAAATCTGGGGAAGACTTGTTGATATTTTTAGAGTGGAGGGTTTTGATTAGTTTACAGATAGATTCAGGGATTTCTACAACATTTCGAACGTGTCGAGGTTTGAAAATCTGCACACGCTCAGTCTGAACATCCAGTTGGTTGCTTTATATCCATTTCCACAGTATTGGAAAGCAGAATACACATTGTTTATGGAAACATATTGTCTTTGTCAGTCACCTGTTATGTCTAAATCCAACAGTAGCTCAGAGAGCAATGAGTCAGGCTCAGATTAAAAAAATGGTTACCTAAAGATCCAGAACATATGGAGAGATTTTCTACTTTGCAAACAAACATTAAAAGCCAACAGCTAAAGCAGACAGATGTTTGAACACTCCCCCTTTTCTCCCCACAGGTTACACAGTTTTTGGTTTTCACATCAGAACTGAATTAACTCTGCTTGGAGCCAACAGCGCCATGCAGGGATCATCTGTTACAATTTGTCAGGTTTAAAATGCCAACACATCTGTGATCAGAGGAGGAAGTTGGCAGAAAAGCTCCAACAAACTTTCTGAATTTAACAGGAACACAGTTAGTGAAGGATGTGAGCAGGTGTGAGTTTAAAGAAGAATAATTCAGCTGATTCCTGCACACTTTAATACGGATAAACAGCCTGTTAGCTCTCTGTGATACTGTTTGTAGGTTGAATTTGATTCTGTAATGGGTTCTTTCTCTTCATACTGATGGAAACAAGGGGCCCCTTGAAACAAAAAATAATGATGTGAGCTGATTTAATCTGCCTTCAAAACTCACAAATATCTCCACGTATGATGAGAACAGAAAGACAGGAGCTTGTTTGATTTAGATCAAAGTGCTTTTGGGTTGGAAAGCGATCCGAATCCAGTTTGTTTCTGTAATCAGCAGGTAGTCAACACCATCATTTGTCTTTCTTTTTCCACATCTGAAACCATCTTTGAGTTTTCTTTCTGTCCGTCAAACATTTTCTTTACCATGAGCTTTTTTTTGTGTTAGTCTGTCCTTTGATGGATTTGTTGTCCGTATAAGAGTGCACATGGTCCACAGTTTTCTTTAAGGTTAACCCTGTCTTTGTGAACTACTTGGCACTCCTTCTTTCTAGATGAGTCACTTTGTGTGATCAGAAATCCACCTCTAGGAGCTGCTAAAACAGCTCAATTATTTGAACAGCCTTAGCCTGATGTTCTCAACTAATAAGGGTTTAGTGAGACAGAAATGGAATATAGTATTCATCATACTTTAGATAACAGTGTGATCTCCAGAGAATGAAAATTCCTATGGTTTTGTTTGAATGTAATTACTTTTCTCATATCTTCTAAGGCTATGTTACACCATGTTTCTACAGCAGCACAAAGCAAAATGCACCAGCTAGAGGACAGACAAGATGAACGTGGTTGATGTTTTTAACTGATATTGTGATTCTGCCTTTATTCAGACAGGAAAGGTCAGAGGATAGAGAAGGAAACAGGGGGAGAGTAGGAAGAGACAGGCAGGAGGCATCAGGCTGGACTCAAACCTGCTTTCCTTATGAGCATAAGATGTAAAACCACTGGTCCATACCTGCGCTCCGATCAGTCAGTGCGTTTACATGCATGCAGCGGTCAAACTACGACCGTAGCTTGATTGTAGAGTCACAAGACTTCTCCCAGTCTAACGAGAGCAGCGAATGATACAGTTGTAGCTCTTTATGTTTTAATGTTAATATGTGCCATGGTGTTTGTTTGTTTGTTGTGTTGGAGACATAGACTGTATGAGCAACTCTATAAATCATGATCATCTACTTCCTCTACTGGTTGAATGCTGAGACGTACCTGCCAAGTTCTGCAGAATCCACAGAAACCAACCACGGTCCAAAAGCAATGGCATTACCTGTGTGTCATTTGAGCTACACTCAGTTCAATCTTAGTCTGACCAAGCTGTTGACAAGCTTTTTATTAGTCTGATCTTAAGCTGACTAAGCTCAGAGACAAACCTGCCATGCATAACACAAGCTTCCTAAACTTGAGAAGGGAGAAATTCAGCATGAAGTTTAGTTATGATTAAATTTTGCCATTACTATGAACTGTACCTTTAATTTGATCTCACGTGTAACAATTCTGACCCTGTCTCACTGAGTGCAAACACTTTGATAAACTTGATGATTTGACTTTTTAAAAGTTCCAGCCAGTTGAATAATGCCTTGATTTAAGTGTTATTCTTCTGTCTTGTTGAGTATCATGCTGCTTCACTGAGGTGCAGTCTGTGGTTCTGGATCTGATTTACTCAGAGCTGGATGTTCCTGTCACTGTCCATGGTTCTGAATCTGAGTCCCAGAATATTCAGCAAACCTGACTCTTTAAATCCACCACACTTTGAGCTTTTTTGTTTCTGTGGGTGATAGATGACAGTTTGAGGTTAATCTGAATTTGATTATGCTCGAAAATAAAGCGACCCCCCCTCTGAATGAAGATGCAAAAAGGTTAAAAAACCACCTCTCTGTCAGGCTTCAGTGCATCCACCTCTCTCTGAAAGACTCGCATATAGAAACGCATAATGGAAGCTGACTTAAAGGGACACAGAAAACAGAATTAGACCATTTTTGTTTAGTTTTCCTGGTTTTGGTTTATAAAATCTATGTGCTGTAATTGTAATTTGATTGTCTTTGTTTTCATTGCTTGATACGCTCCATCTCCTGCTTTTTTGAAACACCCCATCTCCTGGTTCTTCAATAACCTTCCAGACCCTTTTGTCAGAGCACCTTCTGCCCAGCTTCAAGGTCCTGCTGTATAACTGCAAATTCATTGCTTTTGTTCCCACCATTTGAAAATCCTATCTCTCCATTTCCTCAATAAGCTTCCTGATCCTTTTGTCATCGCACCTTCTGCCCAACGTCTAAGCCTCTGTCTCAGTGTGGATTCCTGCAGCAGACAGAGGGGCGTGAAGAGTACCTTAGGGGGCGTTTCTCTCAAGCATAAATGTTTAGCTCGAACTATGTTCGAGGTCTTTCTTCACTTTGACCGCTCACGTGTTGACTGACCTTTTTCTTTGTAAAGGAATAGAACCTTTCTGGCTGGCAGAAGTCTCTATTTCATTCTCCACCAGAAACAGGAAAATTTCCACAACAGTGCACAGAAAAAAACACACATTGTGATCAGAATTGCAGCTGCAAATGTCTGTTTCAATGAAGGTTTGATGTGAAATCTTTATTTTTGTTGATGCATTCATACCAACATTAAACACCTACATCTCATCTTTCTGATAAATAATCCCAGGACTGGATTTGAACCGTTTAAACTGGTTACCACCACAATAACTGACATATAACCACCTTTTTTTAGACAAATGAACTAACTATAAAGTTTGACAAATCTAAATCTTGTACTGTAACTTACACTGGAGTTGTTGAAAGTTTGGAAATGTTCTGTGATGGACAGTTAACAGTATCTTAATTATATTTTCCATGACACAAAGCTTTACTCAAGTCTCCCTCTCCATAGAAAGACAACTGCACTCAAAATTATCTAAATAAGAAGATGGACTTGAATTTTGGAGAGAAATTTCGGCCTTCAGAGATGTTTTTCAGCGCTGTGTGGGACTTATTTTTAGAAGAACCTTGATCCTGGATTGGGAACAGTACATTGGTAACAAAAGCTGGCTTTTCAGTTTTTCTTTCGGGGCCATCTCCAATCCTCTGCCTCTGTAAATCTCTGTAATTGCAGTTGTTTGTGATTCACCAGAATTCACCAGATTGTATTCATTCAAGACGTCCCACGCTGACGTTCAGGGTGATTTTTAGAGTAAAGGATTATCCCTCTTTTATAAAACAAAGCCACATTTCTCCTGTGGCACCAAGGCTCCATTTGAAAGACAGTCTTCACCACCGCCAGCAGCGCTCCCTGAATCTGAGGCTGGAGACAGAGGAGATGGCAAACCAACAGTCACACATGTCGTCTTTGTATCTTTGTCTCTCCTGGTCCTTTCAGTGAAGGAGAAAGGTGCTCTCACACCTGCTGGGTTTGGAGCTCTCCAATGGGAAACTGAAGCCATGTGGGTTTGGATGGAGCAAATGTGGTTTAAAAACACCAAAGAGATTATTTTAACCACTTTTGATTCCTCGAGCTGCTTCATATCAACATCAAAGTGACAGAAATTCAAGAAACACAACTGAGACAAATAGAATTAAGGGCTTCAAGGTTTAATTTGAGACCTGCATCTTCATCCATTGAGGGTAAAATTCCAAAAACACTTCAACACAAGGACAGATGTGATGTGTTGCAGACGTCTGTGATTAAACTGCATTAACTATCCTTTGGGACATCAGATAAAAAGATCAGAAGGCTTCAGTCTCAGAAATAATCAACAGAGAAAGAGAGAAATATTCACAGAAATGTAATTCTTCATTTTCCTTGATCTGTAAAACTGGTCTGAAGGCTCTTCACTGAGGAGGGTTTGAGTATGGATGATCTAACTCATATTAAGAGCAGCTTTTCTGATCTGTACAGCTTAGTATGGGTAACATCGGTAAAGCCTGATCCTGTTTCCACAAGCAACCGTATGCTTCTTGGTAGGCAGCCCCGTCAGCTACTTAATAGCATGACGGCACAGCAGCCCGACACAGTGTACCCCGCTAGAAAATCCAACAAAAAAGGAAAACATGACACAGTAAACAAAAAGCACCAATGGAAGACATCCAACAATTCATCGTCTTTGTGATTGGCATGTGGCTCTTTGGTACAAAGCGTAATCAAGCTTTGTTTCTTTATTACCACTGCTACCTGGAAAGTGATGATCCTTTCAACCAAGCAATGGACTGATGTGTTTCTAGCTCCACCTTCTGGGGTCAGATCTGTATGTCAACGGAAGGGTACCACAAAGTGGGATGACAGGGGTTGGTGATTTGGGGACTGGTCCCAGTTTCAGTAAAAGAAAATGCCACAAAGTACGTGCCATACTGAGAAAAACTGAACTGAATGGCTTTGTCGAAACAGGGCTTCAAACTGACCCAGTCCCCAAATTATTAACCTGTACTGTCCCATCAGCTCAATTAGACTTTGTGAAGATAACTTTCTTTTTGTTTTTAAAATGGCAACACCAAACAATGTGAAACTGCTGTTGAAACAAAACTGTGATGCTTTTTTTTTTTTTTTTTTTTTTTTTGTGGGGTACACTGCTATGCCTTCATGCTAGATCAATCATTCCCAAAGTCTGGGTCCTGACCCAAAGGTGGGTCAAAACCTCCTTGAGTTTGAAAGTCCAAAGTTACTGGTGGATCTTGGACGGGCACCAGCTTCAGAAACGGGTTGTTACAGGTTGTTACAGCTGTGCAGCGTAGAAAAAAGAGGCATGGGTGGATGCTGTTACCTTTATTCTGGACAAACATCGCATCTTGATATCTTGTCCTGAATATCACATGACTGGGATACAATCCTGAAAAGCAAGCAGGCTAAGCTGTAGTAAAAATTGAAGTATTTTCAGAGTGTAGCCCTAACACAGCTGTAGTGCATTTGTCAAATTAGTTAGGCGTGTTAGCCAGTACAAAAGATGTAAGAGGATGCAGAAACACGATTAAAGAACCCTTTTTTTTTTTTTTAATCTTTGTACAGTTATTCCGTCAATTAGTTTGCAGATTGACCATATATAGGATTTGGTTCCCGTGGCTTGTTCCCCCCCAAAAAAAGTGGGTCACCTGAAAAAAGTTTGGGAAATACTGTGCTAGCTGATGCAGTTGTTGGCATCTTTTCCTATGCAAAAAGAGGATGTTTGGGATTTAACACACTAATCAAGACACCCCAAAACATCCAGTTAACATTCAGAATAAGACACTCCAGATTATGTTACATCCCTATATTTTTAAGATGAAACAAGGCTCCATCTCTGGTGTCTTCATACTTTATACGGCAGAACAGTTCAGTGTTTCACCACTTTGGAACATGCTAGGCTGGCTTTTTAAGTCAGCAAACCCATCTGCAGTGAAGGAAAGCACCATCAAAACCACCAAAGGCTGAAGATCATCCATGGGCTAACTGTGGTCTGCTTTGTTGTTGTCTTACCACCCTCTACTGGTCTGGAGGTCTTTTTTCCCCCTCCATACATCCTTGGAGTGGTTTGTGTAATCTTGTTGGAAATGCAGACAAACAATGGGCCACAGGACACATGTTGTTCCTGGTTAGCAAGCTCCTAATGTTTAGTTGAAGGTCTTTTTGTTTTGGTTATAGAACAGATAAAATTTCTTCCCCCCAGGTTTGAATTTGAAGAAAAATTTGGCGAATTAAATTTCAGGATACTGTTTAGCGGGGTTTTCAGGGCCAAATCTTTTTGGATGTGAGAGCTCTCTCCAAAATGTCTCTAAGCTGTAATAAAAAACCTCTCTTCCTTCTCTGAATGCTTTCTCTCATGAAGCTGTTATTTTACAGCTGCCATGTACAGAGCGTGTGCAGAGCCAGAGCCCTCCTGTTTTATTGATTCATGCTGATTCATAACCATCCCAGCATGCAGTAGGGCTCTATAATGGCTTACATGATGAAACATGTGTCGCGGTCATCACGGAGTCAACATGAACATGCTCCGGGTCAGCAGATCAGACGACTGAAGCAGAAGATATTTTCTGATGACGGACACATAAAAGCAGAGAGTGTCTGACCTTCAGTTCCTGACAGAACGACTCAGTGCTGTTTACTTCCTGTCCAGAGTTCCCCGCGGTGTTTGTTTGTCTCTGAGAGTCTGTGTCTAAAAGCATTTTCATCTTCTCTCAGATTACATTTGTTGATCTGTCCCCACTTTGTCCACCTTTCTGTGTCTCCTTGTCATTATTTTTCACTCACCTGTGTGTCTGACAGTGAGATCTGCAGCCTGTGTTGCGTGATTCAGGAGGTGTGTTCACAGCAGAGTGGTCCGTGCATCAGGCGTGTGTGAGGTTTTTGAAAGCAAACTTTGACTTCTTGGATGAGTTCACACCCATGTGATTTATCCGTGGCTCACTCTGAGGTGCGTGTTCGACTCTTCATTAAACTTCTTCCCCTTCAGCAGCTCCTGAGTGCTGGCAGGAAGAGTCACCGTCTTAATGAGGCTCTCAAATATTTGTCTCTGTGTGAAGTGAAAGGGTAAATTTGGAGATTAAAACTAATCAAATAGACACACGAAGGAGTTTCAAACCTCTTCACTGTGACATTTAGTAATTCATCTCTCCTCTCAGTCAAATATTGATCATTGTGGAGTATGTTGTTGTAAATACAGGCAGGAGTGAGGGTACCTGTAGGTTCTCACACCTCGCTTTTTTACATCCTGAGGCTTGATCAGAGACCAGACAACTTGAAATCATGTGGGATTTTCTGGAACCAAGTCTTCTGACATCAGGGGATGGGGGACCAAGAGAGTCACTGTTTTCTTGAGATTTTTAGATAGGTCATGGAGGGGATCAGCTAAAGAAACAACCTTTTTTAAATCTAACACGACACGATCTCTGAGTCTGCAGGTAAACAACGTCACAGGTTTTGCTGAATGTGGAGAATGTTAGCAGAGTTAGTAGCTCCATCCTTTCTTTACCCTGCATGACACAGATCTGGTGGAAAGCTGGAGACATTCCCTGTGTTGGTCTGCTGCTTTGGCTTTGTACATCTACATAAATAAAAACATACTGGTCCTGAGGTGCAGTATGTATACACAGACCAATCTTTGCTGCCCACATCTCAGAAAGATTAACGTCCTCAGCTGTTTGTGTCCTACACATTCTGCTGCTGTACATTACCTGAGCTTCTTAATGGCCCTTCCATTAATACAAAGTGTGAAGTAAAGGACATCAACAGTTACACCCGTGATGGCCAAGATATAACACCTCTGGTCCATTTCTGCAAAAAAATTGATAGATTTCTCTATTCAACTCAGTGTGTTCACACAGGCTTCCTCAGCTTCAGCAAGTCAGAGTCTTTTTCAAGGCAATTTAGTATGTTTCACCAGAAGATTGTGAAGTGCATGCTGTGCCTCCCAAAAGGGCACTTTAGAGCATGTCTTGACAACAAAAAGGTTGTTTTGGCTCCCAAGAGAACACTTTGGTGCATGTTTTTTGTTAAAAAAATGGCACTTTAGCGCATTAATTGATTTCAAATAGCGCATTTCAGAGCGCATTTTTCACCAATTGAACCACCTCTGTGCATTGGGTGGCCACTGAAAGGAATCATGCTGTACAGCTCTTCATCATGCATCATTTTAACCACCTGCCAGCTCTTATTTAGAGTCATGTGAGTAACTTCCCAAGCATGTCAGCTTCAGAGTCAACAGGCATTTTATACCATGACCAGTATTAGAACACACTCTTATCTGTCTCTCAAACCTGATCATCCAGTTGTTTGGTTCTTTCACAAAACTGCAGCATTAAGGCCCATTTATACTCCTTCTTTGCATGAAAATGTATACGTTTGCTTAAAAAGATGTTATCGTCACTGCCCACATACTATCGTACATCCTTTACGTTGGCATTTCAATTAACCAATACATCCACCGGGGGGGGGGGGTCAGCCCAGAGTCAAAATTTTATAAACCTTGAAAGTCAAAAACAAGCATGGGGACTGTAGAGGAGGTATTGAAGTTGTTCCCCTCACATAAAAAAAAAAAACAAAAAACAAAAACAGAGGCAGTGTTGTAGTAGACAGTGGTTGATGAGGCAGTTAAATACATTGAGAAAGTTTCACCATTGTTATTTCTTCTTCGTGTCTCACTAAAGCCTTGTATCAGGTAATAACAACACTGCCCCCATGGTTTCCTGTGGTACTGCTCCGTTTGGTCCGTATCCGTAACCTTTATGGAAATGTGCAGAAATGCGAACGAAAGAAACGCAGAGCACGGACAGAAGGCTCCATCTGTATCTGTACGTAACATTGAGCATAAATGAGCCTTTAGTCAGTTTCATCCACACATGAATGACTTTGTGTTGAAAGTTGAAGCAGATTTTCTTCTTGTTCCAAACTTTTTCTCTGCAGCTAACTCCTCGTATTTTCAGCTGAGGGCCTCAGAATATCAAATTTAGTGCCCTGATAGTGCTGTGGTTTCCTCTGTAAAAGCTTGTTTAAAATTTGCGGTGTATCTTCAGTGCTGTAAAACCATCCTCTCCCACTGACAGCATCATATAGATCCTGTATCATCCTGTTCCAGTCTTTCATTGGCGCCACAAAATATTTACACAGAGTGAAATGTTCCTGAGGCTGAGGCCTGGATGTTTTTATTTAGCTGCTGTGTCCTATGGAATGGAAATGTTCCACACTTCTTTGAAGGTTTGCTGGAGCTCCTGTTTCAGATCTGTGTCCATGTCTATTTCTGCTTCTGCTTTTTTTTTTTCCCTTGCTGGAGTCCCTGAGGTGGAGCAGGGGAAGCGGAAACAGCAACATGACAAGCACATTCAAAGTGGAGATAAAAAGGAGTGGTGATTTACATAGAGATGTGCATTATTTATTTGGTTATTTGCACTGTTTACATGCATAAACATCCAGCTTTCTCTCTCGGCGTGAGCACAGAGAACAAAGAAGCTCTGCAAGAATAAAAAGAAGAAAATACATAATTTCTCTAAAAAAAACAGATGCTTAACTAAAATTCTGCTCCCTTATTAACAAAATATGTCCAAACAATGTAAGAGAAGTGCACAAAACCACAATTTATCAAAGTCCTCACACCCATGAGTCACCTCTTGAATTATTAACGCAGTGTATATTTGCACGACACCAACAGCTCATGTCTGCATCTCTGTGTTAGTGAAGTTAAGAGTTAAAAACTATGGTTTCCTTTTGAGAGAGTCTCTGTTTTGTGGGCAGATTTAGAAAAAAAAACAAAAGATGGAATGGATGGACAGATTCGTAACTGGTACTATTGGGATTTGTAGGCACTGATTGGATCTCTGCGGTCACGTGAGTCTGTGGTATCATTTCCGGTTTTTCCTTTACTCTGTGTACAGCACGGTCGTGTCGTTCGCTCTCAATCTATCTGTTGTTTTACCTGTTACGGACTTTCACTCTTTTCAATCTTGCCATCTTATCGATCTATAGTAGTTTACACCAAGCACTCTGCCTTTTTTTCCCACAAGGGTGTATACTTTTTCGGTGTTTCTGACGACTGGTTTTCCTGTTAGCCTTTTAGCTCCCCAGCACTAGCGATGTCTCTCCACTCCAGCTCCAGCTCTCACTCTGACTCTCCTTCTGCGGCTCGTTTCTGCCCGATGTGTCAGATGTTTAGTTATTCCTCTTCCTCCTTTACAGATAATGATATTTGTATTAAATGTAGCTTATTTGTAGCTCTGGAGGCGAGGGTTTCTGAACTGGAGACGCGGCCCCGCACCGAAGCTAGGCCACATTTAGCTAATGCTAGCCAGCCCCCTGTAGCCGGTGCGGGCCGTCTTAGCTTAGCCTCCCCCCCGGCAGATCCCGAGCAGCCGGGATGTAGTGGCTGGGTGACCGTGAGAGGGAAACATAGCCGCAAGCATAAAAATCGCACGCCGGACAGCCGTAACGTTCACATTTCCAATAAATATGCCCCTCTTAGCAACACACCTGCTAGGAAACTCAACACTCTGGTGATTGGTGACTCGGTAGTACGGAATGTGAAATTAGCGACGCCAGACACCATAGTTCAGTGCCTCCCGGGAGCCAGAGCGGGCGACATTGAAGGCAACTTAAAACTGCTGGCAAAGGATAAACGTAGATTTCGTAAGATAGTTATACATGTCGGCGTTAATGACTCCCGACGTCGCCAGTCGGAAGTCACAAAGATTAATGTGGAGTCGGTGTGTGCTTTGGCCAAAACTATGTCGGACTCGGTAATTTTCTCTGGCCCCCTGCCAAATAGGGCAAATGATGAGATGTTTAGCCGCATCTCCTCATTCAACCGCTGGCTGTCGAACTGGTGTCCAGATAATGGCGTGGGTTTTATAGACAACTGGCGATCCTTCTGGGGCAAGCCTGGTCTAATTAGCCGAGATGGCGTTCATCCCACTCTGGATGGCGCAGCTCGTTTAACTAGAAATCTGGCTGATTTTATTAGTTTACCCATCTGACAACTCAGAGTGGAGACCAGGCAGCAGAGCAGCAGTCCTACACGCTCCTCTGCGTTTCCCTTAGTGCAGTTTCCCAGCCACTCCTGTTGTAACATAGAGACTGTGTCGTTTCCCCGACCGAGACCCTTTTTCTATAACAATAAAAATAACAATAACAACAATAATTATTATAACAACAACAACTACTACTTTAATAATAATAATAATAATAATAATAATAATAAAGGAGTGAATTATGATAATCTTATAAAAATTAAAACTTCCGGTGCGGATGAACCACATGACGTTAAAGTCAAATGTGGTTTGTTAAATATTAGATCTTTATCATCTAAAGCTGTGCTAGTTAATGAACTTATATCAGATTATCACATTGATTTACTTGCTCTGACTGAAACCTGGCTGTGTGAGGGTGAATATGTTAGTTTAAACGAGTCCACTCCTCCCAGTCACCTTAATACTCATAACCCTCGAGACACAGGCCGTGGGGGGGGAGTGGCAGCTATCTTTAACTCTAGCTTTAATATTAGCACTAGACCTAAACTAGGCTTTAGCTCTTTTGAAAGTCTTTTTCTCAGTTTCTTGCATCCAGCTGTAAAAACCGCGCAACCGTTTTTGTTTGTTATCGTCTACCGGCCTCCTGGCGCGTACTCTCAATTTCTCTCCGACTTTTCAGAGTTTCTTTCTAATATCGTTCTTCTGTCGGATAAAATTATCATTGTCGGTGACTTTAATATTCAGGTGGACGTCGTTGACAATAGTCTTTGTATTGCCTTCATGTCTTTACTGGATTCTTTTGGTTTCACACAGTCTGTGAACCATCCTACTCATCGCTTTAACCACACCTTGGATCTTGTTCTTGCTTATGGCGTGGAACCTGTCAACTTGGCTGTCTTGCCGCAGAATCCTCTTCTGTCGGATCATTTCTTCATTACTTTTGAATTCTTGCTGTCGGATTTCTCACCTGCGAACAAAATCATCTTGTCCAGGAACTTGTCTGACAGAGCTGTAGACATTTTCAAGGAAGCTATTCCTGCTGCCTTGAATTCTTGCTCTACTTTTGCAGAGAGCTCTTGTGCTCCCTCTCAGCTTGATCAACTTGTTGCGGATACCACGGGTTCTCTTCAAGCCGTCCTCGATTCAATTGCTCCGCTCAGACAGAGGACTCTCAGACGACATCGTTCCGCTCCGTGGTACAACGCTCAAACTCGTGAGCTCAAACAACAATCGAGGAAATTAGAAAGAATATGGCGTTCGACTAAAACAACCGAATCCTGCTCGCGTTGGAAAAATAGTCTAAATGAATATAGAAAGGCTTTGCGACTTGCGCGTGCAACTTACTACTCGACTCTTATAGAAGAGAATAAAAACAATCCTAGATTCCTTTTCAGCACTGTAGCCAGGCTGACAAACAGTCATAGCTCTACTGAACCATGCGTTCCTCTATCGCTTAGCAGTGAGGGCTTTATGAGCTTTTTTAACAATAAGATATTAAAAATTAGAGATAAAATTAGTAGCGTGTTACATGCAACCGTGATAGAACCTTCGATCGATGGCGAATTTGCGGAAACGTCGCTTAGAGCTAATATACTCCTGGACTGCTTCTCGCCTGTGGACCTGTCAGAGCTGGATTCAACTGTCACTTCAGCCAAACCATCAACTTGTCTTCTGGATCCCATCCCAGCTTGGCTGTTAAAGGAAGTCTTTCCCTTGGTCGGATCTTCTTTACTAAGGATGATTAATGCGTCTTTACTGTCGGGCTACGTGCCCCAACTTTTTAAAGTTGCTGTTATTAAGCCTCTTCTTAAAAAGCCTACACTTGATTCAGGCTCTTTTGTCAACTACAGACCGATATCTAACCTCTCTTTCGTTTCTAAGATCTTGGAGAAAGTTGTTGCGAGTCAGCTCTGTGATTTTCTTCATAGCAACAGTCTTTTTGAGGTCTTTCAGTCTGGGTTCAGAGCTCACCACAGCACTGAGACTGCGCTGCTGAAAGTAACCAACGATCTACTTTTGGCTTCGGACAGTGGTCTTCTTTCTGTGCTTGTCTTGCTTGATCTTAGTGCCGCTTTCGACACGATTGATCATTGCATTCTTCTGCGGAGATTAGAGAGTCTTCTTGGTATCTCAGGAACCGCTTTAGCCTGGCTTCGATCGTATCTTTCGGATCGACATCAGTTTGTTCATGTGAACAACGTCTCTTCTTCTCACACCAGGGTGCAATATGGAGTTCCTCAAGGTTCAGTGCTCGGACCGATTCTTTTCATCTTGTATATGCTTCCTCTCGGCACTATATTGAGGAAACACTCCATAAACTTTCACTGCTATGCAGATGACACTCAGCTTTACTTGTCAATGAAGCCTGAAGAAACCAACCGCTTATCTAAACTTGAAGCATGCCTCAAAGACGTAAGGTCCTGGATGAGCAGAAACTTCTTACTGCTGAACTCAGAGAAGACTGAAGTCATTGTTCTTGGACCTAAACATCTCAGAGAAGCTTTCTTGAACAACATCGCCGCCTCTGACGACATCAGCTTGGCTTCCAGCACCACTGTCAGGAACCTGGGAGTTCTTTTGGATCAGGACCTGTCCTTTAACTCTCACATCCAACAGGTCTCAAGGACGGCATTTTTTCATCTTCGCAATATCAAGAGAATTAGACACATCTTGTCTCGGAGCGACGCTGAGAAACTGGTCCATGCTTTCGTTTCTTCTAGGCTGGACTACTGCAACTCTCTTTTATCCGGCTGTCCTAATAAGTCTATTAGGACTCTTCAGCTGGTTCAGAATGCTGCCGCTCGGGTACTGACTTGGACTGGGAGGAGAGAGCACATCTCTCCAGTGTTAGCGTCTCTACACTGGTTACCTATAAAATCTAGGATAGAGTTTAAAATTCTTCTTTTGACTTACAAAGCGCTTAATGGCATCGGGCCATCGTATCTTAAAGACTTAATTGTTCCGTATAATCCGTCTAGGTCTTTGCGTTCTCAACATGCTGGTCTGCTCGTTATACCTAGGGTCTCTAAAAGTAGTATGGGAGGTCGAGCCTTTAGTTATCAGGCTCCTCTTCTTTGGAATAACTTACCGGTTGAGGTCCGGGGAGCAGACACGGTCTCAACCTTTAAGAGTAGACTTAAAACTTTCCTTTTTGATAAAGCTTACAGTTAGAGCTGGATCAGATCTGAACCAGCTCTTAGTTATGCTGCTATAGGTTTAGACTGCTGGGGGGAACTGACACACAGGGCTCCTGTTTCCCTCTTTTTCTGTCAGTCTAACTTCTAGTCTTACTGTCCTGTTATAGTTACTGACCATACACCTCTCTGGGAGGGTCTGAGTTTGTCTTGTAGGTTCCTGGGGATCGGTGAAGAAGACGGCCTGCTGCTGTGCTCCTGTCCGACACCAGCTACTACAGCCTTGGATTTGGCCTGCTGGTTTCTCCTTAACTGTCGCCACAGCGCCAAACTTCAGACTCCGTCTGTTTCTCTCTCTCTCCCTTTCTGTGTGTGTGTGTGTGTGTGTGTGTGTATGTATGTGTGTCTGTGTGTGTGTCTGTGTGCGTGTGTGTGTATCCCTACCCCCCCCCCTCCTTTTTTCTCTCCCCCCCCCTCTCTCTCCCACTCTCTCTCCTCTATCTGTCTCTCTCCAACCCCAACACAGTCGAGACAGATGTCTGTCTAACATGAGTCTGGTTCTGTCCGAGGTTTCTGCCCGTTAAAGGGAAGTTTTTCCTTGCCATTGTAACTTGCTAAATGCTGCAAAGTCCTGTACTCATGGTGGATTAAGATAAGATAAGACTCCTTATCTTGTCTTGATGTTGGGTTTCTGCTAATAAAATTTTATTAACATTTACGGGTCTAGACCTGTAAATGTTTTTGTAAAGTGTCTTGAAATAACATTTGTTATGATTTGGCGCTATATAAATAAAGATTGATTGATTGATTGATAGGCTGATCCTCTTTTCCACCTTCTGTCTTGTACGTGTAGGAGGACTGCTCTGCAACTCCCAAAGAGACCAGAGATTGGCTGCATTGATTGAGCCGTTGCCCACATTGACTTGGCTATGAATCTGCAGAAGACAGCAGTTCCTTGATGCTTAAAGGGTGGGGACTTCCTTCTTTTTCTCCTGGTGTCGTCTTCCTAGGACGCCCACTTCGCAGCCTGTCTCCGATATCCTCCAACTTGCCAACTTGGTTTTGCAGAAAGACCAGCTTGAAGTTGCTCTATCACTAGGATCCTATCCAGACCAGTGAAACGTGCCATGCTGATTTTTGGAGCAGACTCTTACCAACCACTGTGAGAGTGGTCTGGCTGTAGACCTCAACCATCAGGCCTCTGCTTCTGCAGACCTTCACAGTAAGCCCAGAAGTGACTGAGAGAGAACAGCTCTGTGGCTCTTTTGTTTGTATCCAACACAGCTTAAAGTCTTAATACAGCTAACCTGCATTCATTCTTTCTGCATGGTTTCTGTTCTTTGGTATTTTATCAAACAGGTACCTGCATGTAACATCAGTATCAACAACATTCCTGTTTATGATCAAACACATGTAGCACACCCACAGAAAGCCCAGAAATTCAACCAACTAGAAAAGCACTTACAGAGCACAAACCTCTGCCAAGCATATGGTCATTGTCACACACTTTAGTCCTACTTTAATGTTATACTCCCTTTCAGCAGACTGTCTGCTAAAATTTGGTGTTAGTTGCAGGTTTGTACGATAATTTGTTACCTGACAGTTGAAAATAATGATGACTCAGTTCATATTTCACATTCCGGGTCTTAGTATCCAGGATATTGAGGATCTGGACCGTACTTTCACATCTGTCAGAAATTATGGTGACCTTGTCTTGTACTGTTCTGCAAAGCAATCTGACCATTTATTGTGGAGTTATATACACATCCGATGAAAACAGCCCTATCTCACATTGATAAAGAATCCTTTTTAAAAAAAAGTCTGGATCCAGACGGTGATCCAGAGCACCCCAAAAATGTAATCACTTCTTCCTTATCTTATTTTGAAAATTTCATCAAGATCCATTTGTTACTCTTTGAGTTGTATTGTTCACAGACAAAAAAAAACAAACAAGAAGGTGGTGCTATCATGCTGTCTTCATCTAAGGCTTTACAGATTATCGCTGCCCGTCCTTTATGTTTTGGCTCAGTGTTAGTTTGTGGTTTGAAAGGTTCGTACTATCAGTATCCATATCATAGGCAACGATCTTAAATAACTAACAGTTACTGTGCTGCTTTGGGAACTGATTTGTTTATTGGGATGCTTGAGTTGTATCTCACAAAGTTTTAGGAGTTATAACTTGGTTTTATATGAGTTCTGCCATAATTTCTGCTAACCTTTAGCTGAGTGTTAGTTTCCTAAGTGCTATTTATTATCCACCGATCTACCTGTGGGTTTTCTCCCTTGAGCTTGAATCTTATCTTAAGAGGGTTTAGTAGCTGTGAAAGTGCAGAAATGTATTTTGAATACTGTATAGCTACTGTTACATGTCTTACCATGGCACCCAGTTAGCTTGTGATTTGAATGGTTTGAGAGGGAGCTGCCAACATCAAAGCTCAATAAATGCTGCAGCCATGCTTTTGACCTGTGTGTCTGTCTCATTCTTGACTTTGCACCCCAACAACAACAGAACTATAAACACAACACCGTTTCCAGGTGTAGAGAGAAGCAACTTCACAGGAGCTATATCTCAAGTGAGATGTAGAAACTGGGGTACACAATGTGGCTGAATCTTAATGTCCCCCCTAAACTCTGAGCCCTTATAAAATTAATAAAGATTGCCAGGAAAGTGTGTCTGAATGCTGGAGTCTGTAACTCAGATTGGGACAGCACTTTGCCACTTCTCACACAACCTGCTGTCATCATGTAGCTCACTTGAGCTGGCAGTATGAATTGTTATTGAGCAAGCTTTAAATTGAAGAAAATTACATTTTACCAATACCCCCCTGTAAGTCAAAACAGTTTATCCACCAAACTAAAGAAATGTGCAAAATTTGAATGAATTAATTACACTGCACATTCCATATTTGTAAAGATATAAAGATTTGGGAAGATTGTACATTTACTCTTAAAGATAGGCAGACTTTTATTTATGAAGCATCAACATTGGTCTAATTTCTGCGGTTCTTGTTTGCTGTCTCTCTTGTTTATATTTCTGTATTACGTGTTTGTTTAACCTGTCGTGTTTCTATGGTTTCAGGTCACATTACAATGAATTCTGGTTAATACCCTCATGGTAAGTCTGCAACCATGCTGACTTACGGAAAGGGTGTGTTAAGGGCTCAAAAGGTCAGCGCAAGAGCCCTCATGCACTTTACAATTTTGCATTTGGACAGCCCTTAACCCCCACAGACAGTCAGTGAGTGTGTGAGTGACAGTAGAGGTCTCCAACAAAAGTCAACCCAGATACTGAGCTCTGCTGCTCATTCCACAAATGGATGTTCCAGAGAAATTAACACATTTTACAACAAAGAAAAAATCTGATGAACACATATTTACCCTCTCTTCTGCTGTGTTTAGTTATTCATAATGCCCCCAGGTTGAACTGACTGAATATTGACTGGGAAGTATCATGAACCAGGTGTTGACAGTCATTTGATGATAGATGATGAATCTTCTCAGGTGGGATGTCAGCCATAGTCCTACCCTTGATTCACATTGCAGAGGATCCGTCTCCTGAAGTCAAACCTGGTCTGAACTGTCCTCATGTGTTCAGTCTGTCAGGTTTCTACTCACAGATCTTCCTCCTTTAATCAGCACCAACATCCACCTGTGAGCCATTATTTCTTTGCAGTTCTCTTCTCAAACATTTTGCAGACTGCGTGACCTCAGCATTGCGTGTTAACATTATTCTTTCAGCCATCTATAATTCACTCCACCGTCAAACAAATTATTCATTTCACAGCTGAACTCTTGTGAACACATCAGCGTTGATCACACCTGCAGACACAGAGAGAGGATGTTTGGTCTGAGAAAAACAGGATGTGAAAACACTGACCCTCTCCCAGCCTTCAGAGCATGTGTCTGTGGGAAATTTGACTTCATTTGACACATCTTTAAATGACTGGCAGATGGAGCTGCCTCCTTAGGGTCTCTGGCAGCACTTTAAGACTTTGAAGGTCCTAGAAAGGAGTCTTCTCTGACACTTCAGTCCTGAATGTGTCTCTGCTGACAGACTGAACAGATGTTGGAGCCTAGGTGAGGAGCTATGGGCCATTCTGAGAGGCAGAGAGCTGAGGATGTTGGAGGTCAGGTTACTTCATCATGAGAGGATCTCCAGGGACCAATCTCGCATCTTTAGTTTGACATTGGAAAGAGGAGACAGCAGTCAGAGGAGGAGGCAGCAGACTGATAGTCCGAGTGATGCCGAAGGAAGAAATTCAGTCTACACGTTATGTTAGTCTTGCAAAGATAATTGGCAGAATAGAGAAAAAAATGTGCTTAGTCATGGCTAAGTTAAACCAGATGCGTCTGCACTGCGTCTCAGTCCTGTTGCAGCAAACGGATCAAATAGGTTTCATTCAAATCAATGTGTGAACTCACACTGGATCCATTCTGTTGCAGTATGTCTGCATGGCTGCTGTGTCGTATTGCAGGTTACATGCAGCCATCCTACTTTTGACGGACCTGGAGCAGTGACGCATAAATCAAGCGGAGGGAAGATCGAGCAGGACAGGAAGTGGTGACCGGAAACTAGCTAAAAACACCCAGTGACTTTCTAAATAAAACAAACTGTGTCAAAATCAGGTCGTATTTAGCTCGACTACAATGATAAACAGACATAATGAGCGGAGCCAGACCAGGAGTCAACAGGTTTGTGGTTTTACAGCCCAACATGTTGGAGTGAGTTGACAAACGCAGTCATGACACAGCGCAACGTATTCACACTGCAGACGTATCCATTGTATTACAGGCGTCAGTTCCACTGTTTGTTCAACTATAACTTAATTGTCTGATGCGCAACTTTTTGCTACAAAGTGAGGGGAAAACACCACGTTTTCCAACATTGCTGATGTAATAAAAAAAGTGAATCATCAAAAACAATTAAAAAAGGGTTATTTGCATGTTTTCATTTTATTTTTGTGCACATACTTAACATTTATGAGTATGGTGTAGGACTGAAATGTAATAAAAGCGGTTTAACTTGTAGCACATGTGGATTTCTATGCACTCTCAGGATAGCTGACTCAGACCATGTCCACGCGTAGCTGGGTATTTGGAAAACTGCATATATTTTATATGTTTACACCTGTCAACCACACGGAACCGCAGCTTTAAATAGTAATAAAACAATGTGTTCTGAAAACTCCAGCCAAAGTGAAGATTTTGGAAAAACTCCAGGTGCAAAACAGAGTTTTTTGGTTCACAAACGTCACAGCTGAATGGCAGGGGCTCATTCTGATTGGCTGGCACAGGTTTCACATCTGGAAAAACTGCCAACTATGGGTTTAGCATGCCTCCAGCCGTACTTATCGGCAGATTTGCCCGCTGCATGTGTACGGTACACTTTCTTGTATTACTGCTGTGACTGAATTTCCCTTTGGGTAATCTTCAATTCAGGGAAATTTGCATAAAGTCTATTCTTTTCTATTGTATTTTATTCTGTTCTATTCTATGAAGATAACATTAGAGTCCCTGACTGACCACAGTTAGCCTGTAGAGGAGCTGGCTTGCCCGTGCTTTATTTCACTGCAGATGGATAAGTTGACACTTAAAAGGAGACTAGCTCCCCCGTCCAAAGCATGAAGATGGCTTGGATCAGCAGACATCTTCATGCTTTGTGTGTTGTTCTTTTTGGCACACTGAAAGTCTTTGGGGTTTCCTGGAGTACTGTGCAGCTAAAATGTTGATAAAAGCCTTTTAATTCCTTTGATTTGGTCAAATAAAACAACAAATTAACTCATTAGACTCCTGTGATCCTCCCCCTTTTTGGTGCTTTTAGCTGTTTATGAGTTTCCCAGTCGTTGCCATCACAACAGGTTGGCTGGCTGCGATATAACTTTGGTTTTCACCAGTTTGGGTTTAAAGACAGAAGTGATCTCAGATCTGTCAGAGGACAGTAGCACTAAGTCATCAGTTGTTCAAACAAATGGGAAGGAGCTATAAAACTCTTGATTTTCCCAAATTCATCTATCAAAAAAGAAAATGCTTATCAACAATCCTGACTGTTTTCTGCTGCCAAACGGTTCACTTTAGGATCCAATCAAACTGAGAGGAACTGTCAGGATTAACACTGCCAGAGAAGCACAGACATAAAGTGAGCGTTTGTGAGCGTTTGTGAGCGTTTGTGAGCGCTTGTGAGCGCTTGTGAGCGTTTGTGAGCGTTTGTGAGCGTTTGTGAGCGTTGTGCGGGTGGGCTGAACATTTAGTTGGCAGTGCTCCACCTCACTGTCTGTTAGCATCTCCCTCCACCCCCCGTCTCGTCTCTCACCCATGGGCTCAGCGTAAAAATGGCCCAGGAACATATTGTGAGTGGGTGCGAGTGGGCAGCTTTTGCCATCAGTGGCGTTGGCGGCAGCCACAGAACTGCGCTCTAATTGAAACTGATTGGCTTGGAATGAGGTTTGGGATTGGGATTGTCCTCTGGTGGTTTTGGCAGCTCATTGTGGGCAGCAGCAGCCTCCTCTGAAGCTTCCTCTGAAGCTCCTGCTCCAGTTTTCCTGTGTCTCAGAGAGTAATGAGGCTGAAACACAGTGATGAAAATCAATAAAGAGCTCTGCTGCTGACGCTGACATGTTATTTTTTTCTCACTTTCATTTGGAGAAAAGTCTGGATGCTTTGATCAGCACTTTCAGCCCTAACACAGCAAACACAGCCTCCTCTTTTTGGTGAGAAGTGAATGGGCTGGATGTGATGAATTGCAGGTATTAAGTTCTGTAACAGGTGCTATAATGTGGCTGTAAAACAAGCAGCCGTGAGAGAGCGGTCTGAAAACAAGGACAGCAGACAAGAAGAGGAAGAAAACACTGCAGGGAACAAATAAGTGAAGTGACAGCAACATAAACGTGTATGGTGATAATTTGTTGCTTTTTCAGCAAAGTTTATCTCATTAACTCAGAGGAATCAACCAACACACAGTAACCAAACAGGACAGGGACTTAGTTATTCACAGTGACAGGACAGCCAGAGAATGCCGCAGTTTTTCCCTATAAAGACACCGTTCAGTGTCAGACTTTAGTCATTGTTGGTGTTGGTTCAGTCATTTGATAATGAGTCCTAACAGCACGCTGTGCTCCATGACCCTGCAGGACATGCTTATGGATTTTGCTACAGAGGGATCATTTTAGGTGTTGTAGAAACTCAAAGATACCTCCAGATCAACTGTTCATAATCAGAGTTTAGACTAAATATCTGGGACCTAATGGTCAGTACTGGGCATTTACATGTTACAGTAATAAAGTCACTTTTAATAGTAACAAGTAGGGATGGGGATAGTTAATTTTCAGTGATAGTTATACCCTTATTGATAGTTCTTATCCATTTGAGTCCTTGACGATACCACTGTTGATACTTTATGTCAGAAAAAAACTAAACTAAAAAAACTAGACCCCAACAATCACATGGTGCCCATAAATGATTCTTCAGCATTATAACTTAGGGTACCATAGTTTTTATTAAATAAAACATCCTTTGTACTTTTGTTTGTTTAATGTGTTCCATTTTCACATGTTAGTGTTGATAAACAAACTGTCACCTTTAGTGAAGTTGTTAATGATTTGATTTTTTTCCATTTCAATTGTGATATTAGGTTAAAAAAACAAAAACAAAAACTTTTGGCAAAGATGTGGCAAGAAGCTTGGAGCAAGTTCAACAATTAATAACATATAAACTATATTTTTTATATTTCCAAGAAAAAAATCTCCAAACAACTGTATTTATTTAAGTGTCTTGAAAAAACTAAAGGAAAGGGAGGATATTTCTTTCGCTGAGAGGTTTCAGCTCTTCAGTACGGTTGAGGAGCATGTAAATCAGTCAGACCTGTGTTCCAGTAAAGCCAGAGTCCAGTGGACAGAGAGGAGCCTCTGGAGGAGTCTTTAGCTCAGTGACCCAGTTGTGTAAGCACCGGGAGGCTAAATGCTCCAAACATGTCTCAGTGCTCTCGTTAAGTTCTGGCATCTGGCAGAGCCAGCGGGAAAATCTGATCTGCAGGGACACCGAGGCCACTTCCTGTGGAGAGTCTCAGTGACTCCAGAGTACAGTTCTCCTTACAGCAACCATGGCTGAAGTGAAGGTTAGAAAATAACGGATTCATTCAGCCACATCAGCCGTGCTCAGGATCAGGAGACACAGCACGAGTCAATCCCAGCTCCTGCACTCAGTCACCAGAGGCTCATCAGGAAACACAGTGACCCCTAAACAGCTGCTGGAGGCTGTGCCAGCAGGGAGTGAATGCATATGAAGTGATTAGTTCATACTGATGGATGCCTCATCCTGCAGCCTCTGTCATCAGTGTTTGAATGCAGTGTGATTGGGTACATGCAGTATGCAGTGTTAGATGTGTTCTGATTGGCCAGAAGACTAGGAATGCACCACAAATGCCTGCTTTGTGTACATCCAGCCATTGTCTGTGATACCTGTATTTTCTCTTCAGGCACTTGTCCAGAGACAGCTCATCAGTTTTTGGGAAGAGGCATCAGCTTAACAAGATCTGTGATCAAACTTCAAGAGTAGAAATTTAATTGGCCCACTTCTGAAAGAGTTTAAAGAGGCTGTGAGGAGGATCTGCTTGAAGTGGATTACAGCGACAGCTTTTGGCCCAGAGTCTCACACACACTGTCGTGAAGACATGACCCTCAACAAGGTGTGTGTTTGTTTTGAAAATGAATGGAAGTCAGATCTTCTTTTCAACTCTACTTTTCTTTGTTCAAGACAACTTTTTAGTGTACACAACGCAATGAGGTAAGGTATTTAGTTACGTGGAGCTGCTATACTCACAAATCCCATGGGAAATTTGGCGAGACAGAACAACATGTTGACAAGACAACACAACCACTTCATAGTTACTCTGCGGTGTGTGGGGATGAATAAACACTCAGAAGATGATACTTCAAGACTTTGTACATATTAATAAGATCAGTGTCAGTGTTTGATGCTCATTCAAGATGACACTCGATGTGCGATAGGCTAAAGGTCAGAGGAGGTCAGAGAAACCCTGAGGTGAACAGAAAAAACATTAATAAAAGATTTGTTCGCTTGAGGAGAAAACTGTTTAACGGGAAGACAAAAGGTGAAAAAGAGCAGACTCATCCTTTGACAAATGAAGGAGGAATCAAAGCTGAATCACCTTTAAAAACGCCTCTGCTTCCTTCCTCTAGACTTTTATCTCAAGGTGAAAAAAGGCCTGGGACCAGGAGAGAGGACGGAAACATGGCTGAATCATTCGTGCTGCAGGAAAATAGAGAAACAGACTTCAGACACCTTGATGTCAGTGAGAGTAATACATGCTGTTGTCACACAGAAAGCTTTCTGCAGTGTAATAAGAGACGTGCAAAAGAAGAAGAAAAAGAGGTCCGGGCACAGCTTAAAGAGGAAGAGGCACATCTCTAGGCTTTGATCTGTACAAAGACACGACTAGTTCAACTCCCACATCAAAGCTGCAAAGTGAAGTGATTTCTCAATCTGCGCTGCATCCCCGCAAAGTGCCGACAGAATGACTCACACGGCTTTAGACGGGGGAACGCCGGGTCCTTTGTACTTTATTTAGTGAAACAGGAATTTCCAGATGAGCCTTTTTATTGGCTCGGTCAGGCAGGTGCACTAAGAGGAAGGCAGTCTTAGATCTGTTTGATGTATTTTTAAAGGGAAATAGTCGGTAGTTACATCAGAGCCAGAGGACGCTGCTTTAAACCTCGTCAAATGAAAGAGTCGGAAAAACAAGTCCAACAGTTTGAGTTTGTTTGTAAGGAAATATTTTTGTTGTTTAAACAGAGAGCTCTTAATCCTCCTGACCTCTGCAGGTCTGCAGTAAAAACAGCAATCCATCAACACGGTGGAGCCTCAGCCTCTGTTGCCTGCCGATGCAGACTCACTGTGCGGTCCGTGCTGATGATGACATGGTGTGCTCGTCGCTGCAGATGACATCATATAAAATACAGGAAAATATTATGATTACTTTTATCCAAATCTTAGGTTCACATCATTTTTAAAATGTTTCTTCGTCCATATTTTGTTTGTTCTGTTTAGCTTGCCATGTGGTGCCCAACTGCCTCAAGGAGTCGGCCCAGAACTTCCTGGGTTTTTATAGAAGTGGTGATGTCAGTACTGACATCACTGGGGTGTACCAACTGTGTGGGGGTTTGCTGAATTTCTCTTGGTGGCACACAGCCTTCTCTGAAACAAAACTTGATTGCACTTTGTATCAAAGAGCTACATGCCAATCACAGAGAGGACGAAATACTGGATGTCTTCCATCTTTGCTCTTCATTTACTGTGTCGCGTTTTTCTTCTTCGTTGGATTTATTAGGGGGGTACACTGTGTCACGCTGCTATGGCGTCACGCTATTGCTAAACAGCTGCGGCTTTCAGCATCCAGCTTACACGCCGCGTACCACAAGAGGGCACAGTTTGCTGTGGAAATGCAAACGGGATCAGGCTTAACTGTACCAAACCATGTCAAATCGTATTGAACCGAACCAAACTGGACTGCTTGGTGGAAACGTGGCTTCAGTTACAAGAAAAGCTAAGGTTAATTATAAAGTTTATTTTCATTGGTTTGTGTAAGAGTAATGACACATAGACAGACACACTCACACCTACGGGTAATTTAGAGTGATCATTTTACCTGATGAGCATCATGAGCTCATTCTGATTGGCTGGCACTGATTTCACGTCTAGAAAACACTGCCAAATATGGGTGTGGCATGCCTCGAGCTACACTTATCTCTAGATTTTCCCGCTGCATGTGGACAAGAGTGTTTTTAAAAATGAGTGAGGAGGGATGTTTGTTTTTGAAAATACTTAGCTACATGTGGACAGACTCAGCTGCTCTCAGCTGCAGGCAATTTGGTAAATGGTAAATGGAGAGGGCATAAAGGCTGGCAGAAGTGAAGGGGGGAAAGAGGAGGCTGTACTGCCACTAACACATGCCTTATTTTCATTTGATTATGGGTTAATTTGCCTTAATTTTTTAATTTATGTTTGTTTTGTTGAGTCGACACATGTCCTTTTTAATGGGAAAAAAGATATCTGCAGTGTCGGCTTCCTGCCACCTTCCTTATCACTCAAGCCACACTACAGTACAGCCCATTCTAGTCAATACTGGTGTTTCCACAGGATGGTATCTCATCTACCCAGATGTTTGATGGGTGAAAGTGGAGACCTTCACCCAGGAGGAGGGTTGTCACCTGTTAATGAGTCCCTGAGAACAATAACTGTTCATTTGAGAACTGAGAGTGACGCTAACATACCGACGCTCATGATGCAGTCAGCAACTTGAGACTTTCTCCTGATATCCAGATATTCAGAAGCTATAGAGAAGCGGGAGTTAATAAACCTGCACACGTCGGTTTACAAGCAGAGGATGAAGCTCATTCATCGTTAGATACCTGCTGATGGGGGGTGTCTTGGGCGAAAACCAGAACTCTTCCTGTTTCAGAACCTGGTCCCAGGTCTGAAGAGATACTGCATAAAGCTGCATAACCAATAAGCAGAGATAACTCATGCATATGAATTATTTAAAGACAGTCTCAGAGTGAGCAGAAATGGAAAAGTTGAGCTTCACTCTGAGTTTGATAAAATGATGGAATCAATAATACATCCTGTGGTTCCTGGGACTGAACAGGATTAGCAATAACCACCATGATTGGCAGGTTCAGGTGTTCAGAGCATGAATAAAACTCTTCTGTGAGAGCGTTCTTCAGAGATAAACCCTATGAGAGAGCACAGAGTTCTCCAAGTCTTCCTCAAATGAGATCCCAGGGACCACCTGAGAGTCTCCGGAGTCAGGCTGCTGCAGAGATGCTAATTGGACCTTGTCTCTCTCCCGCTGTCTTTCATCCACGCAGCATCCTGTGTGGGATGATCAAGGTCTCAATTACTGCAGATTCATGGCATGTGGGAGCAGCGAGGCTAATGACAAGGCTTTTTTTACCGGGAGACGGAGAGAGAAAGAGTTCAAAGAGGGAGAAAGTGAGCGATGTTGAGGAGGAGGAACAAAAGAGGAGGAACAACAGCTGTGACTGCATCAGAGGTTCAAAAACCAGTGATCAGAGCGTGAAGATAGAACTGAGAGGAGCTTTTTGGAGCTTCACTTTCTCAGTTTAGATCCCTTAAAGAGACCGTTCATAAACAAACAGACCAGAAACAGTCTAAAGACCGGTCTCAGCAGCAGATTGATTATGCTGAAGCATGATATACTCCTCACACACACCAGATAAAGAGTGTTAAAGGCAGGCTGAGCAATACACACATTCCTTCAGAATACAGTTTATAGTGACAGACGCACCACCTCATCCACAATGAACAGCATCATATCATCCATGCACACGAACACCCACCACACAGGCTTTAATTTCACACCCGTCACAAACCCAGCAGCAGCCTGGATGCCGGCTCCTCTCCTGGATTTTCTCAGTCTGCTTCGCTCTGTCTCTAGAGATCACAGCTGAAGGCCACGCTAAGGTTTGTCAGAGCCAACATGTGGCTGAAAACCTTCTGATGAACCCTCGCTGTGGTGGTAAAGGCATGAATAAAGAAAAGAAAGGAGTGAGGTGAAGACATGAGAGCTGGGAGCGAGTCCAGAGTCAAATGAGTCAGATTGAGAAACAGAAGCAGTGTAAAACTGGTGCTGGTCTACACACATGCCAGGAATACACTAGATCTATGTCTGCTGAGTGTTAATTGTAGAGTCCAAGGAGTTCCCTGGACTCCCTACCTAATGATGATCCTCTTCTGGTTCATGTTGGGCTGTAAAACCTCAAACCTGTTGACTACTGGTTAGTCTGGCTCCCCTCATTATGTCTGTTTGTTGTTGCAGTCAAGATAAATATCAAGTTTGGATTCATAATAGCACATTACCATCTGTTACCATTAAATTAAAAACAAAAAAACAAAAAGAAGAAGTTTAACTACCACCTGATATCAATAAAATTTGCTGACCTGTAAAGTGTTACCTGCTTTGTTTTTTGAAATTTTGAAAACAATGTCTGAATTTCAATCAAAATTTTTCCTTAAATCAAACAAAGAAACATAAAAAAAATTAACTAACAGAACATCCCCTGTGGGCCCATGCCCCTCTATTCAACCAAAATTGAATAGCCATCACTGCTTTGTTTTTGGCCGTAAACAGCCACATAGTTCCATGCACAAGCTTCCCTTCTCTGAAGAAGACAAGACTAAGTGGCTAGAGTTCATTTATCAAGGAAATGTGCCAGCTACACTCAGTAAAACTGTGCATGTCACTTTACGGCCGACTGCTTTTCCAACTTTGGACAGTACAACAGAGGGCTAGCGAATAGACAGGTCCTGAATCCAGGTGCATTACCAACCATCCGCCAACAAACCTCGGACCCTGGAAATGTGAGTATTTTAAATGCTGTGTGCTGTGGAGCAGATGTAAGAGCTTTTCCTCAGTGTCCCCCCTGTCTCTGTGTTAGCTTCAGGACGCTAACTTTAGCTCGGTTAGCCTGTTGTTTTAGCCTGTTTTTAGCCTAGCTTTGCTGTTTTCTAAACATTGTGCACTCGGAGCTTGTGGCGCCACTCTAAGTGACGCTGAAGAGCAGGGAGGTATCAGCGGTGGCTCATTTACATATGAAGGTCACGCCCACTAAACCAGAGCGTTCTGAACAGAGGGGCTATGAGAGCCTGGAAACAATGCTGCTGTGCTTGATTTATTGGCTTTTTGGACCAAAACATGTTACTACCATTTCATGAAGACATCAATGATCCATATTAAACTGCAAAAAAAGGAGCACAATATGAGAACTTTAACACTCCACTAAGGCCTGGGCTGATGACAAATTTTGCTGGACAATATATTGTCCCACAATTATTGGTGATAAACGATTATATGCAATATTATTTTGAGACCAAATTGACCACTCATATGAAAGTATAAATCCTAATAATTCAATACACCCTTTTAATGCAATAAAGTGAGTGTTGACTGTTGGGACGAAGGCTCTGCATCTGCAGGTGCAGTTTTTTCCCCAGTTGGGATAACCGGGTTGAGTGGTTGTGTTTTAGGTGGATATGCGAGTTTATTGTGTTGCCTATTTTTGTTGCACACTTGCTCGTCTGTGCCGATGGGCTAACTTTGCTAAATTGGTTTTCCTCCTTATTTCTACTACGTTATCCTGCTGCACCCTGTGTGTTTACGGAATAAACGTGCCCCGGTGCTGAACGCGCTGCCATCCAGCCTGTTTGGAGGCAAGAGACAAGGGAAACAAACATGCATGCACATGACAATATATGGAGGCCGGCAAAATCATTGAGGTCATTTCATTTATCGTACGATTAATTGATTCAATGACTACTGTCCCATGCCTACACACCACCATGCACACAGACCTGCACCTCCCTCCTCTAGGGTTACCGTGGTTTAACGGTGACTTGACTTAATCTTCTGCTCAAGGCAACATTGGTTCACATGCTGGTAACATGTCTGCTCAAAAATAAATAAGCGAGCTGATGCCCTGCAGGATGTGCAGAGTCTTGCTGGATGGATGTCCACGTCCTCTGCTTTCTTTTAATTTATGGTAAATCTTTTATATGCACACTGAAAATCCAAGGGAAGCGTGTAAGAAGTCACTGTTTGGTTGGTTTGGACAGTGAGCACAGTCCTTCATCCTCAGGGTTTCTCTTTGCGTGTGGGGTTGTGAGCCACGAACCCTCCTCCAGGTGTTTACCTCCACTCTGCAGAGCTGCTTCTTAAACCCCGGTCCCTTTCTTTAATCCACTGAGCTAGGCTCTCTCTTCTCTTTTTGGAGCAGAGTGATTTCTGAAGTTGGAGTGCTCTCTCATGCTCTTCCTCCAAGGCTGTTTGTAAAAGCTTGTTTATATCCATTAAACCTGCTTGTTTATATCCATTAAAGCCGGCTGTGTCACCTTCCTTTGAGGCACAAACACAGACAGAGGAGGCAGATAAAGGCTGAGACGGATGAAAGAAGAAAGTTAGAGAAAATAAGACGCAGCGTTGGAGAGCGAGCAGACCAACAGCTGCAGGCGGAGCTCGGCGGAACAGCCAAGAACTACAGTAGCTGTTTGAACCCCTGACCCAGAATAATCTCTTTATCTGCATGACTGCGCAGAGATGGATCTCTCCTCATATCTGTGTGCATATCAGGAGTTAGCGTTATCAGAAAACACAGCTCGTCTTCCAGGCCGGGGACACACGTTTCATGGTTTTAAAGAAACAGAAAGGCCCCTCTCAGGTCGTCTGAGGTCTCTGATGTGGCTTTAAATCATAAAAGCAGCTTATGAGAAGTTTCACAGAGAGAACTAATCTATGTCAACCCAGGAATTAAGAGAAGCAACAACATTTCTTTCCTCTGGTGACTTTGAAATCCATCGTATGATGACTCTCAGACTATAACAATAGTTCAAAGTTTAGAGATCAGTCTGCAGAAAATGACAGGAGGGTGTGGTCAGTGGTCAGAACATTATGCAGTTAGTTTTGACAGAGGACGGAGCAGGAGGCCAAAGCTGGCTTGATCTTTATTTTCTGTATGAATCCAGACCCTGAAAATGGGGCCTCACGATCCCTTGTAAGATCTTGGAGAGATGAAGGAAATGAAAAGAGGAAACAAGGAGATTTGTTTTCAGCGACATCCTTCCCTTCGGAGGGTCACATGAAGCAACGTTTTCCAGCAATGATGCTGTCAGCTGATCACCTTTAGATCATCTGTCATTCAGCTCTAACAGCTGTTTGCGTGTCTGCACATGTGCGCTGTAGTACCTCTAATCAAATATAAACAGAGCTTTGTCTGTGTATTAAACCTGTTAAACACTTTCACATGAAGAAAGCCTACACTGGTATTTTCTGTCCGGATCACTTTATCGGTAAAATGTATCATTATTCGACAGCCTTTACCTGTCAAATTGGGTATTTCCAGGTCCCAAAAAATCAGACAGCAATTCTTGAAGACGGGATCATAGTGGAGGTTTTGGCTGATCAGGGCAGGTTGAGCCAGAACAAACTGGTATCTGGGGTGAGGCATTATCCTGAGACAAAAAAAATGGAAACAAGGAATTAGTGACAGAGTTAAGCTCAGAAGAAATCCAAAAGTTCTCTCAAAAAATACTTTGTCAGGAAGTATTACCACTAATAGCACTGAACACTCAAGCAAAGACTGGTGGAGAAGACCGGGGCTGCTTTCCAGACCCCCTACTTCATACATGTGAATGTAGTATATGTAGTAGGCACTACATACTGCCAACTGCTTTTGCATATAGTATGTAACACGACTGTTCTGTTGGGTCTGTTTTGTAGTATACTACTCTGGTTTCCAGTCTCGGAAGGTGAAGCTACAGATGATGTTGGGGTTTTTTTTGCCTTTGATAAAAATATCCAAAACAAGCTATGGGCAGATCTCGGCATTTAGTTATTTTGTTAATCATATCATAGCAGAATCATCATTCTTGATTTCTAATCTTATACCAAAGGTTATATCATTGACTGAAAATAAATCTGAATTTCTATTTTTACAGCTGATGAAAATAAAACACTTCCATATAATACACTTGTGGTTAAAAAGGGGTAATTTGTCTTTTTATGGGCTTTAATTAATTTTTTCAAGTACACAACTCTTTAACAACCAGAAGTGACAAGGTTTACAGGTGTTTCTTTCTCATCACTTCACTTCTATCTCATGGATGGTGTAACATTAAAGTTGTTGTATTGTAGCTATAATGCTGACTCATTCCAGTAGATGGCGGTAATTCACCAAAACCTGCCCCCTGTATTGACAAACAGTGTCAGTGCTGTGCATTGTGGGAAACAGTATGCCAGATAGACTGGTCTGTTGCACTCTGAGATCAGAAGGACATCAGGGGATTTTTGGCATACTGCTGATTCTGCAAGTTTTTGCATACTGACTACTACGTACTAAATTTTGGCCAAAATAGTAGGCACTGCTAGTGTTGTAGATGGTTTGGGAAACAGTCCGGTATACATACTGTAGGAGCTTGACTGGTGGATGAGTCTCATGTGTGGAGTACACTGGCAACCAGAGAGTGAGAGAAAGCCACGCCCTGACAGACACACACAAGACAGGGGAAAACAACTGAGGCTATGTCCACATGAAAACCACTAACCCCCCGTTTGTTTGTAAAAATACTTTCATCCACAAGCAGAGGGCAAATTGGTCGATAAATACGGCTCAAGGCATGCTGAACCCATATTTAACAGTGTTTTCCAGACATAGAATCCAGCCAATCAGAATGAGCCCCCATCATTTAGAACCAAAAACTCTGTTTACAGTGTCCGCACGAAACCGGAGATCTCCAAAATCTTCACGTTGGCCGTAATTTTCAGAACACGCCGTTTTTAGTGACATAAAGCTGTGGTTACGTGTGGATGACAGGCGTAAATGTATAAAAATATATAAGGTTTCCCAAATGCCCAGCTATGTGTGGACGTGGCCTGATAAACAAGGAAATGAGGAGGGAACCATTACATTATGTCGTGCATATTCTATCTTTTGTTTTGAACTGTATCAGTTATTTCATTGGATGATGAATTTGACCTAGATAGTTATAATACTGGGTATTGATCCTCTGTTATATTGATTTTATAACAGTTGTGTTCAGTATTTTGTGCTTCGAACCCAAATAAAACACTTCTGACTATTTTTTAATTTTCTTTTCGCTAAAACTGGAGTAATGTTAATCAATCAATCTTTATTTTTTTAGCGCCAAATCATAACGAACGTTATTTCAAGACTCTGGCTGTTTTCAAATTCGCCTACTACATACTGCTTATGAAAGTAGTATGTAGTAGGCACTGCCTACTACATACTACTTTCATAAGCAGTATGTACTATGACTGTTGTCAGTTGGGTTAATTTTTGAAGTATGTTACGCTGGTCTTCAGTTAGAAGAAAATAGAAGTTGGCTACGGCTGACTTTTTTTCCCAAAAAAACTTTATTGAAAATGTACAAAAAAAACAAACCACGAGTAACTTATCTTGTAATATATTGCCAGAGAGAGCATTTTATATTAACTTTCAGTGGTGGAGATGACGAGGATTTAAAGATAAAAAAGAAATGGCTCTTACATTTATATTCCTCTGCTACTCCGGTTCTTGTTGCTCCGCTCTCTGCCATTTTCACTTCTGATATGGGACCAGGCGCATTGCATTGTGGGTAACGGTAGGTGAAGCAGACTGGTCCGATGCATACTGTGGATTTTTCCCGATTCAGTACGTCATCCGGGTGTTTTTCTCATACTACAACTCTGACATTTGTTCGCATACTGCATACTGCATACTACATTTTGGTTGAATCAGTAGGCACTGCTAGTATAGTATGCAAATTCGAAAACGGCCAATGTGAAGTTTCAGAGGAGGCCAAGCTGCTGCAACATCCAATCAGAGAGTGAGATCCCATGAAAAGACTTGCAAAGCCTGCACTCGTGTTTCCTTGATCATGGCTCCTTTGTTCAGCTTTCTCTCTCCTCTCTCTGAGCTGGTTATTGCTTTGGGACATCCCCCAATATGCCATCTCAGAGAGTTTCCCCGGTGCCGCAGAGGAGAGAGGAGACTGCAGTTTAACGCTTTGAGATACACCCAGAGACAAAATATAAACTGGTTAAAGTGGAATCAGAGGGCAGGAAGTGAAACATTGCATCAAACACATGGAGCGAGAACTATAAAATAAATCAGGAAACACTTCATACACAAGTTAGTCACAAACAGTTTAAGTTCCACAAAATAACTCCATTTAAGTATTCACAAACTCACTGATTCCTCCAAGCTTCAAGTAGGAGAGCTTACTTTATTATTCTCTGACAGATACAAAGACTGACAGCAGCAGAGAAACAACTTTAGCCAGCGTCACCCCACTGTCAGAGGTCACTGAATCACAGGTTTGAGTCTCTGACTTTAAGGACAGATAGCTCAGACATTCACACAGCAGTGACTGATTTCAAAGGTTGGCTCACTCATTAACCGAAGCCTAAAGCTGTACTCCTCCCTCCCCGTAACTCATGAGTTTCTCCTGAGCAGACAGAAATGAAACATCTCTCTCATCCCTCCATCACATGATGCTGCAGGCATCAGATGATTAAACTCCCTCTCTGTTGTGAATTTTAGACAGAGGAAGGAAACTGATTCTCTTCCTCTGCCTCTGAAAGCTGGAAATGTAAATGGGCTTTAAAGCAGACCCTCCGTGGATTTAGTATTGTTGGTTCTGAGACAAAAAGCCAGCTGCTTGAACTCCTCTGAATCCTTCAGCAGATCCTCTGACAGATGCTCCAGAGCAGAAGGTTCACAGATTTTCATCCAGAGGCTCATCAGCTGGATTAACTGGCCTGAAGCCCTCTCCAGATGGCTCTTTTCATCAGAGGGAGCTGGGTACATTTCATCTCAGTTTAATATCAGTAAGCCATCGAAGCAATAATTCAATAACACAGATTCTACCAAGGTGTGGGCTTGTCACTAACTTTGTCTCTTTGTTTGTTCGGAGTTTCAGATTTTAGACCTACAACTACAAAAATCTGTAACCGATTCACAAAGGAAATCCCATCCCTTACCACTAAGTCCTGCAGCTTTGGGCAGTTAGCTCCTGTTTTATGGACTGAGATGAGCTGTTAGCATCTCCTCTCACAACCCTGAAAGAGTGTCAGCAACATCGTCCTTTTTCACAGTTATACTTGATGTTGACGTTACACTCTTGAGAAACAGAGTCTATGGCATCAGGGTATTGAGTTTCTCATTCTGCTGAGAGAAACCAGAGGGTTATGGTCTGTGTAGACCGCTAGGGGCTGACTGGAGGACATATCCAACTATTAGGATATTACACTACTCCAGAGAAGCCTACTTCAGGGTGCTAGGCAGGATGCTTCAGCTGAGTGAATGGTGGACCAGCTTTTCACCTTAACAATGCTTCTCAGGGGTGAGGCAGAGGAGTTAAATCATCAAGTCTATATGATTTTTGTAGACTTGTAGAAGGCCCTCAATCATGTCCCTCGGAGAAACTTGTGTGGGGTATGGTAGACATAAGAACTATCCAGGCGCAGTATGACCCAAGTAAAAGTAAAAGCTCCACATACTTTGCCCAAAGTGAGACACACTCTCAGTGTAAGCTGATCTCTTGGGGTTACCCTGTGACACTGATTCTGTTTAACCCCTTTTCAACAGCTCTGGTGCTAGATCCAGGCTAGTGCCTGACTAAGCACTGGTTCTTTGTGTTTCCTTTGACAAAGCACTGGCCCCCCTGTGCTCAAAACTGGTGCTTAGCAAGCACCAAGACTTTGCTGGGCAAGAGCAAAGAACTGACTATATCAAGGGCCAGAGTAGGGCTACCGTGATGGGTGATCAGCAAAGGAAAACAAGACATTTTTAAAAAAGAAAAGCTGCCAAGTGAGACGCCTGTTTTTTTAGCGTTTCCTCGTTCAAAACTTAGTTTAAAACAATGCATTACCTTATGCTGTAAACCCAGGGAAGGCACTGAAACAACTTTGTATGTAGTTTCGTACTGATGGGCCAATGTAAAACCAAACCGGTTCTTGGGAAGAATGTGATTAGAACCATCTAAGCACTAGCAATGACTGAGCACCTGATTCTTTTAGTGGAAAAGGGGTTTGAGAGATCTTGATGGACGGGACCTCAAGGTGCAGCAGCTCTGAAGAGTATTTTTTGGAGTGTTTAACTCTTTGCACGTGTTATGTGACCTAGACGATGTTGTATTGGCTCATTTGCACACATATGGCCACTTCTTTATCAAAGCTTTGTAATCAGCTGTCTGAGACACTCGTAGAAGAAGGGATAGCTGCCATGCACTGGTGAAATGTCTTGTTGTTAGCTGGTGAACCCAGCTGAAGGTGAGTGCGGGTAGATGAGTAATTTGTGTATCAGTAGGCCAATGAAATCTGCTGGTGACCACTTCAGCAGAAACATGACATACGTTAAAAGATGGCTGGAGATGTAGACCAGAAAACTTGAGTTAGACTCTATTGATGTAGAGCCTTCCCTTAAAGAAGTTTTAGACTTTTAAAGATTTTTTTTTCAGCTGATGAGATATCTGAAGAAGTGTGAAACCTTCACTTTTTTTAAATATCTGAAAAGAAACTTCAAATCAAACTTTTTTTGCCGGTCTTGTGTTTCATTGTTGCTATTATAGCTTTCTGCCTCCTTATTCGTTCACTGCATAAATCTACAGCTTCCTTTTCCCTGTAGATCTACCATCAGCTGTTAGTGAAGCCGCCCTCTCATCAGATCATCTCTAACCTCAGCCCAGATCATCACCAGGATCTCAAACTGCTCCCTCTCTGTGATGAGGACGCCAGGTGCACGCTCAGTAATTGCAGTAAACACCAGATGCTGATCAGAGCAGGATCAAATTGCCCGAGGATATCAGAGGTAGAATTAAACTGTGGGTGATTTCACAGAGAAAGGCTGATGTGTTTACCCTGAACGCCACGAGAAACCTGATCATTTCCAATCAGCAGACCTTCCCAGGAGGAAGAAGCAAACAAATATAACTTCTGTGTGCTTCGTTCAGACCATCAGCCTCCCATCTGATGTGAAAAATGTTCCTGCAAAAACCAGACAGAGGTTTTCCCAGGATTTGATAGTCATTGACTTCACACTGACAGAGCAGTTCGTGTGGTACAAAGAGAACGCTTCAAGGCGTACTTGGACTTTCTAAACTGCAGCATTCATTTTAACACAGTGTAGAATATTCAAAGTTGAAATGAATTTACACATTTTTATGCACTCCAAGATGTGATTATTTGTACCATTTATTTCATGCAAAAAAAAGTCTGTTTTCACTTTGACATTTACAATTGACTTAGGATGTCAAATACTGCTCAGAGTAACACCTAAAAACTACATCAGACCCAAACATTTAACAACTTTCAACCCACCAGAAGACATGCATGACCTTTCAAAATAAAATTACCTGTAAGAGGTTATTTATTCTTCACACACAAATCAGGTCACTGACACTATAGCTTTGTGTTTTTATAAGTTGAATAACAGCTGTTGTGGGGTGAAGACCAATCAGTATCAAGCTTGATTAGATTCTTGTATTAAGAATGAAATTACCTCTTAGCCCTTGCTACATCTCTTGGCTCTTGGCTTTGGGTGTTCACATCCAGTGAAGTGGTATCCAGCTTCTCCCTAAGGGGCTGTTTACATGACAATGGTTTTAGAGTGAAACATTAAAGTTTTGTTGCGTTTCTGCCTCGTGTTTACACGGAAAACAGCATTTTAGCCGACCTAAAACTCAACCTTTCAAAAACGGCCTCCAAAGTGGAATTTTTCTGAAACGCTGCTGACACTGTTGCCATGTAAACAGTAAGCCGGCATTTTCAGTGGAAATAATGACGTCACGCTTCACTTTGCGTGACACATACAACAGGACAACAGTACCGTTGTTACAATCGCCGCAAACAGCCATGTTATGCTACGTCACCCGTCTGTTTCTGAAACAGAAAATGAAGCACATTGGCTATAGCGGCCATATTGGTAGTGGCAGGGGCTTCGCCTACAGCTATAGGCGCCTGTCCCTCACGTGAACCTGAGCTGTGCCTCTGATTGGGCGAGCTTGCGATCTTAATATCATCTAAACCGCAGAGTTTGAAAAAAATTCACCCCGTACAGTGGGTGCCGTCAGTGAAATTAATAACTCAGACAGGAGACATTTTTTGAACCAGGCTGTAAATAGGTTAATTTCTGCTTTGAAAACAGCTTTTTTTGGCTTGGTGTGTACGTGACTTCCGGTACTTCTGGAGCCAGCCTCAAGCTGACACTCGACGAACAGCAGATTTTAGCACTTCCACATTGTCATATTCTTAGACCGGAGGTTGCCGCTTGAATACACCAGATGATCGGCCCAACTCTACTTTGGTTAAGATCTCTCAAAAGCGGCTTCTGGACAAGACAGATATAGCACCAACTACAGGCCTGGCAGGCTTACTACAGTATTTTCAGTCCCTCAGATGAAACGTTGTCGTGTAAATGAGGCCTAAGGTTAAGTGGAAGGGCTAAGGGGAAGGACTACACAGCCCTTGAAATGAAGACAAGCCAGCACATCACTTGAAACCAATGGGTAAGACAAATTTCCCATAATATGGATATATTCGTAAGATATCCAACCCTTTGCTACTCCATTTGAATACTAGCCATGTAATGAACTGTTGGTTTTATTTTTAAATTACTTGTTATAAAGATCTATCTAATGCTGCTATAGCTAGAGCTAGAGCTAATTATAGCTACACTGACGTCAGTCCAGGGTGACAAATTCACAGCAAACAGACTTTACTGCAATAAACTTCATTTTATGAATGATAAGACAGCTAAGCTGCATCAGTTACATGAACTATGATACGCTCACATTACAGTATTCAAAAGCTACATAATACAGCTTCTGAATATTGTAACATTAGCGTAATGTTCACTTTTCAAAGCTTGGCTTAGCTGTTAAATCTCTCATGTAATGCAGTAAATTGTAGCGGAGTCTGTTTGCTTTGAATGTGTCACACTAATCTAACAGTTCCCCATCACTTTGGTTAGGAAGTAAAAAAATAAGCGTTCTTTCTACTACACAGCCAGTGACGCAGGTGATGATGAAGTGGGAATCAAGCAGTCTCATTTCTTTCCCTCAAAACAGAGGGCCAAGAGAAAGAACTGGAATTATCCCTAAATCTATTTCAGCTATTTTATTATCCAAATCCAAATTCAAATCCACTTTATTTATATAGCACATTTTAAAAACAGACCAACGTCTCCAAAGTGCTGTACAAAAGAAAAAAACATAAAGTAAATAAAACATAAAAAAATAAAAACATGAATTGAAATGATAAATAAGATAAAATAAATTAAAAGACACAGAGAGCCACACAACTCACGTGGTGTTAAAAAGCCACAGAATAAAAGTGGGCCTTAAGACGAGACTTAAAACAGTTCATTGTGGGGGCCATTCGCACGTGGAGGGGCAAAGCGTTCCAGAGTTTGAATGATGATGAATAAACTGGTCAGATTTCAGTTTTTACTGATGTAAGACTTGTTTCCTGGGGTTTTACATTATTTTCTACCATTAAATGACCCTAAATGAGGTGGTTGGGTAACAGAAATAACCCCCTGCTGATCGTCTAAGAAAGTCTAACTTCTATTCAGCTCAAACCTAACAAGTGAAGAAAGAAACACGTCATTCAACAGCTGCAAACCCAATGATTAGGTTTTCTTTCTGTGTCTAAACCCGGAAGGATTGTTCAGAGAGTAAAAGAGTAACCCACTGAGAGCGGGCTAATTACCAGCACAGAAAATAAGGAAGTACAAGTGTTTTTCTGGAACATACTGCTGTCAGACTGAGGCTCAGAGCTCAGAGATAAACCAGAACCACACAGACTCAGAGTCTGATGACAGCTTTTTCAATTGTCTTTTCATAACCACTGTTATTTACTCCTCATTATCCCGCCGGCGCTGTCACGGCCCTGAACACAGGTGTTGTCAATTTCACACAGGTGCATCTGGCACCGTGCTGTGCCAAAAACAATCTCTCACTTCAATCATATCACCATTCATCAGGAGCGAGCAGCAGAGCTGGACCATCAAAACAAGAGACGGGAAATTGTTTTGTCATTAGCTAAAAAAAAAAAAACATGCAGACAGCGGGAAACATGTTTATGAAAAACGAGCATATTGTTCAGTGTATTTATTGTCTTTTCAAAGGCTTCTGTGATGGGCTTTATGTGATGAAAGATGAGGAATTACAGTTGGTCTTAAAGTGATTTGATTCAGAATGGTCTCTCAAAGATTTAAAGCAGCAGACTTTGAAAAATAAAAGAATCGGTTCATTGATTTTCAGAGAGCTCTGCAAGTTTCATTCAGAAACATCATGAAAGGAAACAGACTGACTGGATGCTAAACACCAGGATGATGATGACAGAGAAAACTTTTATTTTCTGTTAAAAGCATCCTCACATGAAAGTGACTCAGACCAAGTTGATGGTGATGATTTTCTAAGATGAAGTTGAAGACAATAATGAGTTTTTTTTTTTTTTTTCTTTTGGTCACCAGAAGTTCCAGACTTTAAGTTCCTGGTAAAACAAACCTCTGGTAGATTTTTTTCAATCAGTCCAGTGAGGTATGGAGATCAATAAAAGTAACTGCAAAACAGCACTTGACCAGTAGAGGGCAGGAAGGCAACATTAGCAACGGTTACATGAGGAGTTTTTTGTCTTTCAGAATGGAATCTTTCCGAATTACTTTTCCGAAAAGAATAGTATACATGGAAAGGAATATTCCAATCTCTGGTCTACATGCGCTGCTGTAATCAAACAGAATAGTCAATGGGGCATGCGCAGAAAAACATAAACATCATGAGATTTATCAAAGCTGGAGGACGACAGTTTGTTTATCACGGTGTTACAGTACTCCGTATTGCGAGTTTGTCGTCCATCCAGTCTTGAAATTATGTTCATTTCTTTCAAAGTTTGGATCAAAAACAAACTTTCCGCAGCAGCCCAGTGCTGACAGCTTGCCGCCATTTTTAAAGTTGAGGAATGTCTCTAATTGCGTCTTACGTCCTATCTGAGCATGCGCTGAAAGAACGCACCCTGACAACTTTCTGTTTGAGTGGATACATGATACCTCAATCAGTTTGGGGAAAGTAATATTCCATTTCTGTGAAACCGATTAAATGTCCATTCAGATTGGCACTTTTCTTCAGGAATGAGGTGTATACAAAGGTTAAATTCTTTCCGTTTGAGCATATAAATCAAATGCAAGCGGAATATTTGGGTTCATGTATATGTGGCTACTGAAGACCTCGCAGCAGAAATGCCAACAAAGCCAAGCTGTCTCAGAAAGCCCCTAACTGTAAATGAGTACTTCAGAACTACCTGTAGACCTTAGGTTAGGTTGCATCTTAAGTAACCTAGTTAGTCTTTATAAAAGAAATTCTACTTTCGAACCAGTTTTTGTGATGCTTTATTTTTAAGGTTTTGATGGCCTAAATTTTGGCTGCTGGATTTCTTTCGTTGAGAAAAGAGGATTTTTATTTTGAAAAAGACATGCTCTTGTAGATTGATAGCTGTTGGACTGAATGAAAACAGGTAAAAAAAAGTGGAGTTAAAGTTGAGGGGAAGAGTTTACCAAATATAGACCCAATAGAAGTAGAACCAGACCTTCTAACCTGAGCAAAGAGTCTATGTTCCTCAGCGCCCTTAGAGGCCTGTAAAGCCCCGTTTCTACCAAGTGGTCAGGGATGGATCAGTACAGTTTGATATGGTTTGGATCGGTAAACCCTGATCCTGTTTGCATTTTCACAGCCAACTGTGCCCTTCTTGGTTGGCGGTGTGAAAGCTGGATGCTGATAGCCTCATCAGCTATGAAACAGTGCGACACCATAACAGCGCAGCACAGTGAATCCCACTAAAAAATCCAAAAAAGAAGAAAAATGTAACTCAGTTTACAAAGAGCACCTTGTTTGGTGATGCCATTTTCCACACAAAGAAAGTTATCTTTATGTGTTGTTCTTTGTTACCATTTTCACACTGGAAGCGACAATTCGTTTGACCCATCAACGGACTGCAGTGTTTCTAGCTCCACCTTCTGGCATTGGATCGGTATGTCTGGCACCCCAATGGAAGGGTATCAAAAAGTGGAATGGTACAGCTTGGTAATTTGGGGACCAGACCTGGTTTTAGTCAAAGAAAACCCAACAAAATGCCTGCCATATCAAGTCAAACCAAACCGAACTGATTGGAGAAAATGAAGCTTGAGTAGATTTGCAGGGTTATTTATGAGCAGTTGTTGCAACATCTTATGGGCTTTTGCTGTGTTTGATGTTGGTGTTGTTTTTTATTTATATTCATATTTTTTTAAGTTGCAGTTTGATTTCACTGCTGTCTGCATCTAACTTTTGCATGTTTTCTTAAAAGATGCATCACTTTTGTGTCAAAAACCTCCTGATGATGATCATCAAGGCTGCTGCACATCCTCTGTCCTTGGCAACTACGGTTCATCTCTGCACAAAAGACGTTTCAGTCTTTACCATGCGTCTTGGTTTTATGCCAGTGTAGCCACAAGGACATCCACAGGGAGGTGAGCGCTTGAGCCTATGAGATTGTGACTGATGTCACTTAACACAAGCAATTATGGCAGTCATCTCTGTAAAAGGCCATTGGATAGAAGGTTGTCAGAAGGTGACCACCAGATTGTTTACAAAACTGGAGTCCATCACTTGATAGCAGCTGATCACTTGAGACAAAGGTGACTCCAAGTCTCCGTTCTTTGTCTCATTTCACACCATCAATTATAAGTAGGTCTAAGTGTGACGTCTGAGCCCTCAGAGGGGCAGAGTGCAGTTTGTGCAGGTGAATAATAGGAGCTGTTCAGGTGCAGGAGGCTGTTAAGGATGCCCACCAAAATGTGCTCTCTTTAGAGGTGATGGAAACTCTCTGTGTGCTGTACAACCAAATGAAACAACTGATTTCAGTCGTTTGGCTTCTGTTCCGTCAATGCTTCAAAAATCAGAAAACATCACGTGACTCAAATCTCTAAGAGTATTAATGTATCAGCTCTTTTTTCTCACCTCATCCATCCCTGTGGGCTGACCCTGAGAGGAAGGACGCTGAACTTCAGGGAGGAATCAAACCTTATCCCATTACGCTGTGAGCCAATCTGTGGGGTTAATAAGCATCACAGGAAGAAGAGCGTTCAATCGATAACTCAATAGGAGGTGGAAAAGACAAAACAAGGAGCCCTGCAGGGGTGGCAGAGCTGAGGTGATTGAATCTGACGTGTTTTATTACACGTTCCGGCAAGCCGCTCTGCAGTGCCGCCGGGCCTTTCACCTCGAACCTGTGAGACAAACGCTGTCTAACCCCAAGTGCTGATAAGCTGCCAGACTTCAGGTGAGAGTCTGGTTCAGTCTGTTGCTGTTCACAACGATCCACATGGACAGAAACGCATTTCTTTACAGCTGAAAGGACATGTGAAGAAATCTCCCTGCTCAGAAGACAAACACACAGGACCTTTGATTCTCCTGTTTGTAAAGTTTTTGTCCTCTAGTCTGGTTTGTAGAATTTTTAAGCTTGAAATGACTGGAAGTGATAAATCCACGAAGACAGCACGCTGTTTTTAATAAGCTGTGGACTTTTTGAAGCACACCATCAGTCGCGTTTATGAAATGCCAATTGTATTCACACAGATGGATGGATGGCTTTAATTTTTGGGTCTCAGCAGCTGAGCAGGTTTGAATCAGGAGCCTGGGGTAATCATTCAGTCTGGCTGCTGACAGCCTCAGACAGATCCTTTGATTTTCACCCTGTTTCATTTCCCCCTCTTCATTTTCCAATTAACCAATCCCAGGTCCACCTGCACTGTGGGACAACGGTGGCAAATTACTTCTACTCGCTCCTCGATACATCACAGCAAATGAACCAGGAGCGAAGAAGAGGAACACATGGAGGAAAATCAGCATTCAAACCAGAGAAAGGAGGGAGTGAAGTGGAAATAACTTGAGATAAATGTCTCGATACCAGAGTCACCAAACTTTGGTTCGGTCAGACAGAAATAATGCGGTCCCCTCCAGCTCTGACTCTTTTTGTGTCTGTGACGGTCACAGCGTTGTTCTTCCTGCTACCTGAAAAGCAGCCTGTGAGCTGAGACGATGAAGTCGATGGAGAGGATGAGGAGGAGGTTTGTAATGAGGCAGAAAAACAGCAATGGAGCAGAGGATGTGTGGAATGACCCTGAGGAAGGACAGATACAGCGTCCTCCGTCTGCAGCTGCTCACCTGGAAAAGCTCCATCTGCTGGTGGGGCATTACAGTCAGAGTCCACCTGTCTGCACCAAAATCTGTGTTAAACTCAGCGTGACGCGGGTCCTGAAGAGTCACGGGCTGTCTGAACAACGAGAGCAAAAACATGCAGCTGTAATGAAGGATTTCTGGCATCTGGGGGATTTCCTCAGTGGAGGAGAAGAAACAAAGTCAATCTGTGATGATTTATGGATAAATTTAAGTTACTTTGATGTGTCCTGTTAGTTCAGAGTGCTTAATCAGGGCTGCCATCTTTGTTTTGGTCAGTCAACCAATCAGAGGCTGTCAGTCAACCAGGAGTTCCCAAGAGACTTCTGGACAATTTATGCTCTGAACCTTATTAATGGTTCAAGGGCTCTCCAGGTGGTAAAATAAAGTTACTACAATAAACATTTTTTGTTTGTTTTTTCATTGTTCAGCCTTTTATTACATGTGTCGAGCGATTTCTCATCACAGGAAGGCCAGAAAACAATACATTTTTTACCTTTTCTTTTCTTTCCTTTTTTTCTTTCAATATCTCATGGTGTTTTTCTGTTAATTCATGATGTTAAGACCATTCAGGACTTCTTCTGTCTTCCTTTTAGTTTACATATTCTGATTACTTTTACTTTCCAGTGTAGAAAAGAGGTAAATAAACTGGCTGTGATCTCCTCCTGAGAAGTTGGTGAGGAGAAAAAACACCTCAGACACCAGTAGAATATATCTCTATCAACTCCCAAACACGACCAACGGGCATCAGACATCACTTTTACGTTTCACAGGTGCTGCAACAAACAGACACACAGGTGAAAGCACCTGAAGAGCCTCCTCCAGTCTACTAACATCAGTGCATTGGCTCGAACTGTGCTGTGTTTCTGCTCCTCTTCAAAGACCACACTAATTGCTGGTTTATTTCTCAACTCTTTTTTTTGTGCCTCTAATTGCTTCTTTCGTTGTTTTGCCCTTTTTACACTTTCTCTTTAAAAAGCTTGTTATTTTTAAAAACTTTTTGAACTTGTATGTTTTATTCCTGCAGGGATCCTTTTTTTTATTTCTGCACTACATGCAGCACTAATTGTTCAGACTTATTCATATCTTATTCTTAATCTCAATCTTAAAACAAACATCCCCAGACAGAGCTGATCTTAGACGGTGACCTGTGCAAAGGAAAGTTTGGTTCTATATCCTGACTTTCAGGCCACCTGGTCGCTCAGATGTCTATGTTGTGTGTGCAAAGACCTGGGGCCTCATTTATAACTGTTGCGTGCATACATAACAGGGCCTGAAACTGGTGTACGCCTTTTCCCACGTAAAGTCTGTAACCTATAAAAAACAAACCTGACAGTAAAATGTGTGGGCTGTTGAGCAAACTCTGACCTAGGCATACGTACATTTTGGAGGCATGGGACACAGATGGTGAGGTGATGGATTGAAGCCTGCAGATACATATTGATGTATATACTATGAGCTTTTTCCAATATATCATCTTTTTTTATAACATATAAATACAAAAAAAGGAACAAAATAAAAGTCCACTACATATGTATTTCTTCAGTACCATCTCACCTTCATCATCCCAGACAGACCTCGCAGGACCAGACACCAATGTAAGTACTGATGCAGGGTTAAAAATGAGATTAACACAGAAACCATAGAGCCAGTTTTCTCTCTTATCTTTCTATCTGGGCATTTATCATCAAATGTGGTTTTTGTTTTTTTTGTTTTTTTTTTTTAGTTTAAAGACGCCCAGAGACATGCAGTAGTTTTACATAATTCTTCTCCTTCATACTCAGCACATCATCATCAGCTACATGTATATTCTCTGTAAATAATTCAACTGTAGAGATTAAGTCAGGGCATCTCTGACATTATTACTAGGCATATATATCCTCATAACTCATCACAGAGCAGATGGAGTTTACCACTGAAGAAAAGTGGACGACAATAAAAGTATTTTTTATTTATTTATTTATTTTTTTAATTGGATCAAACCTTGGATTTGTAACATAATAGTATCTGTTGCTGGGTAAGCACTGCTAGCTTGTCCATCTTGTTGGAGATAGATCTTACGTTCCCAATTACAATGGATGGAAGGAGAGGTCCATGTAGAGACTCCTTAGCTCACACCTGAGAACCAGCACGTCGTCCTCACCTCTTTCTCCCAACCTTGTGGGAAGACATCAGCCACCTTACACCAGTTAGCATTTACATGCTACAGGCTGCTTACAGCTGAGTTCACATGTTAACAATGTGGCCATGGTTACATTTAGGATCTCCAGACAAACACAGGAGAAAAAGTAGTGATAATATCGCTGAAGCCACAAAAAGTTTGGTGTCCATGACCAACAAATGAGCCATACAAAGTAATGATCCACTCCAAATACAAAGATTACGAAAAAGAGACAAAAAAAAAAAACCCAAAAAAACAAGAAACAGACAAAAAAGAGAGAGCTGCTGCAAAAGGCTGCCATAGCCAACAGGGCGGCGCCCAGTAATAACATGCTGTAATAATATAGAGAAAGGGAGGCTGCTGACTGACATGTCCTCTAAAAATATATAAAGAAGTAAGTGTGGGCCAGTGCAAAATGAAGAACCTTTTTTTTTCTATTCGTTTTGGCACACAGCACAGTATTAATGCAGCAGCAAAGTGGTTTCATCCTCGGTTTTATGTGTGTTTTCCCCATATGTGTTTATTAGTCCTTGAAAAATGGTTGGATTGCTTTGCAAAACAATACAGGACAAGGTCATGATAATTTCTGACAGATGTAAAAGTACTGTTAATATTCTGGATACTAAGATCTGGGTTATGAAATATGTACTGGGTCATCATAATTTTCAACACTGTCAGGTAACAAATTATCGTACAAGAGTATAACATTTAAGTAGGACTAAAGTGTTGGTTACAATCACAATATGCTTGGTGGAAGTCTGCACTCTCTGTGCTTTTCTAGTTTATTAAGGGAACATTGAGTGATTTTTTTTTTTTTTTTTTTTTTTTGTGCATGCTATTTCGACGTGTACCTTTTTAAGAACAGCTCTATGCACTCTTTTATAAATAAGCCCCCAGGTGGTTCAGGTGTTAAAACCCTCTCAGATAACTGCAGGAATAAAGGAGTCGTGTGAAGGGATGAATGAAACTGTTAGTTGTAGTGAGGTAAAGTAGAGTGGTCCAAACAAACACATCTCAAGAGGTTTGCTGAAAATAAACTCTTACAGTGAGGATCAAATCCAGGTCTGTTTGATGTGAGCTCTTATCTGACAGGATGTCTGCAGCTGCGTTTAAAGGAGAACATGTGAGTGTTTACATGATGAGATCTTGGAGTGGATATTAAAATGCAGCTGTGCCTGTGAGTAAATGTCAGTACCTGACATCCAGTCTGAGCTCAAGAATCTCTTCAGAGCTCTGCGCATGCTGAAGGTAAACACTCCATGCTATTAATAACACACCTGAGCGTCCTGTGTGTGTTTGCATGCTGCCTGTTCCTCTCGTCTGACGATAAGACGCTTTAAAGCAGCACAGGTCTGACACAGGGTCAGAGTCTCCTCCAGCAGGTCCCTCTCTGCACCACAGATTATGTTGTTGACACAAACAGTGTGAAGATTACGCTCCACATAGGAGCCAGAGGGCTTTAAGCTTACAGGAGTGTATCCAAGTCTGAGTAGGGGAGCTCCACTGGGAGTAGAGAGAAAGTTTTTCTTATGAATAATAAATCAGATGATCGATAGTATTCCAAAGAAATCAATCAGTCATTGAAAGCTTTATGGTTTAATCTCTGGAGAGTTTGAACACTACGGTGCATAGAAATACTGCAGCACAGTGACTGCTTACTGTAAGCAGATGGACAAAGTATAATCCTATGTGTGTCTGGTGATTTTCACTCTGCAGGGCTTTTTCTGCATGCTTTGTGAATTCGATTTTGTTATTTTGGCAGCATGCAGTCTTTAAGTGGATCAGGTCCTGAGGGTCTCCCTGAAAGATATCAGGACTCTGTCATTCTGCCTCAGCCAGCTCAACTCAGCACATCAGTGAGAGTTAAGAAGATTCAGGATTTTCAGTTTGAAGTTTTCCTCAAGATGCACATAGATACTTTTTGTAGACAACAGTGGAAGCTTAACATCTGAAAACACTGACAGCAAATAGTAGAAGGATTTCGTTCAAAATCTGTTTTAGAAACAGAAATGTTGCGTCTCTCAGCTGGGTCCAGATCACTAACATGTTTTATCAGCCAGACAACCAGAGTCAGTCCGAGTGTCTGCTTCAGCAGGAGACGAGCAGCCATCAGCTCCCTTCGTGAGCCTGAAGCTGAGGTATCAAAGTACATTTTGTAGAAGCAAATGCTCATCATTTGGAAGGGCCCTAGTGTCAAAAAATGCAATTTGTACGATCAAAAGGATTTCTAAACGTGTCCCTGACTGGAGCAGGAAACATGCTGTTCATCAGCCCAGAGTACAGAGATCTGAAAGAGGGATAGAGCGCGCGCGCGCACACACACACACACACACACACACACACACACACACACACACACACACACACACACACACACACACACACACACACACACACACACACACACACACACACACACACACACACAGACAAACCATAAAGAGGCTGACACACAAACAGAATCAAACACAGAAGCGTGATTTCATCTGAGGGGAATCAGGACAGCGTGTGATGTGGGACGTGACGGGTGTCAAACTTCATTCACGAGGACAGCTCCTGCTAAAGCTCATTCATGAGACTCCAGAGAAAAGTCTGGATCAAACATAAACTGGAAGACAAACACAGCTCTGATTTATTGAGAAGTGTCTGAGGGGGTCAAATGAAAACATGAACATAAAGTTTCAACACAGGTGTGTGAAAACACACCTGGAGTTTTCATAAAGAGGGGACACCCTCACCTTTGCTCTGCTGGTATAAAAACTGTCCACACAGTGTCCTCGGTCAGAATGAACAGAGAACATATAATCAGAAGTTTCATTAACCATCTATCTTTCTTTGAAACTTTCAGCTGTTGCCAACTCTTTCCTTGTCTTTGGAAAATCAATTACAGACCTATTACAGGAGGATCTGCTGGACAGAAAATTGCTCCATCTTTGAAAGGCATTTGCGGTAAATGCAGCCATTGACCTGCTGGGATCCCATGGTTATTGTCAAGTGGAATTACTGCGCTCAGATCTTGATGCTGCTGCAGCCATTAGGTCCTCCATGCTGGACTGGACTGATGCCCCTGGCTCAAGACAAACGGTCAGGTTCATTTTCAGCACCAGTAACACTGCTGTAATGAAGACTTTCAATTCCTTCCAGTCTGGATATGTTTGTTTGGAAGCTGAGAGCAGATCAGGCTTCTCATTAGACAGCTCTTCAGACTCTGACTGTGCTTATCATAACAAATTAAAATCCATTTACAGCTGATTATCAGATCCTACTAAAGCTTTGATACAAACACGTACACCTCATTTCTGGATTTTTACATTCTCACCTCTAGATGTTACAGTCTCATTTCTAGATTTTACATTCTCATTTCCAAATAAAACATTCTCATTTCATGATTTTACGTTCTCATTTCTGAATTTAGATTCCCATTCTTAGCCTAATGTTCTCATTTACATATGTTACATTCGCATTTCTTGATATAACAGTTTAATTTCCAGATTAAACATTTTCATATCCAGATTCAACATTCTCATTTCTAATTTTCATTTTCCTGTTCATGACCTTTCATTCTAATTTCTAGAATTTTCATTCTCATTTTCAGATTTACTATTATAATTTCTATATCCGATATTTGCATTTCTAGATTTAAATTTCCCATTTCTAGATTTGATATTCCTATTCTTGACCCAACATTTCATTTCCACATTTAACATTCTCATCTCAAAGTGTGAAATTATTATTTCAAGATGTATCATTCTCATCTCTAGATTCAACAATTTCATTACTAGATGTAACATTCTTATATCTAGGTTTTAAATTCCCCATTTCTAGATGTAACTTTCAAATTTCCATAGTTTTACATTTTTATTTCTAGATTTAACTTTTCTCTCCGGCTGGACCCTCAGACAAACAAAATATATGTTTTTGCTGAAAATGCAGATCCATATAAATATTCCTACCAAAGATGGTGCAAAATGAAACAAATGTTAAAGTTGATATATATGCAGTTGAATTAGTAATCTAGGGGGGTGTATTATCATGTTGTACAGTTAGTACCAGGATTGAGAGTTTTCAATTGACATGTCTTGTTGTTGTTTGCCAGGTGGCCACAAAATAAGGAGCCATAAAAATATTTTGTAAGTGAAGAACAGCTTGACAAACTGAAGCAGATGAGGGGGGAAAGGCTCTCTTCTGAGCCTATAATGAGAGAGAACAGCCACAAATGCCCCGGGTCCAAGATGTCTGGAGTAGGCTACCTGGCTCAGGTGGGATTAATCAGCTCATCTGAAACAAAAGCCCCATTTCCGCTAAGTACTCTGGTGTCTCAGTATAGTGTTAGTACGGGTTGTATCAGTAAAGCCTGACCCAGTTTGCGTTTCTACAGCCAACCGTGCCCCCTCGTGGCTGGCAGGGTGTAAACTGGATGCCAATAGCCCTGTCAGTTATGTAATAGCGTGACACCATAGCAGTGCAACACGGTGTACCCCGCTTATAAATCAAACGAAGAAGAAAAACGCGAAACAGTAGGCCTACACAAAGAGCAACTATGGGCAACATCCAGCAATTTGCCTCCTTTGTGATTTCCATGTTTGTTACAAAGCATAACCAAGCTATGTTTCAGAGAAGACTTTTTGCCGTGAGTAGAAATAAAGTAGCTGTTGAACGGTAAGTGATGATTCTTTCGCCTAATCAATGGTCTGCAGCTCCACCTTCTGGGATCAGATCAGTAAGTCAGGCACCCCAAGAGAAGGGTCCCAAAAAGTGGAACAGTTCGTCTTGGTTAATTGGGGATCTGTCCTGGGATTAATCAGTAGAAATGCCACAAAACACGTGCTGTACTGAGGCAAAACAAACTGAACTGCTTGATGAAAACAGGGCCAAAAAAACAGTGACAAAAGAATTTTCAAAGAACCATAACCCAACTCAACTCAACTCAGTATACCATAAACACAACACACAATTGAGGATGAATGACACAGTGATTAACAGCATTTTACCAAACATCAACATCAGATGTTCTCTTTTGTTTTGCGCAAAATCCTTTCTTCATCTCTCTTTGCTTAGTTTGCTTGGTTAGTTTCCAGCGTGCATCTGTAGATGTGGCTCTGTCCATGTGTTGAATAATGGCCACATGTGGCTCATGCGTATTTTAGTCTCTGTACAGTCTCTTCAGGTGATCCTTATCCAGCTCAAGGACCTGTTCAGCCTGAAGGTTTTTATGACAAACAGAGCTCTGTACTCTTCAGCTGGGGTCTAAATCAGAGAGGATCAAAATGCTTCAGGGCCAAGGAGACATGACGACGTCACATAGATCAACTAACTACCAGATTACAAGACGACGTTACAGTACTTAAAAATCCTCGACAGGCTCTTTGTTCTGAGAATAAAATGCAGTATTCAGAGAAATTCTTTAAGAGGAGATTTTCTAGAAATTCAGGAACACTGCTCCTTGGAATTGTCTTACGCTGAAGATCCACAAATGTCCCTCACAGCATGAAATCGGAGGTTGGGGTAAGTGGATGAGTCTCATACAGCTGTCACATGTTGAGGATCCAGCTCTCCGAGTCCTCATCACCTGAACCAGAGCACCATCTCAGCTCTGACTTTCCTCCCTGTGTCACGCTGAAGACCGGAGCTCCTCTTTAGAGACTTCTGCTCATGAACTAAAGGATTTGACCCCAATACGTCCACCAGGTCTCCAGTGACCCACGCCTGCTGCTGCGACACTTCCGCAGCTGCAATTTTCCATTAGTGCGTGACAGCGGGGCCATTTATAGCAGCAAAGCCCTGTGGAGAAGCAGGTTAGCTGTAATTATTCAGCTGATGGAGGCAAGCAGGGGAAGGGCATCTGTCCTGGCTCCACTCAGAAGAAAGCAGGAGTTTAGTCACAGTGACAGACTGAGAGCGTCTCTGGAGGAGGAGTGAAAGGGCAGCAGTAGAGATCAAGAGGCACACACCACCCTGCATCCAGATCCAGGCTCAGGCATGAGGGACAGGAGTAAAGTCTGACTAGTTACAGGACAGATCTTCCTCTCTAACCAGTCCACTCACAAACTAATGATCTGGCTCCTAGCTTTTCTAGGGAACCTCCTCTGGTCAAACTTTGGTCTTTTTGCTCATGCTGAGCTGCAGTGAATGTGTTCACTCAAGGTTCTTCTCTGTTCTTTCAGTTCACCTCGTTTATTTTATCCTCAGAGGATCAGTTTCACCTTTTACTGGCCAAACGTTGCAAGTTGGACAAGTCCAGGCAGCTCGCACTCAGAGTACAGTTTGCAATCTTGAAAAAAGATGACAGACATCATGAAGAGGATTAAAGGACAGTTTTTCAGATCTTGTTTTCTTCTTTCTTGGTCAAGATCAGGTGTAAAACCAGCCTATGTTCCATTGCCATTTGCTGAAAAAAATTGCTCCAAAACGGCCGACAATATGATGCTTTCTACTCTGAACAAGGCTGGCAACTAATGAGTTAATGACTCCTGCATGTAAACCCCCTAAAAAGAAACAATTCCAGAAAATGAGTATTAACTCATTCAAGTAAAGACCTCCTCAAGTAGCAACTCTAACAAGACCTACAATCAATGACTCTTTCAAATAAAGATTTCTACAAGTGCAAACTACTGCAAGTAAAACTTTCAAAAAGTAACGACTCCTGCAGGAATCACTGTTGAATTACTAAGTCTGAAAGTGACAACTCATGCAAGAGGCAACCCCTGCAAGGGCCACTCCTCCAGGAAAGGTTAAATATTTGAGCAAATGCTGCCAACATGGTTGTAATTCTTGCACAAATCAAGAGTAAAAAGTTTTCACCACTAAGCACCAATTCAAACAGGCATGTCAAATTAGAGCTATCTCTTTTTCATGTGACAAATATGAGCCTCACAGATAGAGCTATAAGGGACTTTATATCAGGCTTTTCTCCCCATCAGCGGCTCTGTGTATGAGTGCATCTGTCCCTGTGTTTGGATTTGGAGGGAGTGCACTGCACGTCCTCCTGTGACTTACAGCGATGCCATTTTCACCCTCTGCAGAGATTTGAGTTTGCAAACTTAAACAGAGATCAGGCAACAATCTGTCTTTTAGAGATTAATGATTAAAGTGTCGGCAGCAGAGTTTCAGCTGTGGAAACATTAAGGACTCACTTTAAACATCTTAAAATAACGTTGGGAACAGAATCAGGCGCAGTTAGAACAGATGAAGGACTGTGACAGTGAGACCATTCATTAAAGTAATGAGAATTAATCTGCTGTAACACAGAGTGCATGCTCTGTTTGACTTTGTGTGGATGAAATCAGAGTACATGTATCACAATATCCAGATAAAGCGTGCTGAGTGTCAAAGCCCGTCAGAGGAGAGTGAGGAGTGGCCCTGAGGCGCCAGCTGGACCACATCTGTCTGCGGGCCACTTCTACATCATGAAGCTAAATGTCAGTCAGACAGCTGGGGGGGCAGAATCCACAGAGTCGTCCTGCTAGGACCTGTGTGTGTGTGTGTGTGTGTGTGTGTGTGTGTGTGTGTGTGTGTGTGTGTGTGTGTGTGTGTGTGTGTGTGTGTGTGTGTGTGTGTGTGTGTGTGTGTGTGTGTGTGTTTGGTTCATGTTCTGGAGGGATACTGATGAACATTTATCACTGATCGTCACAAATGTGCTACTTATTATCAATGTACTACTACGGTTCACCTCATTTTCCTCAGAATACCTCAGGATGACAAAGAAAACTTGAATCCAGGAGGATGAGTGAGAACACAGCTATAACATCCTCCATCATGTGTTTGCTGAATGAAAACAGCTGATGTGACCGATTTCCAATAGTGTGACACTGCAGGCTGTCACCACAAACTACTGCAGCTCAGACAGCTTCTTCAGCACAACCGATGGCTCCTTTAAGCACAGACAATTTCACACATGAAAGATTTACAGCCCAGCGACGGGGAATCCATCCATCTGTGGGCCTTTGAGGTGTAAAAGAATAAAAAAACAGAGCCTGACAGCCTCCGAGGCTCATACACACGTCTGAGAATACAGATGGAGCAGCCTTGGAGGTATGGATGAGGAAGAGAATACAGGTTCAACAAGCCTCCGAGGGAAGCAGAACTACAAATCCCTCAGCCTCTGGGTGTACAGATGTAGAGAAAGAAGCCTCCAGCCGTGCTCCCACCATCACTAAAACTCAGCTCTGTGTCTGAGCAGGATGCAAAATAACATGAAATATATATATTTACCTGGTGGCAGCAGATTTAAGGATTAAATTAACATCATGCCCACTGACTTTCATGTCTTAATCATTATTCGAAAAGTATTTCAAATCTCACACAAAATCCTTTAACAATGAAGGAATGGAGGAAAGAAAGCTCACAGGACATGCATGTTGTGACTTTGGGAAGAAAAAAATACTAACGACTTCAACAACTTATGAGTTCTGGGACTTAAAAATTCTGTGAGTCACAACTTCTGTGAGCAGTGACTAATGAGAGTGACATCTCCTGCAAGAAACAACTCCTCCTGGGAGTAATAACTCCTCTCTCAAGTAACAACTCCTGCCAGGAACTACTCACCTCCTACAACTAAGTACTCCTTCTGCACATCCCAACTCTTGCAAAATAATGACTTCTGCAGGAAAGGACCCATGCAGACGTTTAAATTGTCTCAATTTTGATGTTAATTAAATTACTGGGTATGTTAAATGCAGCATCCATGATGGAAGTAAGTTATAAAGCCTGTTTCAAAAAGTAAACTGGGTGAAGACATGAAATAAGTTGCTTCTCCTCACGACTTAATCCAATTTCTGAGCAAATATCGCACTCTCAGCTTTACTGTTTACTCATACTTGTTTTTTTTGTTCACAAAAATGTCCAGCAAATGTTTTAACTTGTGGTTTGTGTTTCAGATTTTGCAATCTCCCTCACAGCACCCAGGAGAGCCAGCTGATTATTGTTCATCTTGTCAAGATCCCTGGTAAGAGGATGGGTTAGTGGGCTGTGTTGCTGATGCTGGAATCGGGGACATCGAGGTCGACAGTGCCTCTTCATGATGAGCAACAACCAGATGTCCTTGTATAGATGAAATGGGCCATGGTAGGTGCAGGTTGTGGAGACATGCCTGTCAGTTTAGAATAATTTTGATTTACTAACTTACACACAGAGGTGAGAAGAAAATTGTCGTGAATCCGACTGGGACTTTGCAGACACATCCAAAAGCGGCTTATAGTATGCCATTTATTGCTCAGTGCCACCTGCAATTTCTCAGTGCTACCTGCCAATTCCTGAGTAACGCCTGCCATTTCAACGGTGACACACGCCGTTTGCACAGTGACATATGCCATTCAGTCAGCGACAAATGACTATCACTCAGTAACAAATGCCAATTTGTCAGTGAGACCTGCCAGTTGCTCAGTGTCACCTACCATTCCTTAGTGACACCTGCCAATCACTCAGTGAAATTTGCTGTTTCTAATATAACCACCTGCCCAGCATTTAGTGAAATATGACAATCTGTTAGTGACTCCTGCCAGTTGCACAGACACCTTCCACTCCTCAGTGGCACCTGCCAATCACCTAGTGACACATGCTCATCAGTCAGTGACACCTGCCTATCACTCAGTGCCACACACCAATCAGTCAGTGACACCTGCCAATCACCTAGTGACACATGCCAACTAGTCAGTGACAGCTGCCAATCACCTAGTGACACATGCCAATCAGTTAGTGACACCTGCCTATCACTCAGTGACACATGCCTATCAGTCAGTGAAACCTGCCTATGACTCAGTACGACATACCAATCAGTCAGTGAAACCTGCCCGTCACCTAGTGACACATGCCAACCATTCAGTGACAGCTGCCAATTACCTAGTGACACATGCCAATCAGTTAGTGACACCTGCCTAACACTCAGTGCCACATACCAATCAGTCAGTGACACCGAACAATCACCCAGTGACACATGCCAATCAGTCAGTGACACCTGCCAATCTGTTAGTGACACCTGCCGATTGCAGACACCTGCCACTCTTCAGTGGCACCTGCCAATCACCTAGTGATACATGCCAATCAGTCAGTGACACCTGCCTATCACTCAGTGCCACATACCTGTCTGACAGCAACACCTACCTGTTGTTCATTGCCATCTGCCATTTCTCAGTGAAACCTGCCAGTCTGTCAGATGCACCTGCCCTGTCAGTAGTGACACATGCCAGTCCCTCAGTGACACCTTTAAATTGTTCTGTGGCACCTCCTGTCACTTAGCAATTTTCTGGTGTCACTGAGGGACTGGCATGTGTCACTGGGTGATTAACAGCATACCATTTGCTGCTTATGGATCTTGGCCCTATTGGGGATATTAGAGATTGAGGCCCAATGACCCCTAATGGGGCACATTCTGAATGAGCTCCTTCTGCAAAATTTTACTCTCGTGAGTTATGACACCTGGAAGCAACAAGCCTTGCAAGTAACACTTAAGTAGTATCATGAGTGCATTCATTCTTCTTCTTCTTCCTCTTCCTCAAATTATCCATGTTGTTAAGAAAATTAACTGGGTGAATCGGTTAATGACATTTGTAGGCTGTTGTTTCACATGTAACAGCTCATAAACCATCACTCACAAGCATCCAGTGGCGGACTGGGACTGAAAATCAACCCTGGACTTTAACTCGGTCCAGCCCATAACAACGGAACGCGTAACCCCCCCCACCCCCGTCGTCGGACAGAACGTGTGCTGTGGGGGGGATGCTGTGGGTCTATGATCGACTGAAAGATCGGTTCAGCCCGACGACAGCTGGTGCTGCAGGTCTGTATGTCAACGGATGTTTCTGCCCGACGACGGCCGCCGCTGTCGGGGGGGGGGGGGGGGGGGGGGGGGTCACCGGTCGTACCGGCCCACTGAGGCAGCAGCCCACCGGGAAACCTCCCGGTGCTCCCGATGGCCAGTCCGCCCTTGCAAGCATCCCCAGTTCAGCTGTGGTGTTTTTGTCTACGTTTAAACACTCACACACCCGCACCTAAACTCAAAGTTCTGGGCTCCACAGGTGAAGGAGAGTTCAGTGGTGATAGGTGTGCATCCATCTCGTTCATAAGAACACACTCACTGTGACTCTGGACTGACTCTTCAGGATGACAACCAGCTTTATATGGCTGTATAAAACCAGTTTCTCTGTCAGGTTAAGAGAGGATTAGTTTGGAAAAGATAAGGGTTTGTTGCCTGCTCAGGCATCTTCAGACAAACCAACCTTTTTAAACCTGACTTTCACTTTAACTTTGATTTCACAGAGGAGATGATCTCACCTAAACCCAAAGCCTCTTTCAAACAGACTGCACAGAAGTCACAGAGATAGAAAGATTAAACTCTTTAAGGGCAATTTGTCTGTCTGACGATTCAAGCCATGCGTCAGGAGGCCGACAGCTTCCTGGAAGAGCAGCACTAAATTTAGTCCTTCCAGCAGAGCATGTGAGGTAAAGACCACAGGCCCCTGGCAGCTGCTGGAGTAGAATAAGATGCTTATGTAAAAGAGAGAAAAAAAAAGAGACAAATGTGAATGTTACATGAGGACAAAAGCTCCACATGTAGAGCAATTCAAAGCTGAGAGTTCCCTCTTCAACCTCCATGATTAATTCAGGATGTTCAAAATGTTTCACTCCAGGCTGTGAAGGTGAAACAGGTTTTCAGGAGATGTCTCTCTCAGCGTCAGGGTACAGCCAGGCTGACAGAAAACAGGCTTTGTGGAGGTTATTGAGTTCTATTAAACGTCCATCAGAGGAACCAAGATGACGCTTCAGAACAACTAAGAGGAGGGGTTTTTGTTCACATCAGGATCCTTGGCAGGTGAACTTACTGATCCAGATGAATGCAAGCTTCCTCTCTTCTTATGCATGCTTCAGAAACATCTTAAAGGCAGAATTTCACAATAAAACATCATTTTCATGGACGGGTATGTGGTAAAAAGTCCTTTAAGTGTTCACTGCAGCTGCTCGATGCTGATGTCAGTTTTCTTTGTCCAGTAAAAGTGGAGCTGAAGCTGATAAAATCCAGTCAACAGGAAAATGTGTCTGACTGCAGGAAGTTCTCTCTGCCTGCAAATACTAAAACCAAACCCCTAAACTCTGTAAAACAGAGGGAACAACTATTCCTTTAACTTTTATTCAAGAAGATCTGAAATGCCGGAGAAGCTTGGTGGTGGGATGCAAAGTTGCATCTCGCAGGAGACACAAGACATGAGGAGACATGAAGAGACTGTCTCCCTCCTCAATCCTGATGACCAAACAGAAGGAAATCTGCCTGGTTGCCCATCGAAATGCATTGTAGAAAGACAGTTGTTGTTTAGTTTAATGAAGTTTTTCAAAGATTTTACTATAACAATGGTCAAGCGGTGTTCACAGGGCACATGCAACTCAGACAGAAGGAATCCTGAGAGGCTGGGTGACGAGGTGTAATTTTAACCCCTTTTTAAGACATATCTCAACAAAGAAAAGTCTGGATAAAGTTGTGCGGTAGACCTTGTAATCAACTCACTGTGAATAAAATGAAGAAGGATGTCTCTGTCTGTTCCAAATTGTGACTGCTGTAAAGAAATATGAAGTTATCTTTAACATTAGAACCACTACTGCAGTTTGGGATTTTCTCTAACGTTAGCTCCTAGCTGCATTGTTCCTCATTTTTCTTTGTTTGTTGGGAGTTCATTGACCTCTTTTGTTCTAGTTTTTGTTCTTTGGTGATCAAACATTATTGTTAGCTCAGCTGTTATCCAAAGGGCTCTAGTTAAACTAGATGTTGAATTTTGACTTGTTACTGAAGCTTTTACTCAACCTTTTCAACAATAAAATGATTCATATATCTGTCTAATGTGTAGTTTAGACCCTTTTACTGACTTCTAGATGACATGTGTGTCAATCGCATCCTGTGAAATGTCCTGTACTGTCTCACTATTCAACACCTGCCATAGCTCCTGTCACTGAATGTTCATTGTTTGTTTCAATAGGGGGACTCAGATGTCAAACATACCATAAAATAATGCACTAATCATGAAAATATATCGTAATGTTGCACATCAAATTAAACAGCAGAACCCAGGCTACACGACTATAGATACCTTTTTTACATGCCACAAGCACAACTCAAATAACAACTACATAAATCATCATGATGTATCAAACTTGGTACACCTACACTGTGCCAGCCTACTCGCCACATTTCTGGCTTTACTGCTGCATCGCTATATGAGGAATGAACAATAGATATATAAACAAAAGATCAACACCTCATGAAAAAGCATAAAAGCAGAGACTCCACTGATTCCTGTTATATAAGTCAAAGTACTCTACACCACAGTATAATAGAGAAAGAGGCAAAAGAGTCACAAGGACAAAAAGCGCTTTACCCAATGAAAGTTGGAAAATTTCTGATTTTATAAATATGAATTTACAAATATTCAAAATTTTAAAAAGTCTTACCAATATCTGTTACATTTGGATGAATTGATCACCATTAGTGATAGACAAATGAAATGTATAGTCTTGTACTGGAGAATATTCAAATGACCTAGATGGTGCCAAACTGGGCTAAATGAAACCTCTGAACTGAGTTACAGCAGCGTTTTCAGAAAAACATTTTTTTTTTTAAATATTTTTTCTAATTTTCTTTATTATTTTTTAAAATTTATTTATTTATTTATGCACTATTTATTTATTTATTTATTTATTTATTTGTTTGTTTGTTTGTTTTTGGGCAAACATTGTTTTTGTTTTGTTTTGTTTTGTTTTGTTTTGTTTTTTGTTTTGTTTTGTTTTGTTTTGTTTTGTTTTGTTTTGTTTTGATGTTGTTGTTTGCTTTTGTTTTTGTTTTGTTTTTTTAATTTTCACTGGATGCAATTTCCTTTTCTTCTTTAGCACAATCACAAACACTCATATTGACACACTTCAACAAATATCTAAACTTTTGCCCTAACTATGACATCCAAATTATTCAAATTGACCTTGTGATTACAGAGATATACTCACTGTATTGGAAATGAAAATTTTGAGCAGAAACCTGAAAAATCAGACCACGGTTGATCTGCTACATTCTTGTCACCTCACTAAATAGTAGTGAATCAGACGGGTTTCTGTTCTAGGCTGATACATTTTTCCCTTTACTCCTCACATGGTGTGATACTGTCTTCCTCTAACAGCAGTAAAGATCTTCCACTTGATGATTGTTTTGAGATAAATTACTGAAATGTTTCTTTGTTTCTTTTCACACAGAAATCTTAGTGATGCTGAATTGTTGCATGTCTCTATTTATCCTCACTTTTCACTTCACTTCACCAGCGACTGAGCACAGCGGGTTAAAATCAGACAGGAAGCTGCTTCAGATGTCTCCCCTCTGATTATCTGTCCTGATGTTGTTGTATTGATTGATTTGAGCAAATGGACTAACATGCTGTGCAGCCGGATGAGCCTCCTGGTGGCGTCTTATTAATAATAACTTTGTTCTTTGTCATTTCTGCACAGGAGGAGAGAAATGTGCAGAAATCTACTCAGTACAAGTGTCCTTAGATGAGCTCGGCGTCTGATGGAGCTTCAGGTGACTGTGTGTTAGTAAGTTTGCCCCTCCTCATCCTCCCACACAACAAACACACACACACAGGCTGAGAGGGAGGGAGGTAAACACAGGCGTGTGGTACAAACCTGGAGGCGTGGAGGTGGAGAGCCTCAGGCGTTTAATGGGAGACATCTTCACTTTCTGTTATAGAAGGAGCAGGATTATAAAAACATGTGGTCTGCATTATTTAAATCCCTGCTTTAAGAGTTTGAATGCAAAGATATCCTCGGTTGAATGATCAAAGAGGAGAATGAGTGTAAATCTGGAGAAAAGCTTCAAGAGCAGCAGATCTCTGAGATTATAGTCCTCATTTCCTTCTCTGCAGAGAAACTCCAACTGATGCAGTCTATCTGCTGGAATACGGGAAAAGAGATTAATGGTGTGTTGTGACTATGGCAGAGGTGTAAGTACACCAGAGCCAGATTTGTAAAAGCGCCTGGTTCTAAATAAGGCCCCTCATCTATCTTAAACCGGGCATACGCTGTGCAATATTTTAAATCGTTTGACTCAGCTCCATCTTAAACTGCACAACTTGATCACTGAGTTCAAAAGTTTGCAGCCCACAAAATATGTTCTCACACTAATTCGACCCAATGTTCTGATTCGACGTCACTGCTCATGCTAAATGTCCCAGCGTCAGGCTCTGTATCCTTCTTCTCCTATGGTGTTTGGGAGCTGGATGCTTGTATCCAGCTCTGGAACGTCAAAAGGAGGGGAAGGAAAAAAACATTTGTGGGAGCAGCACACTGAAGATGCTCCACAAAACAAACGCACAACTTTGGCAATTTGTGCCATTCAGTGCAAAGAGACAACAAAAAGAGGAGAAGATTGGCTGGGCAGACGTGGGATATACAGGCTCTCAATCCTTCAGTGTAGGTAAGCAGCGGCAGCTAAATAGAACTTTAGACCAACTTCTCAATGTCACTTCAGAGATCGCAAACACTCTGTGCAAGAGGTTGAGGCAAGTCTGCTCATGGTACTGCTTCTACTGTGCGATACCTTCATGAGGAGCAACGGATTTCTGATTGGGAGCATGTAGTGAGGTGTCAATCTCTCTTTGTTAGCCCATGTATACTACACATGGCAAGACACACGATTGAGCTGAAATTCGGCCCAATCCAAAAAAATAGCCGCACAAGTAGCAAATCTGCTCAAAACAAGCCAACAATTGCACAGTGTATGCCCAGGTTTAGTCTGCAGCTCTTCTTACAGGAGCATTCCCTCAGTTTGACGGAGAAGCTGAAACACTGTGAAAGTGTTTACATCAGACCAGTGGTGATTGCTCTAAGACTGCAAGGGAAGCTCAGCTCCCCCTAAAACGTCCCCAAAAAAAGTGGTGATATGTAGTGCTGTGTGTACATTTTATTGACAAAATATGCGCTAGAATTCCTTCATCTTCAGCTCGACCACTTTCCCATTCATCTCTGCAGCGTCTCAGCGCTTAAACACAGTCAGACTCTGGGCATCTTCTGACTTCAGCAGAGAGGTGTAGAGTGGGTTGTCCTGCTGTGGAAACTGGACTGTCATTGGATAAGCGCTGGGCTTTGTCCCGCCCATCGGACGCTCAGCGTCTCTGGGGGTCTATGAGGCAGTGGGCTGGCCTGGACGCTGGGCCTCTGTCTGAGGGGGAATCCCTTTTTGATTGACAGTGAAATGAGCCAGTCAGCAATCTTGAAGTATAATCCTCCACCGGAGCATCTTCTCAGTTGTGCTGGACTGATCTGGAGGCTTTATTGATCCCCAGCAAGTTTACCTTTTTAAAAAACAACGAGCGTTGAGAGATCACTGGTACAATCCCTGGAAAAAACACCTGGTTGGTGCGACAGGTTCACAGATAATTTTCTTGCAAAAGAACGGAGGGTAGAATTTATGCTTAGGTAAATAAACAAATTTTACGATGTAGGCCGGAAAAAATTAGCTCCCCCTCCTTGACTGACCAGCAGCCGCCATTGGATCAGACTCTTAACATGAGTAGAACTTCATATTTATAGAGTCCCGCGCAGTGTTGCCCCCTAATGACTCAAATGTTGAAATACTCATGAGTGCCAGAGTGTTTTTTTTTTCTTTTTGGCCCCTACCCTTCTAAAAAGTCTGTGCACGGTGCTAGTCCTGCCCTACATCCAGGGTTAAAGACTTAAACACAGCTCTTTAGACAAACTGGTGAGTCTCCTTCAGGTCTAAAAGCTAAGTTTCACTGTTGTTACTCTGTCCTCCAGGCCTCTGATCCAGCCTGAGTCGACCCACGTCTAAATCACTCTTAGCTGTTCTCCTGTTTCTTCACACAGCGAGCTGGAAGGAGGACCACAGCTCCCTTAAACCACGGTGTAATTATTCTGAAAGCTTTCTAACCTCCTCTTTGCTGTGGATGGTCCTCTGTGTGCCGCTCCCATCCCCATAATGAATCGTTCATTGAATAATTCATTCAGGGCACAAGTCAAAAGCATATGCTGATATGTTTTTTCGAGTGTGATGGATGAACAGAGCAGTTAATGTTTGTCTGACTGAGTGCAACGTGAAGCCGAACAATGAGTGAGGATTTCCTTCAGCTGCAGTCAGAGGGATCCTCCTGACCTGGGGACGGATTGAAGATGACACAGGAGGTCAACATCAGATCCAGAATTAGGGATCCAAAATGATCAATTAACGATTATAAAACTGATTTGTGATCAATTAACAAAGTTCTGACAGTTTAACCCTTATATAAAGTGAAATGAAACACCAGCTTTTGTAAAATGGCGCTCTCAAAGTGTCCGAACACCAGAGCAGCTGGTTCAGATGTGAACTCATGAAGGCGTATGAGAGTTATCCTCCTTCTTGAAGGGTGAATCTAACAATCTGTGACAGTAATTCTACATGTTAGGATGATTAAGCAGAGCACCAGGCTGAAAAAAAAAGAGCAGCACAACGACCCAGATCAATCCTCATTCTGTGAATTAGTCCGCTCTGTGTTCCTGCAGAAATGACCTTCATCAACTCAAATCCAATCGGAGTCACAAAGAGTTTCAGAGAGAGGATGGAATGTAGAGTCAGAGAAACATACAAAAGAGATCTAAAGCATGAAAAATATCTCTATTAGCCTGCAAACTGCTTAAAAAGAGCAGTTTTAGATCTACTCGGAGGACTTTTAAAATTCCCGAAGTCACACATTTTATCCAATGTAATACAAATTTTGACTCAGGCTAGAAATAAAATGCCTTAAGTCACCTTTTTGACATAGGCCATTGTCCTCCCATAAAGAGCATGATTCTTTGAGCTAAAGATTTAAGTGATTTTACCAGAGATGCCTAGCATTGCCAAGAGATGATGAAGCTAAAACCTCATTTTCTTAAAAAAAAAAAGACTTAGGCCATTATCTCAATTGGGTGACAATATATATATAAATAATAAGAGTCATTGCAATATATTTTCTGACCAGAAGAGGGCAGTAAGACAGAATTGAAGGTCTTTGAGCAAAAATGAACATTAGTTGCCAAGCAAGTCAAAGTTGTTTCTAAAAGCCTTAAACAGCTCTGAGCAGAGAAACAGTGGACTGAGCGTTACCTTGTCTAAGGCATGAAGACGGCAGAGATGAGGCAGTGTTTGAGCTTTAAAAGGAGTCGTTTCTCAAGGGCTTGATTGAGGATCAAAGTGTTATTTCTGAAGCTTGGATAAAGTACAATTTCTTCTTGCTGGTGTTGCCATTATGACTTAAACTGCACACATCTTGAGTAAAATCTTGACCTGCGAGATTCAATTTTTGGAATGCAAAAGAAGGAAGGAGGACTGTAACCAGCCATCTTAAGACCCATATTAGAGCTGAAGTGTCATTTTGATAGGTGTTATTGTTGTTGCTGATGCTGTCAACAGACAAAGACAGAGGGCGCTAAATTATTGTAATGTCCATCAGGAAGATGCAATGATGATGATGATGCTGATTGATGATGTTTTTATTCACTGGTCACTGTAAGATGTGACCATTCCAACTTAAATCAGGCAGGAACAAAACATCGGATGAAAATCAACATCCCCTGCTGGCCAACTCTTTGTCACACACACCTTTGTCTCTTCGTCTTGCTGCTCTCTGACCTGCACACAGCCTTCCCGATGCCTTGACTGAATGGTCAGAAACATCAACATCTGCACTGAACACATCACTAACAGCCCAGGGTCTATAAGTGGGGCAGTGGACACGTACAAGAGACTTCTGGGAGAAGATATTGGTCTAGGAGGTAAGACAGGTGTGTCTGTTACTCATGTCCAGTGATGTGTTTTTTCTGAAAAAGATGTTACCATTGCACTTTTGTGACAAACTGCAAAATAAAAACTTCTGAAAACCCACCTCATGAGAGTTTAAAACTTTTTTTTTGACAAAAGTGAGAGGTTCTCAAAGATTTTGGTGTTTTATTACAGCTTTTTCATTGTGATATTGAGGTTTGACACAATTCTAGGTGTAATAGAAATGTAACAAGAGACAATTCATGCTATCAGGCTCGGAGGAAAGACCCCAACTGGATCCCAGAGTCCATGGACCCTTGTAATTGACTACCCCCCAGGTAGGGTTGTGTTTAGGGGTAAAAGTGACCCCAGAACTTAAATCAGACTTTTGTTTCTGTGGTTGGAAAACAGCGTTTGAATTATGTGTCTCTTTAGCCACTGTCCATGGTCCTGATCTTTGGCTGCTTACACACACACACACACACACACACACACACACACACACACACACATATATATATATATATATATATATATATATATATATATATATATATATATATATATATATATATATATATATATATATATATATATATACATATATATATATATATATATACATATATATATAGAGCCTAAAATTTAGTCACATTAGTGCTAAATGATTCTAGTGCAGCACTTTATTGTTGAATATGTCTGTGTTTTCTATACTCTAAAGCTCCTTTTCCTATAGAGGAAGCAAATGTTTTCCTCAGAGTATATCCCTCTGCTTTTATGAACTCCATTACAAACCCTCTTTCTCCCTCAGGCCACCATGAGATGATCTGCAACTGCTTTCTTTCTCCTCAAATGTCATTAAAGAAAGGCCGTGGTGGGAGCATCCAGGAGGATGATACAGTTGGGTCCTGGAGGGGTTTACTTTCTTTCTCCAGTCACTCGCTCCTTTTCTCCATCCTTCTTTCAGCCTCTGGGATTTAGCTCGCCTGGCCCAGTACTGGCACTGAATGCACAAAACAGCAGACAGCTCACAGGGTAAATAGTTAGTGAGGCAGCAATAAGGAATATTACAGATCTGCTGTGGGCCTCGCAGCCTCAGAGGAGAGAGACAGAGCTGAGCGGCGTTATAGGGGAGGCTTTAAAACTGGAATAGACTAAAGAAACAGTAAAGAGAGGAGCTGGAGCTGGGAGACAGAGAGAGAAGAGGGAGGTAAAAAATATAAGAAGAACAGGCTGAAGAGGAAGGAGAGGAGACAATGGTTGTTCTGTTTAAGACGGCTGACAGAGCGTGAAATGCAAAACAAGCGCCTCTGCATGCAGATGGAAAAAAAAAGATGTCAGGAGTAAAAAGGAGAGCAGGTGAAAGAGAGGGAGCATACACTGTAAAAAATGTCACTATAAAACAACAGTAAAATACTGGCAGCAGAAATATCAAGTAATACCCCTTTGTTTTGACAGTGTATGTACTGAAATCTACTTTTACATACTAGTATTTATTTTATTTTATTTATTTATTTATTTATTTATTTTTGTATTTTTACATACTAGTGGATAAATACTGTATGCTAGATAACAGATGTGAATAGATGGTGAAATACTGGCAACCCTGCTGGCAGTAGTTTACCATTATTATTACAGCAAATAATTTTTGTTGTGACAGCTTTTCTTAACTGTGAGTCAGGAGGAAACACAGTGGGTTTTAGACCCTGATGTACACTGAAATGTTGCAAGGGGGGCACAGGCTGTCTGTCCTCCAACTAAACTACTGCTCCAATAGAGGTGTTTCAAACTTAACTGAAAAAGGATACTCATTTTATCTTTTATTTATTTATTTGTTTTTTTATTTATGTAGTTGTTTAATTATTGGTTTAATTTATTTTTTTTATTTTTTGAACTTTTTGTGTGTGTGTGTGTGTGTGTGTGTGTGTGGGGGGGGGGGGGGGTTATAATAATAATAATAATAATAATAATAATAATAATAATAATAATAATAATAATAATAAAATAAATAACATAAAATGAGGGTTTTTTTTTCAGATAAAATTGACAATTAAATTGACTATCACAATACAAAAATCATTGGTTACATGGTCCGTGACATGTAAAGCACAGACAGCAAGTACATGCAACGTGAAGCACAGACAGCCAGTGCGTGCCATGTGGAGCACAGACAGTACATGGAGTTGGAGTGTGGACAGACTGTGACGAGCAGCAGTCTCATATCCACTGCATTCCCTCCTCACCCAGGGTTACAAAACTCCATTGGAACAAAAATAATAAGCTGTAAAATAATGGTAAATATTTGCAACAGGGTTGCCAGTATTTTACCTTTTTTTTCCACAGTGAAATTTTTTTTACAGTGCTTCATTTAGACACGATTGGATTTGTTACAGTGTACTGTATTTAACTGATTTTTTGGCCTCTAAACAATCAACACTATTTTCTTTTCTTTTCTTTTCTTTCTTTAAGTCAGCACCAGCAGAAATCTCCACACATCCGCACTGCTCTGTTGATAATGCTGGGCTAATAATAAACTATCTGCAGAAAATTCTCTTTTTTTTATTTAACCTTTATTTATCTAGGTTAGTTCCACTGAGATTAAGAACTTCTTTTTCAAGGGAGACCTGACCAAGACAGGCAGCAGCAAAAACACAAAGTTATAGACAGGAAGCATAACAAGCTGAAAAAACCACGCTGCAAGAAAATGACTTATAAACATAAGGATGGAGCATTTTGCGGGGGAGAAGTATTCATTATTCCCCGTACTCAGAACAAACAGCTTCTCATCTTTATTAAAGGACAACATGGCACAGACCTCGGCTCACCCCCACTTTCTCCTGCAGACACTGATCTCTAAATAAAAAGTTTCACAGCTCAGTCTGGATCATCAAATCCCTTTTGTTTATTTGTCTTCCAAATATAATCTCCTGCTAAAAGAGGAAAATATCCATGAAATATGCATGATCCCTGTGAAGGAAGAGAGGGACAGAGAGAGAAGTAAACACAAGCAGTCAATACAGCCTCTCTTATTCTGTCAGGAAGCTCAGAAAAAGGGGAAAAGAATAAAAAACAATGATTAGACTAGTAAATGATCCGAGTTTGAGAGAGGACTTCCTTTTCTTACTTGGTCAGATGTTTTTCTCTGAAAGCTTGTTGGCTTTATCGTTGTATTGAGTCGCATGTAAGTGATGCACTTCATCACATGCTGAGACACACCGTTTGAAGAAAAACTCATATTTCTTAGCAGATCAATGCTGCTGCCTGCTGCTTCATAGTTTCCCACTTCGGATCATGCAGAATCAGGTATCGATGCTCTTTTTTTTTTAAGATGATAAAAAGCGTTGGATAGGTTCAAATGTTGCCGCAGTTCAGAGACTTCCTCAGGAGGGGAATGCTGCAGCAGAAATAAACTGAAATAAAGCCACAGGAAGCTGTTTCTGTGGACTTTGTGTGGATCTGGTGAAAAGCTGACACTGACCCATATAGCCTGATGCACAGCTGGGAGCTAAACTGCATTGTTGGCTGAACTCTGAAGGAGCAGCTGAAGGAGTATTAAAAGTTAGAGAAGGAGAAGGAGAGAGATAAAGAGTCAGGGATGAGAGTTTTAGACTGAGGAGCTGAATGAGCTGAAGGGATTAGAGAGGAAGAGGAGGAGCTGAGGGCCGTAATCATAACGGTTTTATTGAGAAGGTGATGCTAATAGCTTTAAGACTTTATCTGCAGACTTACCTGTAGGGCTCAAAGAGTATGAATTATTACTTCCATTTTACCTTTTAAGACTTTGATTTAAGAAACCCCACCCACTCCCATCTTTAGGGTTACACTCTGCACTCATCCTGCATCTGGCTCCATCACCTGGCAACAATAGAAAACATGCATAACTGTGGCAAAGGGCGCTGGACTGCTGGAGCTGAGATGGAAACACAGTCCAGCAAGACACTGAAAGCACACACTGATCAGAGTGAACTTGGCCTCTGTGATGGACCACACATTGATCCAACAGAACTTTCCGTCATCCACTGGTTTCTGAAAATGCATCAGAAGGCCAAGGATAGTGGTCACTACATCAGAAATCACCTGACTCCAGACTGTTGAACACCTGAAACAGAGAAGCCAAAACTTATGACCTCTTTCTCACTGAGTTCATCTGGTTTTTGCAGCCACCCTCACATAGACACTGAAGGGAGAATAATTATTCAAGATGAAAAAGGATGTGTCACCATCAGGGACAGGAGAGACTCAACAAGTGATCACCATGAACTTGTTAAGTCTCCAGGCTAAGTTATCTTTATTTCCTCTGTCATCAGTCTGGTCTTGTGTATTCTGTTTCATTTGGATACTTTTGTCCCCTGTTCCAGGTCCTTTAACTTCCTGTCCCTCTGAGTCTCCAGTTTCCTGATTACCCCAATAACTCTCACCTCTGTCGAATTTTGCACCTAGTCTTCCCTTCCTTTCTGTGTCTGCTCAACTTTGGTTTGGATTAAACAGACTTTGAACTTTCTACTGGCCTCAGGAGTCCTGGAGTTTTTCAGTCTGTTTCCAGTGTCACAGTGTGTGCAAGGCTGTGAATGGTGAAAATTAAAACCTAATCTTGACATGAAATACCATACAAATAAGTCCACAAATAAGCCTGGTTCTCCTTCCTAGTATTAGAAACACGGATGGCCCCATTCAGCCCAGATAAAGCTGAATGAGAACAAAGTGCAATCTATCTTTAGCTCTAAGAACAGCCTCTGATCTCATTTTAAACCCTTTAATAGAATATTTCTTTATCCAGATACTCAGAGAAAAAAATCAGACGTCTCTGAAATCATCCTCTGCAGCCACACTGGTGTGATCCTAAACAGGCAAACAAGGCAAACAACGCTAGGACAAAGAGTGCTTTTTTTTTAATCTAGTTAGAATGAAGAATGACTGAGAGCTGGACCAGCTGGACCACAGTTTGTGAAACTGTAATCAAAACTCAACATCACAAGAAGACAGAAATAACCCATAAATAAAAGTAAGGAGGGATGGAGGCTCCAAATTCAGAACACAGACTGGAACTTCAAACCACCGTCACAGAAACAGGAGTTAAAGTCAGTTTATTAAAGAAAGAACAAGTGGTTCAGATCACACATTCATCCGCTCAGTGAGAGTGGCATCTTCCTGACGTCAAGGTGTTAAGCACCTCACCTCACCTGCTCACTATGACTCACCTTCTATCAGAGACAGACTGAACCTTGGCTCGACTGTCACTCTCAGACCGACAGGAGGAGGAGATAATTACATCCACAGCTTCTCCTCTGAGCCCTCAGAGAGACAGACGGAGACACTAAGAGACAGAGACAGGAAGTGAAAGAGAAAAATGGATTAATAACAAGGTGGGGGAGGTCATTAGGAGTTATTAACAGAGTCACGTATTATCCAGGTAGGGCTCCTTACAGATAGACTCAGAGTTCCAAGGGTCCTGTTAGACTTAAACAGGCTGGTCGTAGGGAGGAAGAGGACTCCAAGAGACCTGGATCTAGGGTGATTGCTGTGGTCAGAAGAGAGAAGAAGACTGACAGTTGCTGGTGCTGGTTGTTTGTCTGGAAGTGAGCCAAAGGGAGACGATGATGAACCCTGGAGCTGCAGATTGTTCTAGAGGGTTTGATGAGCAGCTGATGGAGATGTGCAGAGAAAGGGTTTGGAGGTAGAGTTAGACACTGAAAGGATTAATTTTGACAAAACTGAGAAGATCCCCAACTCATAATTTCTTCGAGGTTTGGAAACACAGGAAGATAAATTTGCAGGTCATCTGCATAGCAGTGAAAGGTTAAGTTGTGCTTGGCTTTCATAGATCCCAGGGGCAACATTTAAAGTGAAAACAATAAAGGGCCCAGTATGGAGCCTACTGGGGTACATCACAGAAAAAAAGGAGCAGCAGAAAAACTTCTGTTTGTCAAATATTTAATCTTGTGTTGATTCTCTGGCTATGAAAAAACACTTCAGATGCCCCCAACAGGACACAGAGGACATATTTTCCAGTTTGTCTGTTTTTCTTTGAAATGAACCCTGGCTGCTCTGCAGAAAGAAGAGTTCATTGTGTGCAGCAGAGTCCTTCACCAGGTAGAGTCCACATGGACCCAGGAGAAAATTATTGTTTGGTACAGACTGAGATTTTACTGCTCCCAGCTTTCAAAAACACAAACTGGACCGTTTATTTCAAACAGAGCCCAGAGCTGAATGAATGAGAGCTGTTCACCCCGGAGCCAAACAAGAGAGTTGCAGTAAACAAGCCTCCAGTGAACACAGACGGAGCCAGACCATGTCTGTCCCCTGGACTCAGAGCTATAACACGGACTGAGCCAGACCATGTCTGTCCTCTAGAGTCAGAGCTAAAACATAGACTCAAACAGCCTTTAAATGAGCTTCAGAAATCACAGAATGTGATGGTTGCATGTTTTATTTCTGGGGTTTTAAGAGAGGAGGAGCTACTGTTAGGAGAGATACTGTTTCCTCTCTTGTAGTTAAAGCCAACTCACAGGATACAGAAATGTAAAACTGCTGCTGCTGCCGTAGACTCTGACCCAGGCTAGAGAGAGGTTTGAGGCACAAAGATCCTGGCTCCATGTGTCCTGGCCCTCTGACAGCCCTGCTGCTGTCCAAGATGCTGGAGTCTGCAGCCATCTGCTCAGGCCACAGAGTGACCCGAACCCAGAGGAGACTGGACCACAACCAACACCATACACATAGACAGTGACAAGGCTTTTAGAGGCAGAGCAGAAAGTCCAAGAGAAGAATCAGATTTTGTATCTGAGACCTGAAAACGTGTTCCTTCCTCAGCCACGTCACAAACACACTCAGGGACAGAACAAAGAGTTGAAGCTGAATGTTTGCTGAACCAAGTTTAGAATAAATTGTTCTGATCCATTAACCTGATGTACTCCTTCTTTCTGAGGAACAAAGACTCTTCTTGGAAAATGCAGTCTGGAGTGGTGTGTTTGATGATCTCAAGCAGTCTTCTTCTTTACATTCTCTAAATTAAATCTAAATGATGAGGTCTTCATTGATGTTATTATCTTTAAGTCTAACCCTGAAATAGTCTGCTGTTTTGGAGGAATACGTGCATCTGATGCATCATCCAGTGGTAACTTAAACTCTGCTGGGCCTGCTGGATTTTGTTAGACCTTTAAAATGTTAACTTGGCCCAGATTAACCTCCAGGACCATCTGACGGCCCAGAGAGAGAAAAAGAGTTCCTCTGGTGTTCAAAGAGGTCAAGAGTGTCCTGACATTTATACAGACCAAAATAGAGAGGAAAAGTCTGTCAGAGAGCCAGGAGTCCGAGTCTGTGATGGAGACGAGAGGAGATCATTCAGCCAAGAGTCTGACAGATTTTGATGTATGACAAGCTGTACTATTTTCACCTTAGGGTTGATTTTAAAAACAAAGGACAAGGTGTTAGCATCCTTTGTGCAGACATATAGAAAAGCTTTTTGGTGAATGGATAAGAAGAAGTTTTCTGGTTAGGCTGGCTGTAGGGAATTGAATTGGACTCGGGACACACCATCAGCAGTGTTCCTTTGGCTCATAGGGTGTTTCAGCCCTTTCACACTATACACCCGCACCAGAGGTGGCCAGCTGCAGGGTGATCAGTCCTGAGCCTGCATCCAGTGCCTATTTCTTCATGACTGTTCCTCCTGGCTTGCTACCTAGGGGCCCAGCTGGAGTTGTTCCTCTTAATCCAAAGCCACTGGCTGCTTCTTTTTGCTCCCTCTGATGAAGCCTTGATGGCTAAATGCTCGTTCTGGCCCCTGACTCCCAGGTCTCCCAGGAGATTGAAGAATCAGAATCAGAATCAGAATCAGAATCAGAATCACCTTTATTGGCCAAGTATTTTCAAGAATACAAGGAACTTGACTCCGGTTTAAACTGCAATCTCTCAGTACAAACGAGGATAGAATTACAAGAGTAGAAAAATAGAGTTTAAGTAGTAGAAAAAGAATAATAATTATTACAATATTAAATTGGTGGTAGATGTTGCCATGAACCCTTTACATCCACTATCAGCAGCTGGCTTGGCATTGCGCTGGTGTTCTCACCTCATCTACAGCACCCTCCAAGGGTATTGTGAGCTCAATGCTATAGGGTTTCTTTAGAGAAGGGGACCAGAGCACCATATCAGGTCTCAAGGTGGTGTTGACGATTTCTGAAGGAAGCACCAGTCGTTGGCCCACATCCACAAACATTTCCAGTCACCTGCTAAGCACAGCTGGCCTCCCTTCAATGGCATGAAGGTGCTTCTTGTTTCTTTAGCCCCTTCACAGACAAAAGCAGTTGTCCATGGGATGTTGAATACTGGCAGTGGTAAGGAGTTTATGGCCACTTGCTTGCTCACCAGGCTCTTTAGGACAAGGTGTTGTGCCCTTGGGTGAGACTGGTCTTGCACCCTGTTAGCATGTGCCGGAGCGAGGTTGGCTTGGAACCAAGAAGTCCATCAGTGGTTTGGATCCTTACAAAACCATAGATGGACTCTAGTCAGAGCTACTAGTTGGCTAGTAAATTAGTCGAAATTCCCATCCCTAGTCTCTTTGACAACACCACATCGGCTGACTAAGTTAAGTAGTGAGAAGATAAAAAAAAAAAGAGATATTTGATTTCTTTGCTGAAAATGATTTCTATGACTAATTTTCTACAGTAAAATGATACAATAATTTAGAGAGTACTTGTGAAATGGGGGTGCTGGTGCTCAGATGGGTTTTTAAGAGTTAAAAACAGACATGACTTTGTGGTGGAGATCACTGCATTAAAAACTGACGTGACTCATAATGAATTAATGAATGAATGAATAAGTGAATGTATGAAAGATTTAGCCATCATTTTGCTGTTCAGAAAGAGGTTAGGAGAAGGTTTGAAGGGGTGTTTTTTTCATGGGTGGGAACCACGAGCATGTCCTTCCTGTAATTTCTCTTCAAAAAGTGAAACGTCCTGAAGATTGCTCATGGCATCTCATTCACCCCTTTAAACTCTTTCTGTGTGTGTGTGTGTGTGTGTGTGTGTGTGTGTGTGTGTGTGTGTGTGTGTGTGTGTGTGTGTGTGTGTGTGTGTGTGTGTGTGTGTGTGTATTCTCCTGGGTTTAAGATGAAAGCAGTCAGGATAAGAAAAGAGAGGAAAAAGAAAATGAGAATGAAGCTTAATGACACAAAGGATAAAGGAAGAACTCTCTCTGAAGGGTTTTTTTTTCTCACAGCAGCCGTGAACAAACACCAGAGGGAATTGAACTCCCAGAAAAGCTGCCGTAATCACTCAGCACTAATAACCAGGAAATGGAAGTGGACACAACTTTAACCCACCACTTTGCTTGAACCGAGGTCTGGTGATGTGTTGTTTGTGAAAGATTCATTTAGAAAAAACGAATCACCTGGGTAAATGAACTGAACTAAATTACTTACTGAAAAGAGTCATGAATTTCCCATCTTCAGTTGAGCCCTCCTCTCTCCCCTCCTGCGTTTCTCTTTCTAGACCAGAGGTCAAAAACCTTTTTTTCGGGTGCGTGTAAGCTGGATGCCCACAGCCTCATCAGTATCATAATAGTGTGACACTATAGCAGCTCGACACAGTTTACTCCGCTAATAAATCCAACAAAGAAGAAAAACTAGACACAGTAAACAAAGAGCAACAATGGAAGACATCCAGCATTTCATCCTCTCTGTGATTGGCATGTGGCTCAGTGGTACAAAGAACTATCAAGCTTTGTTTCAGAGAAGACTGTGTGCCGCCAGGAGAAATACAGCCACTGTTACACGATAAGTGACAAGGATGTAGCTCCACCTTCCAAGAGCGGATCGGTTCAGTCTGGTACCCATACAAAAGGGTGCCAAAAAGTGGGACGCTTAATCTCGGTTATTTGGGGATCCGTCTCGGGATAAGTCAATGGAAACGCCACAAAATGCGCGCCGTACTGAGACAAACCGAACCAGTCTGCTTGGTGAAAACGTGGCCCAAGAGTCACATTGTTGACTGGCATTACCATTCAGACCCTGAGACAATATTTCTGCTTTCATAAAAACATGTAATTTCTCAGACTGCAGGATGAACTGATTCCACCTTATTTTTAATCTGAAAATCATTGGGGAGTGTCTGGGTTCGAAGTTTGAGGAAATCCTTTCTGAGCAGACCAACACTTCTCTGACCTCTGAATGCCTTTCTCCGTCTGTCTGCTTCAGGCTTCAGATCTGAGACCTGGTAGCAAATCACTGCTCTGACAGACATGTGGGACAACAGATAAAACTCTGTCTTCTTAACTCAGGGATTAACACAGTGGGATCATTGATTTTTGTGGCTCCCTCAATGATTTCACGTTGTTAAAACACTCAAACCCATCAGGCTTCATGGAGCAGCTGAAGGGATTTTTAACGCCTGAGGGGATGTTCACACTACTAACTGAAGGTCACAGTTCTCCACTTTAACTACAAGATGTCAGGATGGGAAAATAGACTCTGAGCCATCTTTAATAAACACTAGTTCACAGTTCTCGATAAATACAAGAAGAAGATTCTCAAAGGTTATTCAATTCATTCTGATTTCAAACTTACCTTAAAAAGGACTTCTGTGTTTCAACACCTGTTGTGAACCGGACATCCACTGACACATTCATCTGAAGTTCTCCAGTTTACGGGGTCGCTCTTTAAACTGGAACAATGGGAGCTAATATAGACAAATTCACACTATCAGGTTTAAAGACGACCATTGTTCTGTAGGTATTAAACCAAGTCTATCACAACTGGAGGGACAAAAGTTGGGAGGTTTAAAAACACTGACGCTGATCCACTAATCAGAAACCATCAGCTTAGGCCCCCTTTACATGACGCCAAAAACGGTCAATTCCGCAAACATTTCGTTGCATTTTGGCCTTCCGTTTAGATGAGACCACGTTGCGTTTTCAGTGAAAATGCAATCTTTTGTAAATGCTCCCCAGAGTGGAAAGGTTTGAATCCGCTCCTCCATACAGCCTCGTGTAAACACAGAGCAGAGCGTTTCAGGGTGAAACGCTGACGTCACCGCATGCGCACTTGCAGTTTCAGGTGAAGGCTCCGCGCGCAGCCACATTTCCAGTTGAGCCATTCCAGTCCAGTAGGTGGCGGTAATGCGCATCATGGTTTGATTGCCGACCGTCTCACACAAAAAAAAGAACGAACAGAAGAAGTGACTTGTCCTCCTGGAGTCGTATGAACGCGGATCGTTTTCATGCCATCCTCATGTAAACGCGGGTGGCTTTTGGAAACGCAAAGGAAGAATCTTTGCGGGAGTCTCAGTGTAAACAGGGCCTTAAAGTCCCTGGGCCTCTTGAAAGTACTCCCCCATGATTGGGCTGTTTTGAGGGGTCAATTTGTCCCCCAGATTCAAATTTAGGCCTGAGTTCCTTTGGTTGAAATGCACCATAAAAGTTGGGTTTTACTGAACATTTCTGCAATCAGTTGTGTAAAGAGAGGGACTTCATTGTGTTAGGTGTTTTGCCCTAAAAATTAGATTCAAGTCATGTTGCCATTGCACCTAGAATTGCACAAAGCCTAAATATCACAATAAAAAAATGGGAATGGAAAAGCCAAATTTCTAGAAACCTGTCACATTTGGTTAAAAGTTTTTATGCTCTCTTGAGGTGGTTTTTCAGAAGTTTCCATATTCAAGTTTATCTCAAAAGTGCAATGGAAACACCTTTTTCACAAAGGGGGTTCTGGAGATGATGATTTTCATTCAGCTTTTTGTTGGTGCCTGTTTTGGTCACGGCCGACAGTGACCAGTGAATAAAAACACAAGTGTTCACCAATCAGCATCGTCATCATTGCAGTGTCCCAATGGATGTTACAGTATTTTAACACCCTCTGCCTTCATCTGTTGACATCAGCAACAACAGTAACACCCATTAAAAATGACAGTTCAACTCTTAAAATGTTTGGAGTATCCATGGTTACCAGGTTCCAGGTTGTAGAAGAAGCCAATGATCTGTCAAGAGAATAAAAGCTCTGGCTGGATAAGACAACAACTTGCCTGCAGAAGGGGACAGAGCAACTCTCTGCAAATACGATGCAACTTAACGCCATGCAAAATGGTTTGAAAGAGCTTAATATCTGCACAGCAACTTCAGAATGCAATGGCTCAGTTGCACTATCTGGTTTTAAGGCAGAAAGTCTATGATAGGTGTTATAAACTGCAGTTCCTAGAGTGTCCACTAGAGGCTATCTGCAGAAACAGGAGAAACACCCATTCAAGGTGATCTCATCAGCAGAAATAAACATGTGGACAGCCTGATTCAAAATGTGTTTTCAGTCTGAATAGATCACTTCTCTATCAGAGAGAATTTTTAGTAATTAAACTGAAGAGTTTTGTCCAAAAAAGGGCATGACTTACCGAACTGACAGGTGAGCACCCTGTAGCTGTTAGCAAAGAGGCTCAAAGTTTGCCTGAACTCCAGCTCTTTAAGTCTTGCTAGGAAAGTTACAATGAGTCAGCACTTCTTTTACGTACGACATCTGACAATAAAAGGTTTTGACAAAACTGTTGATCTCACAGAGACCATACCCACAATCTGTGCCAGGATCTGGGGGTAAACCCACTGTGAGCCATCTAAAGGAAGCAGCAATTCACACGCTGCAGAAACATAATTTTATGCTGATCTGATTTAAGACTGAGGGCTCGATGTTGATGATGATGTTAGACTTTCTCTGCTTTTCATGAACTCTTACCCACCCACCCACCTCTACATTCACAGCTTACTTCCATAATTTGTGCTGCAGGAGGCTGAACAGATTGAATTGTCACAACGAGGAGGACGAGACAGGAATGAGATGCTTTGCCTCTGGGTATAGTGTGTAGAGGAAGGAGAAGAGGATATACTGCTGGATGATGGGATCAGATCTGTGTCTGAAGATTTTCAGCCAGCTGAGGCTGACCTTTGACCTTCCTGTGGAGAGTAACACGTCACTGTTCCTGCACCCACACAGTGGAAACTGCTGCATGTATCTCCTGAAGCCACAAACCGGCCTTAAAGACCTTTAACTCCCTGATTATTCACGCTGAACTGGTTTCATCCTGTTTGTTTACAGCAGGTGATCATTTCTGAGCCCACACAGGGCTGGGAGGTTAGAGGTCATGCTGGGTGAAAGAAGTGTTCAGTCAATGTAGAGAAAAGTTCTTTCAGATCTAAGATTCACTTTGACTTCTAGAGAACAGAAAATAACAGAGAAGTCAGAGACCAAGTCTATTATCATCTTACTTTTATAAAACATCCAGTATGTCTTCTTTTCTCCCTGAGCGGCTCACTTAGTCTGCTTCTCAATCATTTCTCTCACTGATAGAGTTTGGACTGGAAAGCCTTTCAGGATCATGTTTTATTTGAGGTAGACAGCTTTAAAAATGACTTTACACATAAAGTTCTGCAGAAACTCTGGGGGAAAGCAAAGTGTGTGTTTTAGGGAGACGAAAACGAGCCGATGACTCAGATCTCTGACAGCTCATTTGGTTCGCAGACATTATCAAGCTGCAGAGCAAATAATCTGAAGCCCTGATACCGCACACTGCTGCCATCAGCCTGCATTATCCATCTGCATGTGTGTATGCTCCATCTGTCTGCACAGCTGCCCTTTCCAAATGCCACCAAAGGTCAGGAAGCAATAAGTCAAAGTGCCGGCGTGCCTAGTGAGAGCGGCTGGTTTCACACTTTTTCTGATGCATCATGGGAGCATTAGCAGAAAACAGTAAACATAACACACACGCACACACACACACTCTCGATTTGGATTAATCACTCAGCTGCTTGCAGTTTGATTTAAGAGGTCGGAGCTGAGACATTTGAAGGTAGAGCGCTGTGAGCTGCAGAGAGGTCTCTGGTAGCAGACGGTTATTGATGCTCTCTGCTTGTGTTTTATATTTGAATCGATTCAGAGCTGAGTTCCTCTGTGACTGATAGAGACTGTGGTCCAGGCATTATCGCCTCCTGTTGATGCTCTACAACTCAAACTGAGGGCCAGAAACATGAGAGGCTTTCGATAAAGTACAAGAAATAACTCCCCTTAACTGAACCACAACTCTGAAACGATGCAGATATACACTCTAGGTTCCACAGTTCAGGAAACATTAAGGTTCTGCTGCAAAATGATTAGTCTCTCTGATTGTGTTAGAGCAAAATGAAGATTTGTGTTTTATTTTATAAACTACAAACTACACGTCCTTAAAATGTCATGTGAAAATACCAATATTTGGAGCATTAATTTAGGGACAAGGTCCAAAAGAGAGCAGCCCCCATTGTGGCAGAGCTCAAGTGTCCCCGTCACTGAGAAAATGGCAGGTGTCACTGAGCAATTGTAGGTTCTACAGTTTCATTTAGAAGACACTTTTCGTCCAAAGCGACATACAACACAAGCAAGAATGTAGACAGAAGGAAAACTGAGTTAGTGAGACAACAGTGCTACAAGTTATTTGGCTGCAGGTGCTGCCATTAAGTGCATTTTCTTTTTATCTATGTATCTATTTATTCATTTATTTAATTATTTGTTTATTTATTTAATTTAATTCAATTTAATAATTCATTTTTTTTATTTTTATTTTATTTATTTTATTTATCTATTTATTTTTTATTGTTTTTTTTTGTTTGTTTTTTTTGTTTTTTTTTTGGGGGGGGGGGGCAATAATCAACAAGCCAACAAACCACAATAAATTGCTGCAACAGTATACTTCAAAATTCAACAACATTCAGTAGTAGTGCTAAAAAAAACAAGAGCTGAGTCTTAGACCTACTGACTCATTCTACCCCTGAGGGCAAAGAGGAAGAGGGTCAGATTAAGTGCACAAGTGTTCCCTGAACAGAGTTATCAGACATCTCTTAAAAGTAGAAAGGGACTCTGCGGATCATATAGAGTTAGGTCATTCATTCCACCATTTGGGCACAACAGAGGACAAGAGTCTGGCTACAGATTTGGAGCCGCCCTGGGCTGGGAGCACCAGGCATCTTTCACAAGCAGAGCGTAGTGGGCAAGAAGGAGTGTAGACCTGGATAAGGGACCCCAGGCAGGTAGGAGCTGTTCTTGTCAATGTTTTGTGAGCCAGAAGAAGAGCTTTGAATTTGATTCGAGCTGCCACTAGAAGACAGTGAAACTAGATTAACAGCTGGGTGACGTGTGCTGTTTTAGATTGGTTAAACACCAGACGTGCTGCTGCATTCTGGATCATCTGCAGAGGTAACACAAGTAGAATGGCAGGTGTCCCTAAGCAATTAACAGGTGTCTCTGAGCCATTGGCAACATTACTAACAGATTGGCTGGTATTCCTGACGGATTGACAGGTGTCACTGAGTGATTGGCAGATGCCATTTTGTGATAGGCAGGTGACACTGAGCAACTGGCAGGTGTCACTTAACAAATAACGTGTCACTGCGTGATTGGCCTTGATGAAATGACAGTAGTCAATGCGCAATTGGCAGGTGTCTCCAAGCGATTGACAGATTTCACAAAAGCAGTTGTCACTGAGTGATTGTCAGGTGTCGCTGAGGGATCCCCAAGTGTCAATCAATCAAGTTTTATTTTATCTTAAGTGTCACTTAGTGAACGGCAATTTCAGGTGTCATAAATGGAAGGGCTATTGTCGCTAAGAAATTGATAGGTGTAACTGAGCAATTTGCAGGTGACGCGACAAGATCGGCAGGTGCTACTGAATGACTGGCAGGTATCATTGAGGGATAGGTAGCTGGCACTGAGGAATGGCAGACCACACTTTAATCCTATCTTAACCCTTTGTTTCGTCACTCTGAACTTTAACTATCAGTTCTTCAGGCCTTGAGTTGTACGTCTGCTTCTGTTGTCAGATGATAATAGCAGTGTTTTAATCCTTTATCCCTCTTTAAACCAGATCTGATTCACCTTATCGTCACCTCTTTTTAAGCAGAATGAGGTGCTTGTGTTGCTATTCAACAGACACTATATTGAAATGTCTGCAATACAGTGTTCTCTTTTGTATTTCTTTTAAAGGTTTCTTGTTGTTATTAAAGAAAAATAAGTGTCAGCTATGATCTGAAAGGTTTTGATGACTGAATGATTGTGAAGCGTTGTCTACATTCAGTTTAAAGAGCTCTGTGTCTTCAATTTAGTGTTTCTGTCACTGACATTAAATGATCATCATCCTGTCAGATTCAACGTTATGTTAACCTGCACTGTAGGTTTCCCCATGAATTGTAATAAACACTAACTGCATCGATATCCTGAGTTTAAATGCTCTTAATATTCTTTTCTTTAACTGATCTGACTCTGAATCTTATTTAGATTCTCAGCTTCGTGCAGAAAAAATCTCAATTTTTTCAGCTCTGCTTTCTCACAAATATGCACCTTTTCCTCCTTTGAAAATTAATTTTGACAGATTTATCTGTGCGCTGGCTGTCTGCTGTCTGTGCTAGGAGAAGATTTATTCTTCATTGTTTCTCAGTCTGTCTGTCTCCCAGTGAGCTGATCCATCTTCATCATGGGTGGAATAACGGAGGTATAATGGATCAGACCTGAAGAGCAGAAGCTTGCAGATTTCCCTCTGTTCTCCATCCTAGCGTTAATATTGCACCTTGTTTTTATTACTAGAGGTTCATTTTCCCTGACCTTTGCGACCCTCAGCATTGAGTCGATGCATATAAATGTTCAGTTTTATCTCAGGATCTATCATCAGTCTGTGTTTTCTCTCCCCTGTCTTCATCCACTCAGTCTAAAGAAGAAGAAACTGAAGTTTTAAACATTTGGGTGGTAAGAAAAAAGAGGCGACGTGCTCAGACTAAAAACTTCAAAAAATCTGTCTGTACTGACCCAAAGGGGATAAATAAAAAGCAGGGAAATGTCAGCACTTGTAATAAAGTTGACTTTCATTAAATCCGAGCAAAGCAAAAATAATGTTATTGTTGGCAGAAAAATGATACAAAGGTTTAAATTGATGGAGTGGACATTGAAAGGGTAACAAAAAAAATTTCTTGGTGTAATCATTGATGAAAATCTGAACCTTACTTAAAACGAAGTCTCAAAATGATCATAGTATTAAATAAAGCAAAACAGGTTGTGGATAATAAATCACTGCACATTCTGTACATTTCTCTTATTTCACCACATTTAACCTACAGTGCTGAGGTTTAGGGTTACACTTTTAAGAACTCGCTATACTCTCTATTCATAATGTTAAAAGAATATTAGGGTCATTAACAGAGCAGGTTATAAGGACCACACAAGTTCATTGTCTCTTCAGTCCAAACTATCGTGGCCAACAGGTGTCAGCCGATTTGCAAAAGCAACAACACAAATGCAACAACGCAAATGCAAAAGCCATAACATGACAGAAGTAAAGCCACAATGGAAATTAAGAGGACAATTTTCTTAACAGACACAGAAAAGTTGTAAAAGTAAGTTAATGATTGTTTTCTTTCATAACTTAAGCTATGATAAATATAGCTCTAATGCTAACGTAAATAAAGAAATATGAGTACCATGAAGGATATGACAAAGTGACACCCCTACAAAGCTATATTTATCATAGATGAAGTTAATCATTGACTTACTTGTACAACTTTTCTGTGTCCATCTGGATAAGTTACCTCTTTAAACTTCTGTTCTGGCTGTACTTCCGTTGTGTTCTAGATTTTGCATTCGTGTTGTGGCTTTTGCATTCGTGTTGAGGTTTTTGCATTCATGTATTTTGCTCTTTGCTCTTTCTGGGATGAGGTGAAACAATGTCCAAACACAGAGCAGTTCAGAAAAAGTTTAAAAACATGATACTGAAAAGATACAAGGATGAGACTGTATAAAGGTCACCAATGGGTGATAGAGTTTCTCTTGTTTCTTTCCTGTATTTATTGCGTCTCCTCTTTTTTTATTATTTGTTCTATTATTTCATCAGAATTTGGTTTGTTTTCTTTATGTTATGATCATATTTATTATTATTCAGGAGTGGGTAAATGATTGATTACCCATGTAGGGTGAAGGGGTGGGACTAGATAAGTTGTGCTTCGATTTTTCTGTTTATTTTTGTTTATGTATTAATTTTGTTCTGAGTATTTTTTTATGTTAAAAATAAAAAGTAAAGAAAGATAATTCATACTTGTAACGCCACGATGGAAAGGTAACTTTGCACATCTATTTCTCCAGACAGGTGCATTGGAGGGCAAGGTATCCAGTAAACAGTAGAAAGGTAAACACACACTGCAAGGGAGATGAGTAATTATTTGCAATGTTTTGGTACTAGAATTTAATCAGACGAAAGGCCAGTACATGTTACATTAAAAAATGTGTATATGCGGCTGTGTAAATGGTTCCACATTGTTTTTTAAATGATGTCTTCTCTTTGGAAGTTTTTTCTGGGGAGAAATTGAAAGAGTAGGATGTTAAAGTAGAACTCAAAACTAACTCTGACAACCCAGACCCTTTAACTTCACTAGAGTTGTTCTGATTCATATTGTATGTGTATTCTCTTTGGGGTTTTTAATCCCTAAATTAATATGATAAATATGCTCACATGTACTCACTCGGGCAGGTAACTGGTGTCTATTGTCTAACTTTGCTGTCTTGATCAATTGAGCTCTGACGTCATCATGAGAAGGTGCATGGCTGCAGGTGTGAGGCCACCTCCTGTTTAACATGTCCTGGCCTTCTGAACAAACTGTTTGCCTGATGAAGGTTTAGCACCGAAATGTTGCAAATAAAAAGTTAGACAGTGTGTGGGTATTAGCCTTTGTGATAAAGCAGACTCAACCTGTGCTTCGGTCTTTGTGAGGACCAGGTAAAGACAGTGATGTTGGGACATCTCCTGTATCTGTTCCCACTCAGAGACGCCCGTGGGTCTACTCATGTTCCACATGGTGTCAGAAAAAGAGACAGTGGTGGAAGTTTTCAATTCCCCCTCTGACAGTCAGGATAATTGGTTTTCATTCACGTTCAGTCGTCCGGAGGAGAAGGTGCTCCTGTGTCACGTCTGCTGAGGAGGGTGCAGAAATGTAGAGAGATCTCTGAAGACAAGGAGAGAGGACGGGCTGACATTTTTAAGACTTTTTTTTAAACTTTAGAGCCTCAAAGTGGGCAGACGCATGAGTTGAAAAGAATTACCCTGCAAGAGAAAATTACCTTTCACTCATTCTGCTGCTAGAATAAAATCTCAGACCTCCCAGATAAGGACGTCAGGACTTCAGAAAACAGTTTGTCACTTCAGGAGAATAATATTTTGCAGCAACTGCTTCAAAGTTTGCCATTAAGGTTTTCTAAATACTTTCTGTGTGAAAACTTATTTCAGAAAGAAGACACAATGAGACAATATGTGAGCACAGCAGGTTAAAGTCAGCCTGCAAAATATTTTGTCCTCAACAAGACAAGAAGAAACTCTCAGTGCAGAAACACATAGAGGTAAACAGTGAGAGTGAAGGAGGTGTTTAATCTAAAGTAGATAAAAGGTGTTTTTAAAAAGCAACAAAAACAGGAACACACAGAGGAAGGAGAAATAACTGAGACCAGAGGCCACACTCTGTCTCTAAGAGAAGGTTTCAGAGCGCCGTCTCTGTGAAGCTGTTTCTGTGACCTCAGCAGAGTCAAAATGTCAAGCTGCTTTAAGAGCACCAAGGTTTTGACTTGATATGAAGGCTTTAGCTTCTTGTGATTTATCTGCTGGAAATGTCACACAGAGAAGACTGAGCATGCTCGGAGAGAGCTGCAGGAAATAAAGGTATGTGTGTGTGTGACCTGTTTGAAGGTTTACAGGAGTGTGTGAAGGCAACGGACCTGAGACTCAAGCAGGGATTACTCTGCATGCTTTGAGACAGTTTTCCTTTAATACAGTTATTTACACACATGAAGGAGTGTGTGCATGGAGAATGGGTTAAGGTGCTATTCAAACATCCAGCACGGCTGACTGATGTAGACTGATGCTTCACCTGGACAAAGAAAAACCTCATGTTCAGATTTTCTGACCAATCTTTGCGACAAGCTTTGAAAATAAACCCCGGCTCGGGCTGAGACGGCTTAAAGCCTGCAGAGAGGAGGAAGATGTCTGTGCAGACCTAATAAGCCACATGCTGAGCTGTTTGAATTCATGTGAGGGACATTCAGGCCCCGTTTACATGACAAGGTTTCAACAGAAAACGCTAAACACAGTGAAAAAAATCTGCGTTTACACAGAAACACTGAGGGACAGAAAAAAACTGTAGTAAGCTTGCCAGGCCTGTAGTTGCCGCTATAACTGTCTTGTCCAGAAGCTGCTTTTGGTGGATCTCCACCAAAGTAGAGTTGGGCCGATTGTCTCATGTATTGGTGAATACTAAGTGCAGAAGTGGAGCAACGGATGCACATTTTGTTGAAAGACAGTCAGCAGATTCAGCAGCACAAGCACAACATGGCAGTCCACAACGATCATAACAGCGGTATTGTTGTATGCTTGAAGCGGAGCATGACATCAGCATTTCCACTGAAAACGACAGCTTACTGTTTACACGGCAACGGTGTCAGCAGCAAAGTTCTGCTCTGGAGGCCGTTTTCAAAAGTTTGCATTCTGGGTCAGCTAAAATGCTGTTTCCATGTAAATGCAAGGCCGAAACGCAATAATACTTTTGCATTTCACCCTAAAACTGTTGTCGTGTAAACAGCGCCTCAAACCCCCATGCCTGCTCAGGAAGTACAGCAATGTGCAAATACAGCAGGTAGTAGAGTAGGTTTTCAGAGGACCACTTTTTACTTTTACTTGAGAGTTATTTCAACATCAGTACTTTTACTTTTAAGGCTAATTAGCCTTTAGCTCAGGCTATATCACTCTATAACACAGGGGCTGAACTGTTTGTGATAATGCCCATTCCAACCCACATGCAGCAGTTATTCTGCAGTGGTCTGTTGAAACTTGAGAGTCTATCAATAAAATGAAGAGTGAGGTTACGTTAGCTCTGCTTGGTAAATGACTGGTAGGACATAGCTAACCAGGATTTACTAACATTACGCAATACAGTTTCTCAGAGTACCGGACTGCCAGCAAACTGACAGTGTTTACCTGTTGTCACATTAGCCTACAGATATGTCCGAACACCAGGCTGACGATGTTGCTAACATATAGCTAGCTGCTTGATGTCACGTTTCAAACTGTATTGCCGCTTAACTGTACTGATAAATACCTTGCCTTGGTGCGTCATATTCAGTAAAAAGTTGTCTTGAACAAAGAAAAAATGTTTCGATGCGATCTCCATTTAATTCCAAAACAAACACAAGCCTTGTTAAAAATAACTAATGGCAGTTTGAAGAGACTCCAGACCACAAGGTGACAAGAGAGTGCAATTGAAACAGATCCTCTTCATAGCATCTTTAATTTGAGTGCAGATGTTAGTACTCTTTCCACCTCTGTTGTTTGCTCTCATGTTCAGACTCTGTCTCAAAAAACTCAGCTCACAGTTACAGGAGATAACTCAGCTGGGCTGAGAGCATACTATAAAAATATTAAGGAAGACCAAGCTACTGTCTTTGTTGGTGATGGTACCAGGCCCAATAAAGACTGTAATGGATGTGTCTGACAGGAGACTGGGGGGAACGGGGGATGCTGCTGTCTCTCAGCCATATGTGACTCTGAGCTGATTGTGAGCTGACTGATTGACTTTAAAAGTGCAGGATGATGGAGCGCAGACACATTAACAGCTTTTTCACTTTGCAATTTAGAGGTTTACATCATCAGTGAAACGTCTCGGAGAGGCAATAACATGTAAAGTGGTCTCTGGATGTATTCAAAGCTGTCCCCGCTCCTCTCTTTCTCTCATATATGACCCCCCAAGGGACTGAGGGAAATGGGCCACGCTGAAAAGCAATATCACCTCAGCTGTGAATAAATCTCTGCTGGTTAAAGCCTCCGAACTGTGTGTTTTGTCAGGTGGAGTGATTATGAGATTAACATTCAGAAGGAGAGTGTTTTAGTGCCGTTTCTCACCTGGATTATTGAAGTCATAAAGATGAGGAAAAGTGTCCACAGGAGGGTCTGGAAGACATCAGGAAGGATTGGAAAAGTTCCCAAAGAGTTGATTCAGGCAAGAAATGATGATGAGGAGCCTCGCTGGGGTCTAAGATATGAAGCATAAAAAAGACAGACAAAAAAATTGCACAAGCGAAACAAAACAAAAGGCATCCGTTAGACTTATCCAGGCCAATGGACAGACAGGAGGTTCCTAAATAAAGCTGAAATGTCTCATCTATGACCAAAATGTGTGCTAAAGTGCCCTCTTTGGGGCAAAACACATGCTGAATTGCTCTCTTTAGGGCCAAAACAGGCTCTTTGGTGCTCTCTGTGGAGTCAAAATGCATGCTATAGTGCCCTCTTGGGAGTATAATACGCACTTAAGTGCTGTACCCTTCTGGTTGGCAAAACACACTTAACTGCTTCTTTAGTTGGTTAAAATATGATAAACTCAGTAACTGCTTTCATGAGGGACGGCTGAGACAGAGGCATGACTAAAAGAAGACACCTGAGGATGCAAAAGCCCAGGCTGTTGCACCTTGAATATCAGACTGGTCTCCACAACCTTGCCACAGACGTACCAATATGTTGTGACTCCTGTCAGTCACAGGCTCTTGGAGTCATCTCGAGTTTTCTCCCCCATAATGAATTCACTGGATCTCTTAAAGAATACTTATACAATTTATTTGTCACATCCTATTACACTCTAAAAGTGAAATAAGAAGCTCTGATTGAAGACAAGAATCTAATTCAGGGCTTTTCGAGAGCACTGATGGGCCTTAAAGGAGTCATCTCTGGAGGGAGGAAGCTCTCTATTAGGAAAACACATAGATGACGGAGCCCCTACAGGCAAACTGTGTTTTCAGTCTGAAGGAACACAAAATAGTCTTAAATGGGTGAATATAATTACCCTGCGGCCTGAATGATTTGACAGAAAACCAGTGAAATGAGCTGAGGGTGTGATGAAAGACTCTGCTTAAATGGATTAAGGTAATTAGACATCACTCTTCTCTTAAGACGTTATACAGTATACCAGACTGCTGGATCACCTCTCCACCTTACACAGATAATACCTGAGGTTTATTCCACTGACTGGAGAAATGTACAATGTGTGGAGGAATTTGAGGGTCAGCTCATGAATATTGAATCATATGTGTTACTCTGTCTCCCTCATGTGGTTAAAAACAGAACAACATGACTGCAGACTCGTCTTCTTTGGGGAGCCAGGTTTATCGATGGCGTCCTCCCTCGATGGTGAGGTCATGTTCACTGAGGTGAAAGGTTTCCTCAGCTTTGGATCGTCACAGTACTCAATTATCCTTCCTCTGTGTAATCATTCTTTAGAGACGGGTAACATCCTTTGGTTGATTTTGTCTAATAGTTTCCTTTTTGTAGTGTCCCTCTGTCTGAGGGCTCTGCTTGGGAGTATGGTCCCAGAATCAGACGACTGAGGGGGCAGCTCTCTAGATAACTCATATAACTGCACGGCACAATTCTTGGACACAGCTGACCACAGTTTTGAGGCCCACGTCAAAAAGATAACTGATGGTATTCACTGCTGGTAGCCAGTTTCAAGACAGCTATTGCAACACGCTTCTCAATGGCACACGAGGCTGTTTTTTTTTCTTTTGTGCAAAATCATGATTTTAGTTTTGGATAAATTGACTGTCAAAGCCTGGGTCTGGGTGAAACTGTGCTGGAGGTACAGGTGCCGTCGTCTCTCGACACTCTGTCTGCCTGTCTGTCTCTGTCTTTCTCTCTTTTTTATTTGCACAGTGTCTTGAGCTAACACTTGTTTTGATTTGGTTCTATATAAATAAAGATAGATAAATAAAGTTTATTGGTTGGTTGATTGATTGATTGATTGTCTCCTCGGTCTGATCCATGTCTGTAAACGTGGTGGACCGTTTAAAAGAGGGTTTCCTTTGCACATTGCATTCATTAACAGGTGGTCAGTCTCCTGTTATTCATTATGAGTTATTAATCATTAATGCTGATGTAAATCACTCACCCTCTCACACAAACTTCCTGTCGTGTGTTTAAAAACGCCCTTTAACAGACTCCTGGGTCCACCTTCAAATCTTTAACTGCTGCAAAACATGTCACTGATACAAGAAATGCCACGAGAGAATTGATTTGTCTTACAGCCAATGAAACGAGCGTGGAACAACACTGAGCCCGCCTTTGCACCGATGTACCCAATCACAGCGCGGTACGGCAACTTCCGCCAAAGAGAAGGAGCATGTCCATTGTACGAGGTGTCCTGAAAGAGTGCAGCGATTGTTCAGGTAAAAGCTGAGGAAAATCAGATTTTTTTACGAAGTATTTTAAAAACCTGAAGTTGAGTGTCGAGTTAAACACGGGGACGGAACAGTTAATGCCATTTATCGATCTGAACAGCCCTGTTCAGTGAGTGAGGGGCGCAAACAGCGACGGTTCACCAAAGGAATCTGCTCGTTAGCGGTGCTGCTAACACTGGAGGACGCTTACACTACATGCAGCTGTTTTTCTGCTCTTTCTTTGACTTCAGTAGCTGTTTCTTCTGTTGTTTGGCATTTAACTGACGGAAAATGAACTTAGTTGCTGGTTGGTGAGTTTCGAAATTATTCGCTTGAGTGAAGATTCAACAGCAGGAGCTAGCTAGTCACGTAGCCGAGCTAGCTCAGCAGTCAGCCGGGCTCTTTCATAACAGCAAGCAGTAGACTCTCAATCCTACCGAACATCCGCGGTTTGGTGTTTCTGGACTTAATTTCTGACTGCACAAGAAGACCTCCACAGCTTCAGGATGAATGGGTTCAGCACAGAGGAGGACAGCCACGACGGACCGCCCGCTCCTCCTTTCTACGGGCAGAGCTGCTGTCTGATCGAGGACGGGGAGCGGTGCGGCCGCTCGGCTGGAAACGCCTCCTTCAGTAAGAGGATCCAGAAGAGCATATCACAGAAGAAACTAAAACTGGACATCGATAAGAGTGTAAGTTGAATCATAATCCTTAATTTCTCTGTGAGAGTCCCATTATAGCTAAAGTTGGCTTCAGGGGAAGTTGGGAAGCTAAGACTGTCAGCTATACTTAGCAAGCTGCTACCCGGTTAGCATCAACCGCTGTAATCAAACTAAAAGTCATGTTTAAAATGCTGTTCTTGTATCTGCAGAGTTATCCGTGGTGTTCTGTTGAAATGTGCTACATTCTATGATGCGCTACTAAGCGGCTTTTAACACGTGTACGCATGCTCAGAACCAAAATTCCAGAAAGCTTATGGAAGTAAATCAACAAAAACGTATTTTATACCTCCGTCATCATTCCAAATTTAACTTTCTCACAGTTTTATGCACACTTGAACGCGTTTCTGTACCGTTAAAGCCCCCCTTTACAAGCAAAGCTGAAATAAAAATGAATAATAGTCGATCCATATGCTTTTTATTTACTTATCTGATATGAAGTTTTTGTCTATCAGCTAAATTAGTCTGTTAGGAGTTATTACGTTAATGTCTGATTATGTACTACAGCTTGTAGTATAGGAAACACAAGTTAAGAGTTCATAACTGCTCATCTCGACAGAACACCGGCTGAAAGCAGTCTGTTACTGGCTGTGCTGCATTCACGTGCTCATCTGAGGGTCTGATTCGGTAGTTTAAAAACAGATTAGCATGGATTGTACAGAGAAAACGATCTGTTTATTAAAGCTGGAGACGAAGTGAAGTAGTTGTAGGTGGATATCAACTAATTATTACATTTAAATGTCTTAGTCCAATTTATAAATAAACACAGAGAAGGTTAAAATGTATGAGTCAGTGTGAAATGTCACCCTGAAGCCAGAACTCGCTTTATTTCACTATATTTCAGCACACAAAGCTCTTCCTGTTGATATCCCAACCCTCATGTGAACTTTATTTTGAAGGAAACTATATTTTCCGATTTTTTTAAACACCTCTCGACTTAGGGGGAGCTCTTATTTACACAGTTTCCTCAAACAGGCCTCTACTATTCTTCATAAGATGGCTGTTACCAGGGAAGCTCACTACCATGCTAAAGTTAACTCCCTGCAGTTGAGTTGTGAATGAAAAAGTTACCCAAGTAACTTTTTATGAAGCCTCTCTCCTGGTTATGAGAGGTTTGAGTTCCTTCCTTCCTCACGCCACATTTCTTTCTACCCGGGGAGGGGGGGGGGGGGGGTGGGGGGGGTCTCTAATGAGTATTTAGTGAGGCAGTTTGCATACACAGTGTGTGAAGGGTCAGAGGAACCAGGGGGCCTTTGTGGACCTGCAGCTCATCTTTTTCCTCAGGGTCTTTATGCAAACAGCACATTTATCTATGACGTGATGTGTCATGAATTAGCATTTGCTGCTGTAGTCAAACGCTGTAAACCGAGCCCTTGATCTGCTCTGAGATTAATAGAAAGCATTGCCAGTTTATTGTTTTTATGTTTGTTGCAGTGTTAAGTTTTCCAGATATGTCAGGGGAGGGACTCCTCAAAGGCTGTACGGTGTATGTTGAGCTCAGAGGAGTGATGTTTAACTGAAGTAGAACATGTTTTCTACAGAGGTTTGGTGTTTAAATTCTCACTTCCAACCCGTGTTAATGCCTTCATATCAATCTTATTCCTTTTGGTTGCTCCAAAACTAGAGCTGTAGCACTGATTAGTAAAAATGTGAAGTATTGAAGCCCCTGTCTTATGCTGTAGATGTCTTGTTTTGAGTCACAGTCTTTCTTGTTTTCCAACATTTAGTTTTTGATGAGCTGCAGGCTTGACAGCATCATTAAAAACAGCTGTCTGCTCTAAAGTTAGAATTTAGATCTGTTTGAAGTTGTGCTGAAACAAAGAAAAGATGTTTTAAAGAAAAGCTTGTGTCATTAATCTGATGTGCAACTTTTGGTGCTGATAACAGATCTCACTTTTACAAATGTTTCAAATCAAAGTGCTGCTGGTGGACTCAAAGATTGTGTGACAGACAATGTGATGAGCTGTCACTGATGCTTCCTAACTTTCTATCTTTCCAGGTACGACATCTTTACATATGTGACTTTCACAAGAACTTCATTCAGAGCGTGCGCAACAAGAGAAAGAGGAAGACCAGCGATGACGGAGGAGAGTCTCCTGATCATGATGTGGAGGTGCCTGAGGTAATGTTGGCTGAAAAAATGTACAAAGGTCACAGCAGATGCTCATTTAATTTAAAGTGCACAAAAGAAAGATGACAAGCAGCACGGGATGCATCAAATCACAACTTACATTTAGTTAATGATTATTGCTCATAGCCCTTTTTGAGCTGCTCTACAACCCTTACAGTCGTGTGCCTGTATGTCTGTTTTATTCTTCATCCCTTCAGTGAAAAGCTTTTAAGTTTCATCTTTGTCCAAAGCTGTAAAGAGACAGAAACCTCCATGAATCCTTGAATTAACAGAACATTCTGTCCATCTGCCATAGTTTCCCCACTGACTTGTTGTCTCTGTTTCTCTCCCATCTCTCAGGTGGACCTTTTCCAGCTGCAGGTGAACACACTTAGACGCTACAAGCGACACTACAAGCTGCAGACCAGACCGGGACTCAACAAGGCCCAGCTGGCAGAGGTAAAGACAGAGAGAGAGAGAGTGTGTTTGTTTGTGTGCATGTTTGATTTAGTCTGTGGTAAAGTTCCTGATCCGAAAAAGATTCCTGATCTGGAGCACAATGCGTCAAATGGTTTGGATGAAATCAGGGCAGAGCTTAAACCTGTGTTTGAATCTGTTAATCTGAAAGATCTTAACAGACCATGAGGAAAATTATAAATTGTTATATCATGATAAAAATCTACAAATTTTAGTGTTAAGGGAAGTTTTGCAGCTTTGCCTCGGGTTGTTTTTCCACTGTTGTATTTAGTGACATAAAGCCGTGAATGATCATCTGTAGTGACAACAAACCCTACGTACATCGAACCAAGTGTTTAATATCTTTGAGAGTGTGACACCCAAGATCCCCCTGCCACCTGAACCATGCCTAGGCATGCTTCCCCCCTAAAGTCTAGTTTGTTTGGTCAGTTTGACCTCAAGTTTACAGTATTCAGGAAAAGTACCGTCTCCTCTTTGGCTCACTTCAGATAGTAGTGCTTCAGCATAGTTCACCTAAAGCACACATGCATGATGTATGATCATGCGACCACTCCTCTAAACGATCATTTTAAATAAAAGCGGGCTGTGTAGGACCAAAATGACTCAACAAAAGGCAAAACAATTTCCTAAAGGTATACTGGTGTCTCTTTGTCATTGTGATGACTCTTACACCGAACTTCACGTAAACAGATGCTTCACAATGGCCTAACAATACGATACGCATCATGATACTTGGGCCATGATACGATAAGATCACAATAACAAAATATTGGTATATATTGCAATATTGTACACAGTTAACTATTTGATTGACAAAAAACGTTTCTATTTTGTTGTGTTTGAAATAATGAAAGTCAGATGCAGTGTTTCATACATACACTTAACTTGAAATATAAAGTGTGTCAAGTTTGTCACTTAAACAACTGTGACATTAAACTGATGTCTAAGACATGGTCCTTAGGTGTAACTGATACAAGACACTTGGTGTAACTAATGTTACTCATAAAACCTAATCTAATGTTGCACTAAACATGACTGATGATTATTTTATCAGTCTACTACACTGTAAAAATTAAACTTGAAATGATTTTGCACTAATTGACCCAAGAATAGAGAGAAAACAATGATACATCAATATCTGGAATAAAATAGTTGTAATATACTTTGAAATTATATTTATTATGCAGTTTTGGGCAACATACAGCGGAGTAGCCCTTCAGCCCCATCTACCACAGTGAAGGTGCAGAAGACATATTGTACTTCCAAAAATTTGAATTTTATTTTAACAAAAATGTCGATATTAGGGGTTGAGATATTGATATTTCATCACTGGTCAAAGTATTGCGACACATTGCCCTATCAATATCATTTCACGCCTGTGGCAAACTGGCCATGTGTTTGCCCTTAGTCTGGTTCATTTTGGGAAAAGGCACCGCAGGAGGCCAATCGTGCTTGAGTACAGCAAATTATGGATGACCGGTGTGACTGTGCCCGAAAAAGCATGTCAGTAAGGTATCAGGAGCTAAATGTCCTCCAGAAGTTTGGAGATGCATTTGTGAAAGAGGCTTCAAAGAGTCCAAGCACATAGTCAGTGTATGACCTGCACATAACCAACTAGTTTTATAGCTGATGTGTGAAAATCAAACATTAACAGGGAAGGACCAGCTTAAAATCACATTTTACCCAAGTCAACATCTTTTGGCTTATGGTTTCACACACCCCAGGGTGAAAAACTCTGAACTGTACCAGTCATTAAACAAATGTTTCTGAGTTTTGTTTACCTGCAGATTAAAACCTCTTAGCTTTGTTTCAGCCTTGTTGTTTACATGTAGCCTCATTCCTGTAGCTTCAACACATTCCCAAACTTCTCTCCTCATTTATTTCTGCTTGTGTCAGAGTTTCTGAAGAAACTTCCTGTTCCCTTTCTGGTCACAGGGACAGCGTCTTTTTGCTCTCTGCAGCTCTGTTGTTAAGGAAGACACATGTTTCCTCCAGCTTGTGTTAGTTAGCCTTCAGAGCTAATCCCTGAGCCTTTTAAGGGGTCTCCTCCTGTGTTGTTGTCTGCACTTTATTATACCCAAGGACATGAAACAAAAACCTTGAACAGGAGAGATGTAGATTTCTTCACTGGAGTTATCCGTCCTGTTGTTTTCGTAGTGTTACTCTGAGCTACTCTCGTTCCTCCAGCCCTCAGCTACGTGCTGCTCATTTACTGTGATATACGTTCTGTCACAGCTCCTGTTCCTCAGTAATTGGTGGAGGCACATTGTTAGACTCATGTGTTGAATGGACAGGTGGGCTTCATGCAGCTGGAGGAACAAAAACCTCCTGTGTGCAGAGGTCTCAGTCAGAGGGGGAGGGTGGATGGGGGGAGGGACGGGGGAGGTCGGATGTGACTAACATCAGGAATGAATGAGTGAAAGAATGAATAAGTTGAATGTTTCCCCGGGCAGTTAGTCAGGTTCAGGCCCTCGTATTAATGATCCCCCACACCGTTAATAAAGAAGCACTCAACAGGTCTCAACCAGCTACAGCTGGGCTGCAGAGCCGATACATGGCTAGGTTGAGGTTACTCTGAGAACCTAAATAAGCTGGTAGGCCTGTGACGATAAAGTTTGCTGGATAATGATTATTGCAGATAAACAATATTATTCTTAACATTGTTTTCAGACCAAATTAACCACTATGGTCATGGTAATAACCTTAATAATGCAAGTTCATCCTTCCAAATGCAACAAACTTTTTACGTTGATCTCTAATTGGTAGGGATGGGTATCTCTCACATTTACAACAATATGGTACCGATGCCCGGTATTGGGCAATCGGTGTCGGTACTCAGCGGTACCGATTTTCAGTACTTTTGTGTGTTTGTATGGTAATAGATAGGGATGTCCCGACATTACATTTTCACTTCCGATGCGATACCGATACTGCAGCATTGAGTATTGGCCGATACCGATATTAACCCGATACGATTTCAGCATTAAGCATGCATACTTTTGTTACTTATATTGTAGTACGTCTGTCATGTTAGACAAGGCTTGATTAAGTGATATTATTCAAATGAAGAACAGTAGTCAGCAACAGTAGGTATGAGGAAAAACTGACCGAATAATTATGAACCGATGGGTAACATAAATTTTAACATTAAACATAAGAATATACTAGAGATGGAATAAAATAAAGAATAAATTAGAAGACCCAGAAATGGCCTAAATAAATCAAATAAAAACAGCAGGAGCAAAGTCTGGAATGGACTGCTTATATCGGAGATTTTAGATGCATTCCGATGTAATTCGATACTTGTTTTTTTGCTGATATCCGACCGATATCAGATATCAATATCGGACTGGAACACCTCTAATAATAAATATTAATTTGTTGAATAATAAAATTTAACATATTTATTCTTCAGTATATAACCTTGCAGTGCTGTTTTCTTGTCTATTATGGAAAACTGCCTAATCTTCCACTTTCTCACAGTCACAAGGATGCGTTTAGGTATGTGAACATGGTACCTTTTGATTTCAAATCAGTACTCAGTCTCACAGACAGAATTCTGTCGGTACCTATAGAAGCACCCTATTTGGTACTCATCCCTACTAATTATGCATCGGATTCAAAAAGGAAAAGGCTGATGTTGATATGTCTAAATGGCCGATAACTGTTCTATCCTTGCTCTGCATGTATGTTATCCACCTACCGCCCAAAGAGACAAAGATTCTGGATCAATGACGAGCGTTCACTCTGTTTATTCCGCTATGGAACAAACGTGCCCAGGTGCGGGGGGCGATGCACAGAGAAAACCCTCTTGTCCTCTAGCCTGTTTGGAGGCAAGAGACAAAGAATACACACAAGCAGGCCATATATCATGTTCATTTTCATTTATCAAGCCGTTAATTTATTTAATGATTATCGTCCCAGGCCTACAAGCCCCAAATCTGCAGTCCTGAGCCGCTGGCTGTCTCTAGATGATGTGTGTGGATTCAGGACAAAAGTTCTGGACAAACAGGTTGAAAACAGTCTTTACCCTTCCGTAATAAGTGCAGTACATGCTTAATAGTGTTTGACTTAAAATACAGAAGAGCAATGATTTCAGTATGGTTTGTTGGACTTCGTGTCCTTGAAGTAAATTCACCTCCCTTGGGAGGAGTGAGCAGTTTAGACTGATTTGATTTGAGTCTCCTTTCAGCTGAAATATCACCATCACACACTTTAAATAATGTAAAAGTTTTGGTCACACGTAAATGTTCTGTGGTGTGTTCTGAGGTGTAAACGTGTGAATGAGTTCGTGTGGAGAGAAATCCTGTCTATGGATGGAAAATGTTTGGTTTCACTTACACTTGTCTCACAATGAGAAAGTCGAGGGTATACACCCTTAAATCTTGGTGTCCTTAGATTAGATATTTAATCCCAAACTGCTCCTGGTTCTGTGTGAATAGATGAGTTTGTAGTGGTGGAGCAGCCTCTGCCATCGGAGGGTGGATGTGGAGTGAATGTGACGAGTAATGAAAGAGCTTCAAGTGGTCTGAAGAGCAGAAAACGGTCTTTATAAACATTTAAATAGGAGGTTTAGTAACACAGCTCACCACTTTACAAAAACACAGTGCTGTGGAGAGTATTCAACAGTGCCACAGACCACAAACTACACGTGAACACCTTCTGAGTCAGGACACACAGCTACTACAGTGGAGACCTGTGTCAGGCGATAAAGGAAATATCAGCATCACGGGAGACACTCACACGATTCTAAGGTGTTGTAATGGAGGGTACAAGATGGAAGTGGTGACTGGTGTTGACACAAAACTCACAGTCAGTATTTATTCTCAAAACTGGTCTTTCAGAGTTTTTGAATGTTTATGCAACAGCTTAAATCCTGGACAGTTGGTACCCTGTAAATGAAACACACGTGATGGACTTCTTTTTCTCCTCTACAGACGGTGAGTCGCCACTTCAGGAATATCCCTGTGAACGAGAAGGAGACGCTGACTTACTTTATCTACATGGTGAAGAGCAGCAAGAGTCGCTTGGATCAGAAGGGGGACGGGGGAAAACCTCTGGACTAAAGTACCAAACCACATCCACCACAGCAGCAACAAAAACCCACACACAGAGAGAAAAGAACGCCAAACCTGGACTCTACTGACAGCAACAAAAACCAAAACCATCCTGACCCCCTCCTCTGTGACACCATGACAGTGACTCTGACTCAGACCTTGGTCAGGATCAGGACTCTGCGTCATGCTGCAATGGTCCTGTCTATATGTACAAAAAGAAAGAGTCTGATGGTTGATTGAATGAAATGTACAAACGGCTGCCTTATGAGAACAGAGACAAGGTGTGGAGGTCACTCTGCAGATTTCTGACTGTTAGGACTTTGAGGGATGTTTGTGCCAAACAGAGAGGCTGAATGAAATCCACTGTTTTTTGTTGTTTTTATAGAGATGAATGAGTTTCTGAAGGAGGAGGTGATGCCTTTAGCACATCAGGATCAGGATCCAACATCAGTCCATCTTTTTCCATCGGACATGATGGGTTCAAGGACTGCAAGGAGATGAATGATGTAGCATTTGGTGTCCTTCTCTTTGGCTGTTTAATGTAAAAACACATTAAGAATTCATTTCTTCTGCTAGCTCTTTTCATTTTGATCTCTTTTGTTGTACAAAGTCACGTCTGTCTTTTGGTTTCCCACCTGAAGGGGGAGCTGTTTGTGTGTGATGTGAAATGGTGTCACTCTTTAGATTTAACCTAAATGCTTCATTTGATGTTTTCCTACCTGGATGGATGTAAAGAAGCAGGGCTCACACATTGTCTCCTCTTTTGAATCAGATAAAAAAGGTGCCGTCAACACCTCGCTCTCATTGGCTGACAAATATTGTTTTATTGGACATTTTCCAGAGAAGCAGCATTTTAAAGCCTGATTTGATAACTTTGCAGGTTTGGTTTATTTGAAAAAAACTCATAATTGTACTAGAGGAATCCAAAGTGGCGTTGCATACTTACAGGAAGTCTTAGAACTCTAAAGTTTGGTTAATCTTCTATTTATTATTCTGATCGTGTTTTGTGTAAAATGAGTCCACCTCCAATCAAATGCTCTGAGTTTGTGAACAGGAAGGGATTTTTCGGATTATCCCTTTTATTTTGAAGTATTTTGAGCCAAGGTCCTGCTGAGAGCAAACTGTATTGATGACAAACGCGTGATTGGAAAAACAATATGCTGCTGAAACTTGCAGGAAATTTCTCTTTTTTTCATCTCCTTGAATTTGTCCTCTTGTGATATTCTGAAAAAGTTGACATCAGTTTGTTAAACTCCTCCATCACTGTCTTTCTCTCACACACACATACACACACAGAATTTTAGCTCCTCCTTTTTTAACAGGCTCATTGTTTTCTTCTTTTTTAGTGTCTGTTTGATTTCAGTTGTGCTCGTAGGTTTGTTAGTGTCCTGTAGATAACAAACACTTTTATTAACAGATAGGCCACGCCACATTGACTGTACTGTTGTATTAGAATAACAAAACATATTTAAAGATGGCTGCTTATTGCTCATAATGAAAATTATTATAATAAATGTATTGTACAGGAAGAAGAAACTCTTGTTATGCAGTTCTTGACTGTTTTTATGCATTTTTACACACAATCATCGATTTATTAAGTGCAAAATTACGACAAATGTTTGAAGACAGTTTCCAAAAACATGAACAGGTCTATTTCTGTTGATGTATTTTATTAACAGAGATCATAGTTGTTTTTGGGAGCTCAGGCACTCCTGGGAACATTTCTGTTCTATAACTTTAATTAACTGTTCATTTATTTAATTTTAATATTAATGCTCAGTTTTGAAGCTGTTGATCTGTGAAGATACTTTTGAAACATTTTCGTGTAATGGAGAGAAAGACAAAACAGAATTGAAGCCTCAGGCTGTGCTGTGCATCCTGTGTCCTTCAGTACCTGTGCTTGTCCGCCAGGTGTCACTGTCGCCCCTCTGGGTCTTGGAAAAACAGGGAGATTATTTTCCAAAACGAGCGGAAATGAAGCCGAGGATTTCTCCTTCCACGGACTGAAAACCTCTAATCTCTCGCATTTTCCTTTCTCTCTTTCTTGTCTGTAAACACTCCCCAAAAGCGAGAAACGTGGGAAAACAGCAGAAACACAAGTCATCGTGTGGTTCGAGTGTAAAATAGGATTTTATTGAAATAATTGAAGATGAACTGAATCCAAAATTCCCAAAGGTTATAAGAAGTTTTTTCTCAAAAGACAGGATTTATCCGAGTCATCTGAATTCATTCCACTTGTTGCTTAAATTAAACTTACGATAGCCATAAGATGGGAAATTTGACAAAATAAAACCCTTTTTGTTTGCGTACATTGTAGATGATTTAAACCAATTAAATAGCCGTATAATGTCTCAAGCAGTAATACGTCAGAAAATATAAGGATTGGTTGGTACAAATAGCCATATCGGAAGTTTTCTCAGAGCGTGTAGAAACATAAATGTTATTCAACACAATTTACTGAAATTTTTTTAATGTTCGATACATTTATTTATTTTAGAAGATTATGATAATCTACTTTCATGGCTGCACATTCAAGAAAAGGGAACAGGACATTTAAAAGGACTGTTTTTTGTGAATCTGCCTGAATTATATTTTCTAAATAAAACCCAAGCATTAATTTCCACGTGAAGAACAAAACACTGAGACCAACTGAAGTTTTTAAAATAATTCATTTATTTACTTATATTTATATTTATATAACTTCACATCCAATATACACTTTCACTCCGCACAGAAACAATACACACCTTTACTCTGTCCTCAGTTTAACACACGTCTGTGCGTAAACTCCACATTCACTTCTAAGCCTGTCTCCTCAGAGCGGACAGTGACTTCAGTTTGAGGTAGATTTAAAAAAAAATGATGAAAATCCTACAAGACACATCAAGATGATCCGGGCCGGCGCGCTGTACGGCGCAGAAACTGCAGAGAGGTCCAGAAAGCACGGTGTGCCACAACCAGAGGGGTGAGACTGTAACAAAAAATATAATAACTCGATCCTCTGAGCCTTTTTTATATCCTATTGATTACCATTTGAAACACGCAGTTTGACAAATTCAAGCACCCTGTTTAATTTGTATTTGAATAAGAAATAGTGTTAGTTCGCTTGGTAGGCCTATGGCGTTTTTAAGGTGCGCAATTGTTTGAAATGTTAATTAAAAAAAAAGGATGCAATACTGAGTCAGAAAAAAATAAATACCTGAAGTGAAAGAAAATAAGTATTTTAATGTCTTATTTTTGAAGACAGTGAGAATCTGACACTAAGGTTTAAATCGAAAACTCCAATAATTATGCTCCCTTCCCTGATTGGGCAAAAATTTGTCATTTAAACACGTGACCCTCCTGAACCTCTCTCTAATAAGAGCTCAGATAAATCTCTGAGCCTAATGATGATGATTTAGTAAATAACCCCGCGGCCAGCAGAGCTCAGGCCGAGCCTCCTGCTCCACTCTCTCCTCTTTTCATCTGCCCTAATTTCTTAATTTTCTCCTCCACCAAACGCGGAAAAACAAGAGCGTTCTTCGCCAGAGCAAACACATATTTTAGAGGAGACAGGTGTTCTCTGCGCCGTGGCAACATCTGGAGTACAGTACAGAGGGGCGCAGAAATACCACAAATATCAAACAGTCAGGTCTGCGCGCGCTGCTTGGAGCCTCACGAGGACAAAGGAGAGACCCACAGCGAGTCCGTGAAGATACGGTTCTCCTCCGCTCACCTCGTCCTCGTGTTGTCCTTTCATTCCTCCTTTTTGCGCCTCGTTGCACGCGCGCAGCGTCGTGTTTGGGGTCAGTCACTCAGTGGTTTTTATCTGATCAAAGTCAATGAGAAGGAGGGAGGAAAGGGAGGAAGAGCAGCAGGAGGAGAAGGAGGGTCACTGGTTCAGCTCCAGAGCCCAGACCTGCTGCGGCCACCCGGTCCGGCCTTTCACCTTCTTCTCTGCTCCTAAAGAGTCCTGAAGGCCCTCAGTCTGTGACAGCAAACACACCACATCATCATCATCATCATCAAATGAACATCACAGACCAAAACATGATGCTGCTGATACACAGCTTATTTAACCTAAAGTTTATCTCTTTAATAAATGTTCAAGAATGCTACGTGAAGCCTTCACTAACACACAAACAGGTCTGTAACGTTCTGAGAAACTTCAACTGTTGTGTTGACGTCATGACATCACAGGGTTTATAATGTGAAAAGGAGAGAAACTTTACACAATCCTGTAACCTAAACTTCAATTAGAGCACTCGCACAATATTTTATTTATTTTATGCTGTTTATTTTGTGTTTAAAATGAAATGTGAATTTCTTTTCTTTTCTTTTTTAAAGGGGAAGACAAAAAGAAACACTCATTAATTTATTTAAACGCCATTTGAACTCAACCTCAACTCTCTAAATGCGAAAAAGTGAATTAAAACGTCAAATATGTCTATTTTATACAAACTGTTTCACGTGTAAGTGATTAAATATAGAGTTCTGTATCATTTGAAGGCTTAATACATCGGACAATTGTTTTTTTTATTATTATTTTAGAACTTTTTAAACAATATTCATCATCATTGATAATCTCTACAATTAAGAATTAAAATGTTTATATATAAATTGACTCAGAAACTGCACATGCGCACAAGTGATACATCTACCTGTAATTGCCACCACAAATTCAAACTGTGCAGCAGATGTGTGTGTGTGAAGAAAACATCGTAATTTATATCACACAAGACTTTAAATTTTATATATGATTTAAAAATAATTCTTTAAAAAAATCGAAAGGGAGCTTTTTTTCTTTATTATTTTGTCCAGTGTTTGCGCGCACCTCTGGTGTTACAACACTGATAATAGACAACGAAATACAGTTTAAAAATACAGTTAGACTCGGATCCTTTTTAAGATATGTAATAATTTCTCATGTAAAGTTTTATTTTGCTAAGCTTGAATTAAAACCAATGAACACATAGTAGGCTACATTTTAAGGATATACCCCTTGATTAAGTTATTTCATTGCATCGTTTAACTCATTAGTTTTTATTTTGTTTTACTTTTACTTTAATTTTGTTTACAGTTGTACTAGGACTACTGGTGTCGAGTAACTTACATTATTATTATTATTATTATTATTATTATTATTATTATTATTATTATTATTATTATTATTACAAAACAGGAAGGTGTGAAAGTATTTTTATTATACACAATAATTTATGGAACTTGATTTTAAACCGGATTTGTAGAACCCTATCTAAAGTATAAAACATCAAGTCATGAACTTTTTAACCGCTTCCTCAGAGTTTTGGTTGACTTACTCTTCTTATAAACTCAAGAGTTCTATTTGAACTTACCGGCTCCCGTTTCCTCTTCATGTCCCTGTTTTCATATTTCTTAATCTCGGCCTTGAAGCCCTCCGTCTCTCCGGAGTCTTTGGCCAGCACGTCCATCAGGTAGGCGATGTAACTGGTCGCCAGGCGTAAAGTTTTGATTTTGGACAGCTTGGTGTCCGCGGGCACGTTGGGGATACACTCCCTCAGTTCGGCGAAGGCTGTGTTTATGCTTTCCGTCCTCCTGCGCTCTTTCTTGGGCCCCGACGTCCTCCTCTTCCCCATACCGGCCTGTAGACCCTCCAGCCGGGCGTCGTGAGTCGCTCCGGGCGGTCCGAGCTCCGCAGCGGGGTAGGGCGCCTGGATCTGAAAGTCTGGTGGCATCTCTCCGTGGTTCACCACCCAGCTTTGGAAGTAGGGAGCATCCTGGTGACACCGCTGGACGAACGGGAAGGGCTCGTGCATCAGGTGATGGTGATGCTGGTAGCCCCCGATCAGGTTCATGATGAGCTGGAGGACTGAAGAGATCGTTTCCGGGATCACCCTTTCGATTTCTCTGCAGCTGCTGCTCCAAACCTGTCTGTGCGCCTGTACGAGTAGTCAACAGCTCTCATTCAAGACTCAAACATGTAATCCTTAAAAGAGAACAAAGCTGTGCGCATTCACATCGTCCTCACTCCAAGGGAGACTTAAACCGAGCATAAAGAGGCCGTAGAGGTTTTATAATCCAGAGAACTCAGCGATGGTCGAGGCTCCGTTTTCTGATTCTTTCTGAGATCGTTTCCCAGAGAGGTTCCTCTGATTCGCCAGAGAAATTTGACCCCGGAGAAGGTGTGAGGCCCCAGGTTTATATGGTTTGGATGTCAGCGTGCAAAGGAGGCAGCCAATCGAGGAGAGCGGCCGCGATGGGAGGAGTGTCCGGAGAGGTTTGCAATAACATGCGCTATGGTGCCATAATCTCACAGCACTGCATAGAGAGCAAATCTCTGCCTGTGTAGGAAGGTTCAGGGCTGCATAGAATTTAACACAGGGTACAAACTATTTTATAAACTGTAAGAATTTCTGCAAAAATAAGTTCAATTTGTGCGAAATTTGGCCTTTTTTGTTGTTGTTGTTGTTTTGGAGAGGTTTTACGCACAGAATTTACGCACGCCATACACGCGAGAGGCCGTTTCTTTGTAGATATTTTTAAATGCTGAGTTACAAAACAATTGTTTTGTGTTATTAAATTTAAATTTCATGATTGATAATTCCAAAATTGAGGCACCAGGGTTCCAGATCAATAACTGCGTTTAATTTCACATTTACCCAGATTTAGAAAACTAATGTTTTGGTGCCATAACGCGCTCATGTATGTGTTCATTCAGAGATGTTTGAATTCACATATCTAACCCAAAAGATTATACATTAGATTGGGAATAAAAACACTCAAAAATCCGTTTTTTTAATGCATATAGGAAATGAGAAACTACAGAGAAAATGTGAGGGCCAAAATGTAGTTGAATGAGTAACGTGTCATATGTATAATGTTATTAAAGTGTTTTTCGAAATTTTCAACATGTGCAGTTGTTTGTTTCCTCTCCTGCTCCGTGTTTTAAATGTTTAATCAGACTTTAAACCTGAGCCTGAACGCACAATTCTCGTTGTGTGCGCGTTTTTTTTTTATTCAGAAAGAGAACAAAAACACCAGGTGTGTATTAGCGCGCTGCAGGATGAACAAAAGCTCAGAGTGATGAATTATTTTGTGTTTTTGGGACAGACACAGTCCGCGGCCTGTTGTCCTTAAAGCCTCAGCAGCGTGCGTTAAAAAAAGAGGCGCAGTTATCAGCGCATTAATTCCCCTCGGCTCCTCACACACTAAACACGTCATCTTATCTCTATCGCCTAAAAACATTATCCCATTGCATTACATGACCTTGACGCGATTTAGAAACCATTTACGGTGGGCTCTTATCTAAACACAGCCATAAATCAGGAGGTGTCACCGCGCTGCATGCAGGCTTACATGTATTCCATAAAAGCTCTCCTGCGCTCTCTCCTGCTCTGCTCTGTGTTTACAGCTCGGCCCTGCGCTGCATATTTCACCGTCAGTCCGAGTTACAATAAATAATCATCAGTCACAACTTTATGTCCCTGGTTCTACACGCATGTTCTGCGGCTCTGCACGGAATATTCCCAATATAGTCCTGCATGGTGCATGGAGTGCGTCATGGCCCAACATGTGATCCCTCTCTTTAAACCTCATCTTATATTCTTTACCTGAGCTCCTCATTACCTTACTTTAATGATTTAATACTCATAATTCCCCTCCAGTTAAACTGAACTCTTATCTTTATTTCACACACATTTATCTCAGTTACTGTCCCTCCACATTATGAGCGCAGTATCTTTCATACATGTAGAGGATGCACAGGGCACCTAATATCTGAGAGTCTTACACACGTTCTCTCAATTTTTTTCCCTGCAGCTTGAGATTTTTTTTCTTACAGTAAACATATGATGGAGTCATAAAATGCTCCACTTAAAAGGTTACACCACCTGCAGCTGCTGCAGCACATGGAGCTGCTTTCACTTTAATGCTTCATTAATTTCACACTCTGAAGGGAACAGCTCATCATAACGCGGAGACTTTGCTCCAGGAAGACTTTATCCTCAGAGCAGCAGAATAATCTTTTCTGAGACATGGCAGAAAGTATTTTAATGATAAAAGAAAGAAATTTACAAAATGACCCAAATAAGAGTTCACCACAGTGTGTGTTTTCAAACAGCCAATTTATTTATAATCATTTATTTTCAGGTCAGCTCGGTGTGCTTTACAGAGACATAAAAACATGAAATGAACAAACTAAAGTCACATTTACCAGCAATGATCTTTAAATAATTTAATTGAATTTTAACCAAGACTGTGTTATTGTCCATAACCAAGCTTTAGTAAACCGCTCCTTTAAATTTTAAGAAAATTGTTTCATCAAAGTAATTTTTGTTGTGATGGCGTTTTGTAACTGTGAGTGAGGATGGGACACAGTAAATATGAGGCCCTGCTGTACAGTGAGATACTGGGAGGGGGCTCAGGCTGTTTGTGCCCCACATGACGCAGACTGACTGTCTGTGCTTCACATGGCATGGGTCAGCTTAAAAATTATTTCCTTTTTCAAGTACATATTACTACAGTTTTTTTAGTATATAATTAAATGGGGTTGTCTGGTTTACTTGGTAAAAATTTATTTGATTTTTTAAGGACATCTACAACATTGTAAATTTAATAATGAAATAAAATTCATATTTACAGGGACAAGAAATATTTTTATTGGTGCAGCCACCGCAATGAAAATGAAAACATTTAAATAATCTCACATGAAAACAGTTAAATACAAATATATTTTAAAAATGTTTCTCCATGGTTTCCCACGCTCAAAAAATAACTCTTTGGATTAACTCAATTTATTTGTGGGCAGGATTTCCATCCAATAAATACTTTATGTAGCCCCAACTCAAACTTAGTACATCCATGCAATTTAACAAAAATGAGGTGGTCCAACTAGATTTTAACATATAATATCAATATAAAATTACTGTAGTTTCTAAGAGAAATTGATTTACATGTGTCCAAATGAAGCCAATGTATTTAAATGTAAATTAAGAGAGCTAAAAAAAAAAAAAAAAAAACACAATAAAAGACAAAACCCGGTTGGCATTTCTAGTAAAGGACAGTAATCCTTATATTCTCTGTAACTACACTTAAAAAAAAAAAAAGATACATGGGCAGGAACATGGGGCTCCCCATGTGGAGCACAGAGGGTCGGTGCATGCTGTGGACCCCACGTGGCACAGAGTTCATCAGCACAGATCAGCATTCTGTGCCATGGGGCACACACAGTCGGTCCATGCCATGCGGAGCACAGGCAGCAGGTCTGTGCCACATGAAGCAAAGACAGCTGGTCCATGCCACACAATAAACGAAGACAGTTTATGCCACATGGTGCACAGACAGCCAGTCAGTGCCACGTGGTGCACAAACAGCCAGTCCATGTCATGTGAAGTACAGTTAGCCTGTGCCCCCAACACATTATGTCAGTGTACAGCAGGGTCTCATATTACAAATTGCAAAAAATTTACTTTGCTGATACTATTGTCTCAAAATGTAAAGGAACTGTTAGGAACAAAAATTGTTGCTTTTATAGGATCAATCTCAGGGTGATTTTTAGCTTTAATTACAATAAATCATATTGTTTTGAGTCTGATGAATATAAAACCATAACATTTTGTAAGTTTATTTTCATCTTAACTTTATTTATTTTTTTTTAAATAAGTTAGACAAACTCTTTTTTTGTATTGCATGGATGTACTAAGTTTGAGTTGGGGCTAGATATATGTACATATATTGGATGGAAATCCTGCCCACGATTTACCTGAGCTCATCCAAAAAGTTTGTCTTTTTTTTTGAGTGCTCTTTAACATGTTACATCTGCTTGATTAAATCATGTTCACATAAGGAATGCAATCTTATTGTGTATTACATTAACTCGTTTTATTCAAGTGAGGTCAAAGACCTGCCAAGTGCCTTTCTTTGATTGCATGAAGTTGGAATAAAATATTTCCTCTCCTCGTGAGATGACTTTGCTTTTGTCTGATGTGTTTGAAAAAGATTGATTGATGAAATTTTGAGAAGATATTCACACTTTATAAGATCAATCCCATTAAAAGTGGTAGAAGATATTTTATTCCAGCTTTTCAACAGAGTGCAGAGTATTCATCAGACTAACCAGGAATTACACTGAAAGGAGGTCAAAGGTAAACACACAGCACAGACACACAAGTTAGCATGTTTAATGCTCTAAATATTCATGCGTTCTAAAATGAAAAAAAGAGTTTAGAGTTCGAAAGTAGAGAAAGCTCTCATGGAGCTCAGAGAGGAAGGCCTCAGTTACTGAAGAGCTCTTTCACCAGACACTGGACTGACTTCTGGGATCAGAAGAAATCGGTGATCTTAGTTTGAAGTCCAGAGACAATAACTCAGACCTCATCTTTGATATCAGCTGATCTGATTCGATCTGAATATTAATTCAACACCCTTTTGCTTAATATAAAAGTTACATTTTCAGGCTTTTCTGAACTAAAAAGAACTTAAACCATATCCAAATTGACTGTATTATTATTTTAAAGGGATGTTTAAATGCTTGAATGTGTGGTGAGTAAATCTCCAGCTGTAACAGGAATCACAGTTTAACTGTAAACCACAGCCGAGGATCAGAGAGGAACTGAAGTTCAGAGTTTTTGCTGAAAGAAGTGAAAAACTTCTGAAGTGCTGAGCTGCTGTTGTTTTCTTCCGTTGGGATGTTTTAGCTCATACTTTCAGCTCCACACACCTACAGGTGTCAATAATATAGTACGGGGTCTCTAATTTTTAATCATGATAAGAGGATCAGATAGAAATTAGTTTGAATTTTGACTTTTTTGTGTTCGTAACAAAGGTTTAATAAGCTTTTAGCTCTTAATACCCAAATATTGTTTGTTGACTTCATCATGGAGGAACCTGATGTTGTTGCGAAGCTGTTAAATGGTTTATTTTGTTTCTGATTTAAACTTGCCCAAAGTTAACTCTGTTGTTCCTACAAAATGAAGCAATAAAACACAAAATAAACAGAGGACACACAAGAAAACACTTGCAACCAAATATTCAGATTATGTTTAAAAGTATCCTTAAAGATACACTAGTTATGAAAGGTAAAGCAAAGATAGGCTAACTCTTGCAGAAATTATTCATCAAAACAACAACAAAAAATATCTCAGCACCTTTAAAGTGGTGAAAAATAATATTTGCAGCTGATGTTTGTTTCTCTAATCTTTCTTTCCTGCTTCTCAGGGTGAGGACTGACTAAAAATAAGAGTTAACATCATTTTGTCTCTTTGTACAAAAGTTAAGTAAAAATCAGTCAACAAGCTGCAGATACCGTTTTTGTTTTTGTCTTCGGCCATATGACTCTGACCTGCAGTTTTTTCAAACTGTCTTTATTTGTGTCCGTTAAAGTCCCCACATTGATGCATCTCTAAAGCCTGGTGTAAGACTCTGAGCTCTAACACTGGATTGTAATCCTGCAGAACTCGGTGAGTTAACGAGAAAGCACAGAGCTGCTGGGCTGAGCTGCGATTGTTGTTTAGTGAGCAGGAGGAGGATGGAGGGGGATGGGACCCTGTAGACCTGGCTCCATCCTCAGATTTATCAGAGTCCATTTCTGCAGAAAGTGAGAGCTCAATGAACAGCTGACGTGTTAATAATGAGACACTTTAAAGAGTCATGTGTTTGATCCGGCCGTCGTATTTCTTTCACATATTCTCATGAGGAGCTGATTCTGCATCAGAGCTGCCGAGCGAGTCACATCCTCCTCCGTGCCACTCGGCTGTCAGCGTGAAACTCACCATGCTGCCTCCTGAAAGAAAACCTGACACTGTTGATTAAGACGTCCACTACGCAGAGATGAAATACAATCCTGCTCATACTCCTCCATCCCCCTCTTTCTCTGTCACTTTCTCCTCCTCTTTCCTCTTTCTCCCCATTCTCTCTCATGCATCACTCTAACCCAACCTTTAACCAGACCTCTCCTCCTCTTTTTGATCTCTTTCTGCTATCGCTGAGGTGCTGAGAGACCAGGCCGCACTAATAGTCTCTTCATATTTTGCTTTCAACCCCAATAACCTGCAGTCAACCCTCCTTTCCTTCTCGTTTTCTCTGCCAGAGGAAACCTCCAAAATAGGTCATGAGCAGCCATCTTGGCCATGTTTTGATTCCTGCTCATAATTGTTTGTGTCATCGCTGAGATTTTTCAATAGACACAGCTTCCCCCCTCTTCAGAGTGCTTACTCTAAACTTACATTTCCAAACAAACCTCCTCTGGTTCAGATCCCAGCTCGTCCAGAATGGAGCACCAAAGCACACTGTACAGCACGCTCAGAGTGAAGCATGCTGCAGAGCACGCTCAGAGTAAAGAACGCTGCAGAGCGCGCTCAGAGTGAAGAATGCTGCAGAGCATGCTCATAGTGGCGCATGCTGCAGAGCGCACTCAGAGTGAAACATACTACAGAGCGTGCTCAGAGTAAAGTGTGCTGCAGAGCACGCTCAGTATGCGCACACACATTCTCTCATGCATTCGGTTGTAACAATATGCTATTCAGTGATTCAATTATATTACTATTTCGTAGGGGCTGATTCATTTTAAATTGCGATTCTTTGTTATTTGCGATTTTTAGATTGCTTTTTTTTTTTTTTTTTTAAAGACCATTTGAAAAAGTTTTATGATGATGGCAATGTCTACAGACTATGTCAGGAGCCATATTTTCTCAAATTGCACATCACGTGAGTCAGAAAGAAACATTTCACCCTCTGCTGGAGAAAAATTGTAACTTTTTTCCCATCCAGTTTATAAGCAAAGATGAAATGAAAATCTTGAATTTGAGAACAAATCCATAAGTTTTTTTTGACAAAGAATCCTGATTTTGATATTGTCAAACATAAAATCCCCAATTCAATCAGTTTTTGATTTTTTTCCCCCACCCTTACTCGTGTATAAAAGCATCCTTCTCTTGCTAACGTGTCTGGGTGCAGCAGCACAGACACACGTCGTTAATTGAACCCACCAGGAACAATTCGACTCGGTGGCTGTGTGTATTCTAGGAAGCATGGGCAGACTGGTCACGCTATAGCTGTGCAGGAGGCCTTAATGCAGACACAAAGTGCATGCTGGGAGAAAAGTGGGCTCAGTGTGGTGTGTCTCTGGGTCAGGCCTGAGAGGACTGAGTTTATGTTTGTCATTGAAGAGCTTTAGCAGACCGTTTACTTTTACTGCAGCCTCTTCACTCCATTCATCTATCTCCCTCTCCATCTCACTTTCTCCTGCGTCTCCCTCTTTCTTCTTTCTTCTCCTTCTTGTGGTGTAGAACTTTACGGCGCCCTCCTCTCTCTGCTCTCCATGCTCGTCTGTGTGTGTCACAGCCGCTCCTCCAGCTGCACAGATCTGCCGTCCTCAGCCCATAAAGATAAGAGCGGGACGCTGGAATGTGGAGCGGAGAGGTGACGGAGACAGGATGAAGGGACGTAAACTCAGACACGTTCTTTAGCAGCCTTCCAGCTTCTTCTGTTTATCTCTAACACCGTGTTGGACTGTGATCATCGGCTGTTTTTATATGCCTTAATGTCACTCAGACGACTGCAGCTCTGAAAGAACAGGTCTGACTCCTCTCAGGATGAAAACACACAGTCTTTATGATACTTTTGAAGAAGTAGAAGTGTGTCAAATTTAGAGACAGGAAGTAGAAAATATTCCAGGTTAGTATCTTATTTTTTTCTTAAAGCTCCAGTCGGGAGTTTGAGAATATCTGATTCTTCTGTGTGAGTACAGAATCAAACCAGCATGAAGATGGATTACTTTAACGGTTTTATTTTAACCCCTGAAGCTTTTGGGCCAACGTCAGGCTGCAGAAGCAGATTCTGTTTTGGTATTTCTCTCTGCAAAGATTCTTCATTTTTAATGCATTGGACTGTTCAAAGAAAGCAGGGTGCGGGGACTGAGAGTCTTAAAGTCTTTGTGGTCTCTGTTTGGTCTCTGCTCCGTGACTGTTTGCTGCACATCTGGTCCATCCAGTCTTGGTTTTGGTATTTTGTTCTGTGCATGATGAAATCCACTCATTCTTCCTCAGTTTCCTTCGAAGAACTTTATTTTCAGTGCCAGTCATGTGTCCAACTTGTTTTTAAATACACCTCATCTAGCTATGAGATGCTCTTCTAGATGGTTTTCCAGCTTTTTGTTGTCCTGTTCAAACTATTTGGAAACACGTTTCTGCATCAGAATTAAAATGAGCAGATTCATTTTTCATGAAATCCTAGCATACACTACAGGTCAACGATTTGGGAGCAAGATCAAGTTTGTATAAAATAATATCATGGTGTCATTGGCTACTTTTACATACAGTCATTAACTCCTTTTCTAACCCAAATATTCGGTCACATATAATGCAAACTGTAAGTGAAAAATGCAAACTGTAATTGTTTTTTTTTTTTATCTTTGGCACTGAAGTTGTGACTCTTGCAAGTCCTCTGGACCCTACAACCCAGCCCTTCTTTTTGATTACGATTAATGTTTTTCAGCAATGGTCTGGTAACATCAATGTATACCTAAAGGCAAATTAAAGAAAAAGGTGCATTTTAACAAAAGCAAAGTCTTATCATGCAGTAAGCATCCCAAAATACATGCTTCCAAACTTTAGGCCTGTAGTGTAGGTTTTAAGTTTTGACATAAACTTCAATTGAAATGCAAACATACACACGTGTTTTTGTCACTGTTTCAATAAGTGTTGTGTAGTTTGCATTTTCACAAGCTTACATTGTAGAAATGTGCAATTTCAAGACATCACTCTCATCTTGTGATCTCTACCAAAATGTTGTTTATATCAGTCAAGTCAAAGTATATATAAATATATGTATAGTAATGGAAAAAGAGACTTATTTATATTTCAACACAAAACACTTGGATATTACTTGGTGGCCTTAACAGTTCTCAATGCATGTCATAAAAAGTGTAAAATCTTTCAAAACTAACTATTTTTTGTAAGATTTTATGTCTACAGGCAGCACTGTATTATTGAGGAACACCCCCTTGGAATGAATGGGTCAAGGAGTCTTAACATATTTCATTTAATTTTACATGAACAATTTAACAGAAGACTTCACTGTGGTTAGTAGACCTGTGGCTTTCAGGAGACTGTCTGTTCATTGTGGGACTGGAAGAAAGCTTCTGCAAATTTTACTCTGCAGTTCTTCTGCTCTTTATGGTGCTTCTTGAAGAAGAACTGAAAAACAAATGTAGATCCTGAGCAGGCTGTGAAAGTTTTTCAGAAAATGGAATAATTCGTGAATTATCAATGCATTTCACACCCATGTCCTTAGTGTAGAGTCCTCATCCTCAGGCTCACACTCACTCTCACTTTTTTTGTGAGGTTACCTGCAGCTCATTGCCTTCATCACAACTTGATACTACCTCACCCTCACTAAAATCAGCTGAAGGTGTTGGTGCTACCTTTTGTTTCTTTGAAGAGCCTTAGAGTGATGTTAGATCCATTCTGTAAATGAGTGAAAATGGTTGGAGGACATGAGGATGTGTTCTTCAAAGAATGCTCACAAAGTTCACTATTGTAGACACAAAAGCCGACAGTGTGCAGTAATAGTCTAAACTTTACTAAAACTAACATCAAATTTATCTAGGTGAAAACTGTAGAGGTACAAAAAAAGGAATGACCAGTTTGCTTTTGAACTGTATGTAAACCCAAAGACAGTATACCAAAATGCTGACATGGTCAATCTGTAATGGTACAGTGTTGCTTCAGGGAACATTTGCATTTTTACATGTTTCCTTAAATTAATAAGCAGATAGAGTAGATTTAACTATCGGAGATTAAGCTTTACTTGTTAATTAATGAAAACATGTTCTTTCCAGACTGAAAAGGCCTGGTAAAAAAATTATTTGACAGTTCTGAGGAGAGAATTGGCCGAGTTAGTCCTTGCAAGAAGATACGCAAAAAAGGGATTCTGCCTGACACCCAGAGGGTCATATGGCAATTCATACGCTGTTATTGGTGCCTCAAGGTCTTTTCTCTTTTTAAAAAGTATTTCATAACAACTGGGATGTATTGTGTGTATGTAAAAAGATAAAAAAAATGGGTAAATTTCCTAGAGGCAACAAGGTACCATAGAGGGTTAAAATCAACCCTAGCTCTGAACAGCTTATAAACAATATCACTAAAAAGGTTAAAGAAAAAAAAAAGAATATGGGTTAAAAAAAAATGACAAGGGAATAAAATCAGATCAGGAAGTTACGCTCAGCAGTGCATTTGTGAGTTAAAAAGTAAAAAAACGAAATTTGGTTTAAAAATGGAGCAGACCTCAAAATGTGAGCAGAAAACATGATTCAGGTGTGAAACAAGCCTCATTAATCCATGCTAATACTGACTTTATGTACAGGTCAGAAGCATTAGACTAAAACTCCTCTCATACACACACACACACTTTCACACACTCTCAGAGCCGTGTCCTGGGTCCCGTGGACCACCGGCAGACCGGCTCTAATGGTTTCACAGCAGCAGGTTTAACACAGGGAGGCTGCTCAGTGTCAGAAGAGCCCAGAGGCTTTTTAGAGAGGCTGACAGTCAAAACATGGACATAAAGGTCTGACCCCCAGGAACCCAGAGGAGGGGACGGTTCGGGGACCAGCTCCTCCAAGAGCTCCTACCACCGAGCAAGGGATTCATAGAGAGCAGCATTTTAACTTGACTGAATTTTAAAACAAACTGCTGGTTTTCCTTTCCACGTCTGCAGGATTAGACGTCTGTAAGCATCATCAGATTCTTCAGACGAGCACGTCCAGCTACTGAATCTTTCTTCTTTAACTCATTTAATGACAGATCCTCGGTCTGCAGGTCTAAACCTTTGTTTTTCTCCTCTTCAGAGCGGCTTGCACTCCTCGGGGACTCGGTGGTTAAAAAGAGTTAAAATATAAAAACAGATCTCATCACAGTTATGGTTCTGTAATAAAACATCTCTGTCTCTAAGCCGTGTTAGGAAACATTGGTGTCTTTATGGAATAAAGTCTGCGTCTGGAGGGATCAGATCAAACCAACACTTGAGTGACAGATAACAGAAAGAGGCTGAAATTTAAACTACAGACCTAAATGACAGATATAATCCACTTTCACATCTTAATTTGATTTATTTGTATTCCCAAAAAAGTTTCAGTTTTATCTTTTATAGGTTTTGTCTGTCAGTGTTCATGTTCTGATAAAAAGCAGCTCTCCATTGAATAACAAAGGCTGTAAACTTCACTTCTCATCCTGTGGTTAACTCCAAATCCAAATAAATTTACAAAACTTGTTTAAAATCTCCACAGTCGAACCCAAGAGAAGCACAATCAACACAATAAAAAATTAAAAACAGCAAAAGATCAATAAAATACTAAAAAGATTTAAATAGATGATAAAGTGAGGAATAAAATAATGTGTTCAGAGTGGAAGGGAAACGTTGAGACGCTCTGATTAAGGATCACTGTTAGAAGTTTATAACACACACAAACACACACAGAGAATTGAAAACTAAAAGATCCATGAAATTTCTTGTTTCGATTCCACAATTTGTGTAAAAAGAAAAAAAAAACCCTCCCCCTCAACTGTGACCAGCTGAACCAAACATATGAGTGAGTGTAGTTTATTTAAAAACTTTTTCAACGTTGGAATCTTTTCATGGGAATTTATATTAACTGGGTTTATCTGGTCGTATACATGTAAAATATTAAACAAATATTGAAATGGCATCATAAATACATTTTCAGGATTTTTCCTAAGTCTAGCTGTCATAAATAAAAGCAAAGATATTTGTTGTAGCCAAGGGTGCTTGATATTGTTGTTGTTTTTTTTGCTGGTATCTAATATTTTATAACTCATTTGGTGTATCGATACCAATATTTTTTTTCATACCTATTTGCAGAAATCATCAACTCTCTCCTGTGTTGGAATTAGCAAACAGTATTTTGATGCATACTCTTATCTCATTTGTTATGTCATTTTCAATTCTTGTGCAAACTAAAAAAAAATATCCAAAACTGCATATTAACTTGACAGCTGCTGTCAAACACAATAAAACAAAAAGATAAATCTTTCTTTAAACCTGGGTGGTGCTCTGCCTGAGACTATCATAACAGTACCCACAACCAGGGCAAATTACATCAATTTTACAACTGTCAAAGTATGAGAAGTTAACTTCTGTTCACAAGGAGCATCTGAGAAGTGCAACTGTACAGTAATTAAACCTAAATTAAATCAAATGGTTACTTTTTGACAGTAAATGTGGTTAAATTAGTCAGCTATGTACCTTACAGACGGCAACTTAAATTAAAATTTAACTTAAAAACAGGAGCCAAGTATGTGACGACTCAATCTGCAGTGTTAAACAAAAACACAGTGAAAAAATATCTGCAGCTTAAATCACAAATCAGAACATCAATAAATAGGTCAGTTTTGTCTACTCTACACAATTCTATAAGATAAAAAACAATATGTGACAGAGAGGTGGTGTGCAAAGAATAAAAAATACAAAACATTAGCAGCAGCTTTGGTTCCTGGTGCTAAGGTCGAGTTGGCAGCAGCCGATTATTTTAGCGGTTTATTATACCAACAGGTATTGGCGTGTTGACTGATGTCTGAAATAGCATTTTTAAACCAATACTGGTTGATACTGATAATGTGTGGATAATATCATGCATCCCTAGTCGTAGCCAGCCTCTAAAAATATTCTTCATTTTGATTGGTGTTTGTTAGCCTTACTTAAATGTGTCCATTACATAAAGTTAAACTGTACCATAAAATATATATTTACCTCAGTGCGATCATCAAAACTCACCTTGACAGGACTTCTAGACTCCAGATCTCGATATGTGGTCTCAGTGGAAATGCTTGAGACTGGTGAAACAGTGACTGATGGTCAAATGTGCTTGGAATTGTTAAGACATGTGATTCTTGGTAATTTGAATTCAGTCATCTTATTTTAACCAAGATCCTCTTTCAAGTTGATACAAAGGACAAGAAAACAAATTTTCCAGGAATTATAATCCACTCTCAGAGTTTTTAGAAAAATGTAGTTGAGTTGACAGCAACAAGACCTGAAAATTTCCAATGTTTCAGAGCTAAAATTCCCATGGAAAACTTTTTAAAAACATTTTCAGAATGGAATGGAATCATTCATGTCCGTCTCTTAGATGAACAATTTATTTTGGTGAGTGTTGTGATTTTTTTTTTTTTTTGTTTGAAAACTAAAGGAGAACATCAGACAAATCCAATCAAACAATCCAATGTTTTTAAAGCTGCAGTTTGCAGAGATGGGTAAATTTTGCGATCTCTAGAGCTCAGATCTTAGACTTCACCGCTGCTTCACCACCATGGCGTCCAGAGCCTTCAGTCGCTCTGCTCCCCGTCTCTGGAACTTCAGCCACCAGACATCCGTGACATTGACTCATAAACTATTTTCAATCCCGCCTCAAACCCATCTATTCGTTCTGGCCTGCTCACTCAGACTACCATCCATCCATATTATCTTTTTAAAACAATTTCTTTGAAGCTTTTTCCATTTTTTTTTCTTTTCTTTTTTTCTTTACTTAAGCTGAAGTGTTTTTAAACTTTTGTACAACATCTCTGGTGCCTTGAAATAAAATGTAATATTGTTATAAGTGAAGTTACGGTGGCCTATGAGGACAAAAAGCTGCTTTGATGCATTATAAGTTTGATCCTCCAAGTTTTATTCAATAAAAAACATGAATACTTTGGTGTGTGTGTGTGTGTGTGTGTGTGTGTGTGTGTGTGTGTGTGTGTGTGTGTGTGTGTGTGTGTGTGTGTGTGAGTGTGTGTGTGTGTGTTCATTCTCTTCTCCAACTTTCACCTTCTTCTTTTTCCATGATTCGATGACTGGAGCTGTTTAAATCTAAATTTGTCATTTTCATCATCTACTTTTTTGTGTTTTATTCAGTTGTGGTCTTTTTATTATTTATTTTAAGATTTCTTCTATTTATGTTTTTAAATATTTTTATAATACTTTGCTTATTTAATCTGCTGATTTGTTCTCCTGCAGGAATATGGCAGTTAAAGATGGTGTCCCCTGTGCAGGCGGATCACAAATTATTCTGAGGTGAGAAAAGTTAAATTTTCTTTCTCTGATGTTCAGGATCATTGAACACAATTTTAAACTTCTGAATGTTTTATTTAAGTTATACGAAATCCACTCTCATATAAGATGCTAAAAACTACAGACTGCACCTTTAATAGACACAACGAGGTAAATGTGAGGTTCATACTTGAATATTTAATCTATTCTAATGTATTTTATTTCTGGTTTGTTTTCTATTCATCCTCTGGATGGGAAAAAAAACTAAATCTCCTTTTTGGCTGAAAGTTTATTTTTTAATTAAGTCTCCTGTTCTTATCAGATGATTTTTTTTTCTAAAATATACATTTGCATTCATCAGCACATTTAAAATAAACAAAGAATGAGAGGGTTAAGGACAGGGATAGGCAACCTAGGGCACGGGTGCCATAGCTAGCACGTGAGGCTATTTATGTTAGCATGCAGAGAATAATTACAATGAGGCAGAGGACCAAATAGATAATTAAATAAAATAAATGATAAGATAAAAAATATATTATATTGTGTTCGATTTAAAACTTTACAAGAAACTGAGCACACTATGTTCTGGCACAAAAATTTAACAAATAACATCAAAAAATCAATTTAAACAATGATGTTACAAGTGCAAAAATGTGACTTGCAAGTGCGTCACCACAAATCTATTCAGTCTGTTAGCTCCCAGTTGCATCTTTTTGAGACCAAACACACACAAAAAAAAATTTCAGAGATGAGACAGATGGAATTGGAGTCAGTAAAACCAGTGTTAGCAAAGTATGCTAAAGAGAGCAGCGTGTTCAAAATGTTCTGTACTGTTAAAAACCAGGCAAGTTATACCAATTCTCACTGTGAAGCATGGAAAAACATTCGCTGTTAGGAAACACATAACAGACTTTTCCATCAACTGTTTTATTTGATGAACCGCCAAATAAAGATACAATTCTGTCCAGAATCAAACAGATGCCACTTTCAGCCAGAACTGTGGAAAGGTGTGTTAGTGAAATGGCAGATCACGTGTCACAGCAGCAAACTTCTGCTCTCTGAGATGTTCCTGAATTTAGCATGGCCATGTATCAAAGTGTGAACGTCAACGATGTGCTATGCTTGTCTAAGGGAGAAACTCTGCTGTGAGCATGTTTAAAAATTGCAAAAGTAGTTTAAAGATGCTATGAGGAGGATCTGTTTTAATTGCACACCATCGCCACCTTGTGGCCCGGAGTCTCTGCACACTGTCGTAAATTACATTTGGTGAGCTGTGTGTTTGATTTGGAATTAAATAGAGATCAGACTGAAAAAAATTTTCTTTGATCAAGACAACTTTTCACTGGATACGACGTGCTGAGGTAAGGGACTCATCAGTACAGTTACATAATGAAATCAAGCAAACATTGTAGTGGCCGGCTATTTGTTAGCAACATCAGCAGTGACATATCTATAGGCTAACGTGACAACAAGTAATCACTGTCAGTTTGTAAGTAGTTTAGTAGCTGTTTACATTTAATGCAGCTGGCAGCCTGGTGCTCTAAAGACATGTCTGTAATGTGTAACGTAAGTAAATCCTGGTTATCTATGTCCTGCCAGTCATCGACCAAGCAGAGCTAACGTAACCTCACTCTACATTTTATTGATAGACTCTCAAGTTTGAACAGACCACTGCAGAATAACTGCTGACTGTGGTTTGGAAAGAACATTAGCACAAACAGTTTAGTCCTGTGTTATAGAGTGATACAGCCCAAGCTAAAGGCTAATTAGCCATTAGGGCTATCTCTCTCCCATTTAGCTTTCTTCTGAGATTCTGTCCTTTTCCTGTCCGACAGTTAGGCTCCTGTGTCCACCATCACTACAAAGTTAGTCATAGAAATTGTTTTTAGCAGAGAAAACACAGATCTCTGTGTTTTATCTCTTTTCACTACTAAACTTTGTCAGCCAACACTTTAAAATAACCTGTAACCAGCAATATTTGTGCTGATAATCTCATTTTAAAGAGTGGATTACGATCAGGCATATATCTAGAAGGGAGACTTTTTCAAGATCACTTTTAAACTCCTCACAGCTCCTTTAAAAACAAATAATTTACAAATGATTTTATTAAAGAAGTAATTATCTGCACTTTGGGCATGAGTGTATTTTGAAGCGGCTTGAGCCATGGAAAAGGTTGCCTACCCCTGGTTCAGGAGGAAAACGTGATTTAATCTGAAGTCTTCTAGAAAATATCAAAGATCAGCGTCTGTGAATAAACCTTCATTAGTTAACTCAGTGAGGAAGTGTGTGTGTGTACGTGTGTGTGTGTCGGGGTCATTGTGCCCTCTAACATAATTGCCCTACAGACTCTTAATGGTGGCAGCAGCTTGTTAAAGTCCTGTTTGTCCATTCATACAGAGCTCGCTCTCCCTCTCTCTCTCATTAAAACATGAATGGAGCACAGATGTGTATCGCCCATTAGTCTACCTGGAGGAGGGAGGGAGCGATGAAGGTAGGAAGAGAAGTTAAAGACCAGGGTGAGGGCTTGGTCCCTCCTCTGAGCCCACCCAGGAACTCAGGATGGAGACCAGCTCCATCAGAGTTTATAGAGACAAACTCTGAGTCTCTGTCCCAGAGACCGGCTCAGGGTGTTTCATACTCTCTGAGATTCTGGAGAGACCTGGAGGATCTGTTTGATGTGGATCCAAAGCTCTGTATCAGTCTTTGGCTGACTGAGAGATCCTCACACCTGGTTCTGCTCACAGAGAGTCCTTCAGCTGCAGAGAATCCTTTAGAGCTGAGTTCTGTTTCAGTCAGAGTTTCTCGTCTCTGCAGATGTTTTGAAGCTGGTCTCAAACACGTCAAGGTCTGGGGAAAGACCCCTCTGTACGACTCAGGGAAGATCTGACATCACTTTGTTAACTCCGCCAAGGAATTTACGTTTTGGGAGACTTTGTTTGTTTGTCTGTGAACAACATAACTCAAAAAGTTACAGATCATGATGAAATTTCAGGAAATGTTCAAAATGGGATAAGGAAGAAGTGATTTAATTTTGGAGGTGATCCTGATCATCGTCTGGATCCAGGATTTTTTTTAAAGGATTCTTTATCATTGTGAGATAGGGCCGTTTTCACCATATGTGTATATAACTCCACAATAAATGGTCAGATTGCTTTGCGAAACAATACAAGACAAGGTCACGACAATTTCTGATGGATGTAAAAGTACGATCCAGATCCTGGTAATATTCTGGTTCCTAAGATCTGGAATATGAAATATGCACTGGGTCATCATAATTTTCAACACAGGCCAGGTCTAAATGGAGCATGATATTCTGATCAGAATTGGGTTAGAAGCCCAAACCGAATAAAAATGCTCCACATAAACACCTCAATCTGAATAAACTAGCCAAATCTGAATGGAATTTCATTCGGTTGCACAGGGGTAGTATATTCTACAGTTCTACAGTTTTATTTAGCAGACGCTTTTGTCCAAAGCGACGTACAACACAAGCAAGAATTTAGACAGAAGGAAAACCTAGTTAGTGCGACAACAGTGCTTCAAGTTATTCGGCTGCGGGTGCTGCCATTAAGCGCAAGTATTGTTAATTTTTTTTATTTTATTTTATTGTTTATTTTCCCAACCAATTAAAAGTAAAATCCCATTATGTAAACAGTGAATCAGAAAGTTGTCAGGCTGGGTTGTGTCCGCGCCTGCTCTGTCTTGATGTAAACATCGATCAATCCCATGATTTGAGGGATGAAATGCGCTGCCTCGAATCCCCTGGCAATTTCTGAGGCTTCCTCTTCGTGAGCTCATGAACTGGTCCTTTTAACATGCCCTTACTAAACATGTATGTGAACTATTTCCCTGTGCTTTTGTGAATCCCAGATTGAATTGAGATAGGTCAGTATTCTGCACAGCTACCAAAGTCTGTACAAAACAATAGTGACACGCATAATACATGGAATGGGTGCTCTTACAGTGACTTCATCTGGAGCCATAAATCCCTCTGTCAGTCCACAAAACTTTGTAAATAAAGAGCCACCCGAAAGTTTTGCAACCATTCAAGGTGGATAAACTCAAGAAGTTCAACTCTTTCCCACCAGCTTTGCTTCGGGCCTTCATCAGCAGCTTTTTGGTCTTTGGAGAAGGCATGGGGAGAACGGGCAAACATTGTACAGCACCAAAACATAGGCCCTCTTCTGTACGCCTCCTCTTCTTCAGAGCTTCCGGTAAGAGCACATTAGTAGCAATCTGTTGCTTAATAATATTGTAAAAATGACTACTTTGCATAATAGATGATATACCTCCATATGTGATAAATTACATGATGTTCAAATAGATCTGAGCATATTAGGTGTTTGTAAAACGGCTATTCCAACTAAATGTTGTGGCACATATTAACACCAGACTGGAATAGATCACTTCACATGTACATTGTTTACATGAGATCTTTGATTGGAATCAGTTTAATCAGAATGAAAAATAGTTTGCATATGAACCTGGCTACTGTCAGGGAACAAATTATTGTACAAACATGCAACTAACACCAAATTGCAGCAGAGAGTCTGCCAAAAGGGAGTATAACACTAAAGTAGGATCAAGTGTTCAGGTTGACAATCACAATATGCTTGGCGGAGGTCTGTGCTCTCTGAGTGCTTTTCTAGTTTTCCTCTAATACCTTCATTTTCAGCTACAGCTCACATGGAACCATCCTTCTCTCTTCAATCTCAGCTCCAGCCTCTTAAAGTCACTCTAAAGAACAATAGTTGTGGTTTTTGTCACTGAAAGCTTTAAACCTACATGTGGAAGTAGCGTCAGCCCCAAAACTTTACCTGCATCATGTTTAAATGGTAATGACTCAGGTGACCTCAGAGTTCCATCGTTTGTCCAAACCTAACTTCATTTATCCTCTGTGTCTGCACCAAACCAAAATGCTGATGTTTTAAAATGCAAAGTCACAAAGTCAGTTTTAGTTCCTGGTTGTACTATCAAAGGAATACATGGATCCTGTGACCCATTGTTTGTCTGGGTTTCCACCACAGGCGGGTAGATTTATTTAATTATTTTAATAGCTTTTGGTGGGAAAAATACAGGCAATTGAATTCTAGAGACGAAGCTGTCTAAAGCCAGTCGAAGCAGTTTCTAAATGTCCCAAACAGCTTGGAGTGGAGAGACGGTTCCTGATCAGTCACGTAATTAAGAATCTGTTGAATGGACTGCTGCGACACCTTTTGACCCAGAGTCCCATGCACTGTCATGAAGATGTGACTTTTAACAAGGTGTCCGTTTGTTTTAGAAATAAAGAGAGATCAGATTTTCTTTTTAACTCTACTTTTCTTTGTTCAAGACAACTTTTAAACAAATCTAACGTGACAATGTAAGGTATCTATGAACAGTTACATAGAGATACGGTTTGAAACGTGACAACAAGAAAACTTCTTCAGTTTGTACCATAGTTTAGTAGCCAGTTAAATTTAGAGTTCCTCACAGTCCGTAACCTGGCTCTTCTTTTTATTGATAGAACAGACCACTGCAGAATAACTGCTGGATGTGGGTTGGAATGAACATTATCACAAACAGTTTGGCCCGTGTTTGAGCCTTAAGCACATGTTTTAGCCTTTAGCCTGTGCTCTATCACTCTCCCATTTATCTTTGTTCGGCTTTTCTGTCCTTTTTCCTATCTGGCAGTTTGGCTCTTGTGTCCACCATCACGACAAAATTAAGCACAGAAATTGTTTTCAGTGGAAAAAAACACAGATCTCTTTTCTCACGACTAAACTTTGTCAGCTGGTGCTGTGTTGTCATAGAGACTTCGACATGGCATAAATCGTTCCAGTCCTGTCTGACCAAATCAGTAAGCTGAAAAATAGCATTTAGAAATAAAATGATAATCTCATTTAAAGTTTTGAATTATAATCAGGCATTGACTAGAAGGGAGAATTTTTCAAGATCACTCAGAAATTCCTCACAGGGACTTTTGGGAGGATAATTTTTTGGTCAAGGGTAACCTCCAGAATGACTCTTTATGGATTAAAACTCCTCTGCAGTGTCGAGTCATTTTGCTGATTAGGATAAAAAGACTGAAATGTGACCCAAACTAATTGATGGTGTTTCAGTATAGAGATTAAAAAGCTGCTCAAATGAAATCTCGAGGATACGTTCAGAGTTTTTGTGTCTTGTGCAAGACATCTTCTGTCATCTTCCTGTTTCTTTTGGAGTTTGTCTGAATATTAGTTTAAGAAAGAGATACTTCATTAAAAAAAAACCCAGCTGCCCTCTGAATCATGAGGAGCTTCTGGTTCCTGGATTGAGGGTCCTCTAAGGCTGCGTGTTGCTGATCTAAGAATACTCTCTGGCTCTGCAGTCTGGAAAAGGTGTGAGAACAGATCGAGGGAAAGTCCAGCCTCGCCCTGCGATGGCATCCTGCTCTGATAGCGTAAAGGTCGTTTCGTCAGCCGACAACAGTGTACGGTTATGATAAGCATCCAATCAGAGGCAACGTTGCTGTGATAAGGATCCAATCTGAGAGTGAGAGCTGGTCCCTGCATTCCTGGGCCTGATCCGGCTCCATCATGAGGTCTGATGAAGTCAGGACACACAGCTCAGGGGCTATTTTAGGATCCATACAGATAGGAGGGACACAGCTCAGACTCTCTGCTGCACTCACAGCACCAGATCAACACTTTAAGTCCTGAATACAACGAAACAGAGAGAGGTTCCCCCTCTGATTGGAGTTTACTGCTGACGCTGCTGCAAAACTTTGGTTTGAGCATCAAAACTTTATTTCACATCAAACCCTCACAGGGTTGGGTTATTGAAGGCTAGTTTGGGTTGTCCTGAACTTTCCTCTTCAGCTTTGACTGCATGTGAAACATTATTGTTTGGAGCAAAAATGTTCAAAATGACATCCAGTTACAATCCTGGACTTTGGCATCATTCCTAATAAAGCTTCGAAACCAAACAGCGGCCCCCAGCTTTCAAAAAGAGAAGCTTTTGATGAAGTGCAGTTCCTCTAACGTCCACTAGAGGCTGGCCCCAAAAGCTCAGGAATCCCCATAAACAGCCATGTTAAACAGCAGATCTTTGCATGAATGAGAGGCAGAATGGAGAATTATGTTTTGTCTTGTTGGTGAAAACTAAAATTAAATTCACAAGTTTTAAAAAACAGCGATGACTCTCTGTCTGCCATCTTCATCATATGAAATCAGGTATTTTCAGTATCGTCATAATTTCTTTAGACAAAGTTGGAACTGGCTCCAACCATCAAACTTTCTGCAGACACAGTGGATTATTAATCTGACCTGATAACAACAAATGGGGCAGAGAGTCTGTCTATAGAGACAACTTAAGCTTCAGACCTCTGAGAGTTTGAGGCCATCAGGTCTCCCCTTCAGACTTTTTTCTGAAAGTTAAGATGGTTTTTAGTAAGCTTCTGCTCTGACTCTTTCTCCTCTTTAAAGACAGTTTCCTCTCAGACCATGATTCCTCCTCTTACTCCACTCTGACAGACTCGACCTGGAGGATTCTGAGTGTGATTCTGCTTTTGGGACATAAATCTGAGCCTGAGTGCTTTGTGGCCGCTCAGGTCAGTCCTCCTGTGGGAAAACAGAGATGAGAGGCTCGGGGTCAATCTAGGCTAAGCCCTGCTGGTGCCAGTGGACCTCCCGGTTCCCCCTGATAGACCCCAATCCACAGCTGACACCACACCAGGTCAGAGACTGTCGAAGAAACGGACCTGGGATCGTTTCAGTGAGGATCCCAGGGGGGTGACGTCAGGTACGATTGAGAACGCAGCGCGGTGTTGTCAAATTATCCCTGAGGAGGGTTTGAACGTTACTCAGAGAAAAGAAATCTGAAAATGGAGGAGAAATGACGCTGAGGAGAGTCAGTGCAGATCCTGTTTTGAGAACTAAAAGAAAATTGAACTTATCAGAAAAAGATAAATTAGCTGTTCCCAAGAGCAAATGTTAAATTATTCCAGAGTAAAACGTTATGTTGATTTGATGTCTCCGATTAAATCTTTACAATCCAGAGCCAGTCTTTATGTTTAATTCTGTATTCTTACAGAGCATAAACTTCAGTCTCATAAATCACCAAATACTTTTATAAACTGGAGATTTATTATTCTTTTTTCCTGCAAAAGCACCAACATTAATTTTATTTAATTTAATATAATTTTATTTCATTTTATTTTGTTTCATTTTATTTTACATTATTTTATGTCATTGTATTTATTTATTTATTTTGAGCCTCAATGATGTGAATTATTTTGGATTCTTTATTTTGCAGAGTTAAGGAATTCAGATGAATTCATTTCTCTGTGCGTGCATCCGTGCATCAAATCATGTCAACAAAGAAACTTGGAAACAGTTAAATTCTTGTTTGTTTTTTAAATTGCAATGAGAATTTCTGCATTTCTCACCCGAATTATAGAACCAACAGATGATACATTTACAAATAATGATTATTTTTTGATGAGCCAGTAGGAAAATTAAGCTCCAAGCTGTAGCTCTTTCTTCTTTTTATTTTCACCTGGAGAAGCTGCAACATTAACCACAATGCATTGCAGCTGTGAGTTAATGCTAGCTTCATGCTAACATAGAGCTAACATGCTAGCTTGCTGCTCTTGGCACAAAACAGTCTCAGAGCTCTTCATTGCACTTAATGATTTAGACGTTCTGCATCTCTATCAGTGACTTTTCCATCCTGCACATGACCAAAGCTTTTCACACGACCTGGCTTCACTTTGAGTCTAAATCCACTGAAGCGGTTTCCTCTGGACGTCTGCACATGCATGGGTTTCTCAGGCAGATCTGAGGTCACACATCTCTGAGTGCTGAGGAACTTGTCGTTGAATGGGTCCATCCAAGTGGACCGAGAAGATCTGAGTCCAGTAAACCTGAGCGGATCAGAGTTTTGGCTTTGTCCCGCCACTCTCTCGCTCTCGGCACCACTTTCCCATTCCCCGGCTTTTCCATGTCGCCTTCGCTCTGCGGCCTCGCTGCTGAGGAAAAACAGACGCCTTCTCGGCCTCCACACGCCTCCCCCTCCTCCTCTCTGCAGGCTTTCTTCTCTCCCCCCTGCTGCCCCCTGGGCTTTTCTTTATGGCAGGGCTTCTAACACATGACCTCTGCCATGCATTAGGCTGCGTGTACACGTCGTACAGAACGAAGCGGGAGCAGCGTGTGATAAAGAACCAGAACAGACTTTTGTTTCTGAGCGCGCTCTGTGAGGCCGCTGGCCTCGCCCGTTTCCAGCAGCGATAAAAGCTTTCTGATTTATCTCCTGAGGAACACATTTGTACTTTAATCCAATCAAACTTCAGCCTCAGAGAGTCAGAAATCATCCCTTCCTCCCGACGTTTCCAGCCTCCTCTCCTTTCTTTGTCTGGACGTCACCTCTGTGAGTCGTCCTGCCGCTCGCCGCCTCATGCGCAGTGACAGGCTGTAATTTGGAGTACACATTTACCTCATTTGCATGAGAAGCACTTATGCTGCCGGCCACCGAGCTGAACCAATTACTGCCGCGGTTATTCTCAGTCTAAATAACGGAGGAGGAGTAATGAGGGATGCTGGGAAGTGAGCAAGGAGTTCATTATACCAGAGCAGATTTTAGTGAACCATTGGCCTTCGCCGTCACGCCTACCACGACCCAGACGAGGGGGACCTTCTCCCAGAGTCAGATCCTTGAAGTCTATCGTCAATGATCTCACACCACTGGACAATCTGCAAACATACATGTTATTAACTTCATGCCTGAAACACGTCACACTCTCAACAGAGCGTGCTCAGAAACACAGTCACATGTTCTGCTCACTGGAGGTCCTGGAGATCAAACCACTTTAACCAAGAAGACCCAGTCTGAGTCCTGCACCAGATCCAGATGCAGAGTCAGAACTGGATTATTTAAAGTGATGTCATGTCGTCAGCCAAACCTTTCCTTCCTGCTCTGTCTTTAAACACAGTCACTCAACCAGGGGAGCTGTAGTTGGCGCTCTAACTCGTTGGTTTGTTGAGTAAAGGATCTCGGTTTGTGCTAAAATAATGCACTTGAGTTCATGAGCGGTGGTTTCTTTGGTCCAACAGACGCCTCTGAAGCACGATATCCTCCTCCTCCTCCTCCACGCCATGCGGTCAGCTGACTTAGAGATTTGCCTGCTTCACTTGTTGCTGCACATTGTTGAGTCTTTGTGATAAAACCAGCTCTCTGTGCAGTCTCAATATTCTGTTCTCCACCTTTGTTTCCTTGAATGCAGGGCTTTGATGCAATGAGTGTGAGAAGATGAACGGTAGGGATGGAGCGGTTTATGAAAAAAAATTCAATACAAGGCAAATGAGTACAGCAGCACAGTGGTGTACATGGCCAGTCAAACAGTTAGGAGACAGTCAGTTAGAGGATGTTTCTGTGGCAGTGAGAGCTATGACGACCGTAGCAAGAAAGTGGAGGATAAGACTTGGCTGAGCCTTGCCCGCTTAGTAACTTTGTAGCTATGTTTAACAACTTTTAAGACCGATCTAGCAACTTTTCTTTTCAAAAATCATCAACAAATCCAGCAACTATTCTGGAGTTTGGAGACTCTGATGTTCTTAACAGAGCAGAGGATGCACTGCAAAAAACTACGGGTGCAGTCGCACTGGCCATCCAAACCGTGCTGTGCTTAAGCAAGATTACCCCCACTGCAGCTCTGTTCCCTTCCTGGAGGGTACAGCCAGCAGTCACACTACTCCAGATGAACCAGACATTAGTGGGTATCACACACGCGCATGGCCTGCCTACGTCATCATGTAGCGTCTGTTTACATGAAGCATGATCAGTCATCACAGTGAGGCAAGGAGAGCACTGCTACAACTTTTAGGACCTTTTTGACTTATGCTAAGTCCTTTTGGCCCAACACAGCCCTCTAACACTCCCCGCTTTGTTTAAAACGATTGTCAAGAGATGCGCTTGCGGCGATCATACGTCATTGATAACATGCGCTTTCTGCATGCATGCCCATCTCTGCAAAGCGTGCCAAAGCTGAGGAGTGAATCGTGCTCAGGCACAGCATACTTGCGGTCACACTGGCCATTCAAAACATGCTTTGGGGCTGAAGCGTGCTTAAGCACGGCACGGTTTGCCAGTGTGACCGCGTCCTAAAATCTTATCAAGTGTTTTTGTCATATTTGAAGTAAATATTGTCTTCAACTTTTCAGTCCAAAAATGTCTTGTTTCAAATTATTTAAAGACGAAAATGAGGTCTGAATTTCTTATAACAAGTGGAAAAAAATCTACCAATGGATCAAGAAACATTTGCTTGAAAATTTGCTCGAAACAAGAATAATGTCTTAATACGAGTAACTTTTCTCGTGTTCCACCGGCAGATTTTTCATTTTAATTGTTACAAGCAACTCAGACCTCATTTTTGTATTTAAACAGCTTGAAACGACATTTTTCTGCTCTGGTCAGGTGAATGTGGCCCAAGTTAAGGCTAAAAAGACATTTTCTCACAAACAAGACAAAGACACTTGATAAGATTTCAGTTTTTGCAGTTTGCTGCCATTGGCCACTGCCCTATCTGTAACACTCACGGGCAGACAATGATAATCATTTTAAACTTAATTTAAGCAGTTAACTTAGTGAAGCAGTGTTTATCAGACGTCAGATTAAAGAATCATGATTCTCTTGAAGCAGCGTTTTCCTCATTCTGAGTTTTGTCTTTATCCAAACAGAAACGTCAGAAAGACAGTTTCACCTGGAGCTGGGATAGTCCTCGTCTCAGGGTGTCTGTCTGTCAGAGAGCGGGCTGATGTTGATGTTTGAAAATGTTGTTTGACAAATAAATCTCAGAATAAGCATTGTGACAGCATCCACCTGATGGATGTTCTGACATTTCTGAACTTTAGATGTGTGTGCCTGGTACTCTGAAACCCAAACTCAACTTTGGCCCTGTCCGTTTGTCAGCTTCAGATCTGTTTTTCTCTCACACACACCATCCTGAACTCTCTGACACTTTTCCTAAGTCTCTGTAAGACAAAAAGAAGTGAGACAAAGAAATTGAGTCAGGAAACACAGTTAAAGTGAAACAGTCTGTTCATCAGCTGATCAAAAGACCACAGCCTTTAAAAGACAAGATCTGTACTAAAATGCAGATTCAATGTCATTTTCTGTCAAGTATTCACTCTGTCATGACCTCTTGAAGCAAAGGCTAAAAACTTTGTCTCTTTGATCGTGGTCAGATTGTCGAGCTGCATAAGCAAGGCCTCTCCCTAAGCGCCATCGCTGCTGAGGTTGGACGCAGTAAGACAAACCTTTCAAATTTTTCAAAGATCCTAAAGGATGTGGAACAAAAAGTGAAGAGATGGAAGTGAAGTGCTGAGCCAGAGGATCTGATTGGCTGCCCACCAAGCCAGGGGACCATCCATGGCCCAAATTAAGGACGTTATGGTGCCTACTGCAGCCTAATAACCATCAGACCACATCTGGGAGAGAAGAGCTTTAAGAACAAAAATCTTCAATGGCCTTGCTCCCTTCATTGCCACTAACTTGTCCATTTGGACTTTTCAGAGAGCACCAAACATAGGACATTGAAAGGTGAAAAAAAGTTTGATTCTCTGAGGAGAAAAATTGAACCTTGACGTTCCTGATGGCTTCCAGTGTTACTGGCATGACACAATGCCCACCCAACAAATGACTTCTTCCAGAGGAATAACCTAACCCTAACCCTGTTTCTGTGTGATTGAGACTGAAAGATAAACCTCTGTCACTTTGAAAATCATCCATCATTGCTCCGTCTGATTACCCAAACCTCCTGTTTTAGTTTTTCCTCGTATTTCCCGTCCTCGTCGTCTGTCTGAGCTCTGAACGCGAGGAGGGAAACTCACAGAGACAGATTTCTGCTCCTTAAATGTTACAGAAAGCCAAAGTTAGCTCTGCTTTGTTTGGGTTAGGATTAAGGTTAAGTCTGAGTTCCTCAAACAATCTGAAGCAGAAATCAGTGATCTGTGGACGACGTGGGTTTGTTCAGAGTTTTTGTTCAGCTTGTGTGTTTTCACCCTCATAGCGGTCTGTGGATGAATTTCTCCTGCGTTGGTCTTGGTGTGATGATCTGTGATGTGGAGCTGTGAAGGATGTGAAGGCCGTAAGCTGAGCTGCTGCCTCGCATCACACCGTCCATATTTCTCTGCCGAGCTCTCCGTGTGTCTCTGGGATTTAAACTCCCAGGTAGCAGGTACGGTTTTTCTGCTCCTCTGATTTACTACAGCGAGGTCTTCTTCTTTCTAAGATATCTGTGTGTGTGGAGGCCCCCTCGTGAGAGTCGTGTGTTATATATGGTTTATTTGTGAGGAGGATTACGGCCTTTTGGAGCCTGTAATCTGTTCTCAGGTTCAGCCTGTCGCAGAGCTCTGGACTCTGGACCTTCGAGATCTAAAGATCAACCTTCTCCTCCTCCTCCTGAATCCTCCACCGCTGCCATGCTGCAGCAGAGACGCCCGCCTTGTTTTACGGCCTGATCCGTCTCCACCGTCTCATGGTGAATCCTATTTTTACGGCTTGCTTATACATTCCTGCAGCAGGATGGTTTACATACCGAGGCGGGGAGCCGTCCTAAATCAGCTGGCAGCTCCGTGCAGCTGGGACCAGGTGGAAACCTTGTCATCAGGCTGCTCCAGCGGGGATTAATGAGCACTGAATTAAGATAATAACATGTGGGTCTGACCCTGGGCTGCGGGATTACATCACAAACACGGAAATTCAATTCTGACTCCTGTCGCTTTGAGTTGAACCCAGAGAGAGAAAAGGGTTTCACTCCCCGAGTTTCTCTTTCAGTTACTTTGCGGCTCATTCATGTATCTGGGGCATGTTTTCTCCTTCTTGTACAGTCCTTTAGAGAATCTGGATCTGGACCTAAATCTGAATCTGTATCTGAAACTGGTTTTCAATGAGTAAGACTCCTCCATTCAGAGCATTGACACAATCTGAGCCAGTGTTTCAGGCACACACATCCTCTGTGCCCCACTGTTTTAAAGCACGCTTCGTTCATGTTGGCAGCTCATAAAGGCCCCACGTCACCTCAAAAAACACAGACCGGGCCTTCAGGTCCAGAGGATTCAGTCAGGCCCTGATAACTCTGCAGAGAGAGATGGAGTTTGGAGGAGCAAAGAGTAAGGGAAAGGAGTAACCTTCTTTGAGCTGATGTGTTTCCTCATCATCGGGAGTCAGATTGCTGTTGGTTTCTTGGTTTTTGTATGAATGTGCACAAAGCAGCAGCTTAGTCTGCTCCAAAGATCCTGGAGTGTCTGCATGTGGCTCAGAAGAAGAGTCGTCCTCCAGTTTGAAGATCTGATCCCAGCCCTGTCAGTCCTCTCAAACCTCAAACTGCTCCCAGTGGCACAGCTAATGGTGTGCGACTGGACGTGGTTGGCTGATGCCGATAGGCCTGTGGGACTCAGCATATGGATGTGACGGAGAACGGTTTGACGAAACATGAAGAGTTCACATATAAACTATAGGAAATCAATTACTGCACACCGTAGTTCAGCCACCACAGTCATGAACCAGACACCAACATCATGCTTTTAAACAGCAGTGGTTTCAGTGTCTATAACCTGCAGGTGTCTCTGTTGATGAGTCAGATTTATATTATTTTCTGTACTGAAATGTCTCTGACATTTTGAGACATAAGCTGTCTCTTTGTCTTGTGGTTGCAGGCCTCACAGGTTTAACTCAGCAGCTTCATTTGTAAGATTATTTAAAGTTTCTTAGGACAGCAGATCAGTTTGTTGGAGACCCTCAGCATGTTACAGAGGAGGATGGGGAAGATGACTATCTTTATCCCTGTTTCCACCGAGTGGTCTAGTACAGGTTGGATCAGAATTGAATGAATGAATCAGTATTACCCTGCTAATAATGCTGTGTTCATTTGTACCCGGAAGTCGGAATTTCCAACCCAGTTCCCAGTAGGAGATTCTGAGTTTGGGGGTAAACAGTAATTAAGCTCCTGTTATATTGTTTTTATTTTCAAATTTCTGACTACTGTTTGTCACAATAAATCAGCTGTATATAAAGTATTATTCAATGTTTATATACAGAAATACTGCTTTTATGGCAAGTTTTTCCAACTTGGCAACTGGAACGCTGAACTCGGAGATGGCGTCACTCCCACTCCTGACCTTAGACTGTAAAAGAAATGGACGTCCTCTTGCAAGGCTCCAACTGAGGTTTCCACAAAAACTGCTCCCCCTGGTGGCTGGCTGCAGAATGGGTCAAAAAATCCAGCTTTCCAGCCGTTCCAGATGGGCTGTGGTCAAACTTTAAAGAATGAATACACCTCGCAGAAATGTTTCTCATGTCCGATTGTTGTGGCAATTTGATGATATCATTTTGCTGTCTCGTATTCAAGTCCTCTTTTTTTTTTTCTGAAAAGTTTCGTTTTCGTTAGTTATACAAGGTTAAAAACGAGGCCTTATGTAACGTTTAATAATGATTGACAGCTGCCGTTCTCATGTATTTTTTTCAGGGATCGTAAAATATGTCGGGAAGTAGAGTCAAGAAGTTATTAGACTCTCAAAAGAAAAAAAAATATATTGTTTTTGTCAGCCAGCTCCACTCAGATTCTCCCAGAATCCCTCATCGTCTCTACTCAGACTCTGGCTGCACAACTGCTACAATGGCTGCGCCTGTGACGGGGGAATTTTGGCTTCAAAACCGTACAATGGTAAATGGCCATCGTTCCAAGTACAAATGGAATGCAGCATAAATCTACAGAGATAAAAAATACGCCACATATTTTTTTCAACAGCAGCTTCACACTGTTTGGTGACACCATTTTCCAAAAAAAAAGAAACTTATCATCAGAAAGTCGACTGGAGATTTAAACATACCAGGGTTATGTGTTGTTCTTTATTACCAATGTGACTAGGGAAGTGACGATTCTTTCGACCAATCAACAGACTCCAGTGTTCCTAGCTCCACCTTCTGGGGTCGGATCGGTATGTCTGGCACCCCAGCAGAAAGGGACCAAAAAGTGGGACGATACAGGTCGCTAATTTGGGGACCCATCACCCTTTTAGTCAAAGGAAACGCCTCAAACAAGTCTGAAAGCCAAGATGAAGAAAATTTCATTGAAATCATCATTTGATCCCCAGATGAAAAAAAAGTTGCCACGGAGTGATGTACACATGGACTTCAAATCTGATTTAAAAAGTACAGAATAAAGGCCTCTTCAATATGTGATTTATTGAAATGAACCTCGATTAACTGATTTATGACTAATCAAGAAACAGAAGGGGAATGATTTTGCAGTCTCAGAGTGAATTTATCTGACATTTGGTTGCCTTATATTTTGTAATGTGATTTAAATGATCTAGAATATTGAAGTTTGGTGACTTCCTGTTTTCTGCCGGCAGCCAGCCCACTCCTTCAGTCTCTGCTCTTTTTTTATTATCTTATGTGTCCGAGTTTCAGATCTAATGTCCTCCTGCAGGATGATTTACTGAGCACAATCGTAGAGCTGATGCTCAGACTGAACCAAACATAGACCAGACCCAGGAAGCAGGGCCCTCCAGGAATCATGGACTGAAGAGACTTTTAAGTTTTGGTGATTAGAAACAAACCGAATGGGGTCAGACAATGAGCTTTTTTATTTCTTGAGGTGTTTTGTTATCCATTGTTTCTGCAGCTTTGTGCTGTGGCTGTATTTTTGTCTTTTCCCACAACTATCAACCCTTCACATCCCTCCTCCACATCTCTCCTTCACACAGGAGTACAGGCTTTATAAATCAAGCTGCTGTTAAAGACTAACTCAGAGTTTTATACCTTCCTCCTCCTCTGGATGTGATGATGCAGACAGAAACAATCTGATGTGAAATCTGTGCCTTTCCTCTCCTCTCTTCTCCTCACCTCTCTTCAGGAGGAATTACCTTTTTCTTACATGTGGTGAAAGAAAAAAAAGAAGCTTCTTAAAAGTCTTATGAGTGAAAAGGATGTTACCTCATTAAAGAAGCGCTCATAAATCTGTCTACCTCCTCAGCGGCACCGCTCCACATCTGGCTGTTTGCTGCAGCCGCTTGCTGCTGCTCGTTCTCGCTGAGCCTGCTCCAGATTTATGCTTCCTCCTGCTCCTGTCACATGTTGTTTAGTCCGGCTTCGTGCCCCTGGTACCGTACAAACTCATGTTTGGGACTTTAGCCAAAGTTTAATGCTCTCTGTGTAGAGATGGTGTCATTCTGTCACTTGTTAAATTTTCGCGGCGCAGCTCTGTGAGTGTTGGCGGCTGCTGTGACCTGGACCATTGGGCTAGAGGAAGAGGATTAGCTCTGTGACTTGATGCACAATTAGATTCATGTTATTATCAAAATGTTTTGAAATAAAAACATATAAATCAGTTTGTATGAACCTGAAGCATGCATGACGCTAAAGCAACTTTTATTTTCATGCAGTAGGAAAATAAATTGTGTTTATGCAGCATTTGCCATGCAAATAAGTCCCAGAGTGCTTTGCATGAACAAAAATTACAGAAAGACAAACATTTAAGATAATGCAGACACATCAGCTGCAGGTGAAATCATGTCAAACATCCTTAAATATGATGAAATTTTGTTGTTGTTGTTGTTGTTGTTGTTGTTGTTGATGTTGTTGTTGTTGTTGTTGTTGTTGTTGTTGTTGTTGTTGTTGTTGTTGTTGTTGTTGTTGTTGTTTTTTGTTGACATCTATAAAACTTTGTGTGTATGTCTTTAAAGAGCTCTGCATGCTCTGGATCAGGTCATGTGACCCTCTGCAGGATGATCTGAATTAGAAAGGAATTCTTTTTCTCTGATGACTCAGGTGTGTGTGTGATTGTGTGTGTGTGTGTGTGTGTGTGTGTGTGTGTGTGTGTGTGTGTGTGTGTGTGTGTGTGTGTGTGTGTGTGTGTGTGTGTGTGTGTGTGTGTGTGTGTGTGTGTGTTCAGGTTTTACCCGTCTGTGATGCTAGTGATGGGTGTGTGCGCAGACAGCCCTGCTCCGTCTCCCCTCTCCCACGCTCTCTCACAGTCCATACATCAGTGTAAGAGCAAAGCTGTGACGTCGAGGTCGTGATATACTGGGACTTGACTCTAAGTGTGTGTACAGGTCGGAATCTCTCCGATGTGCAGACAGAAGCACTGAGGTTGTAGGCCAACACACACCGCCAGACGCTTCCAATTACAGGAGTGTATCTGTCAGGGGCCTCTGAGCTCTGCTCTTTATGAAAACAACCAACTGCATGAGAGCACGCGAGGCTGCCAGCTGCAGTCGGACCTCTCTATGCAAGTTGCTGCAGGTTCAGGCCGCTCTGCCGAAGGATTCTGAAGGCTGCTGGAGGTAGCTGAAGGATGCTACATGCAGCTACAGGCTACTGCAGGCTGCTGAAATCTGCTGAAGGCTGCAACAGGCCATCACAAGCCTCTGCAGGCTGCTGCCGGCTGCTAAAAGCTAATGCAGGCTGCTGCAGGGTGCTGAAGGATTCTAAAAGCTGCCTTAAGCTTATGAAGGTTGCTGCAGGCTGCCAAAAGCTGCTGAAGGCTGCTGCTGGCTCCCGAAGGTTGCTAAATGATTCTGAAAGCTGCAACAGGCCATTGCAGGCCGCTGCAGACTGCTGTAGGAAATTGAAGGATTTGCAAAGGTGCTACAGGCTGCTACAGGTTGCTGCAGGCTGCTGCAGACTGCTCTAGGCTGCTGAAACATTCTGAAGGCTGATGCTGGCCGCTACAGGCTGCTGAATGCTTCTGAACTCTGCCATAGGCTCATTAAGGCTGCTGCATGCTGCTGTAGGCCACTTCATGCAGCTGCAGGCCGCTGCAGACTGCTGAAGGACTCTGAATGATTTATTTATCAGATTTATAAAGGAAGCTGCAGGCTGCCAGGCTGCTGCAGCTTCAGACCCCTCTGTAAAGGCTGCTGTGGCTTTTCACACTCTTCACAGGCTTCCTCTGTCCTGGAATGAAAGCTGTTTTTAGATCATGATTCCAGAGGCTGGGTGGATGGTGAAATAGTGTCATGACGTTCTGATTTATTTCTCTTCTTCGTGCTGTTTGAGCATGAGTTGTGAAATCTGGTTAAAATACCAAATATTTTGTGTGTGGTTTCTGTTTCTTTGAGGTTTGTTGAGTTTTTATTGATACGTTCTTGAGGAGGATGTTGAACATGTGTTGATTGTCTAAAACACATTTCCTTAAGATGGAGTTTATCATATCTCACTGTGATTTTTATCACAGGGAGGTGATCTGATTAACATTTTATTGTGTTACAGCATCGTATCTTCCATCTCGTTGCAATGAAAGCCTTCAGAAGGAAAAAGGCTGAGGCGCTTGTAGTGAGTGATTTAGGATTGAAGTATATGTTTGACAATGTTGGAGGAAGAAGAAGTGGACAGATGTTTTAAGATACTCACTGAGGAGATTCAAACTTTTAACGTCAGATGATGCTTTGACCTCTCAGAGATTGAGAAGATATCGCAAGAAGTTTACATTTTATCAAGGGAAGATGTTTTGTTTTTGTTCAAAAACGCCTCATGAGACTAAGTAGAGACCACATTCACATGGTTGTTTGTTACCAGATGTAAAAAGTTAATTCTTTTAATGAGCAAAATAATCTTCTATTTCTCTCACATAAACTTGTTCTTCTCTCAGATTTTATCACGTCTACACAGGGCTTTCTGTCCTCACCCATCATGTGAGGAGTTGGTTTCTTTGGATTAGATTTAAAATTAAATTTAGCTGCTACTTACAGATCCTTCAGCTGAGAGCCACAGAGCATCCTCCAGAGTAAACCAGGGGTTGTGTTGAGGTGAAAGAAGGAAGAGTGGCTTAAGTTTGTGTCATAAATAAAGCTTCATATTCAAATTCCTCTCTTTTTCTGTTTCTGAAGGATCGTCCTTTAAGAATCAGTCGCGTGAATAAAGTTCAGTTTGAAACACACAGACGCAGGATGCAGACAGAAGAGCAGTAACAGGATAAAAAGAGTTTAAGGATATGTTCTGATTATTAAATCTGCTCAAAGCCAGAGACTCAGCCTCAGATCGTATCTTCCGGAGCATAAAAAGCTTCTTGTCTCATTGGTGTTTTGTTTCTTGTAGTTATTAAAAATGACTTTATAGGACGGAACTTTTAAAATCAGGATAAGATGCTTTTAGACCACAGCAGCTGGAACATGGAGAGAGATAAGGACCAGGCCGAGGCCAAGTGGCTTCTTGCCCAGATCAGAGGACGGAGGAGACCAGTTTAGTTTGAGTCAGGTCAGGGCAAGGCTTTAAAAAAGCGGTTGTTACAGGCATTCACTTGATGGATCAAATCGATAAATTAATGAGGCCATGAGGAGCAGCTGGTCGGTCTTTAAGATTTTTAAAATGTTAAAAAAAAAAAAAAAATCACAGCTTATATTTCTGTGTCAATGAATCTGTCTGCGAGCAGGATGGACTCCGTGATATTTTGAACCCTGTTCGCTTTAAATTGTATTTCCATTGATTTCTGAAAGCCCGCTCAAATATGTAAACACACTCAGAGAAGTCAAACATGCTCCTGTGTTTGTAACGCAGCTCATCTCATCCTGCTGGCTGTGTCTCTATGTATAGTCACGCTGCTGGCTCGCTGCACACCAAGGTGTTTGATACGGCTGCAGATCCAAATTTATGATCCTCTGACCACAAACAGCACAGCAAAGACTTCTGCAGATATAACAAGTGTCACCTTAGCTTTGACGTGCCTCATTGATAGCTCTACAATTCTTATCTCATTCTGTGAAAAACTTCATAAATGTAAAGGTTTCCCTAATATAAGAGCAGAAAAATACCATGTTAGTTGCTCACGTTAACATTTTAAAGCTAAAAGCAGATCTGATGTGGATTTATGAACATTTTTCTCTTCTTAACATAAAAATTAGATATCCAAACAGATGTGGTGTTCTTCTCTAAAATCACGACTTGCTGTTGATTTTCAGTTGTCAGTGACATTATAACCTAACAACAAACCTTTGCTCATAAATACTTATATACCACTAATATCCTTACTGTAATAAACGTAATACTGTACATACTATATACCAATAATGCACTAATACTTATATACTTGAAATATACTTGTACTTATAATTACTTATAAACCACTAAAAGCCTTACTGTAATATACTAAATACTTATAAACCACTTTATACCAATAATGCATAAATACTTTTATACTTAAAATATACTTGTACCTATACATACTTTTGTATTAGTAATATCATTGCTGTAATATACTTAATACTTATATATACTGTATACCAATAATGTACTTATGTACCTATAAATACTTATATACCATTAATATCCTTACTGTCATATATTGAATACTTATATGTACTATATATACTATATATACTATAAACCAATAATGCACTAATTCTTATATACTTAAAATATACTTGTACCTTTAAATACTTTTGTACCAGTAATATCCTTACTGTCTTTAATACTTACATATACTATATACCAATAATGTACCAATACTTGTTTACTTAAAATAAACATGTACCTATAAATACTTACATGCCATTAATATCCTTACTGTCATATATTTAATACTTATATATACTATATATACCATAAAGCAATAATGCACTAATATTTATATACTTGAAATATACTTGTACATATAAATACTTTTGTACCAGTAATATACTTACTGTAATATACTTAATATATGTGTGTATATATATATATATATATATATATATATATATATATATATATATATATATATATATATATATATATATATATATATATATATATATATATATATATATATATATATATATATATATATATATACCAAATATGCACTTATACTTATATGCTTCAAATGTGCTTGTACATATAGATACTTATATACCAATACTCAAAAACATATATAATTATATGTTACAATTCTGCTTTTACTCATAAATACTTATATAACTTAACCTACACTTATATACTCATAATACACTTATACCTAGACTTTAATGTACTTATACTTATAAACTTGTGTACTTATAACAAATCTATATACTTAAAATACACTGTTGCTTATAAACTTAAAATACATTTATACCTATACACTTACAATTATGAATATTCATTTACTTGTATACTTATACTTTTTAAGTTATATGCTAATAGTATACTTTTACTTGTATAGTAAGGATAATAAAAATTAAAAATAGAATATAACAGAATAGAACACAATATAATGTGCTTTTGTTTAATTGAAATATAGGTATATACTTAAATTTTGTTCATATAAACTTATAAACCAATAATGTATTTATATGTACTGATATACCAACTATAAACTTATAGTTTTTGTGCAGCCTGTTACATTATTAATCACTTTCTTTTTGTAATAAACCTGAACTACGGTGTCTCTTTTAACTGATTCTAAGAAATAATCTTCAGTTTAGATTAAACTTCACCTACATCACAGCAGCACCTCCACCTCACACACTCCTCACACAGTCCCTTTTTCTCTCTCTTCATCCGCTCTGAATCTCAGCTTCAAAGCCGCTCATCGTCTGGTTCACGCCAGAATCAGTTAACGTGTTGGAGAGCAGGCGGCCGGCCGGCCGGCCCACAAAGGAAGCTGTACTTTAATGTTATCAGAGACTGATCCACGTCTGTGCAGAGCTGTAATGATGCTGTGTTTCCCCCTCCTGGCTTTTATAAGAGCCTCTAATACAACTATCCTCCATTAGAGCAAGCTTTTATTACGTTTACAGCCTGCAGGAGGCCGTCCATCTGCAGGGCGCTGTCCATCTGCAGGGCTGAGGATCGCTCTCTGACCATCAAGATGAATGACTGCATGTTTCCTCTGACAGATAAGAAACACAGAGTAGATCATATTTATTTTGTTTTTCAATCAGAATCAAACCCCCTTAGCTTGTTTCTGGAGTACTGCTTGGTTTTTATTTGTTTCTGATGGTCTGAAGTGTTTCTGAGGAGCTCTAAGGGTTTAATAAGATCTCTGGTCAGTGATGTTTTCACTGAGGAAGATTTTATTATAAACCAGAATAAACATAAAACCTCACATCCTCTTTCTCATTTAGAAAGCTTCATCTCTGCCTTTTGGCCTCAAACACACTCTGTGACACATTTCATCCAAGGAGCAGATCTTTGTTTTCATCGTCCATAAGTTTAAAAAAAATCAGAGGGTCTCTTTTATTCAATTTTTTATTGTTGAAGACTGAATTAGAGATTATTCTTAAAGCTTTAATGGTTTCTTGTTTCTCAGATGATTTTGCAGAAGGCAAAAGAACTTTGAAATAGTTTGCAAGTCTCTTTGCAGACACAGCAGCACGTGGTGTAAATGACCTGATCCAAAAGACATGTTTAGGTTTTTTGACGTCAGGTTCTGTGATTTAAGGTTTCAGCTCTGATTTGTGCTCTTTTTTTTGCTAGCAGGTTTTAGGTTTTTATTTTGAAGGCCATTTTGCTGCTTACCTGTAAACAACCAGAAATAGAAACAAGACACATACTACTGACTGCATGAAAGGAGACGTCATCTCACTTTTCAGTGGAGCCCTTTGCTCAGAAACCAAGTGCAGATATATCCTCTGTGGTGTCAGCTGGGGATGTCCTGACCTCAAGTATCAGATCAAGGTCGACTTGGCATTTTTTAATTGATCGTTGATTGGCATTTTAGCTGCTCTCCATAACTGATCATTTAGCTGTCACTGAGCAAGAATTGCTGCTGAACACTTGTGCTTCAATAGCACTTTGAGTTCTCCTAACTGGAAAAGTTAGTGATAAATAATAAAACTAGAAAAGCACATAGAACACTTTAGTCCTACTTTAATGTTATACTCCCTTTCAGCAGACTGTCTGCTACAATTTGGTTTTAGTTGCAGGTTTGTACGATAATTTTTTACCTGACAATGTTGAAAATTGTGACAACTAAGTTCATATTCCATATTCTGGATCTTAATATCCAGAATATTGAGGATTTGGATCATACTTTGTCTTTTATTGTTTTGCAAAGCAATCCAACCATTTATTGTGGAGTTATATACACCTATGGTGAAAACAGCCCTGTCTCACAAAGATGAAGAATCCTTTTGAATAAATCCTCGATCCAGATGGTGATCAGGATCTCCTCTAAACTTTAATCACTTCTTCCTTATCCCAAATTGACCATTTCCTGAAAATTTCACCAAGATCCGTTCTTTATTTTTGGAGCTATGTTGTTCACAGACAAACTGACAAACTCTCCCAAAAACATGACCTCCTTAGTGGAGGAGGTAATAAGGTTTGTTACACTGATGTGGCAGCAGCCACACTCAGCTTTATTACAGAGCACTTGGCATACAAACAAAAATTTTACAGCAACAACTTCTGCTTTACGGCATCCTACAGTAACTTTCCAGGGACATGGCTTAGCATTAAGCAAGGCTAACTCAGTCGGTTTCAGCTTTGAAACTCCTTTAACTGATCTGCCGTTTGTTGTTAATGTTGCAATGTGTTTTTGGTTTTGCTTAAGGTGTGATTTGTCTCTGTCTCGGCTTGAACAGCAGCTTGGTTTAGCTGTGGATGCTGCAGCTGGACTGAACATTTCCCTGATAGAGCATGAAACTGTCCGGGCAAGTGTGTGAGAGATGGTGCCAGTCGTTAGCCTGTTAGCTTCTTGTATTTTCAAAGCACAGAGAGCTGGTGAAAACACATTTTTACTAGAGAGGAAGAGGGATTTTTTTAGTTTGTTCATCTTTTTTTCTGCAAAGCAAGTTTCATGATATGAGATATGAAGGGTATTATGAGACGATGTGCTGACGTTATGAGGCTTCACTGACTTCATGTTCCTTCATGTTTCCATCGTCGCAGAGAGGAAGGATTCATTCAAATCTTTCTCTGACTCATCTCTCCGTCCTGGTCCCTGAAGGATGAGTGTGGTGATAAGACTCGCCCTCTCTTTGAGGCAGAGCGTGTTCGCTCAGCATGACGCTCCCTCAGGCCTCTGAGCACGCTCTGACAGTGATGGCGTTCAGCTCTTTATCCGCGGCCGTGAACGAGCACTCCATCTGCTGGGACAGTAAACCTCTCTATCAGCCGTTTAGACTTTCTTCTTCTCTGCTTAGTTTATTCCACAGAGCTGTAAAAGATGCTCCTGGAGCAGGTCTGACTGCCGCTCAGGCTTTGAAGAGACTCTGGAACTGCAGAGCAGGACCCCTGTCCAAGCCTGACCCCCCAAAAACCACAGACCCAGATCTAATGTGGTCTTTGATGTGGCTGATGGGGCCTGTTGTTTTTGTTTGTATCAGAGCTTATCAGGGCAGACTCTGCTCCCTCCCCCTTCCACATCATCCCTCTACACACTCACCTCCATCCTCACCTCTCAGTCTTCACCCCTCACCTCAAACATATACACACACACACACACACACACACACACACACACACACACACACACACACACACACACACACACACACACACACACTGATCACCACACTGAGGAAAGTCCCTCTGACTCTCTGCTCTTTAAATATTTCATCCCACAACGTCTCCATCCTGCTCCTTCTCTTCGTCTTCTTCTCCTCTTCTTCCCTCCTCCTCCCCTCCAGAGTGCAGCCCGTCTCTCCCTGATAAGGATGATGGATGAGGCAGAACTCTGGCTCCAGCCGAGGCCGGCAGCTTCCTGGGAGCTGAGAGATACAGAGGGGGAAGGAGGGGTGAGGAGACGAGGGAGGGAGGGCACCATATTACCAAATACTGTACTGACTGAGCCACACCAGAAAAATGCTGCAGAGTTACTTTAATTTCACATCTGAGGGGCTTTTTAAAATCCCTGTGAGGTACGGTGGCCTGTAGGTGTCAGCTGATTTGCTAAAGCAATAACACAAAAGGAAGTTAAAGGAGGTCAGCTTTAGCGGTTTGCTAACATACATTAATCCTTGTGGAAACAGAAAAGTTGTGACAGTGAAACACTGTTTTATTTTTAACAGCTCTTTCCCCCTTAATAAATAAAGCTGTAATGCGAATGTTATGGCATAACTGGTTCTGAGAGTAAGACAACACATTATAGGTGAATATAATAGAAATATAAGAACTACAAGAATATCACAAGGTGGGACCCCTACAGAGCTATTTCTATGTAGAGTGATCATACTGAACAACTAAAAAGAGGACCCCCTACTTGGCCTCATGGAGATACTGTAAAAATACCCAAAAAAAGACAAATTAGATTAGTAAACCATACATTTATCAAAAATATTACTTTTCTATTTTGAATTGAAAACTAGCCCTGTGCCTGTCCGGTTATGGTTATAGTTGATCTTTACTTCATTCATATTATCAAAAAAAAAAAAAAAAAAGCTATATAAATGAAATATAAGAAAAAGTCTGAAATAAATGAAAAGGAACAGAAAGAAGAAAATTCTTATTGCATTTGCCCCTTCTTTCACAAAACGAAGTAATACTATTTGGCCAGAATAACTATTAACCTTCAATTTGATCATTCTTGGAGCAAAATGAAAAGCAAAACAAATCACAAACATAAAACTAAAGTTCCACCAAAACAACAACAACAACAACAACAAAAAAAAAAAAAAAAAAAAAACATTACCAAACAAGGTTTAGAATGTTTAGATTCCCTGTATTTATTTAATGTGTTGATGTGGCACTCATTTTGTGGCGTTTCCTTTGACTTAACTGGGACAGGTCCTCACATTACTGACCCATACCATCCCACTTTTTGGTACCCCTTTGGATGCCAGACATACTGATCCCATCCTAGAATGTAGAGCCAGAAACACTGCAGTCTGTTGTTTGGTCAAAAAAATAATCACATCCTGTGTGACAGTGGAAATAAAGAACAACACATAACCCTACAGAGTTAAAATCTCCAGATGACTTCCTGAAGATGACTTTCTTTTTGTTTGGAAAATGGCAAATCACATTTTTCTTTGCTTGGATTTATTTGCAGGGTACACTGTGCCGCACTGCTATGCTGCTTTTTCATAACAGCAAATGCTAGATATTGAAATGCTGAGCCCTTACCCTAACCACATAAGTCCTATTCATAACCCCTAATGGCATCATCAGCTTTGTGGTTTTCATGGTGACAGATCACCTCTATTCATTTAATGGGCCAAAAAATGTTGGAAAATGTTCAAGATTTAAAAAAAGAAGTACAAGGGTTAGAAATATGAAAAGTACAAACACACTTCTCCTTGACATGCTGAACATTTTAAAATCCAAACAATGAAAATCTGTGATATTTTGTTTGAGGAGTAGTGAGCCAAAAAATGTATGGAGGACAAAGCCAAAGCTGACCATTTTACACGTCTTTTGTGGCTAGCACCATAAGTCTGCCTGTTAATAATTCAGGATTTAAAATGAGATTACCAAAGCAAAGAAAAGATGTGTTAAAAAAAAAGATGAACGCACACCTGAGTAAGAGTCACGTCTTTATCACAGTGGTGCTCATGGGAAACAGTCTTCATCCTGAAAAAACACTACCAGCTCTGACCACGGGGTTCACTGTAATCAACATCAACACCATTGTCACCTGTTTCCTCCTGTCAGAGATTTTAAGAGGCATTTTGATGAAACAGAGATGGACAAATAAAGTAACTTGAGCCCCTGATGCAGGTTTTGTCCACTTTGTAAGAAACTGGGATAAAAGAATTGATCATAAATAGCATGATGTGCCAATGTGCATATTAAAAACATCCTAAACATGATCAAATAACCCGGATAATAACCTTAAATTAACACATTGACTTTCCGGAGACACAGCGAGCCACCTCAGGCGACCTTAAAAGAGACAAAGAAACACAAGGACATCAGATGGATCATAAACTGTCCATAAAACCCTGGTTTAGGGTAACTCCACTGTCTCATATAGTGTTGTTAGAGCTTCTCTGTCTTCTCAACAGGGAGTGAGAGGTCCCTTCTTTTCCCAGGACAGAGGCAGCAGAGGTGAACTCCTCCCTCATTAGATAAACATTAAAATACTTTACATGTTTCATGTTATCACAGCTTTTCCTCTCAGTCTTCTTTAATTGGGACTGAACACGCTGGAGCAGATAAAACTCTGTGTATTTATAACACCAACGTTTCCATAAGCTTCAGTTAAGAGACAGGAGGGTCCTCAGGTCACAGCTCTCTGCCTTTACTGTAACTGAGGTGTCTGACCCTCCGGACGAGCAGATTACTGTAATGATCTGTTTGGGTTTCAGAGGAGGAAAAACTGAGCGGACAAACCGTTGAATAAAAGCTCTAATCTGTGTTTACATCCCGGGGAAAGAAAGAAAAAAAAAAGGCATGTGCTTTCATTATGAATCAGAGCAGATAGAGTTTCCCACAGACGGGAACATCACTGAGGACAGAGCTTAGGGTACAGAGAGATGGAGGGTGTAGAGTCTGTGATCCTGCAGCTCAGTTAAAGCATCAGCTGGGACGAAATGTGGAGACCGGAGACCATGAGAATCCTCAGAGGCTGTTTGAGACACTGTTGTTTGCAGAATCTTGTTTCAGTTGATCCAGAATTATGTTTTGTCTTTGTGCAGCAGAGTGCATTTGATTTCACTTTACCAGACACTCTCTTTATAAAGATGCTTTACTCACAGTTTTAAGGTTCCATATTGTGCAAAAATCAATTTATTAAGTCTTTTAGTGAAATTTGTGGGTCTTTGGCTTTCCTCCCAGCCCACTCCCCTCCCCGCTGCTGGAGGGGAGGAGAATGCCAAAGTAAGAGAGCCATCACTGCTTTGTTTTTGGCTGTAAACAGCCACATAGTTCCATGCACAAGCTTCCCATCTCTGAATAAGACAAGACTAAGTGGCTGGAGTTCATTTATCAAGGAAATGTGCCAGCTACACTCAGTAAAACTGTGCATGTGTGTGCCAGTCACTTCACGGCCGACTGCTTTTCCAACTTTGGACAGTACAACAGAGGGCTAGTGAATAGACTGGTCCTGAATCCAGGCGCATTACCAACCATCTGCCAACAAACCTCAGACCCTGGAAATGTGAGTATTTTAAATGCTGTGTGCTGTGGAGCAGATGTAAGAGCTTTTCCTAAGTGTCCCCCCTGTCTCTGTGTTAGCTTCAGGATGCTAACTATAGCTGCGGTTAGCCTGTTGTTTTTGCCTGTAATGTTAAGGTAAACAAGCTTCACCGTTTTTGAAACATTGTGCACCCGGATCTCATGGTGCCGCTCTCAGTGACGCAGAAGAGCAGGGCAGTATCAGCGGTGGCTCATTTACATATGAAGGCCACGCCCACTAAATCAGAGCGTTCTGAACAGAGGGGCTATGAGAGCCTGGAAACAATGCTGCTGTGCTTGATTTATTGGCTTTTTGGACCAAAACATGTTACTACCATTTCATGAAGACATCAATGATCCATATTAAACTGCAGAAAAGGAGCAGAATATGGGACCTTTAATACAGGGGGACAGATGGAGTTTGGTTGGAAAGGACTGCAGCAGTTGCACTTTGAAAAAAGTTTTGGAGCCTCAAAGTGATGAACATGGATCTTAACATAATTTTAAAGAATCTTTAGAAAAACAGTCTTAATTTTCCCTAAAACGTGCTGGGTCAAGGGCAGAAGGTCAAACTAAAAAAGACACATGGAGCAAAAGAACTATGAAGACAAAAAAACAGGAAACACACACAGGGATGAAGCCACAGGACAGATAAACACTATCAACACACAGCATAAAGGCCAACACGTGACGCACAGGTGGATGTTCAGCAAAGAAACAACACAGATTGTAATCTGCGTCATGTCACATGTTAGTTTAGGATCATTGTGATTCATGTGTTAACTCTGACAACCCTACAGACATTAAATAAATCATAAACATCCTCCATAAGCCAAAGTGTTCTCTGTCCGATGAGGAGGAAGCATGTTTCATTGCTTCTGTGAGCACTAACATCCTGAAACATCGGTTTGTGTTTTTCATCAGACGCGTTGACTTTCATCACAGTTTTTAATCTTTCTCATGATTTAGTTTAGATTTTACAGATTTCACAGATTCACGGATAAGCTGTTTTTAAAGACAATAAGAGAAATGTCGCCTCAATGACCAGAATGCTCCTACAGAGGTCTTGGGTTAAAGGCTTAGTCTGAGTCCCCCCCGCACAGACCTGTCACCTCCTGATGCTCCCAGAGATTCAGCCAAAGGACAGCTTTTATTTCCCAGAATCCTCCATGGCCCCATAAGGTGCTGGCTTAGGGCTCAGAGATGATTTAGCTCTGTTTATCCTCCAGGCTCAAACATTTACGCTCCAACAGGAGGAGAGAAATGTTCCTGAGGCTCACACTCCGCAGGATTTAACACCATCCCTCTCAGAACCACACACCGCTGACGTTTACAAGACCAGGACTTTCTGAGACACCTGAGGCATCATGGGAAGCATGTGAGAGAGACCGTCTGTGTTCAGGAAGGTCACACTGTTCAGACTGCGGAGGTTCGATCCCTGGGTCGTGTCCATGAAGTGTCTCCATGTGTCATAGCAGCACTTTGTTTGGATCCAGGTTCTTTTTTAATCCTGAAACCTTAAGGGGGACATATCATGCTTGTTTCTCCTTTTCACTATGCCAGACTAGGATGCCTGTAAAGTATTTCTGCCCTCAGTACAAGTCATTTAGTTCCTTCATTGCCCCACAATAGCGTTCTCAATATCCTAATTTTAGGCCATTCTGAAGATCTCGTTGAAATGCTCCGTTTTGAGAATGACCTCCAGTAACCTCGCAACGTCACAGCCCTTTGTGCTCTGATTGGTCAGTTCTATCAGAGGGGCGGAGGGGGTAGAGCCAGGGGGCGGTTTTTGCAGCACGGCAGTATTTACAAAATTGCTATATTGGATGGGGCAGACCGAGCAAGTTTGCTGTTTGTCAAAACTTCACCGTAAGGCATTGATAGCACTAATAAAATGGCAGAGTGTAGGATACGTCCTTTTGTATTGGACCCCGAGTCAGACCCGGACGGTTCTGCAGCTCAGGAGGAAGAAAATCCACCTCGACACAGATCATCTCAGGACGCTTCAGTGTGGTGAGTCAAACCGGTACTATAACATTTATAGTTTATATGTTTATACTCGGCTCTTGGTGGGTGTTTCCCTCGGTGGCGGACATCACAGAGGAGGAGCTGCTTTATCAGATTACTCCAATAAAAAGAAAGGATCCTCGTGTCGTCATGAAGGTCGACATCTCACGGCCAAATGGCAATGACCTATTTTCAGAGGCATCAAATCTCGTTCTAGGATATCAGAAAAAATACAATATCTCTTTTTTTGAAAATTCAGGGGGTGAAAGGTCTTGTTTTCAAATTTATTATATTATATGTAAGTATTAAATCAGGGATCAGCATGATATGTCCCCTTTAAGAGAGATGAAGACCTTCCGAGACTCAAAACTGGCTGAGAGACTCTTAAGACCTGCAGAAAGACTCTAAAGACCTACAGAAAGGCCCCAGAAAAGTACTTACAACTTCCACACATATACAGAAAGACTCCAAAAACAGCTCAGACATGATTCACTTTTCCTCTTTGGCACGCTTTGGGGAGGTGTGCCTCAGCACAGTACTCTTCATGTAAGAGCACAAGCACATGGACATGACATGATCGCTGCAACGGCTCCTCTCGACAATCAGTTTAAACAACAGCCGTGGTGTTAAGGGCTGTGTCAGACCAAAACGAGTTAGCTTAAGCCAAAAAAGTCGCTAAAGTTGTGCTAACTCTGATGAGATCGTGCTTCTTATAAACAGACGCTCCAAGATGATGTAAGTGAGCCGGTTTGCCTGTGTGTTCGGGGGGAGTTACCTCCATTTCTGAGTTTCTGGACAGAGAGTGTGTGTGGGGAATGTGTGTGTCATGCCTATAACAGAATCCCACTTTAAATGCTACATTTTAGGTTTTGGGTTCCAGTCGTTCTTCTTCTGTTGATTTTCTGTGAGTGAAGTTTTGATTTTACATGTAGAAACACATCTTTGGGTCCATCTCTCATGTGGATTAATGTGTGTTTCTGACACGAAATCAAACTGAAAAAACATGTCTCATGTCCATTCATGCAGCTCACAGCATGCTTTTAGACTTTCATGGACAAACTGACGTCACGCTGTGGGAAATGCAGAAACAGTTAAAGATGTGAAGGTCAGAAAAGATCTGTTTCTCCAAGAAGAAGAGAAAACCAGAGTTCAGATTCAGATTTTTTTTCCCAGATCCAGAGGGATCAGAGCTGTACTGTGTGGTGGAAAATACAGAAATGATAACATGACAGACAAAGAACTGTATGAGCAGCTGATGTAACTCTACTGTCTGTCTCCTTTGTGTTGTAATATTTGTGAGAAGTCAAAGAAATTAAGATTGGAGCATTTAAATCAAAACATGTTGCTGAAACCCCAAAGCTCTTCCTTAAGTCTTGGGGTGCTGGTCCTGTTTTTTTTCCTGTTGAGTCTCATCGATCCAGATGTCGATCCAGAAGCTTCAGCCCGTACGATACCTATGATAGCTTCATATCCTGCTCTTTCTAGTCAAGCAGTTGATGTTAGATTGAGTCAGACTGAGATAATTCTGTGTTTGTGTGTGTTAAGAATAAAAACTCACTCCTACCTCAAACACACACACACACACACACACACACCACACACCACACACACACTCTTGACCCTCCTCAGGTCAGCGTCCCTCCTGTGGAGCAGATAACAGAGACTCAGGCCGTGAAGGGATGCCGTGTCTGACACTGACACACAACTCTCACTTCAGGAGGAAGTGTGTGTGTGTGTGTGTGTCTTCTACCAGCTGATCTTACCATAGCTTTTTCCCAATTCAGGAGCTGCAGCCTACGAAGGCTGAATTTGAAGACTGATTACGTCACAGCCTCCGGCCTCCTTTTCGGGTGCCAAGAAGGATGGATTTGATGAATCCCTATTAGCCTCACATATCCCAAATTCCCTTGCACGTGAAAGCCAAAGATGATGAACACGGCCAAACCCCAGCAGTCCTGTGTTATCCTTATCCAGCTGTGAAGGATTTCTGGCGACAACTATGTGATTGTATATCTAAAACACTGAAGAAGATTTTGTTTTACTGTGGAAAAATGTGTTGTTTGGGCGCTTTTTAAGGAATACACTGAGAAAAAAAAAACATTTCTTCTTTTTAAATCTTCTCATTATGGAAAATTCTTATGCATGACGTTGAGAGTGCCAACAGGAAATGCTCCATAGACCAGACAGTCTTAATGCAGTTTGGCCGTTACGGGCTACGAAAGATGGGTCCTCCAAAGGCAGCAGCCTTCGCGGGCTGCAGATCCCTGAATTGGCACACAGCTCATGTGTCCGATGTAGCCTCTGTGTTTGGATGTTATCAGGTTTTATGTCTCTGCCCTGAGGATGCACTCAGAGGAGGGAGACCTGACCGAGCTGTTTCTGCAGGATTCATTTGATTAGAGTCTACTGACAGCTTCGCCTTCATGCATGCACGGGGAAGCAGTCAATCAGTCCGCTGAGTCTCTGCTCGAAGCTGTTTGGGGCTTTTAGAAACAGCTTTCTCTCCAAAGCTTGTTCCAAAGGCTTTAGATGCCAACAGGCTAACTACAGTGCTACACAGCCTCTGTCTCCTTCACAGGGGGGCGGGGTCGTTGTCTTACTGCCCTCTGCTGGTCTGATTCTGTTTTGCAACTACTTTTATTTTCTCCGTACGTCACTTGTTTGATTTGCATAATCTACTGGGTCTACAATGGGCCACATGAACCATGTAGTTCCTAGGACTGTTAACGGGAACTAAAAGTTTGTGGCTGAAAAACACCTGAAGGTTGTAACGTCTTTATTTTAAAGCTCCCACATGTCTAAGTCTCTCTAATTCTTCCTCAGTTTATGGGAAACAAAGTGAGTAAGACGACAAGGAGAGAGGGAGAGGAGACGTTTGAGGGGCTGAATGAGGCGAGGGTGAGAGGAGGTGATGTGAGACGAAGAGTTGACAGTGCTGTAGAAACAAGGAGGAGGAGGAGGAGGAGGAGGAGGAGGAGGAAAGAGAGCCGTGGGAAATAGATGAGAGGGTGGGAGAAAGAGAGAGTGACTGTATGACTCTGTGATCTCTTTGAACCGCTGCAGGTGACCAGGTGTTTCCGAGGCAGAGTTTCACCTAGTTCTTCCTCTGGTTGTGTTTTAGTTTTGTGTCTTGGTTCCTCTTTGCTCCTAAAAAAACCTCCAACCTGTTGACTCCAGCCCTGAGCTTTTATTTTGAAAATCAAACAACGTTCCAATTTTTTTCCAGTGTCTGACTTCCTATTTTGCAGCAGAGGAAGTGTAGAAGAAGAAGCTGAACAAATGCTATAAAACCAAACGCATTGATCCTTTAGATTTCTCTTCTCCCTGGCTTTTAATCAAGGTTGAATGGACATCTGACATAGTTTTAATTAAGTTTTAATTACCTCCGCCAAGGAGGTTGTGTTTTTGGTAGAGTTTGTCTGTTTCTCTGTGAACATAATAACTCAAAAACTATCAAACAGATCTTGATGAAATTTTCAGGATGTGTTAAAAATGGGATAAGGAAGAGGTGCGTTCAATGTTGGAGGTGATCTAGAGCACCACCTGGATGCAGGACAATTTCAAAGGATTCTTTATCATTATGAAATGGGGCTGTTTTCACCATATGTGTATATAACTCCACAATAAATGGTCGGATTGCTTTGCAAAACAATACAAGACAAGGTCACCATAATTCCTGACAGATGTGAAAGTACGATCCAGATCCTGGCTATATTATGGATAGTACTAAGACCCGGAATATGAAATATGTACTGGGTCATCATAATTTTCAACACTGTCAGGTAACAAATTATCGTACAAACCTGCAACTAACACCAAATTGTAGCAGACAGTCTTTGGTCAACTTTGGTTGTTTTAAATTTGTGTTTTGAATGAAGGTTGAGCTAGGTTGAGTAGATTATCCAGTAAATGTTGGTGTGGTCATCAATTATCCACATTTGCGCAGAATCAGCGTCATGTGGCGCCGGCGTTCAGGCTCTAACAGGTGATGATATCGTTTTCCTGTCCCTCAGTTTGAACAAACAGGTTGGCACATGTGTTTGGACGCTTTTGGAGTTTAATACCTGAAACTGACTAAACGTTGAGCGGTGGATCTGGATGTAAGGATGATGCTCCTCTTCCTCAGAGGATTCGATGAGACTTCAGACTCGTCTGATGTTTGCAGATCAAACACCCTCTGAACCCTGACGTCTCATCTCTCACAGCTGTTTGTGTTTTATGATGTATGTTAGGATGAAGTGCACGTGGTTGATGTTAAGCATCAGACCCACAGTATTTAGATTAAAGCGTCTCTGGTAGTGGCGGTCTCATGGAGCCAGTGTAGGATCTGAATGTTTGGTTCCTTCATGTTTCTTTAATTGTGTCTGTGTGGCATCCACATTACAGGTTACCTTTAGTATGAACTCCTCTTTAAGACTCAGATGTAAAGATGGATGGTCTGTTGTGCATTGATGTATACTCTTTGAACATCAAACTTCTCTTCACTTTTGTGCTTTGTGTGTTTGGATCCATGTCATGTTTTCTTCTTGTTGAGAGGAAAACAATGTACTATTGGTTGAAAGGTGCACCCCATGTTGTGTTGACATGTAGGCTCTGAAAATAGGTCTGTTTGTTTGGTGTGCAGGCTGATTCATCCTGATTGAAAGTTTAAGAAAATCCCCAGGGTTTGATCTGAAACATTTTCGGGATTATTTAGATGAACTGTGAAGGTGTTTTGGCTCTCCACTTGATGCTCTGCTAACAGGAACTTTATAGTGCAGCAGAGCTTGAGAGAATAAGAATGAGAATAGCTTTTATTTGTCAAGTATCTGCAAGAATACAAGGAATTTGACTCCGGTTTGAACCGCACTTTCTTAGTTCAATTATTGTGAATAAAAATACACTCAATATTACAGATGTAGAAAAAAGTAGAGCTTGGGTAGTAGGAGAAATAACAATTATAATAATATTAAAGAACCTCGTACGGAGTAGAATAAAAAATATATACACATTTAAGTTAAAATGATACACTGAATAGATGTCAGGGAAATGTGCAATTTGCAAAAGAAAAAAAGAAAGATAATGTAAAAAATTATCTTTCAAAAAAAGTTATGAGATGGGCTGTGGAGGGGTTGGCAATAGAGCTTGAGTTTGAATCCCCGATCCTGAACTTGAATGAAACTGCATGAATCTGCTCTGGTGTTTTGAGTCTGAAGAGGATCTGAAGAGTGCTAGCAGCCTCCACTTGTTCCTGTTTATTTCTTTTTCCTGGTGTTTGTCTGAAGAACATCAAACAGACGGACAGACTGTTTACCCTCTTTATTTTACATTTCTCTTCGTTTCTCCTCTTCCTCCTGACGCTGGGGAACTCAGGAAACATGGAAGCTGTGTGACCCTGGATGATTTATCAGACTCTCTTTTTCCCTCTCCTCTCTCTCTCTCTGGTATGTGGAGAGACTCTGGAGCCCCGCTCAGAGCTATTAGGACTCCCCTGCCTCCCCCATCTCCCCCCATGGAGAGAGGGAGATAAGGAGAAAATGAAGAGGAAGGAGAGAAAGAGATGGAGCTCTTGTTCTCCCCCACTATCTCTTTCCCTCTCCCCCTTTGAGCTTGATTAGCCGCCAGGCTTAAGAGGCTCGTTATCAACGGAGGAGACGATGGAAGTTCATCGACTACAGGACTGACTGATGGAGGCTGTGTGTGTGTGTGTGTGTGTGTGTGTGTGTGTGTGTGTGTGTGTGTGTGTGCGTTCGCTTTTCTATCCCGATGGGGACACTGACATGTATACACACCAACACCGTGGGGACTAGAAAACCCCGTGGGGACAAAAACGTGGTCCCCACGGGTCAACCCCCACCAGCAAATAGGAAATGAGATTTCAATATGACTGGTGAAGTTTCACAAAAGTCCCCTGCAGGCTATTTTTTTCTGATTTTGTGTGTGCTCTATAGCAATCCCAGAGGTTGAACCCGGTATTGCAGTGTGTATGTGAAGTCCTCAGCAGTCTGGCTTTTTGGAATTGTGAGTGTGTTCTATAGCAATCCCAGAGGCCGAACCAGGTATTGCAGGATTTCAACAAAGTCCCCACCAGCACTCATTTTTCAATGTGTAAACTCTTTTATGCAACTGAATACCATTTTGCTATTAGTATATTTTTATTACCCTTTAATTCATTTTCCTGTCCCTGATTTAATATTATAGATCAGAATAGAATGGATATTAAATAAAGTTTGATTTTGTTTGTTTATTTGTTAAAATTTGTATGCTATTTACAATTCACAAATCATTTTTTTAATTTACAAAGATATTTTGCCACGCTTTTAACAGTTAGCCACTAGTTAATGGAACATGTGACAATGCCATGTGAAATATCAGCCACACAGGCTCATTGTTCAGGACAAATGCCTTTACAAAATGTTTTTGTTACCAGATTAAATTCCCCACCTGAATCAAAAGCTCAAAGCAAATTGAACACTTCATTTGGGGAAACATTAGAATAATTAAGGAGGTGGACCAAATTGAATAGTTAAATCTGGGCTACTTTTTGAGAAGCCCAAAATGCATCAACCACTGAAAGCCAGGATTGTTAAACAAAATAAGTGAAAACAAATCATGACAAGCATCACAGTGAACCAGATCACACTCACAATCATTCCTCAGAGTATGCTAAATGCTCTGGCAGCAGGTCTGCAGTGAAAACAACTTTGAAAACGTTAAGAGTCAATCAAGAAGTTCACTTCCATTTTGGCTACTTTCAGTACATCAGAAAGCATCTGGAATTGAAGGGCACATTTTGTACATCATATTAAGTAACATAAAACTCATTCTCAGTGGAACTGAAGTCTGATATTTAGTGGGACTATTCAGTGCAGTCAAATGAAGCACTGTATGAATTTTCAAGGGTCTAGCCCCATGGTAAGTCCCTCTTTTCAGCAGTGAGGCCTACTAGTAGTGATGAAGCCTGAGGCTGGAAATGTGTAAAAAAAAACAATCTTGCTCTGTCATTTTTGGGTCTATTGACACCAAATCGGAGACAATAAGACAAGGCCAGCCCCTGACCTTCCATGTTTTTTTTCAGAGCGCTACCTCAATAGGGGCCCAAGTACAGGCCTGTTTCTCACTGGACAATTAACTCAAGAGCAACAAATGGGACAAAGTCATCCAGAAGGGCAGACTGAAAGCTCTGGGAGCAGATCTGCAGTGAAAACAACTTTGAAAACGTTAAGAGTCAATCAAGAAGTTCACTTCCATTTTGGCTACTATCAGTACTTCAGAAAGCATCTGGAAATGAAGGGCACATTTTGTACAACATATTAAGTAACATAAAACTCATTCTCAGTGGAACTGAAGGCTGATATTTAGTGGGACTATTCAGGGCAGTCAAATGATGCACTGTATGAATTTTCAAGGGTCTAGCCCCATGGTAAGTCCCTCTTTTCAGCAGTGAGGCCTACTAGTAGTGATGAAGCCTGAGGCTGGAAATGTGTTAAAAAAAATCCTGCTCTGTCATTTTTGGGTCTATTGACACCAAATCGGAGACAATAAGACAAGGCCAGCCCCTGACCTTCCATGTTTTTTTTCAGAGCTCTACCTCAAAAGGAGCCCAAGTACAGGCCTGTTTCTCCCTGGACGATTAACCCTTTATTGTCCAAAAAGGCTGAAATGGCCAAAAAGGGTCAAAATCTCACACATTCCTAAACCAAAGTGCATCAAACTGCACATGTTGTACATAATGGGGATAATGTGACTACTCATGCACGTTTTCAGACCTCCAGGGGCCTCTTAGAGACGGATGAGGGCCAAAAAGACACATTTTCCCAATAAATGTTCCTCTTCTGCTCTCATTTCACTTCCGTAACACTTAGAGAGCTGAAACCTCGGATCTGGTACCTCTGAAAACTCTAAAATCATACTCTGCTGGAACTGTCTGGCTAGCCCTTCCCAAACAAGAAGTAGCTACAGAAACAACCTTGAGACTTGGCTCTGAAATCACATGCTCACAAAGCTCACCTGAATCTCCCCTAAAAGTTTCAGTTCATTTGATGCAAAAAATTCCAATTTATGGAGCTTCAGAATCCAAAATTGTGAAATTTTGACTGTACGCCAGGGGTCACAGGAAGGTCATGGAGACACCAAACCACCACAGTTCAGTTCCAAATAAAACCTAGTATAACATACTAAAAGATCAGCCCCTAGGTCCCATTAGAAAAAAAATTGACCAATGGTCCTACTGGGAAAATCAGGGCTTGTTAGCCTTTTAAACCCTGAGACCATCCTGCCGGTGGGAATGGATGCTCACCCTTATTACTAACCCGATTGAGACCAAATTTTAAAGACAAGTACTGGGGCCCCCCAAGAGTCAGAATCTACAATATTAGCCTCCTAAACCAACAGGGAGCCAGATGGCACAGGTTTGATGTTTGGAGGTGTCTCCCTTTAATGTCCAAAAGGCCAACAAGGGTCAAAATTTCTCAGATTCCTCAACCAATTTGGACCAAATGGCAATTTGCTTGATGCTGTGTCCTATGGCAATGCTGGTGTACATTTTCATACCCATAGGAGCTAAAACACCAACAATGGAGCAAAAAAAGACAGGCTAACCGGGTCTATCTTCTAAAAATGCAGTATAACCTTTAATAAAAACAATGAAAGCAACAATCACAGTTCACCAAACAGCTCAAGGTCATCCAGAAGGGCAGACTGAACGCTCTGGGAGCAGATCTGCAGTGAAAACACCTTGGATGAAGTTAATAGTCACTCAAGAAGTTCACTTCCATTTTGGCTACTTTCAGTACATCAGAAAGCATCTGGAAATGAAGGGCACATTTTGTACATCATATTAAGTAACATAAAACTCATTCTCAGTGGAACTGAAGTCTGATATTTAGTGGGACTATTCAGGGCAGTCAAATGAAGCAATGTATAAATTTTCAAGGGTCTAGCCCCATGGTAAGTCCCTCTTTTCAGCAGTGAGGCCTACTAGTAGTGATGAAGCCTGAGGCTGGAAATGTGTTAAAAAAAAATCCTGCTCTGTCATTTTTGGGTCTTTTGACACCAAATCGGAGACAATAAGACAAGGCCAGCCCCTGACCTTCCATGTTTTTTTTCAGAGCTCTACCTCAAAAGGAGCCAGAGTACAGGCCTGTTTCTTACTGGACAATTGACTCAAGTGCACCAAAATGGCACAAAGTCATCCAGAAGGGCAGACTGAAAGCTCTGGGAGCAGATCTGCAGTGAAAACAACTTTGAAAACGTTAAGAGTCAATCAAGAAGTTCACTTCCATTTTGGCTACTATCAGTACTTCAGAAAGCATCTGGAAATGAAAGGCACATTTTGTACAACATATTAAGTAACATAAAACTCATTCTCAGTGGAACTGAAGTCTGATATTTAGTGGGACTATTCAGGGCAGTCAAATGATGCACTGTATGAATTTTCAAGGGTCTAGCCCCATGGTAAGTCCCTCTTTTCAGCAGTGAGGCCTACTAGTAGTGATGAAGCCTGAGGCTGGAAATGTGTGAAAAAAAAATCCTGCTCTGTCATTTTTGGGTCTATTGACACCAAATCGGAGACAATAAGACAAGGCCAGCCCCTGACCTTCCATGTTTTTTTTCAGAGCTCTACCTCAAAAGGAGCCCAAGTACAGGCCTGTTTCTCCCTGGACGATTAACCCTTTATTGTCCAAAAAGGCTGAAATGGCCAAAAAGGGTCAAAATCTCACACATTCCTAAACCAAAGTGCATCAAACTGCACATGTTGTACATAATGGGGATAATGTGACTACTCATGCACGTTTTCAGACCTCCAGGGGCCTCTTAGAGACGGATGAGGGCCAAAAAGACACATTTTCCCAATAAATGTTCCTCTTCTGCTCTCATTTCACTTCCGTAACACTTAGAGAGCTGAAACCTCGGATCTGGTACCTCTGAAAACTCTAAAATCATACTCTGCTGGAACTGTCTGGCTAGCCCTTCCCAAACAGGAAGTAGCTACAGAAACAACCTTGAGACTTGGCTCTGAAATCACATGCTCACAAAGCTCACCTGAATCTCCCCTAAAAGTTTCAGTTCATTTGATGCAAAAAATTCCAATTTATGGAGCTTCAGAATCCAAAATTGTGAAATTTTGACTGTACACCAGGGGTCACAGGAAGGTCATGGAGACACCAAACCACCACAGTTCAGTTCCAAATAAAACCTAGTATAACATACTAAAAGATCAGCCCCTAGGTCCCATTAGAAAAAAAATGACCAATGGTCCTACTGGGAAAATCAGGGCTTGTTAGCCTTTTAAACCCTGAGACCATCCTGCCGGTGGGAATGGATGCTCACCCTTATTACTAACCCGATTGAGACCAAATTTTAAAGACAAGTACTGGGGCCCCCCAAGAGTCAGAATCTACAATATTAGCCTCCTAAACCAACAGGGAGCCAGATGGCACAGGTTTGATGTTTGGAGGTGTCTCCCTTTAATGTCCAAAAGGCCAACAAGGGTCAAAATTTCTCAGATTCCTCAACCAATTTGGACCAAATGGCAATTTGCTTGATGCTGTGTCCTATGGCAATGCTGGTGTACATTTTCATACCCATAGGAGCTAAAACACCAACAATGGAGCAAAAAAAGACAGGCTAACCGGGTCTATCTTCTAAAAATGCAGTATAACCTTTAATAAAAACAATGAAAGCAACAATCACAGTTCACCAAACAGCTCAAGGTCATCCAGAAGGGCAGACTGAACGCTCTGGGAGCAGATCTGCAGTGAAAACACCTTGGATGAAGTTAATAGTCACTCAAGAAGTTCACTTCCATTTTGGCTACTTTCAGTACATCAGAAAGCATCTGGAAATGAAGGGCACATTTTGTACAACATATTAAGTAACATAAAACTCATTCTCAGTGGAACTGAAGTCTGATATTTAGTGGGACTATTCAGGGCAGTCAAATGAAGCACTGTATGAATTTTCAAGGGTCTAGCCCCATGGTAAGTCCCTCTTTTCAGCAGTGAGGCCTACTAGTAGTGATGAAGCCTGAGGCTGGAAATGTGTAAAAAAAAAAAATCCTGCTCTGTCATTTTTGGGTCTATTGACACCAAATCGGAGACAATAAGACAAGGCCAGCCCCTGACCTTCCATGTTTTTTTTCAGAGCTCTACCTCAAAAGGGGCCAGAGTACAGGCCTGTTTCTTACTGGACAATTGACTCAAGTGCACCAAAATGGCACAAAGTCATCCAGAAGGGCAGACTGAAAGCTCTGGGAGCAGATCTGCAGTGAAAACAACTTTGAAAATGTTAACAGTCAATCAAGAAGTTCACTTCCATTTTGGCTACTATCAGTACATCAGAAAGCATCTGGAAATGAAGGGCACATTTTGTACAACATATTAAGTAACATAAAACTCATTCTCAGTGGAACTGAAGTCTGATATTTAGTGGGACTATTCAGGGCAGTCAAATGATGCACTGTATGAATTTTCAAGGGTCTAGCCCCATGGTAAGTCCCTCTTTTCAGCAGTGAGGCCTACTAGTAGTGATGAAGCCTGAGGCTGGAAATGTGTGAAAAAAAAATCCTGCTCTGTCATTTTTGGGTCTATTGACACCAAATCGGAGACAATAAGACAAGGCCAGCCCCTGACCTTCCATGTTTTTTTTCAGAGCTCTACCTCAAAAGGAGCCCAAGTACAGGCCTGTTTCTCCCTGGACGATTAACCCTTTATTGTCCAAAAAGGCTGAAATGGCCAAAAAGGGTCAAAATCTCACACATTCCTAAACCAAAGTGCATCAAACTGCACATGTTGTACATAATGGGGATAATGTGACTACTCATGCACGTTTTCAGACCTCCAGGGGCCTCTTAGAGACGGATGAGGGCCAAAAAGACACATTTTCCCAATAAATGTTCCTCTTCTGCTCTCATTTCACTTCCGTAACACTTAGAGAGCTGAAACCTCGGATCTGGTACCTCTGAAAACTCTAAAATCATACTCTGCTGGAACTGTCTGGCTAGCCCTTCCCAAACAGGAAGTAGCTACAGAAACAACCTTGAGACTTGGCTCTGAAATCACATGCTCACAAAGCTCACCTGAATCTCCCCTAAAAGTTTCAGTTCATTTGATGCAAAAAATTCCAATTTATGGAGCTTCAGAATCCAAAATTGTGAAATTTTGACTGTACACCAGGGGTCACAGGAAGGTCATGGAGACACCAAACCACCACAGTTCAGTTCCAAATAAAACCTAGTATAACATACTAAAAGATCAGCCCCTAGGTCCCATTAGAAAAAAAATGACCAATGGTCCTACTGGGAAAATCAGGGCTTGTTAGCCTTTTAAACCCTGAGACCATCCTGCCGGTGGGAATGGATGCTCACCCTTATTACTAACCCGATTGAGACCAAATTTTAAAGACAAGTACTGGGGCCCCCCAAGAGTCAGAATCTACAATATTAGCCTCCTAAACCAACAGGGAGCCAGATGGCACAGGTTTGATGTTTGGAGGTGTCTCCCTTTAATGTCCAAAAGGCCAACAAGGGTCAAAATTTCTCAGATTCCTCAACCAATTTGGACCAAATGGCAATTTGCTTGATGCTGTGTCCTATGGCAATGCTGGTGTACATTTTCATACCCATAGGAGCTAAAACACCAACAATGGAGCAAAAAAAGACAGGCTAACCGGGTCTATCTTCTAAAAATGCAGTATAACCTTTAATAAAAACAATGAAAGCAACAATCACAGTTCACCAAACAGCTCAAGGTCATCCAGAAGGGCAGACTGAACGCTCTGGGAGCAGATCTGCAGTGAAAACACCTTGGATGAAGTTAATAGTCACTCAAGAAGTTCACTTCCATTTTGGCTACTTTCAGTACATCAGAAAGCATCTGGAAATGAAGGGCACATTTTGTACAACATATTAAGTAACATAAAACTCATTCTCAGTGGAACTGAAGTCTGATATTTAGTGGGACTATTCAGGGCAGTCAAATGAAGCAATGTATAAATTTTCAAGGGTCTAGCCCCATGGTAAGTCCCTCTTTTCAGCAGTGAGGCCTACTAGTAGTGATGAAGCCTGAGGCTGGAAATGTGTAAAAAAAAAAAATCCTGCTCTGTCATTTTTGGGTCTATTGACACCAAATCGGAGACAATAAGACAAGGCCAGCCCCTGACCTTCCATGTTTTTTTTCAGAGCTCTACCTCAAAAGGGGCCAGAGTACAGGCCTGTTTCTTACTGGACAATTGACTCAAGTGCACCAAAATGGCACAAAGTCATCCAGAAGGGCAGACTGAAAGCTCTGGGAGCAGATCTGCAGTGAAAACAACTTTGAAAACGTTAAGAGTCAATCAAGAAGTTCACTTCCATTTTGGCTACTATCAGTACTTCAGAAAGCATCTGGAAATGAAGGGCACATTTTGTACAACATATTAAGTAACATAAAACTCATTCTCAGTGGAACTGAAGTCTGATATTTAGTGGGACTATTCAGGGCAGTCAAATGAAGCACTGTATGAATTTTCAAGGGTCTAGCCCCATGGTAAGTCCCTCTTTTCAGCAGTGAGGCCTACTAGTAGTGATGAAGCCTGAGGCTGGAAATGTGTAAAAAAAAATAAATCCTGCTCCATCATTTTTGGGTCTATTGACACCAAATCGGAGACAATAAGACAAGGCCAGCCCCTGACCTTCCATGTTTTTTTTCAGAGCTCTACCTCAAAAGGAGCCCAATTCAATTGCTTATTACAATACAACTTTACACACAACAATAACCATAAATTTTACTCAAGTACAAGTAAATGTACTGGTGTTCAAAAAAAATACTTACATAAAAGTACAAAGTACTGTTCTTATAAACTACCCAGACTATTGATTACTTTTGAACCAATCAATCTTTTATTGCATCGGTGACTATTGGGCCCCACGCCCAATATATTTTCTGAAAAGCCCCAAATCTTGAGTAATGTGAAGCACCGGAGTTCAACAGAAATATATATTATATACAAAGCAAACAGGAAAAGGACATGTAAACTAATATTTTGATGGACAACCCTTTGAGACAATTATTTAAAATCAGGCTTTTCTGTTACTCTCCGTCAGACTTCTGCTCCTTTTCAAAAGTATTCTGCTGCTCTGATATGTCCAGGACAGTTTTTTTAATTATCGTTTTCAACTACAATCAACACATTTTATCCCCATTTTTCCCCCAACATGAAAATGTTCAAGTCATGTGTCATTAAGACCCCTTGAAAAACAACTGGCCTAAGAAAAATGTAAATGAGTGTAAGGGTACCTGATGAGGAAAATGTCATCAGGTCAGAGCAGCTTTGTTTGACACACACTGGTATGCAAAAGTTTGGGCACCCCTGACAATTTCCGTTTTCTGTTATAAGTCATTGGGTGTTTGGATCAGAAGCTTCATAGTACTGACATAGTAATATTTTAGTGGTGAATTTTTTTTTTATTTTTTAGATTTATAGAATATTTGGAATGCATCATTAATTAAATTAATGAAAGAAATGAATTGTTTAATATTTAAAATATACATATTTATTTTAATATATTTTCAGCTGTACTAGATCTATTACGGCTAAAATGATAAGGGTTCTTTTGTAACTAGATTATTTCTGTCAAGAAAAGGAAAGGGTTAATACAGTTTCTGTGGAGAGTAAAGTGAGGAGTGGAGAAACAGCGTGCTGATTGTCAGCCATCAGCTTCAAAGGGACACCGCCCCCTGCACTTGCATGTGCACTGGAGAGCCGCGCTCTGCTGCCCATCCCCCTCCTCCGTCCGCCTCCTCTCACAGCGGCCTGGCGCATGAGATGGCAGCTAGACTGGCGCGATTCGACCGAAGACTGAAGAAGCTACGGACTCATCATGATAGATGTTTAACACGGCATCAGAAGCTGGTAAGAATTTAACTTCTCTTAATCTTAACATGTTTGTAATTGTACTTTGCAAAACGGACTAAAAAGTTGTAGAGTTAGTGATATAGATTTCGTTTCCAGTAAAAAAAAAAAACAGAAATGCGTGTTATTAATCACAGGCTCGAGTTTACATGCATGCGTGGTTTTTAATCAATGAGTTATCGTAAACAGCAGCATTAGCCTACTGAATGTAGATGGAGCTATGCTAGCTCAGTAGCTTGGAACGAACTATTCTGCTTACTCCAAGCGGCGTGTGACAACTGTAATGCAGCAAACTATATCTTTCTATAACCTCTTTCCCGCGAAATTTCCACTATATATTGCTGAAAAAAATCAGTAAGGTTAACTTTAGAACGATTTATAGCGTAGCATGGCCTGGCAGGACTGCCTGTGAGCACATGGGGGTGGGGTGGGGTGGGGTGGGGTGAGGTGATGGAGCACACGACTCTCCTGCCCTGCTCCGCTCCTCTCCTCCTTCTCTTCTCCGTGTCCTGTTTCCGCGTCAACGGAGGAACTCCTGCGGTATGAAACAGCCTTATGTGAAGTAAAAAGGGAGTTTTATGCTCAGCCTCTCTCCTGTGTTCTGTGTGCTGAGGTTGGGCTGATAGTGGACTGTTACTCAGACTTAAAACAGACATTCACTGTATATAATGATTGAGTCTAAGTATCTTAAAATAAGTTGGGTTCAGTCAGACAGCTCACATCATTTGTCATTTAAGCATGTATTGTTCTTTTGTGAATGAATGAGTTTGGTGTCAGGGCTTGGGGAATAAGATATAAAATGTATGACTTCAGGTGGATGCTGGGGTGGCAGAGGGACTGAAGGAAGGCAATATGTTTCTTGTGAGGCAGCAGTGTCAGTGACAGGCAGAGAGGAAGCTGGGTTTCTTTTTAAAATTTAAATCTTGTGCCAGATGTGGAGAGTGTGGATGATTGGTATGGTCATGTCACGTGGGTGAAGCAGCGCAGCTCCAGTTGCCTGTAGCAGACTATACTTCAGTTGCTGTAGACATTAGGCTGACAGCAGCGTAGCCCTTCTGTACCAGCAGCAGAGGAAGGAGGCCTCAAGAGAGGAGGAATTTTGACACAGAGCTGATAAAGACTGCAAAGACCTGCAGGCAGCCTTTTTTAACAGTAGTACGCAGTCCTCATTATTTCTAATGTAAAATCTGATCAGGGGCATTAATCTATTAGCTACAGCACTGTGCCACTTTTAAAAGCATGTAAAGGAAACACTGAGAGATCAGCCCAACCTTTTCACACACATATGAGTGGTTAAATATTTGTTGTCTCACAGAATAATCTTTAATAGTGGAAGGCAATCAAAACCGTCACACAGTACAGCCCTGATATAGTTGGCTATATATAGTATACATAGCCCTGATATGGTTGTTTCTCATGTGCCGACTGTATTTTTTTTATATTAAGAACATGAAGTAAGTGAATTTTTTATTCTGCATGGAAATAAAATAAAGTTCTGATTTATCAAAATGTTTTTTATCAAATTTATATTTCCAAATTGCTGATTTGGAATAGCTTGGCTGATTATACAAGTATATTATATATAAGTATATAAAAAAGATATGAACATAAAGTGAGAGCTCCTATCCTCTCCTGCTCTTTCATCTAGGTGGAAGCTATGGACCAACAAAAGCAGCAGCAGCAGCAGCAGCAGCAGCAGCAGCAGCAGCAGCAGCAGGGGTCGGCAGGCCCGGATCTGTCAAAGCAGCACATAGTGCCCCCAAAGATGACCACTGACACCATTTCTATCAACCAGATGGAAGACTTGGACCTACTCGTAGGCAAGGAGAAGAACAGAGAGGTGAGATGCAGCCCTGCAAAATTTTCAACACCTGCAAGGCATATGTAAATTTTGATTTGATAATCTTCAACAATGATAAAACAAAAACTCAAATGCAGTAATAGAACAAATGTAGGCTTTTTTATTTAAAGCTGACAGCAGAATGAACTCACAACAATCTTTGCAACCCTAGCTACCTGACAATAAATTAAAAAAGTGTCATTTTTTTATTTAAGGTCCAAAAGAATAAATCTTTAGTCTACAGGAATGATCCAGACTACCTGTAAACATACATGCTTCATTATTTCAGGGCTGATTGGTATTTTGCATGTGCTGATTTCAGTTACAGGGCCAAACCTTGCATGAAAAGTCAGGAGATCAGGAGGAGGGACACGACACAGATGACACAGATGAGCTGGAAGAGGTAAGTGCTGCCTGTGTTTCAGGTAAAGAGCAATGAAGCAGGTTCAAGCACCCGGGGGTGGGGGGTGGGGTGGGGTGGGGGGGGGTGGGGGGGGGGTGGGGGGGTGTAATGCCTACTTTTTTAGCTTGTGGTGCTTGGGCTTGCAAGTTTTCGTAGCACAAAGAAAAAGTTTGTAGCGCTGCAGGTGGACAGTTAAACAGGATTTATTGGCGAAGTTCATTTGTGACCTGCTCCATTGTTTTGAGTCATACTGACCCAGAAAAACATTTTGAGATTTATACTTATCTGCAGAGGAAAACTCTCAATGATTTCAATACCAACATTATGTTTCTACACCAAATACTGCATTAGATATATTCATCCATGCTCTTCAGCTGGTCAATTTTTTTTATTTTCAAGAAAGTTCTTTTAATTCAAACATGGGTTAGCAGTGTTTTTTTTAATTCCACAGCATAAACTTGTTGCTAAATGTTATCATTTTGAATGAAAAACATGAACCTCTCTTATCAACAGTTGTGGCTCTAGGGGGTTAGTTGTGGCTCTACGGTTCAGTTAGCCCATGGTTCGGTTTGTATCTCGGTTTTGGGATCACGGTTTTGGTTTGGTTTCAGTTCATGTTTTGCATTAAAAAAAACAAGAAGTTTGACTTTCCAAAAGATTCCCTTTATTTTGCTTTTAAAACTATATTATGACAATGCCTCTTGGTCTTAACTATTATTTGGCTTAAATAAAGTATTATGACATTTATAATAAACACTTCAAATGTAAACATTCCAAACTGTTGGAGTGCCTCTCAGCTCCCCGGCTAGTGTAGTGACCGACTACTGAAATACAATTTACTATGTATTGTACATGATATACACTATACATGAAAAAAACATAATCAGAGGTTAATATAGACATGATTTTTAAAAAGTTTATGTATTTTTAGTCCTACATTAAAAACTTTTAGTTGTTTTTCCATCTACAAGCTTGATTAAACAATGCATAAGAGGAGAAGTGATGAGAAAAAGTGAGAGAGCGCTGGGGCAATCGACTGTCGTCTCCATTATGCACACAATAAACGTGAACGAATCATACATTTGAATTATGATATCTGATAAACTTAGTTTATGAACTCTGCGCTGACTTTTTGAATGGATTAATCAGACTAAAATTACAGTCTATAGGACGTGGAGACTCTGATGAAACCGCTGTCTATCTCACCTGTACGCATTTGTGCGCGACCTTATGTTCCTAAGAGACAGCGTCAGTCAGTGAACAGTCTGCTCCTGTCTGATCTGCTCTCAGACAAAGTAAGAAACATCAGAACAGATGACAAAACTAAACTTTTGCCTTTTTTCCTTCACCTGTTCAGCTCTCACCTATGGCTCTGAGATGTTTTTCTCTCCAACAGTGATCTGTCATCAGCAGGGTTGGCAGGAGAGAGCATCCACCTTGAGGTTTATAAGTAATAAAATATAGCCATAATTACTTTAATAAGAGCTCACTCAAGGTGAGCTGCTGTAACATCAGGTTCTACGTGATGGGAACAATCTTCTCCAGCACTGTAAAACTTGAAGAAAAAAAAGAAGAGAAAAGAACAACAACATCAAACCATAAGTAGTGTGAAGACCAACACTAAATATGCTATTAAAAATTTGATAATTTTTCTAGACTTTTTCAACAACAATGCTGCGTTAATATAATTATCCTGAATGTAATTCTGCTATTGCTACATAACAATTACAATCTGCACAATTGTTCAGTCTGGACAGTCAAGAGTGGTTTCACTTCAGCAGTATGAATAGTTTTGGTGTCAACAGCATTTTTTCTGTAACACTGAAGTCAAAGAAGGGTGAGGTGTCATTGAGCTCTGACATTGAATGGACAGTTATGGTCCCAGGGAAATGTTCATATGATCTTTAGTTGACATAAAATACCAATAAAGAACATATTCTTATTTGGATAGTCTCAAAGGAAAAGTTTGGTTCCTCCAGCTTTTACATTGTTTAGAGAATGACAAAGAACAATATACTCACCCAGAAGGCTTTCCTGATCCATACAGTGCTTCAGGAGATATTTAGATCCAAAATCGAGTGAAGGACATCCCTATAATGGTAGCACATAGAGCATAGATCGCCGCTCCTAAAACTGCATTAATCATCCAAAAACTTGTGTTTTCACCAATATTTCATCATGGTCCGCTCTCGCTACTCTTCCATTACAGTCTGTGTCACTCCAGACAGCGCTGTGTGGCTGTGCTGACCTCTGAACTGAAGAAGAAGAATGTTTGCCTCCGCACATGTGCAGTACTCTCTGGAGTGCTGCCTCCGCTTCCTCCTTTCAATGAGCTACTCATCTGTAAACTCTGGCTGGAAACTGTAAGGACATCCATCATATTCACAGTTCTCTTTCCCAACATCTTCATCCCATAGATATTCATTTTGCACAAAACTGGAAGAAGAAAGTCGTTGTGTAGCCGGCCAAAGTCTTCTTCTTCAGTTCAGAGGTCAGCACAGCCACACAGCGCTGTCTGGAGTGACACAGACTGTAATGGAGGAGTAGCGTGAGCGGACCATGATGAAATATTGGTGAAAACACAAGTTTTTGGATGATTAATGCAGTTTTAGGCGCAGCGATCTATGCCCTACATGCTACCATTATACGGATGTCCTTCGCTCGATTTTGGATCTAAATATCTCCCGAAGCACTGTTTGGATCAGGAAAGCCTTCTGGGTGAGTATATTTTTCCTTTTCATTGTATACATAATGTGAAAAATGCAGGAACCGAACTTTTCCTTTAAAGCAAGTTTGCTATGCATAGGTCAGAGAGGTGTGGATCATCTGAAGTATGGAGAAATAAAGTAATACACACCCATCTCCTACTACTCATTTTACTGTAATAATACTTTCAATAATATACCGGTAACAAGGTTATTTTCTTTAAAAATATATTATTTTAAAACAAAGATTACACCTATGTCTGTGTCCAATTTTATATTAATTATTATTATTACTTTATTTGACAGACTTGAAGTCCATAACCATAGTCTGAAAAAAAGACTACATTAGTCAAAATAGTAAAGGCTACATAACATCAGCGTTAGAAGAGCTGTGAAGACTATCTGGGAAAGCGAGTGCTTTCTGGTATAAAAATGATGTTTCCCATGAGCACTTGCACCCACTGTCATGAGAATGTGACTCTTTTTACAAGGTATGTTTGTTTTGAAAGGTACAAGGTATGTGTTTGTTTTGAAAGCAAATGAGTAGTGAGCAGATCATCTTTTTAACTCTATTTTCTTTGTTCTAGACAAATTTTTACTGGATACATAGTTATGAGGTCATGCATTTATTTGTAGTTACACAGTGCTGCTGTTTGACACGTGAGAACAATCAAACTTTGTAAACTCAGTTTGTAGCGTTGTTTAGTAGTTGTCTATATTTAGTGCTACTCACAGCCCAGATGTAACATAAGTGAATCCTGATTGTGTCCTACCAGTGCTCATTTATCAACTCCAGCCTCATCAAGCAGAGAAAATGTAACCTGGCTCTTCATTTTATTTATAGACTCTCAAGTTTGATCATAGCACTGCAGTATAACGGCACGTGAGCTGCAATGATCTGTATCACTAACAGCTTAATCCTTGTTTTATCCCATCATCTATCACTCTCCTGTTTAGCTTTGTCCTGCTCTGACATCCTTTAACTAACGGTCTAACAGTCCAGTTCCAGTGACCAATACTACTACCTGCTCTGGTGCTGATAATCTTATTTTAAGTTGTGGATTACAGTCAGACATATAACTAGAAGTTAGATTCTTTTCAAGGTCTCTTTGAAAGTCCTCAGCCCCTGTAACATCTGTACACATTATTCTTTGACATTAACAAAAAATATGACAGGTGATGTGACTTACTAAAAAGTTCTTCTGAAAAGGTCAATGACTGTAAAAAAATATTTTAAATTCAATCATTTCAGGCGAGGCAAAGAAATTCCCATGAACATTCTGAATCTTTGGAAAGGTCCAAGTAGTAAAGGCTGCATTGTATGTGTCAAATATGAATTTGGCATCATCACAGACAAACCAGCATCATGTAACAATTAAGACCAATTCAAGTGTTGACGTAACTCAAAAGTGATATATCTGCAGTCACACAGAGGGCCCTCATTTATCAATCTTGCCTTGAAACTGGTACAGATCTGTATGTAGATTCAAGCTTATGGCAATGGTGACATGTGATTTATGAAAAATGCATACCGTTGCCAGTCACGGCATATGCCCGATCAGGTACTGATAAATCTTGCAGGTGGGAACTTACATTAAAATAACATTACCCTATATTCATCGTTAAGATGGCCTAACCCACAGAATTTAATACGTACAGGGACACATGAAAAAAAAGACTTCTTTGTACTGGAGTGTGAAAACACATCAATAGAGGAAGAGAGAAATGAAGCTGTGTCATTTGGCAAACTAAATGGGAATATGTCTTCTGACAGGTTGAAAAAAACAAAGACAGACAAAAACCAATACTGTTTTGAGAGAAAACATCAATCACAAAAATAGGTTGCAATAGGTTGATTTAGGGTCTTGAATAATCTTGAGCATGGGAGTAAGAACAATTTGCTTATAACGATTTATTTTCTGAACAAATAAAAATTTCAAAAACAACTTTTAATGTTGTCAATAGCAGATAGATACTTTTTAAAATTGAAATGGCATCTTTATCATCTGGAGTATAAAGAATTAATAAATTTCACCCTTAAACATTATATAGTTAAAGCCAACCGTATATAAATTCATTGTCAGCAAGTTGCTACTTCACACAAAAAAGCAACAGCTGTATTACTTGGAATAATACGGCATTTCATTTGTTTACAAGGTAATCTTGCATACTGTTCTCAAACAAAATTCAAGCATTGACATAACTTAATGATAAAAGATGATCTCTGAAGGACCGTATTAATCTGTTGAGTGAAAAAATAAATAATTCCATGTGCTTAGATAATTGGTGTTTTTCTCACTGAAAAATATTTCTAGACGAGATAAATGCCAATTTCTGATTTCAGAATTAACAATCTCATAAATTTGAAACAGGCTACATGCATGAGTAGAGTTAAGGGAACATCTCAGAAATCAAGATTGAATTACCATCTTTTCATTTAATTTTTTGCAGACTATTAAATTTAATTTAAATGAAATTTAAATGTTGAAAAATTTGACATGGATCAACTATTTTGGATCAACAGACAAATACTAATTCACAAAAAAAAAAAAAAACTAGTGTTGACGGTTACAAGTTGATCTTTAAAAAGATTATAGCCATAAATATAGTTACATGTGTTTAACTCGATGAAATATGTTGCAACAAGTGTATTTATCGGTCTATTTACTGTAGGATTTTACAAATATTCAACTTTATTTTTTTTTTTGGAACATTCTTTTTATTGAACATTTTCATAATTATAAAAGTCCAGTACAGTGTATATACATATTAAATGAGATATGTAGCAAATCCAGAATACATCCACAATGTTCTTACAAATTCTCATTGTGTTTCATACCAGGTAGTTGCGCACACAGTTCCTAGGTACTCCAACCTTTTGCCAAACTTTTATGTAAATGGGTCTCTTTGACCATTAATACTAAATCTCAGCCTTTCCAGAGAAATATAGTCTGATACCAACGATTTCCACAAATGTATCGACAGAAGTTAATCTCCTACCCACTTAATCGTAGCAGCCTTCGAACCCAACATAAGCAAAAAATGTACAATATTCTTATGCAGTCTTAGTGAATCAGAGATACATCCCAATAGACATAATAATGGGTTAGGCTGTAATTGCTGTTTGATTATCACACCAACCTCATCACATACATTTTGCCAAAACTGCTGGATCTTTTCAAATTCCCAAAGACAGTGTAATCTTGTTCCTAAAATAAACTTGCTTTTTGGACAGTTTGGAGATGTCCCAGTTGTATATTTACCATACATATATGGAGATATATGTCCATATATTCTGTAAGATATTATATTGCATTTCTCTGAGTCTGTTACATGTAGATATTTTTGAAGGTAAAAGTAAAGTTTCCTCCCAGGTTTCCATTTCTATTGTTGTTTTCAGCTGAGTCCCCCATGACTTCCGTAAGAATGACGGTCTATCTGAATTTAAATTTTGCAGCCAAGTATAAAATTTGGAGATGAAGTGACCTTGTTTAAAACTATCTAAGATTGTCTTGTCTAATACATTAAAGTCATCTGAAAGACTGAGAGTATCCATTTTAGTAAATACATGGTGTCTGACCTGAAGGTATTTGTAAAATTCTTTTGTTTGTAGTTTATATGTAGCCTGTAGTGATTCAAATGTTTTAATTTTTCCTCTGTCCCAACAGTCATAAATATGGGGACTTCCTGCTTCATACCCGTTCTGAAATTAGATCCAGTGCCCCGTCCAGTTAAATCAGGATTTTCAATCATTGCTAAACAATTCAGTTTATGTTTAGTTCTAAATAATTTCCGTTGATAATTCCAAGCATTACTCGCATTGGTAATTAAAAAATTATCATTTACCATGATTGGTAGTTCACTCCTTCATTTATCAAGCAAGTTGACAAGAGAGTACGGTTTGGAGAAGGTTGCTTCAATCTCAAACTATGGTGGCTTTGGTTGAGTAGTTTCCCATATTGATATAATCATGGCTTGTTTTGAGTTTGAATGGTTGTAATGTTGGGAAGGCCCCAACCTCCTTGTTCTCTTGGTAGTTGTTAAATATCTAATTCAATTTTAGGCTTTCTGCCAGCCCATATAAAGTCAGAGAGAGCTTTATCTATATCTTTAACCCTATACAGCCAATTGTATCATATTTGATACATACTTTTATGATACCTCCTTTTACTCAACATGATCAGCAAATTACAAAAAAACATCTGGATACAATCAAATAAATGATTAAAAAAACTCCTCAAATGAGTTATCAGTTGCCCAAAACACCTAATGTATCAAATGAGATACAAAAAAACTACATGTTGAATTTTATGGACATTTTGATTTTTATGGATTTTAGCAGAAAGTGAAATAAACATTTCAGCTCCAAATTTTTTTTTAATTTTCTGGCTATAATCTATGGTCTTGGGCCTTAAAGGGTTAATGTTTTTTCTCTTCAAAGATGAAGAGCATGGATAGAGGGTAAATAACTTTGGGGAGAATTATCATCTTGATGAGACTGACTCTGACAAGAAAGGATATGGGAAGCTCCTTCCAAACTAACAATTTTTCTCCAGTGTGTTTTATCATGGGGTTAACATTTTCAGCATAAAATTGAGTTGTTTTAGGTGCTATCTTAAACTTTATTAAATTATAAAGATGCACTTGTCAGTTACGTCAAACACACCTACACACAAATCTGGGAAAGTTATCACTTTATTGTGGTGTGGAGCTTAGTAATATCTACTAAATTACATTGAAAATATAACTTTCAAGACTGTGCTAATAAGAAGCTGTATATTTTTAATCCAGGGTTTACCAATCCATATTTCTGAGACAGTAGCAAAATTCAAATTAAGAAGCACCCATACATAATTGTCTTGAAATATATAATGTTTCATATATAGGTTACTTTGATTCTTTATGTGCACTTCTTAGCATCCACTTCAGCCTTAAAGAAAAAAAAATGGACCTAAATCAAAATATATTTATAAATATATAAATGCTAAAAATGCCCTAAATGTGTCAGGCATTTTCACAACACCATAACTAGCCAATGTTTTTTTTAATGTATCTTTTGGGCATTTTTTTGCCTTTATTGATAGGAAAGAGACTGCATAGGCTTTTGAAAGGGGGGAAGGGAGAGCAGTGAAGACACTCAGCTAACTGACCACAGGCGGGATTCAAACCTGTACCGACAGTAGCATGTACATGGGGTGCCTGGTTGTTAACCACTCAGCCAAACCAGCACCCCAACTAGCCAATGTGTTGTTGTAAATTAACTCCTTAAAATTATTTCCGATGTTAAAAGGCTTTCTGGCATTGTAACAGCTAAACAATCAAAACTTGAAAGCATATGAGGTGTGCATATGTGCTTCAGAGATGTGCCTTAAGTTATTCTGCTTTTAGTGTGATTTTTAAACATAAGCGTTACTGGTGATACAACCTGAGATAGATGCTGACATGCTGGGCGCAGAGAGAGACTACAAATCACATTTTAGGCTCTGTGTTTTCAAACCTTTTGGGTTATGAAGCTTCTGTATGATAAAAACAAATAAATCATAACAAAGCCAGATATTTAGACAGCTCCATGACCCAAGAGGTTGTGTATTATTAGTAGGGCTGTAATCAACCAAAGAAACTGTTGGTCGACCAAAGCACAGCAATTGTCAACCAAAAATCGACCAATTGCACGGGGGGAGGTCAGCGAAGTGCGGCACAGTAAGACTTATTTCAGCACCTGCTTCTGTTTTAGCCCAGGTTTTTTTTGCTTTCCGTCCCTTTTTAGAATGTGCTACAAAATGACGTGCTACTGCTGGATTAAACTTATATCAGCACCTGCTTCTACTTCTGTTTTAGCCCAGTTTTTGCTTTGTGTTCCTTATTAAAATACGCCAGAACATGACGTGCTGCAGCCACAGCGCGACTGTTTGAGCGCCACATTCATACCGAGCTGCAAGGTGTGCCCGGTGCACCTCCAAATGCCCTGCATCTTAAACCATTCATGGGACTCCCTTAGTGTTTCCACACAGAGTCCCATATTAGCCACGTTGTTCACTACAATAAACACTTTTTTCTGCTCAAACTCTGCAAGTTCATATAAAGATGTTTGTTCCTGTGTCCGCCTCTCCTTTTTTTCTTCTCTCAAGCAGAAGACTCTTTGCTTTCCAGTAGGGCTGAACAGTTTATCGTTTTCAGATCGAAATCTCAATTTTAGACAATGCAATGGAGCCAAAGGAGCAATTTTTTGCAGCGCTCCTGACTGACTCAGGATCTGTTGTGTCAAGTATTATACACATTCTGTTTTCCAAATTTGTAGACAATCTATATGTTAAAAGTGCTGGTAAGCAGGTCAACAACACAAAGCCTCTAGTTAGGAGTAGAAATTGATAAAAACAGATTATTTATCATCACTATTGATGATTAAAAAATCGTGAATTGCAATATCTGCCAGAAAAATTAGATATTTTCCTAAAATTGTTCAGCCCTACATGTGAATATCCCAAAGCTTGATTAGAAGAAAATCGTGAATCGAATTGAAATCACAATATCTGCCTGAAAAATCACAATTCAATCTTTTCTTAAAATCGTTCAGCCCTACTTTCCAGTCTTCATCAGTGAAATGGGCAGTCACTGTCATATAGGACTCCATTCAAAGACACATCCACATCTGTTATCTTTATTAACTCAGAAACTTTCTATTTTTTGCTCCCTCGTATTTTGCCGTTAATGCGTGCGTAATTGTGTTGCGTTCCAATGTTTTTCTTGGCCTTCCACGACACCAATGCCCCTCATATCCTCAGAAATAAAATTGACAATTTCACATATGATGTCGTTTTTGCATTTGGATATTTATATGAGGCATAAAATCCAGTGCGGACTGGGTGAGGGATGCCCCGCTGCAGAAGGCAGAGCACAGAGCGCATGCAGCAGCGGCTGCGAATAAAGGATTATTAGACTAGAATATTGAAATTTTCTTAATATAATATTAATATTGACATGAACGATAAAGACATGAAAAGATAGGCTGTTTCCTGTGAAATGGTTCACTTGATACAGTTCTCCCGATAAAATGAACCATATACTGCAGGGGAAAATATTAATTGATACATTTGGTCAACCAATCAGAATTTTGGTCGACTGAGCACGCATCGGCCAATAAGTCGACCAGTCGACTTGGACTTTACAGCCCTAATTACTAGATATGTATGGAGATTCAGAGCTTATGTCAAATGCTTGTTCTTTATGGACAGAAATCGATCCAGGTGTGGAGAAAGGATAAAATGCTTTGCTGCATACTGCAGTTAAGAATGAGTTCTTAAACTTTGAACTAGCTTAGTGTGCACATTATGGGAATGTTATTGGCAAAATACAAGAAGAATGTTTCTTTTTTGAAGACTAGAATTAAAGTAATATTGCAGCACTTTAGTTTTATTAAAAGAGGATATTGAAGGAATTTAAGAAGGCTGAGTCTCACAGACTGTAACTAATCTACAATCAAAATATTCTCTGATAACGGCTGCTACGGTTGTGTAACCAGTAAGGCTTATGCAGAGTGGTAATATTTTATTAAAAATTACCACTCCCACAAGGTTTTACCCTATAATGTCTCAATAATACAGAATATATTTGATATTATTGAACAGTTATATGTTATTATTTCATACTTAAAGGCAGTGTTGGCATTCCTGAAAAACTAGCATGAATTTGAATGTAGCATCTCTTCAGGACTCCCCCTAGCCCCTCCTCCCCCTCCCCTTGGAGCTCCCTCAAAGCAACGCCCCCGCTTACATGCACGGGCGCCGCTGATTCCCAACTATGATTGTGAGTGACTAAGAGACGGACTCAGCACATCATTTTATGTTTTGCACTACGTAGAGTCATGTCTCATTTAGAGGTAAGGAAACACCAAAATGTTAAAACTTAAAGCTAAAAAAACAACAAACAAACATGGCTTTTGTCAGTACTCGCGACTGTCAAGCTAGAATAGTCCACTTTTACCTGTGACATGATATCAGGAGTAAAGCTATAATACAAATAGTACATGTACATTTTCTCTAGGACTTACCAAATATCACATTTTTTTTTTTCTGATTGTCAGAGCCCCTGTGGTGAGAGTTTATTAGACTCTGATCCGAAACTAAAGCCCAGAGCCAAGTACCTCATCGGGTCAGAGGGGACAGGCCCGAGGTCGAGCGAGAGGAACAGTAGTTAGAGGCAGGGGAACAGAGCAAGAAAAGGAAGCCTCTGTCTTTCTTTTCTTGCTCTGTTTAGCTGGAGGAGCAGCAACGGGCAATCGAGGTATAGGTAGCTTCTCCGCCATTCTGCAGCACTGCTCCTTCCTTCTCAGCTCGGCCACACGCACTGAATCATGTGCACGCCAGTGAAATGTATGCGCAGGAGGCAGGCAGAATGGCGATGGGATTTGATTGGTTTACAAACAAGGTGGCCCTGGATGATGATTGGTTGGTGTTTTCCCTGTTGTACTCCTGCTGTAGATAGCGGATATTTTCCGCTCTACTTTAAAAACACATCATGTATTTCTTGCCATCGGTACATATAGATCATTTTCATCAGCATGACAAAAAGTGTATCTAAATCCAACTACCAATTATACCTTTAAACAGTCACATAAATTAAATAAGTTGGCAGTCCTCTGGTGCTGCTGGTATCTCACGCCCTGTCCTTTGACAGAGTCATATAGGAGCTGATTTCTCAAGGAGAACGTTTCTATAAATGAAATGGCAATAAATGAAAAATTAGATCATGAACAATTTTGGCTAGTTAAATATACAAACATCTAGCTAAGCAGCTAAATCTTGTTAAATCAGTTGATCATTACCATATAGACCTTCTGGAATTTATGTTGGTCTGTATGCATACTTCTTGTTCAACAGCTTAAGCCCCTATAAAAATCTAATAGTTTTTTTCATTGTCACTGAAAATATTATACAACACATCTAGGTTGTAAATTTTCTTCTTTCTTTTTACAGCAGGAACATGTAAGGAATATCTGCTTGATACATTTATGTCATTGTAAGTAAAACATGGTCAGTATAATTTAGAGATAGACAGACTCCACAGGCCTAATATTCAGAAACATAACGTATTCATAATACTTTCACCCCATTTCTTTTACTATACATTTACCATACCTTATGCTGTTTATTTTGGCTAAATAGTCTAATGACATCTTCACCTCAGTCTCTCACAGCAACCCTGTGTCCTAGGCATGAGGTTTGTATATTACTGTTAAAAAATTTTCTTGTGTTGTGTGGCTATAAATCAGTGGCTGCCTCGATTAGTCAGACAATTTTTTATTGAATGAAACACTACATTTCCTCATCATGTTAATAACCTAAATGGAATTTCTGTGAGAAAGCATACACCTGAGACACCTAGGCTAATGTTACACAAACTGATGTTATCACACTTATTAGCAGCGTTCCTAACCTGCTCTGGCGGGTTTGATAGCCTTTACAAACAGAAAAAAATAATAATTTTAGCTAAATATTAAGCACTTACCATCATCTCTTTAACTTGGTGGTGTCTTCTCATGTCTCCTCCGGAGTAAATAGCAGGTAGCAGGGGCTGCTGTTGTGAAGTTTGCTGCTCCACTTGTACTTCCCAGCTATCTCAGTCTCCATTAAACAAAGCCAGCTCTTTCTACCACTATCTGTCAACCACAGCATTCAGCCTTTGTCTGTTAACAGCTGTGTGCCACAAAAAACTTTCACAATGCTATATTTAAGAGTTTTAAAGCCATACTCATCATTAGAATTTTATATCCATGTTGACATTGTATAAAAGCTGAGACTTCATATATTTGTAAATGCAGAATTATCCAAAACAGCCAAGAATCTTTTTCTCATGTTTCAACTTGTTTGAACAAGAACGAAGACTGCAACTTCTTACTCATTATCAAAGCTTCACATTTGATGTAATTGCCTCTTGCAGTCTACAGTAAGGTCACAAATGAGCAATTTCAGCTCCTACTAGGCTGTCGGTTAGTATTAAGATGTGAAAGTAGGTTTTTGCCCAAATTGTTAGACCAATGGTGGTCAATGGGGAAAACAATTAAATAGTAGGGCTGTCATTTTAAAGGGTTAATTAGATTAATTAATTATACCGCAAAGTAACGCGTTATAAAAATTAACACAGATTAATCTGAATCCCAAACCCACGGGGCGTTCAAAGACGCACTTATTTTCAAATGTCTGACATTTACAAACAGTTTGTCCTACTAGGAAAAAGTGGTGTTCTCGTCAGATTCTTTGTATCTCATTTATTCACAAGTCCTTTTTGAAAATCTGCAGAAAATCAACCGTTTGCTCTAGCTCAATTCTGTAAAAAACAGATATTTCTACACTTTTTACTGCATTAAACAAGCCCTGAATGATCGATATTTTCCCTGTATTTAAATCTAAAGAATTCTTTGAAAATTTCCTTCCATCTTCCTGGTGTCATGTTTCAGCTTGGGGCTGCTCTGCACCAATCAGCAACTGTTTGTGTGTTCAGAGCATGTTAAACTGAGAATACTTCACTTTTCTTTGATCCAAGACTTGAATTAAGTGTCTTGTACATAGTTCCTCACAGTTTTTAGCCTTTAGCCCTGGTCCTCCAAAGTGTGTTGTATATATTCCCACCTCATTTTTAAATGTTTTTTAAATGTAATTTTAATGTCCTGGAATTCAAATTCTTTATTTTGGGACCTTAAGCAGATATGAGATTAAAATGCGATTAATTAGATAAATTAATTACAAATCCTGTAATTAATTAGATTATTTTTTTTAATCGCCTGACAGCACTATTAAATAGCATACACTAACTTTATTGCTAATTATCATATATATAATTAATTTTTTTAACTTTTTTTTTTTTACTTTTTTCTTAGGTTAATTGATATTCCCAAGCTCTCCCATTCAGTGGTAGTATGCTAACTTAGCTAATGCAAGTCAAGTCAAGTTTATTTATAGAGCGCCTTAAAGAATACAGCAGTCAATCAAAGTGCTGTACAAAAAGCATAGAAATCAAAATATAAAAGCAATATAATTGCTTCAAGAACATTGTGATAAAGCTATACAACAATAAAACAATAAAAGTAAAACAGGTAAGAAGGGGCAAGACCATTGAGGGCTTGAAAGCTAGCAAAAATGATAATCAGTGCTTTTCTGTGCTTTTTAGCATCCCCCAAGCTAGTTAAGCCCCTCCCACACTAGCATTCTAATTTAGCTAATGCTAGCGAAAATGCTTTTAGATTGGGAATGGTATGCGTTGACATGTTCTATGTTTTTGGTTGCTCATTCAGAAAATGGACCAGTGCCCTTCAGATGCAAACGTTTCACCGCTGAGCAGTACTGAGAGTGTGGTTGTAAGTATGCAGACAAACCAGTGTGTATTCTAAAATCACTTCTGATGGTAGGATTAAAATTTTAAATAGGATATATTCTTAAAAATGTGGTAATTATGTCACATGTGACTTTTTTTTCTAGCTTACAAAGGAAATGCTTGGGATCTCCACTGATGACTCTCCGATAAGCAGTGAAATAAGTGAGGATGAGTATGTGCCTAGTTCTACGGAAGAATCAGAAGAGGAACCGAAGCTGATAAAGTCTAAAATAAAGTACAGTATAATGAGAAACTCGGATGATGAATGCCTGAAGAAAAGTTGTGTCAAGCGTGTAAAAACCAGAAAGAACACATTGACCTCTTCCAGTTCCACAGGAGAATGGGAGATCTCCGAATCCTCTAGGGACAGCGATGTTCAAGTCCTGAGGTTGAAAAAGAAGAAAAACGGCAGTAGAGTGTACAATAAGAGGCACTACTGTATGTACTGTTCTAAACCATATGCAAAAATTGCACGACACTTGGAGATGAAACACAGCAACTTGACCGAGGTAGCACGAGCATTTTCTTTTCCAAAAGGATCAGCGGAGAGGAAGGTGCAGTTAAATCTTATTCGAAATAAAGGCAATCGTCGACACAATTTTGAAGTCCTGGAGGAAAGAAAAGGGGTGATGGTACCCTCTCAGCAAAGCAGTAAACCAGTGGATGTGAAAGAGTATCTACACTGCATATACTGTGAGGCATTCCTCAAAAGGAAGGCATTGTGGCGCCACTTGAAAAGATGCAAACTGGCAGAGCAAAGAAAAGCTGGAAAACCAGGCAGAACTAGAGTGCAGTCACTTTGTGCTGCTGGACAGCCTGTCCCAAAGGGGACAAATGACAAAGTCTGGGCCCTTGTAAATGACATGAATCAAGACAACATAACAGACATAATTCGGCAACAAAAATATATTCTGAAGCTAGGAGAACACTTCTATAACAAAAAAGGCACAGACACAAGCCAACACCAATACATCAGGCAAAAGATGCGAGAAATGGGACGGTTAGTTCTCCGAGCAAAGACCCTTGGCAAGCTGAAAACAATGGATGACTTCTTTCTCCCAGCAAACTTCTGCCATGTTGTGACTGCTGTGAAGATGGTCTGTGGATGGAGTGAAGATACCAGCAGCTTCAAGATTCCGTCTTTGGCGCTCAAACTTGGTCATAGCCTAACCAAAATAGCAGATATTGCAGAGGTTGATGCAAGGATGGCTGAGAACAAGAAGGCCCTTGAAAATGTGGTGACATTCAGGACACTGAAAGAAAAAAAGTGGGATGAGTGGGTATCCTCGCACGCACTGAGGAACCTCAGAGAGTCAAAATGGAATAAACCTCTTCTAATCCCCTACTGTGAAGATGTTGTGAAACTTCACAACCATATTGACGCAGAAAGGTCAAAGTGTCAATCCAGTCTCAAAAATGAACAAAATAAGAGCAACTGGTTACGTCTTGCTAAACTGACACTCTGTGAAGTAATCGTCTTCAATCGAAGGAGAGAGGGTGAGGTCTCGAAGATGTCTCTGAATGACTTCATGTTGAGAAACACTTTTGCCAGTAATCCAGATCTTGACCTTGCCTTGAGCGATGTTGAAAAGAAGCTCTGCAAATACTTTGAGCGGGTGGAAATCAGAGGTAAGCGGGACAAAAAGGTTCCTGTCTTACTCAGCCCAGAAATGGTGTCCTCCATTCAGTTGCTGGTGAATTATCGTCGGAAATGTGAAGTGCCGGATGAGAATCTGTATTTGTTTGGGAGACCAGAAGCAGAAAGCCACCTCAGAGGATCTGATGCCATCCGTGCAATGGCATGTGAATGCGGAGCTAAGGACCCTCAAACATTGACATCAACAAGATTAAGGAAACAGATGGCAACAATGTCACAAGTTCTAAACCTGAGAGACAACGAGCAGGACTGCCTAGCAGATTTTATGGGTCACAACATCAGAGTCCATCGACAATGTGCCATGTACACATTAGTTTGACATACTAGTTCACAACGTTTTTTTGCTGTGTTTATTCAGAGGAAGTACCTGAAGACAGCTCTCTATCTGGAAGTGAAGATGAAGATGTGATGTTGAGTCCATCATCTAACTCATCAGGTATTTTCACTGAACCAGTGGTTCTCAACTCAGGGACTGGGTACCCCTTGGAGGATGAAGCCTCTTTTAACAAAGCATCTTTGTGTTTTTCAATGAAGGTCAAAGATCAGACAAAAAGAACAGGCCTGTTGAGTGGACACCTACAGAGGAGGACCCAGAGTCTGATGCTTCGCTGCAGCTTACCAGAGGTATTTAAACATGACCTGTTTACTTCTCTTATGTGCACAGTACTTGATCTCTCATGGTGCTTGGAAGTGGTCAGCTGTTCCCTCATCAGTGCTTTACTGAAGGAGCTTTTTAAAATATTCTACTGTGAATCTGTTTGTCTATAGGTAGATCAAGAACCGTGAAAAGGACCTGGACAGAGGAGGACGATGAGTCTGAGACCGCATCACCGCCAAACAGAGGTATGTCACCGATAACTGGTTGATTGGGTGTAACAAGCCACTTAATGCACAATTCAGTTTTTATGTTGAGCAACTCTTTACACATCAGACTGCTTTTACTGTCATGTATTGGTCTTTGAGCTGTGCTCCTTTTTTAAATTGCACTGTTTATTACCTTGGTTTATTTCAACTGTCCCATTGTTCTTGTGGGTCAAGTTGGGCAGGACACAGGGAAAGAAGGAAGGAAGGTAGAAAGAGAGGATGTATTGTGGACAGATGAAAGGGAAAAAATTAAGGAAAGAGAATTGGAGGGAAGATTTGGGGAGGGAACAGATTTGGTCAAGGAAAGAAAAAATTAAGAACAGAGGGCAACAGGGAAGGAAGGAAGGGAAAAGGGAAGGAGAAAGGGAACATAGTGTGGGGTCAAAGAAGGAAGGAAGGATGAAGGGAGAGAAAGAGGGACCTGTTTCAGTGGGTGTAATCTACTTTACTTTTTTTTTTTTAAATAATCAAATCTTGTAATATAATGGCACTTCTACAGTGTCATTTATTGTTTTTTTTTTATCTACCACTAAGCCTTGTTTTAAAAAGTCTTTACTTGTCAACAATGCCATTTTGGCTATCTTTTGTTTCTTGTTAAATGATGAACTATCTTCCAACTTGGTGCAATCAGTGCTTTTAGTGAACTTTTCTACCATTGTATCTCTTTGTTTTTGAGAAGGGCCAAAACCTGTGAAAAAGATGAAGAAACCCATCAAAAGGAGAACAGAGGATGACCAAGAGTCTGAGACCGCATCACCGCCAAACAGAGGTATGTCACCGATAACTGGTTGATTGGGTGTAACAAGCCACTTAATGCACAATTCAGTTTTTATGTTGAGCAACTCTTTACACATAAGACTGCTTTAACTGTCATGTATTGGTCTTTGAGCTGTGCTCCTTTTTTAAATTGCACTGTTTATTACCTTGGTTTATTTCAACTGTCCCATTGTTCTTGTGGGTCAAGTTGGGCAGGACACAGGGAAAGAAGGAAGGAAGGTAGAAAGAGAGGATGTATTGTGGACAGATAAAAGGGGAAAAATTAAGGAAAGAGAATTGGAGGGAAGATTTGGGGAGGGAACAGATTTGGTCAAGGAAAGAAAAAATTAAGAACAAAGGGCAACAGGGAAGGAAGGAAGGAAGGGAAAAGGGAAGGAGAAAGGGAACATAGTGTGGGGTCAAAGAAGGAAGGATGAAGGGAGAGAAAGAGGGACCTGTTTCAGTGGGTGTAATCCACTTTACTTTTTTTAAAAAATAATCAAATCTTGTTATATAATGGCACTTCTACAGTGTCATTTATTGTTTTTTTTTTATCTACCAACAAGCCTTATTTTAAAAAGTCTTTACTTGTCAACAATGCCATTTTGGCTATCTTCTGTTTCTTGTTAAATGATGAACTATCTTCCAACTTGGTGCAATCAGTGCTTTTAGTGAACTTTTCTACCATTGTATCTCTTTGTTTTTGAGAAGGGCCAAAACCTGTGAAAAAGATGAAGAAACCCATCAAAAGGAGAACAGAGGAGGATGACCAAGAGTCTGAGACCGCATCACCGCCAAACAGAGGTATGTCACCGATAACTGGTTGATTGGGTGTAACAAGCCACTTAATGCACAATTCAGTTTTTATGTTGAGCAACTCTTTACACATAAGACTGCTTTAACTGTCATGTATTGGTCTTTGAGCTGTGCTCCTTTTTTAAATTGCACTGTTTATTACCTTGGTTTATTTCAACTGTCCCATTGTTCTTCTGGGTCAAGTTGGGCAGGACACAGGGAAAGAAGGAAGGAAGGTAGAAAGAGAGGATGTATTGTGGACAGATAAAAGGGGAAAAATTAAGGAAAGAGAATTGGAGGGAAGATTTGGGGAGGGAACAGATTTGGTCAAGGAAAGAAAAAATTAAGAACAAAGGGCAACAGGGAAGGAAGGAAGGGAAAAGGGAAGGAGAAAGGGAACAGTGTGGGGTCAAAGAAGGAAGGATTTATTGTTTTTTTTTTAATCTACTTCCAAGCCTTATTTAAAAAACTCTTTACTTTTAAAAATGCCATTTTGGCTATATTATGTTACTTGTGAAATGATGAACTATCCGCCAACTTGTTGCAATCAGTGCTTTTAGTGAACTTTTCTACCATTGTATCTCTTTGTTTTTGAGAAGGGCCAGAACCTGTGAAAGAGATGAAGAAACCCATCAAAAGGAGAACAGAGGAGGATGATGAGTCTGAGACCGCATCACTGCCAAGCAGCGGTATTTCACCAATAATTTTTTTTTTTAGTCTCATACAGAAATTGTTGGTTTTTCAGTAAGCTTCAGACAGGACAAAAACCAAAACGGTTTCTGAGGTCATCTTGGCTGTTCTAGTGTGAACTTTTTGGTTTTGTTTTATTTTTATAGATACATCCAGGAGAAAGAGAAAGATGTGGACCAAGGAGGAAGTCCAAGCTGTGGAAAAAAAGCTGATGCACAGCATTAAGACTGGCAAGGTTCCTGGTAAAGTACAGTGTCTTGAGTGTATTCATGCATTTCCAGAGGAACTTAAAGATAGGACCTGGGATGCTGTGAAGTTCTATGTGAAGAACCGTATAGACGCTTGGAAGCGGCAATCTACAAAGAAATGCTGGTAAATGCTGCAAGTTGATTATTTCTCTCTTGTTTTACGTTTGAATGAGAGGTTGTTAATGCAGCTCTCAGAAAGTGACCGTTTGATTTGTGCCACCTGAAGCTGTGTTTGGAGTTCCTCTAACAGCAGTGATCTGCTCAGGTTATTATTTTGCACTTTATTTAGATTACAGCTATAGTTAACTTACTGGTTATTTATGTAACAGCTGGAGTTAAGTTGCACTTTATTTATGTAACAGCTGTAGTTAATTTGCACTTCAGTTATTTAACAGCTGTAGTTAATTTTGCACAAGTAGTAGTGTAGATTGGGAGAGAGGAACGAAGAGGTGAAAAGTAAGTAGGGAAGAACAAGGAAAGTAGAGTGGTGGAGAGGAAGGAAGAAGAAGGTGAAAAGTAAGTCGGGAAGACAAAAAAAGAAGAGAGTGGGGGAGAGGAAGGAAGAAGGAGGTGAGAAGTAAGTCGGGAAGACAAAAAAAGAAGAGAGTGGGGGAGAGGAAGGAAGAAGGAGGTGAGAAGTAAGTTGGGAAGACAAAAAAAGAAGAGAGTGGGGGAGAGGAAGGAAGAAGGAGGTGAGAAGTAAGTTGGGAAGACAAAAAAAGAAGAGAGTGGGGGAGAGGAAGGAAGAAGGAGGTGAGAAGTAAGTTGGGAAGACAAAAAAAGAAGAGAGTGGGGGAGAGGAAGGAAGAAGGAGGTGAGAAGTAAGTTGGGAGCAACAAGGAAAGAAGAGAGAGGTTGAGAAGAAGGAAGAAGGACATGAGAATTAAGTAGAAAAGGAAAAAGGAGAGCGAGGGGGAGAGGACGGCAGAAGGAGGTGAAAAGTAAGTAGAGAGGAACCAGGGAAGAGAGTGGGGGAGAGGAAGGAAGAAGGAATTGAAAAGTACGTAGGGAGGAACAAGGAAAAAAGAGAGGGGGAGAGAAAGGAAGAAGGAGAGGGAGGGAAAGGAAAGAAGATACAGAAGGTAAGAGGAGATTAAAGAAGATAAGGAGGGAGATATAAAGGAAGGAAGGAAAGAAGGACAAGTTAAAACAGTTTGGTTTAGTTTGACCCAGGAGGGTTAACTGATAATGTATTTTGATATTAAAGACTCCATGTTAATGCACTTCTTTTAAGTACCAGCTGAGTGATGAACTGAGCTGATGTACAGAATCTTTTATCATTCATCTAATGAGTTTCACAGTTTGTTGCCTGCTGTTAAAAATTAAAAGTGACAGACATTTCAGCAGACATTTGTGTTGTTTGTATAATTTAGTTGTTTTTAATACTTTATTTTAGACTTTTCATTCTTCTTCCTTCTGTTCTATAAGTGTTCAGTATGCTGTATCTAAGATTTTTACTTACTAATATTCAATACGTCCCTCTGAAGCACGACCAGTCTCTATTTCAATTAAATAGTGGGAAAATGTCTATTTTCCCACTATTTTCCATTACAGTCCCCTACCGTCCCCATAGTGTTGGAAAAGTGAGACGCAATACGTGAAAAATTAGAAATGAGAAATCTTTTTATTTCAAGTGATAAATGAAAATCTAAAATTGAAAAAGATTTTTTGGACTTAAAACCATGGCTGTATCTTCATTAGAAAAGGTGGTCCCCAGCAGGCATGTCTACGTCCACTGTCCTCACCAGGCCAGATAAACGAGTATGTGTGTGTGTGTGTGTGTGTGTGTGTGTGTGTGTGTGTGTGTGTGTGTGTGTGTGTGTGTGTGTGTGTAGGAAGTGGTGTATATCTCTTTGACTGATGTGGAGTCACCGTAGTATGCGGTCAGTCCATTCGTATCCAGGCTGCAGGGACTCCAGCGTGTCTGCAGACTGACTCTTGGCTCAGGACCTAAATGAAAAGTCCTCTGAGGGTGGATCAGCTGAAACCTCTTCATGAGGAATAAAAAGTTCAGTTCTGGTGTACAGAGTCCCCTTATTGGATCTCCTTCAAGGACTAACTGAGTTTAATAGTATCTGGTTCTGGGGAAAGCGGGACAAATGTCTAGTCTGAGGCCAGAGACGCTGACCAACAGGCAAACAAGCAAAGAGGATCTTGGGGTTCCTGTGGTCAAAAGGAGCCAGTTCCTGAAAAAGTTCCTGATCATTAAAGTCCCCTGTTCCACTGAGGGCTTCAGATCCACACTTCTTCTGACTCAGATCTGTCTTTCTGGTTTTCATATTGTTGTCCAGACCTGAGAACCAGAAAATACTCAGACCTGAGGCAGTAAAGGGGGGAAAACTTCCTTGTTAACATGTGTTTACATAAATCCTGAGACCAATGTATTCTGATTAGGCGTGAACATCACTTTAACCGAGCAAAGTAGAGTCACATGCTCATATACAGGAGCCCAACTTTAGACGGTAAATCTCACAGTTGCTCCAGTCCCTTCGTTTCTTGTTTCCTCGGTCCCTGAATGTCATCTTGTATGTATGGAAACCCCCTCAGAATTTGAGCCCCTATCTCCTCTTTCAGCCCAAGTTTCTGCTACCAGGGCTGTAACTCTCACAGATAGACTCTGAAGATCCTTCAGGTGGGTCCAGTAAGGTTCCTAAGTCAGGATGGTCCAGTTTTACTGACTCTCCTGTTAGATATGTTTTCTGTCACTGTTGCTCCTCTATTTTACTGATCCTGCTCATAACCACGGAGGAGTAAACATCCTGATGTCACTAACATCTCCTCAAAGGGTGGATTGGAAGAGCCTGACACATGATTTTTGGTGTGTGATCTGAGTGAGCAATCCAAAACATTTGCGTCCGTGCAAATCAGTGTTGTTTCATCAATAACGGTGGAATTATTTTGCCGATAGCCTTTTTTTTCATGCCGTTAACAAGATGGTGACGAGCTAAACATGGCTCTTTGAGGATGATTCTGGATGAAAATGTAGGTGGGTGGTCTGTCAAACTTTCAAAATGCATGACATTTCTGCATTTTGTGTTTAATCTGTCAAAGGCTCAAAAGTATTTGCAATGCTGCTGCATTATGTCCTTGTTTGGTTACATCCACCACCTGACATGCAGGGCACGTTGTGTGCTGATGTCACTAGTCTCACACACAGACCCCTCTTCAACCTATGTCATCACGAAGATGTGCACCCATTTGGGCGACGGAAGCAGCGTTTAGCTTCATTCAGTCAGATGAGTTAGCGTTGTTTAAACACTTAATCCAAACTGTAAGCAGCAGAAAATTGTCGAATATTTCTATGATCAGTTGTCAGAAACAATACTATACCATGGAGTATACTTCTATCGCACTCTGACCGTTACAGAGCAACCGGTGTTATGGAGAAAAGAGTGACTGTGCTAACTGATGACTCTAAGCCAGACCTGTCAGTAATTGTTGGCTAAGAGACACTGAAACACCAGCAACGTCTGACAAATTTGTCTTCTTTATTCAACCTCAGTTAACCAGGTTTTACTGTAAATAAAATGTATTAACTGATAGTATTATAAATCCAGTTTTGACTTTGTGTAGCCTATGTAATGACAAAGTTGGTTTCAGGACCGGGTTATGACCAAATACGGACTCACTATGGGGAGTGAATAACAAGTGAACCTATAAATTATGATTAACGGAAACAGATTTAAGTTTAAAGTAAAACTGCAGCATATTATCAAATAGTTAACCAGTCTTATCAGTAATTTTAAAATAAAAAAACTATAAATGGTCTGATATATTTCATATAGTAATTCATGGAAAAAAATATGGTGATAAAAGGTGTCTGCCCAACAGCAGTGAAGTACAGCACTGCAGCAATGCTTCCTCATCAAAGGGTCTAGATTAGAGCTTATGAGTTCTTGTTTCCAATTTCTAATACCTCCTGACCTGAACTTATTCTTCCAAAGACTAATACTTTAATTTTTTACAAAAACTAGACTTAAAGTGCTGCTGCTGTCTTGGCCAAGACACTCTTTGAAAATAGATTTTTAATCTCAACAACTATATTTCTGGTTTAATTAAATAATTTAGAAACAAAAAAAATCTGAGTTTTCATCAACTGAAACTGGACTAAAACTATCACATATAGAAATGACTAAAATGTGGCTTGAACTTATTAGGGATGCAGCAATTTGATCCTGGTATCGGCCCCAATATAGCCCTTCAAAGCTGAATCAGGTATCACTGGGAAAGGATCAGACGATAGCCAAAGCCCAGACATCTGTATCAGCGCCAGAAAAGTTGGATCAGTGCACCCCTAAAACGAATGCATTTTCATCCAAAAGACTGAAACTAAAACAGCTGCCAAAAACAACAGTGGTGCAAATTGTGGGATTATTCCCTTTTGGTGTGACTTAAACCAGTCATTTCATGGAGGTATGTCAATAACCACAGCTTTTATCCTTCCCTATATTGGAGTGAAAATCATCCAAACCAGACTCTTTCTCTGAGGCCTCAGAGGGCGTCAGGACGCGGTAAACCCTCCCAGCTCTGTGAATCTGTCAGCGTGTGGCGTTGATGCATCGCTGGGCTGATTGTTTACGGGCTGAAGAATGTGAAGAACATATTAGTGTGTGTGTGTGTGTGTGTGTGTGTGTGTGTGTGTGTGTGTGTGTGTGTGTGTGTGTGTGTGTGTGTGTGTTTGTGTGTGTGTGTGTGTGTGTGTGTGTGTGTGTGAGCCTGAAATAGAGTGAAAGGAGGCCTGGCGGTTGGGGCGGGTCACAGGTTTTGGTCTTAATGTTCGTAATGATCCTGAGGATCTGGTGAATATTCTGATGTTTAGTCTACCAATCACCACGGTGACAAAGAGTCTGGCTGTGGGGGGACGGTGCTGGATCTGGACCTGGAGTCAGGGGGGTCAGAGTGGTTAGAGATGGTTCAGGTCAGGAGGGAGGAAGGGTGGCGGGGGAGGCTGCTCTAATAGAGCCTCCTCATATATATAGAACCAACTCGACAGAGGCGTTTCTTCTTTTGCGCTCTCTGTGGTTCAGGATGATGATGTCAGCGCCCACAGGAAGTGAGAAATTTCAAATTGAGAGGGAAACGTAAACAAACTGCTTCTTAAATAGCTCAGACCAAAGTGTTGGAGACGGCTAGAGCTCTAATAAAGTTATCCTCTGGATCCAGACTTTAGCTCAGGACTTTGGTCCAGTGAGAAATTAAAGAAATTACGACACTGATACACAACCTCTGTAGTAACAGAAACTACAGTTCATCAAGCCTCCACTAGAAGCAGTCTACTACAGACAGATGCCATCTGATCACATGTCAACAAGTTGATGTTTAAATGTTTACAGTCTGACACAAACATAATCATGGTGTCAACACTTCCTCTTTTAATCCATAAGAGCTCTTTAGATCATATTGAGACTGACGATGAACTTCCATTAGATCCATGTTCAGTCCATCTCTGCCATGTCACACCGAGAGTGGTGTCAGAGCTGATAGTTTCACTTTGTGTGAACCTACAAGACACAGAAGACTTGAGATTCCTGCTGAAGAACAATAATCTGATCTGATCTCTGTCAGGTCTTAGGTCTGTATGCAGTCCCTGTCGAGTTATTGTCAGGTCTCAGTCCAGTCTCAGTCAGTTTTTTCTCGGGTGTCAGTTCACTCTCAGTCTGGTCTCCATCAGGTCTCAACTAGGTTTCAGTCTAGTCTTTGTCAGGTCTTCATCAGGTCTCAGCCCAATCTCCATTAGGTCTCAGTCTAGTCTTTGCCAGGTCTTTGTTTGGTCTCATTCAGGTCTTTGTCTGGTCTTTCTCAGGTCTTTCTCTGGTCTTAGTCAGGTCTTTCTCAGGTGTTTCTCTAGTGTTAGTCAGGCATTTCTCTGGTCTTTGTCAGGTCTTTCTCTGGTCTTTGACAAGTCTTGGACAAGTCTTTGTCTCGTCTTTGTCAGGTCTCAGTCAGGTCTTTGTCTGGTCTTTCTCAGGTCTTTCTCTGGTCTTAGTCAGGTCTTTCTCAGGTGTTTCTCTAGTGTTAGTCAGGCATTTCTCTGGTCTTTGTCAGGTCTTTCTCTGGTCTTTGACAAGTCTTGGACAAGTCTTTGTCTCGTCTTTGTCAGGTCTGTCTCTCGTCTCAGTCTTTCCCAGGTCTTTGTCTGGTCTTTGGCAAATCTCTGTCAAGTCTTCGTCTCGTCTTTGTCAGGTCTTTCTCTGGTCTCAGTCAGGTCTTTCTCTGGTCTTAGTCAGGTCTTCCTTTTGATCTTAGTCAGGTTTTTCTCTGGTCTTTGACAGGTCTCAGTCAAGTCTTTGTCTGGTCTATGCCAGGTCTTTGTTTGGTCCCAGTTGGGTCTTTCTCTGGGATTTGACAGGTCTCAGTCAAGTCTTTGCCTGGTCACTGTCTGACTCCTTAGAGGACTAAAAAGTTCCCCTGAGGAGATGGAGATCGTCTTTGTCCTTTAGATGAACCATCAGACACTTTCAGAGGATATTTGCAGCAGACATTGATCAAAGCTAACAACAGGATGAATCCTACCAGACCAGGGGTGGGGTCTGGTATAGGCATAAAGATATAAGATACAAAAATAAATGCGTTAATGTGTCAGTTTAAGATGTAAGTTAAACACAGACTCATTATAAAGTTGCAAATCCAGGAATAGCTTGTGTACAAATGATACATGATGGACATGCACAGATGAGTATTATTTAGAGATGGAAACAAAGATATGGATCTGTGGGGATTTAAATGTCTGGAATTAGATTTTTAAAAAAGCTAAAATCTTAAGTATAAAGTTGGTTTTGGTGTTAAGTTGAGTTATTGCTCAAACAAAATGTCAGAAAGCATCAAAATGAAGTCTGAGCCATATTCCCAGAGCCAAAGCTTATCCATGAGGAAGACAGAAACATGTCCTAAAGACCAAAGCTGGGACTTATAAATCATACAGAGAAGGAAGTCTGCATGTTTGAGGAAGAAAGCTGTAAATTAAGAGGTTACATGAGGTTTAAAAGGCTCCTCTGTGTAAGATCGTCCAGTGTGTGCATGTGTTCAAACCCCGTACTATCTGAGTGACAGGGTTCACTAATCAAAGAATCTGTTGACCTCTTCCTCCCCCATCCTCCTACTCCTCCTTATTTGTCTGAACGTGTCACATACAGCTGCACTCTTGCAGATCTCTGATGTTCCCCTTGATAAAGTCTTCACCTGTGCAGAGAGTCTGCAGGGATCTTCTTATCCAGCTCATAACTCCACGCTCCATCCTCTCCTCAGCACCTCAGCCAGACCCTCTTCTTTCTCATGCTTATGGCATCAGTTTCCTACTTTTTACAAACCTGATCACTCCCCCAAAGTTAACAAACTCAGCGGTTTGACGTCAGAGATTTGCTGCTCCTCCTTCAGCCATCATATCTGCTGTCTGGTCTGAGTTCTTCTGGATCACTTTAGATCATATTTTTAGGGTTCACACCAATGAGCTAACGAATCATAGCCATATTTAACCAGATTACTCCAAAACTCCAAACTGCCGTCCCCTCCAGAATGGACACAGATGACAAAAAGGTTTCTGAACTGACTCCACTGAGGTCAGAGAGAGGTGCTGTGACACTTGTTTGAGCACTCAGGTGTCCAAATGTTGACAGTTTTATTCCCTCAATTTTAGCTGTGAGGTTTTTTTTTCAGGTGGTTTCTAATTCTCTCTGAAGGAATAATTTTAAATCCGTTCTCATCACAAAAGCTAGTACATGTTGTCTGGTCACAGCAGGACAAGAAAATCAGGCACATTCAGCGCCTTCTTGACACTGAAAAGGACACTAAATCCTGCATGTTTTCCAGAGCACTCTAGCACAAGGTTATAATAGTTTGGGATTTGTCATTTTAGTTTAGTTTTAGTTAGTTTTGACATTTTTTTTCCATCACAGTTTAGTTTTAATTAGTTTAAGTGCAGGCATTGTAGTTTTTATTTAGTTTTGATTTTTGCAACAAGGCTTAGTTGAGTTTTAGTTTTAGTTGAGTTTCAGTTTAGTTTTAGTTTTTTCATACCTTATTAACCAGGTGCAGGATTTAAGAAGTTCAGAGTAAATATTTTGTCATACTGTTTATTTTCAAGTCCAATACAGTGCTCACTGCTCAGTCAATGCTGATACTGAACTGTTGGCTGCTGCCTTAAACACAAGAAAATAATATAAACTTAGTATAAAAACTATAAACATCAATTATATAAAAATAATGTTAACATAAATTATATAAAACAATATGATATAAGCTTCAATAATTGGAAACTTGGACTCTGTAACAATAAAGGCAGACTCAAATACAATTAAACTATTACAGATGCTCTGATTCATTGCTCCACCACTAATCATCGCAGCACAGCGCACAGCCAGTCAGTGCAGCACGTCCCAGTACGTCGCTATGATGGTGCCATATGGCACTAACTGCCCAAAACTGTCGTAAAATTGATTAGGAAAATGTGTCTGATTCATTTAAATTCTAAAGGCTATTAATATTGTCAAAAACTATAACTAAGGACATTTTGTGAATAATTTTAGTTAGTTTCAGTTAGTTTTGTGAACACAAGATACAGTTTTAGTATACTTATCGTTTTTGTTTTCTTTTCTAGTTTTTATTAGTTTGCGTTAACTGCACTGTATTTTAAATTTTAGTTTTCATTTTTAGTTCCGTTTTAGTTAACTATTGTAACTTTGCTCTAGCGTACATTTTGGCTCCAAAGAGAGCCTTTTAGCGCACATTTGGCCCCTACAGTGCCCACTTAGGAAGTGTTTTGTCTTCTTAAGGGGGCACTCGCTCACCAGTTTTTGCTCCCAAGAGGACACCTGAGCCCTTTTTTTTTGCCCAAGAGGGCACTTTAGCACATTATTTGCTCTAATGAGCACTTCGATATGCATTTTGGCTTCCTAGAGGACACTACCAAGGGTTTGACTCAGGAGTGCACTGTAGCACGAGTGCTGGCTCCCTTGGGGACACTTAACTATGCATTTTTGGCTTCCAACAGCGCAGTCTAGCAATGGTGTTTTCCAACAATTGAACAATGAACAACAACCCCCCTTAACCCCCCTACACATCACTGATAGAGTCTGATTTTTAGCTGAGAGATGATGTGATGTATTATAAGCTGACAACTAAATCTAAGACTGCATCTTGTTGTCTTGCTGTCTCTTTGTTTTCTGGTCCTCGTAATCAGACATCATCTATCTGCTGTGTCTCTGCTCAGTTTCCAGAGGAAATGTTCCTTTAAGAGACCGGCTCAGAGTCCTGGTCTGATAATGTCTCAGGTTAAGATGAGGAGGGAGTCTGACACACACTATCAGACCCCGACTCCAAGCAAACAAACAGCTCTGACCTCTGCAAACACCGGCAGCAGGGAGCAGCTGATAGGAGAGATGGATAGGTGTGTGTGTGTGTGTGTGTGTGTGTGTGTGTGTGTGTGTGTGTGTGTGTGTGTGTGTGTGTGTGTGTGTGTGTGTGTGTGTGTGTGTGTGTGTGATGTGAAGTGTGTGAATGATCTGATCCCTCAGTGATACTGCTGTCTCAGTGTCTGTTAAATCAGAAAATGATCTTTTGGCGTGTCGTGCTGAGGTCATGTGACCACCTGAGGAAGAGCAAAGCTGTGATGAAATTACTGAACCCGCGTTTGGGGGAGGGAGGAGTTGGCCTCCTGATTAAGCGAGGTGGAGGAAATGAGGAAGCAAAGGCTTGGTGTTCTTCAGGCGTGTGGAGGAGGAAGAAGAAAGACCTGAGGGGGGTGGAGGTGGGATAAGTTGTGTTCGTATGTGTGTGGGAGTGTGTGGGGCGTTCAGGGAGTGTTTTGGGTGTCGGGGTTCAGTCACAGATTTTAAATCAGGTCTTTGGCCTTTAACGGGCCTAACAGAAGCCCACTATGAGTGCTTAGAACAAAGAGGGCAGCAGTGGCCTCCACCAATTAACATTCCTGCAGGCTTTACGAGCCGCCTGGCCCCGCCTGGCCCCGCCCCCTCACTCACACCTCGTAAAAGTCACAAACATCAATTCTTACAAACCATAACTGTCATTATAATCCCATTAAAAACAACCCACTAAGCAGTTTACAGTGAACACCAGGGCCCAGTGTGCCGGCACTGGGAGGGATCGACCCTAACCCGCTGAACGCAGAGCGGGAGGAACAAATCAGGACTAAACATGACGGGATACTGATCACCTGAGTCAGAGAGAAGAACAGGAAACAGGTCAAATATCAGTTTTCCTCTTCATCCATGTCAACACAGAACAAACTTCGGCTCACTGCCCAGCTCAGATGTCCTCATTTAAAGCTGAAATGATCATTTTTGGCCACTAGGAGGCAGAAAAATACCAAAACAAGCTTCTTAATGCATGATTAAAGAGTCAGCCAGCTGTAGGAAGATTTCTCTAAATGTCTCATATCCTGCTGATGTTTTCTTATTTTTAGAGATAGCAAAGGGATTTTTTTTTTATCTTTTAGAGAGCCAAACATTTTAATATGAATTCATTTCAACCATACTTAGGCTCTCCTAAAGCTCTTAAATGGCAGTGAAAATAAAAAGTTCAAATGAATGACTTGTGCAGTAGTCTGCCCTGTACTGCCACCCTCTGGTGAGTAATGGTAGAGCAGCTGTGAGGAGGGAAAAAAGATTTAGGTCTTAAGAGTGAAAGAATGTGTAAATAAAGACACTATGGAGCCTTATTTTTCACAGATTTTAAAAATGCTAACTTCCTAAAGAACAATTAAAAAATGAAATCCAGCTGCACTTTTAAAAATGAGACTAGATGAGACCTCCATTACCTCTGAAAGGTTCGTAAATAACTAATAATAATAATAATAATAATGCACCAAAATCAATTTGTTTCTAATCTTATGTATATTTGAGCTTGAAAATCTAAATAAATACTCAGTTTTTTATTTTAATAAAATAATTATTTTTTATGGTGTATTTGTTTTTTGTTTCATTAAAACATGTAAAACACGTAATAAATGGGCATTTAATGGGTTTAAATTATTTTTTAGAAGATAATTAAATGTTGGGTGTTTTTGAGAAAAAAAGATTATATCTTGATAGGTTTGGTTGAGGACAATTTACTCAAAGTGTATAGTCGACAAAAAAAGTGTAAAAAAAAAAAAAAGATTTCAAATTTTTAATGAAAAAAAAAACATCATTCCATCTTGAGTAACCCAACAAAATTACGCCAAAAATCAAGCAAAAGCTTTGAGGACAAAAATGTCACTGATTGCTCCTGAGGGTTAAAATAGTTACAAAACTCTTTCACTCTAGTCAGAGTTGATGGAGTACACGGAAAGCAGCCATTTCCTGTTCTTGAAATCCACTGATGATGTAATCGTCAAACTTGCATATTTGGACAAGTACGTTTGTGTAGTTGTGAAGTACGCAGGTGGAGACAGGGATAACATTAGGGAGGATAGTGAGAAAACAAAACCTACCACATACTCTTCATTGTTTACATGAGGACACACCTTAAGAGTTTTGTTCTGGCTTGTCAGAGCTGCTGTTTGAAAAACGTCAGGATTCTAAATGTGGTATTAAACTTTCTGTTTCACGTGACTTTGTGCCAAAGTTTTAGTTGTGGATTCACGTTTCATTCAAGTACATTTATTCTTTTATTTTAGATTTGACCTGCATCTTTCTGCTGTATCATTAACATTTCAGATTGCTTTCTTTGACTTAAGTTTGTTAGACTGTCTCCGCTCTCGGCAATCACCTGGAGTTTCTATGCATCAGACCAAACTCGATCAGGAAATGTCTCTGTAGCTGTTTGTGTGTGGCTCTTAAAAGAGCCTTTGTTTGTTTCTTGTCTCCGCGCCTCTTCCTCACTTCTTGTCGGTCTTCTTAGGCGGCAGCAGAGGGGCCGGGATATTGGGCAGCACACCGCCCTGTGCGATGGTCACCTTCCCCAGCAGTCTGTTCAGCTCCTCGTCATTACGCACGGCCAGCTGCAGGTGTCGGGGGATGATGCGGGTCTTCTTGTTGTCGCGGGCGGCGTTCCCAGCCAACTCCAGGATCTCAGCTGTTAGATACTCCAGCACCGCAGCCAGGTACACTGGAGCTCCGGCACCGACTCTCTCAGCGTAGTTTCCCTTCCTGAGCAGCCTGTGAACACGGCCAACAGGGAACTGAAGACCGGCCCGGGACGAGCGGGTCCGCGCCTTGGCCCTGGCTTTGTCTGTTTTTCCTCCGCGTGCTGACATTATGACACCTCTCGCGTCTAAAAAGTTACTTCAAAGTTACAAGAAGGTTTTCTACGAGTCTCACCTGAGTTGAATAATAGCGAAGACACATGATATATATATGACTGTACTACTCTCTGATTGGTCATAAAGAGCGTTAGCGCTATCGTCCAATCACAGAGGACGTGTAAAGTCAAATAATTCACTACACAGCGTCCGTTTCCTCTTTCTGTAATTTCCAGAATAAAACATTATCGTTAGACTTGTAAGAGGAAAATTAATGTATAAACACCCAAGTGTACAAAATTGTGATTCATACCTGATCAAAATTTTAAGACCACTTAAGAAATACCAAGATTTTAATGCACCGTTGGATATTAAAAGGTTTTCAGTAGAGCTTTAAAATGCCAACAGAAGAAGCAGGAGTGAGACATAGAAAATAAAAAGTAGATAATAATGACAATAAAAATAACAAATGAGTGTGCAATTTATTACAAACAACAGTTAAAGTGAAATAGTCCATTCATCAGCTGATCAAAAGTTTAACCTTCCTCCTGTGTTAGTTTTCTGTTACCATCCCCGGTGTTAACGGGTAGGTTTCGACCCGTGTCTTAAATCAGCTTTAAAATACACCAAAAACAAAAACTTATCATCCAATTTTTTTTCCCATCTCTTGGTTACCTTGTAAGGCTTCCATATCCATGAAAATGTTGGGTCTAATATTTTTGTTGTGGGTCTCTGGGCCCCTTTTTTTTATAGGTATACCTCCTGATTTCAATTTTTAAAAAAAGAAAAATTAACCTCAAGAGAATCATATCATAATGAAAGGATGTTGTGTTCCCTGAATATTACTAAGGGGTATAGAACACATCTCTGAAATTAATTTGCTTGATTATTTTTTTCATTTTGAAATTATTAACTTTTATAACATCTATGGTGTTATGGGTCGTTTTTGACCCATATATTTTCTTCAAGAAAATGCAAAATAGAAAATTAAAAATTAAACAAAAAAAAAAGGCACAAATAGGACTTTAATATGAACATGTTAAAACACAGAACAGGTCATAACACAAAATATTAACTTAGAAGTTGAAACAAATAAGAACCAATCAAACTATTAGAAATCAGTTATTACTTTCGAAACTATTAGAATGCTAAATCAGAGCTACAAAAAAAGTATTTGTCTGCAAGAGCAGTTTGTGTGTGTGTGTGTGTGTGTGTGTGTGTGTGTGTGTGTGTGTGTGTGTGTGTGTGTGTGTGTGTGTGTGTGTGTGTGTTTGTGTGTGTGTGAGTGTGTGTTTAGATACATGTGTGGCAAAAATAGCTCAAAACATGTTTTGTGTCAATGACTCTGACACAGTAAAAAAAATTGATACCAGGGGTCATTTTGATGACATTTTTCGCAGCTACCTTGACTCTGTTCGCCCTGCATGTTGAGGTACTTAACTCCTACAATATTTTTGACTTGCTTCCTTCAACAGGAGCAGCCTCAGCACAGGTGACCTCCTCATCAGACTCAGACGTGTCTGTGTCTTCTGGCTGGTACTTCTATATGGTCCCCTACCTCAGAAACCTGCTCCTCTGCATCACTATGCTGATCTGTGTCTTCTTCCTCATTTTCTCCCAAAATATAATCTAGAGTTTAACACACCATTAACCTTCTTTTCATTTTTGTATGCTGCAAATTGGGGAAATGCCCTCTGCAAGTCGAATGAGTGAATTGACCTGACATAGTGGACATGCCATCTTTGTTTGTTTTTTTTTTTTTTTTTTTTTTTCAGCAATACTGGACAAATGGGCATCCTCTGAAGCTCATATGATTGGAAGAGGAGGTGGCTCTTAGTGTGTTGGCTGACAGTACACTTATGATTTCTATTTTGGCTCTAAAAATTGCCTTATAATCTTATTTTTATAACCGGGTCAAAATCGACCCCAACACTACAAAGTGTTAGGGTCAATAAATAAATATATATGATTTAGATATTTAAATCTGTCATTTTAAAGATAAGATAAAGATAAAATATACTTTATTCATCTCCGAAGGGAAATTTTAGTCTTTGTTTATAAGCTGAGATAGAAAAATGTTAACATGTCAGATACCCTGAAAAATCCTAAAAACAGACTTACATATGATGTGCATTTTTGGGGAAAATTATGTCTCCTGACATGGTCTGAAGACATTATCATCTTTCAACTTTTTTGCATGGCTTTGTGTTAAAAAATAACAATAATAATTAATTAATTAAAAAAGAAAAAAACTCAAAAACACAAAAATGGACACAATTCAAATCATATTTTCAACCCTCCAAAATAGTAAAAGAACCAAATTGGAATTGCAGCCCAATACCTATCAGATGGCATCATCGAGAGGAGGACTTTAAGAACAAAAAACGTCTTCAAAAGCCTTGTTTCCTTCAATGCCACAAACTTGCCTGTTTGTAATTTTTCAGAGCACCAAACATGGGACATTGTAAGGGGGAAGAAGGTTTGAATCTCTGAGCAGAAAAAAAAGGACCTTGATGGTCCTGATGGCTTCCGATATCAATGACATGACGAGGAGATCCCACTGGGGATGCTTTCTACGCGACAGAGTGGAGGGGCGCCATCATGATATGAGGAACTTTTTCCTTCAATGAAACAAGCTGCAGGTTGTGCAGGGGCGTCAAACTAGTCATGACCAAGGTTGTAATGGTTAACTAAAACAAAATTGAAAACGAAAACTAAAATTTAAAATACATTGCAGTTAACTCAAACTAATAAAAACTAGAAAAGAAAACAAAAACTATAAGTAAACTAAAACTGTATCTTGTGTTCTCAAAACTAACTGAAACTAACTAAAATGATAGACAAAAATCCCTTAGTTATAGTTTCTGACAATATCAATAGCCTTTAGGATTTAAATTAATCCGACACATTTTCCCAACCAATTTTAGACAGTTTTAGGCAGTTGTCAGTGCCGTACAGCACCATCATAGCGGCGTATAGGTACGAGTTTAACTGCACTGACTGGCTGTGCACTGTGCTGCGACAAAACGTAGTGGAGCAATGAGCATCTGTTATAGTTTAATTGTTACAGAGTCCAAGTTTTTATTTATTGAAGCTCATATTATATTGTTTTTTTTTTTTAATTATTTTTTAATATAATTTATGTTAATATTATTTTTATGTAATTTATGTCAACATTATTTTATATAATTGATGCTTATATTTTTTTATACTAAGTTTATATCATTTTCATGTGTTTAAGGCAGCAGCCAACAGTTCAGTATCAGCATTGACAGTGAGCACTATGTTGGACTTGAAAATAAACAGTATGACAAAATATTTACTCTAACCTTTTTGAATCCTGCACCTGGTTAATAAGGTATGAAAACACTAAAACTAAACTAAAATTAAACAAAAACTAAGCCTTGTTGCAAAAATCAAAACTAAATAAAAACTAGAATGCCTGCTCTAAAACTAATTAAAACTAAACTGTAATGGAAAATAAAATGTCAAAACTAACTAAAACTAAACTATAATGACAAATACAAAACTATTATAACCTTGGTCATGACACTTTGTTTTAGAGTAGATTTAAATTTGGAATAGGCTTGATTTTTTTTTTCCCGCTGACTTTCCACTTTTGAGTCCAACAATGATGTTTTATTCTGAAAATTACAGAAAGAGGAAACGGACGCTGTATAGTGACTTTGGAGACTTTACATGTCCTATCTGATTGGATGATGGCACTAACGCTCTTTCTGACCAATCAGAGAGCAGCAGAGTCCAAATTTTAACCTGTGCTTCCGGCATTATTCAATTCTCCTCTGTGTGTGTGTGTGTGTGTGTGTGTGTGTGTGTGTGTGTGTGTGTGTGTGTGTCTATATATATATATATATATATATATATATATATATATATATATATATATATATATATATATATATATATATATATATATATATATATGCGTGAGTGTCGTATTTTTAGAGATTTCAAATCTTTTTATTATTATTTCATGTTTTACTGTGATAATGAGGGGATGTCCATTCAACATGAAAACCTCAAGCTTCTGTCTGATCTCTGAATCTCTGAAGGATCTCTGCTAAATGATTCGACCAGCCCCTTTCTCCTCCAACTCCTCTTCCTTCATGATATTCAAGAGAGATAGATTTACACATCTCTCCCCATTCTGAAGTAACGCACCTCATCCCCGGATTGTAGTTCATTAACGTCACAAGCAGGTGGAGACAGGAGATTACAAATGAAGCTGACGCTTGACTAAATGAACTTTACTGATACAGTTAACTCGTTCAATTGCCTCAGGTTTTGACTTTTTCTGACTTATATCGAAATAAATTTGTGTTTCTTTTCACCCGATGTCATTTACCATTGTTTAAGACTTTATGCTCTTTATCAGACCAGGTGTGGCTCTTAAAAGAGCCTTTGTCTTGTGTAGTTCTGGTCACGGGTCAGTCTAAGCCCTCTCGCCCCGGATGCGTCGTGCCAGCTGAATGTCTTTAGGCATGATGGTCACCCTCTTAGCGTGGATAGCGCACAGGTTGGTGTCCTCGAACAGACCCACCAGGTAAGCCTCGCTGGACTCCTGCAGAGCCATTACAGCAGAGCTTTGGAAGCGCAGGTCAGTCTTGAAGTCCTGAGCGATCTCCCTCACCAGGCGCTGGAAGGGCAGCTTGCGGATCAGGAGTTCAGTAGACTTCTGGTACCTACGGATCTCTCTCAGAGCAACAGTGCCAGGCCTGTAGCGGTGAGGCTTCTTCACCCCCCCTGTAGCCGGAGCGCTTTTACGGGCTGCCTTCGTGGCCAGCTGCTTCCTTGGAGCCTTACCTCCAGTGGATTTACGGGCTGTCTGCTTGGTACGGGCCATATCTGTATGTCTCCTCTGTCTCTACTAAGTCAGAAAAAAGTGATAGCATTCTGTGTCGCGGGCTGCAAATTTATACCCACGCTACTGACAGAGCTGAGCGCTGATTGGACCTGACGGGGAGCAGTGAGCAAAGAAACTCGACTGCTATTGGATAAGAAAAATTCGAATTATAAAGCACGCGCTCGCCGCAGGCTAGTAACGGCCATTGACAGGAAGGGCGGGACGCAGGAAGGAAAAAGGAAATGGAGAGAGCAAGTGGAGGGTAATTTAAAGATTCAATTTATGACTTATTTTTTCTTATTGATACAGCACGACACTGTAATGTTAGATTCTCAGTTGCTATCTATTATTAACACCCGCTTTCGTCAGACTGAGCTGAGCTGTGGTTTTCCTTTCCTCCACTTCTCACTGAGAGCTCATGATAAACTTCATCCTTCACACTTAAGATTTAAGAATCATAAATAAGTGATAGTCTGTATAATAGAGATGTAGTCTCTGATGTCACCTGTTTGTTTCTGACTAAGTTTTGTAGCCCATTGTGATGTGATTCATATTGGAAAAGCTTGACCCCATCTAACTTTTATTCTGTTACCATGTGACCAAAAGACAGGAACTGAGCGTTTTATTGTGAAGTTTGTTGTCAGCTGTTTTATTGTGAGCCTGTGAGAGTTTTGCTGAGTTGTCACTTTGAAAGAAGTAAGGGCAAAGAATTATCTGTTAAAAAATGACTATATATGATGCCACAGGGAAGCTGGCCACTTATAATGTTAATTTTCAGTTTTCTGCAGGCGAACACTCTGGATGTTTGGATCAGTGTTTCATCTACAGGTGTATTTGGTGACATCAGACTTGGGTAACAGGGACTTGCACTGAAGTCTGACTCCTTAAAGCAGTGTTTCCCAAACTTTTTTTCAGGTGACCCACTATTTTGGAGGAACAAAGAGAGACAAATTGCTGTCTCTAGGAGACAAATTTGACAAATGCTTTACACTTTTTTAGGCTTACACTCCGAAAAAATTTATATTTTTACTGTGACGGGTTAGCATGCTAGCTTTTCAGAATTGTATCCCAGTCATGTGTACAAGATGAGAGGACAACACACTTATTGAGCGCAGCAACCCTCTGTTTCTGTTTTTTGTCTTCATTTTTGTGAGCTCCAAGTCCTATTTGTTTAAATGAGCCTGTCAAAGTCAAGTTACTGTCTGTCGTGACAGACAAGAAAAAAAATATTTACTATTCTATTCCATTTAATGTGGTTGTGAAAGAGATTAGAAGCAAAAATACCAGACTCAGGACAAGATATTCAGATGCGATACTCATCTGTTCATGTCTTTTTTTCAGCGTAACGTCACTGCACAGCTGTAACAAGCTTCGTTTCTGCAGCTGGTGCCTGTCCAAGATCCAACAGTGGACTTTCAAAGTCACAAGGGTTTTGAATTTGACTTCAAATCTTTCTTTTGGAAACTAGCGATCAAAGTTATCAATGGGTTAACGCTTTCATTTATGTGATAGTGACACAGATATGGTGGCTTGTTTTTGGCTGTTTGAGCTCATGGCTTCAGACTTTTTTAAAGCAGTTAAATGTTTCCAGTAATAGTAAACATTGTGGCGATGACCCTTTACGATGAAAACATAACCAGCTATGACAGTGTGCGTAGCCAATCATCAGCAAATAAATCATGTACACATTCTGAAAACTAATTTGGTGACCCATGTCAATACTCTGACTCCTTTGGGTCAGGACCCAGACTTTGGGAATGGCTGCCTTAAAGGACAAAGATCAGGATGTTTATTTCAACACCTCACACAAGAGAAAAATAATTTAATGCTGCTTTAATGTGAGTAATAAGGGCTTATCTGATGGGAAGAGACAGGAGGTAAATGACCTTTATAGTAACTCTGTACATGTGTATTTTATCTCAGTATATATATATGTATGCAATGTAAGACAGCTACTAGCAGCTAACAGCCACTAGCCGTTAATGTGATACAAACTTGAGCTTTAGAAAAGATCTTTTATGAGCCAAAGGAGCGAGTCCTCACTCTGAGTATAATCTGAAAACATGATCAGCATATAATCAAGATTATTATTATGCTCACTTTGATGAGGCTGTGACTGTCAGAAGTGACCTGTGGTGGTCTGTGGTGTGATGAATAAAGCTCTCCAGCAGTCTGTGGTGGCTCTTAAAAGAGCCGTTGGTGCTCTCAGAGCTGGTTCAGCCTCCCTCTCACTTCTTGCTCTTCTTGGTTCTGGGTGTCCTGGGTCCCGATTTCTTGGCATTAGGTCTCTTCACAGGGGTGCGCTTGGTGCTCTTTTTGGGTGAGTTCCTCTTCGCACTCTTTGTGTTCTTCTTCTTCTTTTTGTCCACTTTCTTGTCTTTAGTCTTGGTGTTGGCTTTCCTTGCTGTTTTACCTGTAGTTGATTTTTTAGCTCCTCCTGCTTTTTTACCTCCTGTTGATTTTTTACCTACTTTTGCACCTGCTGTCTTCTTGGCGCCTGGTCTCTTTGGCTTCTTGACAGCTGGCTTACCGGTCTTCCTGGGTTTGGGCTTTGTAGCAGGTACCTTGGTCTTGGCCAGTTTAAAGGATCCAGAGGCCCCGACCCCTGTGGACTGGACCAAGACCCCCTTGTCCCTCAGCTTGATGATGGATCTATTGATGCGGGCATTGTTTTTTTTCACATCCACACCTTGTCCTCTCAGACCCTTCTTGATGGCCACCACAGACGTCCCCTTCCTGGCATTGCTGAGTTTGATGACATTGATGATAAGCTTCCAGAGCTGCTGGCTGCTCTTCCTCGGCCCCCGGGGGGTCGTCTTTTTCTTGCTTTGGTCTTTGGTTGCTTCCACCATCTCTCTGCTGACCTTTCTCTCACCGAATTGTGCTGAGGTGCTGATTAGTTAAGTGCGCGCTGATCTGTCAGTGTGTGAAGGGGAACAGGTGTGTGAAGCGGGCTTTATGAAGCAGGTGAGAACTGTAGAGAGTGAAGCATGAAGGCGCGGCTGGCTGAGGAGCAACTATCTGTGTTTTCTCCGACCCTCTTTGAGGCTAAAACACGCCCAGAGTTTCCCTCGGGGGGGAGCAGAGCTGGAGGAGCAGAGAGCCCACCGTCTGCTCTACACTCTCAGGACACGTTGATCCACCAGGACCCACATGTGTGTTTCCTACAGGGCTCAAACGGCTCTTACACACACTCTGAGTGAGTTGATCACACACACTCTAGTTCCTTTTCCAGCTCAGAAAACGCTTGAAGGGGATTTAATCAGAGTGAGCCTGTGAGATCAGACATGTGAGGGTGGGGGACAGCTGAAACCTCTGCTCTCTGGACCCCTTGGGGCTCTGAATGAGACCACTTTGACCAGAGACTAAACACACACGGGCTGCTGCACAGGCAGGGTGGATACCTGTTTAGGTAGATCTGCTGGCTCTGATCCAGAGACTGCTCCTCTCGACAGCTAAGAGCCCGAGAGAGGAACCAGTCCATAACACAGAGACTCTTTTTTTTTTTTTTTTTTAACAGGTCTGTGTCCTCATGGACCTGACACAGACTGCACTGTTACCATAGATATTCAATCATGACAAGGTCTGAACAGTCACCTGTCCCCTCTCCCTCGCTCTCTCTCTCTCTATCTGTGACTTGTGTCGTGTGTGTGTGTGTGTGTGTGTGTGTGTGTGTGTGTGTGTGTGTGTGTGTGTGTGTGTGTGTGCCTCCAGTCCCCATCCTGAGTCCAAGTGGCCAGGGGACCATTTCCAGAAGTCTGATAAAATCTTCATTTTTTCCACTTTCTAATATTGGCAGGTAACGAGTTATGTTATCAGTCTGAAAGCTATATGACTCTAATAACATATCAATGTAACTTGATAGCTCAGCAAATATTTTTTTCTTAGGTTGTACTTATATAATTTTCTATTCCTATTGGGAATTTTGAATAATACACTTAGCTGTTGTAAAACGTTAACCCTCTTGGGTGATCAGGGACATTTTTGTTTTAAAATTTTGTTTTAAATTTTTTTGCTTGATTTTTGGCCATGATTTTGGTTGTGTTGCGCTTTTTTCTAAGGTCAGTGTTATACATCGGGGAAATTAATGACCCTTTGAGGACAAAATCTTCTATGAAAACAAAACAAAATATTTATACTTTATTAACTTTAACTTAACGTAAATTTTACTTAATTTCCAACCCTTTTCTAGTCACAAAATGACCACAATGTATTAATGCACAGTCATTACACAATATAATCATGTATCCTCCAACTTCATTGTACAGTTTTACACAAAACACTCACATATCTCAATGGTAAAACAACTTTAAGAAACACTGAAGCAGTGTTATTTTCCATTATCCCTCAAAACGGTGAAATACTTGTTTTTGGGGTGGGACTGGAGTTGATTGATAGAGCTGAGGGAAAAAAGAGGCAAAAATATTAGGGATGTTCAGATCAGAAATCGGACCGGATCACATGGTTTCAGACTCCATCTGAAATGGACATTACATTCCAATCAGGGATCAGAAGTATATTCTCATTGTTTTTTATCAAATCTTAAATTTTTCATAACAAATGGCAAAAATAACAGCTCTGTGTTTATTACAGTTATGTGGTTGTACAGAGTCAGACTGTCTCATCTCCACACAGAAAAACACAGGGCATGACATCACTCTGCCTCAGACACAATAAGTTGAATGCTGTAAAGCAGAGCATAACATGGCAGGAGCCTTAAATCTTGAAGCGCGATGTAACCAGGCAGAAGTATCGGATTGGGACTCAGTATCACTGGAATCTCAAAATCAAATGACTCGGACCTCCAGGCAAAAAAAAACAACCCTGATTTACAATACAGGAAGATCAATTTAATCACCAGTTTCATGCTTGTTTGAGCTGACCGAATAATCCCCAGTCCTCCAAAATTGTCTTTATTTCATATTCTATGGAAAATAAGTCATTCGATGGGTATTTTTTTATTTTATTTTTTTAATGAAAATGGTAACATTAGGACTGAAGTTAATTGAAACATCTGAGCAATATATATATATATATATATATATATATATATATATATATATATATATATATATGAAAGAACCTGAGTGAAAGAACCTGAGCTTATAATTTCAGATTTTTTTTCAAAAAGACACGCCAGGTATAAACAAACAGATATAAACAATATGGAAATGGAATGCAAAGTGAACGGCAGGTCGTCCTCACTCTCATAATCAGTCATCTTTATATTGTTATTGCATAATTCGTCCTGGCAGACAATCTGCGTTTGTTTAGATCTGACACGCCGTATATACACATACATATATATAAACACACACACACACACACACACACACACACACACACACACACACACACACACACACATATATATATATATATATATATATATATATATATATATATATATATATATATATATATATATATATATATATATATATATATACTATATATATAAATATATATATATATATATATATATATATATATATATATATATATATATATATATATATATATATACTATATATAGACATTTTTGTCCTCTAATGTCCTCAATGGTCGTTAATTAAAGGGATTAACAAGGGTTGAATTAAATTGATGTAAATAATCCTGGTGTGGGATATCAAAGTTATATCATATTTTATCTCATCTGTGAGGAACCTGACGACATGAAACTGTAATAAAAATATAACTAACAAAAAAAAATGAATAAATAAAAGATAAAAAGTACCTTCATTTTATGTTGAGACTTTCAAAGAAGTTGGTATGTCACACAGGTTTTAATATAGCAGACACAAGAGCAAACAGCACCCCCATATGTCCAGCGATTGAACTGCACTTGTCTGTTAAACAACACTTATGAATATCAGGGTGTGGAGCTGAGTTTAACAGACTTACTCAGTGAGATGGCTTGAAACACTCAGATCAGCTTAGTTTGACTCTTTAAACCAGAATATAAATTACTCTGGACTAAAAGAGCAGAATAAATGAAGGTTCATTGCCCCACTAACATGCTGAACATGCTCCTGAAAAGAAAATCTGTAAGTAATTCAGACCCAGAAATGTCATCACTGGATCTCCATATGGACTGATTCACAAAGCTTGATTCAGTCCCCCTTCAGTTGGGAGGGTTTAAAAGTATCAGGAGGTTCTCAGTTACACTTCACTGAGAGGACTGTGGTGGATTATAAAGTTGAGGTTTTCATGTGTAACTTTAAAGATAATCCTGATGTACAGATAAAAGAAGTGTTTAGGCTAATGATGGTCTGAACATTCAGGTTTAACCTGCTTTAGTATTTACTTTAGTGTTTACTCTGAACACCTCTCTCTTTCTCTTTCTTCCCTTTCACACTTCCTGCACTTAGACTTATATTTCTCACCAGTTTAGAGTGTATTTTCAACTTTTACCTGCTCATCCTTTTCAAGTCAGTATCCCCTTTTTATGTTCATTTTACATTGAGTTATCTGTCACACTGGAAACTTCTCATAGGATCAGTGTATAATTATCATGAAGAACTGTTTTTTTATGATGTGAATCAGAGGATCAGCTCTTTAGGGTGAGGACTTGGTGGTCCTGAAAAGGACCTTTGGTTTTGTTTCTGGACTATTAGCTCTTTTACTTGGAGCTGGTGTACTTGGTCACAGCCTTGGTGCCCTCAGACACAGCGTGCTTAGCCAGCTCCCCAGGCAGCAGCAGGCGCACAGCGGTCTGGATCTCCCTGGAGGTAATCGTGGAGCGTTTGTTGTAGTGAGTCAGACGGGAGGCCTCCCCGGCGATACGCTCGAAGATGTCGTTGACGAAGCAATTCATGATGCTCATGGCCTTGGAGGAAATCCCAGTGTCGGGGTGGACCTGTTTCAGGACTTTGTAGATGTAGATCCCGTAGGTCTGCCTCCTTGCCCTCTTCCTCTTCCTGTTGCCCTTCGCGGCTTTGCTCGCCGCCTTCTTCATGCCTTTCTTCGATGCAGATTTGCCGCTCTCTCCAGCCATGTTGCTGTGTCTCTGTCTTCTCTCTCTGATACTCTTCCTGAGTCAGGAGCTGTAAATATACACGCCTCATGCAGATCAAACTGCGCTGTAACCCGCTTATGATTGGCTGAGACGGACTGGCTCGCCAAACCAGTTCGCCGTGTTTTCTTGGGGCAAGTTGTGAGTCATCAGAAGGTGTGCGAGTACGCGCTGAGACACCTCTGAAACGCTGAAATCCACCATTAGGAGTCAGTTCAGTCATCCTGTCTGTATCCTCAGTGCAGGTGTCCAGACACATCTGACCTTCGACCTCAGCGTTCATACTGTTACTGCCAATGTTGCAGGGACAGGTATTAGTCCTTATCACATCCAATCACAGATGGATACACCCAAAGAGAAAACATGAAGGCTCATCGAGAATTTGGAGATAATAAAGGTCTGAGTTACTTCAACACACTCACTTTAGTGATTCTTATTAACTCTTAAGCCCTTGTTTTAGCCTTTAGCTCATGTTTCAACCTTTAACCTGTGTTTCTACTGAGTATTTCTTCTGTCCTTTTTCTGTCTGACAGTTAGGCTCCAGTGTCCACCGTCACTACAAAATTAATTCAGCTTGGAAAACACAGATCTATCTTCTTAGTAATTAACTTCCTCAGCCAACGTGGTGTTATCATAGAGACTTTGACGTGCAATAAATCAATCCAGTTCTGTCTAACCTGATTGGGAAGCTGAGAAATAACATTAAGGAATAACCTGTATCACTTCTGATAATCTCATTTTAAAGTTTGGATTATAATCAGGCATGTACCTAGAAGGGGGACTTTTCAAGATCACTAAGAAAGTCTTTCCAGGGACTTCTATCACCCTATCAGTCCTACCTGACCAAACAGTGTTCCTCTTAACCTGACTCTAGGTGACATGAAGCTCTGTTCATTGAAAAAAAACAGTATAAAGGAGTTAAAGTGACTGTGAGAGTAGGTTATTCTGTGTGTGTGTGTGTGTGTTTTCTGTTTCTTACTGCAGACACACGTTTGATTCCTGTGTTTCAGTTTTTAATCCTCTCTAACAGAAAAATGTTCTCTGCCTGGTTTAGTTTTACTACCTGCACGTTTCATATTTTGAACTTGGCGCTCAAACCGCTCCCGGGTTCAAGACGGTTCAGGACATGCCCAGTCAGCGCGCTTTTGTCTCAGCTAATCAGGAGAGAGTAACAGCACATTCTATTTGCATAAAGGTTTGTACATATTTCTGTTTCTGCGCATGGTGAAATCAAACTTCAGAGCTCATCTTTGGAGCATCATGGCAGTAGAGAGCGGACCCAAGGCACCCAAAAAGGGATCGAAGAAAGCGGCGAACAAAGACTCCTCAAAGGGAAAAAAGAAGAGAAGGAGAGGGAGGAGGGAGACCTACGGGATCTACATCTACAAGGTCCTGAAACAAGTTCATCCTGACACCGGGATTTCCTCCAAGGCCATGAACATCATGAATTGTTTTGTCAACGACATTTTTGAGCGCATTGCCGGGGAGGCCTCCCGTCTGGCTCACTACAACAAACGCTCCACCATCACCTCCAGGGAAATCCAGACTGGTGTGCGCCTGCTGTTGCCTGGGGAGCTGGCCAAACACGCCGTGTCTGAGGGCACCAAGGCTGTGACCAAGTACACCAGCTCCAAGTAAAGGAGCTGAGACTCCAGAAACTAAAACCAAAGGTCCTTTTCAGGACCACTAAGTCCTCTCTAGAGAGCTGATCCTCAGAGACCTGGTCCTCAGACCTAGTCTCTGACTGAATGTGAGCTGCACCGTGCAACACTGTAAATCTTGTCCAACAGTAGGGAGAAACAGCTGCAGTACATGTTTAGGCCACTGGATGTGGCTGTTAGTGTTTGATGAATGATGTGAGGTTTGGATCAGTAGGTAAGAGGCCAGTTCAGTTCTAATGGGTCCAGTTAAGCCCTGCTGAGATCAGTTCAGCTGATGGGAGTGATCATGGAGGAAACCGTTTCCAAGTGGAGTGAAATAATGAGTTTAATAAAGTTAAACAGAGATCAGAGGATAACAGCAACTGACAGGTTGTAGAGGACAGGTCAGAGAAAGACAAACAGGAAGTGACAACAAATCTAACAGAGTCATCAGCCAGTCAGAGAGCTGGATTGTCAGAGGCTCTCAGCGAAAAGTATAAAACAATTTCATCCTAGATTCAAACATTTTTACACTGTTTTAAAAATTATTCCCTCTAATCATTCGTCCCCCCCCCTGCTGTGTTCACGGCCACCATGCCGCATTATGGGAAATAAGAGCAGGTGATAGAGGTCAGTGGGAGCAGTCAGAGATGTCGTCGCTTAGCATGTCCATGAGGCAGCAGCAGCACAAAGCAGCATAACACGCTGCCAGGAAGCCCTCCTCGCCGCCATCGTCCTGAGGCCTCTGCTGCTCGACCACCACCACTGAGGAAGGAGAGACAGAAGGTCATAGTGACAGGTAACCACCTTTACGCTTTACCTGTTAGTCTCTCTGCCCGTGATAGGTTCAACCAGACCAGCTACTTGCTCTGACCCACCTGTGGTGGTGGGTCTGGGCTGCTCTCCGTGGGGCCCTATGGGGGGCCCTCCTTGGTAGCCCTGGCAACCAGGCTGGTTCATGTAAGGCCCTGGGGGTCCAGCATAGCTCTGAGGGAAGGTCTGAAGAGGAGACATGCATGGCTGTCATGGAAACAGTCAAGGTCATCTGACACAAGTGTTGACAAAAGCTGCGTTTCCACCAAGCAGTACAGGTCGGTTCAGTACGGTTTGGGACGGTTTGGGACAGTAAAGTCTCATCCCGTTTGCGTTTCCACAGCAAACTGTGCCCTCTCGTGGTAGGCGGCGTGTAAGCCCGATGCCGAAAGCCACAGCTGGTAAACAATAGCGCGACGCCGTAGCAGCTTACCCCGCGATTAAATCCAACAAAGAAGAAAACGCGACACAGTAAACAAAGCGCATGGATGGAAGACATGCAGCATTTCGTCCTCTCTGTGATTTTCATGTAACTCTCTGTCACAAAGTACAATCAAGCTTCGTTTCAGAGAAGTAAGTGACGATTCTTTTGACCAATCAACCGTCTGCAGTGTGTTGCTCCACCTCCCGAGAGCGGATCGGTTCAGTCTGGCACCCAATACGAAAGGGTCCCAAAAAAGTGTGACGGCTCGTCTCGGTTTTTAGGGATCCGTCCCGGGATGAGTCTGTGGAAACGCCGCTAAAAGCGCACCATACCGAGACGAACCGACCCGGACTGCTTGGTGGAAATGCGGCTTAAATGAACAGACTGGGGATGGGTACCTTTCACATTTGAAACGATACGGTACTGATACCCGGTACCTGGTAATTGGTATGGATACTCAGCTGTACCAATTTTAAGTACTTTTGTGTGTTTATGTGATAAGAAATATTAATTTGTTCTTTAAGTTGTAAAAACTTGTAATGCTGTGTTCATGTCCAATATAGAAAATAGCCTCTTCCACTCTCTCACAGTCATTAGGATGCGTTTAGGTACCTAAACATGGTACCGTTTGATTTGACATGAATCAGTACTCTATACTACAAACAGAATCCAGTCGGTACATATAAAAGTACCGAATACCGTACCCATCCCTAGAATAGACTGATTTTCTATTTATGACCCTGAGGCTGCAGCAGTGCATGCAGGGTACCTGGTAGGAAGAGCCCGGGTACACGGAGTGTGAATGGGTGTGAGCTGCAGAAAGAAGAATGCATTATTATTATTATTATTATTATTATTATTATTATTATTATTATTATTATTATTATAATCATTGTTCAAACTCACCTGGGGGGTACCCTGGGTTAAGGTGGGAGTGGTGGGGTCCATATGGAGGTGGGTAATCACTCATCTAGACAGAGAATTTATCAGAGTATTTGTCTCATCTAAGATCAGCACTGACACTAAAAGGCCATTTGATATCATAAGGCCGGCATATACATCCAAAGAACAAATGCTCACACTGTAAACACTGTTTGTTAAAACAATTTAATGAGGTGGAAGAGCTGGCAGGTCTGCAAAGAGAACCTTTGGTTCTGGTATTTCATTAAAAGGTCCTGGCTGACCGGCGCAGTGCCGCCCCACGATGGTAATACGGTTTGGCATGGTTTGGTACAGATAAGCCTGATCCCGTTTGCGTTTCCACGCCTTAGCAGTGCGACACAGTTTACCCCACTAATAAATCCAACGAAGAAGAAAAAAGCGACACAGTAAACAAAGAAAACAGATGGAAGACATGCAGCATTTCGTCCTCTCTGTGATTGGCATGTAGCTCTTTGATACAAAGTGCAATCAAGCTTTGTTTCAGAGAAGTCTGTGTGCCGCCAGGAGAAATTCAGCCGCAGTAAGTGATGATTCTTTTGACCAATTAACGGTCTGCAGTGTTGTAGCTCCACCTTCCAAGAGCGGATCGGTTCAATCTGGCACCCATACGAAAGGGTCCCAAAAAGTGGGACGGCTCGTCTCGGTTATTTGGGGATCTGTCCCAGGATAAGTCAGTGGAAACGCCAATGTGCGCCGCACAGAGATTAACTGAACCGGTCTGCTTGGTGGAAATGTGGCTTATAACTACTGCGATGGATCTAAAAAATACTTCACTAAAAAGAACTAAATTATCCTTTCTGAACTTTTTAAGCCATCTAATGTCTGTATGGAACTGTCTTTGATAAACATCAAAGCACCAAAAGAATGTCTCTTTAGGAAACACCAAGGCACTTGCAATTAACGATTTGTTATGGCATTTGCTGCTGACCTCTTCATCAAGGCATCATTGCAAAAAAGGTCTAGAAGGTCTTTGCACATCTTGCAGAGGGGTGTCCCAATTCTCCGTAAAGGGAAGGTGAAGGGCTACACAGCCCTAAGAATGAAGACAAAAAAGGGCCTCACTTGAAACCAAGGGGTGTGACCACTGGGCAACATCCGGTTTAGAAAAATGAAGCCTCTGCAGAAGTACTAAGAGTTGCTATTCATCGAGATTCCATTTCAGTCAGGCTGCAGAAAGACCGGAAGTCACATACACACCCAGCCAAAAAAACAGACTTTCACAGCATCAAAAAGCAAATTTATAGCTGTGTTCAAAAACCGCTTGGGTCTGAAACACTGATTTCGTCATCAGCACACACTGTATGGTGAGTGATTTTTTTTTTCTAACTTGGCTGTTGAGAAGTAAAAAGGATCATTTAATTGTCCAATCAGAGACACAGTTCAGGTCACGAGACTGAGGGACACCCTATAGCTGTTCAAAAGGAAGCTCACAGCCAGCGTCATAACCAATGTGGCTGCGTCCACGTATTGGCTTTACTTCACGGTTTCAGGAACAGATGGGTGATTTCACAGAGACTACATCTGTGTTTTATGAAGTCTATGGGTATGACAAATTTCCCATGATATCAATATTTTTTATCAGATATCCAATCCTCCACTACTTCCCTCAATCTAATATTTCAATATAAGCCATGTTTTGAACTGTTGGTTGCATTTTGAAATCCATTGTTATAACAATTTGGCTAATGCTGCTATAGCCACAGCTATAGCTAAAAATAACTACACTGATGTCAGAGCAGGGTGCTAAACAAGGTATAATAAGCAAATGCTTCGGTATCCAGTTTCTACATAAAATAGTTTCTGAATAGTATAATGTAAGCTTAGCATTCACATTTCATAGCTTAGCTGTCTCATCACTCATGCAATGCAATACATCATAGTGAAGTAAGTTTGCTGTGAAAGTGTCATCTTAATCTGACATCAGTTTATCATCACTTTATAAAAATGTGTTCGCTCTGCCTAGGACACTGCCAGCAAGAGACCAGAGTGTGGCAGGAATCAAGTGGCATCTCATTTCTAAGGGATGTGTTTCCAACCTTCGGCCCTGTAAAAAGGGGAACAAGGGGAACAGGTACACGGAGGGGTAGACGACGAGATAAATTGGGGAGGGGGGGCCCAATTGGGATTGACCCTAAATGTGACCCTGAGGAACCAGTTTGTAACCTTTTTCGCAGTCTTTGCTGTCAACGTCTGTTTTTGAAGCAGGGTTTTTTAAACAATCAGCATTAGTCATTGCATTGGAAACTCTGAATCAATATAACTTAAGTTGAAATACTGGTGTGTGGACAAATTCTTTATACACACATCGCTCAGTCGGTTGTCTGCTCTTTGGGATTTGCACTATTTCCTGCTCCTCATTTCTCATACTAACTGTAATCTAATTTACTCCTTGATTGGTAACCTCAGGACAGAGACAGACAGCTCTCTCTCTCACTCTCTAACACACACACACATACATACACATTGTTTGTTTTGAATCAGATAGTAAACATCTTCCAGTTAAACCAGTAATAGTCTGCCGGTTACGTTTCCATCACATATTTAATGTCTGAAACTGGATGGGCAGATGATGTCCGCCATGGACAGGTAATGAAACGTCATAAAACATTGTTTCTTCAGGTATCAATTCATACAATCATAGGTAAACACACAGTAGGTAAAAAGAAACTGTATAATGGTTTTAGAGTCATTTTAACGATGTGACAGCTGGAACACTAACACATCACTGTTAATTTAATATAATATACACTTACAGTGAACTCTAACAATTCTTGGGTTAATTTAAATACTGACATGACATAATATTAATACCAATATAAAGACACGGATAACAGTGTTATAAACAGGAGCCAGATGACTTTTCAGTAAAGGGAGAAATTTTACAATTTAAAGTGATTGGTATTCCATTTTAACATGAGGCTAAAACTCAAAAAATAACGTTTTAATTTTTAATCAGAACACTGGGACAATTTTTTTAACATTATAATCCACTAACAGCTGTTAAAGACAGAATTAGTCATACAAACCAAACTAATTAACGCTGAATTAGTCGGCTCGTACAAACTCCGTTCACAAATACCGTCATTTAGATTATGTGTGTTGACTCTGAGATTTCACATCTTAAGAAATAACTTTAATGTCATGTAACAAAACTATTTGTTACCCTCTTTGATTCGGCTTGCTACATACTAACTTTTTATCTTTACTTTTATATTATTAAACAGTTTCGTGAGTTTTTCTGATCAGTTCGCTCCCTGTGTCTGGGGACAGGTGCGTCTTTTCCCGCGGTTAAAAAACTCATCTGATATCTGCAACAGCTCCTTCTTGTTGAACTGTGATGAGGCCGAATGAGGCTTCAGACTGAAACACATTCAGATCCGTTCAGAGATCTCTGTGTGAACGCAGTAACATTTCTGGATGACACATTTGATATAAAATACGGGTTTTTCAGTAGATGTCTGGACTGAAACTCGGGACTCACCTTTAGATCGTTCCTCGCTGGTTCTCTCCCCGGACGGGTCGATAGATGGATGGATGATGGATGGAGCGCGAGGGAACAGCTGGAAGCCTAACGAAGACAGGGGTCACACCTCCTCCCCTGTCTCACCTTCCACCTCCTTCCTTTCTCTCTTCTCCACCCGTGTCTCCTGACCCTCCACCTGAAACCTGCAGGTGTTTTCCGCTCAAACAGCCTCCGGAGTTTGAATTAAAACCTGTTAAAACTGAAGTAAACACAAACAAACTGGAAACTAACCTACCTGAAGCCCCGCCCACACAGCGTCGACCCTTGAATATTTTGGGCGTCCGGAGGTTGCAAGCTCGTGCGTCACGCGGGGCTCGCCCGGGGCACAGGTTCATACTATTTTTTTTCCTCATTAAATACATATTTAATACGTTTTGAAAAAGTTATTCTTTAATACCTTGTCACCCTAAGTTTTTTGTTGTTTTATTATTTTTATTATTTTTATTATTTTTTTATTTTTTATTTTTTTATTTTCTTTTCTTATTCATTATTTTTTCCTAATTATATGTTTTGGCATGTTTTTTTTGTCTGTGAATATACTTATGTGCCTTTGTTGCAACAAAATAAAGTTTGTACTTAATCTTGTAACAACATTTAATCTCAAACTATTCTTGCTAATTTTATGTTTTTTTTTTTGTTTGGTCCTCATGGTCTCTTTTTAGGCTGCATGGTTCTTGTATTGATTGGGTTCCTATAAAGTACGATAAATTATGGAAAGGACCTTTTCACCTTATGTCTTTTTACATCGTCTCTCTCTCTGTTAGTCTTGATTTAAGCTGTGCTTTTTTTCTTTTTTTTTTACTTTATTGTGCTCATTGTTTGTGTTAAATTTTGTGCTGAATGCTTGTCAAAGTACTTTGTAAACTATGTTTTTTAAAGGTGCTACAAATTTTTTAAAAAAAGAAAAAACTGACTGTTTCTGAATATCGTTCCTCTGCCTGAACTGATGAATCTCTATTTCTTCTCGCTGCAGATAGATGCACTCAAATGGATGCTCACCTGTTCGTCTGCGGTACCTGACATCTGACATCATCACATTAAAGACAAAGGAGCCTCCATAGGGGGGCAACAAAGAGCTGAAGGAGGCAAACTCATCCAAAACAAACATCCACAGCAAAGTCTGAGGGAGAGACTTTAGTAAGTAAAAGCACATTTCACAATAATATGACATTAAATTATGTTGGTTTACTTCGGTCCTCTGATTGTCACCTGCCCGTTTACCTTTAATAACTGATGAATGACCTCAACCCCACAGCATTACAATCATTTGAAGACACACACACACACACACACACACACACACACACACACACACACACACACACACACACACACACAATAGGAGTATTTTTAAGGGTTTATTTGAGATTTTTGGTTCCTCTCTACATGACATCATTGGTTTATTTTGTGCTGCAGATGTTCACACAGGAAACAGCTGTGACAAACGTTACATCACTTCCTGTCGCAGACGTCTCACTGATTTCTCCTACAGACATCAAACACACTAAAGCTTCTATCTACAGGTGCTTCGGCCAGTCAGGATGCAGCTGTACTGTCTCTTTGAATCAGGCATGTCATAGTGAGTTAAATATTTCGGCTTAAACATTCGGGGCTCATGAAGCACTCGGTCGATCATCTCAGGGTTTCTCAGCGACCCTCCATGCTGTCGGTCATGCCTGACATGCAAACAGCCAAACTGCTTTAATCTTTAATAAAATAAAAAAACAAACAAAAACATCATCTCTTCCTGTGACGCATTTACTGATCCACTCAGGATGTGTTAAAGAGGGGATGTCAAAAACAGTCCTTGGTGGTCAGGATCTTTCAGTGACACTTGAACAATTCTCTAAATATGAAGCATGAAGCAGATAAATAACAAGATAATATCTGACTCTGATCCAGCCGGGACAACGCTCCTTATCGTTACGTTAGCTCCAACATTAGGCTAATGTTAGCTCCACATCACATCAGCATCACGTTAGCATTAGCCTAATGTCTGCATGAGGTGGCTCAACAATAGCTCTACATGTTAGATAATTCAAAGTTTGAGGTCAGAACGGATCGTCACGGTCACATGACTGTTATAGAAGGGTCAACTGATTAATGTGGGCTCAGATTCCTTAAAGGGCCAGTCACTTTTTCCCTCATCTTCTTCTCTGTTTAAACTCTGGCCTTTGACATTTGACCCAGCAATCCTGAGAAGAGTACAATATAACCTGCAGGTCAGCTAACATTGAGTTTTAGGTGAACTGATCCTCAGACACATCAGTCATGTGATCCGGATCCTGTTGGATCGTGTGTAACTTGTTTGCAGGTCCAGTTTTTGTGAGTAATCCTTGTTCTGGTTCTGGGTCCGGTTCTTAAAGAGCTGTTGGGTCCATTCATGTAGTTCAACCAGCTGTCACTTAGCTAGCACTGTGATGCTAGGTCAAGCTAACCCCAGGTGTTCCAGACAGGAATTAGGCGGTTGTGGTCTCGGGGCGTCGCTGGTGATGTGAAGGAGGCACTATCAGGACCATCAGAGCCAGGTATGTGTGCGAGACGCCGTTCTGGTCTACTTAAAAGTCTAGGAGTCCCAGAGGATGGGCAGTCTGTTTGACACGCATCCCTGGTGGCCCCGCCCCCCAACATTAGGAGGTGGCGGCCTGTTTATTCCGGAAAGTTTCAAAGAACGCCATCATTCCCTTCCTCACATTGCTGCCATTTCCTTTAGGGAACCTTGGCGCCATCATCGTGGCTCCATTGCTGCTGCCATGAAAACTGGTCGTGAAAGGAGTGAAGGTGGCGCCGTCCATAGAGTTGGCCCGTTTGACCTTCAGTGAATTTGCACGCCATGACCTGCTTCTTGGGGGAGGAGTTTGAGCCACCAGACACTTCTGGTATTGGACCTGGAAGACAGGAAGTGATGTCATCAGCATCCAGCAGAGAGTAATCAGAGTTAAAACTGAGCTGCTTCTCAGTTCAGATATTCAAGTGCAACAAAACATGTTTACCACCAGAGGGCAGCACGACATCAGCAACATGACACACAGAGGATCATGGACCACAAACAGAAAGTGCTAACCAGCATGCTACTCTGGTTCCAGGACTCACCATGCAGGCAGCCTGGACCGCCTCAGACAGGATTCCCGCATCTGGCTCACACCAGAACACATGACACTCAAAGCGCTGAGTGCCACCGTCCACGATCACAGCAAAGGTGTGGCAGTCATGTCCGACACCCAGAAAGGTGAGGAAACGTACCTGACATTCCCAGAAAGGCTCCTCCCCCTCCTGTCAAGAGCCAATCAGAGAGACAGAGTGAGGCTTGACCTTTGACCTTTGAGATAGAAAATTAAAAAGATGACATACCTCACCCTTCCACAGGGACAGGATGTTGTCGGTGACGTGGATGACGGTCGGCTCCCACTCGTCTCTGTCCGTGGAGTTCATGATGCTCTCTATGGCTCTGTTCAGCACCTCCATGCCTGCACACAATCACACATACATGCCCGCGCTCAAAGATTAACACGCTGGATGACAGTGAGTCAAGGTGTCTCAGGTTTGTTTTTGTCTCACCCATGGCTCTGGACACCGGCAGGTTTCCGATGTACTGGACCTCAAATTTCTGGACCTGCTGCCTGACCGCCTCCAGGAATTCCACTAAAACACATATAAGGTAAAGAGTCAGCTGAGGACCAATCAGAGGGCAGCAGGTGAGCGCAAAGCATCACATGTGAGTCACCTTGTCTGGGCAGGTCCTCAGGTGAGATGCTCTCCATGGTGAGAGAGCGAGATGGCCTCAGTGACTTCTCTGATGTCATCATCTGCAGACACAAGGATGCTCATCAATAAGTTAATGTTATACTGAGTATTAGCATGCTAACATGCTACATGAAGACATATTGTTTAAGACGGATAGCTGACTCTCTGACCTTGGAGCACATCTCGTGCAGCGCCGTTGCAATGGCTTTAGCTGGAGCGTTGCAGCGAAACACATGACACTTCAGCACACAGCTGTCCTTATCCCCTGCAACGAAGGCAAAGTCCCTGCACACACACACACACACACACACACACACATTCACATTCACGAGGTCAGTGTCAGATGACTGAGATAGGGTCATATGATCACAGGTGAGATGAAAATGACCCTGGCTTAAACAGGAAGTGAGGATGATGTGACTGTGAGCGTGCATGGCAGTGGATGTGAGAGGTAAGGTGAAGAGGTTTACCTGTCCCTGCCCAGGTGAGGGGGGTGAGGGGGGCGTGTTAAAGAAACAGAGAGAGTGTTAGTGATCTTCAGGCAGCTCAGCACACTCAGCATGCTTAGCCTAGCTTAGCATAAAGACTGCAAAGGGGACTATTAGCCTAGCTCTGTAAGCATTGGCAGTAAGTGTTTATGTCTGATGATCAGTTTGAATGAAACCTTCACGCTAATTGGTCATCCAGCAGACCCAGCTTCTCCCTGATTGGCTCACCTGCCATTGTTGCAGCCCACCCCCCACACACGGATGTTTATGATTGGTTGACAGTGCAGGAGGGTGTGGTCTAAGGGGTCCAATAAGGTTAGTGTGTCTTTTTTCAGAACCAGCATCATCTCCCGACCCTGAAGACAGAGAGACAGAGTGATGGGTCAGTGCTCAGAATGATGGAGCGTGAGACAGGTACAGAGACAGATCGAGTTGAAGCAGGTGTCTCACCTCTCCTGAAGCCCCTGGTCTGTCTCTCTGCTCGGGGCTGCTGCAGTGAGACAGCTGCTGGATGACATTACTGACTGCAAGACTGCTGCGCCCAGGAGACAGGTCTTCCTCCTCCACCTCCAACCAGCCCAGAGAGCGCACCGCAAAGCACTGACACAAACAGGTGGAGAGACAGACAGACAGACAGTTGGTCAGAGAGGGTTGTGAGTAGACGTGTGGTGGATTAGGCAGTCACTGATTTGTTGGAATAAAAACAGAGAATCCAGGACAGAGTGAGAGATTAACTCAGATTATTAAACTGTGACAGACACAGATTAGAGGACAGACCACATGGATACTGAGGAACGATGGGAGGACAGTACGTCTCCTACTTGCGATGTCATCTGTAACTTCTGGCATCACAGATTCTCCAGGACATCATCACACTCATGCTGGCACTGTGCTGATGCTGTCTGACAGGACTGATTTTTGGTGTTTGTTTTTGATGTAGCTTGGTGTTCTTGTTGAACTCCTGTGTTTTAGTCAGGCTCACTGAGCAATTTCGCCAGATTTTGGTGGGGGGTATCAAAACTATGAATTTTCGGAAACTTTATAACTGTATAAGCAATCAGAAAAACATGTTTCCATTTACCATGATACTTAAACGGTCACCATCCTGGATCTTACAGAAAAAATACCTCAGCTTCTAAATAACATTAAAAATTGATTTGACAACCCAACCACAACTTTGTGGGTCAAGGAGTCCAATGGTAATACAAGCAGCTGAAATGAGCTTTTTCTGCATGGATTTTGCCTTGGAGATAGGGTCCAGAGCTCAGACATCAGGAGGAGGCTCAGAGCAAAGCTAACTGCTCCTCTGTGTTGAGAGGGGCCAGATGAGGTGATACGAGAAGCCTCTCCGAGAGTGTGTTTCAGCTGGGAGGAGACCCTGGGGTAGACCCAGGACACAATGGAGAGATTATACTGTATCTCTTGGCTGACCTGGGAATGCCTTAGTATCACCCAGAGGAACTGGTGAAAATGCTGCCCCCGCAACCTGGACCTGGATAAGCAGTGTTTGATGAATGGATGGAATCCAATAGTATTCACACAAATAATGGAGCTGGAAGGGCATTCTCCTGTGATGCCAGGACAGCTTAGTAGATCAACAGTGTCTGCTTTTTCATTGATGTTGTCATGGGAAAAAAAGTTTTCGTTGCGTCCTGAAAAAGAATTGATGACCAGTTTGTCTGATGTACTGTTGTACTCTAGAGTCTTTGCAGAGAGATCGTCGGTCAGGTCAACCTTTGTCTTATCATATGAAAGGAAGCTGCTCACTGGGTTGTGTTTTGTGTTTGTGTCATCTCTGACCTGATACCTGATTGGTGCTCTTCCTTGCCTTTTTTTTTACACTCTGGGTAGCACTCTTCAGAGAATTACACCTGTTTGTGCAAAATACAAGGATGATTTCATCACAATCTCATGTAAGAGACATCATTCTGTCGCAGAAGCATTCATTAGGAGTTTTGACTTTCACTATCCTTGTTGGTTTCTTGGCCATCTTCCATTCCATCTACCAGGGCTATCATGCAGCTTGGAGCGTCTGATGTAGTGTCCATCCCATCCTCTAGCTGCTGATCTTCCCGTGGAGTTCTATTGCCAGCTTGTTCAGAGGGTGGATCAACTTCAATTTGACACATTTACTTTCCTCATCTGATGTCAGCATCATCTTTCTGACAGAAGACTTGTACAAGACCTCATGAGAAGTATTGAAGAGCCATATGTTGATGGGCCCCTTTCATCTCCCCCAATGCTTTCTCTTTTCTGTACACATTTCTTTGGCAGTGTGGCCAGTAGCTAATGCATGTGCACAACAGTCTTATGCACGTTGGATATGTTTTGTTTAGCTGCATAACTTTACAATGATATACTGCCTGACGTGTGCAGAGTGTATTTTTTGTCCAGTTTTGCATTCATCTTTGGTTACTGTTATGCAAACTGGCCCTCTTTTCTATTATGTCCAGCAAGCACTGGTAGAATTTTATCCGGTAATGTTGCATCAACTCTTCCCTGCCATCATCAGACTGGGACTGCATACATTGCTTCCAGTTGATAGGCTCCCGACCTTGACAAGAAGCCCCCTCATTAGCTTGCGGTTTGTCACTTGTGTTTACAGCCATTATAATACAACCGGTACCAACTTCCATGTAAGGAACTGTTAATTGTTTTCTCATTATTCATTATGACCAAATGAGTAATTTGTCTTAAGAAACGAGCAAGAACAAATGTCTCAACACATCTGCAACTGGGATCGTTGGATGCTTTGACCCTGAAAATGCCAGTTTACTCATCAAAATAAAAGCTTCATGTTGTTAAGAAGCTGAGATATTAATGGTTTTTTTTTTCACAGCTGCCATATTGTAAAATCAAAGATGGCAGCCATGTAGCACTCAGGGCAAATGGAAACATTGTTTTATGATTGCTTATACTATAAGGTTTCCAAAATGTATAATTTTTATAATAACACAAAATTCCAACAAAGGTTATAACATAGTTATAACTCAGTTATTTACAACAATGTTGATGTGTTGTAGCACTCTGTTGTTGTTGTTGCAGTCAATATGTTGTTCAACATTTGTATTCCTGTCAAAGTGGTTATGTTGTCGGTCTTGTTGTTGCTGTGGTCTTTTTGGATGTAGTTGGTGTATTGTTCAGTTGTTTTACTTGTTCTGTCATTGTCTGTTGCTGTTATTAATGAGATTGTTGTTTTTGTTGATGATGATGCCAAAACTTTTGTTTTTGTTGCGATTGATGTCTTAACATGTGTTAACTTCTTTATTGTTTATGTTGGTGTTAATGACATTGTTGGTTTTATATTGTGGTTGTTGATAGCGGTCTGTGTTGTTGAACTGCTCCTGTTGTAGTTGCTTTGTCAAAAATGGAGTCTGTTGTTGTCAGTGAGTTGTTTCATCTGTTGTGATGTTTGTTGTTGTTTTTGTTGTTGTTGTTGTTGTTGTTGTGTTACCTTGGCGTCTGGATCATAGTTCCTGAGGTAATCTTCGTGCCAAGAAGACCTGAGAGGAAAAGCAGAATGAAATGCATCAACTGTACAGATGGCGTGTGTGTGTGTGTGTGTGTGTGTGTGTGTGTGTGTGTGTGTGTGTGTGTGTGTGTGTGTGTGTGTGTGTGTGTGTTACCTTTCCTCAGGTGGTCCATCTGTTTCTGTGCTGGAACTCTGCGGTCCAGCTTCCTCCTGCTGAGATTGAACACCACAGAAGAAGAAACATGGCTCAGCACAGAGCTCGTCTGATTAAACCCCACAGCTCAAATAGACTGCTTCACTTTAACCATTTAGTTTGTTTTAACCAGTTAGTTTGACTTTAACTACCTGGTTTAACTTTGTCTAGTTGGATATTTTTTGTTTACCTGGTTTGATTTTCATTGGCAGGTTTCAGTCTGACTGGGCAGGATAAACCAGGTTGGATAGTTGAGACTTCTTTGAATTAACCTGGACTAAGGATTCCAGAGTTTACCTGGATTGGGTTTAAATAGTGTGGTCTCACCTGTGTGTGGAGCAACTGAGGTGTGCTGCTGAGGCGGGGGTGTTGCCACTGGGTGGCACCAGTGGGAACATGCCAGTAGTATGTTCCTGTAGAGTCTTTGATGGTTCTCCAGCCAGATGGGAGGTCTGGATCAAGCAACAGATTCTGATCGGTCCAGATGTTATCTGTAGACACACATACAAAGACTCAGACACACTGTATCGCCCCCTACAGGCTGGAAGACTCTTTGGAAAGATCTCAGGTGAGCTCCTTCAGAAACCTCTCATCCTGTTCAGACTTCTACATGAGATCAGGTTTATATACTACATTCAGACATTATGAATCAAACTTACAGGTGTGGCGGGGGGGGGGGGGGGGGGGGGGGGGGTGACACCTGGAACAAGCTTCTGTCCAATCAGGTATCAGTCTGAAGTCTGAATGTCAGAAAGGATTTCTGAGGATAACTGATATCTGTCAGTTTACTTGATTTAGCTCAGCTGAGATTCTTCTCTCATACAAAGAAAGAACACAGTGTCAGAGAGTCGATAATAAATCTCTGACTCTGTCCAATCCCTGACTCTGTCAATGAGGCCTGCCTGCCTCTGTGATCTGTTTTGACACATGGAGAGTGTCTGCTTCAAAGTCACATATAAATCTGTTCTGAGATATCATGGCTTCATTTTTAAAGTGGGAGTAGATGGAAGTGTATTACCCATATTTACATCCTCCATCCTTCCTCCAGGATCAAACACTGTCAGTGAAAGTTTTGATGTGACCTTTGTTTGTCAAAGTTGTTAGTTTCCTGTGTTGGATTGAAATCAGGACTCTGGGAGGGGAAATAAACATGTCTGACTGGTATTGGCTCAGTGTTGCAGCACGCTGTCAGGGTTGACGATGCGATCAGAGGGTTTCAGTAATCAGAGGTCAGAACAGGATGAGATGAAAGCGGAGAAGAAACCAGAGACCCTCTGAATAATTAATAAACTGTCAAAGATGCCAAACGCTGAATCAGCTAATATACAGTCCATGTGACTGGAAGAGGCAAGGGAAGGGGGCTGTGATCAATACAGCACACCAGGGGAATACACCACTTACACACATACTCAAACACGTGAACAGAAATGACACAAGTTGACCTCTGAGAGACTGAGTTCAGGCCCAGTGTTCGACTACTGATGGACTCTGACTGCTTTAAGCTAAAGTTAGTTCTCACTTTCCCACTGTTTACGCTTCCTTGCTATATAACAACTTAAAATCTAGTAACAATTATGCTTCAATGTTTTAACATTACACACACACACACACACACACACACACACACACACACACACACACACACACACACACACACACACACACACACACACACACACACAGAGTCCCATGCTGAGGCCTGAATCACACCCTGACAGACTGAGTCCCTCTAAAAATAAAAACCTGTGTGGGGTCAGTGTAACATCCTTCATACAGACAGCTGATGCTGACTCATCTCAGGATACACTCTGTATGACACTGTGTGAGAGTGTGTGTGTGTGTTGGTGTGTTCTGTCATTACGACCTCACACGCACACACAGACACACTGTCCTCATCTGTTTTACACACAGCCCCTCTCTGAGCGTGTGTGTATGTGTGTTTCCCTGTACTTGTATCTGAGTGAGGTCCGGTCTGACCTTGTTTCAGGCTGAGGTCATGTGACTGATGGAGGATATACAGGGACCAATCACAATGTCAGAAAGCTGTGACTAACACCTCATTAAGCCCCGCCCCTCTTAGTTACTGTTGCTAGCTTGTAATTTTTTTCCTAATATCACAGATCAGATTACAGAGGTAGACTTCCTGTCATCAAACATCTAATGTAATTTATGAGATTTGATTATTTCACTGTGTGACTTAAGAGAGGTTACACCGTTGCTTCAAACTCCCTCAGCTGTCTAAAAAGATGTTATTATTAGTATTAGTAGTATAATTAATTGCAATAGTGTTTTAATCCAGCAGCCTTTTGTTCTTTAAAATTCATAAATCAGTGAAACAGGAGCCAGCTTTTATCGAAACAGAAACATAATTTATTGCTTAAACTCCTTTTCAAAGACTCGCCTCTGAACATGTCAAAGGTTGCTATTCACACATCCTCAACAGGGTGAAGTTTTCTGTGTCCCATGGGGGAATGTCGTGATGTAAATAAGGAGCCGGAGTAGTCAGGGATGTTTACAAATTGTTAAAGATAGTGGTTCAATCAACACAGCGTGTGATTTATTTAAGAGATTTTGGAGAGATTTTTATAGAGTCAGAGTAAAAGAAAGACTGGATATTAACCATACACTGTAAAATAAATGGATGTAGTCCTCATGACATCACCTGTCCATTTCTGTAATGGAGTCTAGAAGCAAATTATCGACAGGGGCCATATGAGAAATGGGGCAAAGGGGTCTAGGTCGAAACATCACAGCCAGCAGCAAATTTTTAAGAGAATGTCTCTGCAGACTGTTCTGATCTCTGGGCACTGGCAAGGCAAGCTAGCATTAGCATTATAGCTGGACCCACCATGTCCAAAAACAAAAACACCCCGGAAAAAAAAAGCCCCCCATGAGGTTCGCCGTCATACGGATGGCCCTGGTTCAAGTCCAGTCTGTGACCTGTCTCCCGCATCTCATTCCCCGCTCTGACCCCCTTTCATACTGTACCCACTGTCATCCCCTGTCTGGTTAAAGGCATGAAAAGCCACAAAAAACAACCTTAATAATGATAATAAATAAATAATACAAATAAGGGAATTGGGACAGTCTTTGAGCCTCCACACTAATAGCTGCAGGTGCCCACCTGTCAATCAGCAAAGCTTTGCTTTTGATTAGGCAAAACTATAATCTCAATATCTTCTAAACTGCCAATTTACCCTCTGTATAGTGTGTCAGAAAAAGTAACTACTCATACAAGAGACATTTTTTGTACCAGGCTATAAATATGTCTGTTTCTTATGTGGAAACATGTTTTTTTGGTTTTGTTTTGTTTTTTGGGGGGCTTGTTGTGTATAGACCAGTTTCCACCAAGCAGTTTGGTATGGATCAGTACGGTTTGGTACAGGCTGGAGCAGCAAAGCCTGATCCTGTTTGAGTTTCCACAGCCAACCATGCTCTTCTTAGTAGGTGGCATGTAAGCTACATGATAGTGTGCCGGCAAAGCAAAGTGACACAGTGTACCCGCTGAAAAATCTGACGAAGTAGAGAAAAACACAACACAGTATCGTTTTAACAGCAGTTTACCAAAGTTGACTGGAGATGGTGGGATTATGTGTTGTTCTGTCTTACTACTGTCATGGGAAATTACAATTCTTTTGCCAGTCAACACACTGCAGTGTTTCTACCTTCACCTTTGAGGATCAGATCAGTATATCTGGGACCTCTACAGAAGGATACCGAAAAGTGGGACAGTACGGGTCAATAATTTGGGGGCAAGGGCAGAGTCACACTGGCCATGCAAACTATGTCGTTCTCAAGCACGATTGCCCCCCGTAGCACCGTCTCCCAACTGGAGAGTATGGCCATCGGTCATGCTACTTCAATGAACCAGACTTTAGCGGGTATCACACATGTGCAATTGCCCCCCTAGGTCATTGTGAAGCTACTGTTTACATGAAGCGCAGTCTAATCAGAGTTAGCACAATGAGACACAGAGAGCACTGCTACAACTTTAGAGACTTTTTGGCTTATGTTGAGTCATTTTGGTTTGATACAGCCCTCTGACACCCTGGCAATTGTTAAAAATGATTATCGAGAGGTATGTTCGCGGTGATGCCATGCTTGTGCTAGTGCATGAAGTGAACTGTGCTAAAGCTCACCTCTCTGAAGCGTGCCAAAGGAGAGAAGTGAACCATGCTTATATAAGGCACACTTGCGGTCGCACTGGCCAAACAAGCTGGGCTTTGGGGCTGAAGCGCCTAAGCACGATACTGTTAGCCAGTGTGACTGCATCCCAAGTCAATGGAAACACCACAAAATGTGTGAATGCTTTTGTAGTTTCTGGGACTTTCAGAGCCAGCCTTAAGTGGACACTCAATGTACTGCAGATGTTAGCACCTCAGTGTTGCCTCATATCTTTAGACCAGATGTTGCCACTTGTAAAGCAACCAAGTAAAGCTCCTGAACTCTGCCTCCTCCATGTTAACAGATGGGACATAATGCTGCGTTCCATTTGTACTCAGAACTGGGAAGTCAGGAGTGGGAGTGACGTCATCTCCGAGTTCAGTGTTCCAGTTACCAAGTCATCAAAACTTGCATTAACAGCAGTATTTCTGTATATAAACATCAAATAATGCTATATATACAGCTGATTTATTGTGACACACACTTGTCAGGCATTCTAAAATAACAAGAATATAACAGGAGCTTAATTATTGTTTACCAAACTCGAACTTTCCAACTGAGAACTCGGGGTGGCGTGGGTGCTCCGACTTACTATTTGGAAATTCCAACCACAGGGGCATTCCAGCTGACCGTTCCTTCTCGAAACTCGGATATTCCAACTTCCGAGTACAAATGAAACGTAGCAATAGGTCAGACTCTGAAATCTGAATTCAGGTCAAATAAATGTTTTTCAAACAAGGTTTCTGCCATTACAGTTAGTTCCTAGAGGCCATTTACACTACAACGGTTTTAGGGTGAAACGCAAAAGTTTTGTTGTGTTTCAGCCTCGTGTTTACACAGCCGACCTAAAATGCTAACTTTTGAAAACGCCCTCCAGAGTGGGATTTTTCTGAAACGCTCCCGACACCTTTGCCATGTAAACAGTAAGCCGGCGTTTTCAGTGGAAATGCTGACGTCACACTCGTGCATTCAACAGTACAACAGTACGGTTGTTACGAACATCGTGAACTACCGTGTTGTGCTTGTGCTGCTCCATCTACTGTATCTACTGACTGTCTTTCAACAAAATGTGCATCTGTTGCTCCACTTTTTAACTTAGTATTCCCCAATACACCAGATAATCGGCTCAACTCTACTTTGTTGGAGATCTCCCAAAAGTGGCTTCTGGACAAGACAGTTAAAGCACCACCTACAGGCTTGGCATGCTTACTACAGCGTTTTCAGTAAATCAGCATTTCTGTGTAAACGCAGATTTTTTTCACTGCGCTTTCACAGTGTTTTAGCGTTTTCAGATGAAACGTTGTGTAAATGGGGCCTTATTGTGCTGGTTGTAGTCACAGCGCTCGAATTGTATAGAGTTTACCTTGAATTAGTTATTGTATTCCATCAAAGGGAATTAAAAAAATAATTGGAAAGAGGGTTAATTAAATCCTCAACTCTGAAAATTCAGCATCTTATCTCAGAATTCCGCCAGGAGGCTGTAATAGAGAAAAACAGTACTTTCACACAAGCAGCTCACCTTGAAAACTTCAGGTAATTGTGGGAGTTTGGTTCAGGTGTTGAAAAAAAACTAAAGGTTCAGCTAGTTAGCCACACATGCTAATGTTAGCTTAGGCTACAGAAACACCCTGCCTCATAGTTTCCTCTGATTCCACCCGACCACCTGCTCAGAGAAAGACCACTCAACAGACAGGTGTGACGGGACAGGTGAGGGTGAGGGGATGGTAGAGACCAGGTCACAGGGACTAAATCCAGCCCGGCTCAGACCACAATGACCCATTTTTGGAGCCGAGTCTGCAGCTGTTCAGTGAAAGAGACACGACAGGAAAACAACATAGACAGAGGACGCTCCCTATAATCTGAGAGATTAGAGTCCTCTGTTCAACTGTGTGTGTGTGTGTGTGTGTGTGTGTGTGTGTGTGTGTGTGTGTGTGTGTGTGTGTGTGTGTGTGTGTGTGTGTGTGTGCGTGTGTGTGCGTGTGTGTGTCTCACCGTCATAGTTAACTATGATGATGGCCAACATGTAATCCTTGCCCATCATGGCTCCGCCCTCCTATGAGTGAGGTCCAATCAGCTGATCGCCCTCCAACACACACACTAACATTCACACACACTCTCACACACACTCACAGACACACACAGGCCCAGATGACAGATGTTAAAGCCTCCTCCTGCCGGTCTCTTCCTCTCTCTCCCTCTCAGTCTGTCTGCCTGTCTTAGTGTCTCTCGTCCCTCCGTCCGTCCCCCTCTCAGACGATACCATCAGTCTTCTTCTTCTTCTTCTTCTTCTCTTTTATTTCTATTTCCTGTCCCGGCGTTTCTCTCTCTCTGTCTGTCTCTCACTCTGCTCTCGTTCGTCCCTCCTTTCTCTCGCCTGTCCTCTCTCTCTCTCCTCTCTGTGGGATGAAGGATGCTGTTTTCCTCCTCCTCGCCCTCTCTCCTCTCCTCTCCTCTCTCCTCTATCTCCTCCCCCTGATGATGTCATCACTCCCTCCCTCTCTGCTTCACTCGACCTTCACTGTAAAAAAAAATCCCATCAGAGTTCATTTCTATAACAACGGCTGCTCACGCCCTCCCTGACGTGTCCTGTGTCTGTGTTCAGAGCTCACACTTAGTAAAAAACAGCCTCTCAGATCTCTCTCTCTGCTTTGTCCTGCTTGTGATATTAGACATAAAATCACTCAGAGAGGGAACATGTACAGGTTTTACCTCTGTGTTTGTGATGAAAAGAAAGATCTCAGCTGAAACCAAGCTTTCTAAAATCTGCTGTTTGTCGAGTGTCCGCTTGAGGCTGGCTCTGGAAGTACCAGAAGTCACTGTCAAAGCTGTTTTCAAAGCAGGAATTAACCTATTCAAAGCCTGGTTCAAAAAACGTCTCCTGTCTGAATCGCTAAGTTTACTATCTACACTGTGCGGGGGGTGAATTTTTTTCTGAATCAGTGGTTCAGAAGATATTAAGATCACGAGCTTGCCCAATCAGAGGCACAGCTCAGATCACGTGACCGAGAGGCATCCTATAGCTGTACACAAAGCCCTTGCCACTGCCAATATGGCCTGATTTGCTTCATCTTTCGTTTCAGAAACAGTGACATCAGGAGACTATGTCCATGTTTTGTACAGTCTTTGGTCTCAGCTGAGATACATGAGCACTGGAGGTTAAGAGAGGTTACAGCAGGGGTCACCAACTTTTTTGAGGCTGAGTGCTACCGTAAAGGAAATGGGTGCTACGAAGGGTTACTTGTCTGATACAAACTTCCCGAACAAAATTGCATGGCTCACTTTTTAAAGACAATTTTAAGAGTGACTGGCGAGTGCCCTGTAGCTTTTCAAAATGAAACTCAGGCATCATAACGAATGTGGCTGTGTCCTTGGATTGGCTTCATTTCAAGTGTCAGGAACAGATGTGTGCCATCGAGAAGGCTACGTCCATGTTTTATACTGTTTATGGCTGTTTTCGAATTCGCCTACTACATACTGCTTATGAAAGTAGTATGTAGTAGGCACTGCCTACTACATACTACTTTCATAAGCAGTATGTAGTATGACTGTTCAGTTGGGTTAATTTTGTAGTATGCTACACTGGTCTTCAGTTTGAAGAAAACGGAAGTTGGCTACGGCTGACTTTTTTTCCCCAAAAAAATTATATTGAAAATGTACAAAATAAACAAACTACGAGTAACTTATCTGGAAATATATTGCTAGAGAGACCATTTTATATAAACTTTCAGTGGTGGAGATGATGAGGATTTAAAGATAAAAAAGAAATGGCTCTTACATTTATATTCCTCTGCTACTCCGGTGGTTGTTGCTCCGCTCTCTGCCATTTTCACTTCTGATATGGGCCCAGGCGCGTTGCATTGTGGGTAACAGTAGGCAAAGCAGACTGGTCCGATGCATACTGTGGATTTTTCCCGATTCAGTACGTCATCCAGGTATTTTTTGCATACTACAACTTTGACATTTGTTTGCATACTGCATACTGCATACTGCATACTGCATACTGCATACTACATTTTGGTCGAATCAGTAGGCACTGCTAGTATAGTATGCGAATTTGAAAACGGCCTATGGGTTGGATTTTATCAGGAGCGCTGATTCTCACAGATAAACCACCTGCAGACATTTTTCTCTGCTGATCCCTACTGGCTGGTGCTGTACGAGCAACTGCACATTCTTAACACAAGCTTTCTAATAGTAAACTTACTATAACACAACATGTGTTTTACAAATGCGTATTTTTTAGTCACACACAAACGGAATTCTTCTGTAAACCTTGAGATGTATACGTAAATGTTTGCTAAACCTCTCATCTGTGGATCGATTTCTTCAATGAAGATAAGATGCGTTTCACAACTAGGTTCAAAGCTCACAAAGCATTTCATGTACAAAACAGTTATGATAAAAATCTGTTTCTTCGTCTTGAAATCTAAATCATCCAGCATTCAGAAATGTGCGGATTTGTTTTCTTCATACTCTTTGCATTGAAAATGTCCATCTGTTAGATTTACTCAGAGGAATATAAAGAGTGAGATTAGCCAGGTTACCCTTTTGGCCTTGAATACTCCTAGCCAGGTATTTTCAATTATAAATATCGCCCCTAATTCATTTTTCGAAATAATTTCGTCCATACGCACTGGTGCCGGCCAATCATAATGAGCCCCATCATTCAGCTTTGATGTTTGAGTACCAAAAACTCAGTTTCCCAGGGTACCTATACACAAAACCATGAAAACCGAGTTTTCCAAAATCTTTCCTTCAGCCAGAGTTCTCAGAAAATATCATTTTTAGTGACATAAAACTGTGTTTTGGATCGGATGACAGGCCTAAATGCATAAAAATATGTGGGGCTTCCCAGATACCCAGCTACGCTTGGACATGGCCTTAATTATGTGAGATGCTCAGGCATGCTCTGAAGGACACAACTTCCCTCCTGATCCTAAGAGTTGGTTGGTTGCTGTCAGACTGATTCTTTGCTATCAGGATTCAGAGAAAAGCTTTGAGTGATTCTTAGTCTTGTGTCAGTTAGGTGGTTGATTTTTTTACACTTAAGAGAAAATCTGGATCTTGTATTCTTCTTGAAAAGTCTTTGGTTGAAATATAAAAAGCTGTAACTTTTTTTTTTTGGTTTAAATTTATTTATATCTGGATGAAGGATATACAGACTCTCACTGACAGATCACTGGATCTTTTTCATTCGATCCTCTCTTAAACTGATCACTAACTCTGTTCATGTCTTGTAACAGCAGATTTCATCAGCCCAGCGTCCTGCTCCTCCACCTGACGTCCTCCCTATAGGTCACTTGACGTCACAGCAGGTATGACACAGTGGCCACGTGTCCCGGAAATATTTTACGGCAGGGGGACCTAATGAAGCTAATGAGGGTGACAGGAAGTCAGTCCAGGTGTCCTTCAAAATAAATGTAGCATTTAAAGTCAACGTGATATCCAATACGCAGCAGAGTACAGAATGTTATATGATAAAACAGCAGAGAAAAAACACGCAAATTTTATATAATCTAAAAGCTTAATTATTAAACAAACATTAACTCAGTGGATGTTATTTTGTCATATTGTGAAATCCAGAGCGGATTATCCTACGATCACCTTGTGCATTTTACTTGACACGGAAACAAACACTTAACTGTACACCGTACAGCAGCAGGAGCAGTTTACATGTCTGTAAATAAATGCAAGTTAACACTAACAGTCGGATAAACATTGTAATGCGTTTGGTTTTGTTTTGGTTAGCTTAACTGTTAGCCGTAAAGTAGAAGTTTTGTTATTTGACAGGCTGGAGTCCAACATGGAGGACATGTACATTAAACCGGGTGAGTTATTTTATCACACTGGTCATTTTAACATGTAACAAATAACGATAACTACAGGTTACGTCAACCTTGAAGTTATTGGAGAGGGTAACGACGGTAGTTAGCTTACGGCTAGCTCAATGTAGCCGCTGCGCTGATGTCAACTGAACGAACTCCACTTAAAAATCGTACTACTTTATTTTACTCTTGACGTTTTGTATTAATAAACAAATTCACTTCTTAGAAACAACCAAAAAAACTTTATATGTTCGTATTTCGGCATTTGAAATATCAATCAAACAGCAATAGATCGGATGAACTTTTAAGTTTTTTGGTGTGATGTTTGCATGACAGTTGATACAGTCCCACTGTATTTGATTTCATAGAGGAATTCTAAAATCTTAGAGGACGCCACATGCTTATTCATTTCTTTACTTGTAATTAAAAACTGCCTTCCAAATATTGAGTACTCTATATTGACAACTGATGATTCATTTCTAATGCTGTAGAAGTATAAATGGAGGCACATCATCACACATACTGTTCCTTTGGATCTTGACCTGTATTTGCTTGTGCTGTTCAGGGAACCAGGAGCGAGGATGGAACGACCCCCCTCAGTTCTCATATGGCCTTCAGAAGACCCATGGACCACAGAAGAACCTTCTGAACAAGAGAGCGGCTCCCCCTGGAGCTCCAGGTCAGTCTGGTGCTGAAACAGGTCTCCTGTAAGGGTTGTCCTTCAGTCATACTCATCGTTGTAACATCTCTCCGATTGGCTCCTAGGTAGTGGATCCCCTCTCATGGCTCCTCCCTCCTTAAATCCTTTAGCTCCACCCCCAATGGGAGCAGCCACACCCCCTCGAAACCCAGGTTAGTAGTGGATGAAGATAATGGTTGATAAAGGAAATGATAAAGACGTTTTTTATGCCTCTGAACTCCTTATATCATTCACACAGCTGGTCTTCCTGGTTCTATGGCAACCCCTCCTCCTCCGCTTGGACCAATAAGGAGTCAGAAAGAGGGAGAGAGCAGCCAATCAGAGAGCGAGCCTGATATGGAGGCAGTGTTGTCAGTGTTGAACAACGCACTTGCTGCCTGCAGTCAAACTGTTAAAGTGAGTCGTGGAAAGAACTGCTAAAGAGGTGTTACCTGTTAGCGCAGTACCTCAGGCAGTCTCTAGGGGGAGCATTTGTTCAGGCACTAATATGAGACTACTACATACTACGTGTAAATGTAGTATGTAGTATGCTACTGCTTTTGCATGTAATATGGAGTATGACTGTTCTGTTGGGTCTGTTTTGTAGTTTACTACTCTGGTTTTCAGTTTCAGAAAATGGAGTTAGAGGTGATTTATTTTATTTTGTCTTTAGAAATTTACAACACAAACTTTGGGTAGATCTTTGCATTCTAGTTATTTTGTTAATCATGTTTTAGCAGAATCATCATATTTGAGTCATATTGTTTACTGAATATAAATCTGGAAGGGATTTTTGTTTTTACAGCTGATGGAAAAAGCACCTCCACGTAATTCACGGATGGTTTAAAAAGTGAATTAGTAGTTCATATGGGCTTTCATGAATTTGTAAAACACCTCTCTGATTACTGGAAGTAACACGATTTACTGGTGTGTCTTTTGCATCACTTCATTTCCATCTCACGGATCGTCTGTTAGTATTGTTATATTGTAGTTATAATGCTGACTCATTCCAGTAGAAGGCGGTAATTCGCCAAAACATGCCACCTGTATAGACAAGCAGAATTAGCAATGTGTATTGTGGGAAACAGTATGCCAGGTCGACTGGTCCGTTGCATACTGAGAAATTTTCCTTGATCAGTAGGACATCCGGGATTTTTGGCATACTGCAGATTTTGCAAGTTTTTGCTACTACCTACTACATATTGAATTTCAGCCAAAATAATAGGCACTGCTAGTGTAGTAGTCGGTTTGGGAAATAGCCAGAGTGTTGCTGACCTTTCAGCTCTGTGTGCAGGAGCAGGTGTTTAATGATGTAAAGAAGAGGCTCCACCTGCTGGAGGAGAGCTGGAAGACAGGTAGACTGAGCCTACCTGTCAGGAGACGCATGGACTGCCTGTCTCAAGGTAACACCTGTCTTACTCCATACCTATCTGTCCATCCTAACACCTGTCTGCCCACCTGGAGCCTCACCTGTCTGTGTGTCCTCCTGTCTGTCTCTCAGAGCTTCAGTCGGGTCGTTGGGACTCAGCTGATGATGTGCATCGCTCTCTGATGGTCGACCATGTGACCGAGGTCAGCCAATGGATGGTTGGTGTCAAACGACTCATCGCTGAGACCCGAAAACTGAGTCCAGAACAGTTAGAGGTTTTTCTGAAGCCTGCAGAACCAGAGCAGGACTCTGCTAAACCAGACCGAGACTCCACCGGACCAGACCAGGACTCAACTAAAATAGACCAGGGATCTTCTAAACCAGAGCAGGACTCTACAGAACCAGTTGTGGAGCCTGAAGAACCTGTCCAGGATCCAGCCTCTGAATCCTGACTCTGTTAGTTCTTCAGGGTTCTTCAGGTTTTTAAGACTTTGGGTCTAGAGGTAAAACAGAGATAGACTCATTCTTAGATCTGGTTTTGATTGGAGGTTTAAAACCATCAGGCTCCTCCTGCAGGGGGCACTGCAGAGTTTGGGGAGGTGGATTCATTTGTTTACACAGTGTTGGGGTTTACTGGACTCTGGATCCGAATCCCCTCCTCCTCACAGCCTCAGACCTCAGTAACACGCTGACTTTGTGACACGTCTGACTTGGTGAAATGAAGCTTCTTGTGTTTAGTTTGATCTGAAATGTCTCTAAACTCAACTTTAAGCTCACCTGATCCAGAATGAACAAAAATATGAATCTATAACCTGCAATATCTCACCTGGTCAGGTCTGTAGACACTCGGGGTGAAACATTAACATTTTATATGTAGACCTGAACATATCTGTATCCCAGCTCAGGTGAGCTCTGTACTGCTGGATATCTTTCTGCTTTCTGCTTCCTGATGGTTTATTTTTCTGAAATCTGTAGGACTGCGACTCCATGAGCATGAACAAACATGTTACGGCATTTAAAGACAGTGAGACGGTTTACATGATTTTGAAATTTGGATTCATAAAGTCTGAATCAGGATACATTAGTGAGCCAGGTTAACAGAACGCAAATAAAATGAATCTGAATATAAGTTTTCTTCATTATGTTTGTGTCTTTTTTTGCAAAGGGAAAGAGAGAGTCTGCTGGTTAACACAGCTCAGTGAAGCCAAGGAAGAAAGGTCATTGTTATTGTGAACTCAAAGCTCCCACAATGCATCAGGGTGAGTAACAGAGAGGCTATGAAATTTGTGTTGTTAACAATGCATCACAGGGCTTCAGTTTTCTACAGTCTGCACATTTGGCCAGCAGGTGGCAGCAGAGGACAGCAATGCTTTAGATTCATACACTGCAGGTCCTGTGTGTGTCTGTGTTCCTGTTAAATTGCTTCTTGGGATCTTTTTTAGATGAAGCGCCATTCTTAAAGTGATAGTTTTTTTTTTTTTAAGATAACTCTGAGCAGCAGGTGAGTGCCTTCCTCAAAGATCAATACCCCCAATACCTCCTCCCTTTATCTGCTGTGAACAGGTGAGTTGTTTATAAACCCAGGTGTCCTGATGAGAGAGAAAAAAAGCTATTCCGAGACAAACTGTTTCTGTACCAGTCAGTAAAAATCGACTTCCTGTGGAGTGATTTGATCCTATGTGTGATTGTGCTCCATAATCATCACTCTCTGCTGTCACAGGGGTGTAACCAATCAGAGATGAGTGTTAATACAGCTGGTTAATAAATGGTATTTACATGAGACTCTTCCTAAACAGGAGGGAACACTGGTTTTGTTTCTCAGACATAATTTCAGAGAGCTACTGCTGATTTCTGCCGAGGAGCCGACCAATCACAATCCACCAGATGTCCTCACATATGTTCAATAACCAGCCCAGTGCTCCCAGTAAGGTTTCACTCAGCTGGAACAAGCTGATCAGTGAGCTGATAGTGTGTTTGAGGATGCCATTAACCTTGACAGCCAGCAGGAGGTGCTGCTCTGCTCCTGCTTGATCAGAATGTCAGATTCAGTCTGTTTTTTTTTATGTTGGAGCTCAGTGGAGGATTTCCTCTAAAGTCCGAACTCTGCTGACCAACATCATTGCTATGCTCCTCTTCATCCCTTAGGAGGAGGAGGAGAAAGGGGGGCAGAAAAGATGAGTGACAGAAAGATAGCGAGAGAGGGAGGCTCTGTCCCAAAAGAGACAAACTAAAAATAGAAGAAGACAAAGAGGAGGAGGAGGATTGTCTGACCACAGGGTGAAGGAACAAACACAGATCACATTGAATGGTACACAAATTAATTAACTTAGGGTCTAATTACCTTCTCAACAAACAGGGGTCAACACATCAACAAACCTTCAGGAAGCAGAAACAAAGCTGACAAGTTTGGATCAAAGTGTTCGAGATGTCATAGCTTTGTTAAAGGATCAGACGGACTAGCAGGACTCCCTAATCAGAAATGGTAAACAAAAATGGTTTGCAGGTTTATTTAGGTAGTTTATTCTGTCAGATGAGGCATCTTAAGCCCTACTTCTGTTTAGCAGTCCGGCATGGATCAGTACAGCTTGATACGAGTCGGATTCATAAGGCTGATCCTGTTTGCTGTTCCGTAGCCAACCGTGCCCTTCTTGGCAGGAGAGATGTAAGCCAGATGCAGATAGCCACGTCATTTACGAGATGCGTGATGTCATAGCAGCGGGACACAGTGTGCCCCGCTAATACATCCAACAAAACAAAAAAATGCAACACAGAAACCAAAGAGCAATGATAGGTGACATCCAGCAATGTGTCTTCTTCATAATTTGAACGTGGCTCTTTGATAGAAAGCAAAATGAACGCTTCAGAGAAGGACGGTAATTTGGGGACCTGTCCAGGTTTTTGTCAAAGCAAACGCCACAAAATGTGTGCTGAGACAAACTGGACTGAACCACTTGGTAGAAACCAGGCTTTGGTGCATCAGTAGTAGTGGAAACTACTCAGTAGTGCAGCAGATAATTGTAAATTTCAAGAGAGTTGTTCAAACAGTGATGCAAGCATGAAATTTGGCACAAATCCTCTCTGAGGACCACTCTTTTGAAAAAATACATTAGACACTCGGAAATTTAAGATGGCTGCCTTGGCTGCCATGTCTATACAATGCTCATTATATCCATTAGTTCAAATGCTAATGCAAGCCTGAAATTTGGCACGGGGACTCTCCAAGGCAGAGGTCTTTAACAGGGGTTCTGTGGAGGTACTGCAAGGGTCTGTTGCATTTTTGGTTGATCAGGCAATTTTTTAATGTTTTCAAATAATTGTTTCCAAATATTTTGATTTATACATACTGTTACTGTCTTTGAAAACACATACATATCAAGACCAAAGACGTTACCTCTCAGTTGGAAATGAACACATTCAGCAACATAGCAGCTCTCTTAGGACGCGGTCACACTGGCCAACCGTGCCGTGCCTAAGCACGCTTCAGCTCTAAAGCACGTTTGTAATGACCAGTGTGACCGCAACTGTGCCGTGCTCAAGCACGATTCGCTTCCGTGCTTCTGGCACACTTCGGGGAGGTGGGCTTCGGCACGGTTTGCTTCATGCACGAGCACAAGCACGCGGACAGCGCGTGTGATCATTGACATATGTTTACTGCGAGTGCACCTCTCAACGATCATTTTAAATAAAGCGGGATTGTTAGAGGGCTGTGTCAGGTAAAAACGACTCACCATAAGTCCAAATGTTTCTAAAGTTGTAGCAGTGCTCTCTGTGTCTCATTGTGCTGACTCTGATGAGATCGTGCTTCATGTAAACAGATGCTTCACGATGACATAGGCGGGCTGTGCGCATGTGTGATACCCGCTAAAGTCTGGTTCATACAGGGGTAGTGTGACCGCTGGCCGTACTCTACAGCTGGGGAGCGACGCTGCGGGGGGGCAATCGTGCTCAGGCACAGCACAGTTTGGATGGCCAGTGTGACCGCATCCTTAGGCTCCGTTTACACTACAATGTTTTATTCAAAAATGCAGTAAAAAAAATCTGTGTTAACATGGAAATGCTGAGGACCTGCTGTAGTACACATGCCAGCTCTGTAGGTGGTGCTATAACTGTCTTGTCCAGAAGCTGCTTTTGGAACATCTCCACTGAAGTAGAGTTGAGCTGATCATCTGGTGTATTGGGGAATACTAAGTGCAAAAGCGGAGCAACAGATGCACATTTTGACGAAAGGCAGTCAGCAGATTCAACAGATTAAGCAGCACAAGCACAACACGGTAGTTTGCAATGATCGTTACAACAATACTGTTGAATTCATGGTTGGACTGTTGCATGTGCTCAGGCGAAGTGGAGTGTGACGTCAGCGTTTCCACTGAAAACGCCATCTTACTCTTTACACGGTAATGGTGTTGGCAGCATTTCAGAAAAATTCCACTTTGGAGGCCATTTTCAAAGTTTGCGTTTTAGGTCAGTTGAAACGCCGTTTCCGTGTAAATGCGAGGCTGAAATGCAACAAAACTTTTATGTTTCACCCCAAAACCATTGTCGTGTAAACGGCCCCCTAGGTTTACTCACCATTTAGTCCTGGCTCCTAAAAACAAAGGAAGAACTGCCTCTATCGCTGCTCTGCCAATCACAGGGCCCCATGTTTCATACTGGCCCTGTCAAGTTCCCCATTAAAGCTGAATACTGAATACACATGAAAAAGGTATGTTTATACCTTTTTATGTACTAGGCCAGGTTAATATGATACATCAGTAAGGGGATCCTGCTTTAAGGGTCTAACGGTCACTCTTTTGAAAAATACCTTGGCACTTTCAAATTCAAGATGGTGGACATATTTTAGGATGGCCATCATTTCCACCTAATGTCCGTTATTTCAACAGTTCAAATGGTGATGCAAGCCTCAAATTTGGCACAAATACTCTCCTAAGGAAACCTTTTTGGAAGAAGGGAACTTTTATTGAAGATGGCCACCATTTCTATTGAATATTAATTAATGCTACTGGAAATTCACCACACCACTGGAAAAGGCCATGGCCTATTAAAAATCAAAGATGGCAATAATTTCTTTCAAGAAGGATGTTGTTTCTGTTGAATGAGGACTAGCATAAAACACAGTAACATCCTTTTTTGGTCAAAACCTCAAAAAAATCTGCTGCACTGCAAGTAGATCATTCTGTCAGGTCAGGAAGCTTAGGGTGTTAGGTCAGGAGTTCAGTTCGCTCGAGTTGCCTATTCTTTGTATGGCTGATGCTTTCTGTCGGTTATTCTTTCACTCGGAAGCCTCCATCTGTGAGAACAGGATCAGGTTTTTGGCTAATGAAGATCATTAACAGGAAGAGAGTCACATCCTGGCTCTGTTGGCACCATCATCAACACAAACCAAACTTCCTCCAGCAGCTGTAAGGATCTGTTGCTGCAGTTCGCAGAATAATCACAGTCAGTCAGCGTCATGTTTGCAGTGTTATTGCTTTATACCAGCAGAGTCAGAGTCAGTTTATCAGCAGTGATATTAATCTGTGAGCAGCAAGAGAGGCAGTGAAGTCTCTGTGTCAGGGTCAGTAACATAAGTAGCAGAGGTAGAGCATCATGTGTTAGAAACAGGATTTTTAGAGTTAACAGGACTCTATATCACAGTATCTGTATAAGGAGTAGAAGGAGCAATGTGAGGAGCAGTATGAGGAGCAGGAGGAGCAGGACTTGTATATTTGATGAAGTATTTTTAGTGCTGCAGTTTGAATCTCTGAGCTGGCCATGTTTGCAGTCTTACTTTCCAGCACAGACAGAGGGATGCAGTTACCATGGAGACCGTGTGTGTGTGTGTGTGTGTGTGTGTGTGTGTGTGTGTGTGTGTGTGTGTGTGTGTGTGTGTGTGTGTGTGAGTGTGAGTGTGTGTGTGTGTGTGTGTGTGTGTGTGTGTGTGTGTGTGTGTGTGTGTGTGAGAAAGAGAGTGTGTGTTTGTGTCCTGGCCCGTGATTGGCTGTCGGGCGGAGTGGGCGGGCAGGTGGAGCGTCTGAAAGCGTCACCCGTCCTCTCTCTCTCCCACAGATCGGCACAGAGAGACAGAGAGACACAGCTCCTCACTGCTCTCTCCTTCATCCCTCCATCTTCTTCTCCTCCTCCTCCTCCTCCTCCTCTTCCTTTCCTCTTCCTGACCAAAGCTCTGTCTCTTCTTCCTCTCCTTCTTCTCCTCTTCCTCTCTCTCCTCCACCCTACAGACTCTTAGGTACAACTCTCAGCTGTCTTTTCTTCTTTTACATCTTCATCATCATCATCATCATCATCATCTTCAGAGGAAGACGGACAGGGACCCCTGACCCCAGCCCCCTCGGGTCAACATGGCTACAGTCATCTGCACTCGTTTCACCGAAGAGTATCAGCTGTATGAAGAGCTGGGCAAGTAGGTATCCCCATCTTCATCTTCACCATCATCTTCCTCATACACTTCATCTTCATCAACCATAATCATCTTCATATACTTTTTAAACATCATCATCTTCATCATCATCCGAATTATCATCGTTATCTACATCTTCATCACCTTCATTATCATGTACCTAATCTTCATTATCCTTTTCATAATCCTTTCTTCATCTACATCCTCATACAGTTTATCCTCATCATCATCATCATCATCCTACTCATTCTCCTGTCTTCATCTTCATCCTCATACAGTTAATCCTCATCATCATATATGAAATCTTCTTCATCTTACTCCTTCATTCTCATCATCATGATCATCATCGTTATTATCATCATTTACTCTTTTATAATCATCATCATCATCATCATCATCATCATCATCATCATTATCATCATCATCACATCATCATCATCCTTGCATCATTATCATCATTCACTCTTTTATCATCATCATCATCATCATCATCATCATCATCATCCTACTCATTCCCCTCTCTTCATCTTCATCCTCATACAGTTAATACTCATCATCATGTATGAAATCTTCTTCATCTTACTCCTACATTCTCATCATCATCATCATCATCATCATCATCATCATCATCATTATCATCATTTACTCTTTTATTATCATCATCATCATCATCATCATCATCATCACAACATCATCATTGCATCATTATCATCATTCACTCTATTATCATCATCATCATCATCATCATCATCATCATCATCATCATCATCATCATCATCATCATCAACCCTGTCATACATTCCACCATCATCATCTTCATAAACTTTATAATTATTGTATACTTTTTTTAATCCCATCCTTATCTTCATCACTCTTTATCTTTATCATCCTACTCACACACTTAACCATCATTCTCATTCTCATCCACATTATCCCAATCATCTTTATCATCATTATTCCTATCTTCATCTTTCCTCATCCTCCTCTTCATCATACACTTAATTATCATCACAATCATTGTCATTGTCATTATGATCCCCCCATTCATTATCAACCTCATTCATATCTTCACCCTCATCCTCAGCCTCTTCAATCACTGAATTATCTTTAGACCCACTGTCATTTCAGCTGTCATCATTGTTCTCATAACTTTATAATCCTGTCACTATATCATCATTCTCATCTTCATCTTCTCTCTCATCCTCATCCTCAACACTACAATGTTGTTTTAACATCTATGATTTAACACAGCAAAGATAATATTAATTATTATGATATTATTGATGATGTTAATGGTGATAATAAGTTGTAAATTATCTTTTATTGATGAAAAAGTTTTATCATCCTGATTTTTTTTCATTTTGCCATGCTTATTTTTTATTATAGAAATAATTTAATTCTTATAGATAAATTGTAAAATATAGCAAATCTTGGTTTACACCATGTTAATTATCACTTATATTTTGCAAACATTTATTCCTACTTAAAAAAAAAATATCCCAAAAGGTTTTTTTAATATCTGTGAGACTTAATTTACTTCAACATTTTATAGTTGGTGTGTTAACATTTTGTTTTGTTCAAAGCTTTTATTTTTCAATTTTTGTGGTCAGTGATTTTTCTAAATTTGTTTCATGTGTTTTAAAACTATACATTATCCTGACACAGCTATATAAAGGCATGACTTCCTGCAGCACTTATGTAATGTTGATCTGTGCTTATATTCACTCATTAATAAGCTGATTAACTCTGAAACCTGTTGATCTGATCAGATATTCATGTGTTCATTCATATAAAGACAGGTTATTGATTGTGTATGTGATCAGTCTCCATCAGATAGATAGATAGAGGATGAAGGGATGGAGGAATGAGTGTGTCACCTTTATGACCCCATCCCACTCATCGCCCACACACACTCTTACACACACACACACACACACACACACACACACACACACACACACACACACACACACACACACACACACACACACACATAATGCCAGGTCTCTTACATAATGTGATGGTGGGTGGCAGAATTCAGCTTTCATAAGAAACACAGACGCAGAAATCGTTCTGTAGAGAATGTTTCAGAGATGACTCAGAGATCAGGAGGAAATCTAATCCTTTCCTTTATTTTTCATCAATATTTATGATAAACGCTCCATATTTCTCTTTCTGATCCTTCCGTGGAGATGGTCAGGTCTGACCTGCAGAGTCGCACGCATCCAGGTGTTTGTTCAGTCAAAAAATACCCAATCCTTAATTTCCTACCATGCACCCATGTCTTAATGAGCTTACCTTTCATTAGAAGCCGGAAGCTACCTGAGCCTACAGGTGTGTCTTCAGTTTTTAGCTGAATGAAATTATGGTGACATCATTAAGGCCAGTAGCGTTTGTAACACTTTTACAGGAGCGTTTCAAACTGTGCACACCAAAGCAGAAGTTGTTATAGTATCTGCACTGAAAGAAAGCTTCTTAATATTGTCATAATTTTTTTAATTAACAGCAGCAGCAGAAGTGCTAACATGATTAGCAATGGCAAATATATTAACGTAGGTTAAGTTAACACCATTAAACATCAGTGGTTTAGACAGTCAGTAGAAGATGCGCTAATAGTTAGCTACCAATGGAAAAGTAGCTCTCAGTTGCAGGATGTAGTTGTTTGAGGTAGTGGCAATAGAAGCAGCGATGCACGCTAGTAATTTAACATTTAGAGCAAAACTAATTTATCAGATTAATTGCACTTATCTATAAATTGCTAGCATTAGCAGAAGTGAAGAAATTTGCAGGATTAGCAAGATGAAGACAGTATAGCATTGGCGGAAGTGAAGAAATTTGCAGGATTAGCAAGATGAAGACAGTATAGCATTAGCGGAAGTGAAGGCATTAGCAACATTAGCGGCGGTGACGACATAACCAGCATTAACAGAAGTGAAGATTTTGGCAGTATTAGCGGTGCTGAAGACATTAGCATTATCAGAGGTTATATTTACAGTAGTATGACTAAGGTAGGCTATGCTAACATTCTAATAATAGTAAAGTCAGTTGGCTATGCCATAGCCATCCTTAGTGTTCACAGAAACATCAGTGATACAGAGCTCTGATTTGGCAAATTGTTTAATACTTAAACCGTTATTTAACCAGGAAATAAAACATTCAGATTAGCGATAGGCAGCAGCACAGTTTTTAAGTTTCTGACAGATAAAGGCATCCACACATACAGATGACAAGACATCTTAAAACAATTTATTAAATTACACATAATGATGGTCTGAGATTATTCACTCTGCTGAGAAGCTCTTATCTTGGTTTAAAAGGAGGAGTATCTTGTTCCAAACTGTACTTCAGTAAGATGAGACATCTTGTGCTAGCAGAGAATATCTTCTTTCTCTTCGTGGTGATAAAGACATAAATGTCTTTCTCTCATCTTGTAGCATTAGACTGCTTTGTGTTCTGATTAGTTACTCCTTTTCTGGTTCCAGGGGAGCCTTTTCCGTGGTGCGGCGCTGTGTGAAGGTGTTGTCAGGTCAAGAGTATGCTGCCAAGATCATCAACACCAAGAAGCTTTCTGCCAGAGGTGAGGACCTGAAAGAGGAATTCACTCAACACACACTCACAGAACAAAAATTAGCTGAGGTGAAATCAGGTCGTCTTCTTGACATGGTTAAAACCTGTGATGCTGGTTTACAACCTGTGGATCCCGACCCCCCACACGGACTCGGGGGGGGGCTTTTTAACATAAAGGGTTTGTTTGTACATCATTTTCTATGTATTCCATGAGAACAGGAAAGATGTGTGGTATGATGCTAATGCTAACCCTCACAGTGTCTGTGGAGCTGGAACTCCTTCTCTCATTAAAGGGTTCTCAAACTCACTCAACAACTGACTTAGCAAGATAACAAAAGACTCCCTCGGTAGCTTTCCTTTTTAAGAATGACTGTTTTTCACTGCTGATCGTTGGTCAAGGTTGCCCCACCCTGGCCCCCTGGCATAGTTGGTGTTTTGCTCTGGCTCAGCCAAGACATGGTGCTTGCTGAGCACCAGTTTTGAGCACCTGGAGCCAGTACACCTGTCTGTGGAAACACAAAATACTCCTTCAGTCACTTTGTTGATCACAAGTTTCCATGGTTACAGCTGGGTTTATGGGACTAGCATTGGCATTAGCACTAGTACCTGTTGGTTTCTGAGCAGCATACATAACCTTTAGTGTTTGTGAGGAACATCAGGAAGAACACAAACAGGTGTGATTGAGTATTTAAATCAGATCTGACAGAAATGTTAACACAGTCCACAGCAGCTCAGATGAAAACGTTAGCTTAGCTGCTATCACTGTGAGGTGTTTTACGGTATCTTTAAACCTGACTCAAACACTTCAAGTTCATTTGAGTTTATATCCCAGAAATTTACAACTAACTGTTTCTTATTCGCTAAGTCAACTGAACTGCTCTGAGTACGGATCTGTCGGTGGTTTATCTTTCTCTGAAAAGATAGGATAACGATATTCCTTATTCCTAAAGTCTGAACTGAGTTGGAAAGTTAGCCTTCAGATATTTTGCACCTTTGGTCTGGAACGATCTACAATCTGATTTTATAAGTAAATATAGGTACAACCCCAATGCATTTCACTGAAGGGCTTCAAGAGATAAACCTCTATGAATGGGATTTAGTGTTTATGTCAGCGTGTAAATGATTCTTTGCTCTCTGAGGACTAAAGAGTTACTCTCACAGACTGTAAAAAATTGAGGTTATCTTGCTAGGCTTGGAGTGAGGTCACCACAAAAACTGCTCCCCCTGGTTACTGGCTGCAATATAGGTTATAAAAAAAAAAAAAAAAACATCTTCCCAGTCATTCCAGATGGGCTGTGGTCAAACTTTAAAAGATTAATTTACCTTGTAAAAATGTTTCTCATATCCGATTGTTGTGGTGATTTGAAGATATCATTTGGCTTCCTTGTATTCAAGTCCTCTTTTTTCCAAAAATTTTCATTTTCATTAGTTAGAAGAGGTTAAAAACGTCACATTCAATGATAATTGACAGCTGTCATTGTAGTGTGGTTTTTTTTCAGGGATTGTAAAATATGTCAGATAGGGGGCCAAGAAGAGATTAGACTGTTGAAAAAATATATATTTCTTTTTTCTCCCGGCTCTATTCTGGTTCTCTCAGAGTCCCTCATAGCAGACTCTGGCTCAACAATGGCAGCGCCTTCGACTGGGTATTTTGGCTTCAAAACTGTTCAATGGTTAAAGGAAGAGCCAAGCTGTCCATTAAAAATATACAGTCTATGGTTAAACTCTGTGGAGTTTTATGATATTAAGACATTTATTGGGACACAGAACTCCCACTATAACAGCAGCCCCTGTGTTCTCATATAGTCAGACTTCAGAGGGTATACATCTCCAAACGTGGTCAACAAGATGACTCCTTAAAGCTTCGCACGCAGCAGCTAATAATGCATCACAATATTATCAACATCATCACAACACAGTGGTGGAATTCAACAACCGTTTCACACGTCTTGTTTACAACACTCCTTTAACACACAGAATTAAGGATGTAGTCATAGACTGTATAAAATATAGACATTTTCTCCATTAGTCACCTGTCTTTTCCTGAAATGGCGAAATGAAGCCAATCCTAGTATCTTCTAAACCCTCTTGAACAGTGTGGTCCAGTAGCGACATCAGCATTTCAGACCCAAGTCATTTTTTGAGCCGGGCTGTAAATTGCTTTTTAAATGCTGTAAAAGTCAGGGGGTTTTTTTTTGGCTGGGTGTGTGTGACTTCCAGTCTCTCTGCAGCCAGTCTCAAGCAGATCCTTGATGGACAGCAACTTTGGGCACTTCCACATAAGCTTCATTTTTCTAAACTGGATGTTACCCCTTGGATGCGTTAAAACCAACTCTGCCTCTGTCAAGCAGGCCCAGTTGGGGGCAGCAGAGAGCAGTTTCTGGATTAATATTTTTGATGAAAACACTTTGATCTAGCTGCAGCAGAATCTGACCTCTCTGTCTGGCTTTCTTTGAACACTCCTTATGGACACATATGTCATGTCATCATATTAACACACATACACACACTCACACTCACTCTCCTCTCTGTTTGTTTCATTGATTATTATTTTTTTTTTAATCTGGTTTTCAGAATCTGAGAATTTCTACGGTTGCTAGGCAACACCTTAGAAAGTTGAAAAAGAAGTGTGTGTGTGTGTGTGTGTGTGTGTGTGTGTGTGTGTGTGTGTGTGTGTGTGTGTGTGTGTGTGTGTGTGTGTGTGTGTGTGTGTGTGAATGACATCACTGCAGTAAGTGTTGAGCTCTGTTATATAATATTTGGTGTAATAATCATAATCACAGAGCTGTTGTCTGTGCTCTGATGGGCAGGGGGAATGTTAAGATTAGATTAGTTTGCTCATCATTATCATCAGCTCACTGCTGGTTAATCTAAAGGTAATCTCATTATGAGATTATTTATGCTTCAGTCTGCTTCAATGTGATGTAATAAACCCTGGAGGTGCTGCTTTGACATCCTCTAAACCTGAACCCTTAAGTAAAACCCTCAGGTAGCTCTCAGGAGTGCATCCTGACACAGCTGAGGGTATTGCCTCCTCCAGTTTAGGGTACAGACTCCTGTCTGACACAGCTGAGGGTGTAACATTCTCAGCTGAGGGTATAGCCTCCTGTCAGCAAGTTTTTTTTCCCTAGGATGAAATCGGGAAATCCACGCCCCCAACCCATGTGATTGGTTCCTGCAAAGTCTCTCACTTCCACCCGCTTCTACCTCGAATGCTTGAATGGTTTTTAAATTTTCACTGCAATTATATCGCCGCTCCCACCACGCTGTGTTGAAAGTGTTTAGTTCTTAAATTGAAATTTAACGTGGTAATTCTATAGTAGTGTAAAATTTTAAATGTTATTAATCTTTGACGCTTTTTTAGTTTGATGCTTTTACTTTTCATTTTAAAAAAATCAGCAAGCACTTTGAGCTGCATTTCATCTCATTAAAAGTGTTCTACAAACAAGCCTAGTTTTATTATAAATATGTACACTTCGTCATCACAATTATCACCACCATAACTACTTACCCAAATTGTATAACTAGATAATAATGCATAGATTTTCAGTTAATAGGATACTACATGGCTTCCTTGAAGTTGGACTACCAACACTCCATCAGTCAGAACCATATGTACCTGAAACATTTTGAAGGAAAACCGCATTAGTCTGGAAGGTAGGCGCTAGGGCTGCACAATTATCGCAATCGCAATGGCAATCGCAATGTCAGCACATGCAATTACGTAATTGCAAAAAAGGTTATCGCAATCGCAATGTCAGCACATGCAATTCAGATTTTTCTCCATAATAACCAAGCAAGTCTGTAGACTCATCATGACACAACTTTTTTTATTTAATTGCAAGCACAATCGCTATCGCAATATAGTCCACCTAATCGCAAATCGCACCTTTTCCCCAAATCGTGCAGCACTAGTAGGTGCGCATTTCCACTAGATGCAAAATAGCATACAGATGATGCTGTTACCGAACGTAATTTAAGTGCAGAATATTTTACTTTAACATAATTTCTAACCTCTAAAAGCGGACTTTTCGAGTATTGGCCTCTTGTTCGCTTGCAATGCTGACAAAAGATAGCCATTGCTACAGGAAATTATTCAAAATCCCCACGATTTCAGCGCGTTTCTTCTTGTTCTGATTTTATATATCATTCTGTGATAGGTAAATGTAAACTACCTGTGAGGCACCTCATTTCCCTCGGAGACCGATGGTGGCGCATGTAATGCACTCGATGTCAAATCAGCAGGGTTATACAGAAGAAGAAGAAGAGATGCTGCAGGAACCAATCACAAGGGTTGGGGGCGTGGATTTCCCCGATTTCATCCTAGGGAAAAAAATCTTGCCTCCTGTCAGACACCACTGACTAACATTCTCTCAGATGAGGGTAGAGCATCCTGTCAGACACCACTGACTAACATTCTCTCAGATGAGGGTAGAGCATCCTGTCAGACACAGCTGAGGATATAGCCTCCTGTCAGACACCACTGAGTAACATTCACTCAGATGAGGGTAGAGCATCCTGTCAGACACAGCTGAGGGTACAGCAACTAATCAGACACAGCTGAGGGTACAGCAACCTTTCAGATACAGCTGGGTATAATCTCCTGACAGACACAGCTGAGGGTACAGTGTCTTGTCAGTTACAAGGGAGGGAGGTTTGATGGGTGGGTGGGTGTGGTGTTGTGTGGAGTCCCCTGCGAGACAGGAAACGTCTGATGCATCAATCCTGTCTCTGGTGCTCTGAGTGTTGTTGAGACACAAACTGAGGACAGGTGTGATCACACCTACTGAGATCCAGCAGCCTCCTCCACACCTTCACTCTCAGCCTGTCCTTAATCTCTATCAGACCCAGCACACTGACATCCATCCCATAATAACGCAGCCTCCTGTTCTCCGTGCACTGCAGCTGGGCTGGCTTTGATTGGCAGGTCAGTTGACCACATTCAGCTCAGCTGATTGGAGAGTAAAAATCATCAGAGGATTAAACAGACAGAGTTCTTTCCCCCAGCAGTCTTCTCCATCTGTGTGTGTGTGTGTGTGTGTGTGTGTGTGTGTGTGTGTGTGTGTGTGTGTGTGTGTGTGTGTGTGTGTGTGTGTGTGTAAGTGTGTGTGTGTTTCATCAGATTGCTTTTGTTTCATTGATTAGTTCTCTTCTCTGATGTCTGCTTAAACACACTCTGTTATGTTTTCTTTATCTGTGTGTGTGTGTGTGTGTGTGTGTGTGTGTGTGTGTGTGTGTGTGTGTGTGTCTGACTTAGTTGGCTGTTGTTGTTATTTCATCAGCATCCTTTGATCTGGTGTCTTAGGAGCTACATGGATGAGATAATCATTCAGGCATCAGAGCTCAGAGCTGCCTGGGCTCTGATTGGTCAGTATCAGATAACCTCCCACCGTGTATTATTACCTGAACCTGTGTGTGTTTTTCTCTTCCAGATCATCAGAAGTTGGACCGTGAAGCTCGGATCTGTCGTCTCCTGAAGCACCCAAACATTGGTGAGTCCTCAGGAAGCTTTAACTCAGTCAGGAGGAGGAGCACCCGTACCTGTACCTGTGTGGTTATCAATCTCCGGAGTGTCAGATATTACAGATGTTTAAGGCTCACAGCACTTTATCCTTTGTTTCTGACATCCTCTTTGCTGGGGCTGTGTTCTTTGAGGTTTTGATGGAGGCTCAGTCAGGGTAGCTTCAGGTGCGGTCTTCAGGTTTCATTACCCCTCTGATCTTGTTCTAATGGTGTTCATCCGTCCGCTGACTGTAGCTGTGATCAGGTAGACCACAGGTGGAGTTACAGAGACTTCTGGCCAAGATGTCCACCTCAGGCTGAGAGAGCTTCCTGTTAAACAGGTTCTTTATCTCCAATGGGCTGACTGAGTAGACCTAAGGGTAGAAGCTAACTGAACCACATAAACTCAAAGGATGTGTTCAAGGTCAGGTCGGAAAAATGACGACCAGGGGAAGGTAAATAAAATGGCTTGATGTGTCCAAATGTCTCAACAAGACAGTAAAAAAAATCACACAATGGTAGAAAGAGTGAATTATAAAGTTTTTTAAAGGAGATTAGTTCAACCTACAATTTAAAAAAAGACATTACATATGGATTATAACCTGTTCAACTTCATATCATAAACTCTTTTAACTGGAAATACATTACAGGACCAAGAATCTTCAAGTCAAAAGAAGAACATCCGTCCATTATGGTGAAATGTCTCCTTAAGGCGCACTTAGAGTAGAAAGAAAGCGTGCCATTTTTTGTTATTAATTTGTGATTTTTTTTATGTATAATGAATTAACTCCTGGCATTAACCTGATTAAAAGGGATTTTTTAAATGAATCTTTAGACAGCTCAGGTTTTAACATGAAGAATCTTTAAAGTTGTCATCACAGCAAAGATAAACTGTAGGAAGTTAAAGCAGCTAGCATTAGCACCAAACCAAGTCAGACATCTTCCAGAAACACACCTGAGAGTGAACCTGAGTTTGAGTCATCACAGAGCTGAGTGTGTGGGAGCTGACTGACAAACATCCAAACCAGCAAGCAGGGCTGAGAGGCCGTGAAAACCTGAGAATGAAATGTGTCTGAGTGCAGCGCCGCAACGCCAAACACAGAGCTGTGATTTAGAGACAGGAAGCTGCTTTAGAGAGAGTCTGAGTCCATGACAGATCGGGATACTGTGGGAGGACAAAGTGACATCTTTCAGAGAGGAGTTAGGTTTGACCTCAGAGTGAAATCATGAGTTAGTTCTCGCATTGACCCGGTCTTAAGTCTGTGTCGGGGGTGTCTCCCTCTGAGGCCCTGCAATCTGAGGCTCAGTGTGCGCTGAGACGTGTTGGCTGGGTGAGGATGAAGTCTGTGGGCAGGATGTGAGGGCAGCAGGTTTTATTTCTTACCGCTGAGTGGATCAAACCAAGTTGTGCTCTAAGAAGACGCAGAGAGATGCACAGTGGCAGCTATCTGTTCATAAAGACTGAAGCTTCTTAAGATTCATAATGAAGCTGCTGATCTTCACTCTCAACTGAGCTGGTCTCACCTGAGTGCTGGGGAAGGATCAGTGAAGGATCAGTGGAGCTCAGAGCGTTTCATGTTGACAGGGAGAGACATGAGAGGGCAGGTGGAGAGGAGAACACCTGAATGAATAATTCACTTTGAACTCTGGAGACAGAAAGGGAAACAGCAGCTCACAGATTCACTGAGAGAAATACACCTCAAACAGCTGACGGAGGGAGCGACTTTGAACACAGGAACAGCTGATCTCAGAGCAGCACAGCGCAGACACAGTGCTCTGCAAAGCATCCCTCTCTGATGCTGGGCTTAGGCTCTGCATCAAATAAACGACGCACCCAATATCTTAAATCTGTGCAGCCTTGACAGAAGCCAACGCATGGAGCCTGACGTGAACCTGCACCCAAATGTAACTTTGTGTCAAGCCCTATGATTGGTCCACTGAGCCAGATTGTATTTCCTGTATTTACATTCCAAGCGTCACCGCTCATCATCTGAACACCTCCTCTCCATCCTTCCTTGCAATAGTCCTTGTGTGAGAAACATCAACATGTATCAGCTTCATAATAACATCAAAGTCACTGTGAGAAAGCCAAAACAAATACGGACTGGTAACCAATGGTCATACAGACCACACCACCCTCATGTGTTTAGGAGGAGTACTGCAGAGGGACGCAGGTACACTTCTTAGACAATAAACATAGGTTTAATTTAATCTGATGGAGACCCGTGTTTATAGTGAACATCAGGAGACTTTTATTGTGAAAGGGTTAAAGTTTATTTTTCTGCTTAAGTTAAAAACTGTGCTATAAGAAACATAAAAATAATTCAAACTGTAAAAATGAAATATCGGTGCTTAATTAATTCCTCCACAGTCCTAACAAAAATCTAACTCTGTTGGGTTTCCTCCTGTGATACTTCACGATAAAAGCCCCAGGAGCACCATCACTGTGTCTGCAGACAGAACATGTGACCATGAACTAACTTTATGTTATTAAAGTCAAACACCTGATCCAGAGTCAGTCAGGTGTTCAAATATGACCTCACGTGGAGCAGCAGCCAATCAAAAGCATGCAGCTGAGCCCAGCCTCCAATCAGAGCTCTGTGTGGGCAGGTGATGCTCCGCAGATACCGAGGAGTGTTACATAACTGTGTGTGTGTGTGTGTGTGTGTGTGTGTGTGTGTGTGTGTGTGTGTGTGTGTGTGTGTGTGTGTGTGTGTGTGTGTGTGTGTGAGTTGCTAGGATACAGTGTCCCTAGGTGAAGGCATCGAAACCCTCTCTCCTCCTCCTACACACACACACACACACACACACACACACACACACACACACACACACACACACACACACACACACACACACACACACATACCTGTGTAAAGCACTCAGAAAGGCATAATCAGTTTTTTCTCTTGAAACACTCCCACACAGTGCAGCAGTTGGATCTGTGTGTGTGTGTGTGTGTGTGTGTGTGTGTGTGTGTGTGTGTGTGTGTGTGTGTGTGTGTGTGTGTGTGTGTGTGTGTGTGTGTGTGTGTGCGCGCAAGAGAGAGAGAGGGAAAGAGAGAGAGACAGAGAGAGATAGAGTGGGCAGCAGCCTCCCTCTCCTGTTGTTATATATCCTATTATACAATCTATGCAGAGAGCAGAAACAGACGACTCCTCTTCATCACCATCCACACATCCCCATCATCATCTTCACTGCATCAAGAATTAACAGCTGTTACTGCAAGAACAGAGTGAAATCCTGCTGTCATAGTACAGGTATACACTGGAAAGTTCTGCTATAAGAGTATTCATGTGTACTGTAAAAACTGAAGTAACAGAACTGGCATACACTGTAAAACACTGCAGAAGCAGTACAGGTATACACTGCAAAATACTAAAGTACTGTGCAGATATACACTGTGAAATATGTCTGAGGCTTTACTTGTGCCCACGGTAAAACACTGCAGTTAAAATACAGTCTTACACTGTTAAAAACTACAGTAAAAGTGCACATGAATGCTTCAAAGCACTGCAGTAACAGTACAGGTATACACTGAAAAAATTACATTTGTATCCTGAGTGCATTACAATACCTTTATGTGGTTTCTAGCTTTCCTCTGATTGGTTGTTAGCACTCAGATGTGATGCAGTCTGGGATGTGAAGTCTTTGTTCATCTGGTGTAGATTCCTGCTTCAAGGTTCAAAGGGTTCTCCTGTAGACTGGATGATTATTTTGTTGGTTAATTACTTCAATTAAAGATGCAATACTAAATTAATCAATACCTGTTGTTTACTAACTGTTAAAGTAACCTGATTTGCAGCTTGTTAGCTTTGCAGCCTTGTAGCTACAGTGGTCATAGTCTGAACTGTAGACTCAGGAACTCAGCTGACTTTAACCTCACTCCTTCCCCCCTTCCTTCTTTCTTTCTTCCTTTCAGTTCGGCTCCATGACAGTATATCAGAGGAGGCTCATCATTACCTCATCTTTGACCTGTGAGTCCTCTGATCTGCCTCTCAAATGTATGTTACAGTCTGTGTGTGTGTGTGTGTGTGTGTGTGTGTGTGTGTGTGTGTGTGTGTGTGTGTGTGTGTGTGTGTGTGTGTGTGTGTGTGTGTGTGTGTGTGTGTGTGTGTGCGCGTGTGTGTGTGCGCGTGTGTGTGTGTGTGTTACAGTCTGTGTATGTTACCGGCTCTGTGTGCGTCACAGTCTGTATATTATCTTGAACATGAGTTGACTTTTAGGAATGATCTTGAAGTCTTCATGTTCTGAGTCTTGGTTGTCTTTTCCCAGTCAGACTTTTAATATCTTATTTAAAGATCATCCTCTCCCCTCTCATTAAATTACATCACTGTATTTTATAAAGTGTTAAATTAATCTGACTCACTGAGTTACATTAGTTATCTCTGTCACACTCTGCTGTCAGAGATAAAAACCTTCTTTATAAAACTTAATGTTGTTCCTGTTTTATTTAATGTCACTCTTTATATAAGGACATCTGTGAATTATTACTTTAATCAGGTCATTTAGCTTCTTCTAAAACCTGTTGCATGAGTTTACTATTTAATTATGTCTTGTGTCTAATAATGGTTATTGTTGTTTGTTGTAGTTTAAGGTTGTTTATTATTGTTTAGTGCAGTTCAAGGTTGTTTTTATGTTTGTTCACATAAAGTTCAACTCTGCTGGTTTGACGTATTGTGTTTGACTGTCTGCAGGGTGACAGGTGGAGAGTTATTTGAAGATATTGTAGCCAGAGAATATTACAGTGAAGCTGACGCCAGGTAAACACACTCACACATACACACACTCTGATTTTTCTGTGTAATCAGTTGTTCCTCCTGGTCTCCATCAGAGTCTCTGATCCTGGATCAGTTTGATGGTTTCTCTGAGTCTGAACATGAACTCATCATGACCTCTGACCTTTGTGTCCTCAGTCACTGTATCCAGCAGATCCTGGAGGCGGTGCTTCACTGTCACCAGATGGGCGTGGTCCACCGGGACCTGAAGGTAAAAGCACCTGTTTCTGATATCACCTGGAAACAGTCCAAGGACGTATGCTGGTAGAGGGCAGAATTAGCATATTAGCATCTTCTCTGTGTGAAGCAGAAGGCAGATTTAGCATGTTAGCATCTCTGCTTTGTGTCCTGTCAGAGAACCTGTTACTGTTGTCTTCATTTCAAGAGCCTTCTAGCTTAGTTAGTATCATACATATAAACTAATGGACAGAGTTAGCATCCCTTAAGCGTTACAATTTCTTTTGGTCTTACTCGTTAAGGCATTGTTGCCATGTTAGTATCTGCTGTATAAGTCTAAAGGTTGAGTTGGCATGTTAGCATGTCCTCTGTGTCTCCAGCCAGAGAATCTGCTGCTGGCCTCTAAGTCCAAAGGAGCAGCCGTCAAACTGGCCGACTTTGGGCTGGCCATTGAGGTGGAGGGAGACCAGCAGGCCTGGTTTGGTAGGACAGATACTCACACTGAAGTTCTGCTGTAGCATTTACACAGTATTACTGTAGTGATACTGTGGTGATACTGTAGCATCGTCACTGTAGTATTATCACTGCATCCACAGTCTGTGTTTACATTTGTCTCTAGGCTTTGCTGGGACTCCTGGTTATCTCTCTCCAGAGGTTTTGAGGAAGGATCCATATGGGAAAGCAGTCGACCTCTGGGCCTGTGGTCAGATTCCATTCCTCTCCTCTCCTCTCTCCTCTTCTCCATCCTTACTTGTGCCCTTGTTTCCTTGTTTTCTGTCTCTTTATGCCTAGTTGTCTCCTCTCTCAGGCGTGATCCTCTACATCCTGCTGGTTGGCTATCCTCCATTCTGGGATGAAGATCAACATCGTCTCTACCAGCAGATCAAAGCTGGAGCTTATGATGTAGGTCACATGACTCGACAGGTTGTAACTATCTCCTGTAGTTTAAGACCCAGCTCAAAGAGCTCAGTCATTGGTCAAAGGGGGTGTTTGGGGTGGGGCTAGGATGGCTCTAAGGTTTTTGCTGATATTATTGTGTCTCCTCCTCCCCCCTCCTTTTTCAGTTCCCCTCTCCAGAGTGGGACACAGTGACTCCTGAAGCCAAAGATCTCATTAATAAGATGTTGACCATCAATCCATCCAAACGGATCACAGCGGCCGAGGCTCTCAAACACCCCTGGATCTCTGTGAGGCTCCAACCCCTCCTTACATACGTTCTCTGTTACATTTATGTTACTTACTGTTAATAATTATAATGATGATGATGTTCCTCCAGCATCGCTCTACCGTGGCGTCTTGTATGCACAGACAGGAGACGGTCGAGTGTCTGAAGAAGTTCAACGCCAGGAGGAAACTGAAGGTAGGTCAAAGGCTTGATACCCATCTCCACCCATCTAAAAAGGGTGTCTCTCCCTGAATTTTCTCTAATGACCACAAGGGAGCAGAAATCAGTCTGACCATAGAGAAGTTTTGACCTAAGTCTTAGTTGAGTCACTATTTTTGGATTTTAACCTTTGTTGGAATTTTATGGAGAGCATGAACTATAAACTTTTGGAAACCTTACAATATAAACAATCAGAAAAACAATGTTTCCATTTGCCCTGGATGCTATATATGGCTGCCATCTTGGATTTTACAATATGGCTGCCGTGAAAAACTATTTCACCAATATCTCACCTTCTAAATAACATCAAGCTTTTATTTTTGACAAGTAAAGTGGCATTTCAGGGTCAAAGCATCCAATAATCCTAGATACAGATGTGTTAAGACATTTGTTTGTTCTTGCAACTACTTACCAATTTTGTAAGACAAATAAGCCATTAGTCATTAGTGATCTCATTGTTGTAGTAGGCCTTTATTATGTATGTTAGAGGGCATATTGCATGTTAAAGACAACAGTAAAGCACTTAATAGGAAAATGTCTTGAAGATGCTATGAGGAGGATCCATTTTAATTGGACCACCTCACCACCTTCTGGCCCGGAGTCTCACACACACTGTTGTAAAGTTGTGACTTTTAACCAGGTATGTGTTCGTTTTGGAACTAATTTTCTTTGTTCAAGTTAACTTTCAACAGGACAAGGTAAGGTAGTTATCAGTACAGTTATGTAGCCCTGTTGTTTGAAAAGTGACAACGAGCAAATGTTGTAAGTTTGTACCTTATGCCAGTATCCTGCTATATGTAACGCTACTGGCAGCTCGGTGCTACAACGTATCCATAGGCTAACGTGCCAATAAGCAAACTGTCAGTTCGTACAGTAGTTTAGTGGCTGTCCATATGTGGTGCTGGCAGCCTGGTTAGCTATGTCCTGCCAGTCATCTACGAAGCAGAGCTAACGTAACATCACTCTTCATTTTATTGATAGACTCTCAAGTTTGAACAGACCACTGCAGAAAAACTGCTGACTGTGTGTTGGAATGAACGTTACCACAAACACTTCGGCCCTTTTAGCCTTAAGTTCAGGCTGTATCACTCTCCTGTTAAGCTTTCTTCTGCTCTTCTGTCTTTTTTCTGTCAGACGTTATTTAGAAGCTGAGATATCTTAAACCTTTTTTTTTTTCAGTAGCCATTTTTGTAAAATCCAAAATGGCAGCCTTATAGAGTTAACATTGTTTTTCTGATTGCTTATACAATAAAGTTTCCAAAAATGTATAGTTTTGATACTCCCCACAAAATCTGGCGAAATTACATAGTGACCCTGACTATCTGTTTTATATTTATGTTGCATTATAAGCTAAATAAATGTTTTCATTCTGTTTTTCCTTTACTTGTTTCCCTAACCATGTACTTATTTCCCTGTGCCCTTGTTTCCTTTCCTTTTTTCCTTCCCTTGTGTCCTTGTTTTCCATCCCTGTTTCCTTATTTCCTTCCTTTGTGTTCTTGATTATTACCCTTGCGTCCTTTTTTTCACCTTATGCCCTTGGTTTTCATTCTGTATACTTATTTCCTTTCCCTTGCTCCCTTCCCTTATGCCATTATTTCCTGGTTTGTGCCCTTGTTTTGTTCCTTGTGTCCTCATTTCTGTCTGTGTGCCCTTGTTTCCTTTCCTTGCAGGGAGCCATCCTCACCACCATGTTGGCCACCAGGAACTTCTCAGGTGAGTCCAGCAGATGTTTCCGTCTTGTCTCTGACCCACAGTAGCAGAGGGTTAAACTTCCAGAGCTCAACCAATCAGCATAAGGCTTTCACACAATTAACACATTCACAACTGTGTGTGTGTGCGTGTGAGAGTGAGTGTATGTGTGTGTGTTTGTGTGTGTGCAGCTGTCGTTAAGTTTCAAATACACTCAGGATACCACTGAACTATAGATAGCAGGGAAACCACCGAGAGGGAGAGAGGGGGAGAGGGGTTTTGTTTTGTTGTTGTTTTCCTAACAGTTAGTCATAAAACTGAAATACCTTTTTGTATGAAGATAAATATAAACTCCTGTTGATATATTTAAAGTGTAGTTTTGTTGTGACTCAGTATTATGTCCAAAAAAGTGTTGTAGCTAAGTTCAAAACTTGTCATGTGCAAGTTTCTCATAGTGGCACAGAACAAGGAAGTTTAATACATTTAAACTCATAACATTTCCTCAAGAATTATTATGTTAAACCTCAAGGGTGCAATATCCTGTCCTATCCGAATACCTCTAAAGTTAGTAGTATATGATAGTATTACAGTATGGAGGTGTGAAAGTGTAGATTGTGCTCCAGCACTCCAGTTTTTCTATTGCTCTTCAAATTACCATGACTCCTCAACCATTTAGGCAAGACTACATTCAAAAGGTTCCTTTAAGAGGAGAAGATCAGTGTGCCTGCATGATAGCTGTGTGATAAGGGTTAATAAGAGTCTGTATGTGTTATCTGACAGCTGACAGAGGCTCCTGCCCTGTGGCCCCGGGGCCTCGTCTGTTTGTCAGCAGGAATGCGTTTCTGACCCTCAGCTCTCCAACTATCTGCAGCTCTGACTAAATTTAACCCACTCTCTCCAAGTGACCCACATGACACGCAGAAACCTCCCCCTCTTTCTCCCTCCCCTCTCCCGTCCGTCCGTCTTTTTTCCTCCTCACGTCTCCTACAGCTGTCTGTCAGTCAGTACGTCTGTCTCTTCGAGCATACAGGAGCAGAGGCGGACTTGTCTGTTCTCTGGATTTTTATTAATTTGGGCTGAAACCTGCCAGAGTAAACCACTTTCCCTATATATATTTTTTTATTGTATTTATTTTGACTTCATTCTTTCCGCTCTTCTTCATGTTTCCTTTTCTTGTATTTTCAAACTGTTCTATGGATCACCTCTCGGGTTGCACCCTGGTTTCTGTCGACCTCATCCTGTCAGCACTGTCTCAGTGGTCATAGAGCATAAAGTGTTTGCTGCAGGGCTCTGAGGCAGAGGTTGTTGGCAATGCCGTCTCTCCTCTTTTCTGCATTTGTCCCTTTCTTTCTAACTCTGCTGCTTCTCGCTCTCGTCATCCTCATCCCTCGCTCAGGAGGAAAGAGTGGGAGCAACAAGAAGGCAGACGGAGTCAAGGTATTATTATTATTATTATTATTATCATTATTGTTATTATTATTATTGTTGTACTTTTTATTTGTATGGTTAACAGCCAATCACATGCAGCCTGAGGCAGCATCATGTCTATGATCCGAGTCCAGACCTAATGGTGGTCTGAGTTTCTGAACTGTATCTTAAAAACTGTCTCATTTCCTCATTTACTAGCAGAGCGACTGAGCATGTGCAGTAGCATTCCTCGCTAACTTTTTAAGAACATATTTCTGATTCTCTCTTCTCAATGAAAAATTCTTCATGTTGAGTTACTGTTTACCTTAGCTGGAGTCTGGGTTTTGTGTGATGTCATATGATGTCACATGGTGAGCTCTGACATCACTCAGGTATTACTGAGACAAGCTGCGTCAGGATGAGACTGTGTTATAAATCATCTTTGACTGCTGCTGTTTTTAGGAGTCGTCTGAAAGCACAAACACCACCATAGAGGACGAGGATACCAGAGGTACACACACACACACACACTGTTTCTATCTCTTTTTCTTTTTAAGTGACAGACATTCAGAAACATAAAGTCTAGCTGAAAAATGACCAGGATTTTAATCTTTGTGTGTGTGTGTGTGTGTGTGTGTGTGTGTGTGTGTGTGTGTGTGTGTGTGTGTGTGACAGTGAGGAAGCAGGACATCATTAAAGTTACTGAGCAGCTCATCGAGGCGATCAGTAATGGAGACTTTGAGAGCTACACGTATGTACCACACACACACACTCACACGCTCACACATATACACACACAGCTGTATGTGTGTGCTCCTGACTTACAGTGTTGTTTGGCTCCTCCCACAGTAAGATGTGCGACCCAGCTGTGACAGCCTTCGAGCCTGAGGCGTTGGGGAATCTGGTTGAAGGCCTCGACTTCCACCGCTTTTATTTTGAAAACTGTGAGTTCATCATCACTTCCTTCCTGTTGCTTTAACCCTTCAACGCCCACCTGTCTGCAGCCCTATGAGCACCTGTTCAGGGAACGTGTGTCTGTGTCTCTAGTGTGGTCTAAGAACAGCAAACCGGTCCACACCACCATCCTGAACCCTCACATCCACCTGGTGGGTGACGAGGCCGCCTGCATCGCTTACATCAGAGTCACGCAGTACATCGACGCCAACGGCACGCCTCGCACCGCCCAGTCAGAGGAGACCAGGGTGTGGCACCGCCGTGACGGCAAGTGGCAGATCGTCCACTTCCACCGCTCAGGCTCCGCCTCCACTCTCAGCAAGTAAGAACAGGTCAGAGGTCAAAGGTCAGCTTGATCAATAATGACAGAGTCTGAGAGACCAGTTTAAACTAATCAGACCAGTGAAGTTCCACTCTGCCCTGCAGGAACTTTTCAGGAACTAAAGTTAGATCCTGGTACCAGTGTCTCACAGCTCAGATATTTCTACTGTCTTTTTTAAAGGATGGTTTAACTCTTTAACACTTTAACTCATTAACTAATTGTGTTTATTTCCTGTAGTTAACCACCAGAGTGAGCAGGTCCTTGATGGCACAACCGTCGCATTGACAACTGATTGATTGACAGCAGGCCAGGCATCTGAAACCAACCGTTGTGGATTTAGTCGAAGAGGGCAGGGCCAGAAAGCAGTCTGCACTACCAACCAATCAGATTCCACCTTTCTGCTCATCTGGACTTCAGCCACGCCCCCATCTAGTAAAAAGCCAATCAGCTGCTCAGCGAAGATTGTAATGACGTGTGGAAACCTCGTATCTTCAGCTTTGCTGTCTGAACAGTGCTGCTGGAAAACATAAAATTAAAAAAATTTAAAAAATAAATAAATATATGTATTAATTTATATAAATATATATTTATTTATTCTTATTTTATGATGAATAATCTACATATATAAAGATGCTCTCACTGTCACTGTATGACTCATATCAGGCGATAAACTCATCTAGTTTGTAATCTGGACCTAAAATGAATAATTCCACTCATCTGAGCTGGTTTATGAACACATGAACACATCTGTAAGGATATTGTGTCTGATGCTGTGCTGTAAAGAAGGCATGAGATATGAGGTTTCCCCCTGAATGTGAAGTCTACAGAGTTAGATGTCAAATGTTTACTCTTTTTTATCTTTATTATCAGACTCTTTATCTCCAAATCATGCTCCAACATTAAAGCTCTAATAATCTTTAATCAGGTATTAAATCAATCCTTATTTATATATTATTTATTAAATGTTGTAATCTGTGAGGAGCAGACGTGTGCTGTGATTAGGAGATATGTTGGTCAGGAATAATCTCTATCTCAGCTTTAAATACCTGCTTTATGAATCATCAGAGGTGGTGCCGTTGAGTCAGGCTCACAGTTTCTGTTTTAATATTTCAATAAGAGACGTTCAGAATGTTCAAACACCAAATGGCGTGAGTTCAGACGCTCGTCTCTGCTTCCTCGGGCTCAGAGAGCTCTTCTTTCTTCCATCGCTCTCCAACCTGAGATCTTCCATGAACACTCCCCCGTCCCCCTGCGACCCCCTGTCCCCAAACAACCACCTGCCAGGTGTCTTAACAAGCACCACCTAAATGAGGTATCTTACTGAGCTTTCTGCTGCCTTTTCACCTTTAATGTGTAGATAACCAGAGTCAACCTGCCCAAGGAGGAAAGGAGGGAGGTTGATCTGGAGGGAATGACTGAATCAAAAGTTAAATAAAACGGTAGTGATGGGCAGACAGCCAACCAGAGTTACCACACAATTACACATCGTTAATCAGGGGACCAATCACCATCATGAATTCACCTGTATGGAGGACTAGAGGGAGCAAAAGTTAAAATCAGTGTAGAGCTATAAATATAGGGTATTTTTATCCTGAATGTTAAAGGACTAAAAGTTTAAAATTGCAGAATAAGAAAATGAATTTGTAGATTTTTCTGTCAGAACAGGGTTTTTTGTGCCCTCTGAGCCTCCGTAGGGTTGGGATCTGACTCTTGCTTTCTTATGGTCAACCCATGATGTAAAATTAAATTTAGATTAATTTAAAAATTGTTTAGAAAGTGACGTGAAGATGAACCCACCTGCCCTTAGCCAGAGCTGTTTTCCACGGTTTCGTCGGAGAGTCGTTTTGCAGGAGGTGTGAGGTTTTGGTGCCATGGTGGCATGGTCACATGGTTGGTGACGTTGGGACGGAGAGCTCGTATTTCTTCCTTACAGTGCCGGTGTTTACTTTCTGTACAGACGATGTGATTCTCTGCATGCACACTTTTGTGTTTTGTGTTTTAGCTTTGGTCGCTGCTGGTTTTGGTGTTTGCAGTGGCCACGTTTTTCAGCTCCAGTGACCTGAGTTGGATGTGTTAGCTCTGTTAGCATCTCCTCTTGGGAACTGTGGCATCTGCTAGCCATGAGCTAACAAAAATCCAGCAGCACCGTCTTTGATATTCTGCGATTTTTGACCTGTTGTGTTTGTCTCAGAGCTTTAAGCAGCTTTTTACCGTCGGGAGAATGTAGAACTTTGTACAATCAGATTCTTACTACGATGACGATATAATTATTATTATTATTATGTTTATTATGACTATTCTCGGTATCTGGCGTTTGTATATTAAAAGCTTTTTAATGTTGGAATCAGACATCCAGTGCTGGCCTGCTGTGAATCACCGTAGAGAACCTGTAGTGTTTGATTAGCTTTATTTTACGTTAGTATGAAATGCAGTATTGTCTGTGACACCAGTTCCCTTCGCAACCGCAGAATGTGTTTGCCACAGCGCCGCTGCCTTTATTTTACCTGACATCTCGGCGCCGTTTGGTGTCCCAGCCCAGAACTCCATTCACTGTGGGGTGTTTACAATTGACCTTTGACCTCTCAGACCTGATAGTGTAACTCTTTGTGATGTCATATTTAACTCACCTGTAAAGAGGCGAGGCTGTCACAGAGGGTGGAGCCTGCTCTCTATAATAAAACCAGAACATGACCCACAAACTGACCTTCAGACAAACCTTTGTGAATACTCTACAGGTCAGACATCTTTCTCTCAGCAGACACTTTGACAAGTTGAAGGAAGAGACCGACAGGAATAAGGACAGAGTGGACAACATTTCTCACCTGTCAGGTGTTTCTGCTTCAAACCTGCTTTAACTGTTTTAAGTGTCTGCTGTTAGACAGAGTCCGGGACTCCAAACGGCGCGTTGCAGACTGAATGGATGTTTTTTACGGTAGATAGTGTGTGTTTTCTAAACCTCACCTTTGACCTTTTACGACACTTGAACGTTTGATTTATCGTCGGTGGGAGTCTTTGAGACGCTGCCTGCAGATATCTGAGATGTCATTTTTTAAAAACTCTTTTTGGTGTTTATGCTTGAAACTGAATTAATCATCTTAAAGAAGATTTCACGTTATTCTACGAACAGAGGCTACGATGTATTCCTGTTTTTATCGGATGTTCAGTGGGTGTGGCTGCTTCATATTTATCCTCATCAATCCCACACAGAGACTTTTGACCTCTGGACATCTGTCTGAGGCTGATACAGGAGTTCATGTTTTCAATGTTGATGCTGAAAGCTAATGGCTAAAAGCTAACAGCTAAAAGCTAACAGCAGCTGGAAGTCTCTGATTCAAACTGCAGCATCAAGAGCCCAATCAACATGAGAAGCTTTTCTCATCAATGTGACAGGAGACGGGGGGAGGAGCTACAGACACCAGAAACTGCTAGCATTAGCAAATATTAGCTGGTCCTTTGGCTTTCGCTAACATAAATGCTAACAACAATTAACCAAATCTTCAGGTTTTTTTTTATTTTTCTGATTTTAAAACACTGCTCTAAAACATGGCGTTAACTCTTCCTCTGCTTGGGTACATAAACTCACGTGCTTCAGTACAAGCTAGCACGCTAACAGGCTGAGTGCACTGAAGGTTCAGATATTTGTCTTTATGACCTAAAGAATAAAAACAGTGGACAGTTTAAAGCGTATATTTGCTGAGTCATGCTAATATTAGCTTCTGTGCTACTATGTTTTGCTGGCTCATTATGCAGATTCAGACGAATACTTGTTGTCACGTTAGCCTACAGATATGTTGGAGCACCGGGCTGCCGAAGTCGCTACATATGGCCTACAAAGTTTGCTTGATGTCACGTTTCAAACCAAATCACTACGTAACTGTACTAATAAATATCCAAACAAACACACGCCTTGCTAAAAGTAATTTAAGTAATTTACAACAGTGTGCGTGAGACTCCAAGCCAGAAGATGGCGAGGGAGTGCAATTACTGAAGAGCCTCCTCGTAGCACCTTTAAAGCAGATGCTAAAGGATAATATTCTCAAGGACATAAACTCAGGACCCAAACAAATCCCTTTTTTTGTATTTTAAAGTGCCAACATTTAACCTTTTTCCCCTTTTAAAGCTCATGTAAGGGACCACTTGTTTGTGTGGAATTTGGTGAATCTTTCTGATCGTGTCTGAAGCTCCTCTATGATTCTCCTCCTCTAATTTTAGACTTCCATCACACACAGAAATGAAAACAGAATGAATTAAATATCCAACAATAACGTCTACATGTTTACATTTCTGAGTATTTGAATGATTGTTCTGTTTTCACTGCTGTCTGTGAGGGTCAAAAGTCACAGCGATTCCTCCTTCTCCTGTCACACTTTCCTCCACATACACCCAGCTTTTCTACTATGATGAATATTGTACTGTACTGTATTACCTGAAGCTGCATGCTCAGTGTGTAACAGTGTGAACCATGTGTGTGTGTGTGTGTGTGTGTGTGTGTGTGTGCGCGCGAGAGAGAGACAGAGTGTGTGTTTTTAATCCTTTATTTTGTAGTTTTTGGGTATTTCTTCTTCTACTTCTTCTTCTTCTACTTCTTCTTCTGCATTGTGTTTAAAGTGTTTCTGTAAATAAACTGAGGTGGTCAAACACTGTTGTCTGATTGGTCTGTTTCAGGTCATACAAACACCTGTGTAGAGGTTCAAATTACACTAATGTATATGTGTGTATATGAAACCAAAATAATGTTGAGTTAAAGTGAAAAAAAAAGAAAAAGATAAGATTAATTTAATTGTAAATGTTTTTATGTTTTGATTATTATTATTATTATTATTATTATTATTATTATTATTATTATTATTATTATCAGCCCAGTTCACCTTAAATCATACATATCATTTCTATATGACTGCAATATAAAATATACTGCAAAGTATATTGTGTTGAACCATGCTATTAAATAAACTAGCTAAACTCGTGGGACAGTTTTCAGATACAGATTGTTACACTTTGACATTAAATGAGTTATAAACAAAATTTCAACAAATAACAGCCATTTTTGGGTTAACTCTTTAATGAGGGAATTAGCCTTTTACCATCAGTCAATAAATCTTTTTTTTATTTTTAAATCATCTTTTGTACAAATTAATTGCAGTTCAGAGTGCTATAAATATTGGGAAGGAAAAACACAATGAAAAAATAAATAATAAAAATGTGGCAAAAAAAAAAAAAAAATATATATATATATATATATATATATATATATATATATATATATATATATATATATATATATATATATATATATATATATATATATATATATATATATATATATATATATATATATATATATATATATATATATATATATATATATATATATACACACATATATAAAAGAAAGTTTTAGAGTACAGACAAATTCATATTTATCAAACATAAGTGTTTTAAGCTTAAATAATAAAATAGCGATAATTTTGTAAATAGTTACAACAGATTAACCAAAATAAGTACATAGAAAGACATGGATAATAGTTAAAAATGTATAAAATAAAGAAAACCAATATGCTAAAATAATAATAAAAAAAAAAAGTTTTAAGGTTAAAAAGCATTGAAATTATAAAACCTTACAGAAAAGCCAGACGGAGTGGATAGGTGTTGAGTTCATGTTTATTATAGTTCTGGTAAACACAAAATTTTTACAAATTCTTACAGTAAAATGAAAACAGCAGAAGTCTATATTAATAGAATAATAAAGAATAACACTTCTCCATACATTCCTCTGTTTATTTACATCGCCATGTTTTGTGAACAGATCACTTATATTGGCGTGATATTAGTGTTATTTATCACTGAAGATAATTACATAACATATAACATTTTACTTTTAAAATAATGATAAATAATATATTATAAATGCATGTTTTGTTGATCTGTTCCTGCTTTTCGTGACCTCTCCGCGCGGTGGCAGCAGCTTCTTCCCGCGCCAGCTCTCCTCATCTCAGCCCCCGGAAGCGGAAGTTCTTTCTTTTTTGTAAGTGCTCGATACGGAGACACACAGAGGTGAGTTCAGTGTTTAATCTAAGTTAAATCTCCTATTTAGGCGACCATCCGGCCATTCTACTAACCCAAAGTTAATCTAAGGTGATATTTGTATCCGTCCGTATCGGTATTTTTGCTCTATTTGGAATTTTAGAGCGTCAAAAGATAATTTTCTGTTCCGGTTTGTGTCTGAGAGGGGCCAACAGGCCGTTCTCAGACACAAACCGGGGCAGGGAAACATCCCATAATACGCACCATTATTTAAAACTGAGAGCAGAGAGAGGTGGTTTATCTATGCTGAGAGTGATGGTGTTGATATGTGGTGTTTTATTTCATTTTCAGGGTAAATTGTGCAATTCTGTGTAAGCGTTGGACGGGCAGAGCTAAGAGGCTAACACTAGCATTACGTCTTATTGCGATGCCTTATCCGTTATTTCTTAAATAAAAAAAATGAGTCAACCGTCTTTTTTACGTTCTCAGACTTTCACTGCACTAATGTTCCAAATAAAATTTTTACCTGTCTGTACGTACTGATCCAGGTGATAGCTTCTTGCACTGTGTTATAGCATCAGCTACCATGTGACTGTTTTCAAATCTGCTGGTTCCATTATCGGACGGGACTGAGGTCTGTTTGATTCTGAGTAGTTTGATTTCGGGATGGAGAATCCAAAGAAGTGAAATGGATTTGAATGGTATCAGTGTTTAAGTTGCACTGTCAAGAAGGTTGTTTGTGTGTGTCTATTAGAGAGCTGCAGAGAATGAACCTCCATCAGTGTCAACAGAAATCTGACTTCCTGCAGTTTATGAATGTGAAGTTTCAGTTTTGTGCAAAATTATATTCTCATACATAAATAATATACACGTTACATGTGTCAGTAGAAGGATCACATGGTTAGATCTGTAGTGTCTGACCTGAAGCTGGTCTTTCTGTCAGAACTGAGCACTGTGTGTAGAGTATCTGTGACTGTAATCAGATGTGCAGCAAACATTTGTCTGACAGTGTAGATTTGCTCATGCTGCTGCAGCCATCCTGAGCCTGTGAATGTGCAGACTTGAAGCACAAGTGCGTGAGCTACTCTGTGTGTCGGAGGAGGTGATGCTGTGATAGTTTAACTATCAGGTGTGCAGAAGTCTTCAGCTGAATCTGTAGAGAGGCGCTCTAATCTGATGTACAGCTCTGTGTAATTGCATAAATATCCTTAATCATCTTCCTCTGGTTTTGGTCAGACGATGGCTCCCCGTAAAGGAAAGGAGAAGAAGGAGGAGCAGGTCATCAGTCTGGGTCCTCAGGTGGCCGAAGGAGAGAATGTGTTCGGAGTTTGTCACATCTTCGCCTCCTTCAATGACACCTTCGTCCACGTCACTGACCTCTCTGGAAAGTAAGTCACACTGAATAGGCTCTTGATGGTTCCTGAACACATCCTGATTTGCTGTGTAGTAAAGCATAAAGTTTTCAACACTAAGGTGAGAGAAAGTGTGGATCTGCCCTCTGATTACCTGCTGTCTCTCCAGGGAGACAATCTGCCGTGTGACTGGTGGGATGAAGGTGAAGGCAGACAGAGACGAGTCGTCTCCGTACGCCGCCATGTTGGCCGCCCAGGACGTCGCTCAGCGCTGCAAAGAGCTCGGCATCACAGCGCTGCACATCAAGCTGAGGGCCACCGGAGGCAACAGGTAAAACACCCACATTCACTTTTCAACACACGCATCTGTATTTAAACACAGTAATAACCTGTGAGTGTGATCGTGTCTGTGTTTCAGGACAAAGACTCCAGGTCCAGGAGCTCAGTCTGCTCTTAGAGCGCTGGCTCGCTCCGGCATGAAGATCGGACGTATCGGTGAGGAAACACTCTGAAACACACACTCACATCTGCTTCTTACAAACTCCAGCCCCCTGACTCTTTCTTTTTTCTGTGTGTTTCTTCTTTTGTTGGTGTCTCCAGAGGATGTCACTCCGATCCCCTCAGACTCAACCAGGAGGAAGGGCGGTCGTCGCGGTCGCCGTCTGTAAACTGCAGCAAAGATTTTCTGACAATAAAAAGTTTAAAGTGCGCCCGTCTGCAGCGAGTCTCTGTTCACCCTCTTCACTAACAAGTCTCTGGTTTTTCTGGTCAGTTTCAGGTCAGTTCACCCTGATGTCTTTTTTTTACTCACCCAGTTTGAAAGATTTAAAAAAAACAACTGGAGTTAGCGGAGCTCAGACTGGTTCTCAGCTCTGAGTTATTACCTTTATATTACCTGCAGGATTTTTTACCTATGTCTGAGACTGTTAAACCTGATCTATGAACTCCCTGAAGCTAAGTGTAGATGATACAGACCAAGTTAAATCACTCATATGTCAACTTAACATACTTCAAAATAAAGTTAAAAATCATTTTTTCAAATTTCACCTTATTTCAGTTCTGGTCATACAGCCTAACTTGATGTCAAGTGGGCTGGACCAGTAAAATCTCAGCATTAATACCTATAAATAACAAGTCCTTTGGTGTTGAAAAAATGCAATTGTGTTGTTAAAATATTTATATTCAATTAACTATCCTACAAAACATTTCATGAACAGCTTGAGATTTCTTTAGATTACAGTTATTTTACAAAGACAAAAAACATTGAACCCCAGCCAGGTATTTGGAGCCAAGGTCTATAAGTTTACACTTAAAAACTCAATCAGTTTACCAAGATCTACAAGTTATTTTAACTTTATTTTACACATCTGTGAGGTTATTCTGACCATACACTGCCTGGCCAAAAAAAAGTTGCCACCAAAAAAAAGGTCACACACTTCAATGTTTTGTTGGACTTTCTCTAGCTTTGATTACGGTTTGCATTTGCTGTGGCATTGTTTTGATCAGCTTCGGCAGTGTCACAAGATTTATTTCGATCCAGTATTGCATTCATTTTTCACCAAGATCTTGCATCGATGATGGCAGAGTCTGACCGCTGCACAAAGCCTTCTCTAGCACATGCCAAAGATTCTCAATGGGGTTTAATGTCTGGACTGCAGTGGTCAATCCATGTGTGAAAATATTGTCTCACGTATTTTTAATAATGAGTTGGACAGTTCTTAACCCAATTTAAGTAGTTTCTGCAGTCCCCTTAGATGCTGTCTCTGCTTGATGCCATTGATTTGACCCTTCTCAAACAGACTAACATCTTTTGCACACCCACGGGATGTCTTTCCACATGGTTGTTAAAGAAATGAGAAACAGCTTGCACCATTTTGGGTTAGGTAACTTTTTAATTCAGGTGACAAGCTAAAAGATAACAGCTCTTGCAGAAATAATGCATTTGGAGGCTCGTACCTATTTGCTCAGCCTTCATGGGCTGAATTGGTACACAGCTTCTGTGTTTGAGGAGGGAGAGCGTGGAGCGCATCTTCTAGGCTAATGCCAACCTGCCCCTCTCTCAACAGCTCATCCAGGTGAGTCAACTCTCAGGTGTAGAGGAAGCAGCTCATCTTTGGTTGACTAGAAGGATAAAGTGTGTCTCATACATAGTGTGACATTATCAAGCCTTATTAAACACACATTGCTCAAACAGGCCTGAGGTGTAGGCTTGCAGAGTGTGGGTGCAGTTCAGGCTGTCGGCCAGCAAGAGGCAGCGACGCACAGAGTGAATAAATATGAAAAATTCTTCTCTGAGTCCCCAGGCCCTCACTACCCTTTCATATCCCAGCATGTATCTGCGTCTCAGGGGATTGTGGGGGGGGGTGTTGTATAGCTTCAGGGTTTGATGTTTAATTTGAGGACCTGAAGGAGGACTGTTTAAAGGTTAAAGCAGAGCAAGTCAGAGAGGAGTGGTCATGATGAAGCTTTAATATTTCACAGAACATAAACAAAACAATGATTTAAAAAAAAACAGGAGGCAGAGAAAAAAAAAAACAGATAGAAAAACAAAACAAAGAGCTGAAGGCAACTTTGACCCATAATGCACTGCAGCAGGTTTGGCTTCTGTGGAAGGTTTTAGTGTTTGTAGATATTATTCCTCAGGATGAAGGCTTGGCTCTTCCTCTTTCACCTCCTCCTCCTGTTTCTCTTCCCCCTCCTCTCCTTTCTCCTCTTCGTCCTTATTCTCTCCATCTCTCTCCTCCTCCCCCTCCCCTTCCCCTCCCTCCCCCATGGAGGAGGCTGTGTTGTCTCCGTCATAGATGATGTCTTCAGGGTTTGGAGCAGGAGGACAGAAATCCTCATCTGGAAGAATCTTTTGGAAGATAGACTCGGCCTGTGGAGGAGACGAGACAAGCAGCTGATGAATGAACAGTTTGTCTCTCTCAATTCCTCTCAGTGATGACCGAGGCTACACACAGGTGTGTACAGGATTAAAAGGTTGGTGTCTCACCTGTTTGATGGCGTGGTCGTGTCCCAGAGAGGCGTCCGGTCCAGAGCACACGTACACATTAGATGGCAGGTCATAACCTTCGACCTCCAGCCCTGAGCTGTCGACCATGTTGAAATAGAGACACCAGAGGACGGATGGGTGGTTCTCTGCAGACAGTGGGACAGGTACAGGTAACTCACCTGTGGTAACAAACTCCAGAAACATTTAAAACACAGAAAGGGTTTTAAAACAAAGTAGCTATACATTTTAAAGTTTAGAAACATTCCTGAAAAAACTTCCATTCTTGGTCAATTTGTCTATTTTGTTTGTTTTTTAAAGAGTAAGTTTTTCAATCTGTAAATCAAGTTGTTTGTCTAATGTTTGAATGTTTGTAAATATGAAAGAATAACTCGTAAAACAAACATTAGTAAAGCCCGTCTCCACCAAGCAGTCTGATTCAGATCCGTACGTTTTGGTACGGATTAAGCCTGGTCCTGTTTGCATTTCCACAGCCAACCATGCCCCCTTGTGGTTGCCGGTGTATAAGCCAGATTCTGATTACCACATCAGTTGCATAATAGTGTGACCCCATAGCAGTGCGACACAGTGTACCCCGCTAATAAATCCAACAAAAGAAGAAAAAAGCAACACAGAAAAAAATTGGCATGTGGCTCTTTGATACAAAGCACAATCATCAAGTTTTGTTTCAGAGAAGACTGTGTGCCGCCAGGAGAAATGAAGCCACTGCCGCACGTTAAGTGACAATTTCTTTTGACCAATCAGCGACTGCAGAGTTGTAGCTCCACCTTCCAGGATTGGATCAGTTTAGTCTGGCACCTCTCCAGAAGGGTCCCAAAAGGTGGGACGGATAGACTCAAGATTAGTCAATGGAAATGCGGTGTGCCGTGCAGAGACGAACCAAACTGAACCACCTGGTGGAAACGGGGCTAAACACTCCCCAAAAAAGCTGGCCAATCACAGCAAGCCACGGATGTGATGTCATACAGTGAAGGGGGGGGTTCTAAAATGTCAGACTCAGTGAGATCAAACACTGTGAACAGACTGAATGTCAGATTAACATACGGATACACCAGGGGTTCCCTGCACACACACACAAGCGTATGTTTATGCTCACTATGTACGTTTATACATTTGTTTATAAAAACATGAGGTAAACCATGCATTTGTTCAAACAAACTTTCATACACACAGACAGTGCTTAACAAATGCTTTAGATCACCAGCCCATGTGTGGTGTTGATACCTTCTAGAAAACCAAAATATTTTTTATGTTTCTGTAATGGTTTATCCTCCAGGATGTTAAAGCTATGTAATAAAATATTGTCTTTAAAACTAAAAATAAATTATTGTTGTTGTCCATGAATTTTTGAATGTACTGTTTTACAGAAAAGAAGAAAAAATAAAGCTCTTTTTTGATCGTCACATCACAGTGATCTAATTTTTATTCCTGAACAGAAAAATAATTGTTAAAGTAAATGTTAACGTCTGTATGTGTGGATGCATGAATGTATAGATATATTTATAGATTTCAAGATAATGAATTAGATGTGTAGATATATGGATAATGAATACTATTTTCGGAGTTATACATAATGAATCCATAAACATACAAGTGTTGATCAGATATTTCAAGACGTGGATGTTTAATGAGCAGAAAGAAGAAGAAGAGGAAGTTTTTACAGAAACTTTCAAATGAAACATGACAGAGACACTTCTCTCCTCCTCCTCCTTCATCACCTTTTGATGAATCTCTTTATTCCTGCATTCATCCATCCTCTGCGTGTGTGTGTGTGTGTATGTGTGTGTTGCAGGTTGTTCATGTTATAATTAAAAGCAGAAGAAGGTGATGAATCGATTAAAGATGAAGAGGAGGTCAGAGAGGAGAGAAAGTTGACTGGATGGAGAGACTACTCTTTACCTCTTAGTGTGTGTGCGTGTGTGTGTGTGTTACCTTTGTCAGTTGACTCTGGAGTACAGAACATTCTAGTTACTACAGGTGAGAGGTCTTCGTAGGCAGAGCCAACAGACTGACAGGTGAGGTGGACTAGGTCTACAAAGACAAAGCCACAAGGAGAACACAATCAGATCAGACAAACCACATGACATCACACTCTGAGATCACATCCTAAAAGAGATTATCATATGTACAATCAGGTTATCATCATCATCATTATCATCATCATCATACGCCTCTGGTACTACAAAGAATTTAACCACATTTCATACTGAAAACATTCCAGAGAAAAAAGAAAATAATTACACTGAATTATATGATAATAAAACATCAGATAATCAAACCAATTAGCTCATTAATCAACAAGTTACCTCATTCCTAATAAAGCACTGAAGACCATTCAGGTTGGTTTTATCAGTTTCTAGCAAAGGCACCTAAGTGTGTGTTTGTGTGTCTGTGTGTGTGTGTGTGTGTGTCTTTAGATAGATGGTGTTTTGTTTTAAAGGTGTTATGGCTCACTGACTCAGTAACCAATCACAGAGCAGCATCAGGAGAACACAGCAGAAGAAGAAGATGAAGATGAGGATTTGGACAGGTGGAACACACACACACACACACACAGTCTCAGAGTGTGTTTGGTCATTAATCAGAGTTTCTCTCGGTGGATTCATCAGTTTCTCCTCAAGGACAGGGCAGGATTTTCACACTATCATCCCCTCACGCTTCACGTCTCCTGATCTGTTTCAGATTTTTAATCTCACAAAATGGAGACAAAATCACCCTGCAAATATTAAAACTCTCAAAAACTCCCAAAGACATTCAAGAGCCACTCAGAAACCCTCAATCTGGGACTCTGAGCTGGTCTGATCTAAGGTGAGGTTCCGTAACCTGTTACAAAACCAGACACACACACACACACACACACATACACTCAGGGTAAGATCTGACTCACAGGTTCCTGGCATGCAGGTCATGGTGGATGAGCAGAGCTCCACCATCTTCACTGCTGGACTCCCTGCTGCTACTGGAGGAACTGTTACCATGGAGACCTGATGATAGCCAGAGAGAGACAGGTAAAAGTTTGACCTGAGTTTAAGGAGACAGACGGAAGTCTTTAATGGAAAACCTCCTCCCAGTGTTTAATACCAGATTAGATTCATCTTATTACCCAACACTGCAGGCTGACACACACACACACACACACACACACGCACACACACACACACACACACACACACACACACACACACACACAGCTGAAGATCTATGGAGCATCATAATTCTCTGACCAAACTTAATTCAATATTTCAATATTTAACTCACATATAATTAGCAAGTGTGTGCTTCAAAGTGTGTGTCTATGTGTGTGTGTTTGGATGGATGAATTTGATGATTTTGTTCAGATATCTGACTATTCGTCTCATTCCCCGACTTTCAGATCATTCTTTTTCATAAACATCATCCCATATTTCCTTTGGGCTGACAACACTGAGACCTATAACCTGCAGGTTAGCAGCTCTGTTAGCTTCACAGTCTGTTTGATGCTAACGGAGCCAAAACAGAAAACCACACTGGATTATGTCTTTAAAGAGGTTACCTGTTGGTCTGAGTCACTGGGCAGGATGGAGCAGTCAGTGATCAACACAGCTCTGGAGAGAGACCTAAGGGGAGAGAGGTAAGCAGAAGTATTGAAATATGCAGTTCTAGGAGCATCCACTAGGGGCTGGCTTCAGAAGCAGCAGGAACCACATACACACATTCAAAAAGTACATTTTTACAGCCTGGTTCAAAACATGTTATCAGTCAGAATGAATCATTTTGATCTAAGTTCTTCTAGAAGTTAGCTGTTAGCGAGGAGGCTATAAGCCCACCTCTTAACTCTCACAAAACTGAGGTTAACACTTTCAACACGGTGTCACATGACTTCAAAACTCTTTGTCAGAAATGAACTGATGACCTCACAAAGACTAGCCCCATGTTTTGTACATGGTGGGTGATGGTGACCAGAGTGTCCTGACCTGGTGGGTGAGGCCCCCTTCTTGCGGTCTGCCCCAACATAGCTGTCCTCCATTACAAAATGGCTGCAGCTTATTCGCTGTCCCCTGCTGTCGATTACCGCCTTACACCTGGAGGAAGAGAAGAAGACAATGCAGTGATGTCACTGAACAAGTGAGGAGACGTCTCAAACCACCCACTCACACTCTGATCAAACAGTATAAACACTCTGGATACACACACACACACACACACTCATGCATGCATCCATACATACATACATACATACATGCATACATACATACATACATACATACATACATACATACATGGATGCAAAACAATTTCCTCCAGCTGAACTCAGATAAAACTGAAACCATTGTCCGTGGCCCACAAAAACAAAGAGAAAGGGTTATCAGTCATCTTCAGACTCTCTCTCTAAATGTGAGTAACCAGGTTAGAAATCTAGGGGTGATATTGGACTCAGACCTGAACCTTCTCAGCCAGATTAAATCAATAGCGTCAGCTGCTTTTTACCATCTTAAAAACATTGCCAGGATTAAAGGAATAGTGTCTAAACCTGACTTAGAAAGACTGATCCATGCGTTTGTCTCCAGCAGGTTAGATTACTGTAACGGCCTGCTCACTGGACTCTCAAAATGAGCTGTAAGACAGCTGCAGTACATCCAGAATGCTGCTGCTCGGGTCCTGACCAGAACCAGGAAATACGACCATATTAGTCCAGGTCTCAGGTCTCTGCACTGGCTTCCTGTGGCTCAGAGAATAGACTGTAAAACAGCTCTGCTTGTTTACAAGTCTCTTCATGGTTTAGCACCAAAGTACATCTCTGACATGCAAGAACCATATGAACCAACTAGGTCTTTGAGAACCTCAGGGGGGGGTCTCCTGCTGGTTCCCAGAGTCAGGACTAAACACGGTGAGGCTTAATTCCAGTTTTATGCTCCCAAAATCTGGAACAGTCTTCCAGAAGATGTGAGACAGGCCTCAACTCTGACAATGTTCATATCACGGCTGACAGTTCTGTTTAGCATTACATACAACAACTGAAAGTATTTTATCTGCACTCTCCTCTTTTAATTTAATTAATAATTTTTAATGTTTTATGATGTGATTTTATGCAATGATTTTATTTTGCCCCTATTGTGATTTTATTTTATTTTAGCTGTAAAGCACTTTTAATTCCCTTGTGTATGAATTGTGCTCTACAAATAAACTTGCCTTGCCTTGCCATACATGGCAGTAACCAGGTGTGAGGTCAACGAGGTCTGGAGTAGGGGTCGACCTGCCTCAAGAAATTAAAAAATCCCCCACCCTACCGACTTTTTAATCGCGTCTTAGAACTCATTTTAACTCTTTGGCCTTTATTTCAGTATGAGAGTTGTGTGATCTGTGTCCTTTTATGTTTTTTGACTTGTTTTTATCACTCTTGTTTCTATTTGTTATTTTAATTCATTTCATTTGTTTAGTTGATGCTCTTTTTTGTTCTTACTGTGCAGAACTTTGGTAAATTAAATTATTTTCAAAATGTGCTAAATAGATCATGTGGATTGAATCAGGTCATTTTTTAAAAATATGATAGAAAAGACTGGTAATGTGTTAAGACCTTAAGATGTTAGGATGGAAATGGAAAATGGTGAAAATAATGAAGGAATGCTTAAAAGTCATTGTCAGATGTATTCTGAGTATGAGACACCATTAAAAGGAAAAACAAACCACTTCTTGAATAACATTTTACAGAATGCATTCCCATAAATAATAATCTGCTCTAACAAGCTCACACAAACACAAACACAAACACAAACACACACTTTCAGTAACAACCTGCTCCTCAAAGACAGTTAAAAAAATGAAAAAGAAACTCAACTACTTTAACTGAAAGACGCTTCAATAAAACATCCTATAAAGAAAGGGACAGTCTACCATCCACTCTCTCTCTCTTCTTCTCTCTCTCTCTCTCTCACACACATACACACACACACACACACACACACACACACACACACACACGCACAGAAGAGGTGCTGAAACCTATTATTGGGAATAATGATGCACACAAGGCTCATCCATAACCTCTGTCACACAGACACACACACATTTCGAGGGCCATCAGAAGTAGAAGGTCACACACATAAACATAATAAATGATAACACACACTCTCTCCCTCTCTCTTTCTCTGACACTCACTTACACACACACACACACACGCACGCACACACACACACGCGCGCGCGGGCACACACACACAATCACACACACACACACACACACACACACACACACACACACACACACACACACACACACACACACACACACACACACACACACACACACACACACGCACACACACAGCTTCCTGTGTGTCTGAGGCCTGTTTTAGCATCATTAGCATTTCACACTGAGATTTATTAACTTCACCTCACTGTGTCCCTCTCTGTTCTGTGAGTGTTTGTGTGTGTGTTTGTGTGTAGAATGGCCCACTTACAGATTAAAACCACTAAGCTGAGCAGGTCATGTTTGAATTAGGGATGATGTGGGTCTGAGAGGACCCTGATTGTGTATAAAAAAACCTGTTCCTGAGAAGTCCCTCTCTCTAGATTCATTAATTCCTTTTCTCCTTCCCCTTCCCTCCTAATACACAATGAGTCCTTCAGTTGGAAACCTAAATCTGCTTTCATCAGCTTCATGTAGTATGATACTCTGTGTTTATGCCTCCCAAAGAATTCTGGGAGCTGAAGTTCAGACACTACAGAGAAGAAACAGACAGAAATGGCACAGAGTCTCACTGATGTGCCAACATACTTAAAGGGTAATGTCACCATGACAACAGGAAATGACGGATGATGACCTTCCACAGGTCATCTGTGTGAGTGAGTGTGTGTGTGTGTGTGTGTGTGTGTGTGTGTGTGTGTGTGTGTGTGTGTGTGTGTGTGTGATTGTGTGTGTGTGAAAGCAGTCAATCAGTCATTTAATCAGAAAGTTGGTGAGGCAGCAAATAAAGATAGAGACACACTGACAGAGAGAGGGCAGTGAGGTGTGAACAGGAGGAGGAGGAGGAAAAGAAGAGAAAAGGAGGACAAGAAGAGGAGGAGGAGGATGTGATGAAGAGGATCAGAGGTGAAATTATGAAGTTAATTTCCTCTCCATAAATTGAATATTTCACTGATCATAAATTATCCTCCAATCACGGGAAGGTCACACACACACACGCACACACACCTGTCTACCTGCCTGAGAGGAGCAGTGCACATACCCGGAATCTGATTGGTCAAAGATCACGACATTACTCATGAACCCTTTCACAGGAAGGAGGAATCCAGACTGAAAGCATACCTGTTGGAGTCCTTATCCACGAGCAGACAGGTGATTGAGTGTCTCAGACAGTAGATCCCACCGAACACAGCACACATCCTGAAACACACAAACGCAAGGTGAGAAGTTGAAACTAGATGAACGAGGATAATTGGTCTTGAAAAGTGACATGTCACAGAGCCAATCACAGGGAGCTGTGTGCCTTTCTAACCCACCTGTCACCACCTCTACCCCCATCCCTCATGTCTGTTAAATGGCACAATGTAATTACAGCACTCTGTACACCCCATACACACACAGACAAGTAACAGCAATCTGTCTGTCATCAAACCTTAATTTCAGTCTGTTCGTGTGTGCTTAATTCAGTCTGTTTGTGTATGTGTGTGTGTGTGTGTGTGTGTGTGTGTGTGACATAATCCTGCAGAAGTCATCAGAAAAATATTCGTACTTCAGAATGAAAAACCACACTCTGAAGAAATGAGCTTCCTATGTTAAAACTTGGAGTCAAAGGAAAAGAATGGTTTAAAGGTTTCAGATTTAAAAAAAAAAAAACTGATCTGATTTTTTTCTTCGTCACTGAGCTGGACATTTTGATGCAGAGTGACGTAAATAAACACACAGACATTCATGCACAGCAGGAGTCACAGCCTTGTTAACCTGACTCTTTGTATGTGTGTGTGTGTGTGTGTGTGGAGAGTTCTATCCTCAACAGATCATCTTATATGCAAATGAGATGAGCTCTGGGCGACACCCTCCTTATTAAAATTCATCATCTACTTCAATGAGCCTGTTACCATGACAACAAACCAAACTGCCTCCAGATAGAGGAAGAGAATGAGATGAATATACCAGACAGGTGTGCAGACAGACAGGTCCTTACCTGCAGAAGCACTGAGGTATCTCTCCTAAGCCATAAACAGGAAACAGAAAGGGTGTGTTGCCGTAGCGACCCAAGCAGCGTAAGAAGTGCCGTGTGGAGGCAAGGCCTTCCTCTGTGGGCGTGTCTTCTGTTACCATGGCAATGGAGTGAAGCAGGAAGTGCTCCAGGTTCTCACCAAGCTGCTGATCACGCAGGAACTCCAAATATGGCCGACCGTTGTAGGCTGCAGGGACGAAGGAAAACAATACGACATTACCCACAATGATCTGTGAGGCTGAGTCTGTCCACTATGGATCAGACAGGTGAGGTGTCTCACCTTGCTGCTCTTCTGTCTCCTCTACACAGGAAGTGAGGAAGCGCATCAACTTCCTTTTTTCTACCACCGACAGCTGCCGACTCGCAAACACATCGGCCCTGCTACATGGCACCTTGACAATAAACAGACAGGTAAACACAGGTAAACAGAGAGGTAAACACAGGTAAGCAGAGAGACGGGTGTGTGTTAAACTGACCTGCTCCACCTGTCCGTTGCGGTAGGTGAGTATCCTGGTGACGTTCTTGAACTCTGCGTAGCGACTGACGTTTGATTTGATAAGCAGGTCGACCAATGAGCCACGAGAATACATGAGCTGAAGAGGAGAGATACAGGTGACCAGAGCTTCAGGAGACCCTCAGTGTGTGTTAGACACACCTGTTATGAGTATTTCTAGACCAATTTAAGACGACATAAGAGCCACATGACCCTGAGTTACCTTGGAGACCAGGTCGATGTTGAACCTGCGTCCCTCCTTCACCAACTGGGCATAGCTGACCTTCTTCTTTGTTGGTTCTGATTGGCTCTGAACAGCAGAGGGGGCGGGTTGGTCAGCCTCGGGCTCCTCCCCCTCAGTGTGGGAGGCCTGTGTATCGGATGAAACATCTGTCAGTCATCCAGCTGTGTGCCAGGTGATCTGAAGATATGCCATAAATAATCTGGCTTTCTATTAAAGCTGATTAACATATATATGATCTCAACCACACTCTTAACCCAGGGGGTTTGTTTCAGTTACTGTTAGAACCAGCTGCTTTAGTAATCTGATATTTTTTCCCTCACCTGTTCTTCTCCTCCCTCTGCTGTTCCTTCTTCTTGCTGCTCCTCTGTGTCTTCTTTTGGATCTAAAATTAAACACAAACAGGTTTCCTGAAACAGATTCCAGAGACTTAAATATGTTGAAACGATGAGATTAAAGAGATTTCACAGCAGACATTAGTATGAAGTAGTAAAAGTCACACACTGATCAAACAAACCTGCTGACTCAGCTTCTAATGGCTCTTTCACATCGTCTTCTTTAGCGCCACCTGTTTCTTCTTCTTCTTCTTCTGTGGATTTTGGAGCTTCCTCCTCCTCCTTGTCCTCCTCACTGGAACAGACATAAAGAAAAGCATGAAAAAAATTTTAAACTCATTAAACAGAACCATATAGTACACAACTTCTCCAGTAGTCCATTCAGGCTTACCTGGTGTAACAGTAAACCTGCACATTACTGATGGAGGCAGAGTCTGAGTTTGACAGCTGGATCAGCTCCTCCCCCTCCTCGACCAGGCTCGACCAATCCTGAGCCTCCTCTGGCTGAGACTCCTCCTACAACACACACAAAGGTTTGTTTATTTGTCTTACAACACCTTACTCTCTTAACTATGTCCCAGGTAGAACAGAAAAGTGAGGAGCCAATCAGAGAGCAGCATCGTACTCACATGTTGCTGTTGTATCCAGGTGAGCAGACCGTTAAAGGTAAAGCTGGCCCAGTTGGCTGCATAATAACTCCTCCTAAAACACACAGTTCAGCTGTCAGTTACCTCTCATACAACACTGTGGCATTGTCATCCCCATCCAAGTTCATCTTCCAGCATCACAGGAGAGTGTTGCACTACTTTTTAACACAGGCAGGGGTGGCACAAGCACACACAATCACATATATACACTTGCAGCCAATACATTTTATCACTTAATCTCATTCTATAGTAAAATTCTCAATGTTAGATACCATTCTCCCTCTAAGCTGATTTATCAACTCAGATAAAAGCAGGACTAGAAGAAACTGCTATAATTAAAACAATAATAATAATAACAATAGTTATGATAATACAGGACTAACCTATCCACATGAAGAACTCTCTGTCCCACTCTGGAAAAGGCAGCTGCTACCACAGACTCGGACAGACCTGAACACAGTCAGTGACACAGAATCAATATTCAGTAATAATTAATACCACATCTTAAAAAAACAGGCTCCTGACTGTTTGCATCATAATAACTTCACGTGACACACTGACAGCATCTGTCATTAGCCTGTTAGCACAGCGAGCTAACTGTAACATGGAGCTAAAGCTGTTCGCAGTAAATCACAGTCTGTATCACAGGATCACATCATATGAGCCTGATGTTAGCTCCGGGGTTAGCTCTTGTGCTAACAGAAACAAACAGCAGCTGGACTAGAGCAGAAATTATTATCAACAGCTAACACAACAGCTGGCTGTTAGCTGCTAGCCTCTGTCATTTAGAATGACTTCATCGTAAGCCGCAAGCTAACGCCCAGGCTAGCCCTCACTGTGTCCCATATCGGGACGTTTTAAACCGGGATCCCGGGATGTCTGTGAGCTAGCACTCTCCGGATCGACAACAGACAGGTACAGACACGGGATCCAGCTCCAACCAGGAGATAAAAACATGTGTTTCTCTACCTGTGCCCAGAATGACGACGTCAAATTCAGACGGCAGATCCTCGGCAGCCATGATGCTAACAGGGAAACAGAGTCACGTGACCGGAGCAACCCCGCCCTCAAACGCTGATCAATCAGAGATCAATAATCAGATCGATTATTTCATTAACTTATAACTTTAATAACCAGGTTCACGTTTCAGTGCACTCATAAGAAAGAACAAGGCAGGTTTTTGGATATAACCAAACAATATAATAATTTTAGATCATAACCTGAGAAATATTCTGACACCTTCATCTTAAAGGCAGTTCATTTCAACAAAGTACATGCTAATCTATTTATTATTTTTTTCAAAATCGCTTTTTCAAGTAATTACAGACTTTAGCTCATGTGTGTTTGATGACTGCCTGATTACTGAAATGAGGACCAGGAAAAACTCTTCTTCCGGTGCTTGATGCTCATGCACCCAAACACGCGCGCGCACACACAGAGAGTGAGTGATGTTGAGCCAGAAACACAGTCCGTTTCCTTGTGTTTCGTCTTTAGAACAGATGGTTCCAAATAAAAATACATCCTCTGCTCTCATCCCTCTCCCCTCACCTCCTTTCCTTCTTTCCTTTACTCTTTTACTGTTTTTATACTGTTTCATCTCCTCTTTAGCTTCTCCTTTTTCTTATTCTTCCACCCTACCTTGTTTCATCTACTCCTTTCATTTTTTTTCCCTTATTGTTTTATCTCCCCTATTTCCTCCTCTTCTCAATTTAAAAATCAGAAAATAATCTCTCATACCTTTCTCTTCTCTCTTTACCTTATCTCCCTCTCTCCTCACTTGTTCCCTTACTGCTCCCCTCCACACATTGTCTCCTTGTCTCCTCACCACTAAAACATCCAACAACATGTGATTATCTGATACAGACATGTTTTCATCATAAATAAACCTTTATTTAAATGTAAGTAATGAATCAGAGCTGGTGGCAATTATAAAAAAGAAAACTGACTGTGGTGTGTGTGTGTTTATCTGCAGCCCGGCCTGTCTGTCCGAAAACGTTTGAAGAGTCTTTAAAGGAAACTGAGAGTGTTTTTTCTCTTCAGTCTTTTTGGCGTCTCCTCTCTTCCTGACATTAAACGCTCTTTTGTAGCTAGTTAGTGTGAGGTGTTAACGAGCACCGTGTGCTGATATGACGACTGATCAGCTGCCAGCTCGTTTCCTGTTTGCAGGGGAACCTCCAGAGACAAAGGGAAAACTCAAACCAGTGAAAACCTGGGAAGGGTTTGGTTACAGTCACACCTGCAAACATTTCATCAGTTTAGCGGAAAGAGTGAACCAGTTCTGGTGTGGAGATGGGTCAGAATACTCTATGCTGATTGGCTAAAGACACAAGCTGCTTGTTACCAGACCAAGACCTGTCTCAAGCCTCTAAAAGGTTGTCTTCAAAGAGCCTCTAACTTAACTTTACGTACCATAAATCTAAAGAGGTGTAGTGTGAGTCTGCTGATTTATGTTGCACACTGTAGATAAGCTGGGCGTGTTAGCAGGTAACAGGTAATATGGATGTGATGGCATTCAGGTGTTTTCTGCTGACATTTAATCTGCTCAGCTCTGTAAAGGTTAATTTGATGCTATAATTTGATAATACGCTTTTAATTTGAAAACCAGCTGATATATGAGGTAGAGTTCCTGTTAGCAGCGTCAGTCTCTGAGATTAAAATGTCTGAATCTATTACCTGAGCAGGGAAACAGCTCGACTGATGTTTGTAAGAGGAGCAAATAGTCAGAAACTAAACACTATCCTCCAGTCTGACAACAAACATAACAAGCCAAAACCTGCAGTTCTCTGAGTGTCTACGAGAGGCTGTCTCCAGCAGTAGGTCAGTCCTCACAGAGCTCCATGTTAAAATAAACTGCAGTTCCCTGAGTGTCCACTGGTATGTCTCCAGCTGTGAGTCAGTCAGACTGTATAAAACATGGACGTGGTCTTCAAAACATCACCTGCCTGTTCCTGATAATGTTAAATGAAGCCAATCCGTGGATGCAGCCATGTTGGGTATGACTTTCAGTGTGTCTCAAATCGCATACTTCTAAACTGTGTACTCAAAATTTTCAAATTGAGTGTACTAAGCATACTACATACTCACTAGCTTAGTGCCCAAATTTTGAGGGTGTAGTGCTGTCTCAAATCACATACTGCCGAGCGCTGTACTTACCGGAAATGACGACATGGTGTTGACCTCTTCTTCTTCTACGTCTAATTGTGACCGGCTTCCAGTGCATTTCCGCTAAATACCGCCACTATTTGCCCGCGACTTTTCAAAGCCTTTTCAGTAGTATATTAAACGCAGCTAATAACATGATCAAAATATCAAGATCTTACCATCTTTCATTGTAATTACAATGAATTTCAATCGCGCTTTGCTACGCCGTAATACACCAACATCTCCTCCTCCTCCTACTGGCTGAAGATGTCCCAGTATGTATTGTTTATTTGTATTTTTGTGCCGAGTGAATGGCCACAGCTCTCTTCCGCCATTGCTGCCAGAGGAGGAAATGAGTGCGTTGAGTGGCCACAGCTGCATACTCAAAATCCGGGTACTTTTGCATACTCATTTTTCGCATACTGTGCATACTGTTTTTCATTTTGACGCAGTATAGTCAAAATTTTGAGTATTTGAGTATGGAAGTATGCGATTTGGGACACACTATTGGTCTTTGAGCTTCCTTGCTAACAGCTATAGGGTGCCCATCAGTCACGTGAGCTAAGCTGTGTCTCTGATTGGCCATTCAAACAATCTTAATAACTCCTAAACCGTGGGGTTAGAAAATAAAATCAATCACCATACAGCATGTGCTTATAGAGGCATTAGTGTTTTAGACCCAAGCCGTTTTTTGAACCAGGCTGTAAATATACTTTTTGATGCCTTAAAAGTCTGTTTTTATGTGCGTACCTGACTTTCAGTCTTTCTGCAGCCAGCCTCAAGTGGATTCTCAATGAACAGCGACTTGTAGCGCTTCCACATAGGCTTCATTTTTTACAAACTGGATGTTGCCCCTTGAGGGAGCTACATATTAAACATATCTTTACAAAAGATTAAACATGGGTAGTGCTTGTACAGTTTGAGCCTTTTGAAGTTGCGTCCATGGAAGTATCTGACTAATAATCCGTCTGTAACATTTAAGGACTAGCAGATAGTCAAATAAACCGGAGAGGCAATTTAGGGTCCCTCAGGGCCCTAGGCAAAAATTCACTGGGGGGGCCCTCCAACTGGTGTCCATCAGCCTTAACTGTTGCAGTTTTTACACATATTTGTCCCTAGTTGTTTGGAGTGGTAAATTTCTTCTATGTAAGGTGAAATATGCTGTTTCTGAGGATCATTTCTGAAGCTACAGATGAGTAAAAGTTCATCTCCATCTGCCAATCATTCAACCTCATGCAGCCTAAGCCCCGCCCCTGTCAGCCAATGGGAGGCCTGTCCGTGTGGGGTCCCTACTTTCTGATTGGCTGGCTGTGTGTGGGACAAAGTGGTGAAGAGAGTCAGGTGTAAAGCAGAGAGAGTGAGTAGGAGAGAGGGAGACCTTCAGTCAGAGAGAGGGAGCGCGTTCAGTCTGAGTGGCGGGAATAGAGAGACGGACGAGGAAACTCAAAAGAACAAAGTGAAAAAAGAAGAAATAACTGGACAGTTTTCTTCTTCTGCGGTCATTACTCTTTAACATGGCGGGCTCCTCCAGCACCCCTCTGTCCCGGACATCCACTCCTCCAACCGACCCCCTCTTCCACTCAGACCCGCCTTACAGCGCCCACAACCCAGCCGTCTCCCCGCGCCTCCCCGCCGCGCGTCCGTCCAGAGCGTTCCTTAGCGGCGCGAGCGGAAGAGTCCCACTGGGTGTGAACGGTACGAGCGGTGGAGGGAGCAGCGGGGCTCCGTCCCACACAGACTGTACGATGGTGGAGGTTCACGGTGTGAAGGTGGCGTCTTTCACAGTGGGCGGCGTGGAGCTGATCTGTCTGCCGCAGGTGTTCGAGCTGTTCCTGAAGCACCTGGTGGGAGGGCTGCACACCGTCTACACCAAGCTGAAGCGGCTCGACATCTGCCCCGTGGTCTGCACGGTGGAGCAGGTGCGCGTCCTGCGCGGGCTCGGAGCCATCCAGCCCGGAGTGAACCGGTGTAAGCTCATCACCAGGGCCGACTTTGAGGCGCTGTACCGGGACTGCACCAACGCAAGGTGAGAGGACCACCGTGGTCTTAAAAAGTCAGATAAACGATGATAAATGTAAACCTATTTAGTAAATCTTTTTGTGAGGACAAAAAGTTAATGATTTATTAGGCCTACATAAAGTACAAGTGTTAACAGAGCCTGTCATATTATTAATGGTTTAACGATTTATTACAGAAACTCTTGTAATACAAAAATAATTTAAACCACATTAAACATTAAACCAAAATACACACTGTTCAAAGTTTATTATCATAATTAACCTTATCCATATTTAGCATGATGAAGAAAACCTTCAAACAGACGGAATACAGAATATTATAGATATTATATTATAGAAAAGAATAGAATGTATTACAGTCTATAGCCTAATTATCACATTATAATTAAGATATATTTTAAAAGTTGAGAAAAAAAAAAAAATCAATATCAGATACAAAATTTTAAAAAGCCAAATGAAAAGTAGATTCATATCAAGGATCTGAATCAATATTAAATAAAGATATGATTAATAAATGTATCTATCAGTTTCTTATTTATTCAATATGAATAAAAAGTAACGTGTCTGTGTTTTTGATCATTTTGATTTGTTGGTAAACAATTAAATAAACCCAGTCTCAGTGTTTTTCCAAATTATTGATATCTGATCTGCAGATACAGAAACTTGACAATAAAACATGAAACATCTTGATAAAGATTATTAAACCAATGTGAACAAAGACCCATATCATGGTAAAATTTTAAATTTAAAAATTATAATGTGAATTATTTATATTTGCAGATAAAAACACCTTTTATGTTTTGTTTTTAAGTGTAGTATCAGACCGGAGATCTGTTTCCACCTTAGCCAGGACTGAAGGGGATTAAATTTTGAAATAATCTGCCAATCACCTCCTGTATCAAAGTATTTAAATAACAGATATCAGATGATCAGTCAGGTGAGAGGTAATGTTTTAAAAGGCTTCATAGAGGCTATAATGATTTATCTTTAGATTTATTGATTGATCTGATGTCTCACACACATTGTTCACCTGAACAATTGTGCCCTGATTTATCCTTATCACGGTCAGAAATATGGGCATTCATTTCACATCAATCAATCAAGATCTATACAGCATATTTTAACAAATCTAATACAGTTTGAAATCACTAAGATTAAACACTAAAGGCAAAAATTAAAGTGTGTAGTTTAATGATAGAACATGGGAAATGTTAAAAATTAAATAAATGTTGAAGTAAAGGCCAAAGCACACAAACAAAAAATATAATATGTGATTTAAGCATCAACATTACTAAGCGTACAAAGGTTGGAATAAATTAATAGATTAATAAATAAAGGGAAATATACAAAATAGGCACTGCAAGTAAAACTGAGCGTCTATTAAGAAAGATAATTATTTAAGACAAAATAGTTAACAGTATTGAAATAAATGACGCTTTTTAACCCAACGTAAAATAAAGATTAATACCTTTAAAAACCTGCATCCTTCAGATCCTCTGAGCAGCATGAAACAGCATCGCTGCAGGATCCTGATCTGCTCTGAGGGACAGCTCATAAAGGGGGATCTGGTCTCAGGTCTCCCTCCTGGGTTCTGAAAGGTTCATTGACAGGCCGTGGTTCATCTGGTCTGTTATCTGAACTTAATTAAGAACTGGACCAACAGATCACAGGTAGACCTTGACCAGGTACAATGTTAAGGTTCAGGTCTTGATTGTGTCTGTAGAGACTGTTTAAGGTGGTCCTGGTCTGAGGTCAAGTCTGCAGACTCACTGATTTTTAAAGTATGGATTAATGAAACAAACTATGGAGCTTCAGAGGACTGTTTCGGATTCATGTTCAAGACCATGGTTATCAGTATGTGTGTGTGTGTGTGTGTGTGTGTGTGTGTGTGTGTGTGTGTGTGTGTGTGTGTGTGTGTGTGCGTGCGTGTGTGTGTGTGTGTGTACACGCTTCAGGCTTTGCTGCGGGCAACATGTTGGTCCATATTGCATTTTTACACAGACTAACACTCAGGCACACTGGTGTGACATCACGTTGGCCCCACCCACTAAATCAGAGCAGCTCTGCAGCCCGAAGAACAACTGACTTAGCTAAACACTGATATGTTCATCAAAGGCTCATGTATGGAGCTATTGTTGTCAAAAAAATATTTGTGTGTATGTGTAAATTTATCCACAAATGTGACAGAATTTCAAATCTGATTTGCAAATCCGTAAAAAGATTTTCAAATGTGTAAAATATTTTAAAATGTCTGCGCAAATCCACTGTAAGTGTGAAAGAGGGTTTTGTTTTCTTCAACAGAGACAGCTTTCCACATCATCATCATCATCACACACAGAGTCTGTGTGCTCTGTTGTATAAAGGACATTTTGTTCCAAATTAACTGAGTGTGGAAACCCCCCCCAAAACACACACACACACACACACACACACACACACACACACACACACACACACACACACACACACATTAAATTAAATTCCTTTGAAGTGTATGTAAGTGTGTGTGAGTGTGTGTACGGCATGTGTGTGTGTGTGTGTGTCGTCTCAGATCTATCAATCAACCATTGACCTGTGTATAGCCTCGAGATTGAGAGTCTGAGTGTTTGAGTATTTGAGTGTGTGTGTGTGTGTGTGTGTGTGTGTGTGTGTGTGTGTGTGTGTGTTTTGACCTCATCACCAGCTGTTCATCATCATCAACATCTTTTTAATCTGACCCAAACAATCTGGTACTGTGCTTCTTTTCCAGCTCCAGACCAGGTCGTCCTCCAAAGAGAACGCTGGGCATGGCCACAATGACTGACGGCTCCAGACTCCTCCCACATGGTCTGATAAGCCCCGCCCTGCTGTCTCAAACAGGTGAGATAACCAAAATTCCCACCTTAGGTATTTTCATAAAAAACTGAATGGAAAAGAGAATTTTATTTTTTAAAATTTAGTTTTGTGAGGGTTGACCTTCTATTTTGAAAGACTGGAGAACTCAGGGACTTTATCAAAACTGGCCTTCAGATAAAGGTTACACATGTTATCTTTCAGAAACTCCCCGGCAAAAACGAGTCATGGTTTAAATCAAACATCAGAAGTTCTCAGACCTGCCACCAAGTGGTGTTTTCTTTCATAAACAGTCAAATTAAGAAACAACTTCCTGCCCTGTATTAATGTTAATGTTAGAGTGTTCAACCTTGAACAGCTTGCTGGTTCGTTAGCTGAAACACGTAGAAAAATTCAAAATAAACATGACAGCTTGAATGCAGAAAGCTGCAGAACCAGCTACAGGCTAACCGCTAACGTTAGCTTCTACTGAGCGCCCCCTACAGGCCAAGAGTGATATTGTCAGTAGAAACAGATGACAAGTTGTGATCAGACTGTCAGACACTTTAAGTTTCACATCTGCAGGTTTCTGTTAGTCTGACACACTCCGTCACTGTGAGTGTGTGTGTGTTTGTGTGTGAAAGAGTGTGTGTGTGATTAGAGCTATAATTAGCATGCTTAATTAGCAGATGTCAAAATGACTGACAGATTGAGTCTGACCTGAAGCACTGCTGTGTGTCTGTGTGTGTGTGTGTGTGTGTGTGTGTGTGTGTGTGTGTGTGTGTGTGTGTGTGTGTGTGTGTGTGTGTGTGTGTGTGTGTGTGTGTGTGATGGTAATAATCCTCAAAGTAAAGCAGCTTAAGATGATTGTCTGTTTGATGTTCTGTAGACTGATGACATGTCTCAGTCAGAAACACTGTCACACACTTACGCTTCTGTTAATGTGTAAACATGTTCACACCAAACACCAACATAACCGTACATCAAGTAATACGTCACCATGAAGTCGCCAGTAATTTTAGCCGTTTGATGAAGTGAATTCCTGACACATTTCACGCTCTCCTTGTCTCATTTGCTGGTTTTTGAGGGTCAAAAATCTGGTCGTACGCAGCTAACTTTGTGAAGTGGTCACCTGCCAACAGTCTGATTAGCTGCGCCTGTATGCTTATCTCTGAGGGTGATCTGTGTTGACGAAGATGATGAAGTTGATGAAGATGATGATAATTTCAACCTCTCCTTCAGTCATGGTGGCGTCGCTCTGAGACACTGAGACGGTCACACAGAGGAGGAACCAGACTGAACCTTTCACCTCCATCCACCTACTGGCTGACAGACTGACAGCTTAATGAACACACTCACACACACACACTGGACCCACAATGGACACACACACTACCACACTTTGATTTTTATTAAAAAATACTCAAACTGCCATATTTCTTGACCGAGGTCAACGACTGGGAGATCAAAGAGGAAGAATTATCCCCCCCCCCTCCCACACACACATACACACACACACAGAGTTAATTAAAACAGTAAAGGTTGAGCACAAAGAGAGGATTAAGCACGGTTGTGTTCTCTTATTAACAGAGAGGTGCATTGTGGGTAATGTTGTCTTTTACAGAGGATTGTTTTGTTTTATGTGTGTGTGTTCGTGTGTGTGTGCGACACTGACGGATGGTTTCATCCTGGTTTCTATGCAGAGCCTGGTTCACGTTAAAGCTCCTCTCAGACAGAGGCAGCATGTATGAAATGAAGCTGTGATGAATGTTTCTCCTCATGTCTCTGTGACACTAAATAAGACAAATTCATCAAAGTGACACGTTTGTTTACAGCTGTTTCAGCTCGGCATCCCCTGTTTCCCACCTGACAGAGCTCTGTAATCTTCTCCTCCAAGCTCACATCATTCTGATTTTTTTTATAACAAACACAGACAGAGACAGAAAAAGATATTTGTGAGAAGTTGGATGTTGGATGTCAGCTCTAATCGTTGGCAGAGTCTCAGACTGTCAAGTAAAGGTTTGATGGGGAAAATCGAGGTTAAGACTACAGGCTGCTCAGAACAAGAGTAACACGAGAAGGACACTAGATTTGATATATGACAAGAGTGTGATAAACCTAACCAATCAGACAGTTGCTGCTCTGTTTTTTGATGATGGAGAATTTTCAACCAAAACATCTATCTGACTTTCATCATCTGTTATTTAAAAAATAATAAAAAAAGAGGATTATGGAGTGCTAAGTTGAAAAGTGCTTTGATGTTTTTTAAAGGGGACATATCAAGCTGATCCCTGATTTAATACTTACATATAAAATAATAAAGTTGAAAACAAGACCTTTCACCCCCTGAATTTTCAAAAAATGAGATATTGTATTTTTTCTGATATCCTAGAACGAGATTTGATGCCTGAAAATAGGTCATTGACATTTGGCTTCGAGATTTCGACCTTCATGACGACATGAGGTACCTTTCTTTTTATTGAGTAATCTGATAAAGCAGCTCCTCCTCTGTGATGTCAGTTAGTCACACAACTGCCACCGAGGGATACACCCACAGAGAACCGAGTATAAACGTATAAACTATACGTGTTACTGTACCGGTCTGACTCACCACACTGAAGCGTCCTGAGATGATCTGTGTCAAGGTGGATTTTCTTCCTCCTGAGCTGCAGAACCATCCGGGTCTGACTCGGGGTCCAATACAAAAGGACGCATCCTACACTCTGCCATTTTATTAGTGCTATCAATGCCTTACAGTGAAGTTTTGACAAACAGCAAACTCGCTGGGTTTCCCTATCCAGTATGGCGATTTTGTAAATACTGCCATGCTGCAAAAACCGCCCTCTGGCTCTACCCCCTCCGCCCCTCTGATAGAACTGACCAATCAGAGCACAAAGGGCTGTGTCGTTGCGAGGTTACTGGAGGTCATTCTCGAAACAAAGCGTTTCAACAAGATCTTCAGAATGGCCTAAATGAGGATATTGAGAACGCTATTGTGGGGCAATGAAAGAACTAAATGACTTGTACTGAGGGCAGAAATGCTTTACAGGCATCCTAGTCTGGCATAGTGAAAAGGAGAAACAAGCATGATATGTCCCCTTTAAAGAGACAGATCTATAGGGCCACAATGTCTTTTTTAAGAGGCAGTAGCTGAAATGAATGTTTTAAAGAAAACTGTGTGCGGTCATTGAGTTTTAGCTGTAAATCATGCAAAGCGATCTGAGGAATTATATAAAGACTGCATGCAGAGTTTAAAGGCAGATGTCAGTGGAAGGAACCAATGAGCTGTAAGATATAAGACCAGCACATTTGCTGATGTGAGTCATTGAGAATGGTTAAAGACCCAAAACATTAAAGCCAATAAAACCTTGACGAGGAGAGTTCAGTGACAGACGTCCTCTGCACAACATTAGAGCAGAGTTTGAATCATAAATCAAGAAGTAAGAGTGTTAAAATTAAGACACTGAGCAGAAGAATAAAATCACCTGGATGGTCCCCACAGAAACTGGATCTGATCTGAAGTCAGCCTCTGTCTCCTGACACCAGATGTTCCAGATTCAGGAGCTGAATATAAAGAAACCACCTGCAGGTGAACTAAGAACAAAAAGAAATAAACTTTCTTTGTCTGTTTTTCTTCAGCCAGCCCAAGGCTCCCTGTCCGCTTGTTAGCTCCCATCCCTCGTTAACACTGATTCAATTAATTAATAAAGGGGAGGCGATTAATTGGGTCAGTGGCTGCAGGGAGAGAGGGGGTTCAAGCGACATAGTTAGTCATCAGAGACACAGAGACTACAGAGTGATGAATAATTAATCAATCAGAGAAACAATAAACCTTCATGTGAACTAAAATGTGTAAAACAATAAACCTGAATGTGGACTATCACATGTGCAACAATTAACCTACATGTACATGATCATGTGCAGCTTCAAAGAACATGTGATCTAAAGAATGTCACATGTACCTTTGCGTGGCAGGTCTGATGGCTGAAGCTCTGAAGCTACAGAAGGTGAGAATGATGATGGGTTACCACAGCAACAGTGACCAGCAGCGGCGTCACAGCGTGGTGGAGTCTGAGACGGAGGACACAGGTGAGCTATGACATCATCCTTGTTTGCCTTATGTGAACCTGAGGGAACAGGAAGCTACATGACATTCATCTCCGCACCCCTTCCCTCCACTTTTAGGAGGCAGTGAAGCATCATGGGAGAAGGAGCAGCATCTCCTCCCTCCCCCTCCCTGCTCAGTGGCACCCCCTCCTGGTACAGCATCCCTCAATCTCAACACTCTGCAACAACACAGTGCGCTACTAGCTAACCGTGCGTCTCTACTCTTCTTACTGTTTAATTGTAGCTTAGCATTGTAGCACATTTAATATTGATATTTTTGTCTATCATTTGCCTCTGCCTCGCCAGGTCTGTCAGACCTTCCTTTTATGGTCATGCCCCACCCACTCCTCAACGTGAGCTTGCCCCCAGCAAGTGTTGCCATGGCGATGAACCAGATGAGTCAGCTGAGCGGTTTGGCAAACATGGCGGCAGTGTCCCAGATTCAAAGAGAAGAAAGAAAGCTTACTGTAAGATTCACAGTGTTTAAGCTAACAGAGCTTGTTTTCTACACAGCTAAAGCTAACAAAGCTTATTATGTGTATCTCACAGTGCTAAAGCTAACAGAGCAAATGTTTTGTGTTCAACACTGCAAAAGCTAACAGAGCTAGCGATGTGTCACAATGATAAAGCTAACAGAGCTAGCCATGAGAGTTTTTGACAGAACATGTTAGCATGCTAACACTGCTAATGAACCCACTTTCTACTTACTAAAAATAAATAAATAGATAAATAAATACAGATTGATGCCTACAATTCTAATGCTAACTCCCAGGCTCCTCTGTGTTTAGGACACGCCTCCAGGAAGTCCTGCCTCCTGCCCATCACCCAGCGATGGCGAGTTCCATCAAGAACCAACCAGCCAGTCACCATCTAGAGCATCTTCATCATCCTCCTCATCCCCTCCTCCTGCAGCACACACACCAGAACTGGGTGTGTGGGCACACACACACACACACACACACACACACACACACACACACACACACACACACACACACACTCTTGTAATTGTAATCAGTTGTACCTTCTCCAAGTGTTGTGTGCTTTCTCCCTGTGTGGCATGACTAACATATGTTTTCTTGCAGACAGTGACTGTGCGGAGCAGGAGACCACCCTGAAGAAGGTTTTGAAGGAGAAAGGTAAATGTGAGTGTGTTTGAGGACAGATGGTCTCACAGCAACAGAAACATGTCTGCTGGCGCTCTGTCTTCAGTTTGTCTCATAATTTATTCATCCTCACACACTGAATATCCCGAATTCATGCTGCTCTTCACTCCAACATTCTTCTCTTTGTGTTTCATCCCTTACGTTTTTCATGTGTTCATACCCTGACTTGTGCGCTCTGAGGGTGTTGTAGTTTTTAAGTTTGACATGAGCTTTTTTTCAGTTTGTTTGTTTCAAACATTAACCCTTTTTAAAAAAAAAAAAAAAAAACTTTTTTCTTCCTCTAGATGACATCTTGGTGCCTTGCCCCCTTCTCAAACCAGTTTATGAGAAGCTGCCACTCACCACTCAGCCGCTGTCAATCAACAACACAAACCCTGCCTTCTCTCCATTTCTATTGGCTGAGGGGTTATCCTCCATGGAAACACTGCTGACCAACATACAGGTGATGGATACCTGAAGATAATGTAGAAACACATGAGATCATAATGTAGAGGAATATGTGTGTGTGATGGGATAATGATGTGGGTTGAGTGATGTGGAAATAAAGTAAGATATGAGATAAGATAATGTTGGGAGTTTTTTGAGTTAAAATGGGAAAGATTTACTGGAAAAAAAAGAGAAAACATTAAGCTAACAGGAGGCCGGATGACATGTTGGTGTTTTTCTCAGGGTCTCCTGAAGGTGGCAGTGCAGAGTGCTCGCTGTCAGGACAAACAGAACCAGACAGAGAGAAAGGAGTTAAAACTGGAGCTGGAGAGAGAAAGAGACGCACGACACACACTACAGAGACAGCTGAGCTCTGAGCTACAGACACGAGGTGAGACAGGTCACACTGTAAAACTACAGACTGTTTTGTAGTGTTAACTCAATCATATCTAATGCATGGGTTCAAATATGACTTCTTGTCTGTCTGGTGTTCATCAGCATCGATCCAGCGGCGTCTGAAGAAGGAGAAGAAGGCAAAGAGGAAACTGCAGGAGGCGCTGGACTTTGAGTCGAGGAAACGGGAGCAGGTGGAGAGAGCACTCAAACACCCTGACATCCTCTCAGGTAAACCATCGCCCACTCCTCATCTCCACCTGTCAGCACAAGGGCTAAAGATAGCATGGCTAACCTGTCTGTGTTGTTCAGAGGAAGGACTCCCAGAGAATGAGCGCGAGAACAAACAGGACAACTCTGCATCTCAAGGTAACACACACACACACACACACACACACACACACACACACACACACACACACACACACACACACACACACACACACACACACACACAATGAGGAAAAATAATGATAAACTGAATAATTTTTTAGCCCTTTACTTTATGAATTTTATCTCTTTGCAGAGAATCGTCCGTTTATCAAACCTCCTCTTCTCTTCTGAGTCAGCTCATCCATCTCACTGACTGATGGAGGGATAGACAAGAGCAAAAGAAGAGAAAGACAGAGCTAAGGAAAACTCCACATCTCCTTCACTACTTTTGTAATGAGGACTTCCTGCTGTCACATTTAATACTCTCATAAAAATATGATACTTAGATAACTATTATATAAAAAAACAGCAGAGAGGGGACTGATAATGTAAGTGTCACACAACCTTTGATGTCATCAGGTGAGATCCTGCACCTGCAGACAACTTGTTTTAAAAGGGAAAAAATTTCAGGGTCTTAAACTGGTCCGTACAAGTCTAGATGGGACTGAACTTTGATCTGTTATGAACAGGTGATGATGGTCCTGACCTGTAGGGGCAGAGTCACTCCTGAAAAGACTTTTTTTCTGTTTCTCGTTAACTTAATTTAGTGTCACTTAGTAAGACATAGGTCTGGTTCTGCAGACAGTAGAGATAATTAAGACATTTTTACTGTTTTTGTCTCTTTATCAGATCATTTTTCTAAAGAAGCTCTGACTCTTACCGAGATCTGACTTGAAACAAACTCTGTCTCTTAACAATTTAAAGTCATTCATCCTTTCATCATGGCATCACACAGTGGGTGTGGTCAAGAGGTCCTGAGAGAAAAATGGCCTGGTTGAAGTCTAGTTTATAATCCTGTGTTGAGTCAACATTGTATCCAAGCTGTAGGTCTCTGTTGACCTTTTTGTGATTGGCCCACTGAGCAGAATTGTGTTTCCTGCAGTGTCTCTGAAAAAGTAGAAACCTAGTGGGAACAGACACAGGGGATCTGACAATAATAATGGCCACACTGCCCTCATGTGTTCAGGGGGAGTACTGCAAAGTGACGTGTATACGAGAGCAAAGAGTAAATACAAAAGTATATAAGGAACAGCTGCTCAAGTCTGACAGCTGATTGGTTACAGGTGGTACTGTTTTATAATAAACTCAAAACTTACAGTCACTATAATTATAACTATTACTATCATTATTGTTGTTTTACGGTGTAAATAAACAGATTTGGTTTACCTAGACAGAGGTTGATGGTCATGTGCTCTGATTGGTCAGTGGGCAGAAGTGATCCATCAGGCAGGAAACAAACCCACTCTGTACTTAGAACCAGAGTGAACCCTGAAGTTGCCTCGGATCCGACTGGAGGTCGACCCTCAGGTGTTTCTTCTATTGGTGGATGACACTAAATCCAACCAGAAAAAAAGAGCAGCTCGGATTATTGAATTAAATCTTGATTTACCTTCATTAAATATATGAACTCAACTTTTCAGCTTTAGAGCCAAAAAGATCTGATCTGCTTCATGGAATAAAGAACTTCAAACAGGAACAAACCAGTGTCCTTCAGCTCATTTACCCACACACAAACAGATACACAGACACATACACACACACACACACACACACACACACACACACACACACACACACACACACACACACACACACACACACACACACACACACACACACACACACACACAGTATGAGTGTAGATGTGTGTTGTGCTGTGACATTAACCTGCTGTGTTTTAACCCAGTTTGAACACACAGTTTTTCTCTTACACTGACTGACCCAAATAAATAGAGCAGCAGGTAGGACTTCAGGGGACTAATCAGAGAGCTGACGAGGAATCAGCAAAGTGTCAGGTTCACTAAATATGAAAATAAAAGATATTTTTATTATCTAACTATAAAGGCCCATTCATGCTCCCTTTTTGTACCAAAATGTGTACTTTCTTTTCAGATGATGCTACCATCACTGGTCTCATACTTCCATGCAACTGTTATGTTGCTGTAAACCAATACATCCGCCAGGGCTGCAGCCCAGAGTCAAAAGTCTATGACAACAACAAATTTAAAAAAACATGGCGACGGAAGATGAGTTTTGCTCATGTACCTCTGGGCACCTGTCAGTCATGTTAGCTGAGCTGGGCCTCTGATTCAGCGAGCTCATGATGCCAAGTCAGAAAAAAATTCCTGTACGGTGTGTACAGATAGTGAAATTAGCTATCCAGACAGGAGACATTTTTAAAACCTGGCTTTAAATAAGTTTATTTCTGCTGTGAAAATGTTTTTTTTTAGCTTGTTGTATATTTAATTTCCGGTACTTCTGGAGCCAGCCTCAAGCGGACACTCAAGAAACAGCAGGTTTTAGCACTTCTGCATAGTCGGAATCAAGTTTGACACTTGATTCCACCGTTGTTTTTTTCTTCTTCATGTTTCACTGAAGCAACATATTGGATAGTAACAGCAATACTGCCCCCATGGTTTCCGGTGGAACTGCTCTGTTTGGTCCGTAAATTTTCTGGAAACTTGCAAAAATATAGACAAAATAAACGCAGAGCACTGGCAGAAGGCTCCGTCTGGATTTAGATCCGTATTGAATGCTGAGCATAAATAGGCCCTACATCTGACATTTGGATCTGTGTGGATCCTCTGCTCAAGGTTCCGGATCAGACAAGAGTTCTAGAATCTATCTCAAGGTTCTGTCTTCCAAGCCATATGATGTCATGACTGACAGCTGTGTTGACCAATCAGGCTCCTGCAGCGCTGTGCACTTCTAACCATCAGAATAGAAGAGAAACAAAGAGATAAAATGTGGTGAACACCAATACAGGAGTCACTGAACTTTCCAAAACTGAGTCTGCTCCAAACCTACATACGTGTTAAGTCTGCTGTCACTATGGCTTCACTGTTTGAGAGTGTAAAGTGATGGATGCCCTCCATTGAAGAATAAAGCCAGTGAACCAAACCAGCCCAGTTCACAATGTTTTTAAAGTTTGTTTGGAGTTTGTGCAGCAGGGTCTACTTGAACTACAGTTATAACAACAACAACAACAACAATAAATAATAAAGACAGTCTAAAAACAGTCTTAGGGCAAACAGCTGCAAACAAAACTTTGAAGTTCATCCTGTTTGAGACTGATGGGGCGGAGCTCTCAGGCCTCATTAGCCTCTCGTTTACATCTCGTTAGCATTTTAGGAAACATCTAGATACATAGTAATCAGTCCAGCTGTCCATCAACACACACATACATGCCCACAATATGAGGCTAATTAAAGGCTTGTTAGTGTTGTTGATGTAATTTGCTCATTTAATTCATCCAGTTGTCCGTCATCAAAACAAACACAGAGTTTGATCTCCTAACGAGCAAATACAACCTAACGAGCCCTCACATGACAGCAGGACTCTTAACGAGATCAACCACTAATTAGTAAACACACGTACGGACTGAACTTGTGTTTAATGAGGACAAACAAACAGGAAGTTGTGGTGTTTACCTAAAAACATATCCCTGCCCCCTTCAGGATGAAACAGTCCTTACGTTCAGTGACAATGTAACAGAAAGACTGGACTGTTTGGAGTTTTAGCATCCTGAAATAAGAAAAAAATGCACAGAAATACAGATTATAATCCATAAATCCTGTCAAATACTAAACAGAAACATGCAATGGTAAACAGGGGCCAGTGCCACAATTCTGTGAATAGAGGTATTACAAACTGACAACACAGAACTGTTTCCTGTTAGGAAGTCCTTAAACACTGTTATTAAGATGAATATGAGCCACAAACAAAGAAACCAACACACAAACAGCAGAGTTGAACTGAGTATTTATTGATTTATGAACATCAGAGAACAATCTACACTGATCACTAATACGAGCTCAAACACAAACACACTGAATGAAAATTAATATCATAGATATGTGACCTTTGACCTATGCTAAAGTTTCTATAATCACAGGGTTAAGAACACATAATCACTGATCGATAAGAAGTCTTCTAATGGACAGCAGCAGACAAATGGATGGACAGGGTTCAGTATTTGGGTCTCTTCACGTCCACCCTGAAACAAAACACACACAGTTTACAAAATGACCATACAAACTGTTTATACTCTTAACAACCAGAAGTTAGGCTAATGTCCCTCCAGAGTCTCCATGCTGTACAGTTCAAAATTAGCTTTACCGTCGCTCCTTTAAGCGATCTGTGTTAATCTTCACCATTTAAAAACAATTCCTCTCCCTCTGTTTACATTTTTTCTGTCAGGAGTTTTTCTTCGAGATAAAATATTCAAAGCTTGAGAGGTACTGACCCGTCAGCCTCCATCTTCTTCCTCTTCTCGATGATCTGAAAGAAAAACACTCATGTTATGAATAAACACTCAGATTTTGTTGTATTTTGTTTGTGCATGTGCGTGTTTTTCTCACCGCACTGATCTTCTTCCACTGACGGTCCAGTTCTGCCTTCTCATTGGTCTCTTTGAAGCGTCGGGTTTTCCTGCCTTCAGACATCTTGATGCCGTACTGGAAGGCAGCCCTGCAGGGACAAACTTAATCATCAACACACCCTTACCCTACATGCGCAGCCTGTCAGTCAGAGCTGAGGGATAAGAAGTCTTACTTTGGCAGAGCCTCCTTGTTGTTCATGTAGTCTGAATATTCCTCCTGAGTGTCAAAATCCCACCGACCCAGCGGACCCTTCTTATTCCCCTGAAACACACACAAACACACACACACACAAGCTGATTTATAATCAATATGAGGTCAATTGATGTGTTTTATGGGAAACATGAAGACTCTTCTCCGGTTCTTCAGTTGTAGTTTACCTGATCCATCTTGCTGTAGTCTACTTCTTCATCACTGTCCACAGCCAGGTCATCCATCCTACACACACACACACACACACACACACACACACAAACAAATAAATAAATAACTTAGTATAAATCGTGTGTGTGTGTGTGTGTGTGTGTGTGTGTGTGTGGAGCGAACTGATTGGCTGAAAGTTTTCTGAAAATCAAAGCCTCTGTTTGGTGTGGATTAATGTGCTGCTGCCTGACATACAAGAATCTGCAATTCCCTGAGTGTCCAACAGGGTCTCTCTACAGCAGTGAGTCTGAACTACAGCTTAGACTCAGTATTTTACTCTTCTCAACACACAGGGCCTGGTCTACTAAGACCCCTAATAACAATTGCTAAATTGTGTGAGTAAACTAAAAAATTGCACATGCTATTATTGGGCATGTTGCAAGTGACCCACTAAGACTGCATGCCCAATTGATGTGCAAAACCACCCGAGTTTGAAGCCTGGAGAAATGAGACGGATGGGTTACAGGCTATTGTTCGGGAAGTGAGAGCTGTGTCCAATGTGGCATGCACCATCCGCCGTGATGCTCAGGCTATTGTTGTGCACATGAAGCAGCTGATCAGTGCTGTGTCTGGGCTGACAATAACCGTCGATGCCCTGGTACTACCCTGGAGGTCACTCAGTGGCAGTGGATCTCCAATTGAGCCACAGGTGAATGAAGTGGGAGGTTCATCTCCTGTGCTCTCTGGAGAGCAAAATGAAGTCCCATACACACCAAGCCAAAAAAAAGCCTTTTTCAAAGAAGAAATTAACCTATTTACAGCCTGGTTCAAAAAACGTCTCCTGTCTGAGTCGCTAATTTTTCTATCGGCACCCACTGTACAGGGGGTGGATTTTTTCAAACTCGGCCCCTCAACGAATATTAAGATCGCGAGCTCGCCCAATCAGAGGCACAGCTCAGGGTCACGTGACTGACAGTCGCCCTATAGCTGTAGGCGAAGCCCTTGCCACTATAGCTGATGTGCTTCATTTACCGTTTCAGAAAGGGACAGGTGAAGCCTGGGAGTATATCCATGTTTTACTGTCTATGGTGAAAACCCAAAGCCCCAGCTACAAAGCTCAAAAATGGCATTGCTGGGTAGACTGTATATCTCCAGAATTTTTGTGTCCAAACATGACACATGCACAGAACATTCTCTCCCTCCATCGTCTGTCATTGCCTCCTTTGCACCTCAATGACACAGACCTTAAAACAGCGACCGCTAAAAGTTCCAGGTTTGATAAATCTCTCTGCAGGTAAATGATTATATTTTCATCTTATCCCAGAATTTGAGAATTTGGATCTGCATATATTCTACTTTATTCTATTCTACAAACATGCTTAATGGATTGCATTTGTTATTTCGCTCATTTGACAGAGGTAATACTTGGTGCACCTGATCAGTAAATTAGCTTTGCATGTGCTATCAAGTTTGCACATGCTTTTATACACACAAACCTTTAGTAGATCAGGCCTAAAGTGTATTAGTGTGGATCACTGTGTGTATCTTACGTGGCAGGGTAACACTCAGCATATGAGTTTGATCCTCCGAAGAAATCTCCAAGCTGCTCTTTGCCATCTCTTCTCTGAGAGCCCGTTCAGGGTGGTTAAAGAAAAAGTCATAAAACACACACACACACACACACACGCAAACACAAACGCAGGACAGTGAGGTGTGTAGTAAAAGATATGGCTCCTGGCCAGGCCACTGGCTTCCTGCTGCTCCTGCAAACTTCTCGTTGATCATCTTGATCTGATCTCTGACCGACCCTGGACCTGAGACAGTGAGGGGACAAAGATATGCGAGTGTGTCTCAGTGTGTTGTTAAAGTGTGTTTGTGTATGATGTGAGGTGTGTGTTTGAAAGATCTTACCTGTGTCCACCTCCAGGCCCTGCAGACAAAACGACATGAAGCAGTTAGTGTCTGTGTGTGTCTCTGAGCAGCTTTTCAACAAGACAAAATGAATATAGATAAGAAGTTCTGAAGAGTGTGTGTGTAACCTGGTGCTCGTCTCCTCGTGGTTTCTCAAAGTAGCTGTGTCTCCTGCTCTTGCTGTCGTCCTCCCTGTCTCTCTCTCTCTCTCTGTCTCTCTCCCGGTCCCTGTCTCGGTGGCGGTCCTTGTCCTTGGGGGGTTTGGAAGAGGAGCTGGCAGGCAGGATGTAGTCTCCAATGTCATCGAAGATGCTGAAACACAAAAAGGAGACTCAGAACGAGACAAGACACAGAAACATTTCACACAGAGTCAGAGCTGAAGGTTTACTGACCTCAGATCAGCCTCAGGAGCTCGCTTCTCATCCAGCTTACCTGCATAAACACACACAAAATGTTATTCCAGTGAACTTTCGCACACACAAACTCTCTCTCTCACACACACACACACTCTCTCTCAGAAACCTTTATCCTTCTTCTTAATTTTCTTGTGTCGGGTTCCCTGGCGCAGGTACGAAAGGATCTGGGTCAGCTTTGAAATCACGATGTCGTTGGTGGTCAGAGTCGTCTGAGCCTGAGACACACACACAAACACGCTAAATGATGAGGTGTTCATTAAGATGTGTTTTCTGATGTCTTGACAGGTAGACATTCAGATGTTGCTGGGCTATTATGTAACATTGTTCAGCCTCCTCGCAGTCTCAGGTGTGGCTTCCAGGTGTTTAGTACCTCCATGCTGGGACAGTCGGCTTTGCTGCGGATCAAAGTTGTTGGAATGTCAGTGTCCGTGAACTCATCGTCAAGGTCGACCACGTACGCCATCCTGCCCGGCAAGAAGAGCTCATTCCTCTCGTACTGTCCCGTCCTAAACACCACTCGGTAGATGTTTCTACCTGAGAGCCCAGACAGGTTCAAGATAACTTTACAAACTGATATTCAGACACCGGTTACTGAAAACAAAGAGTCTGCAGGGTCTCACTTTCATCCATGTAAAAAATCATCATCAGACATTTCACTCACCCATACGAGTCTTAAATTCAATCTTCTCCTCTGGCTCGATGTCTTTTCTGAGACACACAGTGAGAGGGTCATAGGTCAGACACAGAGTGACATGTACAACTCAATATAAACACACTTTGACCTGTGTCACTGAACACCTGATCACAGGTGAGTTCTGTATTCAGTGTAGAGCACAAACAGCCAATCAGATTTAGGAACATTGGGCCGAGTTTAACTTACTTTGCTTCTTTCTGAACTTTCTCCATCATGTCCTCCTCTTCTTTCTCTTTACTGGTGATTTCAGCTCTCACCTGTCATACACACACACACACATGTAAGGTAATGCTGCAGTTTCTTGACTTTGTTTTGGGTTCTCGAGCACAGACCGCTCTCACCTTCTGCAGCAGAGCGAAGTCCAGACCTTTCACCAAGTGAGTGTGCTCCATGTCACCTCCCAAGAACTTGGACTCCTGGATCAGCTGACGACGTTTCTCTGCTGCAGATTTATCTCTGACACACACATACACACACATTTATAAGCACATATGAACACAGAGTCAGTTGGTTTCACCTTATTGGTCACCTTGTTGGCATAAACAGCACTCACGCCTCAGCAGTTGGTCCTACAGCTCTGTAGTTTGCCGTGGTGCTGATCAGCTCGGTTTCTTCGTAATCTTTGTTGACTCCATCTCGTCTCTCTCTCGCTCGGTCTCTGTATTTCTCAGCCAGCTCTCTCTCTCGCTCCATCTCCTGCTGACGTAGCTTAGCATAGTAGCTGTGTCAAAAAGAGGAGAAGTCAATGAAATAACCCTGGATACTAGTGACACAAATAAGGGAATAAATCATGACAAGATTTACTCTTAATTATTTTTTTAATCAGTTTTCATTTAGTCTTTTAAATTGTTACCCTCTTATCATTTTACATTTCAATGTTGTGTTTAAAACTCAACAGTGTTTTACACAATTTTAAGTCATCACTCAGTCTTTTCCATAATTTACCTCCCAAAAATCAAACACATCCGTATTTAACATTAGTTCTCACTTTACCTATTTCAAAGACACCAAACCCCCTTATATTATTTTTTTACTCTGAATAAAAAAATGAATACAGCAAGGAAAACTCTAATTATTTGCTCTAAATTATATTTATTATGTTTTTAAGTTTACAATATATTATTTAAATTAATAATTTGTTTGTAGTTGCACAATTAGGAAGCTCTATTTTGAACATGAATGTCCAGGATCTCACCTCTTCTTCTTCCTCCTCCTTGCCGCAGGATCTTCATCCTCATTATAATCCCTCGGCATCCTGGGAAAAATAATTCACATACACATCATCACCATCACTATATTAATAATCATCATTAGGTGGAGTGTTATATCAACAGCAGGTCTACTTTATGTCACTTACTCATGGTGTCTGGACTTGGAGGGTGGGGCCGATGAAGGCGCCGCTCGCGGTGTCATCAGCAGCTTTCTGAAGTCATCATTGGTCAGTTTGGACCTGAAAACACACACACAGTTTTATGCTTTCATCTCTTGAAAGGCTCCTAAAGAGTTCCTAGTTCCTATGGACAGTTCCTGTTAAGTACAAGCATCTTTATTGTACAGTTGTGTGTGTGTACTTACTGAGCAGCAGCCCGGTGGTCGTCCACATCATGGCCCTCAGGAGCCAGAGGGTTGGAGTAGCTCTCAGCTGCACACAGGTAAACACAGGTGTGAACACACTGAGCTTTAAAGCTGTTTTCGATCATGTTAACTGCCCAAGTGCAGCTGGTTAGTAAATTGTGTGTGTGTGTGTGTGTGTGTGTGTGTGTGTGTGTGTGTGTGTGTGTGTGTGTGTGTGTGTGTGTTTGTATGTATGTCCAGGCTCAGGGTAAAGCCAGCAAACACTGACCCATCCAGCTGTTCAAGGAGTGATAAGTGTTCAAGGGTTAAGGATAGAAACCTAAACACAGTCGGTTTGGAGAAAGAGGTGAGCTAAGCTAACACAGCCTCATATATTTTAATGTATGTGAAAGGAAAATTAACTCTACAATTTGTTTCCGACATTAAACTCAGACTGAAGTTCAGTCTGGATCGTTGATAATCTGAATTTTATCGGTCTGTTTATATCTGTCAATATGAATTCATCAAGAGTCTGATAAATGTCGTCAGCACGAGCTAACAGGTTAGCATGCTAATAGAGGTCTGTCCAACGTGTTTCCCGTGTTTTAAACTCACTCTCAGGCATCTCTGCGCGCTGTGGCTCCTCTCCTCCTCTCTGAAGATCAGCTCTATGCTCTAGGGGTCGATAAAGAAGAAGAAATCCGATAAAATACAGAACCTGATCCTTAGTCAGGTCCTCAGGCAGCTAACGGCTAACGCAGCCGAGCAGTGTTTGGATGATGCGTCACTTCCGGTTATGTCTCGTGTGTTTTGGGGTACCATCATAGCGCCAGCTACAGGCCGCCTGGTGAGAACCATAGACTGTAACACATGGTCCACACGCATGATGTAAATATCTGTAGGACTGTATGTGTTTCGCATAAATTGATGTAAAAAAACAAACAAACAACAAAACAACAACAACAACAAAAAACATTGATTATTTGCACGTTTGTTATTTTTTTATTTTTCACCTACATTTTTATAGAAATATACATCGAAACTGTTATTGTTCTTCTGAAGTGAGTTTTTTTTAATTGTATTTTAACCAGGTAGAGACTTTTTGAGATCAAAACTCTAAATTTTTTAAAAAATGTACCATGTTTGCTTTTATGACTTTTCAGTCATGTCATTTAATTTTTCAACTTTTATAGTCCTATTTACAGTATTTTTATTTCTCTTTTTAAAAAAAAATATTTTTCTTCATTTCATTTTCATGTTTATTTTTTTTCTCTAGTTTAAACTGATTGACAGGTTATTGTAACAAAAGTTTTTTGTTTGTTTTTTTGTATGAAACAATAAATAACATCATTAAAAACATACAATTCAATGTTCAATATTAGGAGGAATCTTTGTCCTAGTTGTAGAACACTGGACCAGCTCTTTCCCCTTGGAATGGTGCCTGAGGGCGCAAGGGAGTTTGCCCAGCCCGTACACATGTGCTTTGTGGATGTGAATGTGCTCTGGGAATATGCAGTTAATGGCCTGTAAATAGTTTTTTGAAACTTCATATCATTAATTTCACTTTCAATCTGCTGAACTAGTCGATTTAAGTGTTTTTTTCTTTTGTTTGCCAATGAAAAGTTTATATGGAATGTTTAGGTTGGTATGAGAGAACCTGTGGTGCAGCACTGCCCTCTTCTGGTCAGAAGGGTCACTGCTGAAGGTTCTCAGGGTACAGCTGGTGCTGCAGCCAGTCTGTTTTCTGATTCAGTGATACACAAGCTGACCTCTGCGTTTTATGAAACTAAGTCAGACAGATGCAATGTGGAGTTACAAATGGAGGCGTTTTTAAAATGACTCCAAACACTCGGTAGGCAGACTCAAACATATAGTCTGTGATCTGTAAACTACAGATTTTCAATCAGCTGACTGAAGTTTGATTTCTGTATACAAAGATCCTCATCATGCACAGAGCGCTCTCTCAGACGCTGGATTTTAAGTCTTCACTCTTTCATTTAGAAACGACACAAACATCTGAGACATGAATAATCTTTTATTATATCAACACATTTACACAAACTGAGGGAATGAGGTCAACCGGATTGAACCACTTTCTGTAGAGAGGGGGGTGTTTAAGGTTTGGACTGGACCAGAGTCTGCAGAGCCGAGGCCACCTGATCAGCTGACATGTTGTCCACAGAGACGCTGCGCTCCTTTCCAAAATCTAAACACACCAAACAAACATCAGGATTCATGTTGTTAGAGAGCAGTTAGGGATCAGAGGTTTGTTTTCATCAAGAGATTCACACTTTACAGAGAATCAGTGAAAAGACAGGGCATGATGGGAGTAAAATATGATTTATGACTCTCTGGACGTCACCACAGTGTCTACACTATGTTCATACAGTAACATGTTGATATTGATGTTTATCCTGACAGAGCTTAGGGTGTGAGAGCAGACATGAGATGACATGTTGAAGAATCACTGTCAGGTTCACCCTGGATGTAAGGAATGTGTTCAAACACAAAACAGGTCCAATTTTAGGTGTGATGTGGCTATTTTTTTTTCGCTGAGAGCTGAGTACTTAATGATTATCAAACTCAGCAATGAGATCGTTTAGTGTCAGTGAGAGCTGCGTGGACTCACCGTAGCGGGCCCAGACCCGGGCCTGAACACCAGAACATTCTCTGATCAGGATCGGGAAGTCTGGATTAGACTTCTTTAGAGTCACGTAGTGCTGCTCCACAAACTCTCTGTGAACACACGCAGACACACACAAACATTCACACAAGGCAAGTCTTCAACAAAAAAAATGAAAGAAACACATCACACAAATTATCTCCCATTATTGTTAATTTTTAAATTATAATGGATAAAATATGAAATTGTAAATAGATTATGATTCTGAAAGGCATGTAGCGACCTCACTTTAATGGGTGCTGCAAAATCTTTATCATTATCTTCATATGACGCTGATGAAGAAGCTGCTATAGTCACTTTTCTCTTGAGATTCATCAGGACGTTAGATTTGTCACATCATCACAGCCACAGAGAGACGGCGAGAAAACACCTCCAGACATTTAACACACCTGCACAGTGCTTTTCATGCTGGGATCCTGACTACTTATGATGTTATTCTGTAAATATGACAATACATTTAATAATGGGGGCAATAAGGATGTATTTAATGTTGAAGATGCTGTGACAGATTTAACATATAGTAGCTGGTTTTAGTAACTCAGGGGGTACTTCAGGACTACAAAATATAGATATACTCCCAACACAGTCACTTCGATCATATCTTGAAATGATGTTTTATGCTAGCTGCTGCCAGCGCTCAGGTTTGTTTAAGGTTAGCAGTTAGCTGTTTAATGCTAGCTACTGTTTATCTCTCGGGTTAGTTTGACGTTAGCAACAGTTAGCCGTTAATACCAGCTGCTTCCCACTATCGGGTTTGTTTAAGTTTAGCAGTGCGCTGATGGTTTTGAGAGGCTTCAGGTCATCCACTGTGATGCTAAGCTAATAGGTAGCACAGTTCGGGTCCTTTCGGGTTATTTTGTTCGTGTTTCTGTCAGAAGCAGCCGTGGGTTGTTCCCGGCTGTTGGCTCACCTAGCCCCGCTGCTGGCAGCGGACCTCTGGCACAGGTGGACCCGGATCTCTCGGAGGTTTTTGCCCAAAGTGGACCCGATGCTCCTCACTGCGGCGGCCGCCATCTTTGCTCTGTGTTTTCTGAAGGACGGCAGAAGGGTTAGCACCGCCCGGAGTTTAACCTGACAGGCACAGTGCGGCAACTGTTCGTGCCCCGGGTCTGTTCTTACAGGCACTTAACCCTGAGAGACAATAACTGCCTTCACAGAGAATCATATTTTAAAATGCCTAAAACTGATGCTGTGAATAAAAAACACCAGTGTCAACAGGCAGAGGTGGAATTTGACAGACTATTTACCTGCCGTGTGTGATGTGGTTGCCAGCCCCTATCTCTCTATAATCAATTATTTCAGACATCTGTGTGATAAGATTTTTTATTGAAATTGTTTTATTTAAAATATGATTTAATCTGTTGTTGATGTATTCAAAAATCAATCCTGACATGACATGAAGTGTGGGTCTGTTATGAAGGACAGGAATAAGGCTTAACGCTGTTGAAAGACCTCAAACAGGTTGTCATCTTCTATATGTGAAATTTTCTGATATGCATTTTTTAAGATTTTTTTGCTGCTTCACAGAGAAACAACCCTTCAGTTAGATCCCAGTCAATAACACATCTCTGATCTCATCTGGATACTATGAAGGAAATAAACACGTGACAATAAGTCAGCTGTTTCCACTGATCGTCTCCACCACAGACATTAATCCAGCAAGCTGACTCATCTGATCTGAGTCCAGTTTGATCCTCACCCAGAGATCTTTAACAAACACTTGAGTCAGAAAGAGGAAAAGCACATGCGTCAGAACAAACTGTCCTAAAAACATTCATAGATCCAACATTTCAGAGTCTGAGAATAGTTAGACATCCTGCAGTCACCCCTCTTTGTCTGGGTTTCATCAGGACTCTGCAGGTCGTCAGACATGAAGCTTGGTCTGACCCTCTGGAGGTTTCAGTGATTCTTCAGGACCAAATGAACAGGCTTCATGGACTCCAGGTGATGCCTTTGAAACTCATCCAAGCTGGCTAAGAGGAGACTTTACAGATGGATCAGATAAACACTTGAAACACCGTAGAGCATTCCTTACAAAGCCCAATCTCCTTCATTCAGAAAAACAGAGGACAGATTTTAACCCAAGTCAGCTAAATTCTATAGAGACCATCAGGTCCACCCTGAATAATCTGAGTGTGTAAATAATATGAAGATGTAAACTATTCTGAAGTTGTAAAATAATATGAAGGTGTAAAAAATCTAAAGTTGTAAAATAATATGAAGGTGTAAAAAATCCAAAGGTGTAAAGTAATATCAAGGCGGTGAATATTCTGAGGCTGTAAAATAACCTGAAGGTGTAAAATATTCTAAAATTGTAAAATAATCTGAAGGTATGAATTATTCTGAGAGTATTTTTTAATCTGAGAGTGTAACAAATTGTGAAGATGTAAAAAAAATGGGAGAGTTTTGAATAATCAGAAAATGTAAAATAATGTACATGGAAAAATAATCTCAGTGTAAAGTAACCAAGGATGTATATAATCTGAGAGTGTAAATAATCTGGAGGTGTAAAATAATCTGCATGTTAATCACATGGTTAAAATATTTGAAAGTGTAAAATGATCTGAGTGTGAGTGAGAATCTGTTTAATTGCACTCCCTCGCCACCTTGTGGCCTGGAGTCTCTGCACACTGTTGTAAATTAGTTTTAGTGAGGTGTGTGTTTGCTGTGGAATTAAATGGAGATCGAAACACATTTTCTTTGTTCAAGACAACACGCTGAGGTAAAGTATCTAACAGTACAGTTAAGTGGTGCTATGATTTAAAACCTACGACATAAAGCAGACGTAGCGGCTGGCTATATGTGTCAGCAGCCCAGTGCTCAGAAGTATATCTAGGCTAACGTGCCAATTTGAATGTAGTTTCGTAGCAGTCTATATTAAGCGCAGCTGGCAGTTTGGTGCTCCAAGACATATATATATATATATATATATATATATATATATATATATATATATATATATATATATATATATATAAATACATATAAATATATATCTATATATATCTATATATATCTATATATCTATATATATATATATATATATATATATATATATATATATATATATATATATATATATATATATACATACACATAATATCTTCTCTCTACTAAACATAATCAGCTGGCATGGTGTTGTCATAGAGACTCTGACGTGCCATAAATCTATCTGGTCCTGGTCAACCCGAACTGGAAGCTAAGAAGAAGCAGTTTAAAATAACCTGTGACCAGCAATATTGGCGCTAATAATCTCATTTTAAAGTGTGGATTACAATCAGAGATATATGTCTAGAAGGGAGCCTTTTTCAAGATCACTTTTAAACTCCTCACAGCCCCTTTTAATGATCTGAGTGCACAAAATAATCAGAGAGTGTCAAATAATCTAAGTGTGTAAATAGTCCTTATTAGTAAAGGTCTGGTTTATTACCTCCAGATGGATGAAGGTCAACCCTTTCATCTATTTTTTAGCCTTTGTGCTAAGCTATGCTAACTCCATATTTTAGGTACCTGGTAGAGGTACCTGAGCTGTGCATCATACTGAAGCTCTCACAGGTGCTGAACAGGTGCTGATGAGTCTTGATGGCATTGGATGCTGCATGACACTTTGCTTTATTTATAAACTGGATAATTACAAACATCGTCAACAGGTCTGAAGTCTGGAACTGAGTCCAGACCAAGGGAGAGCCCATCTCCATGCCTCCACACCTCGGCTCTGGTCAGCTTGTGAGGATTAAGATGAAAGTATGAAGTTTAACCCGTGTAAACAGGCTACTCCACCTTCAAACTCAGTAACAGTAAACAAAGACAAGTTTCTCTTTGGTCTGAACTCGGCTGCAGAGGATTCTGGGAGAGGACTGAAGCAAACTTTTCTTCACTCTGTGAACCTTCTGGCTCTGGTCTGAACCTGTGGAGGATTTATTCCTGGTGTAAAGACATTAAGTTGGATCATCATCACTCTGAGTTTGTGATGGAGAGTTTGTAAGCGTAAGCAGGAAGTGAGCAGACGCGCATGCTGCATCATGAGTGAACAATAAAGAGAAGAGTTTTTATTTTTTTATAGTCGTCTCCGCCTCTTGTCAGTCCTAACATCTTTGCTCCTGTTTGACCTCCTCACCAGGTCCTGTCGCCGTCTCTCGTTCAGAAGCTGCTGGATGCGTTTGTTCTGTGTTCGCTCACGGAACGGCGGCATCCGCGGAACAAAGTAGCTCTGTTGCCCCCTGCTGTTGTCATTTTCCAATCCCACGATCCGGTACGGGACCTCATCCACCGAATTCTTCTCCTTAGAGAGTGGGATGAAGGAGGGTGATGACGTCGGTTCAGTGAGTGTGTGATACAGCTCGGTCTGTAGGTTCAGCCCGCCTGCCGTTCTGTTTGGTTCTGGTGATGTTGCTGTGATGATGTCATCAGTTGTGGTGGGGAATTCTGGGACAGCAGATGTTCCGATGGGTGCTAGAGAGGGGGCTGTAGAGTGAGGCTTTGTGGGTAATTTCCTTCTAAAGTACTGCGTGAATAAATGTGGGGGAGCAGTTCTCCTTGGGCGCCTTGTTGTCACAGGGGGAGGAGCCATTGTGGTCATGGTAACATCAAGAAGAGTGGTGATTGCCGTAGGAGTGGTCGATTTCCTCCTGAAGTAATGTGTGAAAATATGTGGGGGAGCAGTTCTCCTTTGTGCCCTCGTGGTCATGGGAGTGGTAGGTGTAGTGGTAACTATTGTTGTGATGTTAGCAGTGGTGGTAGTGGTTGGAGTGAAGGTCATAGGAGGAGAAGGAGGAGGAAGAGGAGGAGAAGGAGGGGTGGTCGTCCCACCAGTAGAAGTAGTGGTTTGAAGGATCTCCCCAGAGCCAGAGCCGGTATAAGGATCCTCGTACTGAGAGTAGTCATCATAATCACTGTAGTCCACATATGTGAACTCTGTGCTCTTGACAGCGGGGGGTGGAGTCACAGGGACTCTTGGAGGTGGGCTACTAATGATGTTACTTATGATGGAGCTGCTGTGGGTCAGCGAGGACGTAGCTGCAGAAGTCATCACCTCTGTGGTCAGACTCCAAGAACTAAAAGACAAAAACAAAGAACACAAGAGCTAAGAGATCCAAGGTTTGAGGAACTGTGCCCCTTTAAGGTGGACTGAGGGCTCACAGGTCAATGCCAGCATTCCTGATAGTCTGGGATCAAAGGATCCCATGTCATGGGGAGCTGACACTCCTTTGAAAGCTCCATTAATGCTGAACAATATTGACAGGTTTAGGAGAAACATATGATGCCACCCAGACAAGGATGGTTTCAGGAAGACCACAACAAACCATGGAGTGTAACATCATGATCAAAGTCAGGCCCAAATGAAGACTAAACATTGCAATCTTTTTTTATTTGTATTTTTCCCTGATCTCTCAATTTGTAAACTGTTTGAGCGCATGAGAACTCGTGCTCTTACCTGGTAGTTGGTGGGTTTCTTGTACTGAAGTTGCTGGAGTTGCTGAAGTTGCTGGAGTTGCTGGTGTTGTTGGAGTTGATCTCGCTACAGGACTTGCAGCACATCTGCTGGTACCCAGGGATGGAGCAATACCGACTCAAAACCTCCATCCGACAAAACACTGAGCGGTCACCACGACAGCGCTGCCCTAGAGACAAAACAGGAGCAATAGGTCAGTCACACTTTCAAACAAGCATGGAGGACTCTGAAGACAACGTGCTGAGAGTGAAAGATGAAAACTGTGTTTTAGAGAGGAGAAGGAGAAGGAGGTGGAGCAGAGGTGTGTGATTACTGGTGATCTTTGGAGCGGTGAAATTTGTGTTGGTCCTGGATAGCCACTGAACAATGGAGTTCTTCTGGTCACCTGCAGGGGGCGACAAACATGGACTGCAGCACATCATTCCGTATATAAAGTCATTGATCAGAATGGGATCAATTTCCTTCTTACCACGGCAGGGTGGGGCCTGGCAAGGGCGGGTTGTGGTTGGTTGAGGCTCGCTGCAGTTTTTGGCCGAACCCTCAGGACTCGAACATGCAACCTGACGCTCCTGAGTCCCATTTCCACACGATACAGAGCACTGCAAACAAAAACATCAGTCAGACTCAGAATACACTGCTTAATCATTGTTCTGGAGTCATAATGGGCTAATGTCACTCCTGAAGTGGATCAAAACAGGACGAGGACAAAGTAACACCTGGATGTAGAGATCAGCCAGAAATAGAAAGACAGGACAAAGATAACAGAGGAACTACCAGTGGAACTACTGCAACAGAACAGTGGAGGTACTCGAGAGAGATAGGAGATTTAATTTTGAGTTCATGTCAGTCCCCAGTCTTTGTACCGGAGTCCAGGGTCCAGATCTCCAGGCAGCAGGGCAGGGGGAGCGGTTGCAGGGTTGTTTGCCCTCTGGTCTGTCCTCAGTACAGAGTTTGCTGTTTACAGACCGCTGTTGCTTCCTCTGCGTCACTTCTTCTGAGCCTGAGGCCTGCTGGCAGCTCACCCAGCGCCGACGCCACCCTGTCGGACCACAGGAGGCACTGCAGTCCTCCCACTCTCCGGTCACCCAGCTGAAAGTCAGAAGAGAAGGATGATCAGAGTTTGACACATCCTCTGTAGCTGCTGTTTGAAATGACGTCTTATTGAAAGGTTTCTGATTATTCTGATATATTACATCTCAACCTGTACGTCACGACATTTGGTCTTGTTAACTGTACTAACAAGGCACATATACAGCACAGACTGTGTCTAAATTTAGGACCTGTTTCAGGACTCCTTCGTGTACCTGAGGTTTATCTTTGCAGTAGTGTGGGACCGTCTGTGGGGCCTTACCGTGGTGAGCTGCAGGTGTTGCTGTTGCAGGTGCGGCTGATGGCTCTGGGTTTGTTGATGTTGGAGCAGAACATCCTGTGGACCATCTTGCCGTCTGCCTTCCTCCTGCAGCTGAACCTCGTGTACTGTTTCCCTGAAAACCAGACCATACCATGACCCTCTAGGAACCCCCCTTGGAGTTAGCTAACTGTGACATTTAACACGAAGAGAGCAGCATACCTCCTCCACAGGGTTTGGAGCAGTGGGACCACTTCTTCAGTGCCCACTCATAGAAAATGGCATCCTCCTGGACCAGGTTGGACTCCAGTGAGGACCGCAGATGATCCTGAATGATGTACTTATAGGACACAGTCACTTTAGAGTCAATGTTGGAGCGAACCTGGAGGACACACACGGGTAGAGGAGTCAGACTTTACTCAGACATCTTGTGAACACGCTGGCCGCTTGAGTCCAGGGACTGACCATCAGCAGGACTCCATATTTCAGGGGTCCTGTGGTCTGGATGGATTCCAGCTCCTCAGTGTTGCTGTACTCCCACATCACTCCTTTCTCCATCAGCACCCGAGACTCTGGGAGCTCATCTTCGTGGTTCAGGAAGTGGTGACCTGTCTCTTGGTTCTTCATAGCTGGAGAGAGACACTGTATAAAACAGGTGAACTAAAGAAACTGCCTGTTCACAAAACCAGGTCTTCCACCCCCCTCTTACCCAGAATGTGTGGGCTCCCTTTGAACTCCTGGATCAGCAGGTGTCGGGCTCCTTTGGGGATCTCCAGGATCTTCAGGTAGCCTGGGTCAGTGAACCAGAATGATAAATACATTAAAGGGCAGCTCTCATCAAGAGCTGGACCTGGTCTTGGAAGACTTGACACCTGAATGTGGACTTAGATCTGAGGACCTCAGAGACCTGGTTTCTTGGTGCTGCGGGTGAAGTTCCCTTTGATGATCTTACAGCTGGAGTTATCTCCTCCACAGACTCCACATCGGTCCTCCTGCTGGTCTGATGCTATCTGCCCGTCACAGCCTACATGCTACATGAGGACAGAGAAGACAAGGACAGAGGTGACAAGGACAGAGGGGACAAGAAATAAAGGGACAAAGACAAAAACGACAAAGGCAGAGGAGTCATGGATAGAAGAGACAAGAAAATAGGGGACAAGGATGGAAGAGACAAGGACAGAGGGTACAAAAACAAAAAAGTAAAGATTGAAGGAGACAAGGGCAGAGAGAACAAGAATGATGGGGGAAGTAGCAAAACAAAACAAAAAAACAGAGAAGATTGTGACAGAAAAAGGAAAAGAGAAAAGGGACAAGATCTTATTGGATCATCTGAAGGTAGTTTTTTACCGTCTAAATCTGTGAGAAAATGAACTTTATGTTCTCTAATTTCAAACTAGATCCTGACCTTGGATCCTAATCTCAGATCAGGAAATCAGATCTTAACCTCAGACCATGACCTCAGATGAGATCCTGACCTCAGGTCATGACCTCAGACTATGACCTCAGATTATGACCTCAGTGACCTCAGATGAGATCTTGACCTCAGATTGGATCCTGACCCAATATTCTGACTGAGGATCTTGACCTTAGCTCTGTCTCACTCTGGGACGTCCCCCATCATCAGTTACATAATGGAGGGTGAGTGCTGTTATGTCATGTTACGGACACACACTCACACACAGTGTGCTGATGTTCCCAGCAGTCATGTTTGGACAGAGTGTGCAGCAGTAAACATATTAATGTAAGAATATATATGAGGGCAGAATAAAGACCTCACACTCTCCTCGCACGCACACGCTGTGGTCATCGCTGTAGGAACATGCCGTCCCATCATGCACCATTCTGTTCATGGAAACCACGGCTGCCGTCTCCTTTGACTGACAGTACAGACGACAGCGCTCATCAGCTACACACACACACACACACACACACACACACACACACACACACACACACACACAATATATAATTATTACATTTATCAGCAGGGTAAAAGGACATTCAGACAGTAAAGAGTTAAAGAGGCTAAAAGTTTCCTCCAATTACAGATTCCTGACTGATGACATTAACATCTGAACACACACACACACATACACAGATGAAACACTAAGGGAGGAAACTTTCTTGTAATCTTTCAGTCTGGAAAAAATGTGTGTGGGTGTGTTAAGTGTGTGCATTAAAGTGTGTATTTTGTGTGCATATAAAAGTGTGTGTTTTCTGTGTGAACTTACGGTCAGGGTGTTCATACGGCAGCCAGTGATGCTTCATTCCTTCATGTTCAAAAAATGGATTCCAGACTTTACACTGATCCTCCCTGACACACACACACACACACACACACACACACACACACACACACACACACACACATATATGGAGTCAGACATCACTAACAGATAACAGTGGTCTTACCATCAGTCAGACATCACTATGAGATCACAGAGTGACCTAACCTGAAGTCGGTGAGAGGGGGACACTCCTCTTGGTTGCACAGCTGGAACTCGTAGCTGTTTCCGAAGCAGGTGCGACCTCCATTAGCTGGACTGAGAACAACAACAGGTTAGACTCTCTGATTGGTGTGTCTGATGTGTGACATCATTTTAGACTGAGGGCTCACTCACGCTGGGTTGTCACAGCGGCGGATTCGGAACCTCACTCCGCCCCCACAGGTCCTGGAGCAGCTGCCGTATGGGCTCCACGTTCCCCATCCACCATCCTGTCTGAGCATGTCGGGGGTCAGCCTCAGGCAGTAACCCTTAAAGCAGTGCTGCAGACACACACAGGATGAGTCCAACCTTCTCCAGTATCGTCTGAATACAAACATTAACTAGGAGGGTCATCAGTGTGTACTCACCCGTCCTGGTCCACACTTGGTCCCATCCAGCGGGGGACCCTTTTTGGTCTTGCAGTAGAACGGGTTGCTGTACTCGCTGCACCACAGCTGCTTGCAGGGGTCCAGGTTGGTGTACTGCAGGGATGTGAAACAGAAAGTTCAAGCAAAAGAACTCAGAGACAACAGGAAACTAAAACACTAGCAGGAAACTTCCAGAATAAAGACGCCATCAGATCAAAGATCCTCTGAGCTGATCCTCCTCCAGAGGCCGGTTGCTAAGTGATGTCATCAATTGTTTCTCTACCTCATCCTGACCAGATGTGCCTCCACCCCATCTAACCACAACATGCTCTGAGGGTCACATCTGACCGCACATCTCACCAACACGGCAGAGAACAAGTCACAGCTAGACAACCTGACTGAGGCTCAAACTCAGAGTCTGAACATTCTCCAAGTTCTCTGAAACACAACGAAACCCTTATCCCGGCTCTAACTCTAAACCTGAACCTTGACCTGATGAGGTGTCTATCAGCAGAAATACAGACAGACAGGTCCTCACCACTGTGCACAAGCTGTATCCCGGTCCAAAGTCGAAGCGGCACTGCTGATCCATGGAGTACTGGAAGCCAGGCAGCGGAGGGAGAGCGGGCCACTCATGGTTGAAGGGGTCGTCACGGAGACAGTCGTACTTGCTGCAGAGAGAGTGAGCATGATTACTCGGTCCAGGTAAAGGTGAGGCCACCAGTGATCTGTGTGGAGTACTCACTGCAGGTACTGGTGCAGCTCCCTCCAGCTGCAGCGGGACCAGTGGTACCGATGGAATGTGGCCTGGACCCGGGGAGACATGATGCTGCCCAGCTCCACATCATCCTCACAGTCATTGGCCTCACCATCATGCTCCATCCCCAACCTGACACACACACACACACACACAAACACACAAACAGGTAAGCAGGCAGAGGGTGACAGGCAGGCAAAGATAAAGAGACGTACAGTTAGGGACAGACAGACAGGGAGAGAGACAGGTGAATTATAGACTTATGAAATGACTGACTGACCGACTGACTGACTCATAGTGACACAATGACACTGTGGTTTGTGTGCATGCATACTTGTGTGTGTATGTTTGTGTATGTGTATGCCTGTGTGTCTCACACATGTCCTGTTTCATGAGCAGCTACGAAGGCAGATGAGAAACCATCCTCAAAGACAAGGACGCAGCTTCGATGTAAGTGACACATCCCTGTGACTGGAGCATAACCTGTAGAAAAGTCAGAGGGTCAGAGGTCATAGGGTCCAAGGATCATAGGGTCATAGGTTCAGAGGGTCTATTGGTTAACCCAGCATTAGCAGCAGCGTCAGCAGTAATACTTGTAGCTCAATCTGCAATAGCAGTAAAAGCAACACTATTGGTATTAGCATTAGTGGTAGCATCAAGTGGTAGTATCAGCAACAGCATTAAAATAAGCAATAGCTGTAGCATTAGCAGTAGTGTGAGCTCTAGCATTAGCAGTAGTATCAGCAGAAGTATGAGCAGTAGTACCCTGCATGCCAGAGGGCCCGAACTCCTGTCTGGTCAGGTAGATGGTGTGGTCGTGCTGCTCTGCATGGCTCTGCTCCCTCTGCTGGAGGTACGACCATCCACAGACATTCTCCAGACTTTTCTGAGCGTTCCCCACGGAGATCAGCTCCTGTGACTGACCCAGGGAAAGACAACCACAATCAGTATCTACAGACTAGAGATCTGCTGACTGGAGATCCACTGACTAGAGACTGGCCTCTGTGTACCTTCGCTGGAGACAACATGATGATCCGGACCAGGACAATGTTAATGTTTGCACCCAGGGAGTGATCCTGGTAGATCTCATTCACCTGAAGGGGGAAGACAGACAACAGACAGCGGTGAGGTGTGACTGTGGCAGACAAAGACATAAATCAGTCCCTCAAGCTTGGTCCAAAATCTAAATAATTCCTCAGAAACTGATTGGACTCAGTCCTTATTTTGAATGGTCTGGAAAGGTCTGTCCTGATCTGGAGTTTTGAAGTTAGGTTGAGTTAAACATTTCCTGTATGGCATCCACTGACTAGAGGATCACAGTTGACCTGACTGAGACTACGTCCCTGTTTTGTACAGAATATGACCCAGCTAAAACCGGACCAGACTCTGTCAGACTGGACTAAGGGTCTGACCCTCTGATCTCTGAAGAGGACTTATCTCTGCGCTGATCCTCCAGACGCTTACTCACTATGTTCATCAGGGTGAGTAGGTATTTCTGGATGTGGTCTCGTCCGTGGAACAGAAGGACGGAGTAGTCCACGGCTAACAGGACCTGTGTAGGAAAAGGGTGGGTAGGGGTGGGGGGTTAGTGAGTTCATTAAAGTCCAAACAGTCCACCATGCATCCCTCTCATGTAGCTCACTGACCTCGATGTTAAACAGCTCAGCCTCCTGGATGTAACGCCGCCTTCGAGTCAACTCAGGACCGAACCTTGTGGTCTGGTTTAGGTTCAGAGATCCCAACAGAGGACCTGGAGACAAGGAAGATGGACTGAGTCTGTATGACTGTGACATACACTGCAAAAAGTAAAAACTAACCAAGTGTTTTTAGTACATCCCTCTTGTTAGACTTCATCAGAGCCAAATTCTATCCACAGGTCCAGGAAAAAACTCTGATTTTAAGATTTTAAAGACGAAATGAAACAACGCCTGTATCGTTTGTGAAGGGAGATTAGTCTACCAGCGCCATGAAACACATAACAGACCTGCCTCTGTGGTGAAATACACTGCATGGCTCTAAAGGATCCTCTACTGTAACTAACACTCTCTCTACTGCACATGCTCCGTGCTTGGGATGATGTGTAAACCGGTCTGAAGGAGCTGCTGCTGAGAGCTGAAACTCTCAAAAGAGCGGACAGAATGTTTCCGTCTGATGCACACACACACACACACACACACACACACACACACACACACACACACACACACACACACACACACACACACACACACACACACACACACACACACACACACACTGTGGTCAAAGATCTCAGTCAGCGGAAACACATGAGCTGAAGCAGCAGAACACACACATTACACACAACATCACACACCACCACATCTGAGGCTGCAGTAACAGATTCTGATCACATGATGCTTCGCTTTTGTTAATCTCCCAGCCTCACTATCCTGCTCTCTAGGTCTTATTCCGTCTTGTGTTTGTGCATCTTGAAGTTGTCAGTTGATGATCTGGTCTCTTTGTGGGGATCAAGGCTTTTGAACACAACAGGGATCACAGGTCAGAGGACCTGAGTCAGGGACCAGTGGGTCTACACTCTGACAGTCTAGGACAGGGATCTGCAACCTGTGGCTCTGGGGCCTCATGCAGCTCTTTGACTCCTTTGCAGTGGCTCCTTGTAGCTTTAAAAATATTATCAAAATAAAGTGCTTTTAACATTTTAATGATAACAACACAGACACTAAGTAAAATCAAAATATAAAATTTAGACTAAAAATGCATCACCTCTTGAAACAAAGCTTTTTTTTGTAGTTTTTTTTTTAATTAGTATTTTTAATTGTTTGACATTTTTGCAAATCAAGAAAAAATTTCCCACACTTTTTAAAGATTTTGCAGGTTTTGATTTTTTTTTTTTAACATAAATCACTCTTTTTTTTTGCAATTTTAGAAAGTTTTTACAATTTTTGGAAATAAAGCAAAATTTTGAAATTGCAATATTTAGTTTTTTTTTTTTTTTTTTTGCAAATTTATGACATTTCATCAATTTCTTTGAAATTTTGCACATTTTTTAAATTCATGTCTTATTTTGCAAATTTTTTATGTTTTTTTTTTAATTTCCAAATTTTGCAAAATTTATCAAATCTATGACACTACAAATTCCTTTTTTTCCCTTAAATTTGCAAATTTATTTAAAAAAATTAATTAATTAAATAAATAAATTAAATAACTTAAATAAATAAAAAAATATATACATATAACACACTTTTTTTTGTCTTAGTTTGAAGATAAAGTAGATTTTGCGGCTCCCGAAAGACTTTCATCCAGGTGAGCTGAGGCAAAACGGCTCTTTTGAAAGTAAAGGTTGCAGACCCCTGGTCTAGGATAAAAAATGATTAAAACTCAGATTTCAAAGTTCAAGTTGAATTTTAGAAATCTAGGAAAAACTCAGAAACACGTCCATCACTAGTTTGTCCATTCTAAGCTGTTGTGGACACATGGCAATTAAAGATGGCACTCTGTGTAGACGTAAAGTCTATTTTGTAAACAAAGACACAGATCTTTATGGTCAGCTGATTTCTCACTGACTTAATACCAAGGCTTCTCAGATAAATGCTAAGCTATCTGGAGCTACTTAAGCCAGCAGGGGTGCTGTTTTGTTTCAGGTGGAGACGCAGGTGACGATTCATGTACAGAGACCAAATGGTCAAAGGTTTGACCTCCTTTCCTTTCAAAATAAAAGTCCAATGGTGCTTGGACTAGAGGAGATGCAGGTTACTGTCAGGAGGCACGACAGAATGCAACAACATGCTCCATTCTCTGCTTACGTCCTCTAGGAGAGATATCAGTGGAGTGAATCCTGCTAAATATGGTCATGTGACTGAACCACCAGGCCACATCCCCCAAAACAACCTTTGATAAGAAAACAATGTCTGTATCTAATTCTCTCGGAGCACGGTTCTCTATTTACCTTCAGTCCTGTAATAAGACTGTGCTTTTCTTCTCCCTCTGCTTCTCTCCTTTACACACACACACACACACACACACACACACACACACACACACACACACACACACACACACACACACTGAGCTCCACTCTGCTTCGTCCTGACATTCACGTGTTCACACTCTGACTCACAGCTGGACCCTGACTCTCACGACACGTGTTTGTGTCTCTGCTCTGGATCCAAACATGAGTCCAGACTCAGTCCGACCTGATCACAAACAGCTGTTCAACCTCTCAAACAGGAAGTGACATCGTCCAACACTGTGAGGTCACAGCGTCCTGCTGAAGCCTCAGCACAAGTTTAACTGAGGTGAAACAACAAAGGCTGCTGATTGGCTGATCCTGCTGTGAATACAAACACAGAGAACCAGCCAATCAGGAGCTAAGATACCGTTAGCCCTGAGCCCAGACCGCCAGACCCCCCAAATGCCAAAAATCCTCAAAAATCTTCACAAACCTCCAAAACCTCAAAACCTTCATAGCTGTGAACCCCAACTGCCACGTCGCAGCCGCCTGACTCTGTGTGTGTGTGTGTGAGCCAAGTTTCCTTTCACTTTGATTGGTTCCTGCTGCAGACACACAGCAGATCTGTGGAGGAGTTACACTGTGAAAGCTCTGGGGTCGAGTATTTCTCTATCCACTGGGTTGGTAGGAGGTGTGTGTTCCGGTTGATCTCTCGGGAGGAAATCTAAGCTGATCAGTCTTTGAAATAAAGATCTGCTGGAGCCCAAACATATTTTAACATGGCTACATTAGGCAATATAGCTCAAACATTAGGCCACATTAGGTCACATGATGCCATAATAGGCCAGATTAGCCCATATTAGGCCTGACTAGCCCACGCTGGGACACATGAGGCTATGTTAGGCTAGATTAAACCATATTAGGCTACCTTAGCCAAAATAAGGCTACATTAGGCCAGATCATGCTTCATCAAAGCACGTTAGCCCACATTAGCCCAGAACATGCTAGATTTTGCAATTTAAGGCCACAATAGGCTGCATTAGGCCAGATAAAGCCAGATGAGATCACAGTAGAATACACTGGGCCACATTAGACGAGATTGGGCTCCAATTTCTTGAACACGCAATATTAGGTAACATTAGACTACACCAAATTAAATCATGCCACATTAGGCTGAGCGTTTTCCATAGCCTCCCCCACTTTCTGGAATTCATATCCCACTCATATCCAAAACTGCTCTAACTCCTCAACAGTCCATCTCTGTTAAAAACGTATCTTTTATGATTAACTTTTAATTTATGATTGCACTTTTGTTTTGTTCTGTTTCACTTCTGTTCCTTGCTTGTATTGATTTTAACAATGGTAAAGGGTCTTTGAGTTCTCGAAAAGCCCTATATGCATAAAGTAATAGTTTGAATAATTCAAAATAATAGTTTGAATGAATAATAATAGTTATTATCATCATTATTTTTATCACTATCGTGCTATATAAGACAACATCATGATACATCAGTTTTCCCGTTCCTGTTCTCTCCATGTCACTGTCTTTTTATGTTTCTTGGAAGGGATAAAAACTTTTTACTTTTCACCTAACTTTTTGTGGCTTTGGCGATATTATTACTACTTTTTCTCCTATGTTTGTCTGGAGATCCTACATGTAACCATGGCTGCATTGTTTACATGTGAAGCTTGTAGCATGTCAATGCTAATTGGTGTAAGGCCAGATGTTTCCCACAAGGTGAGGAGAAAGAGGTGAGGACAACGTGCTGGTTCTCAGGCGTGAGCTAAGGAGTGACGACATGGACCTGTCCTTCTATCCATTGTTATTGGGAATGTAAGATCTATCTCCTATAAGATGGACGAGCTAGCTGTGCTAACCCAGCAGCAGTGGGAATACCAGAGGGCAGGGAAGCATCATGCTATACACAGACATGGCTAACGGAGCTTACACCAGACACCAACGCCATATTGGAAGAACTTCACCTGCTGTGAGCAGACAGGATCCAGGAGACAGAGACTGAACAGACTGCTGAAGAAGCTCAGTCCTGGACCCTGTGGAGGTGGAGGCTGGCTGAACTGGACAATGATGGACAAGCTGTTGTCATCTATGTACTTATGGACCTTTTTGCACTTTCTATACACTTCTATACACTTTCTTACTTTTGTTTTTTTGATCGCTGCTGTGACTTCAATTTTGTTGTACTTGTTACAATGACAAGAAAGTTCTGTTCTATTCTATTCTATTCTATTCTATTCTATTCTATTCTATTCTATTCTATTCAATTCTATAAAACAGAAATGTAATCTTCCCTCAGGGATCAACTAAGTATTTCTGAATCTGATCATAATCAGATGCTTACCTGCATATTTGCCTGGCTGTAGGTAAGCATCTGTTTTGATTTTTGTGCGGCTGTGCCACAGGATATTGTATCCCTAGGGAAACCAGTTGTAGTGCACACGTACCATTGTATTGACAGGCTGATCTCATGTCTTCCAAGTTCAAAACAAATTATTAAATGTTTCCATGTACACCCTGCAATGTGTTTGCATACCCCTGGTTGGGTATCACTGGGCTACATCATGCTACATTATATACTACATCATGCTACAGTAGGCCATATTAGGCTACAATACAATAAATTCGGCTGGCGTAGACACAAAATAATTTAAATTTACATCAAGTAACTTGTCTCAGGTGTCACCATTGTTAATGATTCACTGTTGATGACTGCTGTTTACGGCTAGTTTAATCTGCAACAATGCATCATGGTCTGAAATCCTTTAAAATGCACCTCGTCCTAAGAGGTCATGCAAATCTCAAACCATCAAAGCAATCCTTTACACAGACGATTAAACGATACAGTCCAACTCAATGCTGTCTCTTCTCTGGTTCGTAACATCACCTCAGGTGAACTCAGGAAACAGGTTTATGACCTCTGATTACACTGCTTTATCATCTCCATGTCACACACACCTGGAGTGAGACACACACACCTCTGAACTCCCAGTTGAAGCCTCATCATTCAGGTATTTGCTGGATTAAAAGTTTCCTCTGAAGTGGGAAAATAATAACGATCATCCTGTTTTAACTCGTTAATCAGGAGGAACCATCAACCTACGAGCTGCTGCCTGCACACCTGACACCTGTAGAGACCCTGACAGAGCATCTGTAATTATCAATGCTAGCTCCATTTGAACCAAAGCATGCTGGGTAAACTCTCTTCATACTCAGGAAGAGGAACACTGAGGTTGTGTCTGAAATCACTCATTCCCTACTCCCTACTCAATAAAGTGAGTTATATGTAGTGGACTATATAATCCGTTGTATCAGCTAAATTAAAACACTTGCCAGCTGCTGACAGTGACAAAATTACTCTTGTGTCGCTCATGAAGAGCCGGGGATTTACAGTTATAATTGTATTAAAACACTGCAAAATGGCATGGATTTTAGCGATAACTAATATTATACTTAACGTACTTACCTCAATAGCAAAATATAATAATAACATTTATTAGAAGTTACTTTTTAAATAAATAAAATTTGCGCAGCCACTTATGCTGTGTTTGAGAATTACAAGGTCCAGTGAATGCATCACCAGCTAACATCATGATGTCATAGCAGACTGATGATGTCATCTTACCTCTCAGGAAGTCCTCAGCAGTTTGACTGATAGCTGGTTGTTTCTTGATGACAGCTGAGGAGCGATAAACAATGTGTTTTCTTCCTCCTTCCTCCTCCACCTCCTCCCCTCCCCCTTCGTTCTGCCTCTCGTCCAACGGTTCAATGAAGAACTCCTCCTGACCCATCGTGATCATCCCAGCCTGCAGACACACACAGCTGCTCAGTCTAATTCTAATAACATCAAAGCGGAAAAATCGAAAACTGTTCAGAAAAATGTTTGTGTTCAGGTGTTGGCCTTCTTAGGTGTTGGTTATGTTCAGGTTTTGGTTGAGTCCACCTGTGGCTCTGTATCTTTAAACCAGCAGCGGGGAAGTGTCCGTCTGTCCATGTGTCTTTGAACGCCTCTCACACATCTGGCTTCCATCAGCTGCCAGCTGTAAGAAGTGAGTGCAAACTGAGGCTCTGGCAGTCAGAGCCCTCTCTCTCAGAGAGCATTGAGTGTATTATTTTTGACAGAGTAGGGTTAAACGCGTCATTTTTTACAGTGTTTGGTTTGTGTCCGTGCAGGCCTGAAGTCATCTCATGAACAGACTTGTTTCTGCTCACAGGTCGTCTCCAACACAGGACTGGATTCAACTCCACTCTAAATCAACTTCAGATTAAGTTAAAAAAAACTTTATTTACATCTTAATTTGAGTGCAGTGAAATGTGTTTATCCCTTAAAGAGGCAGTGGCACTTTAAATTATGATGATTTCAGTCAATTTAGGTGTGTAATATACGGCTGTGAATAAGCTGACTCACTCTCTGACTGAACTTCAGGTGGGTCACTACCTTTCCCTCAAAGCCAGATGTGGGGTTTCACTCAGGTCCGAGCCCAGCTGGTACACAGACCTCTGGTCACAGACGGTGGATCCTCACCTCACAACTTTTAAAGTTACCATGGGCTGAGTTTAACAATGTGCTGGTGTCCAGCAGCACCATAGCAACAAGGACAGCTACACAGCTGCACCGAATCTACACATTGTGGATGCAGCAGCTGTGGCTCAGTGGTACAGTGTCCTTGGGCAAGACACCCCACGCAGCCCCCCTGGTGGGTGAAGCATCAGTGTGTGAGCAGGATTAGTTAATACTGACGATGGAAGTGAGGGTGACTACAAAGGCTGTAATAATCATTCCCATATTTCAAAGCTCTATGTATTCATATCTTGTAGAAATCTGAATCTGTCTGAAACTTATCAAAACATGATATGATCTAAAAATTATGAGGTTAAATAGGATAAGGATCTCTAAACTGGTTCATCAGTAGAGGCATCGTAAGTAGAACTCAAACACCAAGGTCTGCCCATTGGTTCTGGGTAAACTCTGCGTGATGTGGTTACTTCCTGTTTGTCAGAATCTAGTCAGAGTCCAGAGGAACTGACAAAGCCATGCAGTGTATGACTAGATATGTTATAGCAGAATACTACCACAGAAGCCCCGCCCACTGATCCCTGACCTCTGTCATGTGACACATACCAGCCCATCACAGTTGCTAATGGCGACCAAAGTGTCCTCCATGTTGGACACCTCCCCCCTGTAGAAGCAGCCGGTGTCTCTGATTGGTTGAGAGAGTTTCTGCCCTGACTCCTCCCACCACTCCATGGTGGCTGCAGGTGCAACAAGACGAGTGTTTGGACGCAGTCGTAGGTGGAGCTCCTGCCCGAACACCGTCACGTTGTAGAAAAGCTCTGCCTCCTCAGTTTTCAAGTTACGCCTCCTCCAGCTGGAGCCTGTCTTATTGAACAGGGAGGCATCAGAGTCTGTGGTTGAATGTTCATTAATATGGATATCATCTGCTGAAGGGACGTGTCTTTTGCTGCGTTGTGGATGGTGCGTGGAGAGTGACGCTGACAGGAAACGGCCCTCAGAGTTTGTCCTGATTGGATGAACAATGCTGAACTCTGACAGCAGCTGGTGAAGGGAATCTGAGAGAGAGAAGACACAGCGTTAAAACTGTCGTAATGCCATAGTTGCATGAGCGTAACTGATTTTAGTTATAGACGTTGAGAGACATGACAGGAAAACAGCAGACTGCTCCTTTAAACACGTCCTGAAGACAGTTTGTTTTCAGCTCATCAGACGATCTTCAATTTGCTTAAACTAATGTCCTTCTCCACACTTGGAGCCACTTGTAGCGGCACCAGGCCCCTCAGAGACTTAAAGCACGTGTGCAGGCTGCTGGGTGTGATTCAGAAAGTCACCACATGTTGGCGGCAAAATGAGAAAAAAAGAAAGAAAGCTTCAAACAGCCAATCAAAGTGCAGCATAAGGCTGATCTGAGGTTAGAGAAGAAGAGAGGACAGTAACGGCTGATTTAACAGGAGCTCTGAGGTTACACAGGTCACACAAACACACACACACACACACACACACACACACACACACACACACACACACACACACACACACACACACACACACACACACACACACACACACACACACACACATACACACACACACACACACAGTGGATATGATGTGAAATATGATCTGAATCCTTCACATTCCCAAACGCCACAGACGCATAAACACAAAGATTTATGGGAAAAACGTGGAGAGGAAAGTTCTGTGACTCAGAGACAGACAGAAGGGATTCATCCAGCCGGAGAGAGGAGACCACAGGGCACTGGGAGCTCTGGGAGCTCTATCAGATCTGTCTGTTAATGGAAAGTCCTCTGAGCACAGTAAAGCCCCCATCCACCAAGTGGTCCGCTATGGATCAGTACATTTTGGTATGGATCAGTACATTTTGGTATGGTTCAGTACATTTGGTATGGGTTGGATCGGTAAAGCCTGGTCCTGTTTGCATTTCTTTGCTATAGTGTCACAGATGCAGCTACTGGCATCCAGCTTACGCACTGCCAACCAAGAAGGGCACAGTTGGCTGTGGAAACGCAAACAGGATTTGGGTTTACCAATCCAACTCGTACCAAACTGTATTGATCCATACCAGACCACTTGGTGGAAATTGGACCTTAAAGGGACAGTTCAGTTTTTTTGAAGTGGGGTTGTATGAGCTCTATGTGACCATTAAGGACATTAGATACAGTAGAAAGTTGTCTCCTCTCCCTCAGTAAGACACAGACTGTAATCGCTGGTGACGAGGAAAAAGATGCTAACAGGGAGAGACTGTACCAAATTCAAAGGCTATTTTCTCTGCCTACAAGAATTAAAATCAAAAACTAATACCACAGTTAAAGAGTACACTACATAAAATAATTTTTAAGTGCATTAAGTCTTCGGAAATATAAACATTTATCCGGACCTAACTAACTGGTCATGTGTCCTTCCGCGTAGCGCTAGTGCGCTACGTCCCCCCTCCTCCTTTCAGCTGTAGGGAATGTAAACAAGCTATGCTTCGGGCGCCGGTTGTAGCCTCGTGTAAGTTTGATCAAGTATCCTAATTCTTTTGTTTGTACTCTAAGGATTGTGAGGCAGCATAGGAAATTCAAAATGAGTGACTATGACAGCGACGATGAAGTTTCATTCACTTTGGAACCAAAAGGATACCTGTATGAACCGGAGTCCACAGAAGAGGAACTGCTACAGATGGCGACTGAAAGGAATACAGAGGAAACATCCACGGACACTGGACATTTACTTTTTGATATTAGTTCTTGTAGGCAGAGAAAATAGCCTTTGAATCTGGTACGGTATTTCCCTGTTAGCGCTTATTTCCTCGTCACCATCGATTAAAGTTTGTGTCTTACTGAGGGCGAGGAGACAACTTTCTACTGTATCTAAGGTCCTTAGTGGTCACATAGAGCTCATACAACCCCACTTCAAAAAAACTGAACTATCCCTTTAATAAGCTCAAAGTTACATACTATCCATCTAGGCTATATACTTAGGACGCAGGCCTGATTGTTGTACCTAGGGTTTCTAAAAGTAGTATGGGAGGTGGAGCCTTTGGTTATCAGGCTCCTCTTCTTAGGAATTATCTACTCGTTGAGGTCCAGGGGGCACACACCTTCTCTATTTTAAGAGGAAGACCAAAACCTTACGAAGCTTAAAGGTAGAGCTGAACCAGGTCTTATTTATGCTGCTATAGGCCGGTAGGGACAGGGGATTTGTAAAAACTAAGCTCCAGCCTGTCTTCTATTTACAAAGTTCAGAAGCAGGCCCTGCTGACCCTCAGAGGATCTGTATGTCCGTGTGTTTGTGACTCTTCTGCTATGTTATAGCATGATGCCATAGCAGCACAACCCTCACTTAAAAATCCAACATGACACTGTTAACACAGAGCAACAATAGAAAACATCCAGCAATTTGTCTTCTTTGCGTTTGGCATGTGGCTCTTTGTTACAAAGCACAATCAAGCTTTGTTTCTTTATTACCATTGTTGCACAGGAAGTGAGAATTCTTCCGACCAATCAAGGAACTACAGTGTTTCTAGCCGCATCTTCTAGGGTCAGATTGGTTTGTGTGGCACCCCAACAGAAGGGTACCAAAAAGTGGTATGGCTTGGTAATTTGGAGACCTGTCATGGTTTTAGTCAAAGGAAATGCCACAAAATGCATGCCGTACGGAGACAAACTGAATTGACCTGCTGATGGAAACTGGACCCTAGAGACCGCTGTGAGCCCTGACAGCTGTTCTGAACTATCACTGACAAACTGTAGCTGACTCAGGAGAAAGATCTTTGGTTCACCACTGGATCTACATGGTCCTGATCATGGTACAAAAACCATAGACGTAGACCAGTGTGAGCGTCCTCTTTGGGATGTCTAAGATAAGAAAGATAAAGGGGAGACACAGCTCTGACACCTCCTCACATCATGTTTGCCTCCCTATTTCCAGATGAAAGGAAAAACCCTCCTTGAGGAAAAACCCAAGACTTTGATTTATTCTGGCCTGTGAACCCTTCAGGCCCTCTTCTGACAATAAGACTAAGACCCAGGTAACTCTCAGAGACCTGTTTTAATGGATGAGAGCTGCTTTAACGTTGAGCTCACAGATGTGTGAATAACTCCTCAAAACAGCAAACAGCGCCCCCTGTGGTTTACACAGAGCGTCCACTCAGCACACTGCATGACCCTGGTGTAGCGCAAACATCAGACATGAGGCCATCATCACACCTTCAGCCTTAAACACACCACGGATGAAACCTGATGCACTTCAAAATAAGAGCAGATCCAGTGGATCCACATCAGGATCAGAGTCCGGTTCAGGTTTTATAACAAGGCAAACAGCAGCTCCCACAGGATTACAGCAGCGTTAACAGAACCATAGCAGGTTAATAAGACAGGCAGAGGGAACGTTAGTTCACAGAGAGCATCAGGAGTCATAGTTACAGTAGTTCAAGTAAGATAAGTAATAGGAACAGTCTCACCTGTGCTGTCAGTGATGTATGCCGAGTGTGAACAGTTGGTCAGGAGCAAAAACACAGAAATCCATAATCCAGTAGGACAGATCTCCATCCTGACAGACAGACAGACAGACAGACAGACAGACAGACAGACAGACAGGCTAAAAGACAGGCTAAGAGACAGACAGGCTAAGATTTAGAGAAAGAGAAACCTGCACTCTCTCTCTCTCACACACACTCAGACTGAGTGTGAGCCGCAGACTGCAGACTGAACACTCTAACAGACACTCCTCCACTGTCTCCCTGTCTCCTCCCTCTGTCTGTCTCTGTTTGTCTGTGTCTTTCTCTCTCTGTCTGTCTCTCAGTGTGTCTGTCTGTTGAGCTGTAATGAAGCTGCAGCATTCTGCCTCAGTTACTCTTTGCTCTGTTTCAGTAGAAAAAAAAAAAGACTTGCAAGAACCCCTTCCACACACACATGCACTTGCAAACACACACACAGAACAGGCCTAGTGGCTACTGGGGTCCACAAGATGGAGCCAAACAGCTGTTATCAACCACTATCTGTTTCTAAAGTGAGCAGAAACACTAAAGATGAAAAAATACACAAATGCTGCAGTTCACTGAGTGTCCACAAGAGTCTGTTTCCAGCAGTGAGTCAGTCCCCATAGAGCTCCATGTAAAAATCAAGAATATGAGACAATGCTGAAGTGCTAAAGTCTGCTGTTTCTCCAGTGTCCACTTGAGGCTGGCTCCGGAAGTAACAGAAGTCACGAACACACCAAGCCAAAAAAAAGACTTTTTTAAAAGCAGAAATTAAACTATTTACAGCCTGGTTAAAAAAACAACAACAACAAAAAAAACCATCTTCTGTCTTAATCAATAATCTTACTTTCGGCACATGCTGTGCAGGGATGAATTTCTTTCTACCTCGGCAGTTCAGAGGATATAAAGATTGCAGAGACAATGTCCACATTTTATACAGTCTATGGATTAAATTAAACTGCAGTTCCCTAAGTGTTCACTAGAGTCTGTCTCCAGCAGTGTTGGTTGTGTGGTAAACAGTTGTATTGTCATTAAGGATGCCCCGATGAGGTCACATGATAACAAATCAGAAACAGGATCTGATGCATATATATATATATATATATATATATATATATATATATATATATATATATATATATATATATATATATATATATATATATATATATATATATATATATATATTTATTTATTTATTTATTTATTTATTTATATATATATATATATACATAATGGACAGTATGGCTCCTCCTTTAACCACTGTTTGGTTATGAAGCTTTAATACCGCTGTTCCAGGCACTGCCATTGTGCAGCCTGAGGTCTGTATGGTAGAGAATCTGAGTGAAGCCGGCTGACCTCAGTTGTTGCCGAGTAAGATGATTTTTTTTTTTTTTTCCTCACAGCCTTTGATGAAGACAGTTTCACACAGCTCTTGGTTAGGCCCACATACTCTCTGAGGTGTGTGTGTGTGTGTGGGTATGTGTGTGTGTGTGCAGTGGGTCATTTCCTACTTCTTTCTGATTGGTTTGTTGAGTCATCTTCTTAGAGTCTTCTTTTCTTCATCGGTCACTTTCTGATTTTATATCTTTGGTGAGGATGACAAAAAGACACACAGAGACAAAGGTAAGACAAAACTGCTTATCTTTTTTTTGTTATAAATTAATGTTGCTGTGTGTGTGTGTGTGTGTGTGTGTGTGTGTGTGTGTGTGTGTGTGTGTGTGTGTGTGTGTGTGTGTGTGTGTGTGTGTGTGTGTGTGTGTGTGTGTGTGTAGTAATTAGTTTCAATAAAGTTTAATTTAAACAAAATGTTGATAAAAGTATGTGCGTCAAGACGTCCAGACACAGGAACAGTTTCTTCCCCCAGGCCGTCACACGGATGAACACTTAACCTGCCATAAACAACATATATACCTCATGTAAAGCTACAGCCTCTGTCTCTATTGCACATTCATGTTCATTTGTCATGTTCAATTTTTTGTCTTGCAAATTGCACATGCTATATCTACTCAGTGCACTACTTTTAAAAACTTTTTTAACTTAAATTGTGTATATATATATTCATTCTACTCCGTTCAAAGTTGTTTATTTTAATATTGTAATTATTATTATTTTCTCTACTACTCAAGTTCTATTTTTCTACTTTTTTAATATTTAGTGTTTTTCTGTGCTTTTTCTATTTACAACAATTGTACAAAGAGAGTGCAGCTTTAACCAAAGTCAAATTCCTTGTATTCTGGAAATACATGGCGAATAAAGCTCATTCTGATTCTGATTCTGATTCATTCTGAGAAACCTTGTTTCACTTTAAACAGACTCTCTTTGTATGTGTGCGTGTGTGTGTGTGTGTGTGTGTGTGAATAAGTTTGTTTAAACACTTTGCTCACACTATGCTCTAACCACTGAAAATGCGTGCTTCCTCCTCACAGAGATTGACAGCTGAGAGGCAAAAGCCTGCAAAGACGGTGGCCATGTACATTTGTTTTAAAAAGCAGCTCTTCTTATTAATTTTACTTTTCCACGTTCAAGACAACGCTGCCAAGGATGCACAGCAACAAGGTAAGGTATTCATTTGTAGTTTGAAAAGGTGACAACAGTCAACCTTTGTAGACTCAGGTTGTAGTTTGGTGTCCAGAAGCTGAGCTGACTACTTGTTTAGTGTTCCTCACACCCTGGTGCTCTGAGACGTGTCAGTAACATGTAACATTAGAGAATCTTGGTAATGTTCCACCAGTGCTCATCTACCAACCCCATCCTCACCAACCTGAGCTAACCTTGTCATAGACAACTCTATATACCATAAATCAATCTGATGAGAAACAGCATTTTGAAATAACCTGTATTGGCACTAATAATCTTATTTTAAATACTGGATTACAATCAGGCATATTAATGTGGGACTTTACATAAAGTCATTTTAAAATGAGAGCGTAGTGTACCAAACACACAGTCCATCATTTTTTGTGCTAAGTTTACATTGATTAAACAAAACTCTAAAGAAAGAAAGGCTCTTTCATAGCCTCTCATATCCAGAGATGGCAAAAGTACCCAGATTTCTTGACTTCAATAGAAGTAAAATACCTATGTAAAAAAATATTTATATGGTACCTACTTTAGCAATGTTATTGTTTGAGCAAACTCTACCTGCCCAGTATCCTAATGTACTTTACTTTATAGTCTTTTAGGCATTTGTATTCTTCAGGTTACCACGTCACACCTCTGAACATTGAACTTCAGACTTAATCGGCATTTTTAACAGCCCTTTTTTAATAGCACATCAGACAACAGTTGTTTTTCACCGTACATATGTTGTGTTATTGTGAGTGACCCCCCCCAGAGACTACAGATGAAAATAACTAAGTTTCTGTAGCCAATGGGTGCTGCTTCTGTGACTGTGTGGGACCCCACAGTTGTGCATTTTGTGCAGCTGCTCAATTGTAGTGGTGTAACGTGTGTGGGCTGAGTGGTAGACTTGCTCTGGCACACACACCACAAGAGCAAGCTTGCACACACACACACACACACACACACACACACACACACACACACACACACACACACACACACACTCACACACACACACACACACACACACACACACACACACACACACACACACACACACACACGCACACACGCACACACACAGAGCCATATCTCCTGCGTCTTTCAAAACCCAAAACAATTGATGCGCATTGGTGTCGCAGTTCCAAAAATTAAAAAATATATAGCCGTAGGCTGTATATATCACGTAACAAGCCCTTTTAGGAAATGTAAATAGTAGAACATACAGATAGTCAAGTTGAAAATGTAACTGAGTAAAAGTAAAAACTGTCCCAGAAATAAATACTTCCAAAAGTACAAAGTACCTGTAAAATCTTTTAAGCACAGCAATGGAGTATTTGCACTTCGTTACTTGCCATCCTTGCTCCTATGTAAGGATTATCTATATCTAAGGATTCATTGCATGTGAATGCTGAAGATGATGGACTAAACTGAACTTCATGAGGACTCCTGTTGTATCTGTTTGTGAAAGATTTCTGGCAATAACTGTGATTTTATTTCTGAAAAGATTGATCTTTTTTTTTTTTTATTGTGGAAACGTGTTGTTTTGGCTCTTTAGCAGTACTTTACAGTTGAAAAACACTTCTTATCTTATTATTATTATTATTATTATTATTATTATTATGAATTCTTCTTTTCATTATGGCAAAATTCCATGTTTATAAAGCACTCAAGCAGGCTGCCCTGGTTTGAGTCCAGCCTGCAGCCTGTTTCCTGCATGTCTTCATGTCCGATACTTTATGATTAAAGCCCCCCTTCAAAATAAATAAATAAATAAATAAAAAAAAAAAAACTTAAATTAATTAATTGATAAATAAATAAATGAAAATATGTAAATTAATCAGGCAAAAAAAAAAAAATACATGTGTAAAAAAATTACCTTCATTGTTTGTTGTTTTTTTGCATGGAATTTAAACAATACATTCAATCATTTCAGTACTCTGGCAAAATAATTTAAAAAAAAAAAAAATCAATTTTATTGATCTTATATCTCCCAAAGCACTTGTGCAAATGATAAAATTTACATCTTTGCTTAGCCCTGTTTAATTAGTAAAGAGGCATTGCATAACAAATTATGAACATTAGAATAGTTAGGTATTTTGTCACATTAGTCACCTGACAGGTGAGAGTGGAGCTTTGTGGTCTCGAGAGTGACAAACAGGAAATGCTTTGAAGACCAGACTGTCTCAGTTCAGTTTGGCCTGTGTGGTTTACGCAGCCCATGAAGGCCTGTTCCTCAGAAGGCTACACAGGTCAAATGGGTCGGTGTGTGTGTGTGTTCAGGTCTTAGAGCAGCAGATTCTGTGTCAAACAGAGACTCTGGGTTTTATTCTCATCTCTCAATTTGAGCTGTTCCACTTTTAAATCAACCCCAACCCTGCAGAGCAACCTAAAACAGGACACACACACACGTGTTTAAACAGCTCTGTGCATGTGCTTGTGTGTGTGTGTGTGAGTGAGAGAGAGAGTGAATTATATTTTTATTTCATTTCATTGATTTATTTATTGAGTTGGGACAATTCACAGTAATCTACATAACAGCACTGAGCATCAATGAGCAGGACTTAGATGCTTAATTTCACAGCTCTGCTCCTGGAGCTCCTTTTTAAGCGTCCGATGTCCTCTTGTATTGATGGTCAGGTGTTAGTCTGCGGATGGAGAGATTTTAATGCAGCCTCAGTCAAAAGCTGTGTCCCAGTTCAGGGTCTGCAGCCCATGAATGCTGCAGCCTTTGGAAGACCTGGCCTTCGTAGCCTGCCTAGACAGCAAAAGCCGAACTGAATTGAGACAGTCTGGTCTATGGAGCATTTCCTGTTTTTCACCCTCAATGTCACACAGCGCTGTCCTCACCTGTCAGACCCACATTACTTTTCAAACACCCATAAACCCAAACTTTACATCTAAAATAGGGTGGTTGTTTCTCTTATTATTATTTTAAAAATTTTTTTCCTTTTTTTAATAATACATTATTTATTGGTAGAATATAGAACCACCATGTATATGTTAGAGTCAAGCAACTATGTACATTTTCAAAATATAAACAAGCATTGGGGGGATGACCAAAACAAAAAGAAAGGATAAAATTAGTGCTGGGCAAGTTAACGCCTTATTTTCGCGTTAACCCATCAATCTATAAACGCCGTTGAATATTTTATCACACATTAGTGCATGTTGCTCACATGCTTTTATTTTGTAAATGTCTGTTGCTGACCACGGCGGAACCAGAGGGGAAACTGGCGGAAAAACACGATGAGTAACCAAAACAAGGATGGAGAAGAGGGGAAACGCCACGGAACTTAAGGCGCTCGCCGCTTAGTGTATCAGTCCGCGTGCACGGCGTGCCAGATGTAAACAAACGCAGGTAGTCTGCCAGGACGAAGAGACATGATGAGAACTAGAGCCTTATTTAGCAGTGTTTTTGTGTGAAAGTAACCCGCTGAAAATTCTCTAAATGACGCGTGAATGCAGACCGATATCAGATTTTTATGGTGGGAGTCCGTTTATTTGTGTTTTTGGTCAAGCAAAAATTGGCCCCGTCTGAGTGCAGAGGAAACCGGCAGAGGAGCAGGGAAGGGGTGTTTGGTGTGAGCGCTCTGGGCTTCTGCTGCACAAAAACACTGCTGTAGGGGTAATTTCTGCCCTAAACCTTGTGATAGGACCCAACTTGTTCCATCCCGGAGTATCACTTTAATGCCCTGACAGTGGTAATAAGCTTTAATTTTGTATTTACATTTTGTAAATTTGATTTGAACTAAATATGAGATTTAACTATTACTGTATAACAAGTACTGATTTGGTGTTTGCATGACAGATGTTATGGCACTTTCGTTCATATGGCAGAACATTCCAATAAAAGTGCACTATACACTGCTTTTGAATCCATTATTAGATATTGAATTTACAATGCAATTAATTATGATTAATCAGGGAAATCATGCAATTAATTAGAATTAAAAGTTTTAATCGTTGCCCAGCCCTAGATGAAATGCAAGCTGTTTTGGTGTTAATTCCTTTTTTATAGTGCTGAATTGATTGAATGTATTGTTTGAATTCCCTGTCAAAAGATAAATAAATAAATAAATAAACAGAAACTTATTTAAAAAAAAAAAATCCCCAGAGAATCAAACAAAGGATTTTCCATGATGATAAGATTTACAAAAAAGATTTTTTCCTCAGTGTATTACTTAAAAAAAGCTCAAACAACATATTTTTCCACAATAAACAAAATTATCTTCAATGTTTTAGAAATGCAATCACACAGCTGTTGCCAAAAATCCTTCACATCTGGATGAAACAGGACTCCTTTGGGGTTCGGCTGTTTCCATCATCTTCAGTGTTCACACACTATGAATCTTGGGATACGGGAGGCTAAGAGGGTTTTATTGAATCCATCCTTTGTGGCACCCGAAAAGAAGGCGGTATTCGTCAGATGCATCAGCCACATTTTGGAGGAGCCTTTGAAATGGGAAAGCCTTCGAGGCACCGCTGTGACATAATCAGTCTTCTCCTGAAATGGGACACAGCTTATGACTCTCCTCTCTCTTTGCTGATTGGATGTGTCTGTCAGCTGGTTGTGCCTGGAGTCGAGGTCAGCTGACATGATGTTGGCGGAGCCTGAGCAAATGCTATTCTTAGTCTAGTTGTTCTAACTGGACCTGGTTGTTTTTGCAGTAACTCTGACCTTGATCTTTGACCCCAGCTGCAGAGGTCATCACTGTGCGTAGTGGTGAACCTGTCCAGCTGACTCCAAAGGGGCTGAAGAAGATGCGGCTTGAACCCAGGAATGACATCAGGTGGACTCACAAGCACTTGGTGCTGTCGCTGCAGACAAACAAGACCAGGAGTCATGACAAACGCCGCACCATGCAGAGGGATGGCACCCTGACGTTCACACACGTTCAGAGCTCAGATGCAGGAAACTACAGTCTGGAGGTGTTTGGCGCCAAGGGGCAGATACTGATGAAGGAGGAGTTCCAGCTGAGGGTGGAGTGGGCGGGGCTACCACAGGGTAAACAGGGTAAACAAAAAAAGATACAGTAAACAAAGTCTTAAGTAAATATATGTCATAGTTAAATCTGTTTATTGGTATTCTCCCTTCTCTGTAGGGAGCAACACTGCGCTAGTCAGTGTGTTGATCGTCCCTTTGATCCTGCTCTTCATCATCATAACCTATTTCTTCCTCAGAAAGAGGCGGAATCAGATGACAGTGACAGCAGGTACTTCAAATTATTATATTACATGACTCCTCAAGTTAATTCTGTCTTAGTTTTTAAAATAAACTTGATTAAACCAACCTGATCCAGATACGGAGTGTTCAGGATCATCAATTCCAGATTATTTGAGCTCTAAAAGTGATTTTCTCAGACCACAGGGGGCTCCAAAACACAAACAGAAAGATCTTCTGAGCTGCATTGAATGATGTTTTTCAGATAATCAGAGAGATTCAGCTCACCTGTCAGACATCAGAAACACAGACTGGAAAGTTTGATGCTCAGATTACAGGCCTTTAATCTGAGAAATAATGCTAAAGCTATGTGTTCCAGCTCAGTGTTTTAACCACAGTGTTAATAGGCAGAGGTAGGATTTTTAATAAAATAATATAATCTCAGTTACCTGTGAGGTCAACTGATCCCTAAAGCCCAACATAATATAGATTAGTAAATTAAAATCTCTAATATGATGGGATATTTGATTGATTGATAAATAGATTATAATCTACTATAATGATGAATAAATTGATTATAATCTGGAATAAGGATAATAGATATATCTTAATCTGATATATGATAGTGGATTATAGTCTGATGTAAATACATAGATTATTTTCTGATAAATGATAGATTAATAAATTATCATATAATATATGACATTTAAATAGATTATAATCTGATATATGAAGCATATCAGAATATAACAGTAGATTATAATCTGATATATGTAAATTTACCGGATTACAATCTTATCTCCTGCTGCAGGTCCAATGGAGGAAAATCTGTATATGGCGATGCACGGTAACTGTGTCAACAAGAAGGTCGATGAAGAGGACGAGAAGAAAGAGAGAGAGGAGGAGTCTCATTATGGTAACACACACACACACACACACACACACACACACACACACACACACACACACACACACACACACACACACACACGCTAACAGATGCTAATTTTTTCACTCATTTCACAGTTCCGTGTCATACTCGTCCAGCTGTTTCCAAGGAAACACCAATTACAGAGCAGAAGACGGTGGATGAAGAGGACATCTATGTGTGAAGAACAAGCTTTAAAGATCACCTGGTGGTCACCTGTACAATGTCATCACCTGCGGATCCATGCCCCCCCCCCCTTTTTTTTTGATATTAATAAATAAAGTTTTAATATTCAGACTTCCTGCTGATTTATTATGAGCTTGATTAAAATGTCTGGTCAGAGCCGTTGATCACTGATCTGGGGAGGAGCCAAACAAACACACCCGAAACCTGACTCAGACCCGTGTGAGTAAAGCTGGTTCTTTTCTCTGAGCTACTGTACCTACGAGGGCAAAACCATAGACTGTATAAAACATGGACGTAGTCCCGCCGACGTCACCCGTCTGTTTCTGAAAGGGAAAATGAAGCACATTGGCTGTAGAGGCCATATTGATAGTGGCAAGGGCTCCGCCTACAGCCATACGGCGCCTGTCGGTCACGTGACCCTCAGCTGTGCCTCTGATTGGGGGAGCTTGGGATCTTAATACTGTTCGAACGGCAGAGTTAAAAAAAATTCACCCCCTGTACAGTGGGTGCCGGTAGTAAAATTAGGGACTCAGACAGGAGACATTTTTTGAACCAGGCTGTAAATAGGTTAATTTCTGCTTTGAAAACGGCTTTTTTGGGCTTGGTGTGTATGTGACTTCAGGTACTTCTGGTGCCAGCCTCAAGCGAACACTCGAGAAACAGCAGATTTTAGCACTTCTGCATTGTCTCATATTCCCAGACCAGAGGTTGCCGCTTGGGCAAAACGCTGTCTGAAGTCATAGAATAGAATAGAATAGAAAAGAAAATACTTTATTTATCCCCGAGGGGAAATTCAGGAGTCACCGCAGCATTTAAGAAAACAAAAGTAAGAAAGAGTATAGAAAGTGCAAAAAAGTCCATAAGAAATTAGATGAAGACATCCCGTCCACCACTCGTCCACCACTCTCCGGGCCAGCCAGTCTTCACCTCCACAGGGTCCAGGACTGAGCCTCCCCAGAAGTCTGTTCAGTCTCTGTCTCCTGGATCCTGTCTGCTCACAGCAGGTGAAGCTCCTCCAATGTGGCGCCGGCGTCCGATGTCAGCTCCGTCAGCCACGTCCGTGAATAGCACGATGCCGCTGGGTTAGCACAGCTAGCTCGTCCATCCCCCGGGGCTAGATCCCATAACGATGGATGGAAGGACAGGTCCACGTCGTCACCTCCCAACTCACATCCGAGAACCGGCACGTCGTCCTCACCTCCTCCTCCTCAGCTCGAGGGAAATCATCAAGCCCCACACTAGTTAGCATTGAAATGCTACTGGCTGCTAACAGCTAATTTTGCATGTAAAAAATGCAGCCATGGTTACATGTAGGATCTCCAGACAAACACAGGAGAAAAGTAGTAAAAAATATCGCCGAAGTCACAAAGAGTTTGGTGTCTGTGACCGACAATGAACCATGCAAAGTGATGATCCACTCCAAATACAAAGATTACGAAAAAGAGACGAAAAAATTACAAGAAACGGACAAAGACGAGAGAGCTGCTGCAACAGGCAGCTACTTGGGTAGCGCCATGTTATCATGAACACAGCAGAGCCTCTGAGTTACAAACAGCAGGGGGCGCTGTCACTGTAGCTGCATAAGTATAACAGAGTCAAACCTCCAACAGGTAAGGCTTTATTTTCACATTTCAACACTTTTATATGAGTTTACTGTGAGAACAGAGTCAGATTAAAAATAAACAGCAGAGATTAAACACACCTGGATTTTATCTGAGATTATCTGAAGACAAAAGTAAACAACTAAATAAAGATATGGAATATAAGAGGTCTGATATCAGTCCACCTCCTTCTCTCTTTCTCCTTCTTCTTCATCTTCTTCTCTTTACAAGGCTGTGATCTCCTCTTCTGCCTCCTCTTCCTCTTTCTCCTTCTTTATTTCTTTCTCTTCTTTCTCTCCTCCTCCAGGTGTCTGTTGGCACACACACACACACACACACACACACACACACACACACACACACACACACACACACACACACACACACACACACACACACACACACACACACACACACACACACACATCCATCCCTCCTATAAACTGACTGCCCTGTAACTAATGGTGGGTCATGTGATTAATGGTGGGTCATGTGACTAACCAGAAACAGCAGCGTGTGGTGGATGATGAATTCGCGAGTCAGCTGAAGCAGATCCTGGTTTATGGTCTTGAACAGAGTTGGAACCAGAACCACAGCCAGGTTATGAGCAGACATCTTGTTTACCTGAGAGAACACCTGGATCCTGAAGAAGACAAACACATGCACAGGTTTATACCACTTTTTGGGGACCTTTGATACATCATTAAACCTGATCTGGGTCTTATTTACATGTAGAAGTGTCCAAACAGAGCGTTCAGGGTGGCTAGGTTGTCATCAGGAAGGTTCTGTAGCAAGCGTCTGTAAGCTGTAAACCTGGAGCGCTCATCAGAAATACCTGAGACAGAAAAAGACAGTGTGTGTGTTTGACAGGTGTGTATCCTGCAGGACTCTATGAACGTGTTTATAAGTTCACACTCTGACCTGCAGCGTGCAGCCATTGTTGTAATTCTCTGTCTGGGATCAGACTCTCCTGCTGGCGGACATATTGTTTGAGGGCAGAGCCTACATCCAGCACACCCTGCTCATCAGACTCCAGGGAGGCGGAGTTTGGTGATGTCATCAGAGCCTCCACTATTCGTGTAACTTTGGGAGCCAGGCCACAGCGTCGGTACACACCCTCCACCTTCAGACCTGACATGCACACACACACACAAGGAGTGTATTTTGCATCTTTGAATTGTGTTTGTTTTTGTGTGTGTGTGTAAATAATTGTGCTTCATCTCACCATGTGCAGTGATGTGTGAGATGCAGCGCTGGATGGCAGCAGGGACTGAACCCCTGCAGCTTGGGTCAATCTGGGGGTACAGAGATGGATGAGCTGGTTTCTGATTGGCTGCTGCAGAAGGGGCTGCTTTCTGATTGGTCAAAGCTCTTTGCAGATGATTGAACCAGGATTGACAGCTGTGCTGCTCCTCAAAATGCACTGCAACACTCCTGTTGGCACAAACACACATAGTCTGTGACATCACCTGTATCTGTACTAAGGCCATGTCCACACATAGCTGGGTATTTGGAAAACTGCATTTATTTTTTTATGCTTAGGACTGTCATTGGCACATAACCACAGTTCTACGTCACTAAAAGTGAAGGGCAAGTGAAGATTTTTGGAAGACTCTGGTTTCATGGTTTCAAGAGAGTCAGAGTTTTTGGTTCTCAGACGTCACAGCTGAATGACGAGGGTTCATTCTGATGGCTGGCACATAAAACAAAATATGGACTTGGCATACTTTGAGATGCAATTATCTGTGGATTTTCCTGGTGCAAGTGGACAAAAGTATCTCAACAAGTGTGTTTTTATAAGTACCTGATTACGCATGTACAAGGCCTAAGGCCTCAGTATGTATTGTCACCTGTACCTGTACTCAGTCTGTAAATTTTTTTGAAACTTTATATATTACAACCACGTCTTCTTAATAAAGATTCAAGTCAGTGTCTGTGTAAGTGTCACACCTGTCTGTGGTTGCCATGGTGATGATGTTCTCAGGTAGGTTCATTTCTGTGGAAGAGATCAAACAGGAGTAATATCACTCAGTTAGCTGCTCTGCAGGTGTGAGCTTGATGGCTTCAGGTGTTAATCTTGGAGGTTATCAGTTGTGAAGAACAAAGAGGATGTGTTACCATGGTGACTGAGTGCGCTTAGGTCCATGCTCATGGGCTGCTGAGTGTCTTTGCAGACAGGATGAATGCTGACACCGTCCTCCCACAGTAACAACCATGCATCATTGGAGACTCCGCTGACTCCTATAACAGACACCCTGCTTGCAGCTGAAGCCCCTCCCACCTCAGCGTAGGATACGCCCCTGGGGAGAATCACCTAAAATCATGATGACAGGTGAGACTAAAGTTAGCCAGGACAGACTTCTAAGAAAGCAATGACTCTCAAGTGACGCCCCCTGCAAGAGCACCAGCACTGACTCAGCCTTACCTTGAGGATGTGGACCAGGTGACTCATCAGTGCCTCCTGGTCGTCAGCATCACAGATCAGCTGATCATTGAGTGTCACCAACTCAAACTGATGCTCGGTTCTGAAACACAGAGAAAGAATCATTCAGGGTCTTCCCCTAAACCCTTAAGCTTTATGTGTTTGTGACAGGTCTCCACTAGAGAGAGAAACTTCAGCTTATAAAGTCTGCATTCATCTTTCTCTGAGTTTGATTCTGTGTAATGTAAAGTTCCTGCTTTATGTGATGAACCTTAACACTTCTCACTGCCTCCTAATGGACACCTTAAAAACAACTGCTGAAGCAAACCGGACAGAACCAACCCTTGAGAGCTCAGAAAGTTTGAGGTGGAAGTGTACTCATTTGGTTAGTGAGGTGAGTCTGGGTTGTTTGTCCAGTTTAGTCAGTATTTTAGCATTGTGAGCTGAGTTAACATAGTTAGCAGTTAGTTTACCCGTCCTTGATGAACACCGACAGAACCTCTCTAAGGTCAAGGACGTCACATGCTGCTGAATCATTCTCCAGAGAGAAGAGGAAACGATCGTCCTCCAGTTTACCATGAAGCTCCTGCTCCTCTTCGCCTGTACACACACACACACACACACACACACACACACACACATGAAACGTCAGTCTGAAATTTGATGCTACTTGAGTTTTTCAGCCCTCATGATTTATTCACACAGGTCTTACCTGAGGGAGTGGAGTCTTGCCTCATGATGGCTGACTGGGGCAGGTAAGCTGGGACCTCTGAAAAGATACAGAAAGAACAAGACCCTGTTATGTGATGCGCATTGGTCAAGACTGGAAAACCCTGGGGTCACTACTGAGTTGATATCCAGCTTCGAAGTACCTATCACGACTGCAAATGTCTCGTAAAGTCAACCCAAGTAACACAAAGAGATCTCAGAGGTGTTAATCCCGCTTCGTGGTACAGGCCCCAGGTGAGAAAACTGAATGAGGTGTCGGTGTGTGTGTAACCCATGTTTGTGTGTTACCTGTGTGCATGTGTTACCTGTGTACTCGTTGAGGCGGAGCAGCTCTGTCTGCAGACCCTGATTGGCTCTCTCAGCCAGTAGGACAGGGGAGGGGCTCTGAGGGTCTGACTGACGCACCTGCACAGGTAACAGACTCTACATAACTCACCTGATCTCAGGGGAAACAGCCGTTTCCAAATCAGAGTGAAACCTGTATTAAGCTGATCTGTGTGTGTGTGTGTGTCATAGTGATAACTGGTCTATATGAGGTCAGATTGATAATAAGTGTGCAGACCTTTGCTCCCGAGCAGATCAGAGACATGGTTTCCTCTATGTCATCTCCACACACCACCTGACGCAGCCTCTGCAAAATACACACACACACACACACACACACACACACACACACACACACACACACACACACACACACACACACACACACACACACACACACACACACACACACACACACACACACACACATTGTGTTTGTTCAGTTAAAGGGGAAATTCATTCTGACCAATCCAAAGCCAACACTTCCTTTAACAACCACTAGGTGCTGCTGGTTACTGGAGATTTCCTCCTGAACTCACCAGGGGTCTGTTTCACAAAGGAGGTTTAGAGAAAACTTAGAGTCTGTGCACTGTGAGATAAGGAAAACTGCAGGTTTTCTGTTTCAGAAAGGGAAACCAGAGAAAGAGGATTAACTCAAGCCTGTTTCATGAAGAGGTTGCTTAACCTCTGAGTCTGTTACTCTAGCAACTGAGTCTGTGAACCTAACTTGGTTTGGAGACGGTTTACTCATTGAACCTTGAGTTCTCCTCTGTCTCTGCCCTCTTTCAGAGCCACACAAGGCATTTGATTTCCTTATTCATTTGAGTTTAGGTGTAACCTGCCATCTGTCATTTAAAAAACCATGAGAAAAAAATTAGAGTCAGTGTATAAAAGTCCATTAAGAACAGTAAGTGGTAACCAACTTTTTTAACTGACTTGGAATGCAACATGGCATGTCTTTTTGACAACAATCCCATGGTTGAAGGTGCAGCATTACAGTGCAGAGAACTGAATATTTGTTGGGAGATAGTCATCAAACCACACATAGATGTTCCAGACAGTTATCTTTTTGAGCAGTTTCACATTACAGACCATGACCTACATACACAACCTAACCCGTCCTTACATTTGCAACATTACCAATCGTCCCCATGCTCTCACATCCCAGCAGGTGTTTTCCTTTGCAAATGGATGTTATTCTACAATGTTGGAGATGCTGAGCACATAAATAAGGTAATGGTATGCATGGCAGTCAGAAAAGTGTGCCTCCCCTTAAATGGCTTTAACCCATTTTTGTTGTTGTTTCTGGACATAAACTTGTCACATAAACTTGTCAGAGCATCAAGAAGGAATTCCACAGGATTATAAGTGAATGATGCGGAAATCTGTTAAATTAACTTCAAATTTTATTTTTTAATGACATTGTGCTGTGACCTCAGACTGGAATAAGTTGTTTTAATTTCTTTTAGGATTTTCCAGTGTGATTTGCTGCATACATTTTATAATAATACAATACATTTTATATTTATTTTTCTTAACATTCAATTTTAGATTTCATCCAAAGCTGCAGCCAAGAGTGCTTCACCCCTACTGGATCGCACCTAACTTAAATAAATCGAAATATCAGGCTACCATTCAAGCATTTTTCCCCTTTAATATTATTATGATTGCAAAGGAATACATTTAAACTGATGCACTGACCCAAGCAGTAATGTTTCCCCCTCTTTTGCAGCTGCAAGAGTGTTGCTTTTTTTGTTTTGTTTTTTTGAAAACATGTCCAAACTTGCCATATGAGCACATCAAGATCTCTAATTCTTCCTGCTGTCATGGGTACTCGTCAAATCGGGGCTCCATTGATATTGACTTTTTATAGTCATGCTGCATGTGATTAACTCCAAGTGAAACTACACTGAGTTGATTAAATGGACTCAAATCAGCTTTTCTGGAACCGGAAACTCAAATATCAACTCAGAGTTTAGGATTAGACTCAGAGTTTGTTGAAACTGCTTTGTGAAACAGACCCCTGCTCTTTAAGAGAATATCAGACTCACCTGGTCCATCAGAGGCTTGGATGAGGCCAGAGCATGGACTCGTCTGTAGCGCCCCCTTTTGTATTTGTCCTGGATGAACTTTGACCTTTCCTCCTCTGATGACTCTGGACGTAGCTGCTCCTCAGCTGGCACAACTGGAGCCCACACCTGATTGGCCAGCCGGTTACCATAGGTGATAAACAGCTAGAAGGGGGCAAGAGAGAAAGAAAGAGTTTGAGATCAAAGGTCATCAAAAGCCCCCCCCCCCTTATCTTTATGAGTGGTTCACCCCAACCCCCCCTTACCTGTATAAGTGGTTCAGTCCACACCTTGTTGTCCAACTTCAGGCTACGTACCTTGGACAAGTTGCTACCCAGAGATCTGTGCTGACCTGAGGACAGAAACTGTTAGCATTCTGAGGCTAACAAGCGCTTATCAAAAACATCCAGGTGATCATCAGATGTGTTGCCCTCAAACAGAGCAGGGACGGGTGATTTCAGGTGTTGAGATTTTTTTATTTGAGAGTTCAGTTGATGAAACAACAACTCAATACAAATAAGTCTTAAGGTTTGAATGAAGTCTTTCATCTGATTGGTTAGGTGGTTGGTCAGGTGATGTCATTCCATAGTTGTCTGTTTGTTGGCATGGAGGAAACTGAACACCTGAATTCTTTCGTACAGGTGAAAGAGGTGCTCAGATTTGCCCTGTCTGATGTACACAGGTGAGCAGCTGAGTGTCGTCTGCGTATTGGTGTTTTTGACTCTTTTATACCTGACTCTGTTGTCCAGGTGTGAATTAAACCAAATTAAATGTCTCTGGGTCACTCACTCACTTCTTTCTGTCTTGGTTGGACTCTAATTCCTCTTACCTGCACAGTTTTGACAGATGACCAGCAACAGGTTGACTGACGCCCACTCAGGATTGGCCGAGCCGCAGTCACCACACACTTTGTTGTCTGGGTTTTCCCACAGACGCTGCGCCACCTGGCTGCAGGACAGAGCGCTGCGTATAGATGTGGAAAGACTCTCCAACCAAGCTGACAGATCCTTTGACGAATCAACCGACAGGCTGCAGAACACAAGCAGGGCCAAGGTACCATAGCAGAAAGAAGGGAGCAGAACAGAAGAATCAAAAACATTATGAAAAAATGACGGAGAGGTGGACAGACAGACGGGTGGACAGACAGGTACGTACTTGAAGCTCTTGTATGGGGTGATGAGGGTGAAAGAGTGTTTTCCCGTGGACTTCACGGTGGCCACATTCAGGGGGACAGAGTAGGAGGCGATGCCCAGCTGGAAGCCCTCTTTGCTGGGGTAAATCCAGAGGTCGTGACCCCAAACTGCAGCATAGACACGGCTTCGAGGGTCCTTGATAGTGATTTGTCCATGGAGCTCTGGAGGGTTGGGACTTGGTTGGCCACGAGTTGCAAGCAGAGATGTGACCCAGCCTTCATGAACCTCTGAAGAACAAAGATAATTAAAGAGGTTAACGCTGAGCTGTGTGTTTCAATCTGAAGACAAACTGCATCAGACAGAGACCAGGTTCTCTTCTCTACAGGGGTTTCTATGAGTTCCTGGACTCAAAGAATCTGATCCTCCAACAGCATCCAGCTCTAAGACCAAAACACAACTTCAGCTATGCCACAGCTCAGCCTGTGAAACACCTGGTCCTTCGTACTGAAAGCAAGTCTGCTGACCCAGCTGAACACCTGACAGGTTCAGGTCTGCAGTTAGTGTGTCAGAGCACAGCAGGGTGCTGACAGAAAGCCCAGAGATACTGGAGGGGCCAGATACACCTGGACCTGGGAGCCCAGATAGAGTCTTACCGTCGTTATGAGCCATGAAGTCATAATGTTTCTTCCTGAAGTAAACAGAAAACCTTCCTTTGTCCTGTTTCTTTATGTTGGTGATGCTCGACACGTGAAACAGCAGCTCACTGAAACGGTCCTGTCAACAAAACAAACACACCCCTCAATGAAACAGACAGGTCAATGAAACAAACACACCACACGATGAAACAGACAGATAGTGATTCAGCAACAGATGGATGGAAAGACATTAACCTACTGTTCGTTTTTTCCACAGAGACATCAACTGTCCATCCATCGTCGCCCATAAAACACTGTGTCTGTAAGAAAGATCACTGGACGATTGCTTATTCATACCCTCTTCATCCATCAATCAGTCATTCATTTATTTGTTCATTCATTCATAATGGGTGATGTCATTGTTTTACCTGAAGCCTTTCCAGACATCCAGCCAGCTGGATCGGACTACTGCACTCTGTGGAGCCGAGTTCTTGCTGCCCCCCTTCTTCCTGGACACTCGGATGGTGGCAGCTCTGCAGACAACAACACGTTAACAGACTGACCGAAGTTTTAAGCCAGGACTCTGAACTGGTAAGGTTTTATCTCCTGAGGTCTAGAAGACAAAATAGATTCTGAGCCAAGCAAAGGTAACTGGGTAAACTAGCCAGCTGGTGAGTAAAAGAGTGAGTAAATCTCAAAAACAAAACTGTTCAGTGCTGTTTTAATAAATCTGCTGCTGATGGAAATTCAGCAGTTTGTGTATTAACAATACATACTGAGACAAAATGAAGGATCAGGACCCATCAGGACTGTGCAGATTTAATCAACTCAACCTCTATGCTGACGATGACTGGATGCCATATTGCCCAATGATTGACCTCTGAGTTCAGTTTGCTCTGTTTTAAATTTGGACTGTATGTGTGTGTGTGCACCTCGGGATCTTCTGTTTCTGGGGCTTTCCTGGTTTACTGGGAGGTCGAGGAGGGGGTGGGGCAGGTCGTTTGGGGACCAGACGGCCAGACGGACTCTGGATGCTGCCAGACAGGAAGCAGAGTGATCAGCAGGGGAACAGTGTTGGTCCCAGAAGCAGCAGCAGAAGAAGAATTTGTTCAAAGTTTACGTACCTGTTGGTATTCGTGGGCAGGTTGGCTGCTGAATCTCCTCCTGTTGGACCTTCAGAGGGGGCAGGGTTAACTCCTTGATCTTCCTCCTCATTGGATGATTCAGAGTCAACTTCCTCTTGGCTGGCCCAACTAGCCAGCACACTGAGGTAGGAATCCTCCGCACCTGGAGGAAGAAAAAAAGGAGATCAGAGACCGAAACCACCTCACTGATTCAGTTAGAAGGTGGGGGTCTGTGTCTAAAACAATCTCATGACTGTGCTTGTATTTTGATAGGCTCAATTACTGCAAAGGGAAAGGAAATGTTTCCTGTGATACAGTGATTCACACTCCTGACAGCAGGTGGCAGTACAGCACCTTCAACCACATACAGATATGTAAACCTGAGGCTCAATCCCAAAACGCTCCCTACACACTCTCCTTGCATACTAACCCTCCGTGTGCATGTTCTCACGGAGGGTCTGCCATATAAGGGCCACCCCAAACCACATAGTGCAGAGGGGGAGTGGACCTGCATCAATCCACACTTTTGACGACTTTTACAGGAAGTGCAATGGCAAAATGGAGGAGGAAACAGCATATGAATATAAGTGCAGGATGTGTCCAATATGATCCCTGCCCCTTTTTCACACTGAGAAATAATCACAAAAAGCGTGGTTTGAGAAGATTAAACCACCAATAAACATCAGCTATGCTGATGTTTGCTCTGATCGTGAAGCCCTGGCACCTAAAATGTGAGCACAATTGGCAGCATTAATTCATTTGTTGTATTGAAAATGTGAGATACTAAAAGGATTAAAAGACATGTAGAATCACTTGAAATTATTTGAAGTATGATGTAATGCTTGCCATTGTAATGGCAGGAAGAAATACTGCAAAAGAGGCATAGGAGTAAGTATCTGCCCTTTCTCAATGAAATTGACGTGCGTCACTGTTAACTTTGTGTCAATCTAAGTGTCATTTTGGAAGCATGCAGCTGTTATCAATCCTGAGCAGCGATCCTATTGCAATCTGCACAACAGCATAACAGTCATACAAGGAGAGCATCTTTCTGTTTCCATGGCGACAGGGTTTTCAGTTTTCCGGTGAAGTGAAAAGGGCCTCCCATTCCTGCTAGTCATGTTTATACCCTCCCTGCTCAATTTAAATGCCACTCGGTAGTGAAGGGGTGGTGTATGGGAGTGGTTTGGGATTGAGCCTGACTGTTAATGAGGTGGCCATGAGTCCTGAGGCTGGACCATGTGAGAACTATCAGACCAGGTGAGAACTGACCTTGGACCACAGACTGACAGAAACAGATGACTGGCTGATTAAAGACTATGTTGATGTTGTTTTTGTTGATGTTTGGTCTATGTACCTGTATGAGTGTCTCCAGCAGAAGGGGGCGGGGCTGACGGCGTGGTCGGAGTTGTTGCAGAATTAGACACATTGCTAACAATTCCCGCTAAACTGGGTATGTTAGCGAGTGAGTTAACAATGCTATCTAATTTTGCGGCTTTGTTAGCATTACTATCAGGTGTGCTGGTTGAAGCAGAGCTTTTTGAAGCATCAGCTGAGTTAGCCACAGTGCTAACAGATCCTGCTAAGCTTGGTATGCTGGTGGAGATGCTGTTAGCGATGGTGTCTATGGAGGGCGGTGCTGAGGGGGCGCTGGTTGGCGTTGGGCCGGAGCCCCCGATGGAGTTAGCAAGTCCAGCCAATGACGGGATGTTGTTGGCAATGATGTCAGTGATTCCAGCCAGAGTGGGAAAGACGATGCCATTGGTCGACCCACCAAGAGGAGGAGGAGCTTCATCACCTGAGGGAGGGGACACAGTGACATCATCATCAGACATCAGCTGACACACCTGTCAATCAAAGTAACACCAGTCTGTGTCCAGCTGCACTCAAACATCCACCAGGTGAGGTTTAAGTCAGCAAAGATTTTTCACATTAAGAGAGCTTCAATTACCCTGTGTGCAGACTTTATATTTTTTATAAAGAGCCTGAGATCATGAAGAGGAGAGATCTAAAGAGTCAGAAACCTGAACTGTGGGTTTGTGAATCACCTTCACAGATCAGCTCGGAGCTGAAACAGTTTCTTTTTCGGATGTTAAAAAGAGTCCCGTGACATGATATAATCTCCTGAGATTATATCACTTGGCGTCAGAGGAAGAACTGGTTTGAGTCCGTCCCGACAAACATTCACAACAGACCGGTTGGACAGCTCGGAAACCTGCAGCAACACGTCAGCACAGACTAAAATCACACAACACTCCCCTCTCAGGTCCCCACATCATAAACATCCTCTAAGGACACGCTCACACTCAGAGGTCTGTCATATTCACAAGATCATTCACAAGATCATTCAACTCAGTGCGGCCCAACCTGTGCTCAAGTCCTTAGTCCTGTTCTGCAGTGACAGGAACAGGCCGTTCATACATGAGCATTTTAAGCTCCTGATTTTACTCCCTGCCTTAAAAATCACACCGACACTTCCACACATCTTCACATCCTTTGTCAAAGAGAAGGTAAAGGTGAGCTCTGTTTTGATGGAAGAGGAATCACACCAACATGTCTGTACACACAGGTCAAAAAATACCTCTATCCCTCTCTTATGGTGAACAGCTCTGTCTGTGTTGTATTAGACATGATGTGGTTTTTATATGTAACAGGTAACTGGACTCTCTTTGGACCCTGTTGGATCTGGTTGGTCTGGTTGGATCTGATTCTTCTCAGTGTGTGAGTGAATGAGTGAATGAGACGGGCAGACAGGAAGAGGAAACAATAACCCTTTGATAAACTCTAGGAACTTGGTCAGACTTCAGAGACCCTTGGTTCACCTGTGGTCTAAAATCAAGGCTCAACTTTTCCAATTTAAACTCACCTTCATGAGACATCCCATGATCCAACACAATCCATCTCACTTTAAAAACAATTGTGTGTGTGCATGTGTGTGTGTGTGTGAGGGGGTACCTGTTCTTAGGTGAGCTCCATTGGTGGTTGCATCCTTATTCTCACAGCTTGGGTTTCTAAACAGAAGAAAAAAATCAATTCTGTCCCATTCATGTCCTGTTGTGTTTAGGCTGTTCTCAGTTTTTCATGTTGTATTGTGTATTTTTGTGTGTCTGTGTGTGGGGGATTTCAGTGGACCTCACCTGTCCAGAGTGGGGACACCTGGAGTATCCTTGTTGTATCTAGTACGAGGTTTGGGAACAGGAGGAGTAGCCATCTGTAGAATCAGACCATGGAGTTAATATTTTAATCCAGTTTGACCAAATAAACTATTTATTAGTTCAGGAAAGTTATCTGGTAAAGTTTCTTTGGGTTGGTCAACTAGTTTAACTGGTCAATGGTTTAATGATATAGTTAAACTAGTCAGTGAGTTGGTCAACTACTTTACCTAGGCAATGGTTTAGTTATCTAGTTAAACTAGTTATTGATTTGGTTATCTAATTAGAGACTAATTGGTTTGGTTATCTAGTAAAAGAGTCAGTGGATTGTTCAAATTGTATAACTGGTCAGTTGTTCAGTTAATTTGGCTGGTCAACTAGTTAAACCAGGTAGTGGGATGCATATCTTTTTAAAGATTCAGTTGGTTGTCCAGTTTAACTAGTCATCAGGTTGGTTATCTAGCTAAATAGTTATTGGCTTTGGTTATCTAGTTAAGCTAGTCATTGGTTTTGTTATATAATTACATTGTCATTGGTTTGGTTTGGTTATCTAGGTAAACATTCATTGGTTTGGTCAACTTGTTTTACTGGTCATTGTAACAATAGTTATTAGGCATCCAGCTGCTGGAAAAGTTTTAGCTTTGAGCTCTGAGATAAGCACAGTATTTCAGACAACACAGAATAATTTGTTACATCATGACGCTGTGTTTGAATCAGTTCTGCTTAAGCTGAGAAGAATCTGATCAGAACCATAAAGAGCCATGAAATATGTCACAACTAACCCTGTTTCTGACCTCCGACCTCTAAACCCTGAGGGCATTAAAAATAAATAGATAAATAAATAAATAAATAAATACAGTCAACTATGAAATAAAACAGAATCAGCTTACTCTTTAAGAGTCTACCTGTCAGTTGGTACAGATGTAATTCATCATAACACAACAAGTCTGTTTGTTTTTGTGATCTTGTTCCCAAATCATGTTGGATACTGATACTGTTTCAGTGAATTTTGTTTCTTAAATCCTGTATTTAAACAAATGTTATCATCTACCCACACCCTAACCTGTCAGGTGTTTACTATTTTCACCATCTGTACCTTTGTCTTCCTGACAAGCAGAGTCAGAGTGAGGACCTGTAGCTCTGCTTTAATGCGTTAGAGTGGCATTAATTCAGACTTAAAGAAAACACATTCAGAGTTAAGCATCAGAGGTTGAATTAAGAGAATAAAAGAAAACACTTTTCTTACCGTGAACAGTACTCTCCACAGGAAATCTAGGACCCCTGCAGATCACCTGTACAGCAGTCCACCTACCTGTCTGTGAGTCTACCAGTCCGTGTGTCTAATGTCTGTAAATCCACCTGTCTGTCTGTCTACCTGTCTGAGTGGCTCCTCAGTAGGTGTCTGGAGTCTCTGCTTCACGTGTTGGCGCCTCACATCCACCTGCACTCACACTTACATCCATGTACCGTGTGTGTGTGTGTGTGTGTGTGTGTGTGTGTGTGTGTGTGTGTGTGTGTGTGTGTGTGTGTGTGTGTGTGTGTGTGTGCGTGTGTGTGTGTCACAAAGCTGTTTTCACTGTGAAAGTTTTATAGTGAGCTCAAAGACATGTCACTGGTCCAACCTGCTGCAGGAATGTGTGTGTGTGTGTGTGTGTGTGTGTGTGTGTGTGTGTGTGTGTGTGTGTGTGTGTGTGTGTGTGTGTGTGTGTGTGTGTGTGTGTGTGTGTGTGTACTTTAACCCCGCCCAGACCTTTGATCACAGGTTGTAAATATTCCTCAGAATACTGAGTTGGAACAAAATTTTATTAATAAAGCCAAACATTACGAATCTTCAGACTCACACTCTTTCTCAGAACACACCACAAAGAAAAAAAAACTTGACAATGATCAAAAACTAAGTTTTACTCTGAAAACATTTGTTTTACCTACACAACAGATTGTTTCATTTTTTCAGGCATGATAATTACATAATCATAATAATTATGTCCTCACTCTGCCCCCTGCTGGTCTCTTATGGTTTAATCCCATCACTGTCAGACATCTTGTCTGCTGCTGACACCTAGTGGTTGAAACATTAGTTACAACTCAGATTCACTTTGAGCCAGGTTTCCTATGTACTGACACTATGCAGAAATAAAAAAAAAACGAGAGTCCAACAAACACGTTTAATGTCCCCACACACACACACACACACACACACACACACACACACACACACACACACAAACACTCACAAAGCTTCCATCACTATATTGATCCTCGAATGATTTGTTCCTGTTTCATCAATCACCTCTCCTCTGACACACCACTTTATTTAACCAGCTTTACCACACACAAATGTGTGTGTGTGTGTGTGTGTGTGTGTGTGTGTGTGTGTGTGTGTGTGTGTGTGTGTGTGTGTGTGTGTGTGTGTGTGTGTGTGTGTGTTGGACCCAGTTCACTTCCTGCCAGAGAGACGGAGGGTGAACGACAGAGAGGCAGATTGAAAACAGACGTTGGCTCCCTCCCTCCCTCTCTTTCTGAGTCAGTCTGTTGTTTCCATTCGTCCTCAGTCTGGAATGAGCTCAGGCTGGGGAGAAGAAGAAGTAGAAGTAGGAGGAAAATGAGGTAAAATAAAATGAAATCAAGAAAAAGGAAAAGCTGAAGAAGAGGTGGAAGAGGTGGAAAAGAAAAAGAGGAGAAGACAGAGCACAACATCATCAGGTTTGAACACATTCGTCTTTTTAGCATGTCTGAGATCTAGTTCAGATCATAATAATCTAATTTTGCTGAGTGGACAAGTTCAACAGAATACTCTGATTCTGTGACTAGATCCTTTGAATACTCAGACCATTACTGCATCCTCAAAGAACGCTGACTCTGTTGCTAAATCCTCAGAGTACTCTGAATTTGTTACTACATCCTCAAAGAGCTCTGACTCTGCTACACCCTCAGAGTACTCTGACCTTGTCTGTTACTTCATCCTAGAGTAGTCTGACTGTTACTTTGTCCCCTAAGTTCTTTGTCTCTGTCAGTTTTATTTTCTATTCCCATATAAGGTTTATTATCCAACTCTTTTTCTTCACTCATTTCTTTTAGACTTGCTTATGAAGTTGTTTTTACTGTACTCCAACAAGTTGTCAGGTGACTCATCCAAGAAGAGAGCCTGGCTGTAGACCTCACCTCTCAAGCCTCTATCCTGCAGACCTAAATCTCCGCCATCAGGCCACTATTTAGAAAAAGTCAATTAAGAATAATTTCAAAACGAAATTGCTTTCCAATCCTGGTTTATAATTTCTGTCATAAATTTTGTTGGGTAGTCACTTCTAGGTTAGTGTTTTTAGTCGTTTATGTATAATGCACAAAATACTTTGTCTTATTTGTACACCCTGGTACTTGATTGAAATCTTCAGTGTGGAACTTATTTTAAAAAAATCTGATGAAGCTTAATCATTTTATTATTTCATCATCATTTATTCAAAGCATTACAAAATTAACAATAGCAAATTAATATGGTGTTATAATTTTTTTTAACAGAGTATGTTACTCTTTCTGATCCAAAAGTGTAAAAAAAAAAACTTCATTTCCGGGACTGACAGTGGAGGTTGAGGTCTGCAGGAAAGGGGCTGGGGAGGTGAGCTCCACAGCCAGACCCTTCTTAACTCACCTGTTTGTATGTTTGTTGGTGTGTGTTTATTGATGGTGGCATACTTATCTGTCCTATTGTTGTTTATAGTCATGAAAGGATGATCTCTGCCGATCAGAAACACTGATGCTTATTACCGATGTTTGTTTGTTTTTGTGTGTGTTTGTTTGTTTCAATCACTAGAACCAGGCTGTGATAAATGATTTACAGCTTTCACTCACTGGAGTTAACAAACAGGATACAGGAAACAAGCTTCCACATGGCGCCCTGACAGACAGGTGAGACACATGAACAGGTGGCTGTGATGTCACTGCTCTTCAAACCATTGATGATTATTTTTATCCCACTATGTGGTAAAATACTCAGGGATCACATTGCTCCCCACAACGTACTTCTGGTTTGAGTTACATTATGCCATGTTAAGTTAATGGAGCTTGCCGCAGCCAACTCTTAGCAGCTTTTTGCTGACTCAGGTGACATCACTCAAGGTCGCAGACACTCCTCAGCTGAATGCTGGCGAGTTAGCTGGACTAGTTCAAAGGCAGTTTAAACCATCGTAAGGCCAACCAGCAAAACCAGAACACTGAAAACACACACACACACACACACACACACACACACACACACACACACACACACACACACACACACACACACACACACACGCACACACACACGCACACACACACTCACAGAGTACAGTTCCTCTCTTATATTCAGAAACAAGTGACGGACTGTTATTTCCATGTTTCTATTTACTGAGCTCTGATTGGTTACTGTAAGCCAATCAGAGCTCAGAAAGACAACGCTCTGAAACGCACACTCTCACACACTCAGTGGAAGTGTGTTTGACCTGAGCCCCTCTGTGAGACCCTGCAGTGAAGATATCTCCTAAGTAGATCATTAAAGGATGAACTCTTATCACTCGCTGCAGTTCAGCATCTGTCCACCAGGGGGTTTCAGCCTCCAGCCTCTTCATCATGACAGGTTACATGTTACCTGTTACAAGTTACCTGTCCATCCCTTGAGATCATGTGACCTTACCTCCACAAACAGCTCAGAAACAAAAACTACAGAGACAGGTCAAGTCTCTGATAAAGCTGCTAGCTTAAATTTATCTCTCAGCTATCTGAGTGGAGGGTGGCTAATGTTAGCCTGCTATCAGTGTGTCAGCAGAGAGGGGGGAGGTTTCTGGTCTAGTGGAGGCTGGGCCGCCCACAGGAAATACTTCACTGTTTATTTTCTTCTTCGGTGGTCGGCGCACATTCCTCCCTGCCTCAGGATCAGCTGGCCCTCTGATTGGCTGAGAGCCCAGGGGACGACACTTTCTGATTGGATGGCTATGCTCTCTTTTTTCTCTGTGGCAAGAGAGGGAGAAAAATCCAAAATCTCCCTGTGAATACACACACACACACACACACACACACACACACACACACACACACACACAGTCAGAGGAATGTGTCTGTTTGAACCATTAGTGTGAATGATTTAACAGACGTCTGAACATAAAAAACTTTATATGGTCTCCACTCACCACAGACACACACACACACACACATTTGATTTATGTTGTTATTGTGATCACTGAAGTCATTTTCCCCTCTTATTGTTGACAATGCTTTTGTTGTTTTTGTTTTTGTCGCTTAAGAGGATGCTACTTTTTTGTCTGTTGTGGCTTTTGTTGCAGATCTTGTTGTTTTTGTTGTTGTTGATGATGCTGCAGTTGATTATGTTTTAAGTTTGCTAGCATTAGCATTAGCATTTAGCAAAGCAGCTTTTGAGTCAACGATCACCCTCTGCTGGTTGGACATCACAATCAGACTTTTATTCCAAAATACTTCCTGTTTTTTGTTGATGTGGTTTGTTTATTTATTTATTTATTTTTTGTATTTATTTAAAATAAAGCATTTCATAGATGTGTAAAAAGGAGTAGGAAGAAGCGAAAGCTTTTCGAGTGCAAACCCCTCTTACTCGCCTGTTTTAATAACCGCAATGTGCTTTAGGTTTGCTGCTCATAATGGTGTCCTACAGAGGAAGAACAAAATGCCTGATTGCACTGCGCTTTCTGCTGGGTGAGTACAAATAAACAAATTCACAATTTACCTGTCTGTCTGTGTGATACCTGCCTGTCTGAGCGCTACCTGCATGTCTGTGTGCCACATGTCTGTCTGTGTGCTACCTGTCTCTGTGTATTTAACCTGTTCATGTGCTACCTATCTGTCTGTGCTCCCTGAATGTGTGTGCAATCTGTGTGTCTGTCTGTGTACAGGTGTGCTCCTGGTTCTTCCTGAAGAAGGCATCTGTCTGGAGCTGCACCCTCCATCTGCTCAGGTTCTGCTCGACACAAACTCCAGCTTCACTGTGGTTAGTACATACCTGTTCATCCATTTAGGTACCTGGCTGTTTCTACACCTGTCTGTCTGATGAGCTCCCATTCTGTCTGATCCAGTGCCTGTCAGTCTCTACATCTTTCTTTCTGATGAAACCCCTGTATATCTGTCTGTCTGTTGAGGCACCTGTTGGTCTGACCAGGTCCCTATTTGTCTCTATACCTGTAATTAAGAAGTTCTCTGTCTCCACATCTCTTTTTATATTGGAGTCCCTGTTCCCATGCCTGTCTGTTGAGTTCCCTGTCTTTCTAGCGAAGTACCTGTATTTCTCTACAATAACCCCCAAGCAAGTTACCTGTCTGTCTCTGAACCTGTCTGTTGCCTGTCTGAATGAAATACCTGTCCATCTTTATACCTGTTCTTCTATTGAGGTGCCTGTCTGTCTGTTGAGTTACCTATCTGTCTGTTGAGGTACCTGTCTTTCTGATGAGTGACCTGTCTTTCTCACAAGGTGTGTTCAGGCTGGAGTCAGGTAGGCTGGCGGCCCCCTCAGGACTCTCAGATGGACGGGGTTTCTGTGGAGGAGCAGGGCTCCAGCAGTGTTCTGCAGCTCGTTAACGCCACCTGGAGTCAGTCTGGGAGATACACCTGTGAGGAGCCATTATCCTCCCAGAGCAGACACATTGACATCTTTATACCTGGACAAGGTGAGTGTGATGTCAGACACACTTTGCGCCTGTCTGTCCTCCCTGTGACACCTGACTCTTTGTTTTCACATGTCCTTCTCTAGGTCCTGAGGAATGGTTCGTCCCACTCGGTCCAGGTGTGGTGATGAAAGAGGCAGAGGAGGACACCATCCCCTGCGTGGTGTCTGACCCACGGCTAAACGTCTTGCTCTTCCAGCGTCCCAGCAAGTCACCAATTAGCGGTATGACGTATGAGCCGGGCCGCGGTTTCACAGGTCGACTCAACGACAGTTCTTACGCATGCACGGCGTCCCGCGGGAACGAGACAGCAGAGTCTCAGGTGTACCACGTCTTCAGCATCATAGGTAGGAGGTCAGAGTAAAGGATCAGGACCAGAACGGGTTCACATCATCAGACCTGTCGTCTATCACACCTGTCTGTCTCTCACTTGTCGCTCCATCATTCACACCTGTTTCTCTCTCTCCACTTCACCCAATTCTCTGTCACCTGTCTCTCTTTCAGTGCCTCAGCAGATGGAGGTCGAGCTGACAGTCTCAGGTGTAGTGTTAAAAAAGGGGGAGGGGCTTACCGTGAACTGCACGGTCAGAGACACTGAGCTGGTCTTCTTCACCTGGGACTTTCCCCGTAGACAGGTACCTTCCTGTCTCTCACTGTACCTGTTTGTCTGTCACTGTACCTGTCTGTCTGTCACTGTACCTGTATGCCTGCTCAGACTGGTGTTTGACTGTTGACCTCTGTTCTGGTTCAGGAAGTTGAGCCCCTGACTGAATTTCTGCAGAATCAGATCCGCTCTGTGGTCAATATCTCCTCTGTGACTGCCGCAGACTCAGGTGAGTCCCTGATATATCTGACAGACCACAAGGTGACATCATGGAGTCATTATGGTAACAGCAGGTGTTATTTCTGGTCTATGGTAACCATGGCGATGTCTGTTTCCTCAGGTGTGTACATGTGTGCAGTGCAAGAGACGATGCAGGAACGAACTGTGAGAAAGAACATCACAGTGACTGTGCTGGGTGAGTAACAGACAGGTAATGGGACAGACAGGTAGACAGACAGGTAACAAGACTGGTGGACAGACGGACTGTCTTCTCTGTCTCTGTCTTTAGAGCAAGGGTACGTCTACCTGTGGCCCTCAGGTGAGACCAACCTGTCTTCTGTCCTCCATCACTCGGTGGAGTTCAGAGTGGAGTTTGATGCTTACCCCGTACCCAATGTTCTCTGGACCAGTCAAAACCGGACTATCACCACAAACACCACCCCTATTACCACAACACGCCTGACAGGAAACAGGTAAACAAAAACACACCTGACAGGGAAAAGGTAAACAACAACACACCTGATTGATTGATGGATTGATTGATTGATTTCAGGTATGTCAGCACGCTGAGGCTGGTCCGGGTGCAGATGGATCAGAAGGGAAGTTATACAGTTGCAGTTTCCAATGAGGATGACTTCCAGGAGGTGACCTTTACTCTAGAGGTCAAAGGTCAGAGAATCACACAGGAAGTGTGCGTGTGTGCATTTGTGTGTGTGAGAGAGAGAAAGCATTCACCAATGTTTGGTCTTGTTTGCAGATAAATTTGAAACAAATTAACTCTGAATTTTGTGTGTGTGTGTGTGTGTGTGTGTGTGTGTGTGTGTGTGTGTGTGTGTGCGTGTGTCTAGCGCCCCCTAGGATCACATCCCTGGCTGAGTTTGGTAGTAAGGGTGTTCTGTGCATTGGTGAGGGGGCTCCATCCCCATCAGTCACCTGGTACACCTGTCACAGCTCACTCAGGTAAACACAGCATTCAGGGAATCAACAGGTAGCAGCTACCTGTTACACACACTGTGTGTTTGTCTGTGTGTGTTCTATATCTGAAGTGTGTATCCTGTAGGTGTAACAACTCATCAGGAGGTTGGAGGAGCCTAGCAGAGAGTGGGGTGCTGCAGGAGAACACCACACAGGTGGAGGAGAAAGGTGTAACCCAGGTAAAGGGGGTTTCTCTGTGTGATGTCACCCAAAACTGCAAATGTGGGAACAAAACTAAACCAAACCTTTGGCGCTCTGTGTCTCACCTGTGCAGGTACGAAGTGTGTTGACCCTACAGAGTCTGGAGTCTGTGTCGGCTGTTCGTTGTGAAGTTAGAAACTCTGCAGGTCGACGAGCGCGAGACATCAGGATGGTTTCCAAGTGTATGTGAAACAGTGCACAGACACTAGATAAGGGCCTGTGTCCACTTACCCTGTGCCATAAGCCCTGACAGACTGACACTACTGTAAGGGCCTGTGTCCACTAACCCTGAACAATGCTTCTGCAGTATTTCCTTACCCAACAACACTGCAAGTCTTAAAAGATGCTATGAGGAGGATCTGTTTAAAGTGTCTCGCCACCTTCTGGCCCTGAGTCTCAGGCACACTGTGGTAAAAATGTGACTTTAAACTAGTACAGTTGAGTAGTGCTACTGTTTGAAGCATGACAACACACAAACGTTGTGAGTTTGTACTGTATGTCAGTAGCCGGCTATGTAAAGCACGACTAACAGCCTGATGCTGTGACGTATCCGTAAACTAACGTGCCAACAAGCAAACTGTCAGTTCATACAGTAGTTAAGTAGCCGTCTAAATGTAGCCCTGACAGCCCGATGCTGTGAGACTTGTTGGTAATGTGTAACATTAGTGAACCCTGGTGCTAGCGCCCATCTACCAAGCAGATCTAACTTAATCTCACTCTACATTTTATTAACAAACTCTCAAGTTTGAACAGACCACTGCAAAATAACTGCTGCATGTGGGTTGGAATGAACATAATCACAAACAAGTTAGCCCTTTTAGCCTTTAGCTCGGGCTGTATCACTCTCTGTTTAGCTTTCTTCTGCTCTTCCGTCCTTTTCTGTCTGACAGTTAGGCTCCTGTGTCCACCATCGCTACAAAATGAATCCAAGAAATTGTTTTCAAGCAGAGAAAAACACAGATCTTTCTTCTCACTACTAAACTTCATCAGCCAGCATGGTGTTGTCATAGAGACATAGACGTGCCGTAAATCAATCCACTCTTGCTTGGCCTGACCAGGAAGCTACGAAGAACTTTTTCAAGATCACTTTTGAACTCCTCACAGCCCCTGTGAATATTTATTTATGTGTGAACACTCTCTTTACCTGTCTCTCTCTTTTATCAGCTCTTCTCTCTCAGGTTGCTGTGTTGGCAGCGGTTCTAATCCTGGTTGTCATAGCGATAGTCTTCCTCATCATCCTAATCCTGCTGTGGAGAAAGGTCAGTACTGCGTTGATAACTCTTTTTTATCTCAATAAGAGGGCTGTAGTTTGTCAGTTAATAAGCAGTAATTTTTCAGTTGTTGCGCTGTAATTTGCCAGTTGTTAAGCTGTAGTTTGTTGGTAGTTTAGCTTTAGTTTGCCAGTTGTTTAACTGTAGTTAATTGGTCCGAATGTAGTTCCTCAGTAGTTAAATTGTAGATTATTGGTAGTTTAGGTTTTTTTGGCAGTTTAGCTGTAGTTTTCTGGTCTTGGGCTCTTGTTTGTCAGTAGTTCAGCTGTAGTTTGTCAGCAGTATAGATTTAGTTTGTCAGTAGTTTAACTGTAGTTAGCCATTAGTTTAACTGTAGCTTGTCAGTAGTTATGCTGTAGTTTGTCAGCAGTAAAGATTGTTTTTTTCAGTAGTTAATCTGTTGTTTGTCAGTAGTTTAACTGTAGTTAGCCATTAGTTAAGCTGTAGTTTGTCAGTAGTTAATCTGTTGTTTGTCAGTAGTTTAACTGTAGTTGTAATGGCTAACTGTAGTTAGCCATTAGTTAAGCTGTAGTTTGTCAGTAGTTAATCTGTTCTTTGTCAGTAGTTTAACTGTAGTTTGTCAGTAGTTAATCTGTTGTTTGTCAGTAGTTTAACTGTAGTTAGCCATTAGTTAAGCTGTAGTTTGTCAGCTGTAAATATTGTTTTTTTCAGTAGTTAATCTGTTGTTTGTCAGTAGTTTAACTGTAGTAAGGCAGTAGTTAAGATGTAGTTTGTCAGTAGTTACGCTGTTATTATTTTCCTTGTTACCATGATGCCATCAGTAGCTTACGTCCTGTTCTCAGAAACCTCGTTATGAAGTTCGGTGGAAAGTGATTGAGTCAGTGAGTCCTGATGGACAGCAGAACACTTACCTTGACCTAACTCACCTGCCATACAACTCCACCTGGGAGGTACCACGAGACAGCGTAGCACTCGGTATGACTACACTTCCTAAACCAGTACTTCACAGGCACCAACTCATTAGTTCAGTCTCATCACTTTACCGATGTCTGGGAAGAAAATAAACTAACCTTGTACCTGTTTGGCTACCTGGCTCTGTCTCCAGGTCAGGTGTTGGGTTCAGGTGCATTTGGTCGCGTTGTCCAGGCGACTGTCTCTGGTCTGCTGGACCCCAATTCTACAACCAAAGCAGCTGTGAAGATGGTTAAAGGTACATAAACCACTTGGTCACTTAGTCCATCCACAAACTCACCAGAAGAAGAAGAATCTTCCCTAAGCACCAGATGCACCTCCACTAGTTTTACTGCCTATTAATGTCACAACAGCAATTACAGCATAATTACTTCTTTCACTCTGTTTGTGTTTGTGTGTGAATTTTTAGCCCGCAGTGGTGCGACTCAGTCTCTGATGTCAGAGCTGAAGGTGTTGGTTCATCTTGGGCCTCACCTCAATGTTGTCAACCTGCTGGGAGCGTGCACCACAGGAGGTAATCCCTTAATCCAGATTTGATCTTGACTCTGAATAAATCTAGATCTAATATAGAATTTATTTGATTTATTATAGTCTTAATCCAGATTAACAAGAGATTCATTACAGGCATAATTAATCTTTTTTAAAAATCCTTAATCCTGATATAATTCAACTTTATCTTGAAATAATTCAGATTAAGTCCTGATATGATCCCGACCTCTTCCAGATGTGACATGGCTTTGTTATAGACTTAATACTGGTTTAATCTTGATTTTACCAGATTTAATCTTGACATAACCCTTACCATGCCTCAACATAATGTAAACTGAGTCTTGATTTTATCTTGATGTCAACCTCATGAAATCCTGTTTTTAACCCTAATTTAGTGTACCGGTTTAAATAAAATCCTGACCGACAAATAGTGCCAGATCACAGCAGAAGTAATTTAGAGTTAACTCTCTCACAAATCAGGTCTATACCTTGTTTTTTTCAGTACAACAGACTAAATAGTCTAAATGTAACTTATTAGAGTGGATCCTGTCTTAAACCAGATTATGTGCTCCATACATACATACTGACCTGCTTCAGTAAAATCTGGGCAAACCTCTGATCCAATCCCAAATTATTCACCCCTTGTGCAAATTTTCAACATACCCTGTCAGGTCTTGATGCAGCTGATACGACCTTTGTATCTCATCATTAGCTACTAATTCATATTCTACACATACCAAAAATTGTACCAGATCCCCTATGTCAAAATGTATTGGTAAGGGGATGAACTTCTCATGTATATTATAATTTATTTATAACTATTGTGTGCACTATACTCAAATTTACAATCTCCACTCAATTCAACATGTGTAAGAATGCAATAACACATAAAAACAATATATTTATATAATTGTTCATTAATTCATGCAGTAAGGGGTTAAACTAAATTCTGCCTCTTTAGAGTTATCCAGCTAACGAGCTACAGAGCTAACAATGAACCCTAACCTGAGCTGCCTGTCTGTCTGTGAAGGACCTGTCTATCTGATCACTGAGTTCTGTCGTCATGGGGACCTGGTGAGCTACCTGCAAAGGAACAAACACACCTTCCTACAGGGAGATTCACAAACCAAGAGGTCAACGCATACACACACACACACACACACACACACACACACACACACACACACACACACACACACACACACACACGCGACCACTGATCCTCCAGTTCCTATTCTTGGGTTTTGTGCATGACCTCAGCCAGGTGACTATGACAGCCTCTCTAGAATATTCCAAGGCTTTTTCTAAGCATGTGTCTAAGTGGCTTTTGAGGTCTGCTATTGGAAGCTCAGACCTTCAGATTACGATGATGATAGGGATTTTGCTGCCTGGATTGACTTCCATTTTTCCTCTCACAAGTTGCAGGTTTCAAGGAGAAACAGCTGCAAAGCATCAATGAGGCACCACCATGTTTCGCTGTAGGCAGGGTGTTTTTTTCAACTTCAAACTTCCTGTTCGAGACATCCTGCTGACCCAGAGCCCAAAAAACATTAACCTTTTACCTTTAACTTTTAACTTCTAACAGTTTCTCTGGCATATTTGTCTTGATGTCCATATTTTGCAGAACATCGATATCTGCTTTGAATATTGGGGACAATTCAACTGACTGACCCTCACAACTAAGACGCAGTCAAAACCAACCTTCTCTTGCTCTCTCTGTCTCTGTCTCACTGACTGTGGATGTCTTGCTCTGCAGTGAGAGTGATGGAGGTTATATGGACATGAATAAAGAGGACAGCTCTCAGTACGTTGCCATGAAGGAGCTCAACTATGCCCAGATCGAGCCCGCCGTTTACGAGACGCCACAAACAGCTCCAGGTGATACACTATGTGGGTGTGTGCCTCTTTGAGGCTTAGAGATCATGATTGATCAAATACAATAACTTTCTTGTAGACCTCAATGACCAGACTGAGTCATGTGACCCATTGTTCTCTTTCAGACCAGCAGGAGACAACACTGCTCCTTTCTGACTCTCCTGTCCTGGGCCTCAAAGACCTGCTCAGCTTCTCCTACCAGATCTCCAACGCCATGGACTTCCTGTCCTCCAGAAACGTACGCTGCCTCTACTCACACCAGACACACATACCTGTATAACGTGTTGTTGTTTGCGGCATGGCATGTGGAATGTGTCTGGTTTGCAACGTTTTCAGTGTGTGCCATGTATTACATTTGTAGTGTGTGGAGTGTGTTGCATTTGTAACGTGTGTAACATGTGTAACGTGGTTACAAGTATAACGTGCGGCTTATCTATTGTGTCCACCATGTCTGACTGTAAAATGTCCTCAGTGCGTGCATAGAGACCTGGCGGCGAGGAATGTTCTGGTTTGTGAGGGGAAGCTGGTGAAGGTTTGTGACTTTGGTTTGGCTCGGGACCTGAAGAAGGATGGAGACTACATCGCCCGGGGCAACGTAAACATCTCTGTTCATGACCTGTTTGTAATCAAGGTTGGTCACCTGATCACCTGTCTCACCTGAGTTCTGTGACCTCTCTGCTCTCCTCCTTCAGACCTTCCTGCCCGTCAAGTGGATGTCACCTGAGAGCATCTTCAGGAACATTTACAGCTCCCAGAGTGATGTCTGGTCCTACGGAGTCCTGCTGTGGGAGATCTTCTCTCTGGGTACAACTCAGCCAGTCTAACCAATAAACCAGCATAATCAGATAAACTAAATATAGCTCCTGAAGTCGGTAAACTTGTATTTGTCAGATTATCTTCTAATTATCTGAGATAATCTTATACCAGCACCAAACAAGAACCTTAGAACAGCAGAATCAGCTGATTGGCATTGGCAGAGATGATTTGGCAATTTTTTAATGGGTCCAACTCACAAACTTAGCTCTGCAGCTCATCCCTCAAATACTCGTTCCTTACAAATTTGGCTCCATTTAAAGGTGTAATAAACAGACCTTAAATTGAGATCAGAGTTAACACCAAGTACAAAGAAGTGATCGACCAAAAACACCTTTACTCACTTTATGTGCTGAGTTTAGGAAATGACCATTGTTCAATCAACTTGTAAAATCACAGGATTATAAAAAGTATGACCATGCTGTTACAAGCAGAGCTCTGTTTGTGTTTGTATTTTCCAGGTGTTAGCCCGTACCCTGACCTCCCCATGACTCAGGAGTTCTTTGCAGCTCTGAAGAGAGGATACCGGATGAGCCGACCTGACCATGCCCCTCAGGACATGTAAGACACAACACACGTGAACACAGCTCGAACAACCTACCCAGCACAAGCTGAGGTCTTGACCTCAGATTCTCCATCAAGGGGCGACAAAATGGCAAAAAAGAGAAACATTTTTACAAGAATGAATACAGCTGTTCAGAGAATCAGAGGCTTCACACACTGCTCAGTGTCTGTGTCTGTGTGTCTCAGGTTTGATTTGATGAAACAGTGTTGGGAGGAGCAACCTGCTTGCAGACCATCTTTCTCCTCGTTGGCACTGTCCGTCGGTGACATGTTGCCTGACGACTATAAGAAGGTGAGAAACACCTTAACGATGTTTGCTGTTGTGCTGTTTGTAAACAACAACAAAACAACTGAGAAGTGGTAAACGGATCCTTGATGCTGCTGTTGTTGATGATGTTGAAGTTGCTTGTGTTGATTTAGTTTGTCATTGTCGGTGTAGATGATGTTGTTGTGTATGTCACCGTTGTTGTTTTATATGTTTATGTTGTTACAGCGTTACCTCCAGCTGACTGAAAGCTTCCTGAACAGTGACAGTCCAGCTGTACTGAGATCCAGACAGAGTCCATTCAGAGCAGCTCAGACGAACACAGCAGGTCAGACACATTGAACACTCTGAGCACACAGAACACAGGTTATGGCAGATGCCTCACTTGATTCAGCCTTGTATGATGTTTGCAGGAACCCCCAGCCTTCAGGTAGACACACACCTGTTACAGGCGGAGACAGAGGAGGCAGGTCCCTCCCATGGAAGCTTTGTCATACCTGTCACTGATATCACCATAGAGACCACTGAGGGCGCTGTGCTGGACACAGATGGGTAAGAACCATACACTGTATGAAACATGGACAAAACATCTGTGATGTCACCTGTCTTTTCCTGAAACCTTGAAATAATGCCAATCAGTGGATGCAGCCACATTCGCTATGACGCCAGCTGTGAGTTTGTCTTTGAGCAGCTACAGGGCGCCTGGTGGTCACGTGACCTGAGCTGTGCCTCTGATTGAAAAAATTCACTCACCATACTGTGTGTGCCGATAGTGAAATCAGCGTTTTAGACCAAAGCTGTTTTTTGAACCAGGTTGTAAATGTGCTTTTTAATGCCGTAAAAGTCTGTTTTTTATGGCTGGGTGTGTACGTGACTCCCGGTCTTTCTGCAGCAAGCCTCAAGCAGATTCTCGACCATGGAATGGGTGTACTCCCGTGTCCACGCAGAGATCAGCCTTTATTAGTCTGAATGTGAGCATGGAGTACACTCAAATCCCATGCTAGCTCTGAGTTTGTGTACACAAGTTTTATGTCAGAGGGAAGCGCGGTGCAGTGCGAGAAAAACATTTGTGCTGGAAGATTATTAAATCATATGATTGTAGAGAATTTTCAGACAGACTAAGAGAGAGTCAGAGTAATATTTAGAAGGTTGAATTTAATACGACACCAAGATTGTATCTAATATATCTGAGCAGCGCAAGCTGTTGGCTGATTTCTCATATAATAAATATGTATTTCTTCTATCGATTCACTTTTAAAAAATAGCTGCAATTATTAATGATCAATACACTGTCATGTACATAAAGTCTCGAAAAAGAACATTCAGAGGATGCTGGATCAAACTGTAAGCGTGCTCTTTTTGTCTAAAGAAGCTGTACTGAATACAGGATTTACCATGAAGATTTTTTTGCACTTCTAACAATGGTAAAACAACCATAACATTCCAGTAGCCTATACCTGCGAGTAATCTTACTCAAGAGATGCACTTCTTGGGCAGGCTACAACATGGCCACAAATAAGATCACAACATTTAGATTGTAGATTAACCAGTTTGCAGTCCTGCATATTGAAAATGCTTTATTATCTACATCAAACATGGTGCAGGTTGGTCTGTCCCTCTGTCACTTATCCCTAAAACTTTCGCAGGCGTGTTATTTAAATTACGATTGTTTTCATTAGCCACATTTTTTAATACCTGATCAGGTGTACGCTGTGATTGGTCCTGGTATGCATGTTTCATAAATTACACGAGAACATAGTCATGAGCTTGTTTCTACGCCCCAAACTGTGCCAAGTACCACCTAAGATTGATAAATGAGGGCCATTAAGAGCTGGTCGCTGTTCAGGTAATACTCACAAAAATAAAACGTCATGTTTATCTAAACTCAGCTCCACATTAACACATTAAACACTCATTATTGAGCAAAGCAAATGTTCGTTTATTTGTCTGTTTTGTTTAGAATCTGTGGTCCTTCAAACTGTTATGAAGAGATCAGTCCTCTGGTCATGTGACCCAGGGGCCATCTTTGAGTTTTTTAAAGACAATGAGAAATTTTAAAGTAATTCTTTTAGAGTTTTTAGAGTGAATTGAAACAATGCTTTCAGAGCAGGCAAATAGGCAGACAAATGGATAATAATACAGACAGACAAATAGCATCTTGATTTTTCTTCAGCCCTCAGGTGTCAGAGTCCCAGGATGAAGTGGGAACACAAGAAATAACATCAACAGAGGACAAAGAGGAAGTTCAGAAGTGTCTGGCCTCCTCCAGCAGACACCACGAGGAAGAGGAGAGCTGTCTGTGAGGCTCAGCTGCCTAACAGTCAAAGCAAAGGGTTAAATTAACCACAGACTCACCTGTCAGGCAAAGCAATAGGTTGTTACCCTGAGTTTTGACTGTCAGACAGAGTGATTTGCTGGTTCCTTGAGTTTTTGTCAGGCTGCTGCAGCAGAGTAGAAGATGTTTACAGTAAACAGAATAATTAAAGGTACAGAGTTGTGTTTGCTCTGATTCTCAGTCAGACTTTTATCATATCCAGTTTTTTGTTTATTTGTATGCTTTTATTTTGAAATTTCTCTGTATATTAGTTATTATAGAAAGTCCATATCTGACATTAGATTATATCTGCTCTGTAATTACTCCGACTGCTTTTTGACAACCTGTTCTTGTCAGAACTGAATCTTTATGTAATAAACACCTGAATATAATCCATGTCTGTGTTTTTGATCCTTCTAAACTCAATCGTAATGACAAAACAGCAACAACAACAGAAAACAACAGACAACAACACAACAATAGCCAGTCCCGATAACAACAAAAACATTAACTCACAAAAACCACAACATCACAAAGATAAAAGCATCAACAGCAACTCATAAAAACAACAACACAACAAACAACTCATAAAAACAACAAGAAAAAAAACAACAGTGACAACAACTCACAACGACACAAGTATGTTAAATGTATGCTACCAGACTTGTGAAGCCGTAATCCCCAATCCATACCCACTAATTTGTTATATAAAAACCAAAATCCTTAATCCAGAATCTATAATCCAGAACTTTTTCTGCTTTGAGTCAGATTATGTGTTTACACTCAGATTGTTTTTTTATCATGTTATCCACTCTCATGATCCTGTCTCGGTCAGATTCTTGGTCTGTCATTGTGCATCAGATTTACTTCATCTTCCTCATCACACCACCAGGGGGTGTTGTTATGCTCAGTGTTGATCCTGTCCATCTGGCCCCGCCCCCTCTGTGTGTACTTCCCGTATGAATGTGGGACGAGGAGAAAAAGTGCTGAATGTGAAAAAGTATTTCCTCAGCCTGAGTCAAAAACAGATTTCTTCCTCTTTCTCCTTAAAGTGGCGGTCTAAGTAAAATGGCAATGATCCCGCACACACGGACTCTGATGATACTTCAGTCCTGTAGGTCTGTGCAGTTTGCTCCAGTTAGCGCCTGATTGTGACTGAGATGAGCTGTTAGCATCCTGCACAGAGCTGAGCTGTGAGCTCTTATCCTGATGAAGATAAACTTGAACCACAAACATGATAAGGTGGACGGAGAGAGGAAGTCTTTATCATCTGATTAAGCAGGAGATTCAAACTTCACAGTTTATATACAGCTCACTTCCTGTAGCCAGCTAACCAAGATCAGCTGGGGAAAAAACAAACAAATGTGATGCGTGATGTCTCAGCTGGTTGATCCTCAGACAGGCTAATGTATCTCCTGATTATCCGAATAAAAGTTAAGTCAGAGCCATATTAAGAGATGTAAAGATATGTTCCTTTGAGATCACCAAGCAGTGAATCATTATTTTGATCTCTGAAAAGTTTGAGACGGACCACTCTCAGAAACAGTGAGTTGCAGTTAGCTCTCAGCTCTCAGCAGATGGTCTGTACTTCACTCTAACTGAGCGTGCTGTCAGCACTAGGGTCAGTCTTTCAGCTTTTATATGAGGATTATTAGAATAGAACAGGGTCTGTTTGACAACTGAGTAAGTTCCTGGAGCCTTTAGTGTCCTCTGAGTGTATTGTGAATTAATCTGGTACAGGTTTTAGTGATGTGAAGGACCAGACTGTTGGCCCTCTTCAGGTATATCAATGAAGCTTAAGTTTCACCGTCTTCATTGGTCTTCATGTCTTCAGGTACGTCTTTCTGGTCACATGACCTGAAGCACTCAGCCTGTATCTTACTAAAACAGGATGATGTTTAGTTTATCAAAGATCAAAATCAGGAGCTCAGAAACACAACGACCAGTCTGAGCATCTCTGTCTGCAGCAGAAATCAAACCTGCGACGCTGAGGGTCTCAGCTGGGCAAAGGGAGCTGTCAGTCTGTCTGTGCGTGAGGAGGGGCTGGGGCCTGGGTGGGGTCTCAGGTGGGAGGAGTTTATCCTCTGTTAGTCCAGAGGAAGTCTGTTCCCCTTCAGTATGACACAGAGAGAGATAGAGAGATGAAGGTCCTCTGTCTGCTGCTGTGGATCGCCCTCAGCTGCTTCGCTGCAGGTGAGTCAGCTGATTAATAACCACCTGTCCACCTTCATTCTGATTCTGATTAACGAGTTACTCATCAGAACCAGTTCTCATCTTCTTTAACTAATTGCTGACCCAACTTTAAACCCTGTCACTAGCTGTGTGACAAGCAGTTCATATAGAGCTGAAAGTTACTCTAAAAACAATTTACAGGTAAACCTTTTCACAATAAGAGCTTCAAATATTCTGAGTTTCTGTTTCATCCTGAATGTGATTCAGCAGTTCTCACCGGTCATGGAACTAAGGTTTTAAGTTGCCTTCAGAAAAAAAAAGGAAAAAAAGGAAAAAAACAACATCCTGTCGGTCAGATATTTATCAGTTATCAGTAACAGACTGATCACAGATTATAGGTTTATCAAAAAATTAACTATCTCTTTTTAACAGTTAAATACTGAACAGATACAGTTTATTAACATATTATTTCCCATCTATTGTTTGAAACATTAAGTTTAGTCAAACCACCTAAATATATTTCAACTTTAACAGATAATTGATATGCGACAAAGATCACATTTTTAAAATAACATCTGAATCAATGTGTTTACTAACCTTCACAGTTAGTAACGTGTGACTGATGCTGTCTTTAAATTGATCTTCTTAACCCATAGAGTCATAAAGGGTTAAAAGGTAGAATTGCAGAGTTGTAAATTGTAAAGTTGCAGAGTTGTAAATTGTAAAGTTATAGAGTTGCAAAGTTGTAGCATTGTTGAGTTGTATTGCCATTGAGTTGTAGAGTCAAAAAGTCGTAAAGTCATAAATTTCAAGAGTTGAAGTAAAATTATTAAGTCCCAAAGCTGATAAGTTGTACAGTTGTAAAGACGTTGAGTCTTAGAAATATGATGTTGTGGACTAGTAAAGCCAGTAAGTCACAGAGTTGTAAAGTTGTAGAATTGAAAAAGTGTTTAGTCCTACAGTCAGAAAGACGTAGAGTCAGAAGGCTGTAGAGTTATGTTGTGGAGTTGTTAAGTCTTGGAATTTAAATTTGTAGAGATGTAAAGTTGTGAACTGTAAAGTTGCAGAGGTGCAAAGTCCTAGCAATGTTAAGTCGTAAAGTCATAGAATTGTTAAGTCCTCAAAGTGTAAAGTTGTTGAATCTTAAAATTGTAGAGTTATTAAGTGGTTACGTTGTTGTCCTTGTGAATATGTGTTCATCAAATAAGTAAACCAATGTTTAGAAGTGGCACAAGATATGCTTAAACATTATTTGATGTCCTCCTTACTTTAAATTAAGAAAAGATTAAATTTTGAGTCCTAATTTTCAGGCTTTTTCAAATTTGTGTAAGATGCTTCATTCTGATTGGTCCAAACCTGTTAATTACAGGCACCACAGTTATAATCTTTCACTCTCATGAGCGGTACCAAAGACAAACTGATCACAAATCGTATCACCCCACATAAACACAGTAAACATGGTAAACATGGAAAACACATTACCAAATGCACGCATAAATATGTACAAAGTGACATGGCACACCCTTAAACACACCCCAAGTTTGTTCAGGGTCTTTACAAACTTTGTTTACTAAAAATTTAGTTATAAATGAAAATAAGTAAATAGGAAATTACTGTTTACAGTTTATTCATTATTAATATCAAGGGATAAACAACAACAATTACATGGTCATCCTCATCAGTGGAAGTAACAAAAGTATTATGGGGTGGCTGCAGACATGTAAACATGATGCCATGGTAACATGTTTATTGACCTCCTTCACCAAAGTCTTCACAAAGAAGAAGTGAGATGAGGAAGTCACACACACACACACACACACACACACACACACACACACACACACACACACACACACACACACACACACACACACACACACACACACACACACACACACACACACACACATCACACAAACTGGGATAATGTGTGTGTTAGGTGGTTGAAGTGATGAAATCTTAGAAAGTCAGGAAACACATTTACATCCAGAAACCACAGAAACGCACACGCATACACACACATATATACACACATGGACACAGACATACTGATCAGTTAAGAAAGATGAGATTTACACCGTCACTAGGGGACAATCAGGCTGATTTGATTCCTCCACAGATGTGAACTTTTTCTGTGATGGGACAGAAAACCAAAAGTGGCCATGTCTTATATGGGAAGTATTTTTTTTTGTTTTTTTTTTGATATATATATATATATTTTTTTTTTTGTTCCATGAAATTCAGTCCAAGTTTCGTCAGTACTACTAAAAGCACAGAAAGCAGCACACTCTGGTTCCAGTTAATGTTTTCGTAATAGAACAACATTCTTGTCCTCTCCACCAGAGAAAGATCAGTCACAGAGTGATGAGTCGGACAGGGATCAGTCAGAGAGAGATCTTTGCTGATGCTCTCCCTGCTGCAGGCTGGACCACAGATTTCCTGACTGAATTCAAGCTCAAAACTTTTTTTTTTCAGGGAAACTTCATGCCCTCTTCTGGGAGGAAGTGACACTTTTTCAGTAATGGTGTGTCTTAAAGAAGACACCAGTGATCGAAAGTGTGTGACATGAATTAATCTCTTCAGCTGGTATCTTCCTGTAAGAGGGTGTGTGTCCAGATCGAGCTGTTACAGCTGTAGTGGGGAGTAACAGGTTCTTAGGTAGATCGGACAGGTAAGGACTGAGCGGCAGGTACATTGACTGTCTGTGTAGACTGTGAGAGGTCGATCTGTTAACACTCTGTACAAATGAATCTCTGACTCACTGTTGGAGACTGACTCCAGTAGACACCCAGGGAACTGCAGTTAACCTTTGCTTCATTCTCTAAATAAGTTAGATCTAAATTTTGATTGGACGTCAAACTGATTTCTGGATGATTGTTGCTGTGGTTCAGTTTGGTTTACCTGCTTTTAAGTTTTACAACTTTGGTTTAAAATAGATCGACAAAACAAATTTCTGCTTCAGATCAAGGGTCTAAACTTTAACTTTGTCTCCCCAGGGCACACACACACACACACACACACACACACACACAAACACACACGAGTTTCAGTTCTTGTTCAGATTGTGAAACTCAATGATGAATGTGTTTAACTGTCACATGAAGCTTCTCAGCAGCTCTGAAGATTTCACTTAAACCGCATGTGTTTTTGATCCGATTTTAAAAATCTGTTTTGTTCTTAAACAAATTTAAATTATACATATTTTACTGACTGGTAAAGAGGTAACATTGGTGTGTGTGTGTGTGTGTGTGGGGGGGGGGTGGTTTGGGTTAATTAATCCTAATTAAACGATTGATGTGAAGCAATTTTGAAAGACAAATTTCAAAGACTCACCGTGAAGTCTATAAGCACAGACACCTGTCAATCAAACATAAAAACAAACAAACCGATAAACTAAAAAATATTACCTCTAACATAAAATTAAAAAGTCAACTTTGATTGTTCCTTTATTCTCAAAATCGCAGGAAGGTGAATTCTTTCCGCTTCCTGTAAAATGACCTCAGGATGTTCACTGCAGGTAATCACCATGACAACAAACCTGTTCCCATGACAATGGGCGCAGCCCGGTCACCTGAGCAGGCCCCACCCCCTGGAGAGCAGCAGGAGGCTTCGTGGAGACAGGAAGTCTTGGACCTGGTCAAACAGCTGGTCCAGGTTCAGATGGAGGTCGCTAAGGGCCAGACCCAGGTGGTCCAACTGCTAGGAGTTCTGGGAACTCAGGTGAATGCAGTTTCATTCAGTTTACAATGAGGAGGTTATGTATGGTTTGGTCAGTTCTCAGTGTAGTCTGAGTTTGGTTAGCTCTTATTTAATCTTAGGTTAGACTAGTTAGGCCAAAATAGTTTGATTAGCTAGATTAGATTATGTAGGTTAAAATAGTTAAATTAGTTAGGTTAGATTTGTTAGGCTACATTAGTTTGATCAGTTAGGTTGGGTTAGTTCAAGTAGTTAGCTTAGATTTGTAAGGTTAGGTTAGTTAAGTAAGATTAGTTAGGTTAGATAAGTCAGTCAGGCAAGTTAGTAAGATCATTTAACTTGGAATACAGTAGATAGGTTAGATTGGTTAGGTTGTATCAGAGTAAAAGTTCTGGATTCTTTCAATTTCCTGTTTTCTTTCCTCTCTTTCCTGCTGTTTCATGGACTAGTTTAATTAGCTAAGTTAGAATTATTTAAGGTTTAGAAAAAATTCAAGTGGTAAGTTAAGTAAATACTGACTAACTACAGTCCTAAGGTTGATTGGTTTAAGGTTAACTGGTCAACTCATTTAAAGCTTAACTATTTTAAGTTTGACTGATTTAAGTTTGACTGGTTAAATTAGTTTTGGGTCAACAGTTTTAGGGTCAACTGGGGTGCTCGTTTTAAGCCAACAAGCTTTAGGAAATTAAGTCTGACTGAATATTTTCAAATATCAAACATGATCTGAGTGAGCTGTTTGGTCTCAGTAAACTAGTTTCATATTCAGTAACTCATCTGAACAGGTAATGTCTGACCTGAGTCTTGTTGTTGTTTCTTTAGGGTTCTCAGCAAATCCAGGATCTGCAAAACCTGGCGCGACATCAGAGTCTGCTGGTGGAGAACCATCAGGCCTTGCTGCTGCAGACATCTCGTATTGCCACCCAGCTGCAAGAAGCCCTCAAAAAACCTGCCCCACCCATTACCGCCCCTAGCCTATGAGTGCCTCCATCTCAATACCAGCAGCCAATCAGAGCATCCTCCTTCCCACAGGCAGCCAATCAGAGCAAGTGTTTTTTTTTTACAGACAGCCAATCATCATGTATCAATAATCATCTGATCAGCTAAAGAGAGATTTGAATCATATTTTGATTGATGTCACATATTTCAATGAATCTCTGATTTGATCACAGAATGCAGCTTTAATTTGTAACATGAATCTGAAAGTTTCTAAAAGTCTGTAACAAGTATGAACAGAAATGATTACATTTTAACCTGCTGATGACATCACAACAGCTAATTGGCTGAGCAGACTACTCTGGCCACAGTTTTTTGTAACACCTGATTTAAGCTTCTTCTTCTTCTGATTTAAATAAAGTTGTTCCATCATCATCCTTATTGTCTGAGTTTTTTTGTGAATCAAACATTGGGGAGAGACACTTGGTCGTCTTTTTCATAATTATTAGCTGTCAGCTCCAATAACAGATATTAGCTCTTGGCTTGTGGTCCAGAACCTTTAAAGAGAGATCAGATCCAGGTTTTGCTTGCACCTTTTGTTGACTAAGAAGTCATTGGTGGTGTGGTAACATAGCATTAACAGCTATGATCAGTGTGATGTGGCCCTGAAACATGAATCAAAAAAAGAACATATAGATAAAAAATGAGGGTAAGAGTCCAAGGGCAGAGAACCAAAACAAGAGGCTAAAAGGGGCCAAAGACCTGCACAGATCTGCCAGGACACCAATGAGCTTTAATTATGAGAGAAAACATCAAAGACTGTGACCACACCCACTCTGACTTCATGCCAGGTAGGCATGGCCAGGTGTGACAACTCAGTCACAGCTACTGAGTCCATTTCGTGTTTGGTTATTTCAGATCCTCCATGGATCCGTCTGAACTCTGACTTCCTGCCAAACGGGACTGACGCTGTTCTTACAGCTGGCTCCGCCTTCTCCCTCAGCTGCCATGGTAACAGCTCAGTCCGTTGGTCCAGCACGGCATTCCGTTTGCTGTACTATAATCCCCCACCAAACCCGCTACAGGTGAAGAAGTCTGATCCCAGATACACCGGGACGTACAGCTGTGGGTACACCAACCAGAGCGTGGAACACATGGTCAGCTGGATACATCTGTACATTACAGGTAAGGTAACCTGAGGCCACGCCCCCCCCCCCCTGGAGACAGAGAGAACAGGTGTGGAACGCATAATGATGTCATAACCTATCCTTCATTTCTCATAACCCTCCTCTCTCAGATCCAGTCAACCCCCTCAATGTGTTCGTCACCCCTCGTCGTGTCCCTGATGTCAAAGAGGGACAGGACTTCCTGTTCAGGTGTCTCCTAACTGACCCGTCTGTCACCAACCTCACCCTCCAATCAGAGGATACAGACCACAGGGGGCGCAGCCTGCCTAAAGGTATGAATGTGACCTTTGATCCCAGAAGAGGAGCCCTGATCCGACACCTGCAGAGGTCCTTCAACGGACGCTACGCCTGTTCAGGCTGGAAGGACGGGCACCAGGTCAAGTCCAGACACGTGGACCTGCTGGTGGTCCCACGTAAGACTTTTTTACCTGTCTGATTGTATCTGTGTACCTGTGTGCACACCTTTTTGTTTACCTGTGTGTACATCCTTCTGTCTATACACCTGTCTGTCTGTTTACCTGTCCGTCTGCAGGGCTGCGTCGTCCTCCCTCCTTGTCTGTCTCTCAGGTGAGGTTGATCCTTCTAGAGGGTGAGAAATTTGAGGTCACCTGTATGACTAGTAACCCCTCACACTTCTACAACGTCACCTGGAAATACCCCCACACAGAGGTCAGAGGACACACACACACACACACACACACACACACACACACACACACACACACACACACACACACACACTGATTAATTTTCTTTGTTGTTTCAGGTGAATGTCTCTGTAAGTCAACTCTATAGCAACAGTCGGCTGTACATGAACAGCTCTCTGACCGTCAGAACGGTCAGTCAGAATCACACAGGTGCATATACCTGTACTGCAGTCAATGAAGCAGGAGTCACTTCGGCTACAACATACCTGAGAGTCCTGGGTGAGAGCAAGAAATCAAATAAGATTACAGCCTGACAGACATTTTTAGAAAATACACGCAATAAAAACAACAAAAACTTTTACAACTTCCGAAAGCAAGATACCAAACATGATGTTTACTTTAAAAAGAAGAAGATAACTGAAAAACTACCTTAATAGAGAAATCAAGATAAGTTAGTTCCTTTCTTTGTAAGTAAGGGTTTCTGTGGAGAACAAGATAAAACACATGATAATTGGTGAAACAGTTAAATAGCTTGTTTTTGGTTTTAGACAGATTTTCTAGCAGAGGCATCACATCTTCTCTCTTTCTCTCTCCCTCTCCAGATCAGCCTTACCTGAGGATATATCTGCAGCCTGTTCGGCAAGCTAAAGCTAACTCCAAGACTAAAGATGTCAGTGGAGGACGTGTTGCTAACATTAGCAACCTGCCAGACTCAGAAGATAACAGCAGCAAAAGTTCACAGGAAGTGAATCCAGAGCTAGTAGCAAACATTAGCTCTAAAACATTATATGTGAATGGAGCTGACAATGCTAAAATGAATGGTAGCAGAAAGGTGGAGGTATATGAGGGTCAAGATGTGGTGCTAACCTTTGTGACTGAAGCATATCCTCCAATCAGAGAGTTCTGGTGGAAGACGCCCATACATGTCAACAATAACAACAACACAGTGTACCAGGAGAGCTACACAACTAAAGGCTACAGGTTGGTATGCTAACAGCTACATATCACATCTATTAAAGCATCATCTTAACATGTTAAAAGCTACAAAAAGTGTTTATTTTTCAAATGTTTTTACAGTGTTACAGTTTTTTTTTACGATGATGTTTTTTTAAGGTGGTACAGTTTTAAAATGAAACTGTTAAAGTGGTCACAGTGGTAATATGTTAAGGTAGTGTTGTGTTTTGGGATGTGGAGTTGTTAAGGTGGCATTTCTACCTGCAGATCAGAGGGGAGCTTGTTGCTCCGGCGTGTTCGTCTTGAGGATAGAGGTCGATACTCGTTTCATTTTTCCAACTTGTACTTTAGTGGATTCCAGAACATCGACCTCCAAATATACAGTAAGAAACTGTGACTACCTGTACATTTTTCTCATCTTTATTTATTTATTTTTTAAATCAATCCTTCCCTTTCAAATTTTTCTCATTTTCCTCCTTTTCCCCCATCTCCTTCCTCAGCTTTCTTTGGACCTCTTGTTTTGAGGCTCTATCTCTGTGATTTCTCCTGCTGCTCACTTGGATGACCTTTATGTTTCTGATTTTTTTTTTTCTGATTTTCTTAAATGAAAAAGTAATGTTTGTCTGATGTCTCAGATTCTCCCAGCATCATTGTCCATCTGGAGAACGAGTCTTTAACCTGCAGCAGCTCAGGATATCCATTGCCCACAATTGTCTGGTACACCTGCCCAGGGCTGCATGACACGTAAGTACCTGCCTACCTCACAGCGCCTCCTGCAGGCGAGCATGAGCATTCAGAATACACCTGATCACTTTTTCCTGAAGGTGGCGCTAAGCTGGTATCAGGAGTTTAATATAATCACTGCTCAGACACCTTCGCCTATTTCCAAAACATAACCATCCTCCTGCACCTTAATGACAAGCTGATATGTATCAACCAATCAGAGAGCACCACACTGATTCACCTTTACCTGCTGCAGATGTGGAGACCTCTCCACCTATCAGGTTCCTCCGTCAAATGTGACCTCACAGGAGGAGGAGGAGGAGGAGGTGAGGACACACTTGTCCCTCCCTTCGTCTCATGCTGATGATGTCACTGTTGAGTGTGTTGCCTCCAACCAGGTGGGCGAGTCTCGTCAGGTGTTCACAACTCGTGAGTTTAAGAAGTTAATAAAGGTTTGAATTTCTTACATTCATGTTCCTGGTTCAGAGACTTACCTTTTTTACCTGTGTGTCTGTGCTCGGCAGGTAAACCTCGCCTGCTCTTTTCTGCTCCTCTGATTGGAGCTCTGAGCGTTGCTGCCATCCTTTTCGTACTCCTTTTGGCCCTTCTTTACAGGTGGAGAAAGGTGGGTTTCTCAAGTCAGTTAGTCAGTCAGTCAGTCAATGAGGTACTGAGATAGTAAGTTTATTTAAAAAAGTTATTAACTTAGCTAGTCATTAAGGTTGTTAGTTAGCAAGTGAGCTATTTAGTCAGTAATTATGTCAGTGAGTAAGATAGTTCTTAAAATAATAAGTTTGTTAATTGGTCAATAAATTAGTAAGTTAGAGAGTTAGTATGTGAGTGTGTTGGTCTGTGAGATGCATTAATAATCAGTTTGTTAACAAGTTTGTTGATCCGTTTGTTTGCTAGTTAGTTTTTAAGTTAGTTATCAGTTTTTAGATTATTTAGTTAGTAAGTTTGAAATTTGTTCCTTTTTTCTGTTTGTTAAGTTGTTAAATTTGAGTTAGTTTGTTATTTTGTCAGTTAATTCGTTTTTAGGTTGTTTAGTAAGTCAGTAGAAAAAAATGTTTTCCAATTATTACATTAGTTAGCAAGTATTTTAAAAAGATACAAAAGGTGAGTGATGTTTCTTTATGGGTTAGTTTTATTAAACTTTATGAGTTGTGATGTCTGACTGTGGGCAGAAAACTTTGTAAAAGGATCATCTGCATTCAGTGGATTGTTCATGAAGCAACAGCACACACTGATAACATCCAGCTCTTCAATATTTGTTTTTTCTTCCTCTCTCAGAAACCAAGGTATGAGATTCGCTGGAAGATCATCGAGACCACTGACGGAAACAACTACACCTTCGTTGATCCAACCCAGCTGCCCTACAATCACAAATGGGAGTTTCCCCGAGACAAACTGCGCCTTGGTAAGAGGCACTGAACTTTATTCTGAGCTTTACCAAGTTTCCAGGTTCTTTTTATACATTACTTTGTTTATTGCAGAATTATGTGTTTGTGATTTTTATACATCATATTAATAAATGTACCATGTCATTTATAAAACAATGTTTTTACATCTTCTTTATTCACGTTTGAATGCTTAGTCTTCATTTTAGACACAAATATTAATCTAACCCAGTAAACTAAACCGTCTCTGTTTAAACTTTTTACTACACACATACACACACACACACACACACACACACACACACACACACACACACACACACACACACACACACACACACACACACACACACACACACACACACTGTAGGTCCTGTTCTAGGTTCAGGGGCGTTTGGGAAGGTTGTGGAGGCAACAGCGTACGGTTTAGGAACAGACAACAAAGTGACGAGAGTCGCTGTGAAGATGCTCAAACGTGAGTAAAGATCATCATCCTCATCGAGATGATCATCTTCATCATAATCAACTTCATCATCATTCCTCCTGCTGTGTTGCTCTGATTGGTTGGTGATGTGTTTTTGATCAGCGAGCGCTCACTCGGAAGAACGAGATGCTTTGATGTCAGAGCTGAAGATCCTCAGCCATCTTGGTTACCACGACAACATCGTCAACCTGCTGGGTGCATGCACGCAAGGAGGTGACAACACTGAAATTAAACATGTTACGACACACTTTAATATTTCCTGTATTCATTTGCCAGTGGAAGTAACCCATGACAGTGTGACTCCTTGTTACACTCAGGGGTTTGAATTAAAACTTGATACTTCAAAACTTTATTTGAAACTTTGTTAAAAAAATTATTAGCAACCTGTGTCTCCTTCCTGACATTCAACCTCTGGCAGGCCCCATGCTAATGATCACAGAATACTGCAGCCATGGTGACCTGCTCAACTTCCTGCGGGCTCACACTCAGGACTTTCTGGAGTCCATTCTGAGTGTGGTCGAGATGGACGGTGGAGCCTTCTACAAAAACATGGCCTCCCAGCCGACACGGCTCAGGAGGTGAGCAAATCTGTAATAGCAACTGTTCGATACCTACACAGGTATGTCAGTTGGTCAGTCTGAAGCACCTGGGATGATCTGTATGGATGTGTGTGTTTGTTGCAGTGACAGCGGGATCTCGTGTTGTTCAGATTATCAGGAGATGCAGCCAATTTTAAGTTCAGGAAAATCACATCAAGGTGAGAGCAGGAACACCCAAACATACCTGAAACTTTAGTGTGTCATTGATACCTGTCTCACTCTATGTCTCACTCTCTGTCTCACTCTCTGTCTCACTCTCTTTCTCACTCTTTGTCTTTCAGGTGTGCAGTCACACAGTTTGTCTGTCAATGACCTCATGAGGTTCTCGTACCAGGTGGCTCAAGGTCTGGACTTTCTGTCAACCAGAAATGTAAGCAAACACACAGACAATATAGAGCAGATACATAAAGCATAGTTTGAGTGACTCTTACCTGTCTGTCTCTCTCTCACCTGTCTGTCTGTCAGTGTATCCACAGGGACGTGGCGGCGAGGAATGTTTTGTTGACAGATGGTCGTGTTGCAAAGATCTGTGATTTTGGTTTGGCAAGGGACATCAGGAATGATGACAGCTACATCGTCCAGGGAAATGTGAGTGTCCACCTTTACCTCAGGACAGGGAGCAGAGAGGGTCAAAGGTCATTTTTTTACTCATTGTTGTTAGTGTTGTTCATGAACAGCTAACCACAAACAACAAACAACAACAGGTTAAAAAAAATATCTCAATGAAATTTTGATATCTGATGGAGAAAATTTCTAGCTTTCCATACACAGAGTGTAGTGTTGTGACACGGGCTGGTCTTCCTGTATTTTCTATTTTGACACTTCCTGTGTGTTTTCTTGTGACAGGCCCGACTCCCCGTGAAGTGGATGGCTCCAGAGAGCATCTTTCAGTGCGTGTACACGGTGCAGAGCGACGTCTGGTCATACGGAGTCCTACTCTGGGAGATCTTCTCTCTGGGTAACCATGGAATCCAATCACAACTTTTTTTTGGCAACTTTATCTGGAAGTTGATCACATGATCTGTCCCAAACCTTGTTACATCTCAGGAACATACCACTTAACGAGTTTATCTACACACCCCTCACTTTACCTGTTCTTTACCTGTTCAGGTAAGAGCCCATACCCAAATGTTGCTGTGGATACAAACTTCTATAAGATGATTAAAGATGGCCGCCACATGGACCAGCCAGACTTCGCCCCAGCAGAGATGTGAGCAGAGTTATTTTTCTCAGTGCTGATCAAGTTTTTCTTCAAGTAACACACTCACCTGTCCACAGGTATAAGCTGATGACCCTCTGTTGGAGTCTGGAGCCAACTGACAGACCCACCTTCAAAATGATTGGTCAGCTGATCAACAGGCTCCTCCCCCCAACATGTCAAAGTGAACAGGTAAGGGCCCTGAACTCTGCCTGACATCACCTGGTCACATAGTCACATGATCAGTTGACCATATGGTCACATGCAAGGCTGACTTAAGCCTCTATGGAGGGCCTAAACAAAATTTGAATTGTGGCCCTCTATTTGTGCTCACAACAAGGTGATGTATTGATTAATGTCTGCTGTAAAACATTAGCAAAAATCTTTGTTTTTTAAGCCAAAAAATATATAAAGCTGACCCCAAGAATCGACTCAAAGTTAGTTTAACAGAGAGCCGTAAGCAAGCGCTTGGTTTGCGTATGCCTTGGGGACGGGTCCAGTCACAAGGTCAAATGATCACCTGGTCTCATTGTGTCCTCAGGTGACATACAGGAACATCAGAGAGGAGGAAGAGGAGGTCAGAGGAAGTGTAGAGCTGAAGAGAGGAGAAGAAGAAGAGCAGCAAACTGGTGATTTTCGTGTGTGTGTGTTTATGTGTGTGCGTGTGCCTCTTTCTGTCTCAGTTGTGTTACAGCTGATGAATGAATTAATTTACCCTAATCTAACTCTGCCTCCTTGTGTCTCCTAGAACGCCGTGAAAATGATGATGATGAGGAACAGTCTGGGATGAAGAACATTTACCAGCTGTCCTGATTGTACAATCCGTGCTCGTCTGTCTGTGTGTAATAAAGTTGATGAAATTTAAACTTTAGTAGTTTAATCTGTAAGCAAGTTTTGATCAACACGAGATAAAACAATATCAGACCATCATTGGAAAGTTTCATTTAATGGTCACAGGAAGTCAACGCAAAGTCAGGTTTCAGAATAAAAGCCAGGATAAATGACAATGACAGGGAGTTAACCAGATGAAGCATGTTTTGATACACTGTTTTGATAAATCAATGATCAGCTAGATAGTTAAATAAATCAGTCTTTTTTATGTGATTTCATATGATTGATTATTAATTTTTTTTTAACTTTTTTTATATCTGTGTCGTTTTTTTCTGAGTAAAAAACAAACAAACAAAGAACCTGGGTGTGTTTTGGTTTTTGGCCTGCTGTTTGATGATGTCATTTTTATTGTTTTATACAGTTTATCAGGATAATCAGATTATCAGTAGCACACAGTGCTGGAGAATCCCCACTGGTTAAAACAGGTGTCAGTCATGATGTCACACCCCCTCTTTTTACATCCTCTAATAACTAATTCAAAGTAAACTTTCAATGAAACAACACTTACATATAAGCACAATAAGAACTAAATAATGAGACAGAAAAAATGTATTAAAAACATTGATTTGACCTGGATTTAGATTTTATGGTTTGATCCAGGTACCATCTGTTAACATGGAGGAGGCGGGGCTTATCACTTTCACTGTGGTCAGCCAGCTTGGTGGGGACTCTGAGTCTTCTGGTCTCATAACATCCATCTTTCAAAACAGTCTGAGATTTGTTAGGGAAGCAAAGAGTTTCCTGACAGGTGAGTGCAGAGGGGGTGGGGCCAGAATAGAGCAGATTACTTGACAGGTGATTGCAGAGAGGGGTGGGGCCATAATAGAGCAGATTACCTGACAGTTTTACCATTGCTGGACTCTCAACTTTGATAAATGCAAAACCTTGCTGGAAGTCGTTCAGGTGAGAGACATCATCAATACTGGGCAGAAAGGTAAGACAACAGGTGAGTTTTGGAGCGTATCTGATTGTACAGGTGTACTCTGTGTTTGATTGACAGGTAGAGACTGAAAGTCTCCGACAATAAAAACATGAAAAGAGATTTCTCTCTGTTATGGTAACATTCTTATGACTGAGTATTAATCAGATAATAATCTTAACAATGATCAGATCAGATTATTGGCCAGATTACTGATGAAACAGAGTGAAAACATGCACAGTGAATCAGCAGTCTTTAACACACACTTGTGAATAGTTATCAAGTGTGTGTGCTAATGATTTATGACTGAATAATTGCAGCTATCAGCAGGCACTTGATTATCCGTTCATGTACTGATAAGGAGTAATTAGTCTTTTTTAACTCAATAAAAGCCAATCAGAGACCAGAGGAGACACACAAAGATCCAGAACACCTGAGGACTGCAGCAAGTAAGCTCAACAGGTGAGTGTTGACTGTTAGCTGATGAGGGGACAGGGTGAGGGTGTGTGTGTTGGTGTATTAATGTATTGATTCTGTGTCACCAGCGTTGGTCATGAAGCGTCGTCCGTCTGAGATTCTCCTCGTCGTTCTGGCATTTCTGCTTCTTCTGTGTTGTGTTGCTCTGATCGCAATCTCATGGCTTAGCCTTCGGTCTGAAGGTAATCACACAGACTGACTCTGCTCACCTGATCAGGTGTGAGCTCAGGAGGATGTTACCACAACCATTGTTTAATTGATCATTGTGTTGTTGTGTTGTTTAGTTGATTGTTGTGTTGTTCTGTTGTTTTGTCATGTTGAGGTGCGTTTGACCCAGTCACTCTGAGGGGCCGGATGGTGATCACAAGCGGAGCAGTTTTTTCAGAGGACCTCAGAAACTCCAGCAGCTTACAGTTTAAATCCCTGGCCTACGACGTCCAGCTCCTGGTGAGAGCGTATGCTTTTATTTTGAAGTGACAGGTGCTTTTAACTTGCAGCATCAGCTTTTATTTTGAAAAGCAGAAAAATGGGCAAACATTGATTTTCTTGTGTATAACTAGTACTTGGGGAGCTCATCTTTTGGGCAACAAAATAAACTTCTGATGCGACTCCACTTTAAGTCTGTAATGGTGACAGTCTGGTCTCTGATTGGTCCACAGGTCTCCCAAGCATACAACCACTCTGAGCTCAGGAGTCTCTTCACTTCCTGTCAGGTCTTACACTTCAGGTCAGACCTAAAAAGTCCATACTGATCAATCATTTACTGATCAATATTTAAAACCTGTCTGATAATTAATTAAAAAAACAGGTGATTTATAAACCCACACTGAGGAAAGTGACCATCAACAAAGTGTGATTTTTTTCATGTTTCTGTGTGTGTCCATCCACAGTAAGGGCAGTGTAGCAGTGACCTTTGACCTCCAGTTCATTCAGCCTGTTAACGTTAAGGAGGTGGAGCGACAGCTGTGGGCGGGGCTTCAGGAACTTGGGGCCACAGTTTTGGTTATTGACAGAGACAGCATCACAATCACAGGTAACATTTTGATGTCACAGAAGAGCCTGTCAGATGTAATCACAAACTGTCAGTGGTAGGGATTGTTTGTTGTTGTTGGGTTTTTTTTTTATTTCATATTGTTTGTTTGTTTTGTTTATTGTTTATCTGGGTTTTCAGAGACCGGTGATGAGATGCAAACAACTCCTCCCCTTATCTCAACAACTCTTCCCATCATCTCAACAACTCCTCCTCTAATCTCAACAACTCAAGGTGAAAAAACAGCAGGCCAAAAATTAACATTCACCACGTTTAGACAAATCCGAGATCTAATTGTATATAAACTAGCTGTAGTTGAATCTTTTTCCTCTGCTCCTGTTTCGTTGTAAAGCCTCGTGTTCTCCTGATCAGACGATTTGTGCTGATCGATCAACATGTGTGTTTGTTGAACGGCTGTGTGACGGCGTGATGGACTGTCCCGACTCCTCAGATGAAGATTTAGCTCTGTGTGGTCAGTTTATTCAAATGCATTTTTTAGAAATTTAGTCCAATGAAAAGACAATAAATGTAATTCACTTCCTGTGATGTCATCACTCTCCATAGCAACCAGGTGTGATGGACAGTTCATGCTCAGGGGGCCTAGTGGATTTATCAGTTCATCGGAGGCAAATGAGAGCCGCTTCTGCCGCTGGATCATCAAGTACACACACACACACACACACACACACACACACACACACACACACACACACACACACACACACACGCACGCACAAACACACACACGCAGGTTGAAGTGATGATGTCACTATAAAGTGTGATGATGACAATCACTGCAGCTAATTAACAGCTTTAGCCACAGTTGCAGTTTCCTTAAGAGCCACAAGAGGCTGCTGTTCTCATCCATTGCCACTCAACCACACATAGGAACACCCTTTCAAAATAAAAGCCTGGGTGTTAGTCTGAAAGTTTGTTGTTTTCAGGGTAGAGCCTGGACTTTCCGTTCAACTCAACTTCCTGCTGCTGGATACAGAGGAAGACATTGACACTCTGAGACTGTACGAGGGAGTGGGAGCAGGAAAACACCTGATTGGTAGACACACACACATACACACACACACACACAATAAAAAAAAAAAAAAAAAAACCCAGACACATACTTACACAAACCCATTGAACCTCTGTTCCATGCCAAACCGCAGCCAAGCTCTCAGGCTCCGCCCCTCCTGGGTCCGTGTGGCTGCTGACTGACCAGTCAACAGTGGAGTTTGTTACCGATGACTTTAACCACTTCTCAAGGTTCAATGCAACCTACAATGCCGCCAACATCTCCAGCCTTTCAGGTGACACTGTGCATCTTCATAGGAATGACACTTAATAACTTTAATTTGGTAATCAATAAAGACTGATAGCCTTGACTACTTTTTCTGCTTTTCTTGCAAAAGTGTACATTTGAATATTCATGAAAAAAACAATAATTATACTTTAACACTGAATATTTCTTTTTGATTAAAGAGCTTCCACATATATGTATACTTTTGTGGTATATCTATGGGGTATATATATTTATATGTGTGTGTGTGCTTTGTGTGTGTATTCAGACCAGCAGAAGCTCACCTGTACTTTTGAGCAAGGTCTGTGTTTCTGGAGGCAGTGGGCTAACGATGGCGATGGTAGTGATGATGCCGATGATGGCGACTGGCTTTGGACTCGTGGCGCCACATTTCCGCCACAGACTGGCCCCAGTGTGGACCACACACTGGGCAACAATTCAGGTAAGCACACCTCCATGTTTCTATATGAGTGTTGTAATAATCCTGTAGTTTGAGGCGTTTGTTAATTTGTTTTTAATTTTGCTGACAGGATTCTACATTGTCACTCCCCCCAGTCCTGGCCAATGGCTGAAGAGATTTAGGATCTACAGCCTTCCTCTGACTCCACCCACTCCTACTATGTGTCTTAGCTTTTGGTAAACAACAGAAAATAAACAAGCAAACACACATTTCATTGAAAACAAAGAAGATAAAATAAAAAAACAAAAAAATTAATTGATAAATATAAGCTCCACCTCCTGGTGTCAGGTATCACATGTTCGGGGATGACGTCCACCGTCTCAGAGTCCTACTGCTCCAGCCATCATCTACTGTCACTGAGGTGTTCCAGAAAGAAGGCAACTTTGGGGACATCTGGAACTATGGCCAGGTGACCCTGAACCTGACGGCAGAGACCACGGTGAGTGACATCACACAGGAAGTTCACAGACGTGCCCAAACCATGTGATCTGTCAGTATGTTAACATGCACATGGCGGTCATAGCTTGATCGTAAAGTCACAGCAGGGGATCTAGTCTTGTCTGCGCAAATGTGCAGAAATCACTTCTCTCCAATAGGCTGTGCCCTTTTTTGATAAATGAAGCTGCATGCATTTTGAAGTTGTTTCAGTTTTCCTGAAGCGCAATTATGACACAATATGAGTATAGCTGAGGTGAATGCAGATGTAGCTCTCCATGTTTCTGACATACTATATCGTTCATAACATTACATGGTGTTTGTTATTTGAGTTGGAGCTCAGAAACTCTATGTATCATGGTCATCTACTTTCTTTTTCGGGTGGACTTCGCTCATGCTAAACCCCGAGGTGTGCTGAGATCTACTTAATCCAACGGCAGTCTTCTAGTAATTACACTATCCAGGTGTGTGTGTAGTCCGATTTTTTAAGTTGCATGTTAACACATCAACTGTGTCCTCCGACCTCTGCAGGTGGTGTTTGAAGCTCAGAAAAAAGGTGGGATGAGGAACGACATCGCACTGGATGACATCAAACTAATTATGGATTCATGTGGCCCCGCTCCCCCCGAACCAACAAATGTGCCGCCTCCTACAACCCCGCCCCCTATACCAAGTAAGCTGGCCGGGTGACTCATGACACTTTTTAAATTCATTCAGAGGTAATAGCTTTCTCCAGAGTTACACCTGTGAGTCTGACCCCACCCCCTCTGTGATCTGATTGGTCCAGCTGACTGTGGAGGACCCTATGATCTATGGGAGCCAAACTCTTCCTTTAGTTCGCCAAATTACCCACGATCCTATGGGAATAATGCTAAGTGTGAGTAAAAGATCTTTTCCTCCTCTTTTCCTAGAAGATGTTTTAAACAATGCTCTTTGAGCGGTGATCTCTCTTTTTTATGTGAACAGTTGTCCGGAGATTTCTCTTCTTGCTGTTGACCGTCTTTCCCTGATGTTTAAACCCCACCTTTGCCTTGTGTGACATCAATGTAATTGCCCATGATGCTTTGCCACAGGTCTGTGGACTCTCCACACCACTGAGGGTCGAAATATTCAGCTCCATTTCTCTGACTTTGACGTTGAAGCAACCTATGACGTGGTAGAGGTGCGGGATGGGGCGGGGCCTGACTCCACCTTACTGGGTAAGAATGTATCCAACCCAGAATTGTTTTCACTGTGATACATGAGATCATGTGACTTTGACCCTGTCACATGTCAAATTTGTTTCTCCACCCAGCTGTGCTCACGGGCACTGATGGCCCCGCCCACGATTTGATCTCAACAACCAATCAGATGACGGTATGGTTCTTCACAGACAAGGAAGGTTACCGTCGTGGATTCACTGCAAACTTCACCTCTGGGGTCAACCTGGGGTCACCCGGTGAGTCTAGAGTCAAGGGTCACAGGGAACCCCCCCTTGTGAAAGTATTGGTGCTTGATTATTGATTTATTCCCTGCAAGCAGCACCGTGTGAAGCAGGTCAGTTCCAGTGTCTAACAGGAAGTTGTATCCATGGTAACAGCCAATGTGATGGCGTAGTGGACTGTCCTGACGGCTCCGATGAAGCCGACTGTGGTAAGTCAATCTAATCCACTTAATTCATTATGGGTGGATGTCAGTGTGTGTTCTTAATCTGTCTTATACACTGTAAACAAACAGACGTTAGATTTACGAACCTTTCTGCATAGCAACAGTGTCTGCATAGCAACAGCTAGCCATCAATAACAGACATCTGCTAAGGAGCATCGACCAATCAGAGCCAAGTGTCAAACAGCTCTGTTATAGAGTTAATGTTGCCTGACACAAAGCAACAGAATCAAACATTTTATTACATCCACTTGATGATTACAGGTAACCTAAGACAACCTGCAGATGTCGATCATGTGTGTGTCTCTGTGTGTGAGTGCCTGTGCGTTTTTTTTGTGTGTCTCAGTTGTGTTACAGATGAATGGTTCTAGTCACCTTGGATTTAAGCTGTCTTCTTCTCTGCTCACCGTTTGTGCGGACACATGGAACTCTCACCTCTCTGTGTTCACCTGTCAGTACTTGGGCTACAGGTAACTCACCTGTGTGTGTTCACCTGTCAGTACCTGGGCTTCAGGTAACTCACCTGTGGTGTCCCTGGTTCTCTGCAGATCAGGTGAGGCCTCCCTGCTGCCAGTCGGACCTGGAGATTCACCTTTCACCAACATCACATTTTATAACGGGACTCTTGAAACCAGCATCAGGTACCAGAGCCAGAACCAGAACCACAACCTAGATCTAAAACCTGCACATTTCTGAACTAACTCTGATCAAATGTTTTTGTAGTGAAACCTGCCTCAGTGAGAGAGCTGTGACTTTAACCTGTGACAACCAACGTAAGAACACACACACACACACACAGACACACACACACAGACACACACACACACACACACACACACACACACACACACACACACACACACACACACACACACACACACTCACACACACACACACACACACACACACACACACACACACACACACACTGTAAAACACTAACTGATTAAAAGCTGTTTCATGCTACATACTTTGTGTGTGTGTTGTGTGTGTGTGTTGTAGCCTGCGGTGTCCCACTGGTCTCTCCTGATTCATCGAAGAAGGACCTATCAGAGGAAAGCACACCAGTTCTTGGTCAGTCCAGTATCAGTTTCATCTCATTGGTCTATTCTGTTCTTCCTTTAGTCTAACTGTTTTTTTTACCTGCCAGGTGCTGGCAGAGTGGTGGGCGGGACTAATGCTGTGAAAGGAGCGTGGCCATGGATGGTATCTTTGTGGTGGAAGGGGCGCCACGTCTGTGGAGCCTCTCTGATTGATCGAGACTGGCTGCTGACGGCAGCACACTGTGTCTACGGGTGAGACCAAAAACAAAATCTGAAGCTAAAACACCTGAACCTTTGTGGTTTCCATGGAAACTGTGGAGCTTCCTGTTTGTACCTGAGCCACTGGTCTGTCTCTGGTTTACCTGTGTGTACCTGTCCTCCAGGAAGAACATCCACCTGTCGTCCTGGTCGGCTGTTTTCGGTCTTCATGCTCAGAGCAACGTCAGTGCTGATTACGTTCAGACCCGACAAATCGATCGCATCATCATCAACAGAGAGTATAACAGACAGACCAAACAAGCTGACATTGCCATGATGCATCTGCAGGAGCCAATCAGATTCACCGGTGAGCACTTACACAGTATAACAACCCAAGCTGCTCAGTTGTATTCACCTCAGATAACTGTTTGTTTTTATAAAGCTCCACACATCAGCGTTCATTAACATCATAACTGAGATAGACAGAAAACTAAGCTCCTTCACAATAAGAGCACACGTTTCAAAATAAACAAGATGAACATCAAAAACTTAAGAGTACCCAGATGTCTGATTTACTCCTGAGAGTTGATTTAAAAGATGTTTATTATTAACTCTGAGGTCAATGATAAACATTCTCTCTCTCTCTCTCTCTCTCTCTCTCTCTCTCTCTCTCTCTCTGTGTCCAGAGTCTGTTCAGCCCATTTGTTTGCCCTCTGAAGGTCTGGACATCACAGCAGGAAGGAAGTGTTTCATAACTGGGTGGGGTCGCCAGGAAGAGGGGGGTGAGGCACACACAGTCCATCTCACCTGTCTGTCTGTCATCTGTCCGTCACATCTGATTGTTTGTCTGACTTGACTGTTTCACTCACCTGTCTGTCTCAGGTGTCCTCCCTGATGTCCTGCAGGAAGCCCAGGTCCCTGTAGTGGCTCAGGATCAGTGTCAGGTGCAGTTACCTGAGTACACTATCACGGCCAGCATGCTGTGTGCAGGGCAGCCTGAGGGAGGAGTCGACTCCTGTCAGGTAATACATCACCTGGACATATCTGGTTGAGACCGAAAGATTTTCCTCATTTCTGATTGGTTGTTTAGAACATTATTTGATATTGTCTGAGGTTTTGGCGTTAATAAAGTTTACTTACTTCCAGGGCGACTCTGGAGGTCCACTGATGTGTCAAGATGAAGGATACTGGACTCTGATTGGTTAGTAAACACATACACACACACACACACGCACACACACACACACACACACACACACACACACACACACACACACGCACACACACACACGCACACACACGAGTAACATAGCTAACCAGAGGCTGTGATCTAAATGGTTTTTGGCAGGTGTGACATCCTTTGGGGTTGGATGTGGACGTCCTGAGAGACCTGGAGTCTACGCCCGAGTCTCCGCCTTCACTTCCTGGATGGCTCAAATCAGACGTTCTGCCTCCTCCAGAGGCTGACCTGTTAACTGTTGAATGGATGAATTAATGTAATAATGAATGAATGAATAAATAAAAAATATATATATAAACCTCACAGTTTGAGAAAAAAATATTGTTTGTTTATTTATTAAAAAATATCTTAAAAATCACGCCATACTCTCAGCCTGAGTCCAGTTTGTGTTTTAGATAAAAGCTGATGAGGGTTTTATCACTGTATATATCAGAGAACGTAGATCAGAGGAGCTCCAGCAGGGGGCGACATCGAACCTAAACAAGAAGAAGAACCAGAAGAGGAAGAAGAAGAAGAAGAAGTAACTGTTATGGAAGGGAGTACTCGTTTGGTCTGAGCTGAGTAGGTTCGGGGCTCTGTTTGCTCTGTTTTGGTTTAGTCCGGGATTCATACTGACATGGTCCATAGGTACTGAGACGGACCCGGACCACCAGCAGGGCGTTGTTGGGTCAGCACTGAAGAGCTAAAGAAGAAGACGGAGAAGAAGGAGGCTGTCATATAAATACCTTGAAGTCAAGCTAGCCGGTGTTAGCAGGTATGCAAAGTTAAGTTTCTATTTATCATATATTGTCAGATTGATGACATCACAACGATGTTTGACGTCACCAGGACTGACGGGGTAAAAGCAGATTACGCCTCGTTGTCGGAACAGCCAGTAGTTAGCTGTGTTAGCAGTCAGCTGTGTTAGCCTTTAGCTGTATAGTTGAAAAATCCCCTTGCTTTTTAAGAAGACCACGTTTCAAAAAATAAATAAGAAATAACTTTATTTATTTGATTTGACCTCATTGTGCTTTCAGTCATTTTAAATAGGTCACAGTGACACTTCATATTGTGTGGGAGGTTTAGACACTGATTAGACCCAGACCCTGGTGTGTGTGAAACTGTTGCTGACTCTAAATTATATATGCTTCTGTCATACCCTGTTTGCATTCTTTTTCATATCCCCAAACGTTTTTGTGTGTCTCAGGTGTTCAACATGAGCTGCAGAGAAGAAAAATCCAGAGAGGAGCAGGAGGAGGAGCAGGAGGACTTCTACGACTGTCAGGAGACTCTGCAGCACCTTGACCTTAGAGGAGGAGAAGAGGACAAAGAAGTTCCAAAACATATCACAACGGACAGACTGATGGACGGGAGAGACAACACAGAAATTGAGAGGGGAGGACAGGAGGAGGGGCAGGGGGAAGGGTCACAAGAAGAGAGGCTGCAGGAGGAGAGGCTGCAGGAGGAGAGGCTGCAGGGGGAGAGGCTGCCGGAGGAGAGGCTGCCGGAGGAGAGGTTGCCGGAGGAGAGGCCGCAGGAGGAGAGGCTGCCGGAGGAGAGGCTGCAGGACGATGGGTTGCAGGATGATGGGCTGGAGGATGACTCTGAATTGGAGATGAAGGATGAAGTTGTTAATGAGGCTGAGTTCGACGATGAGTACCTAAAGGAGGTGGAGATGGGGCTGACAGAGGAAGAGAAGGAGGTAACACCTTTTTTCCTGTTACTGGGGATGTACCAATACACTCAATTCAAGATTTGAAACAATTTCTGATACTGGGTTAACGATTCAGTTTTCTCAGTCTTTTTTTTAACAAAATAAGCAAATAGTTAATAAAAATAAAACAATCTCAGGTTTGTCATATGTACCTAGTTCAGGATTTTTTTTAGGAAAAACAGCCCTCTTCTTTTTAAATTATGATTTTTTTTCCATCTCAGCTGATTTGAATCATCACACATTTTTTCGATTTTTAACTTTCTCACAATGCATTGTTACATCCCTACCTGTTACCTGTCAGTGTTCCTCCAGTGAAGTAGCTGTAATGAAGCAGTAATGTATCTGAAGTCTCAATGCTTTGGGTCCCTGATAACTGTGGTTTTCACTGCTGTTTGATGTGGGCTGTAAGTACTTATTATCACTGATGTGTGGTGTAAAGGTCTTTGCACACTGAGTCAATTTTTTTCAGATGCTTTTCTTGAATCCGAAATATGAAAAAAAACGTCAAGCACACTGAAGTTAATGCGTTTATGTTGTGTTTATTGCGAAAAATTCGCAGTACGAGAAAATTGATTCATCAAGCAGTTGATCCTGAGCAACAGCTGACAGTATGCTTGAGGTGTGCTTGCCGGGACACACAAACACACAGGAACAGATGCAAGCAAACAGACACACACTCACATATACACAAGTCTTCATTCATCAACTAAACAACGCCTGAAATGTGTAGAGAAAATATGTCAGAAAATGTGAAAGCAAGATGTTGCAGGTCGCCTCTGGCATCTCTGATTAATCAAACTACCTTGGAAACGAGCTGGGCGCATGCAAAAAAAATGCTAAAAATTTAACCTGTTCCGAAAAAAATGACTGGCGAAAGTTTCGGATCAAGTGTTCAAACATGATTGACATAACATGGGACTGAATTTATTTTTTAATGTGCGAACTTTTGGACGAAAAAAACAGACTCAGTGTGCAAAGGCCATAACTGTGAAGTCGGAGGATGTCATCTTCTCTTTATGATGTACAAAGATGCATTTGGGTGCTGTTTGTCCAAATTTTCATGATGTCAGGTTTGACCTTGTGTTTCAGAGTCGAAGACAGCAGAGTTTATCTCTGAAGGAGCGTGGGAACAGCCAGTTCAAATCTGGAGGTGAGTGACGTCATAACTGCCAATCAGTGTGACCAAAGGCAGGTATCTGACCCCACTTTATACCAGTGTTACCACTACAAACCAGCCTGACCAGTACAACCAGTTTAACCCATAGTTTTCTGGTATTCCTGCAGACTGGAGGGAGGCAGAGCTGAGCTACAAGGAGGCGTTGGTTTTATGTCCTGTTTGCTTCAGCCGAGAGAGAGCCGTGCTGTTTTCCAACAGAGCAGCTGCCAGGCTGCACCTGGTACCACAACATGTCTATAACACATCAGTAACAAAGTAACAACATGCTAGCAACACTCTTTCAACATGCCAACAGTGTGTTATGTGTGTTTCTGTCAGGATCTGAAAGAGCAGGCCATTGCAGACTGTACCAAAGGTGAGTGTTGATGTCACTGTGCAGCTTTGAAGGGTCTGCGTGGTGATTGATTGATCCGTGTGGTGATCTGTGGTCTCGTCCCATAGCAATAGAACTGAATCCAGAATATGTGCGGGCGCTGCTGAGGAGGGCTGAGCTGTATGAGCAGACAGAGAAGTTGGATGAGGCTCTGGAGGACTACAAGAAGGCACTGGACATAGACCCAAACCAGACCACTGCTAGACAGGCCTGCATGGTGAGTTCACTGACTGCTGGGACAAACCAGGCAGAGGAGCCAGTGTAGAGAAGTATTCATGGAGTAGATTTAAGACTTTACCACTTTTTACTGTGACATATAACGCAGCACTGATTAAGCCTGTCTGTGTACCTGTCTGTCTGTCTCTCAGAGGTTACCTGGGCAGATCCAGGAGAGGAATGAGAAGTTGAAGGAGGAGATGCTGGGTAAGTTAAGAGCAACAGATAGAGTAGTGAGTGACGATCACTGATATGAAGAAGTGATTGAACCTCACCTGTCTCACAGGTAAACTAAAGGATCTGGGGAATCTTGTCTTGAGGCCATTTGGACTTTCAACCAACAACTTCCAGGTGAACCAGGATGCCCAGACCGGCTCGTACTCCATCAACTTTGTCCAAAACCCCAATAACAACAACAACACGTGATGACATCACAGCTGTGATGTCACAGCAGCATGACGTGTGGATGAACCTGTGTGTGTTTAATAAAGATGACTGATTGTTTACTGCTGGTAATGTTGTTGTTTTTGACCTCTGACCTGAGCTTTATACCTGAGTGTGGTCTGAGGTGTTACAGGGAGCTTCAGGGTAAATGCTGCTTCTTATCATGTACCTGGTAGATCACCATGGTAACGAATGCTGAACACCTAGCCAAGTTTGAGGACCAATCTTAACTGTCACTCTTTCCCATCCTCCTCCTCCACCATCTTCTTTTGTCATCCTACCCCTTTGTCTACCCCTTCCTCTTGGACCTCTGTTTTGGTTTTTTTCATCACCCCTAGTCACTCCCTGGCTGTGTCATAGGCAGAGTGACTGTTAATTCACTTCCAAACCAAACACATTTTTAGTGATAATGTCGGACTAAGGTGAAAAATTCACAGCGAAGACTTCACTATGATGTACTGTATTACATAAGTGATAGGACTGTTAAGCTATAAAAAGCAAATGTTAAGCTAACATTAAAGTATTCAGAAGCTGTATTATGTAGCTTCTGAATACTGTCACACAGGAGTAAAACAAGTGCAAAGGGTTGAGAGATTGAGATTGGCACTAAATCAGTGTAAGTGAAGAAAAACTGACCAATCAGAGCTTAGAAAAAAAATCAGCATAAACTTCAAGATACAAAACTGTAATCTGTAATTTTCCAATTGAACTCTGGAGGTATTGCCCTCTGCTGGTCCCTTGTACAAACACCTTCCTATAAAGACTCCTAATTTGTTTTTTAATAACCTCAAATGAGTTTTAAACATTGGTCTACTTTCACTGATTTAACTCTAAAAACCATTCATTGTATCTAAACTGAACTATTTACCGATTTTATTCACCACTGTGCTTACCACCATACATCTGAAACAACTGACACACACAGAAACAGACACAGAAAACTGGAACTTTAACATTTTATTAAGAACAGTCACTGACATTAATACGTTACTAATGATATCTGACAGTTGTTAGTACTGTGCATGCATGTGTGTGTGTATGTATGAGAAAATGGATCACTGGGCTCTTCTGGAAAGCAGCATCTCTCTGATGTTGTCTTCGGCTTCCTTTACACTGCGTTCAAGGTACACTTTCTTTTGCTGGAAATCACAGGAGTTTTTGTTAGACTTCTGAACACACATCAAAACACATAAACACACTACAACACAATATTCATATTTTCTACCTCCAGCTCTTTAATTTTCTCATCAGCTGTTTTCTGTTTGTCCATCAGCTGGTTATTGATTTCCTCCTTTGACTGCAGGATGAACCTGAAACACACACACACACACACACACACTTACTTCAATATGCAGCACTGTCACACCTACAGTGATCTAGCTGATGTCACTGTGGTGATCTGTCCGGGTCAAAAAAAAACAAAAAAAGATCCTTCATGTTTGACACTCACATGCGTCCCACTCCCTCGTAAAGTCGCGTGTTGTCTGGCAGGGTGGTAATCTCAGCGTGAGTGAGCTTAGAGTGTTTCTGAACCCGGGTCAGCTGTTCAATCTGCAAGTCAGCCAACTTCACCTTCTGCTGTGTGTCAATCATCTTTACCTGCAGCTCTGTAAAAGCCTGCAACACATAGGTATCACTGATTAAAAAAACACATTCATATTATGCACTTTTTTTTACACCTTTTATTGAAGTGTTTTCACTACAAAAATTCCTTTGAAAATGACAATCTCATACAGAGTTGAGAGTCAAAACAAAGCAAAAAAAAAGAAGAAATCAGTGTTTCCCAGTGTTTCCTTTTGTCTGTGAACTCTTGTAAAACATATTTTCTCTTCAGCTGCAAAGGATAATAATGTGTTGAAAAAGTAGTTCTTGTAAACTGCTTAACACCTTTATAAAGACTGGTCTCAATTCAATTCAAATGTACTGTGTAAATGTATTGAAGTTTTCGAAATCATTGTTCTGATAAAAAATTGGTTGGCTTTTTATCTTTATTTCATATTCCTCCATAGCACTTTATATATTTTATTTGTTACAAAATTCTCTACAGATTTGAAATTTACCTGTTCTATTCATTAGGTGTATAACGACCCAAATTCCCTTTTCCATGCAAGCTTTCAAAAACAATGACTTTCGAATAATCAAAATGTATCCATTATTCCACAGCGGAGTATTATGTGGAACATTATACACCTGCAGCTCTGTTAGCTGCAGTTAGCTGCATTGTAAATGACTCAGACGCTCGACATCCCAACGTTTCTAATCCGCTACATGAGAAAAAGAGACACCCCTCTTAAGACAGACAGACAGACGGACGGAAGAATAGACGAACACACAGGTAAAAACACAGGTAACGCCGTCATATACTGGTACCTTCTTTAGCTCGAGGTCTATGGGCGCAGCCATCTTCTTGAACAGCGCTCAGGGTAACATGCGCATGTGCAAAGACTGGAGTTATTCTTCTTCGTTGGGGAGTGAGCAGGCTGAATAGCGCACCCTGTTCTGCTGATAGTTACCGTGAAAAAATATACATTTAAAAAGGATGTTTATTTTTAGAAAACACGGGGATATATTGGTGACGGTCATACAGTCCATATAATTTGTTGTTTTGAATTTTTTTTTACAATTTCAGCCCTTAAGCATTGATGCTCTGACTTGTGTCATTTAAGCCTTCAAAACAACATATTTCTTTTTTTCTTTTTTTAATTTCTTTGTTATATCAATGTAATCCTCGTTCCAAAAGTTGGTTCTACTGTAAATATAGAACTAAAATTGAATTTGAAACAATCTTGATCACCTCAAGCCCCTCCCCCCGGAAACGGAAATCTCACTGTACACGGAGTTGGATTTTAAGTACAGCGCGCGCGCCTCCAGACCATTCCCTCGCGCGGTAACCAAACAAACGAAGAAGGAGAGATAGAAAGAAACAGGACTGGGAAAAGAAATATCGGGCTAGAAAAAGAAGAAGCGGTACCGACCATGGCCACTCCACCGAAGAGAAGCTGCCGTGTTCCCACCGGTCTGTCCCGCAGAGAGAAGAAGATCGCCATCGAGGGGAACATCGGTGAGTTTTGTAGCTGCATGATGTTCAGCGCTGAGTTTTGTACCGGCTCACCGGTGTATGATGTTTAGAAACTTTCTCCCAGTAACCACTCACCAGAACCAACGTGCGGCTGAGTTAAGAGAAATTGACCAGTTACGGTTGAACTCAGATAATAGAATTCTGCCTTCACCGGGCTGATGGCGCCAAAAACACCGTTACATGTTTGATCACAACGTAATCTTACAAAAAAATAAAAATAAAAACCCGCGTCTTATAGGTACTTATGAACCTTTTGATTAACTTACCTGATGAAAGAACACTAACAAGAAAAGAAAGTTTATAGTCCGTCCTCTGTTTTGTCTATCAGCTGCAGGAAAGTCTACGTTCGTTCGTGTCCTGCAGGGAGCGTCAGAGGAGTGGGAGGTGATCCCTGAACCTATTGGGAAATGGTGCAACATCCAGAACAACAGTGAGGACATATACCAGGTAACCACAAAAACCTGAACGCCTTTCAGCACCCCAAAAAAATCACAGCATCTGATTAGTCTATCTGTGTGCATGTGTAGGAGTTGAGTTCCTCTCAGAAGAGTGGAGGAAACCTGTTGCAGATGTTATATGACAAACCAAGCCGCTGGTCCTACACCTTCCAGGTAACTGTGACATCACACAGGTGACCTGACACAAGAGTATACCTTTTCACATTTGTGACCACTCCATCTGCTCTGGCTCCACATCACCTCCTCTGCTTGACCTCTGCTCATCTGCAGCAGACTGTTAAACCTGTAAATATGTTGAACCTTTGCCTGTCCTTCTCTCCTGTCTGTCTGCAGAGTTATGCCTCACTCAGCAGAGTTCGTTCTCAGCTTCAGCCTCCATCAGCTAAACTTCAACAAGCAGAGAACCCTGTCCAGTTCTACGAGCGCTCTGTGTACTCTGACAGGTAACACACCTGAGACAGGTTATGCTCACATACACTTGTGTAAAGTTGTGTATGACGTATTCTGTGTGTGCAGGTATGTCTTTGCATCCAGCCTGTTTGAGAGTGGTCACCTGTCGGACACAGAGTGGAGTGTGTATCAGGACTGGCACACCTGGTTATTGAACCAGTTTGAAGAGGACATCGCTTTGGACGCCATCATCTACCTTAGAGCGCCCCCTCAGGTAAACAGTTCTTTGTGCTGCACCCCAAAGTAATATTACCACTCCAGTTGGAAACAGTTCATCTGATAATCAGGTGTTAACAGGAACTAGTCTAAGTAATAGTAACTAGAGGTTCTCATTTTAATACCTGGGCTTCATCACACTATCAATCACAGCTGTGGTACTTACAGGTAACACTCCTTCAGCAGCTCACCTGTACTCGTGCTGCTTTCAGGCTCACAGTGTGTTTGTGTATTTCAGCGCTGTATGCAGCGTCTGCTACATCGGGGTCGTGAGGAGGAGCAGGGGGTTCCCCTGGAGTACCTGGAACAGCTTCACTTCAAACATGAAAGCTGGCTCTACCACAGAAACCTCAGGTAAGCTCACTGCACTGCATCGCCACTGAGCATGCGCGTTGCAAGCATAAATAAAGTGCATCCTATGGCCTCCTCTTTGGTTTGTGCCACATTTCTTGTTTGGTGATGCATTCAAGGTCAGGCTGATAATTAACGTGTGTGCATGAATGTGTAGGTTGGAGTTTGACTATCTGAATGATCTACCTGTCCTGATTTTGGACGTTGATGACGACTTCAAAAGCGATCGCATCAAACAGGAAGGCATCATTGACCAGGTTGGCCTCCGACTTTTACTCTGTGTTGTTAAAGTTGTGAATTTAAAGTGTTTTGATAAGTTAACTATGTAAATATATAAATGATCAATATCATTTCTCTGCAGGTCAAAGACTTTCTCTCCTCGCTCTGAAACTTTGAACAATCACAGCTGCTGATGTGAGCAGCAGCTCCTCTGATTGGACAACTCAGACCTCATGTTTAAATTTTTAAGTGTGATTTTTAATCGCAGTTTTTAACTTTATGAACTTTTTTTTATTTTTGTACATAAATATTACTCTGAAGTCTGCAGCAGTCAGATGGTCAGTGAAGATGTCCTCTCTGCGTGCATGTGTTTTTATGTGTGTGTGCGTGTATGCCTGTGTGTGTTTGTGTGTATGCGTTTGTGTGTCTGTTTCTGTTGGGTGTGTGTTTTTTACTCACAGGTCACATCTTGGTTTTTGTTTGTCCTGACATTGACATCAAATGATGCATTTAGGACCAGATGTTTTCTCTGTAAATAAAAACCTTCAGGCTGAAAGTTTGTTTGAAGTTTCCTTTCTTCATAGCTGCGCAGTTGATGATCAGTGCAGAAAAATGTCATAAAAACTGGACTTTTTGACCAGAGGGTGGGACAGGTTCTTTCTGCATCATGCCACAAACACAGTTAAAGTTGATTTGTAAAGAATCAAGTCGTTCCTACTGCCTTTTTTTGTTTTCACTTTGTTACTGTATATACTCAAACATAAGAGCAGCCAAGTCATTTGTTTGTCATTGTACACCAGCAAGTGATGTAACCTGTCTGGAGAGCTGGTGAGGAATTTTTAGTGATAAATAATCCTTTATCTAGTACAGAGGTCTGCAACCTGTACTTTCATAGGAGCCATTTTTCCTCAGCTCACCTCGATTAAAGTCATTCAGGAGCCACAAAACTGACTTTATCTTTACAAGAAAGACAAAATAGTGCATGAAATTCTAAACTTATAAAAGAAAGTAGTGAGTAATTTTCAAACAAAAAGTCTTTGTGTTTATAAACAAAATCATGTGATGTCTTATTCTTTTTGTTCGTAATATATTTGGAAATATTAAAAAAGAAAAAGAAAAAAAAATTGTAATGTCAATTTTTTTAAAATTGCAACATTTTTGAAATTTCGACAAGTTTCAATTTTAAAAAAAAAAAATTGAAATTAAAAAGAAAATTCAAAATCTTTCAATAAATAGAATTAAAAAATATGAAATTTTTTTTTAAACTAGCTAAATTTTCCCCAAAAAAATCAAAATTTCAAAAACTTGCTAAATTAAAAAATAGTTAAAATAATTATAAAACGCTGCTGATATTAAAAAATGAATTTGCAAAAATCTTTAAATAATTGCAAAATCTGTCAAAAATTTGGATTTTTTCCCCCCAAACTCTAAACAATATAAAAAACTTAAAATTCATAAAATTTCCAAAAGTGCTAAAAATTTGCTAAATATTCCCCCAAAATGTGAAAGCTTTCCTGCAAGAGGTGATGCATATTAAGTTCAACAAAATGTTAACACATGATTTTATTTTGGCTTAGTGTCTATAATCATCAGTACCCTCTGTAAGAAAAATAAATAATTATTTATTTTAACAAAAAGAGCCGCATGAGGCTCCAGGTTTAAGGCCCTTGATCTAGTGGGTATCTGAAAGTGAAATCTGATGATGTCTCAGGAACACCAGATATCAACCAATTTGAAAGTGATCAGGAGAATATTTTCTGTACACTTTGTGAATAACTCCTCTAATCTAACAGAAAACAATTTGAAAGTGATCCTCTTCACCGATTTACAGTGGTTGTGCTTAAAACTCATTGCTCCTCAGATTTCCCTCCTCTCTCCTTGACCCTCTGTCCTCAGAGCATCGTAAAGGGCTTTGGGAGAAAGGAGCGCTTTCACACATACACACACAGATTAACCCTGATGCACATATACTCACTGACCTGTGTATCAGTGAATTATGACACCAGTCCTTTCGGCTGAGTTCTGTCGTTGCTCTGTACAAACAGATAAATGGATCATTGTTATTAACTCACTGATTCCTGTTAGGAAACATCCCCCTCTCTACCCTACACTGTAATCATAAACTCGGAGGTTAGGTCTTCCCCAGACTCCAACTGCAGCACGTAGAGATGAAGATTAGAGATTAAAATCAGACGACGCCACTTGAACACCATCACCTTAACAGACAGATGACATCTTGAGCTGTCAGTCATGTTCTTTAACCCCCAGTAAGAAGTAAAAAAATAAAAATCTCAAACTACCGTGTTTGTGTTTGTAAGATGCACCCCTGTACATGTGATGTCTTATTCTTTTTGTTAGTAATACAAAAAAATGTAATGTCAAATTTTTTAAAAATTGCAACATTTTTGACATTTCAATAAGTTTCAATAAGTTTTTTACTGTAAAATGCACCTCTTCCTATGTGAAATGATAAGTCATATGGTCAGTTTGAATAAAGTCTTTACATGAAGATGGTTTAATGAGTGAACACTGTGACCTCTGACCTCCACTGATGTGTCACTGGCAGCAGGTAAATAAATCACTTGGTCTGGTCACACACACACACACACACACACACACACACACACACACACACACACACACACACACACACACACACACACACACACACACACACACACACAATGTGTAACAGGAAAACATCTGTTGAATGTCTTAATTCATGTTTGTTTTTAAACCTTTCCAAGACGCTTCGGCATGCTCTCACTCTGTGGCTGTGTGTGTGGTTGTGTGTGTGTGTCTTATGTATGTCTGTCTGAGTGTCTTGTCTGAAACCTGCTGAGTCATTTGTTTGTTGAACTCAGACTTTCCTGCAGAGAGAAACTCAGCGAGGCTCGGGAACATTAAACAAACCAAGGACACGTTTTTAACCCCCCCCAAGACACACACACACAAACACACACACACAGGAAGGGGGGTCTTGAAGGGCCTGCATAAGCCTGGAGAATGTAAAAAATGAAGTTTATAAAATTGAGGATTCCAACTCAGTTAGATACTTAAATCTGGATTAATCAGATTGTGTATTGGGTATCAATGGTATCAGTGTGACATCACCACACGCCACGGACCAATGTGGTCCAAGGTATGTGGACCCTCTGATCCTCTGTCAGAGGTCTGATGGGGGGAGACGGTGGGGATGCATAGCATCTCAGCCCACAGGGCTGAACAAAGCTCATCCCCTTGGTTTGATTCTTTTGAGACACATCTCAGCACTGACCTTGGATATTTGTTTCTTTAACTTATGTTAGCGGGCCAGCTGTCTAAGCTAGCATTCAGGTTACAGGTCAATCTTTGAGTCATACCTCAAACAACTTCAAAGAATGCACTTCAACGCATCAAAACCCATCTCAAAGAGACACAGAGCATTCTCTACACTAATGTGTGAAACTCAATTATTATCATTATTGTTGAGGCAATGCACCACATCATGAGCACAACATGACAGAGTCCCACACAGCTCAGGATTCAATGATTGATCGCTGATTGTTGGACTGAAACAAGAGGAAGAGAGGGATGCACGGAGACACACAGAGAGCTTTTCTCAGTCACTCATTAATGCTTAGTCTTCTTGTGTCTGTAAATCCACTCTCTCACTCTCCTCCTCTCCACAAGTCAGTCCGTCTCTCTCCAGGTTTGTCCCTGTGACCCTGCAGTCTGTAGGTCCTTCTGCAGACTGTGGGTCCATCTGCATTCCGTGGGTCCGTCTGTGGTCTGTGGGTCCGTCTGCAGACTGTGAGTATGTATTTGTGGTTTGCAGGAGCAATCCTCTTTATTTTTCTGGAGTATGAACGTCAGTAATCCGTTAAAGCTGTGACCAGACTTTATTGGAATATTTCCTCGTTGACCAGCAGCAGCTTTACTCTCAGTTAGCTTAAAGTCGTGGGGCTCAGAGCAGGTCTGAGGTCTGGAATACTTCGGAGGGTTTGAGGCATAGATTGAATGACTCCAAACGTGAAGAAGAAACAAAACAACACATGTGCTCTTTCTTTACCTTTTCTTGTGTTGTCCTCAGGAGACCAACGCACTTGCCTCCACTGCACCTCACATCCCATCGAGTTTTTACTTTGACACCTGTGCAGGAGGTGGAACTTCCTTTTTTTAGGAGAAAGGTTTAGATTAAAAAAAAAAAAAAAAAAAAGAACAGCCTGAGGATGGGTTTCTCCGAGCTGCTTCAGGAGGTGAGTGAATAAAAAAACATATCCTGAATAATCTTTACTTTGAATAATCTATGATCTGTAACCTTTAATGTGAATAACCTGAAATGAATATGATCAATTTATAATCTTGAAAATCTTCAGTTATATTTATCTTTTATTTCAAATCTTAATCTGTAATCTAAATAATCCATGGTCTAAAATCAGAGTATTATTTAATATAAAATCTAAAAGTTTTTTTTTTTAAATCAAAATTATAATCAGTAATCAAAATCATCTGTATTTGAAAAATTAATTTAAAAATAATCCTTAATGTTTTATCTGAATAAACTGTCATACCTGAAATGTGTAAATTAAATAATAATCCTTAATCTGAATTATCTCTTTTCTGAAATCTTAATTATCTGTTAAATGGGGAACATAAATAATCTGAAATGTTAATATTCTCAAATTGGAATAATGTAGTAATTGTAATCCATGGTATAGTAGCGTGATAATCTGAATACATTGTAATCTCATTGTCTTCATATTCTTTTTTAGTCTGCACTGTATTTATTTGTGGACAGATTAGTCTTTTGCCTGTTAAACCCTCAGATTAACAATTAAGGACTGATCTCTAAAACTGTCAGATTAACAGATTAAGGATTGATTTTTCAAACTCTCAGATTAACACATGTAAGGTTGATCTCTTAACGTGTCAGGTTAACAGTATGTAGTAGGTTTGTGTGATCTACATGACCGAGTGTGACATCTGGTCTCATGTCCAGGTGGGGGGATTTGGCAGGTATCAGTGGCTCCATGTTACTCTGATCAGTCTTCCTGGATTAATGATGGCCGGTCAGAACCTTCTAAACAACTTTGTCTCAGGAACCCCCACCCACCACTGCAAACTACCGGCCAATTACACCTCGTACAACATATCACACCTACAGGTAACCTACCTGTTAGTCTGAACCTGAGTGAACTGTCTTCACTGGCAGGGTAAGGTCTTAAGACCTGGACCTGGTCAGTCCACAGTTGCTTGTATAATCATGGTTGGTTGGATGATGATCATGGTTGGTTGGATGATGATCATGGTTGGTTGGAAAATGAGTATGGTCGGTTGGTTGGTTGGATAATGATGGTTGGTTGGATGATGATCATAGTTGGTCGGATGGTGATCATGGTTGGCGTTTACAGGTGGATGAGAAGCAGCTGTTGAAAGCTTTCATTCCAACTGACTCTTCAGGAACTAAGCTGGACCGCTGTCGGAGGTAAAGCTGTTTTCTTTTTTCCTCCTTTCTTTCTTTTTTTTAAACTTATTCTTTGGGCGTTTGAACGTTTTGAAATCTGTTTTGATGTCACTTCCTGTTCCTCTTTTCTTATGCAGGTTTGTTGAGCCTCAGTGGCAACTGTTAGCTGTAAACAGCTCTGCTAACATTAGCCAGATACCGACAGAAGCCTGTGTGGATGGATGGACATTTGACGACTCAGAGTTTTTGGCCACCACAGTTTCTGAGGTAACAGAGAACCATGCTAGACCAAAAACTGCCAACAGAGCGTTTATCAGGTAGAAGAAATACTGAATACTGGGAATACTGATTTGACACAGTGAAGCCAGAATGTAGACACATTTTAGGATGCTGCAGACACATTTTGCTTATTTTATCTTTATTAGTTATTAAAGCATCTGTGATGTGTGTTTTTGAATCTCTCAGTGGGAGCTGGTGTGCTCTATGCGTTCTCTGAAACAGATGATTCAGACTATCTATATGGGTGGAGTTTTAACTGGGGCCATTATCTACGGAGGCCTTTCAGACAGGTGAGGTGTACCTGCTCCTAAACTGACTATAAGTTCATGTTTGTTCATATTATTAAAAGTATTAGAATGTTTCACTCTGACTTGGTCTTCTTCTTAACAGATATGGGAGGAAGTCAGTCCTTATTTGGTCATACCTGAAGCTGGCTGTGCTTGGTTGTAGCTCCGCCCTCTCCCCGTCATACACAGCCTACTGTGTTTTCAGATTTCTGAGTGGGATGGCAGTTTCTGGAATAATCCTCAACGGAGTCTCTCTAAGTACCTGTCTACCTGTCTGTCTGTTCACTTGTTGTATGATAACCTGTCTGTCTGTCCACCTGCTGATGTGTTTACTTGTCTGTCTGCAGAGGTTGAGTGGATCCCAACCAAAGAGAGAACCTTAGTGGGCACAGTCACTTCCTTCTTCTTTACCTTTGGTCAGATGATCCTTGCGGGGCTTGCTTATTGGCTGAGAGACTGGAGGAAGCTGCAGGTGGTCATTTGTGCCCCTCAGTTTTTATTCTTCTGCTACAGCTGGTTATTGTCCACTTTATTATCTCCTGAATGCAAAGAGATTTCTTTTTTTGTGTCCTCTTATTGCTCAGAGAGTTCTTACCTTCCTGTTTTTCTGATTGGTCAGGTGGTTCGCAGAGTCAGCTCGTTGGCTGGTCCTCAACAAGAGGTCTGAGGATGCTTTAAAGACTCTGCATAGAGTGGCTCGAATCAATGGAAAACCTGAGATGCATGAGAAGTTAACTCCGGAGGTAACTGTCTATCTGATTACCTGTCTGTTTGTCAGCTTTTTAAAGAGATGTTTGATATCAATCAGAAGTTGAGACTGCTTCTATGACCTGCAGGTTCTGCACTCTCACATGAAAAAAGAGATGGAGTCATGCCGTTCTCAGTACACTGTGTACGACCTGCTGAGGACTCCAGGAATGAGACGGATCTCCATCTGTCTGATCGCTGTGTGGTCAGAGAACACACCTGCTCCACCTTCACCTGCACCTCACCTGTGCACAGCATGTCTATATTCTTGCTGCACTTGGCACCTGAAGAAGAAATACACTGACACCTGCATGGCCTCACCTTTACTCAGCCAGTTATCTCATCTCTTCATCTATTTGAGCTAGCAACCTGAATCTTCTCGCCTGAATCTGCTCACCTAAATCTGTACCCTTGTATCTGCTCCAACTGTTTCTCAGCTGACTTTGCTCTGTTGCAGGTTCTCCACCAGTTTTGCATACTATGGTTTGGCAATGGACCTGCAGAAGTTCGGGGTGAGTTAATGGTTAGCATTAATGCTACATGTATGCATCGCTTGCTTACAACTCTTGTAGAACTCACTCACTTGATACCTGAGATTCAGAACAGTGAGGATAGTGATGGGCTCCAACTGTGTACCTGGAGTTAAACTTTGGTAAAAGGTCCCTTCCAGTATCACCTACCTGTCTCCCTTTATGAGTGATTAACTGACTACCTGTACGGGTGTTTAATTTTCTACTTGTCTACTTGTACAGGTAATTTACTTGGCTACTTGTATGGGTGTTTCCCTGTCCACCTGTTGACTTATCTTTCCCTTTACTTGTGTCATGTTTGACCTTTGTTCCTCTGCGCTCTAATATTTCCTCTCTTCTTATTGGCTGCTGGGTGTCCAGGTGAGTGTCTACCTGATGCAAATCATTTTTGGAGTCGTTGACTTTCCGGCCAAACTTTTCGCTTTGGGCATGCTCAGTTACCTGGGTAGGAGGGTCTCTCAGGCAGCCTGCCTTTTTCTTTCGGCTCTCATCATCTTTGCCAACATCTTCGTCCCCTCAGGTGACAAACGTCAACAAAAAAACACTTAAATTCACAGAAATACACAGGTAGTGAGGTGACCAGGTAATCAGGTGATCTTGAATTCCTCCTCCAACAGACATGCAGACCCTCAGGACCACACTGGCATGTCTAGGTAAAGGTTTCACCTCTGCCTCATTCACCACCGTGTACCTGTTCACAGGAGAGCTCTACCCTACCGTCATGAGGTGAGTCTGCAGGTTCAGATTTACCTGAGCAAGGTGTCACCTAAGGATGGATCAGTCCAAACTTTTTATCATTGTCTCTGAATTAAATTTATAAAGACACACTATGAGGAAGTCTTGGATGTCATACTCCACCTGATCCCAATTGGTGCGAAATCTAAATGTCAGACAGGTGTGGTTCTAGTCTTAAGTTTTCGGTAACAAAAGACAGGTAAGTGCTCGCCTGAGGAAGTTACAATCAGTATTGACCAGTGATTGGTTTTCAGGTAAAATATATATTTCCCTGTTGAAACCACCTCACCATCATCACATGATGCACGTCTTTTCAGGCAGACAGGAATGGGCTTTGTATCCACCATGGCGAGAATTGGCAGCATGGCAGCACCAGCTGTCCTTATACTGGATGAGGTGACATCACAGAGTTGATCAATAATGATTAATAAGGCTGATGATAATCAATCAATGATCAAAAAACATTAGTTTGTTTTATAATTAATATATAATTGTTAATTTTTACGTTATTAGAGAGTTTAATTGAATCTGGCCTGTTCCAATGACACATTATAGCAACCAATGATGAATTAATGAGTCATTAATGACGATTAATAATAAATCAACATTCACTGGTTTACTAATATCTAATCAATAAAACATGATTAACCAGTAAACAATGTGTTTATAATTAGTTTGATCACTGTCTGAATGAAACATGTTTGTTTATACTTTCTGATGCTTTTGTTAACTGATGACATCACACAGGTGACAGGTGTCTTCATTTGCAGTCATGTTTATTTGGATTTTTTTCTGTTTCACTTTTGTTTTGTTTTGTTTTGTTTTGTTTACTTTTTTATCTAATCTGATCCAGCCTAGTAAGAAGACTGCACAGAGACTCTAAGCTGTGAGCTCACATGTGCAAACATGTTGGCTTATACTTCTTAACTTTATAGCTTACACATGCTAACATATGTCCAGGTGCTTCCTGCTCTGCCCAGTGTGGTGTACGGGGGATCGGCTGTGTTAGCTGGTTGCTTTGCCTGCTTCCTGCCTGAGACGCTAAATGTCCCGCTGCCAGAAACAGTTGAAGATGTGGAGGAGAAATGGTAAGCTAATATCTAGCATTTAGCTTTATTATCAGTCCTTTATTCAGCCCTTAAATACCATTTTGGGTAAAATTGAACCTGGTACCCAAAAATGGATGTTAGGTCTACCAGTGTGGGTCAAGGAAAATCATTTTTTCGGGGTATCTTAAAACTGTACAGTCCATGTTTGTCTCCAATGTCCCATAAAAAGTAACATTAAGTCAAAAGGGGGCTCTGAAGAGAAACAATGCTGTAAAGGTAACAAATGTAAAGGTTTCATTACATATTGCAACTGGATTAACTCCCTTTGTTGCTTTGTAAGTGGCCATGCTCGCATCTCTTTTAGAATACTTTCCATTAGCATTTGACATAATAGCAAAAGGATGCCAATGCCTTTTACTGTTGTGCTAGAGATGCAGCTAAGCATAACTGGGACCTGTCTGTTTCTAGGTCTGGGAGAAGCCATTCTCACAAACACCAGGAGAACATGTCTTTAAAAGAAGGCAGTCCTGGTGTGGATGGAGTCGTGGTCTCAACAGAAGGTGTGGCTTTGAAAGAGTTGAAGGAAATAGAAGGGACAGGACTGAATGCACTCTGAGCAATTAGATACCAAAGCCTCAACCAATCAGAAGGCTGGAGTCTTATTTGATGGGAGAGGGTGAAGAGAGACTAAGGAATGCCACGTTATGGATTTCATTGTTTTTCTTTTTTTTTCTGCATTTCATTAAAAGCAGGTTAAATTTTAAATTCAGAGAAAACTAAAGAATCAATGAATGTCAGGTATAAAGACATCTATCTCTAGGTTTATTAAGCTTATCAAACCACACCAATCACAGCTTAAAAATATTTTTTTTAAAAAACAAACAGACAAAAGAAAATCTTGAATTATTGTACCATGAATTAATTTACATAATCTTTATGATAATGATCATAGACCAGTAACATATGTCAATAAAATGGTAACTATCATGTGATTGTGTTCTTCTTTCTCTATATGTCTCTAGACACACACTCAAAGGTTTTATGTTAAGTATAATACTACAGATGTAACTTTAACTTAAAAAAGGAACACCCACTTTAAAAACAGAGTTCAAAAGTGAATAAACTGTATCGGAAAAATTCACTTGAACTCAAGTGCCACTACTTTACCTTTATGCACACATATAAACTAGCATTCAATCTGCCTCTATGAAGAATATAAAAAAAAATCACATAAATTATATGTATATTTTTTCCTTTATATTTGCAATTTTGTTGTACTTGTTGCAATGACAAATAAAATTATATTCTATTCTAAAAGAATATTTAGATCTTATTATTTCATTAATATCCATTCATCTGTCAATTATTTTGTAATATAATTTAGTGAAGTTTGGTATTCACAGTTATGGGAATTAATTGTGAACAAACTTGTACAGCTTTATATGTTCAGAATAAACTGCATGTGCTGCATGCTAACGTCACCTGGAACCGTTTTTGCATCTTACTGTGAATACTTAGGTAAGATAAATATTATATTAGAAAAAAAAAACACGACAGATGCAAGAATTAGACTGCTGAATCAGATGTACATGATTGGTTTTGATGGTACAGTCGATCACTTGTGTTGTTTCCCTGCTTGTAAACATTGGTGCCCCCTGGTGGCCTATGCGATTTACCGAACAGCCCCTCGCTAGTTCGTTCAATCAGAGACGACGTTCTTCTCCGTTGCCTTTGAGTGGCAGGAACGCCAGCCAATTACTGTACGCCTGCGCAGCTCGCAGCGTTGTGGGGGCGGGGCCAGCCGCTGCTCAGCAGCAAAGCTGAGGAAAATGGCGGCCGTGGCTGCAGAGCCAGGAGCTGCGGCGGTTCCGACAACAACAAAACCTGCGGCGACGGACGGGGAGGACCCACTAGAACCTGGCCTAGTCGGTACCGGACTAGTAGGAGGTCCTATAGAAAGCTCAGGGGTGCGTGAATCCGGCCCGGCTGATGAGCTAGTCGTGCCTAGGGTTGAGGATGGTGGGGACGGGGAGGAGTGCCGCCATGTCAGGCCGGAGCTGCAGCCCGCGGCGGGAAGAGAGCTTTCTGACACAGAGGACTTCATACAGAATATTCTGGGGGACCGGGTCAGCTCGGACCGATTCTCTCCTGGATTACCGGGAGAACCAGAGGGCGGTGGGAACGTCTCCCACAGCATCCTAGCGGACCCACAGCCCTCTGCCGTCTTCCTGCACTCCTTCCCGGCCCCGCCGCCCGTTACCGAGGCCGGACTGTCACTGCAGGAACCGGCGGAACCGACCACCAACGGAACCACGAACCGGGCTGAGGTCGCAGAGCGGGACAAGGGGTACAAGTCCCTTGTCCACCCGGAGCTGGGAACCGGACCCACCGAGGACGTCCTGCTGTCGGTTCCGGAGGAACCAGAGCCGCAGCCGGGATCCGAGGAGATTCGGTGCCGTGGCCTGCAGGACTCAGCACCACCTTGTCGGTCTCCTTGGTCTTCTCAGACCGAGACCAGACCAGAACCCGGTCCCTGTTCGCCGAAGCTCGGCCCCGTTCAAGACCTAAGCCCTGGGTCTGAGGTTCGGGTCAACCTTGACCACGTGATCGATGACGCGCTGGTGGTGTCGTTCCGGTTGGGGGAGAAGATTTTTTCCGGGGTCCTGATGGACGTTTCAAAAAGGTACACCTTTTATTTATATACTCATGACGTCATTTTACTGTCATAGGTTGGTGATCAGCACGTGATCGGAACAAAACACACACACACACACACACAAACACAAACACACACGCACAGTTAGTAATCATACACTTGTACATGATAATGAAGGTTAACTCCATTAGTGTGAGTTACTTGTCACTTTGGGTAGATTATCATTGTACCTGGTCCTGAACACCTGTTTCCCCAGGTGATCAGAGTTCAACCTACAAATATTTGATCACAGAGCTCTGACCAATCATAGCATGGACCACAGGGCTGTGAAGGAGAGACAGGTGTGATATGAATTACATCTTGATGATCATGTTATAATCAGAGTTTGTCCTCATACAACAACAGAGAAATGTTTATTTCTTGAACCAAAAAATACAAAATGAAGTTAAGCCTAAACAGATAAAACACACTCGGGAAGTTGCCAGCATTAAAACTGTTTTTTCTCTAAGGCCAAAAATTATACACAATACACCTCACATGCTATACATATATAGCTATACTACTACTACTGATACATTTTATTTAAAAGAGCCTTTCTCAACAATCAAGATCACCATACATTTAAATAGACCAAGTAAAAAAGAAATAGCACAATGTAAATAAATAAAAACAACAAACTCAAGTAACATCAAGTTGAAGTGGATCAGTGAAATCAGAGAATGCAGCCTGACGCAGATGGGTTTTGACATTTGATGATGTACTTTAATTTATAATCTTAAACTGTCAGAATATATCAGAGCCACACAAGTTACAGGAACAGTAGTTATATTAAGCCGCGTTTCCGCCAAGCAGTCCGGGTCGGTTCGTCTCGGTACAGTGCGTTTCCACAGACTCATCCCGGGACGGATCCCTAAAAACCGAGACGAGCCGTCCCACTTTTTTGGGACCCTTTCGTATGGGTGCCAGACTGAACCGATCCGCTCTCGGGAGGTGGAGCAACACACTGCAGACTGTTGATTGGTCAAAAGAATCGTCACTCACCCCGACAGCGGCTGCATTTCTCCTGGTGGCTCACAGACTTCTCTGAAACGAAGCTTGATTGCACTTTGTAACAGAGAGTTACATGAAAATCACAGAGAGGACGAAATGCTGCATGTCTTCCATCCATGCTCTTTGTTTACTGTGTCGCGTTTTCTTCTTTGTTGGATTTAATAGCGGGGTAAGCTGCTACGGCGTCGCGCTATTGTTTACCAGCTGCGGCTTCCGGCATCCAGCTTACACGCCGCCCACCACGAGAGGGCACAGTTTGCTGTGGAAACGCAAACGGGATCAGACTTAACTGTCCCAAACCGTACTGAACCGTACTGAACCGACCCGTACTGCTTGGTGGAAACGCAGCTTTAGTGTGATGTAACACCCTCTGATAGTGGAAAGTGGTATGGTACTGTTCTCGGTCAGCACTCCTTGATTTTTAACAGAGAATGCATTAAATTTTTGTGTTTGTCCCAATGCAAAAATAATGTTTTTTAAATGTGTGAGTATAAATATGTTGTTTTCTCCTTCATTGTGAAATCTGCTGATCATCATTTAGTCTGTGGTATCTAAAAGTGTGTGTTCCTGTGTGTGCGTGTGTGTGTATGTATGTGCAGGTTTGGACCGTACGGTATTCCAATCACCGTATTTCCCAGACGAGATGACAGGAGTGGACCGCAGCTCTCTGTGCCGTCACTGCCGATAACCAATGATGACCATTCCACCAAACAGGAAGAAGTCAGCCCTGTTGCAACGACCCCTTCCCACCCATGGACTTCTAAACCACCCCCACTTTTCCAGGAGGGGGCGCCTTATCCCCCTCCTCTGTTCATCAGGGACACGTACAACCAGGCTTTACCTCAGCCGCTGCCACGCAAGATCAAGAGGCCAAAGCGGCGCTATCGCTGTGAGGAACCCACCTCCATTATGAATGCTATCAAGCTCCGCCCCCGACAGGTGCTCTGCGACAAGTGCAAAGGTGTGGTGACGTCAAGTGGACACAGGGAGGCACGGAGAGGCACGATCGACCTGAGGGGCGAGGAGGCCTCCAGACGGAGGAAACAGACTGAGGCACCCATCTCCTCAGAGCTAAAACGACTGAGGAGTGACGACAAAGGTGGACGCCCAGCCACAGACCGCCGTCCATCGTCAGGGATACGGCTAGTTGCCGCTTCCTCCTCCTCCACATCATCATCATCATCATCTCGGCGTGTGCTGAAGGGCGTGGCCTCCTCAGGCCGCATGTGTCTGAACTCCAAGAAGGTTCTGGATAAACGGGCTGTGGTGGACAGCTCCAAGGCTCGCCCCGTCCTCAACAAGCTGGCCACTACCCCCCGCCAACCCAAAGACCAGAACCAGAACCAGAACCAAGACTCTACCAAGGCTGTGACCCGAGCTGCTGCTATGCAGAACCACAATCAGAAGGTCCACTTCACCCGCCGCCTGCAGCACCTCGGTGGCCCTCCGATCCCCTCGCCGCTCCCTCCCAGAATGCGCCTCAAACCACAAAGGTACCGTACTGACGAAGGCCAGGCTCCACCCCCTTCCCCTCCTAAACAAAGTACTCGTGTTTCACCTCCTAAACCTGCTTTAAGCCCCACCCCAACAGTCACACCCTCTATCCGCCCCCCTTCCACCCCACCATGTCTCCCTGTTAAGTGTTTGTCTGTGGAGATGCAGGAGCTCCGCCTCCCTGAGGAACAGGAGGTTGAACAGGTGAGAGGAGGAGAAGAAGGGCAGGTAGAGGAGCCACCCCCTCCTTCCTCATCCTCCTCCTCCCTGGACTCCTGTCACTCAGAGTGTAGCTCTACAGAGACCTTTGACCTCCCTCCTCCTGGGGACCCGCCTTCCTCCTCCTCCTCTTCTCTGGGTTCTCGGTGCCCCTCCTCCTCCCATGCTGTCCCACTTCTCCGGGCTGAGTGTGAGGAGATGCAGGCTGGTGGCGAGGAGGAGGATGAGGAGGGTGGTGAACTGAAAAGACGTAGGAAATCCTCCACGTCTTCCTCCTCGTCCTCGTCCTCATCGTCCTCCTCTGTCTTCTCGAAGCTGGTTTCTAAGTGGTCTCTCCCTGACGGCCGCACCGTGTGCGTCGGTGACATCGTCTGGGCAAAGATCTACGGCTTCCCCTGGTGGCCAGCGCGCATCCTTGGCATCACAGTGGCGCGGCGTGGCGACACGGGGCTGGCCGTGCGGCAGGAGGCGCGAGTCTCCTGGTTTGGCTCGCCCACCACTTCCTTCCTGCCGCTCGGCCAGCTGTCGCCCTTCCTGGAGAGCTTTCAGTCTCGCTTTGACCGGAAGAGGAAGGGGCCGTACCGCCGTGCCATCGCCGAGGCTGCAAGCGCTGCCAAACAGCTGACACCAGAAGTCAGAGCACTGCTCACGCAGTTTGAAACGTAGCATTGGCTTACATTGCCAGCACCTTCCCACCCTCACCCCTCCAGATAAGCCCCTCCCCTATCAGAGACCCCTTATCTAGACTCATAATTGTCTGACAGAGACTGATGCAGACAAATAATGTTTCTGTTTCCTGTTCTGATCTTCCTGTTTTGAGGAAGGGGCGGAGCTCTGAGTTACCTGTCAGTGTTCATTGGGTAGTGGGCGGGGCTTAGTTGAAAGTAGGTGTCAGCCAGCAGCTGTCGTTACACTCACCACCACAGCGTTAACTATAACACACTCCATCGTTTTACTGATCCTGATAATGTCTTCAGAAAACACCCACAGCACACTGTCCAAGTGCATCATGGGAAATGTAGGAATCACTATCTGACAGATAAAAAGCAGACAGTGTGATGTTTTGATGCTGTCACATTGATGAAAGTAAAAAATAATCGTGGACATGATGACCAGCACTAAGCTAGGCCAAGAATTACCATGACGGCCATCTTTGTTCCTCTCCCGTTCAACCACCATCTGATGGTATGTTTGTCATATTTGTTGATCTGTTTATTTTTGTTTGTGTTTCGGTGCACTGAAACGCTCTGACTGGCTGACACGTCACTTTCTGTTGGTCCCCTTGGTCCTGTCGGGGGACAAAGCCAAGTTAGGTTCTGAAATAAGAAAAAATTAACTGTGAAAATCAGAGGTTTGTCAAAACTGAGGCTGGAGTCCCACACAGGTCTAGATCTAAGTCAGAGCGGTCTGGATGTGGTCATGTGATCGTGTTGGACAGCTGATTGATCCTCTTGGACTCTGATCAGTTTTTAACCTGAACCCAAACATGCTCTCTTCAGACACTAATGTGACGTCTCTGTCGGAGACTCTTCAGCCTCAGTTTGTGGACAGGACGCTGACGGGTAGGACAGGTAGGACACACTGACTGTTAGACAGCTGCTCTGCTTTCATAATGATGATGATGATGAAGAAGGAGATTTTCCCTCTCTGCTGTTTGTAGTTTCAGCTGTCAGACTCTTTTTACCGTCTGTTTGCAGATCAGAGATCCTGAACTAAAGCTGTTGGGACAGAAAAATGCTCTGACCTGTGTACATGTTCTTTTTCTCATGTTTTAAATCTATTAAAAAACTCTCAAACTTCTTTCTGAATCGTCGTCATTTAAATCTTCTGTCTTCTTCTTTGGTGGGTTCTTTGGCTCAGAGGCACTTGGGCTGTCAGATTTTCTCACCTGCAAACAGATGTTTGGTAAATGGGTCCTCAAGCTGTTTTTACCCAAAATCAGCAAAACTGACATGTTTATTATCATCACACCTCCACTTCAGAGCTAAATGATCAAAAACAATAAAAAAATAAAAAAAAAACCAACATGCTGCTGATTTAGAGTAAAAACATCTCAGATAACAAGAGTGGGAAAATACCAGCAGGTACTAGTCAGGCTCAGACTAAATGCTGGAACAGGGTTCAGACTAATTACTGAAAGTGTATCAGGCTAAGATTAATTACAGAAAAGGTACAGATTAATAACTAAGAGTGTATCAGGTGCAGCTTAATTACTGAAACTGGGAGCAGACTTTATAATGTGACAGTGAATCAATCGCAGACTAAATGCAGATACTTGAACTCTATACATTACAGACCCAATGCTGCAACAGGAAATCAAGCACAGACTAATCACTGATACTGAAACTGTGAATCAGTTATAGACTAAATAGTGGAATACATTGTGAAGAAAAAAACATAATTAAATGCTGAGCAGGTAGTGCTTGTTTGCCATTGCACTGCAGCAGAAAGAAACTTTAGGAAAGGTGACCATACTAAGGTAAGGGTTCCAGGTATGCAGGTGAACATGATGAAAACTCCTCATTAGTTTTGGTACCAGATTCTGTTTGGCCCAGGAAAGGAGCATGTAGACTCAAAGTTACTATTAAGACTTGGAAGCAGCAAAAGGACAAAACATCTCAGGTCACACACAAGTCCAGTGTGAATTAAACGCACAGTTTTCAGTTTACTTTGGTACGTGGCAAATACTAAAACACTCAGTTGGCTAAATAAATGACATTAACAACAGGAGAGCTTTTATCACGTTTTCTAAAACATAAATAAGATTTACTGAAGAACATAGTTTAAGATAAATATAAATAATAAACAGTTTGAATTCATTTAAAAACCCTGAATTACCTGGGACCAGGCTAAAACCTGGCTGAACAGCCACAGGTGTAAACGTTATGTGATGACATCATCAGTGACTCATTTCTCTCCATACCTCTCTCTTCATCTCTCTACCTTCTCCTATCCTTCTTCTCTTTTTATTCCTTAATCTCTCTATTCCCTCTCACTTCCCCTTTCTCCCTCTCTTTCTGTCTCTCCTCTGCCCCCTCCCTCTCTCTCTCTACCCCACTTCACTATGCCTCCCCCCTTCTCTTTCTCCCTATCCCCCCTATTTTTTTCTTTCTCTGTACCAGGACTTTGAAGAGCTGCTGATGCTGGAATCCTGCTCTGTGATTGGCCGAGAGGCGATGGGTGGAGTCAGGCCTGCTGTCACCCAATGGACATGAATAATCTATATTTCAGAGTTTATATTTATAAAATTGAGGAAGCAATTTGATCACTTTTAATATGATCAGTAAAACGTTTCCATGGACACCAGGCTTGGTCCTGTGACATCGCGTTTCCTTTGGATCACCCAATCAGCAATCAGATCACCAGTCAGCAGCCAATCAGCCCACAAACTTATATATTTTGTTTTGTTTTGTTTTGTTTTTTTTCTGACAGGACAAACCTGCAGTCATAGCCCTGTTTAACGTACTGCACCTAAACACGTTGTGTACCTTTGCACAGGTGGTCATTAGGCTCTGCCCTATCCACACACCTGTCAGAGCATGTTAGCCTAGCTTAGCACAGTGACATTCTGTAGCCATCATTGGTTAGCCTCTGTAGCAGCTAATAGCTCCCAACATGAGATGGTAGGTGTTGTACTGACGATGAGTGTGAAGGCCTCAACTCAACAGTGTTGTATGCTGGGGGAGGGGCTAAAATATCAAGAGGGCATTTGATTGGATAAAATAATGATTTATCATCAAAATATAAAAACACCTGAGCTTTCAGGTAAGTAAGTGTCACCCTAAGAGGCAGGTGTAATGTCTTAATTACACCACAGCAGCCTCACATTTAAAGGGCCAGCAGCATGCTTCAGAAAACGCATATCTGGAATCAATCAGGTGATCAATCAAACAACCAATTAACCTGTCAGTCAATAATAATGTTTTTATTTAAGTTGAATGATCTTGTCATTTTGGAGTTTAAACTGGTTTACACTGCTGTAAACTGGATTATGCAGGCTATAACTGGTGTGAACCTATTCCTGAAGGTTATCCAATGGATAGAATCACTCTGTACCCATTGATGATTTTGTTCTGTGAATAATGAAAGATTAAAGAAACAGAAACTTTATTATTATTATAATTATTATTATTATTATTGAAAATGTAGATATGTTTGACCTTTGAGATGAATTAAATGGCTGCATGTGTGAATCTCTTCTTGTTTGTGTGATTATTGCTTATTGATCTCAGGTAATGCTGAAGATGTATTTGTTCTAAAGTTTCTCTCTCATTTCCCGTTTCTCTTCCTGGGTTTACCTTGAAAGAGTTATCCTTATTTTCCTGTTAGTGATCAATTTTTATTTTTATTTTTTTTTGTAGTTATTTTTCACTGTGTTGCCTGTTTTATTTTTAGGGTCTTTCTTTTTTTTTTTTTTTTTTTTATTTACGGTATGTTTTGTTTCATCTCTTGGTTTGTTTAGTAAACACTGCTTTTATCTGGGCTTCTGAATAGTGACAGATTTACTCAGAACAATAAAGTCAAAGGTGACTTTTTTATTTCTCCATCAGGCTGGATCCAGATTTTATTATCTGTATTAAAATGTTTGCAGGAGATTTTTGGAAACAGTCCCCATTATCAGCACAGCCTTGAGGTGTGAAGGTCTGAAGAAAGACTCACAGACACATGCACAGACACGTACACACACATACACACCCACACACACCTGTTCTTTTCTGCTCATCAGCAGGATCTTGTTTAGTGTCTGAGGCCTTGTACGCACGTAGCCGGGTATTTTCATAAACAAATATCCTCCACATTTCTTTTTTAAAATACTTTCATCCACATGTTACCAGACAAATCCTCTGATAAGTGCAGCACAAAGCATGCCAGCCAAACCCAAACGTGTTTTTCAGACGTGAAACCTCCTGTCAATTGGCTGTGATGTTTCAGAAACAAAAACTGTTTTGCATGAACCTGTTATATCAAAGTCCTCGCCTTAGCCAGAGTTTTCAGAAAACATTGTTTTTATGTGGCATAAAAATGTGGTTTGTGTGGATGACAGGCCTAAATGTATAAAGATATATGTGGTTTCAAAAAAAGGGATGGACTGAGAGGACTGATGGTTTCAGGGTCACATGTCCCTCAGACTCTCAACAGACTTTGTCTTTTTTACTGTTCCTGTCACTGAATCAGGTATGTGACCCTGAGACAGGCTCACCTGAGATCCGTGCTGCTTCCTGTCCTCGGTGATTATCAATAATCAATAACCAGAGGAAGGACAGCCTGGCCTCAAACTACTGTTTTACTCAGTCACCTGAGCAGGTGACGGGTTTCTGTCACATGTTGACCTGTGTGTGTGTGTGTGTGTGTGTGTGTGTGTGTGTGTGTGTGTGTGTGTGTGTGTGTGTGTTTGTGTGTGTGTGTGTGTGTGTGTGTGTGTGTGTGTGTGTGTGTGTGTGTGTGTGTGTGACCCTGTGTGTGTGTGTGTGTGGCCCTGTGTGTGAGTGTGTGTGCCCCCATGTGTGTGTGTGTGTGTGTGCCAGTGTGTGTGTTAATAATCTGTAGTTAATCTCTGCGGACTTTCACCTGAAACAATCTCTCTCTCACTCTCTCTCTCTTTAGTATTCAGTTCTCGATCGTCCAGGAAGTGAGACATGGAGGAAGTCTGTGAGGTAAAGGGATTATTGATTATTGATTGATTTTTGTGATTGTTTTGAGTTTAACACGAGATGAAGAATCACCGTCAGAAGATGAACAGTGCTTGGTCAGCTGCACAGATTTGTTGAATGATCTTTTCTTGGGTTTTGACTCATTAAACTTATGACTGTTCAGTGTCAGTGATCCACTGACATCTGTTGATAATGTCTGACACAACAGATAAAATGACATTTGATTCCTCTCTACATCAAACCTTTTTTATTGTTATCATTATCATCATTAACCTGGAGAGAAATACTGACACAGTGATTGTTTATTAATTAATCAGTTGTTGATCAGCTGACTTTTCTTTGTTTTTTTTTTTGAATATTTTTCAGAATTTCTAGTCCTATATTCCATAAAATATAGTCTTTATTCTAGCGAGTCTTGAGTCTCACCGTGATTTTTGTCTTCTTTCCTGTGTCTATGCTATAAACTGGACCCATCTGTCCGTGCATCGAATCAGATCCAAGATTCCTCAGCAGAGAGGCAGAGTCACAAGACGGCTGGGGCAAACGTTCAGATGGCGGAAGGCAAAAAGGATAAACAGTCTAGTAGAGAGCATGAAGCAGGATCAGACATGATCTACACCATTGAAGATGTCCCTCCCTGGTACCTGTGTATACTCCTTGGACTACAGGTAAACTGGGTTCAGACTGGTTCAGACTTTTCTGATCTGGTATAAGAGGGATATTGTTTCAAATGGATTAAGACTGAGTTCAGACTGATTTTGGACTCTGTTTCAACTGGGTTGAACTGGGTTAAGATTGCAGCAAACACCAACCTCTACCAAGAGCCAATCTGACATGCCCCTACCACCACAGTCTACCACCGCCCCCGGTGCAGAGGGCTCTCCAGAGGAAACAATGGGGTCCTAAAAACGATAAAACATGTATAACTAAAAAAAAAAAAAAAATGAATTAGACACATACATAACAATAAGAAATGGGCTGTCCAATCAGGTTTAAATTGATGTCACCTCACCTGTCCTCACCTGTCTGCAGCATTACCTTACCTGTTTTAGTGGGACTGTGGCTGTTCCATTTCTCCTGGCTGAGGCCATGTGTGTTGGTCAGGACCAGAACACCATCAGTCAGCTGATTGGAACCATCTTCACCTGTGTTGGAATCACAACCCTGATCCAAACCACCCTGGGAGTCAGGTGAGACTGTTAGACAGGTGAGAGAAGTGATACTGTAAGACAGGGGACAGGTGAGACGCATAATACGTATAGGGTAGGTGATACAGACAAGACTATGAGTCAGGGGAGACTTTGAGTCAGGTGAGGTCTGATTTTGTGTGTGTGTGTGTGTGTGTGTGTGTGTGTGTGTGTGTGTGTGTGTGTGTAGACTTCCTCTGTTTCAGGCCAGTGCTTTTGCCTTTCTAATTCCAGCTCAGGCCATCCTCGGTCTGGACCGCTGGAAGTGTCCCAGTGAGGGTAAGACAGCACCTGACCCTGTCTCTGTTTGCCCACCTATCAGTCCGTCTGTCTGTCCACCTAACTGTCTGTTTGTCTACCCGTCTGTCTGTCTGTCGATGTCAGGAGAAACAGCTGATCTCAGTGTTGTGTTTCTTTCCTCATGCAGAGGAGATTTATGGGAACTGGAGTCTTCCACTGAACACATCACATATCTGGCAGCCACGCATCAGAGAGGTACGACATCATTGTCATTGAACTCTTCATCAACATCATTAACACCATAATAAACGTGTGTGCGTGTGTGTGTGTGTGTGTGTGTGTGTGTGTGTGTGTGTGTGTGTGTGTGTGTGTGTGTGTGTGTGTGTGTGTGTGTGTGTGTGTGTGTGTTTGTGTGTGTGTGTGTGTGTGTGTGTGTTCGGTGTGCGCGTGCGTGTGTGTGTGTGTGTGTGTGTGTGTGTGTGTGTGTGTGTGTGTGTGTGTTTGTGTGTGTGTGTGTGTGTGTGTGTGTTCGGTTTGCGCGTGCGTGTGTGTGTGTGTGTGTGTGTGTGTGTGTGTGTGTGTGTGTGTGTGTGTGTGTGTGTGCGCGTGCGCGTGCGTGTGTGTGTTAGATCCAGGGAGCAATCATTGTCTCCAGTTTGCTGGAGTTGGTTATCGGTCTCTGTGGGTTGCCAGGTTTGTTGCTTGAGTTCATTGGTCCTCTCACCATCACTCCCACCGTCTCACTGATTGGACTCTCAGTCTTCACCACCGCTGGGGACAGAGCCGGGTCCCACTGGGGACTATCTGCACTGTGAGACACCCATCTGTTTATTTCTTTGCACTATGTTATCCATGTATAAATAATTTAGAAAAACGTCTCACACCTTTACCTGTCTGTCCTCAGGTGTATTTTGCTCATTATCCTGTTCGCGCAGTACTTGAGAGGGTCATCACTTCCTGTTCCTATGTACAGCAGGAAGAAGGGACTGACCACCACCCGGGTCCAGATCTTCAAAATGTTTCCGGTAAATACAAACACACCAGCATACTGTAGCTTCTCTTCTCTCTTCTCTCTATTAAACAAACAGTTGTTTAGCTCAGCAGTGCTCCTAAAAAGTGTGTGGCGTGTGTCACAGCTGATGCCATCAGGTAAATCTAACTGCCTCCTGATCAGGGCCAGTGAGGATACCAACCAGCAGGGCGATAAATAGGGTTTACACAATTTTCTTAAAACGTGTTAGTAAGCGCTCTCCTGGTGACTCACTTCATTAGACACTCTCTGATATTTTTAATTCATGTGTACATGTGATGTGGTCATGTTGTCATATAGTCATGTGATGAGTTCACAAAGTCTGCCTGTAATCTAAGAGTCAAATTGTGTGTCTGCCTCAGATTATCCTGGCCATCATGTTAGTCTGGCTCGTCTGCTACGTATTCACACTTACTGACTTGTTGCCAAGTAACCCTGATCGCTATGGACACAAGGCCCGGACAGACGCCCGTGGTGACATCATGACCTCTGCTCCTTGGTTCAGAGTTCCCTACCCCTGTAAGAGCTAATAAACCGTAATCAACCAAGCAGCTGGCCAATCAAAAAACAAATAAATCCATCAATCAATCAATAAATCAAATTCTTCTGGGTGTGGAAAAATAATTAAAACCTGAAAACAGTCAAACAGAATAATGATGATGATGATTATGATGATGATAATTAAAAGATAACAATGTTTATGATAAAGAAAACTGATAAAAGTGATAGTGATAAAGATGAGAATGATGATGGTGATGGTGATGATGATGGTGATACAGATCAAAATGATGATTATGATGATGAGGGTGCTATTGACAATAATAAACATAACTGATAAAAGTGATAGTCAAAAAGATGAGAACGATGATGGTGCTGGTGATAATAATGGTGATGAAGTTGATGATGATAATGATGATGATGATGATAGAGGTGAAGGTGGTATTGATGATGATGATGATGATGAAGGTGGTATTGATGATGATGATGATGATGATGATGATGATGATGATAATGATGATGATGATGATGTGGATGGAGGTGGAAGTGGAATTGATGATAATGATGATGATGATGATGATGATGATGATGATGATGATGATGAAGGTGGTATTGATAATGATGAAGGTGATGATGATGATGATGATGATGATGATGATGATGAAGAAGGTGGTATTGATGACGACGATGATGATGATGATGATGATGATGATGATGATGATAGAGGTGAAAGTGGTATTGATAATGATGATGATGATGATGATGATGATGATGATGATGATGATGATGAAGGTGGTATTGATGATGATGATGATGATGATGATGATGATGATGATGATGATGATGATGATGATAAAGATGATGATGATGGTGGTGGTGGTGGTGGTAAAGGTCTTGAGGATGATAATGGTAGTGATAAAGGTAAATCCAATGTGGGTGGTGATGATGATGATGATAATGATGATGATGATGATGTGGATGGAGGTGGAAGTGGAATTGATGACAATGATGATGATGATGATGATGATGATGATGATGATGATGATGATGATGAAGGTGGTATTGATAATGATGAAGGTGATGATGATGATGATGATGATGATGATGATGATGAAGAAGGTGGTATTGATGACGATGATGATGATGATGATGATGATGATGATGATGATGATAGAGGTGAAAGTGGTATTGATAATGATGATGATGATGATGATGATGATGATGATGATGATGATGAAGGTGGTATTGATGATGATGATGATGATGATGATGATGATGATGATGATGATGATGATAAAGATGATGATGATGGTGGTGGTGGTGGTGGTAAAGGTCTTGAGGATGATAATGGTAGTGATAAAGGTAAATCCAATGTGGGTGGTGATGATGATGTTGATCATGACAGTAATGATGACAATAGTTGTGATGATAATGCTGATGATTCAATCTGGGTGGTAATTATGGGTAAGATGAAGATGGTTATGTTGGTAATAACAGATCCAAAAATCATAATGATGAGAAAGATGATGATGATTCTGGTAATGTTGATCATGACAGTAATGATGACAATAGTTGTGATGATAATTCTGATGATTCAATGTGGGTGGTGATTATGGGTAAGATGAAGATGGTTACGTTGATGATAATAGATCCAACGATCATGATGATGGTAAAGATGATGATGAAGATTATGGTATTTGAGTCTCTCTGTTTCAGGCTTCTCTCATTCCCTCCCTGTTCTGCTCTGATAGGTCAGTGGGGGTTGCCGGTGGTTACATTAGCTGGAGTCTTGGGGATGCTGAGTGCAACCATGGCTGGCATCGTGGAGTCCATCGGTGATTACTATGCTTGTGCTCGTTTATCTGGAGCCGCACCCCCTCCAGTCCATGCCATCAACAGGTGAGTCAGATCTGAACAGGTTGCAGGTATTCTTACCTGTGGGGCTCTGCACACACTGCCTCATCATGTTTCTGTCTGTTTCAGGGGAATTTTCACTGAGGGGGTCTGCTGCATCATAGCTGGACTTCTGGGGACTGGAAATGGCTCCACCTCCTCCAGTCCAAACATCGGTGTCCTAGGCATCACAAAGGTAAAGGAAGCCCCACTTACCTATGACAAGTGTAGTCTATAAAAAACAGCTAAAGCTCTGACCCATTCATTGAGCTCTGATCACCTGTACCTGCTGGTTTGTGTGCCTGCAGGTGGGCAGCAGACGGGTAGTGCAGTATGGAGCAGGAATCATGTTCCTGTTGGGATCAGTAGGAAAGTTCACCGCTCTGTTTGCCTCTCTGCCTGACCCCATCCTTGGAGGAATGTTCTGCACACTGTTTGGTAAGTTCCAGCCACAGGTAGAACACGTCACTGCAGGTGAGTCCACCAGTGTCTGTGATTACTCCACTAACACAGGTAATTAAAATGTGGTAGAATGGTGATCAGAAAAAGACTCATTGGGTTCACACTCTTAACAAGAGTGTCACCAATGGGTGTATGCTGCACTATACAGGTGTGTTTGATGTTATTATGATACGTGTGTGTGTTTTCAGGTATGATTACAGCTGTGGGTCTCTCTAACCTTCAGTTGGTGGATTTGAATTCATCCAGGAATCTTTTTGTCCTTGGATTCTCAATGTTCTTCGGTCTGACATTACCTGGGTACCTGGATGAACACCCCAAGTCCATTAATACAGGTTTGATCTATATGTCCTCAAATATGATCTGTGTGTCCTCAGGTGTGATCTGTGTGTCCTCAGGTGTGATCTGTGTCTTCAGGAGGGATCTGTTTGTCTTTAGGTGTTGCAGAGTTGGACCAGATCCTTACGGTTCTTCTCTCCACTGAGATGTTTGTTGGAGGTTTTTTGGCCTTTTGTCTGGACAACACAATACCAGGTAACGCTCTTTCCCTCTCTCACACACTCACAATAAAAACAACCAACAATTGTATCAATTGAACCTGTGTATGTGTGTGTGTGTTTGTGTTTTTGTGTGTTATGTGTGTGGGGTGTCTACAGGGACCAGGCAGGAGCGTGGTCTGGTTGCGTGGCGTTCCTCCACCTCATCCTCATCCTCCTACGACTTTCCTTTTGGGATGGCTTTTTTGCGGCGGATTCGCTGGTTGAGGCGATTCCCTATCAGCCCCACCTTCAGAGGTTTCAGAGCAACAGAAGAGGAGGTTGAGACAGATGGAGAGGGAATTGAGGCTGTTGACATTACCCAGTCTGGTACCAAGGTGTGACACTGGTGTTTAGGTGGGATTTAAACCTATGACATTTTAAAACCCGAGGTGTATCTTAAAATAACACACACTACTGATACACATTCACACTACAACTCCATCATGAAAACATTTAAATTAAGATACCTAAAAGATTCAGTACATCTTATACTGTTTCTTTGCATACTGCATGCTGTACTATACTACACACTGTACCTTAAAATACTATACACCGTACCTTTAATTCCTAAACACCTGAAATATGAAAAGCTGATGGTACTGTTATCATACTGATCATCAGCTGGTCATGTCAGCCTATAAATCCTGACTCTTCTGATTAGTTCTTCTGAAAGTTAATTGCAGGTTTACATGAGAGTTCTCTGTACTTTTACATCACTCTGGACCAGCGACCTCATCCTTTGGGGTGAGATATTACAAACATTACAGAACTGTGTCCTCTAAAGAAAGAGGTAACCTGGACGCCATTTGTTCACCTCATCAGCAGGTTGGAGGAAGTGACGGACATGAAAGCTCTGGTCCATCCAACGGATTGTTTTACATTTCTGAACCAGCAGCTCTGGTTTGGAGCAGAAATGAGAGATGAACAAGGAAATGCAGTCTGTGGACTAACACCTAAGGCCAGATTTATTTGTTGTCACAGTGTCATTGTGTGATGGTAACTGTATGACAATACACAGAACCATAAAGCTGAAAAACACTCCTGAAACACACGTTTAATTTAGTGTTTATTTCATATTTTAAAAATAAGTGTTTTCATTTATAACATCAAAAAAGAGAAACTGTTAATACTCCTTAAATCACAAAGGGCCAAAAAATCAGTTTGTGACAGAAAAGTGTGCCAATATAGATACAAATAACACATAAAGACAAATAAGGTATTTTTTTTATTTAAAGGCTATGTTTGTGTTCAATTTTTAAACTGTCCCTCTGATCAACCTGTATCAAATCTGCGTGATTCACAGCTCAAACATTCTTTTCTGATATCAGGCTGCAGTCTTTAAAACATTAATTTCAGCTACTGTCTTTTTAAGAAATGCCAAAGCACTGTGGAACTGTCTCTTTAAGAAACATCTAGGCACTCTGGGACTCTGCATCCAGAACTCTCATGTCCCCCAGATCTCATGTCCCTCTCGTTCAGAGCAGTCTGTGGTCTGGTTTTGGTTTTATAGAATATGATAAAACTTAACAGCCCCTCTGAAATCAAATTTTGAAACAGACTGTCTGTTAGATGACAGGTTTCTTTTGTCATATCTTTTTTACAGAAAAAAAATCACTTTATTTTTAGTGTTTAAATGAATTTATGAATATCATCTTTTGTTTACAATGTTTGTATTTTTGTATATTTTTTCAATTCACCATTAAAAGTGGAGACTTCAACATTTTTTTGTCTAATGTTGTGACAGTGATGCTTTAAAATGGTGAACATTGTTTGAATTATGACACTCTTGAACCCGAACCCAGAATTGATGACAAACGTTGACAAAATGTGTAAAAACAACAAACTGTGAGAATAAGAAACAAGGCATGCCAGGTTGACTCTGAGGGTAAATGAGGGAAAAAAATCTTCAAAACGTGTCTTCATCTCACAGAGGAAAAAAAAACGGAAGTCAGGTTTGGTCAGCAAGCTACATCTACCAAGCAAGTTAGCCTTATGTAAGCTGCTATGTTAGCTGCGGTGTTAGCTATAGCCACTATAGGCTTTTGGCTAACCCATTCTGAAGCTAGTTCATAGAAGGGGGAGCTAAAATACGGCGCTTTTCCAAAAGCTTTCGAGGAGATCCAGCTTCCTTCTGGAAGTACTAGAGGGCTCACTTTATTTGGTATACCAAGAAGTGCCAATAGAAACGTGAGTTTGGGTGAAAAGTGTTCCTTTTTGGATGGAAGAAGAAACAGACTCTTTAAGTTGCGGATTTATGGATTTACATAGATTTACATTGCATATTTCGAAGTGTGATGTCATCATGGTGTGGTGTGTGTATCTTTGGCTGATGGTGTGTGTTGGGCAAAGGGTGGCCGAGGGCATGGGTACAGTGAAGACATAGCAACTGCTGGCTGCAGCTGCATCATTGGCATGACGCTGGGGGCTGTGTTGTATAACGGATGGGCGGGGTTTATGATCATGGGGGAGGGGTTTGTGCTGAGCAGGCCAGGGTTTGGGGCAGAGCTTGCAGCTGGTAGAAGTACATAGACATACTGTCCAGTTTCTGGATCCAGCAGCATCTTTCTTTGAGAAGTTGTGGGTGTGTTCATATAGAAGCACCTCCCACTTTTAGGGTCAAACATTAAGTGACAGGGGACTGGACCACTAAGGACAGCCCCAGGAGCAGCAGCAGAACCTGTGATGTCAACAATGAAGTCACTTCCTACCTGAGCAGGTAGTAGACCCTGGAGGCTGCACAGATGCTGCTGCTGAAGTTGCTGCTGCTCTTGTTGCTGTTGCTCATGCTCTGTTGGTGTCACTCTGCTGCTCTCTTTCATCTGGACCTCTGACGAGCAGCTTTGTTCTCGTGGGCAGTAGTAGTCAGGATGGTCTGGGGTGTTCTCTGGTGTTCTTGACTCCTGAGACCTCCTAAGTGGGTGGTGGGTGGGGGCAGGTAGAGTGGGCTGCAGAGGGGTCTGGATGAAGTTCAGAGGGCTGTTCAAGTAGCTGACCTTTCCAACATGTGGGTGCAGGATTGGCGGGTACATGGGTAGGATCGGGGCTGGATAGAAACAGGGCTGGAAGATCTGCTGGGTGGACCTGGGGACAAACTGAGAGGACAGGCTCAGGGTGGAGCTATGTTCCAGTATGGATGGAGGAGGCTGGTGCCCCTGTATGTGGAGGAGGGTTGAGGGAGGAGGCCTGGGTCCCTGTGGGTGAAGCAAGGTTGAGGGAGGAGGCTGGGGTCCCTGTGTGTGGAGTAGGGTAGAGGGGGGAGGTTGGGGTTCCTCTGGGTGGAGCAGGTCAGAGGGGGGACCACGGCGGAGGGAAACAGAGGGAGGGGAAGAGGCCTCTGTCAGGTCACTCCCTTTCCTGCCTCTCTCTAATTGGCTGAATTTTGTGAGGTCACTGCTCCCAGGTGGGTTGGTGCATGAACCTAATGGACTTACAGGTACAATGACATCATCAGCCTTACTCAAGCTTACCATTGGCTCGCTGCCATGTCTCTGGTGTGTGTTTGGATGACTGATTTGTTCCCTTTTATTCCTGCTCTGGGATTGGCTGAGAGAAGCTGCAACTTTAGCGACATGTCCCCTGCAGGACGTACTGTAAACTGAAGCCTGACCATGACCTTTGACCCCTACTGCCTGCTGGTAGGTGGGCGGTGGACTCTCCTTCTGACCTTTCACCTTGAAGCCTGTTGGTTTGCTGTTGTCAGGTTTGGTGAAGTCAAGGCTGAGAGTGTCTTTAACAAGTTTCCTTATATCTCTCACCACATGGATTGGAGCTTTGGACACACCTCCACCTGTCTTACGTCCCATGCCGTCCCTCCCCCCTCGCTGCTCCACAGAGGGGGGGGCTGAGGGTTTCCTCTGCTGGGTGGCAGACTGGCAGCTGTTTCTCTCCACCTGCATCTTCTTGGACAGGATGTTTTGGATGATGCAGGTCGCCATCTTGGTTTTAGTTTCATCCAAAGAAAAGGACTTCTGCAGCCGCTGCCTTGGGGGTCCTTCCACACCAAAGCCTGCAAACATCCAGGTAAGCGAGATGAGCCTGTTTAGACTAAAGACTGGAAGTGGTCATACATAAACAGGATTTTTGTGAACGTACATAGTTAACGAGTTAACGACCTGCCTGTTAAAACATGACTGGAGGCCATTAAAGCCCTTTGAAAAGATAGCCTGTCTAAAGGTAAAGGTGTTTTTTTCTGACAACTGTGACTCTCTGAACATTTCACCTTGAGTGGCTCCTGCAACACGGCCTTTGTAAACCCTGTAGCTGTCCACACCACTGCTGGTTGTTTGGAGCGAGGCAGGTAAACTGTGCTGTCGTCTCAACAGATCCGGGCCGTGACGCACCTTATTGTTGGCCCCACCCCCTTCAACTAGACTCTCTTCAAGTTTCACCTGATCAGGAAAACAGGTAAAGAGAAAAAGTTGAACAGACAGGTAACAAACCAACAGGAAAACAAACTTGTATGTTGGGTTTGTACCTGTGGTTTCTCATTGTTTTTGTCCACGTTTTTCCTTTTCAGTTGAATCTGTCGTTTTGGGACCCTCTTTGGCCCCTCCCCCACCTCAAAGGTAACAGGTAAGAACAGAGACAATTTCTGATGAACAAACCATAAATATATGATTTTACCTTTAGTAAACCACATTGGCCTACTATAGTCCTTGAAATTACTGGTACCTGCTCGTTAGACGGTTATTTTGATCAATCTCTGTGTTAACCTGTTCTTGGTTATTTAAGTAATAGATCAGTTAGTTGGTTTAAGAGTAAGTTAGACTTTGGTAAGTTATTCTAGTTGTGTGTCTGTGGTTCCCTGGTTAGTTACTGTAGTGGTTAGTCTTTAGTTAGTTGTCCAAGCTGATGGACTTTGGTTTGTTGGTTGCTTGTTGTAGTAAGTATTTGGTTTGTTATCCTAGTTGTATGATCCATGGTTGGTTAGTTGCTGTAGTGGTTAGTCTTTGGTTGGGTTATGTAGTTGGTAGTTTTTGGTTTGGGTTGGCTGGTTAATGAAGTGGTTGGTCATTTGGATGGTTGGTTAGTCACCACAGGTTTACATGTTTGTAAAAGTTACAGGTGTTTCCATGGTGATGTCGATGCATTCGAAGCCGCTCTCAGGGTCGGACTGATCGTCATCGTCTGATTGGAGGATGACAGAGGGAGAGAAATGGAGTGAGAGATCCTCCTCCGACCAGTCGCTGATAGTCCCCTCCTCTTCCTCTTCCTCTTCCTCCTGGTTTTCTGAGAGACAGGTTGGTGGGGCATCCAGGTAAGGGGCCTCAGACTCACAGGTGAAAGTCCTTTGAGCTATGTCAGAATTTTTTTGAGGTATGAGGTCGACTTCTGGGCAGCGATGAGCACTGAGGAAGATAAGCCTCTTTCCTGTTCCTTGCTCCATGTTTGGACTGTTATACAAAAAGACAGTTTAAATGAAAATAAATTAATAAAAAAAAATACAAATGAGTCTTTTCTCTGCTGTTTGTACAATTTAAAGACTTAAGAAAATTAAGTTCTGACTCTGATAACTTTGACTTAATAACTACCTTTTTACATTTTTCATGAAGTTCAAAGGCGCTTTGAGGACTATCCAGAATCAGTACTGTTGTTCAGAATAAAGACTCAATGTTCTCTCTAGAAAATCTGATCCAACCACAGACAATGAGAAACAGTAATTAAATAACAAATTTGGTTGATAATCTCATTTTAAATCATGGAAAATGAACAGACAAATATATAAAAGTTAGAAAGTCCTCACAAGGTCTTTGAACTCCCTGGTTTCTCTGTAGAGTATAATTAATCAATCATTATTTTTAAAGCTAAGTCGCAAAGTCTGCTCGATTAAGATTTGTTCTCACCTCAAACCCTGCCTTGGTTCAGCATTCAAACAAGGATCAGAACTGAAATCAGGTCCACTGCTTAGACATGGTGATACAGACCCTGGTCCAGGGTTGAGCTAATCCTGAATTGAGTCCTGGTCCGTAGCAGATGAGGTTTTTGATCCTGTTTCAGTCTGTAAGCCTCTCAGTTACAGTTGACAAACTTCAGAGGAAAGTTTAATGGATGGAAAGAAACTCTGCTCTAAGAACAGACTCAACAAACCCAGGTCCCAACGTGGTCCACAGGCAGGGGGATCAGGACCAACTGTCAAACACGAGAGAGAAACACATAGAGATAAGGCTGGGGAGGGGGGGCAGAGAGTGAGAGAGAGTGTTGGTGACAGACTGCAGGCTCAGCTTGACAGTGAAAGGTAGAGAGACATAGACAGAAACAGGGAAAGAGAGAGGGAGAGGGAGTCAGTATCAGGCTCCAGGTTTCTATTTTTGAAAGTGACAGACAGACGAGGCTGCAACTGAAACCCCATGTGAATTTAAACAGCAACAACTAACAAGACAACATAAATATCATTATAATGATTATTATTATTTTTATCATCATTATTATTGTTGTTGCTGTTGTTAAAGAATTCCATTTTTTCTATTGTTATTATTATTATCTGCAAAAATATCATATTCCACACTCCCGTCCAGTTGGTGGCGGTACGCACTTGTGTGCTGGTTTGCCAACCACCATTAAACAACCAAGAAGAAGAAGAAGAAGAAGAAGAAGAAGAAGAAGAAGAAGAAGAAGAAGAAGAAGAAGGAAAGGGAAAAGAAAAAAAGAAAGAGGAAAAGAAAAAAAAAACAGAACAGAAGTGGAGGATTTCACTGCTCCGTCCTGATGCCTGGATTTCAGTTTACAGGTCCAGAGGTAAGTTGAAAGTCTGCCTGTGTCAGTTTTTCTGAAAGTGCCTTACTGTCCGTCTCTGTTTTCCCCTGTCTTTTTCTTTCGGCTTATTTCTCTCTCTCTTTCTCCGTCTGCCTTTGTGACTTTATGCCTCTCTGTTTGCCTGTCTCTATCTGTCTTGTTTTGGTTCATCGCTGGTTCTGTTACACTAGTGTTAGGATGTAGGATGTCCCAGTGCAGATTCGGTCTCCTGTCCGTTTTTGTGAGGTGAAATAAACGCCAAATGTTTGATTTTGTTCATCGGGTCTTCGTGACTTAACGGGGCCAGCTTAAAGAAAGTGGAGCGGTTTCGGTTCCGTTTGATCCATGAATCCATAATAGTATAGGTTTAATCTGTTAGTCTGAATGCTAACTCCTCAGCATCATCACGACAGATGCTTTTCGGCAAGCCGCTGATGACGTCAGAGCGAAGGCGGAAGACAGAAGAAGGTGCGCAGCAGAGAAATAGGAGAGTCTGACCGATTATCGATTAATCACCGATACTGATTGCTTACGGATACTACACAGCTCAAGGGGACATGAGCTGCGCAGGCGCAGAGCTAAGGATCAATTTTAGCCCCGGCCGAGTGCAGCTAATTCAGGTAAACACACACCTACAGCTAACAGAGGTAGCAGTGCTAACAGAGCAGGATGTGATTTTACAGTGAAAACCAGGGAGTCAAGTCAGAGCTGAATCAAGTCTGTTTACATGCACCTGGCTCACCCACATCACCATGGTAACTGACTCTAGACGCATCAGTAGAGGCTTTTGCCACACCATTGAACATCATTAACCATCATTGTGAGCCCACCTAACCTCAGACACCTGTTCCTGGTTTCAGCTTCACTAACTGTTGAATAGGATCACACCCTTGAAAGTCACAGAGCACACTCACATGAAAGGAGCCGGTGATCTGGGTTGCCAGCAGGGGGCCTCATCGGGCTATAGCAAACAAAATGCTGACACCCACATTTGGGTAATACCTTAAAACTCATTTACCGTGGTGATCAGGCCAAGTGAGGCAGCTACCCCTGTCCCTGTTCACTCAGGTTGCACCCATGTTTTACTCATGGAGTGCTGACACAGGAAGTACTGATGTGTTTCTCACCCCCGCCTGATGTCCAATTTGTGTCTTTCAGGAGGAGGTCTTGGTTCCCACTCAAAGGGTCCTGGTGACCGGGGCTACAGGACTCCTTGGAAGGGCTGTCTGTAAAGAGTTCCAAAATGGCGGCTGGTCAGTCATCGGGACTGGGTTAAGAAGAGCCAGGCCCCGCCTCCTGCGCTGTGACCTCACAGATGAGGATGCAGTCAGAGGACTACTGCAAGAGTACACGGTACTACACAAAACCGAGACATAGCAACACTTAATGTTCACATTAACTACACATTGACACAAGAAAGTACAAATGAAGTTCATGTTAAGTACACACTGCAGGCATGATGGTCAGTACCAGGGTCTGGATCTGGGTCAGGATGTTGAAGTTCTTAGTGTAGTTGCTGTCAGAGTACTAACAGTGCTTTTAATTTTCTTTCATTTTCAGCCTGATGTGATTGTTCACTGTGCTGCAGAGAGACGTCCTGATGTAGTAGAGAGACACACTGAAGCAGCCGTGAACCTCAACGTGCACGCCTCAGGCACACTTGCCAAAGAGGCCGGTGAGTTATCGCCTGATATTATCATGTTCATATGATTGTTTTAATCTGATTTAAAGTCTTTTATGATGATGATGATGACAATCATGGCGATGATGATGACGAAGATGTCTCCTGTCCTGCAGCTGCATGTGGGGCGTTCTTTATCTACATCAGCAGCGATTATGTGTTTGACGGCAGGAACCCTCCATACGGCGAGGACGACAGTCCAAACCCTCTTAATGTTTACGGACGCAGCAAACTGGAGGGGGAGAGAGAGACACTCAGACATTGTCCAGGTACCTGTCTGTCTCTGACCTGACTCCGACCTGTCTGTCTGTCTTTCACCCCTGTTTTTTACTTGTCTGTTTCCTACCTGTTTGTCCCTCACCTGTTTGTCCCTCACCTGTCTGTCCCTCACCTGTCTGTCTTTCACCTGTCTTTTTCTGACCTGTCTCCTACCTGTCTGTCACCTGTGGCAGGTGCGGTGGTGCTTCGCGTACCTGTGCTCTTTGGGGAGGTGGAGTCTGTGATGGAGAGTGCAGTCACATCTCTGTGGACAAAGGTTGAGACAACTGAGAGTTGTACTCTAGATCACTGCCAGCAGCGGTTCCCAACCGACACACGAGACGTTGCTGCTGTCTGCAGGAAACTGTCCGAGAGAGCTAGACAGGTACGGTCTGTCTAACTGCCTGTCTGTCTGTCAGAGGACAACAATCTGAGAGAAAGACAGGTATCATTCATCCGTCTATTCGTCTGTTTCTCCAGGACTCTTCTATCAGAGGAGTGTTCCACTTCTCAGGGAAGGAGCAGATGACCAAATATGAGATGGCTGTCTCCATGGCTCAGGCCTTCAACCTCCCATCTCACCACCTCATACCTGTAAGCCCACCTGCAGACACACTAAGCCACCCTGACAAGAGGTTACCAGTGTTTGAGTCAGCCTGATGATATGTAACTTATTGATTGATGTGTTAATGTGTTCATGTTATTATAACCAGTTTCAGTTTACATGGAGCCAGTTTTGATAGACCTTTCTCTCTGCAGCTCACCGAGCAGCCAGCAGCAGCTGCAGCTCTTCGTCCAATGAACAGTCAGCTAAACTGCTCCCGCCTGGAGCTGCTCGACCTCAGTGTCACACCACGACCTTTCGCCTCTGCCATCACTGATGCCCTGTGGCCATTTACACCCGACAAACGCTGGAGGCAAACCGTCTTCCACTGACAGACAGACAGTGACAGACAAAAGAATAACAGACCGGAGGATAACAGTAAGAATGACGGAGAGACAGGAGGAAACAGGCAGACAGGAGGATGACAGTTAGACAAATAGACAATCATTTATAATTTCCTCCCCCTTCATTCATGACTTTAAGACAACATGGGGCCAATCAGACTCATTGTCTGGGTTTAGCAGGTATGTCTCAGGTATCAGCTCTATGATGTAACACACTACTGACTAACACCTTTGTGGGCGGGGCCTGAGGTGAGACGTGCACTGGTAGGGAAAATTATATGGGTAATGGTATTGACAACTGTGTTACTGATGTTTATTTGTGGTCATTGTTAGTTAAAGTTGTGTCCGTAGGCTTTAATCAGATTAATGTCATCTAGTAATCCGACAGTAGTTAATCCACAGTTACATGAACACTAGAGATGGTAAAGCCTCTGTTCAAGCGTTTTGTTTGGTGATAAATGTCTTCAGATCCAATAAAATTATCAATGTGTGCTGAGATTTTTTCTCCCTCATCTCTGTCCCACAAGGATCAACATTCAGAGGAAGAAGACATGTTTAGACCATTTACAGATTTATAAACTCATGTAAAGCATAAAAAGCCACTATAAAAATCTCCAAACCATTTAAAGAAACACTCATTTAAGAATAAAAAAAACTTTGTAAAGATATATAAACTAATATGCAACATATAAAAACTCAACTCTTCAGATGGAAATCGCTGAAATCTGCTGGACTTTAACCATTAAAGACTCACAAAGTTGATAGGTTTCTGTGTAGAGCACCAGAGTCAGAAGAAGGCAGCTAGCTACGTTAGAGGTAGCTTCAATAAAAGCCTCAGGTAATATGAATTTTTCATTAACATTGCTGCACACCTGCGAGAGCAACCCTCCCTCCTACCCATTCCTTTGTGGCACCCGCTGTTCACAACATTACCACTAGAGGGTCCCATTTGACCACTTATTGAGATTGAGGATTTTTTTGTCTGATTGCTCTGTGCGGTCTGTTTTGCAGTTTGCTAGGCTGGTTTACAGCATAAGTGAATCTAAAAAAAATCCCTGTATGAATATATAGATATAAATAAACATATAATAAGTGTAAACTTAAATCATAGCCAATATGCAAGTAGGGAAAAATTCAGCAGTTTAAATCGACTTTACTGGATTTTGTAGTAATAAACAGAAGACTGCAAGATTGGTTTCACCTCTTTTATGACTAGCCGTGACTCCTTTGGGATTGTCCACATAAGTGTTTAAGTTGTGATGCTAACTCATTCCAGTAGGTGGCGATACTTCACCCTCGTTACGGGGGTGATACACCGGATCAGTGTCCGCTCTGTCTCCGCTCCTGCAGTACGACAGTTTGGTAAACGGCCACAGCCAGCAGCCCATAAAACATCACAACCAGTTTGCACTGTGGCAGAAAACCAGCCACCAACTACAAAGCCAGAGAGTGCCATGTGTCTTTCTGCACAAAAATTTGTTACAACAAGCACAGAGAGATAGATTCTTATAATATTTTTCTTTAATAACCACATTCACTGTTCAATATCACAGTTTTTTTTTTAAAGATTAAATTTTATTAACAACAAACAAAAACTGTTAGCAACAAATTGGTACAAAAGTCCGGAGGTTACATATGTACAGTGCACATCCACAGAAAACAGGCTTTAAATAGAAGATAACACAAACACACACGTTATCTACTTTAGGTAATTATTCACATGGAAGGGTTTTTCTATCTCCTTTTTGTATTTATATTTATTCCTCATTATTTTATCTAAAACTTTCACAAACTCACATATTTTGAGTGAGGATCCTTAAGACCAATTATCTTGTTCAGTCCTTTGAAATCTGGATTCGTAGGGTAAATTTTTATCAATATCGAGCTTTCTGGATATTTCGATGAAAAATGGGAAAGTACAACTAAGGTTTGAGTTTTTGCAGTGTAATCTGGGATTTTCCAAAATTACCAAACAAATATTCCAATAAAGAAAATTTCACACTTTACATTACATTTATAAATCAGCCAATGCATTCAAAAACCAAAGGTAGTTTGTTGTCAACACTATAAAAACAATGAGGGAAGTAACATCAATACAGAGAAATGAGCTTACACATGACTATCTCTACAGGTCCAGAGGTCTAAACTAATTTAAACTAAAAAAAAATGCATAGTGCTACTAACGGGGCTTGAAATGGTTTGTTCAAATGTCTTTGGTGGAGTTTTACATCCAGAATGTAAAATTAACCCTTAACGATACCAACTCCTGGTCCAGACGGGCAGGCATTGTTTGGCAGCTCAGGAGTGGCGTTCAAAAGCTGCAGAGCCAAAATAAAAACTATAAAAAGAGAGTCCCCTGCTGGAATAAGAGCCACTGGTTCCTCTCAAACCGGCGCCGTTGCGTTGGCCCATGAAGGGAATGAGTCCAGGTCGAACAGAACCCGACCCCAGCTGTTAATGGCGAGACTGATGCAGCCAATCCCGATGATGTTCATGACCACGCCAGCTCGAGCCTGCAGAAGGAAGTGGTTATTAAGACTTTTGAGAACAGCGTGAATTCATTTCCCTGCTGTCACTCACCATGTCGGAGACTTTAAGTAAACCATAGGAGAAGACAATGGCGTTGGGGGGCGTGGCCACTGGCAGCATGAAGGCGAAGGAAGCGCTGAGCGTGCAGGGGATCATCACATACAGAGGGTTCAGACTTATGGACTGGGACTGAGACAGGGAACAGAGAACAATTCAGGTAAATGTTACCAAATAAAACACTAAGACTGTTCTTGTTCACTGATTAAACTCAAAAACTGCAGTTCCCTGACTGTCCACTAGAGTCTGTTTCCAGCAGTGAGTCAGTCCAACTTTACAACAGGAATAAACAAACTGTACAGCTGGACTTGTTTAAGCTTCTGTCTGATGAGCCCAACATCTGCTACTGTCTCTTTAAGAAACATTCCGGAATGTTTTTTCAAAGACCAAAGAACAGAGAAGGATGTTTCTGATTGGTTCATTTGGACTCAGAAGCTTTGCCCACTTTTGTGTTTGTGTTTGTGAAGTTGTTTACCATGGAGGCCAGGATGGGCAGGAAGAGCGTAGCAGTGGCAACATTGCTCGCACACTCAGTAAAGGTGGCGATGAGGAGGCAGAGGATGACTGCGATTGCCCAGGGAGGGATGGAGTGAAGCGGTGTCATCTGAGTGCCGAGCCAACGAGACAGACCAGACTCCTGACAACACACAGAAATAAACACAACACTACAAGTTAGAGGAAATAAATCCAGCTTGTTCAGTGTTGTGAAAAGATGTAATCTTTGTTGCATTTCCAGGATTTACAAAAAAAAAAAAAGAAAAAAAAATGTGACATTGCTTTAAAATCATTCTTAATTTCCTTTTAAAAACAAAACACGCACCTCACTGCCTTTAGCGAGGGCAAAGCCTCCTCCCAGCAGCAGCACAATGTTCCATGGCATCTTCTTCTGGGTCACCTGCCAGGTGAGCAGAGGAGGGGAGGGGCCTCTGGAAACCTGAGACTCTGATTGGATAGGAACAGATTTTGAATCATGATGTTGTGTGTGTCAGTGTGTTACCTGTCTGTGCCTGTGTGTGTGTTACCTGTGTTGGAGCTCCTCCAGCAGCAGAGGAAGCGAGGAGGCTCTGAGGGGAGAACAAACAGCAGAACAGCGACAAACAGAGCGACAGTGGCATCGGTGACATACCTGCAGAGACACAGAGAGACATACACACAGACTTCACGTTGGGTTTTCAGACACTCATCACTTCTTTGATATCTGTGTATTCAGAAATTTCAGCTCAGATGAGACACACTCTCAGAGACTGATAGACCAGATAAACTCTTCAAGTGTTGCCTACTCCTCATCCCTTTGTGTCTTAATGATCTTAGTCTCATGTCCCTTCACACCCTGGTGGTGCAACAGAGCCTGCTCAGTTCAGTTCATGAATGAAAGTTTTACCACAGAGTTTGTATTGACATGAACCCAACAACCAAAAGAGCTGGGGAAGTTCCAAATGCTCCTTCAGTTCACTCTGAAACTGTCAGCGCAGATTCATTAACCGCCCCTGTGTAATCAGAGAGCATGTTGAAATCATACACTTACACAAACTACAGGTCAAAGGTCACAGACGGAAAGCCCTGCTTTTAAACCAGGCCAGCAGATTATCTTTGTTCCAAAGATTTCCTCTATGGAAAAGACCTAAATACAAACTCCTGTCAGAACAGAGCCTCCAGAAAGAGGAGAAACAGGTCCATCGTGAGCAACTTTAGAAAGACCCTTAAAAACTCACTATCTAGGCTACATTTTAGCTTCATACAAAAGTTTTGGAGAATCTTGCAGAAGTACCTCAAGATCATGTAAAATCTTCATAGGGTCTCACAGTAGTAGCTTGGGTTGTTGCATGTGTTTATTTAGATTTTTCAAAAGCTTTTTTGGTTTTTACTAAATTCTCACAGAGTCATGCAAAAACACTTTGGAACATATTATACATTTCACTTTACCCCTAAAAAAATGCCTCAAGATCTCTTTGAAGTTTATAAAAACTTTGCCAAACATTCTTCAGATCTTGCATTAGCTTTTTAACATCTCCAAAGTTTTCAGAATCTTGTGTAATTTATTCATACTTATAAAAAATATATACTAATGCAAGATTCAGAATTTACTTGAGTTTCCATGATCTCATAAAAAAAAATCCATGGTTCCTGCAAAAACATCTCCTGGTTTTTTCTTGGAATTTGGGGAAAGCTTCTCAGGATTATGAAAAAGTTTTATGCACAATGGTTTTCAAGTCTGTTAGTTTCTCAGAGCATTGTGATTCCTGCAAAATTTTTACTGAATCTCCAAAAACACCTTAGAATATTGCATAAGCTTTCGGGATTTTTCAAAAGTTTGTCATCAGAATTCTGTAAAAAAGATTTTTCAAGATCTCACACATTTTTTTCCCAGAATTTTACAAAAACAAAACTTCCGCAACTTTCACAAGTTTTGTGAGATTTTGCAAAAGTTCTGTAGGATGATACAGTTGTTTTACAGTAATGTGTGTGAGTTTCTCAGAATCTTTCACAGATTATTTTAAAACAGTCCTGGATCTGGCATATATCAGGACTTGTAATCATCTTTTCAGGATCTTGCAAGTTCCTCCCAACACCTCTGAAGCTTTCTGTAAACTTGCAAAAGTTTCCTGAGATATGCAAACAGTCTTGCAAACATGTTTACAGATTTTGCAGACATTTTGCAAAACTTTGTGAAAAAGTTTTAAAGGATCTTGCACACATTCCTAAGGATCTAAGGATCTTGATAAAGCTTTTTTTTTAGTACTATCAAAACCTTATAAGATCTTTTAGAGGTTTTAAGGATTTTGCAAAAACTTTTCAGGATGTTGAATAAGTTTCTAATGATCTTGCATAGTCTTCAAAGAATTGCACACACATGTTTTTTTTTCAGGATTTACGAGGTTTCTCTGAAGTTTTGTCAACATTTCACAGGATCTTTGATGACTTAATCAGGATCAGAAGTTTCTTGAGATCTTCGAAAAGCTTTCAGGGTTTTGCAAAAAATTTGGCCACTTCTCAACATTTCACACAAAGTTTTCAGGATTTACTACGTTTCTTGGATTTTTTTCTGAGATCTTGGATAAATGTCTCAGGATCTAGCAAAAATAAAATAAAATAAAATAAAATAAAATCTCGGCTCCTGAAAAAGTTGCTGAAGATGTTGTAAAAGATTTTACAGACTATGCAAAAACAGCTCTAGGATCTTTCAAAAAGTTTGAGAACAGTTTGGGGAGAATTGAGTGAAACAGAACTCAATTCAAGACATGATGAAAGAAGCTGTGTGCAGGCTTTAATGACTCCGGTTGACAGGTTTTAAACCTCTGAGCTGAAGCTTAGAGTTGATGAGGAGGGTTTACCAAAATAAAAGATCTGTAGCAGATTGTTTTCTCTATTCTGAGAAATGCCGTCATGTGTTCTTCTTTTCATTTTCTGGTTGCTGCTGTTCTTGGCCCACATTCAGTGGAAACATGACAGCCAACGAGACAAACAGCAGTCAGGACAAACAGATCAATGACGTCCTCCAAAGGTCATGTGACCCAGCAGGCAGTTTATGAATGAGTGTGTGTGCATAAGGAAACAGGCAAAAGGTGAGGGGGAGACGCCAGGTATGAAGAGATCAAATTCGAAAAGTAACCGCCTGAAACTCGCTCAACAGTTACATAAATCTGAAAAAGATTCTCGGTATTGTGCAAAAGTTTTTCTGGATTTCGCAAATAAATACTTTTGCAGACCATCTTTTATAACCGTCTTGAGACCAGCCAAAGTTTTTCTCTGCACAGGTTTCTGAGGATCTTGAACAAAGAAAACTCAGCAGAGATCACCAGTTGTATCTGCATATCACCTGCGCTGTATTTGATTCAGAGGCCTTTAAAATATAAACCCGGTTAAGTGTGCATGATCTGAATCCTGATATTTCCACATTATGTGGCTCTGCAGGCTCCGGTTAACAGAGTGAGACTAACAGACTCACTCTGATTTCTTCACTTTGACTTATAAAAAAAAATATTTTCACACTCAAAGGAAGACCAGGTGAGTTTTTAAAGCTGAATCCAGCTCTGACTGTTTGATTCCTGCACACACCTCCTTCCTCTGTTAGTGGTCTTGAACTGTGTCTCTTGCAGATGTTAAACCAGAGCCACCGTCAGCTGGGCGCAGCCTGCAGGTGATCTCAGTTCATGCTGACACAGGACTCAGCTCCTCTCCCCGGGTGGACCCTGTGCCATGTGCAGAGTTTGTTCCTCTGTTTGCTCTTCACCTCGGATTCCTGTGTGTTCAGGGATGTTGCCCTGCGGCCAGCTGTTTGAGTTCATTCATTCCTCCAGAGTCACTGTTTTTCCACTTTACATTAATGCAGGAGCACCACTAAGCCAAATGTATTCAGAGGAGTGTTTCTGTTAAAAATGAACCTACTATCACGACAATCTTTCAATCTGCAGCTTCACAGACACAGACCTGCAGCTGACAGGCAGCTGCTAGCTCTCAAGAGGTGCTTGTTTGCCTCAGACGCTTCAGAGAAATCTGTTTATGTCAAACAGACACTTTGGCAGGGAGAGTTTAAACCGACACAGAAGTGTTAAAAAAAATGCAGTTCCTCAAGTGTCCACTTGGGGTTGGCTGCAGAGGAACCAGAAACCACAAACACAACATACAACATATTTAAAACACGTGAAACTCTGGTGGCAGCTGACCCATCAAGTCTAAAAAATGTCATTACATTAAAATGTCCCCAGACTGAACCAAACCTGTTTGCAAAGTCCTGAAAAGTTTTTTTGAGATCTTGAGGAACTGCAATCCAGGGCAGTTTTTGAAAGATCCCGAAAAGCTTTTCCAAGATCCTTGAAAACCAAAGCAAAATCTGAATAAACAATTTCGAAATCTTGAAAAATGTGTAAGATCTTTGGAAATGTTTGGACCTTTTTTAGGAACTTTCACAATCCTGAAAAGACTTCAGTGAGATCCTGAAAAGTCAATGCCAGATCCTGAAAAACATTTGCAAGACCCCGGGAAGCCTCTGTGTGACCATAAGAAGATTTTTCATAGTAATGCTTCTGCAAGATTCTGCTAATCTTAGCCAAGCTCCTACAGAGATGTTTTTAAATAACTGAAAAAATTATGCCATACTGAACAAACTTCTGTGAGATCCTGGGACATTTTTGTAAAACATAAGAACCTAAGAGGTTTTGGAAAGTCCTGAAAAGCTTTTGTAAGATCCTGAAAAACTCTTGAGGGATTCTAAAAACTTGACTTTTGCAGTGTCCTGAATGACTTGTGCAAGATCCTGTCAGACTTTTGCAAATTCACACTAAATTATTTGTGAGATTCAGTGAAACTTGAGCACAATCCTGAAACACATGCTGAATTCACAGTGGGTTGGGTTCAGTGTAACTCGTCATTATTGAAGATATGGGTTTCACATAACGAGGGGGTGTGGCTAACTGGACTGACCGGCAAAAACACTTGGTTAATTCCTCCTCTTTTCTCTTGCTAGATTAATTGAAAGTGTTATTGAACCAACATTTCCAACATAGTGACCACAAACAATTGGCTTAAGAAGTGTGTTTTGACATAGGTACTTACTCTGCGTTGGAGTTGAAGATGTGGGTGGCCCAGCCGTCCATGAAGCGAGGGTCTCGTGTGAACCACAGCACCACCATAAGGAGGAAGACGGCCAGCACATTCATTTCCCCATAACTCATCTTTCCCAGACGCTGATGTTCATCTCTGATCACCTCATAAGCCGCTCTCTCCTTCTCCGACTGCACTGCGCCGCAACCCCACGTCCTCCGCAGACTGCGACAGGTAAAAAGACTCAATCAGGTGAGGGTGTGTGTTTCGCTGTCTGAAGTGTTTTAGAGGAAAATCCTGGGGGATCTGAGAGAGGTCTAGTTTTGTGCTTCAGTGAAAGGACTCACTTGCAGCCTATGTAGAGGAACTGCAGCCAGAACCAGGCCAGAGTCAGGGTCAGCATCATGGTGGGGAAGGCGAAAGCAAACCAGGATGCAAAGTTGATCACGTCCCCATTCTGAGGGAAGAGTCTGTGAAGGAGAGAAAGTTTCAGTGCACTCTCCTTAACACCTCGTTTCAGCTACTGTCTCTTTAAGGAACTTTGGAATTGAGAGATCAGGATGTTTCTGTTTGGTTAGTTTATGATGCTTCTTTGAGACAATCTTAGATCCAACACATGGCAACCTCATATTTTGAAACTTTGCCGATATTTAGTATCAAAATCCACTCTTTGAATTTCCTGTTTTCTTGTATGACAGTTGTAAATACAGGTATGTGATTGGTCAGTTTTGTTTTAATGAGTTTTAACATGTTGGGATCTTTGTGTCTGTGTGTTAGCACCTACTGGCTCATTTGTCCAGTCAGAACCAGGTTGGGCCCAGTTCCTGTCAGAGTGGCGATGCCTCCGATGCTGGCAGCGTAGCACACACACAGCAAAAGTCCTTTACTCATCCTCTTCCTCTCGTCTTCCTCATCGTCCAGCTCTTCAAGCTCCATCTGGCAGCAGACGGTCTCTACAGCCATGAGCACTTCTACAGAGAGTTTGATCATCAGTTAAAAACTCAGATCAATTACAGCTGGGGTTCCTCTTCTCCAGTGGTGGTTCCTTTTTGATTCTTAGCTGTGATAACACCTGTGCTACAAATATCCAGCTTCCCGCTGACTCACCTGGCCCACTGTCCATGCAGTCTGATGGCGGCTTGTCCTGTGGCGTTGGTTTGACATTCTCCTCCTTGGCCATCCGACCCTCTGAAGACTCTTTCTGACCAGGAAGCGTGTCGTCTTGTAGGATTCTGGTTTTCTCTGAGTTGCCTTGTACTAAGGTTGCCCCACCTGGGAGGAAATGTTACCAACACAGTGTCAGACAACAGATGCACTTACTAAATCTACGACAATCTACAAGACAGCCTTCAGTATCAGTCGTACCACCCTCCAGGATCTTGGGTCCGTTGGTTTGCAGACTGCTGCTCTTCTCCTGGTGTTCCTGATGCAGAATAACAATCTGTCTTTGACTCTGAGAGGAGGGTTCAGGGTCTACTTTTCCATTTAGCTGGTCCAGGACGGCCTGCACGATGGGAACCATCATGGCTGTGGTGGCTGTGTTGCTGATCCACATTGATAGGAAGGCTGTCACTCCCATAAATCCTAACATTAGTCTGGAAGAGAAAAAGCATTCAAGATGTGATGATGCTACAGCAGTGTTTAGAAAAGAAGTCTGGATGCTAGATCTGAGGATTTAAAAACCACTCAAGGTGCAAACAAATCAATACAACCAATAACTCAGGGTTAGTAGATGATTTGGAAATTTAAACGGCTTGATCAACAAGTTGAATCTTCTAGGACTGTCCTTTGGGGGTTCATGGACATTCCACGAAACAAGACTTGGGAAAGACCTGAGACTGGTGGTTTGTGAGGAACTTAAAGTCTGTATTTGACAAGAAAATAAAAAATTAAATGCAAAAACTAAAAAATATTATGGAGGATTTCAACTGCTCAACAGTTCAGTCTCCCCTTGTCTGGACTGTTTTTCATTTCATATTGCTCCAAATGTTTTCTCCTACAGAGCCAGCCACCTCATGGACCCCATCCAGGTCCATCTGGTTCAACAGCTCTCTCCATAATCTTTGTTTTCTGTGTTCAGAGTCAATCGTATAATCAGTCAGACAACAGGGTCAGTGATTTCTGACTGAAACAGAGCAAAGTTATGAAGGTCATAGATTTTTGTATGTCATAGTACATATGCATACTCCAAAGACCTTGTTCATAAGTGTCCTAGTTCTGACAGTCAACATTACACAATTCTGTAAAAACAAAAAAAGAAAGAACTGGTGCAATTTCAACAGTCCAAAAGTTCCAACCTACTGCTAAAAATCTGGGCTTTGAAACTGCAGGGGGTCATTTGCTCTTCCAGACTGAAGGTCTCTGGAAAGAGGATTTCCTACAGGATTTTAAAAATCTTAAAAGACTCTGAAATTGGGTTGTATCTCACACATAAGGAGAATCTTCACAGATCATCTTCTCTTAAATCTTAAGCACACTCTAACAACAAGATTTGAAAATACTGACCAGCACACACTACAGGATTTCACCAAGATTATTTGACTAGAGAGAGTGATGGACCACATTTGCTCAGTTGTTTGATCCAAGGTTTTTAGCACACTGGTGGGACAGGAGGAAAGAGAAGCGGCACTGTCTGCAGCGGTGCCTTTCATCCGTTACGCACACGCAGAGGGACAGAGGTGAAACTGTTGCTGTATCAGCCAATAATGGCATGATCTCACACCGATTAACTGATAAAACAACAGTCTGCTACTGTATGAAAATGGCATGGTTATGTGTTATTTTTAAAGGCATTATTGAACTGGCTCGAGTGGGCCAGTGGAGTGCGCAGTCAGCTGACCCGGAGCCTTTCAGTTGCACTTTGAGCCTGCGTTTGTTGTCTGTTGTCCGGTCTCTTGTAAGGGGGCTCTCTCTAATTGGCTGTTGTCATCCTCAGTGAGAATGAATGTTGTAATCATCCAGATAAATATCAAACATGCTTGAAAATTATCGGGGTGGCTCCGACGAGTCTGTGAGACGATCACGGGGCTAAAGATTCAACCGCTTACACTAGAAGATAATCTTCCCCAACTTGAGGGCCGATTTTAGTTCCCGACCAGATTTCTTCCCGGATTGTCGGGAGGACCAAATCTGGGTTAAATCGGGCGGAGAATCCTGTAGTGTGAGCCAGACTTAATGGATTCAAAAACTCATGGGGAAGGTACAGGATTTGGACACAGAGATCAAAGCCACAGATTGTTGTCATAGTAACAGAACAAGACCAAAGCAGTAGAATGACATCCAAGCAATTAAATGTTACCATAGGTATAGAACACAATTAAAGCAATGTCTTGAGATGACATCATTTCACCAGGTGAAGTGACTCACAGCGCAGGTCGAACCCCAACCAGCAGCAGGACTTTGAGTGCGATGCGTTTATGGAGGTTCCAGTGCTCCACAGCAACAGCCACCATCAGCCCCCCAACAAACAGCATGTTGGTGTCCTTCAGGTACTGCATGCACACCTGAGAAACGGAAAAACCCTTATCACAGGTTTTCCAACAGGGCGACAGTTATGAGCTACATATCCATCCAGACTTACATCTTTGGACTGCATGATGCCAAGGACGGGGAACAGGATGGTCGGCAGCAGTGCAGTCACTGCCAGCGGCAACACCTCAGTGCACCAGTACACCGCCATGAGGGCTATGACATACGCACAGGCTGCTTCCTGCAAAACACAGAAATTTACACATGAAATGGCAAGCCACAGTTTAAGGCAGGGGATAAGGGATCAAACATTTTTTTATTTTATTTTTTTATCCTGATACTATTCTTGCTTCATGGTCCTCTAATGTTATTTTCTTGATCTGCTAGGAGAAGGTGTTGGTCTGTCACGTTATGGAGCATCCTAGAGGTCTTAGTGCAGCTCAAAGGAAAGAGGATCGAGGAGAAAAGAGGGGGGGGGGGGGGGGCATGTGCATTCACGTGTGTATCATGTTTTGTTACATAATCTATGAAAGACCAGAAATGAATTTCTGTAGTAAGTGAATATGTGTTGATACAGACTCAAGCTGTGGAGCAGAAAACAGAAAATCCACGTGTTTGAGACCTGCTGCTGGTTTCAGACAAAGAGGATGGAAAATGTGACAGTACCCAACCCCGATCTTGTTTTCTCCACTGTTTGTTCTCATAACAACAGGAAGTGAAGACCCACCTGGTGGTTAACTTCAAAGTCCAAAGAGACTGTCAGAGGTTTTAGTGTCTCGACTACCAGGAGAAAGGAAATCTGAAAACAGAGACTTGAGGTACCTCAACACCAGATGTTCAAAGGCCCTCCAACACATCACACATAACATTGAAATGAACTCCTACGTCTACCTTAAATCCCACTGCAGCAACATGTGACTTGACATTATAACTGACACTGTGTAGTTGTGTGTGAAGGCATTATGGTGTATGCAGTGTTGAGAATCCAAACTAAAATAACAAGTAATGCCAGAGGAACAGGAAACGCTTCCTTTTATACTGGGTGGAGCAATGAGCCCATGTGGTCTAGATCACTCCAGCAACTCAAAAACGTAAACAAAACATGTTCGTCCCAAGACCATCATCAACAGGGGTCATCACACTCCCACCATAAAGTCGGTGCTCCAATGGAAGACACAAGCACATAACCAAAAATACCAAAATTACTAACATTTTTTTCAATTTTATAGTCTTATAGTCTTGCTAGGCAACGCCCTGTTGACTATGGCTGCCTTTTGCAGCAGCTCTCTCTTCTTTGTCTGTTTTCTTGTAAATTTTTCATCTTTTTTTCATAATCTTTGTATTTGGAGTAGATCACTACTTTGTATGGCTCATTTGTTGGTCATGGACACCAAACTTTTTGTGGCTTCAGTTATATTTTAACTGCTTTTCTCCTGTGTTTGTCTGGAGATCCTACATGTCACCATGGCTGCATTGTTTACATGTAAACTCAGCAGTTAGCAGCCTGTAGCATGTCATTGCTAACTGGTGTAAGGCTTGATGTCTTCTCACATGGTGAGGAGAAGGAGGTGAGGATGATGTGCTGGTTCTCAGGTGTGAGCTAAGAAGTGACAACGTCGACCTGTCCTTCCATCCACCGTTATTGGGAACCTAAGATCTATCTCCAATAAGATGGACGAGCTAGCTGTGCTAACCCAGCAACAGAGGGAATACTAGAGGGCAGAGTAGCATCATGCTATGTGTTATTCTATTCTATTCTTCTATACTATTCTTATAGTAAATCTTAATATAACCCAAATAGGAAGAATTAAGACATAAAAAGATACGACCTTCATCTCTGTGAGTTAATTTGGCAAGCTGAAAACCCCACCCCTTTTGAGTAACCTTGGTACCTGGGCAGCAGATTATGGGAAACAGCAGAGCAAACAACTATTCAACGTGGTGGGAGAAATGACAGATTCAGACCTTAAACAGCAAAACTCAAAACAAGGGGGCACGGGACAAAGTTTCTGCTACGATGTTATCTGTAACTTTGATGTGCCTAAGAGTGAGGTCATAGGACTGCAAAAACAGCAACCACCGAACAAACCTCTGATTTGGAGACCGAACATATTAAAGGTGATCTTTCCTTAGAACAGGCTTTAGATTCATGGTTTCTGAAACAAACACTCATGGTGCCTTAAGAGATATTATTATAGGCAAGGCAAGGCAAGGCAAGTTTATTTCTATAGCACATTTCAGCAAGGCAATTCAAAGTGCTCTACAGGCAGAACAAATTATAGAAAACAATTAAAATTCAATTAAAAATGAGATTAATTAAAAAGATACAATAAAACAAAACAACAACAAAAAACAAACAAACAAACAAAAGATTAAAATAGATTTTAAAACAGATTTGAAAAACAGATTTTAAGATTAAAAACAGATTTAAAGATACAATTTGCAGTGCAAAATTAAAGATAAGATATTAGGATTATATTAAAATGATTTGTTGAAATGCTCTAATAAAAGGCAGCTGTAAAAAGGTGGGTCTTCAACCTGGATTTAAATGAGCTAAGACTTCCAGCAGACCTGATACTTTCTGGCAGCTTGTTCCAGATATTTAGAGCATAGAAGCTAAATGCTGCCTCTCCATGTTTAGTTCTGACTCTGGGGACTGAAAGCAGACCTGATCCAGAAGACCTAAGTGGTCTTGGTGGTTCATACGGGATCAGAAGATCATTGATGTATTTTGGCCCTAGTCCATTCAGAGCTTTAAACCAACAGGAGTGTTTTAAACTCTATCCTCTTACAAACAAGAAGCCAGTGTAAAGACCTCAGAACTGGACTGATGTGATCTACTTTCTTGATCTATAGGTATTGTGACACAGTACCTTCTGAACAGTTACTTTTAAACATGATCTCAAGAGCAATCTTTACCTTCCGGAAGAAAACTTTGAAACATTAAACTTAGGACATTGGAGACATTCCCTAAATCACACTCTATACGATGACTTTAATAATCTTAAGGGTACCTTGAAACGGACAGTGAGTGGTTTGTTGTTGTTGTGAAAGCTCATTTAAAGACGTAATGACTCCTGTGTTAGTGACAGCTTTGTTTATTGAGACGGTTGGCTTCATAAACGACATCATTGCGTGAAGTTGAATTGTTCTTAAAATGATTCTTAGATCAAAACACAGCCTTCACCTCCAAACACTTCTAGAGAACACGTGTGAAGCTGTGTGTGGAGAGCAGAAGCAGGTGGGGCTTCAAAACAATCAAAGGACCTGTTACAGAGGTTTGATTTCACCTCGCAGAGCTCAAGGAACTGCTAGGACTGTTTTTCTTCACACACCTCCCTCTCTCTCTGTTTCTCTCTGTCACACACACACACACACACAGAAAATAGTTATCAAAGACTTTTCTGACAGTATCTTAAGTAGAAACTGTTTGTTTCTTTGATGCTTTAATTTAATCTCTCATCAGTCAAGAGTTAAATCTTTGCTAGATCATTGAAATATAACACTTTAATGCGTCAGTTCTGTGTTTCAGACTTCATGCTGTTACTGCTTTAATCTGAAAGGACTCATCGTCTGTAACAGAAGATCTTCCACAGCAGATGTGACCCAGTGTTTCTGTCAGATTAGATTAGACTAAAGTGGCTTTGATGTGATCAGGTGGGTTTATCTTTAAAGAGCTGCTCAGTAACTTAAAACAGTGAACTTTTAAACACTTAGGAATCTGTTTGTCAATCAGTGACTGGAAGCTGTGAACACAACCTGGATTAAAACTGCAGGACTGTTCATGAGGAAAACTGAAATCTGAGCAAATGCTGACGTCTTATTTATAATGCCTGAATTTTTTGTAAGACTAGAAAAAATCCTGGGTTAAGTTTTGTCTTTTTCTCTTTAACTCACTTCAGGTGTCATTTTTGTCTTTTAATATGTTGAAAGACATTTTTCTGGGCTTTTCAGATGAGTATGGCTCAGATTTACACCAATAAAAAAAATGATACTGAAAACAAGAAACTTGCTTATTTTTCAGCTTTTGCAGTGTAAACATGTCTTTTGCAAAAAGAGGCTCTTGTTTTATTTCTCATAAACTATTACTTAAGTTTCATTTGCAAGATTGATTTTCACAGATAGCTTCTAACTCTAGTCAGAGCACTTGTGGTTGATTTTTTTTTCAGGTTATTTTAGCTGCTAAACATTTTAAACTGGTGTCCTTTTTAAAGTATGATTAAAAGTTAAATTAAAAGAAGATTTTTTTGTGCTTTTATCCACTCACCTCAAAACAAATGTTTTATGATAACTTAAAAAACACCAAACATGTTAAAATATATCATATTTGAAACACTTTAGACTGCCTTAGGTTCTTTGAATCTGCATCTGAAGGGTACGTCAAGAATCAACAGTACCTAAAATCTGATCCTGAAAGGTTCCTGGTCCAGGACTTAAGCATGAAAAATAATAAAATACTCTTAAGAGCCTAAAACAGAGGTTACATTCTGAACAGCTGAAGCAACTTAAAGGTGTTAGCAGCACATCAACCAGTTAGTCAGCGTGGTTAGTTGAAACAGTTAAATCTCACCGAGGTGCTGAACGCCAGCGGCAGCAGGATGAATGGGCTGCAGATGAGGATGAAGAGGCCCTTCATCCTCCAGACCTGCCGTAACATTTTTACCCGTAAAGGAAGAACCGACATGGATGAAGATGAGGATAAAGATGAGGATGATGAAGTTTGAATGTTAGAGAACAACTGAACACTCTCCTCTCTCTGCTGCTCACACTCTGTCTGTAGCCCTCTCTCCTCTCTGTCTAACACGTTCTGATACCTTTCACAGTCCACTAAATAAATATTAACCTGATGTCAGTTACCACACACACACAAACACATGCACACACACGCGCACACACAAACGCACATGCTGTGCCCCCTTTCAGCAGAATAAACAGTCAGGAGGAAATCAGATCTCTTGTGTACGTCAGCCTTGTCTCTTTTTATCTCTTAACTAAACTGAAAACATCAGTTTGAGTTCACAGTTTGAAGTCAGACAGAAAAAAATCCACAGTCAGGTTATCATCAGGTGTGTCTCAGAGATAACACCAGAGCACCTGAGCACCTGAGCACCTGCAGCACTAAGTCACTTCACCTCTCTAAGTCAGGGCTTTAGATAAAGACTTAAATAAGTGAGAAACATTTTGTGTCACTTTTTAAATATTGTTTTTTTTATTTGTATGATTGTTTGCTATGATCTTTATTTTTTTATGATTGTTTGCCTGTCTTCATATAATGATATTTCAGTCTTTTTTTCTGTTTCTGGTTCTTATGTTGTTTTTAATTTAAAAAACTTGGTTCTTTTTCTTTATTTTGTCCCTTTTTTGTCTTTGTCTTCAGCTGTTTGTGTCTCTTTGATTAACTTTCATCACATTATTTAAAATGTCACTATACAATTTTTGTCTATTTCTTTCATGAAACTTTTGCATGTTGTGTCTTTGGAGTTGTTCTTTTCCTTTTCAAGCCATTTGTAGTTTTTCCTTGTCTTTGTTTTCTCAGGGGTAAATTCCACCGTTATTAACTCAACATTTTTGTCTTTTGTTGTTTCTTTCTCTTGCCACTCTCCTTGAGTGAGTTTCTTCTTCAGTGATATAACCTGTTACTTTGTCACTAATGATGTTGTTGGAGATATCAGCCATGAATATTTTTGTTGTTGTAATCTTGTGTTTTGTGTTATCTTGTTTTTTTTCCTCCTTTTTTTTTTTTTTTTTTTTTGTCATTTTGGGTTTCTTTGTGTCACTCTCTTTTTTTAAGAGCTTACTTTTAGTCTTTCCCCAAGCCGTTTTGTGTCTCATTACCTAGTTTTTTTTACTCAGAGATCTCTTCCCCTCCTGCCAACAGCTACAGTGAGAGATTGCCATCTGCTGCCACCTGGTGGATACAAAGAGAGTTACTTCATTCCTTTTTTTTTTTTTTCCCCCCTTTTTTGGCCTGCTGAGTGCTAGCTAACTAGAATCTTGACTTGAATGTTTTTTGTTTTTGTTTTTGTTTTTATTAACAAACTTTACTTCAGTTTTATCAGACTTTATATCGAGCATCTTCAAACCACACCACCAAATATTTGGGACAGACTTTCCCACAGTTTGAGGAACTCTTTTATCTAAACCTGGTATCAAAGGTTTCCAGAAATGTTCAGTTTGCCTGTCACAAAGCAGCCACATCAAAGATGACCACTCTTAAACTTCACTGCTGATGATTTTCAGCCCTCACTACACAGACGTATGTAACCAGACACAAACCTCTGTTAATGCTGAGACCAGAGCAGTCAAGGTGAGCGTGGCAGATGATGTTTGTCACAGAGCTGGATTGTGGGGGCGTAAAACTGGAACAGGCGGTCAGAGGAAGACAAATACTCGCCCACTCTTTCTGCTAAATGTATGTGTAGAGCGCCATGAAGGCCTGAAGCTGAGTGTGCATGAAGCAGATTAAACACCAAAGCTGCTGTTTAGATCAACTTCATGATTTATGTGATAAATTTTTTGTGAGTATTATAACATTATTATTAACCTTTGCTTTTTAGTTTGGTTTGCTTTTTGTAGGGCTGCTGTAAAACTTACATAAGTTGCTTTTGCTGGGTTCAATCTGTAAACTCACCAGGCCTTTATTTGGGACAGGCCTCAATAGAAGGCAGGCTTTTATTTATTTCACCATTCTGACCTACCAAATGATGTTGAAATAGTCTCACTTTTATACATATGCCGGATCATAATCCACAAGTTAAAATAAGATCATCAGCCCCAAATTGTGTTATCTCTTAAGAGCTAAACTAAACTGTCTGTATTCATGGTTGGGTCAGACACAAATCAGTCCCAATGCCAACACTACATATAACGACATGACAAACTGAAGTACATTTATCCTATTCATGTGGCTATTTTTTTACCCAGTGCAAGTAATTCAGACTTTTGTTCGACTTGTTATGTCAAGAAATTAAATATTCCTATGCACTTGTCAGGTAAAAAATGCTATAAACTGAGTTTTTGCAGAGAAATGTTTGTTTTGCAGTTACTCCTTAAGCTTCAATTACTGACCGATCATTCTTACTGAATTTGTTTTAGTAAGACTTTCCTTGTCCCTTTGCACCATGAGAAAAGTTGTCTCGAAGACTGAAAAGTAGAGTTAAACAGAAGATCTGCTGTCCAAAACAAATGCACGTCTTGGAAAGAGTCATGTCTTTACAGCTCATGGGAAACAGAGTATTTATACTGGTTCTGGCCACAGGTGTCGCTGCAATCAGCACCAAATGGATAGTCCTCTCATCCCTTTTCCACCTAAGTGGTGCTGGTGATAGTTCCAGGCCAGAGCCCCGCTAAGCACTGATTTTTGTGTTTCCACCAACAAAGAGCTGAGCACAGATTAAGCACTGACTACGTGGGGGGCTACAGTGACCAAAGAACGGTGTGAAAAACAGCCGTTTTTAAAAAGGCAAGCCGCTGGGCAGGTCGTCCATTGTTTTGTTAGAGTTTCCTTACTTATTATTTGAGATGGTGGCAAATTAAAACAGTAATGCCTGTCCTCTCTATAGATCAGATCTATACCTTTTCATTTTATTAAACAAACTAACCAGTCTCATGTTATTCATCATTCTATAAAAGGAAAGCTGCTGTGTGAGTGGTCTGTTGTTTTTTTGTTTATGTTACTCATTCGTAACTTAAACTGCAGGTGAAATCAGAAAAAAGTAACGCATAAATAATCTCTGCTTAGTTGTAAGTGCTCCCAGGGCAAACTTTATGCCATCTCCTGCGCCATGCATCTGCAGTCACTACCACCGCTGTAGTCGCCTGAGCGGTTTTGTATCGAGTGAAGTACTGACATTTTATGGTGACACGACGTGGCACTGAAGTGGCACCAACTTGGCTCTTAACCTATGGAAAACCAAACCAGTTTTTGGAAAGCACGTTATTTGAACCAACTGAGCACTAGCACTAGCAACGGCACGAACGACAATGGTTTTAGGGTGAAACGCAAAAGTTTTGTTACATTTCAGCCTCGCGTTTACACGGAAATGGCGTTTCAGCCGACCTAAAACACAAACTCTTTGAAACGGCCTCCAGAGTGTTTTTTTCATGACACGCTGCCAACACTGTTGCCATGTAAACAGTAAGCCAGCGTTTTCAGTCGAAACGATGACGTCACACTCCGCTCCAATCATACAACAGGACAACAGTACCATTATTGTCGTCATGAACTACCATGTTGTGCTTGCGCTGCTGAATCTGCTGACTTTCTTTATACAAAATGAGCATCTGTTGTTCCACTTCTGCACTTAGCATTCCCCAATATACCAGATGATCGGCCCAACTCTACTTTGGTGGAGATGTACCAAAAGCTGCTTCTGAAGTTACTGTGTTGTAGCTGAACATACCACCAAATACTTTAAGCCTCAACATTAAAGTTAAGATCTACTGGTATCTGGGACCTCCCAGAACATTTGCAGCTCTTAAGGTTAGCAAAGTGAAAATAGATGTATGTCTCCACATCACTCTTTCAGAGATAAATTGTCTTCAGAGGACTTCTCGTGTTTAGCATGAGCACAGGAAAGCATAACTGGAAAGGGCAAGGAAAAGTCACTACAACTTTAACCTCAATGATGCTATTGTCACATCAGTGATGTTTGGCCCTTTTGCTCTCGCACATTTTCTGGGTTTGTGGAGCTGTTGAAGCTGGTCTCTAAGAGAAGCAAAGGTCAACTTTCTAGTTCATAGTGTTCTTGTTTTGTAAATAGGGAAATAAAAACAGGAGGTGAGGATTGGATTTAGAAGAAATAAAGCAGGTTTCCTTAGAGCATGCTGGTAGTGGCTGTGTTTGTCATCTTTTAACAGAAATCCGTTACTCTGAGATCATCCTGTGAACTCCAGGACAAATCCTTAGCCAGGTACCAAGACGATGAAACTAAAATGGGTCTTAACTCCAGATAGTTCCAGCACAGACTGATGGACGCTCTTTATTTTCACGTTAGCCAAATATACATAAGTCAGAATCAGTGAAGGGGTTGATCATTAACCGGCCAACAGGGGGGCGGCTGTGGTTGAGTCCAGCCACTACGCTGTCCAGCCTCAGAGGGTTGACTGTACCTGTCTTTTCTCTTCCTTCATTCATCTAATCTTTTCACCTCTTTACTCCTTTTCTGTCTCCACATCACTCAAAAAGGTGAGTACAGACAATCTCTAGAGCTCCCTAAAAGCCTCATGTGTTAGTTCTCTGAGTTTGTGTCTGGGTGGGAATCAGCGCTACTTGAGTAGTCCGTTGTTGTGTGAAAAGTGATTCTCCCGTATTGATGATGAAGGAATCATATTTGGATAAAGTGGATCTAACTCCTCAAACTGATTCAGATGATCCTATGCTGCACAGTAGTTCAGGTAGTTCAGTGTATTCTGCTCTGTGTATTTAGTGTATTGCGGCCAAGCCAAAAGAGGCTCTGAAACAGTAACCTTTAGTCTGCTGGTAAACACAACAGTTGTATCTGAAACCTCAAGTGACTCTGAACCCACTCCATGATTAAACGTGGCAGGGATTCACTGTCTCAAAACCAAACACTGTTCAACATGTTGATAATCCAACAACTTTTAATCAGCTGCTGTTTTGTCAACCAAATATTTCAATCATCAACCAATACATGGATGGATGGTTACATAATCTACGTCCAGTTGAACGAAATTGACTCATATGGTCTTCCTGTCTCCTTGGACTGAGTTTGGAAAGCTGGACTGTCGTGTTCCCAAAACTCCAGAGCTGGGAATAAGTCACGTTGCACACACTAATTGTGTGTAATGCTGCAGAATGTGTGCATTTTTCATTGTCTCTCTGAAATCTCTTCGAAACAGTCATTGTGTGGGTGGCAGCATGAGAACTGAGCTGAGAACAAGCTGGTGCTTCCTCTCCTCTTTAGAGCTGAGGACACAGTGTCCATGGTTTCCAAAAAGAATACCACATCAAGATTAATCAGACCATGGGACAGGTTTCTACTCCCTCCCAGTCCATCTTGAGGTCAGAGAAGTCCAGAGAAGTCTCCAGTGTTTCTGGACCATGTTTATATCTGGTGTGGTAAAGATTGAACCTGACTGATAATTTTCAGATGTTATGACTCCATGCAGTGATTTCCACCACAGAGTCATGTCTGCTTTTCAAGATCTGGTCCATCTAGCCTTGGTTTTGGTCCTTGTCCCTTTCGTTCAGAGGTTTCTCCAGATTCTCTGAGTCTTTTAATGATATTGTGTTCTGTAGATGATGAAATCCACTCATTCTGAGGAATATTATTCTCAAACTTCTGTACTGTTGAACTGTTTGCTCAAGTAGTATCTCTCAGAAGAGTGAACCTCTTCCTGTACTTCTGTGAGACTCAGGCTGTGCCACACACAGCCAGGTGTTCTCAAAAATGAATATCCCCCCTCACTTGTTTTTCAAAATACATTGATCCACACATAACCCCGCAAATCCACCGATAAGTGCAGCTTGAAGAATGCCAAACCCATATGCCTCAGTGTTTTTCAGACTTGAAACCTGTGCCAGCCAATCAGAATGTATTCAGCTGTGACTTTTGAGAACCAAAACTCTGTTATCCAGCGTATACATGAAACCGTGAAACCAAAGTTTTCCAAAATCTTCACTTTGGACGTAGTAAAAGAACCTCTTTGTTGCTGTCTGTTTTCTAAATATTTTCTCCTTGTCTTCCAGATTGATTTTTCGGAGATGAAGCTGCTTCTTCTACTTTTCTTGCATTGTCTCTGCAGCCTGGGACTGGCTGTAAGAACCTCTGGCCTTTGCAAAAATTATTATTCAGTTATAGAACAGTGAGCACAGAGAGTAAACCCTGTCTATCCATTAGGAGGACCCCAGTTCTGGACCTCCTGATGTCCCAGAACCTTCAGATGAAGAGGAAGTAGAGAGGGATGTTGAGAACTGTCGTGGACCATGGTTGTTTGCTCCTGGAGAACGCAGGGCTATAGGGGGCGCCATAGAGCGGCTGGGTTTACAGCTGCTTGAAAACCTTCCCTCTGATCCACAGCAGCCGAACGTCATCGTATCTCCTCTCAGTGTGGTCCTCGCTCTGGCCCAGCTCACCTTAGGTCAGTAAGAGTGTGAAAAATAAACTTGTACTGTCCTGTCTTTATATGAACAACTGCTTGAAAACCTTCTCTGAGGATGCACCTTTACACATTCTGTCACTTGTCCCTTAGCCTTACTCAGAAACAGTCTGACCAGGTGGGTTTTCTTCCTCAGGTGCTCGAAATGAGACAGAAAAGCTGCTGCTGAAGAGCCTCCATGCAGATGATCTGCAATGTTACCATCACATACTGGGAGGTCTTCTACCTCACTTCAGAAACACATCGCTGGAGGTGGCAACACGCATGTACCTGAGACCAGGTGAGTTTCACGTACCTGATGGAAGTGTTACACTCATAAATTCCATCCTTTAATCCTTCCTTATCTCTCCTCTTTTCATCTCTCAGGGTTTGAGGCAAAGTTATCCTTTGTTGAGGAGTCTCTGGCCAGGTATCATCCACAGACTTTATCTCTGCCACAAAACTCTTCATTTTAACTCAGGCTCTTGTGATGTACCGGTATTTCTCCTCAGGTACCAATCACAGCCCGTCCCTCTGGTCTCCGTGGAGGAGGTCAATCAGTGGGTGGAGAATGCCACCAATGGTCACATACCAAACTTCCTGGAAAGTATCCCTCATGATGTGGTTCTCATGCTCATGAATGCTGTCTACTTCAAAGGTGAACCATTCCAACAGAGACCAGGGTTAGACTGAAGCACAGCTGTACCTCCTCAGGAGTTAGGCAGTAATTCAGGTGTTGTAAGCAAACGATGGAACGGTTTGTCTGAACGAGTTCTCGACCTATGGAGTTAATAAGCTGATTCTGTCCTAGCTTAGAAATCATCTGTTGGGCTCCTGGCACGTTGAGGCCGCTTCCTCAAATGTATTCCAGCACAGTTCTGAAAACCTGATTTTTCGACAAGTCTGAAGATACTCTTGTCAGAGTTTCCTGGGATGTGAGGAATGTTAAAAAGGGGGATATTTTGCTGTTTTCATTCCTTATTCTGTCCCTTTGGTTCCACCATAGTAGCTCTACATGGTTCCCAGCTCATAGAAATCTATTGTTCTCTCACTGGTGTTTTAGAAAACCATCTTTGACCAGTTTACAGACAGATTTCTGGATGTCCATGGTTAGTATGGACATCCATGACTGAATGGGGAAGCACAATGAATGTAGACATGGCAACAAAATTAAACAGGAAGCAAAATCTCAGCTGGATGTCAGGAATGGTGGCTCAACGTATTGCTTTTTGCTGATATAAAATGTCCAGTTTACCAGGCAGAATTAAAGATCAAAGTTGGAATTGTGTCTTTGATTTAAGAATTCAGGAAGAAACTACCATCCCATTGTCTGCCATGTTTGTTTTCTTAAAAATCCTGTCTGACTGTGAGAGATGTTCTAGCTCAAGGAGTGTGTACTTGGGTTGGTATTGCATGAATCTGTTAATGTATGCTGTCATTTTGTTGGTCTGCACTCAATGTGAAAACTAAATCTACCAGCATTAGGGTCCCATCAAGTCACAAGGTTCTTATGGTATGGTCACACTGTCCACCCGTACTGTGGCCATCTGTACCGTGCCCAAGCATGCTTTAACTCTAAAGTCCAGTTCGTTTGGCCAGTATGACTGCAAGTGTGGCGACCGCTCCTCTCAACAATTGGGTTGCTGTGTCGGACCAAAACGACTTAAACTAAGCCAAAAAGTCACTTAAGTTGTAGCAGAGTTTTCTGTGTCTTATTGTGCTGACTATGAGACCGTGCTACTCACAAAAAGACATGTCACGATGACACAGACAGGCCATACATGTGTCCGGTTAATATCGGAGCAGTGTGAGCACAAGGGCATTGTGTTTGAGTATGGTAGGGTGAGATGACGAGGAAAACCAAAGTCACGCCTTTTTTGATGTCTCTTATTCTGCTGTACTTTGCCCATCAGGTGAATGGCAGACAAGATTTGACCCCCAAGCGACTTCTAAGGGAGTTTTCTACCTGGACAACCAGAACTCAGTGTCAGTGGACATGATGAAGTCCGCCCAGTATCCTCTGCGTCTGCTGGAGGATCCAGAGCTGGAAGCACAGGTTTGGATAGACACAATGAGATCATGGATACAAACAGCTGAAAATAGTTGGCTTAGAGATCAGGACAGGAGCTCACCTTTGTGTGTGTACCAGGCCTCAGGATGGTGTTTCCTTAAACTTACACGGCTGTTTGGTCTATTTGTCTTTAGTGCTGAAAGTCACTCTCTGCCTTCAATAGGTGGCCAGTTTCCCCTTCAAAGGAAACACCAGCTTCTTAATTGTCATGCCACTGCCAGGGGGAAGAAACATGACATCGATGCTTTCCAAAGTGAACATCCCTGACCTTTACAGACGTCTACCTCAGGAGAAAACCATGCAGGTCAACCTTCCCAAGATGAAGCTGCAGTACCGCAAAGATCTGGAGGAGGCGCTGACCAGAATGGGTGAGCTTAACCAAGACTGGGTGCTCAGGACACCCTTAATCCTACAGTTACTCCTGCATTCCTGAACATTCAAACTTTGCTCTGTGTTTCCAAATCCAGACTCTTAATGTCCAAGCCTGTAACTCCTTTACTTTGGTCTCTGGTCTGTCAGGCCTTGGCTCTTTGTTCTCAGGTCCAGACCTTTCTGGGATTTCCGACAGCCCACTCAAGGTGTCAAGTGTTCGCCACGCCAGTACCGTAGAACTCAGTGAGGAAGGTGTGGAGGCATCTGCCACAACTGTGATCACCTCCATGCGCTCTGTCTCCCTCTTCTCTGTCAACTCCCCCTTCCTCTTTGCCCTTATCGATGATGCCTCTCTGACGCCTCTCTTCATGGGCATCGTAACAAACCCTGCTCCGGACAACAACCCCATGCCTAGTGATGATCCTCATGTAAGCAACCGGACCCTGAGCGACCAATCCGCGACAGAGAATGTGGAAAAAGACAATTTTACTGACAACAGCAACAGGTCATGCAGCTACTTACCACCAGCAGAGGGCAGCAGCCTGCAGTGTAGTGTGCCCACTGGTAACAGAGAGCATCATGGACTGGAGAACAGTGATAGGAAAAAGAAGTAGCACTGCTACAAAACCTGTTTCGAGTCAGTCCTTGCCTGGAGTTTAAAGGAACATGTTTTGTTTTGCAAACATGCTTGTTTCCTGTTATTTTACAAAGAGTTCAACAGATATTGATACCACTCTCATCAAAAAGAGCTATGGCCTGCCACTGGTTAGCTTAGCATAGTTGATAGTGGTGACAGTGATCAATTTTATTATAGTTACAGAAAACTAAATGACTATTAAATTTGTGTTTATGTTTCCTCCCACTTTTCTCCCTCAATTCTGATGATACATGAGCCTCAATGGTCATCAAAGCTGACAATCACAGCTTTTTTTCCTCGGAAGTCGGCCTCTAAGTTCAAAGATACAGTTTTAGGATCAAAGACAAAATTCAAGGCAGAATTCTGTTGCACTTGTGTTTTGGCCTTTGGCGTTGTAGTTAACCTAAAAATTAAACTCTCAAAAAGTGCCTCCAGAGTGGAGGTTGCCTGAAACACCATAGCCACTGTTGACGTGTAAACAGCAAGCCAGAGTTTTTACTGGAAATGCTCCCCTTAAAGCACAACACTTTCATTGTGGTACCTTAAATTGCAATACGCGAACCAGACAACAAAAACAGCAACAAAGGCAGACTACCGTGTTGTGCTTTTGCAGCTGAATCTGCCGAATATGCCGACTGCCTTTCATCAAAATGTGAATCTCTTGCATCACTTCTCCACTTCTCCTCTGTTTCGTTTATTAGCAGTCGGCTATACTTCTTCTTCTCAGTGGAGGGGTGTGTCATTGCAGTTATTATTGCCAACTACAGGCCTGGCATGCATACTACAGCGTTTTCAGTCTCTTCAAGTTTCCATGTAAATGCATTATTTTCCACTGCGTTTTCAGGTGACACGTTGTCGTGCAAACGGGGCCTAATAGTCTGATATAAATCTGCCTAATAAGAACTAACTATAATTGGAAAACATGTTTGACAAACATTAATCTGACCTGGGTTTTGGATTTTAGAATTTGACCCATATCCCATCTGTTTACCCTGAGGAGGCGGGGTTTATAACCTATGCTGCAGCCAGTCAGCAGGGATTGCTATAAATACCTTTGCTTCAGTTGGATCAATATTTTCAACATCCATTTGAATAGAAAGTCATGATATACCCTTTATCACTAACACAGTTCTGGTCTGGCAGACTGACCTCATCTTGTTGTCAGACATGAGAGTGGTATCGATCTTTGTGAGTAACTCTGAAAACTCGTGATGATTTTTATCCCAAACTGTCATGTTTTCCAACATGCAATTCAGTTGTTTAGCAGAGAACAGACATGTCAGATTTGTGTTCAAATTTGAAACATAGAAACACAACTGGACTACAGTCAGTGATCCTAACTGAGTTTTATAAGAGGCAACACTTTGAGAACAGAGGATTCATGTACGGACATTTTACGGAAATTTTAAAAGTCAGGTCTTTTAAGACACATTTTAGCCTGTCACAAAGGTTTTAAAGATGATTTGGAGAAAACGGTTCCACAGTTTCAACTTTTTCTCCCTTTTAGTATTACCAATAAAGTTTTGATTACAACAGTCAAATAAACTAAAATGTTGAATAAAACAGTTCTATTGTGTGATTTTCTTTGAGTCAATATTGATCAGAGTTGCTATGTCTCTCAAAGACCTGAAATACACACAAGTCCATTAATGACAAACTGCAACCTCCGGTCAGCTTTCAAATATGTAAAGCAATTTGTGCTACATAAATATAAATGAAAAGTGCTCTGTAAATAAAGTTTGCTTGGATTTGATTTGAAATGAAGCCAAAAGTGCAGAAGTGTTAAAAAAAAACGCAGTTCCAAGTATGTCCACTTGAGGCTGACTCCAGAAGCTCCAAAACCACAAACATACCCATTCAAAAAGCTGATACTTACAGCAGAAGTAAATATGATTACAGCCTGGTTCTAAAAAGGATTTTTGTCTTCCTTGATCATTTTGCTTTCAGCACTTCCTGTGGGGGAGAATCTTCATGCTAGCTAAAACCAAATTTAGGTTGTGTCAGCATCCAGTATAGGCTTCAAAACTTAAACAGCAGATATGTGGGGTCATGATATAGAGCCCATAAGTAAGTCTATGACTGACAAAGAGGTCACTATTCAAACAGGTTTTTATATCAATGTCTGAAACTAACTACTTAAAGACGCAACACAATCAGCGGAGAATACTTTGTCTGCAGGGGGTGCCAAAATTGGCAGGAACTTTCCTGTTGAACAAAGTCTGACAAGTTAATTTCTTTTAAAGTCACAAAAAAAAAAACAGGACCAAAATTCTTGTTAGGTGACAGAAAGTGAGCAAGTGGAGTGAGTATCTTGCAACCCACTCCACGTTTGCTTATTCAGAAGAGTTATGAAATTTCAATCTTCTGTGAAATATTTTAGCAGAGATAATCAATCACCCTGGAGATCCTTCAGACTGAACAGACTGCCTTTCACAACCAGCTTCACCTCCCAAAGGAGTCAAAATCAACCTTGTTTGATGACATTTGACTGGAGTGAGGATTAAAGCTATGGTCTACGATCTGAAACCCAGTTTGGCTGATGAGACACATTTGAAAAATGTAACGGTGTAATGTAAAAAACGCAGCCTCACTCACCCCTCCCCCCGTGTTCCAAGATCCCGCCCCTCAGCTCGTATTTCCCTTCTTCGCCTCCTAACAACACGCCCCCTCCGACAGAGCAAGAAAGCCGGCCGGCAGAAAATGTATAAAATAAGACAGTCATTGTCCTTGTAACACAGTGGTAGCATTTTCAATTGGACCGGTGCGATCAAAACCAAGAATTAGCCAGAGAAGCAGTTCTGGCGTTGCCACTGCGAGCTGATCAGAGTAGAGCCAACTGTGGGCGAGGCTTTACCTTTCTCGGTGTGTCTTCACCAGCTCACAATGCTAAAAATGTGTGGCTAACTTATGCTAAAATCTATTGACAGAGCGGACCCGTTCCGACCAGCAACGTTCAGTCATTAGCCAGTATAGGCACAGACTAACCAGAGTTATTCAGCTGATGTCTCCCACTGTGGTAAACAAAGTCATTACCTGTTCAACAGAAACTCAGCTGTCTCAGTGTCAGCTTTCAGTCCCAAATCCCTCTGCAGCTTTTTCCACCGGTCGTACATTTTTCCAATATTCAGTCTCTGTTGGCACCTGTATCGCTCATACTTCTTCCCTGCTTCAGCCTTTTCCTTGAAACTTTTTCGTTTTTTTCCCTTCCCTGTGGAGGGTAACAGTAACAGCTTCCTGGTTTCAGTCTTCTCTGGCTCCATGACGCTTTGGTAGCTGAGCAGCTAGCTGACGTGAGAGGGGTAGTGGGGAAGGATGAGGTGGGACCATGGGCAGTATGGTGCAAAGCGAGGGAGACAGGGGATTGGATGGACTCACGGACCAACCCGAACCTCGCATGCCATGCGCGATTTGGATTGGTCAACTAGTATGCAGCTTTGCAGCGGATATAGCCTACTGAATGTTTTTTTGTTGTTGTTCTTTTTGGTCTTTGTATTGTGTAGATTGGACCATAGGACCATAACAGCCCTATAAATGGTGTTATTAAGATGTACAAAGCTTCCAAATCATACACCATAGCTTTAAGGGAAACCCCTCCCCTCAACCATGGTCCATATCTTTCTGTACTTGTGAAAGGAGCAAGTTATTTGCCTTAATTAAGCAAGTAAACACAAACAAATCTGATGCTTTTGTGTGAATTAAGCATCCACATTGTTTTGCTTGTGTCTGGTGTGAACACAACACAAGACACGTTTGGACTCAGCTGAAGGGAAAAAAAAGAAACTATCATGAAGGAAACAAGCACTTTCAGCTCCTCTCTGGGGATAAGAATTTATCTCAGTGCATTTTAAGAAATCTCAGAGTTCCTAGATGCTGCTATTATTTCAAACAAGAGAATTACGTGATGGATTCACTCCAAAGATGGACATTAGCAGATTTATAACAGAACAGAGACACAGTTCAGCAAAGGGATCAGATCAGGACCTGCTCCTGCACACTTACACCTTAATGTCTAGGTATGTCAGGCTTAACGATCTGTTATTTCCTGGTTTTCAGTCTTTGGCTGTGAACATTGTTTTATCTTAATCCAGCAGCGTCTGTCTGTCTGGCGCGCCCCCGGTGCTCTGTTGGCAGCAGCGGTGACGCGCGCGGCTGAGGGCGCAGGTCCATGAGGCGTCGGCGCAGCGAGCTCGTCTCTTCTGCAGTTTGAGAGAGTCTGAGCAACGTGGACCGAGGAGGAGAGGTGAGTGTGCTCTTCTCTTTTGCGTTTTACTTTTTGGACATTTTGCGCTTTTATGCACCACTTTTGGAGGCTGTTTTAAAGCTGGTGAGCCGTTACTTTAATGCTGCATCCACACTCCTGCTGCACGACTGAAGTAAAAACGCAAGTCTGTAATTGATTATCTTTTGTAATCAAGAGAAAAAACGCATCTCTTATCAGATGATTAGACAGGATTATTTGGAGTGTAAAATCAAAGACACATGATGTCTGGAAGAAAAAGTTCCTCACTGGAAACTTAAACCCTGCTCAGCCAACAAAGACCAGCTGCAGGTTTTCACTCCAGATCTTTCTTTAATAGTTCTTATTTAATCCTCAAACCATCAAGCTCCTCAAACTGATGAGTGAAGTTAGTCTGATTATATCATGAGCTCCTTCAGTTTGGCTATTTCAGGGTTGCTCAGTTGTCACTAAGGTTATTCAGGGTTGTGAACACACTGGTGGTGCCAAGAACATTTCTTCACTTGTTTGAATAAATTGGCGGTCCTGACCTGCAGATATGATATCTGATGAGCTGACGAGAAGCCAATGAGAAAACATTCCTGCGAGCTTCAGAGGCAAGTTTCTGCAGGAAACAGCGTCTGCTGCAGGGCTCCATCAGCACACAGATTCAACAGTTATTACTTTAAATGTTATCAGGAGGATCTTTAATCAAGCTCTAATGATGGGAGTAGTCTCAGTGGGTTTCTGCCTGTTACTGAGAATTAAGTTAACACTGTAAGCACTGAGGGTGCTGGTGTCAAGAAAAACTGGCTTCCAAAGTTGCATCCATGCACTGTTGGAAATAAGGGTATCCTGACCACACTAGATGATTGTTTGAGGAGATTTCCTCTGGTTGGGTTTTATTTGGAGGCGGTTCCTCCAACATTCTGGCTTTGTTTCACTGCTATAATTTGATTCCCTTCTGCAAGACAATTCATAATCCGGATCCCAGCAGATGCATTTTATGCTACATCAGTTGTAAAGTTATTGTTTATAAGAGTGATATGCACATAAAACATCTATTTTCATGTGCTCTTATACAAAAAAAAAAGAAAAGAAAATAGCAGTTCAAGCCATGTCTGTGGAAAAAAAAAACAAGACAAAACAAAACAAAACAAAACAAAAAACACTAGGTTAGCTTTTGGCGAGACTCAGTTTTTAAACATAAGTCCCTAAGGGGCTTCTCTTTGTCTTCAGTTTTTCTTCTAATGGAAATCTCATCTGTTTGATGAAATAACAGCATTACAATACATATCAATAAACATTCAAGAGGATAAGAAAACTGCTAAATTTATGTTTTTTGAACTGAGGTTTCCAGAAGACTACCAGGAGGAGGATTAAGTTTGCAGAAGTCCTGGATCACTTGATCTCAGAATTTGACTGTGTGGCTGTATTTAGCAAGTTTCTATTATTATTATTATTATTATTATTATTATTATTATTATTATTATTATTATTATTATTATTATTATTATTTGTGTAGCACTTTTCAAGAACTCAAAGACACTTTACAGTTGTTACAACTTAACGCCCATGTGGTGCAACCAACAACAACACAACTTAACTGGGTGTTATATCCTAATTGAAGACACAGCTTACACAGAGTTCAAACCACAGGCCACAGGTTTGATCTAAAGGCATCTGTTAAACACTGATAGTGTAAACAGATGATACCTGAAAGAGCTATACAACTGCACAGAAGCTGCACTTTGTGGACTTCAAAAAGATCCACCCCCAAACAAACTGGGATTCATATGATAGAGTAGTTTTATGTAATACAGCTGATCTTCATTTTTATCAAATCCTGTGAAACTCGGAGAAAGTGTAAAAGTGTTTTTGGAGGGTTTGTCCTTTTTTCAAGCTGTCTGTCTTCATACCTCAAAGTATTTCAACAAAAGATCAAGAAGAGCTTCTGCTGCTCAGCTGTTCAAAAGACACCGTCTGGATTTTCCATCAGACATTCTGTTTGCACATGTGTGTGTAAGTGTGTGTGTATGGGTGTGTGGTCTGAGGTTCAGATGTCAGAGGTTTGTTTTGGTGAAACCAGGACAACCAGGTCCAGATGTGTGTGAAAGAACAAAGAGAGAAAACACACGTCTGAACTTTTCGATCCAGCGCTGCAGTTTTTTTCCCCTCGCAGGTGACGACGTGGAGCATCAGGGTCACAGAATAAAACTGTTTGTGCTTCTGGATGCTTGTGGTCTGGTTTCTTCTTGTGGATTTTCCTTGTGGTCCTGATAGCATCTCAGTTTGTTTCAGAGTTTCAGCTGTTCATGTAATTTTGTTGCCTCCACCTGCAATTATATAAAGCATTGTTTTAGAAGCAAACAGGCTTAGGCCTGCTTTGTTTGCAGATTACAAACCTGTGCATCTTTATTTTCACATTGTCTCCAAGTTAGCTCTGTTTCAGTTTGAGCTTTCTTTCTTTTAAGGCCAAAATAACAACAAAAAAATTCAGGTTGGTTGTGTGATATTTGGATGATAAAAGGTTAAATTAAGGACAGTTTTTGCAGCACATATTCAATTTGTTTCTCATTGCTGAAATACATACATCTGCAAGAAATGCAGGCTGGAACAGGAAGAACAGGAACGTGAAATATCAGCTCAGATTTTCTCCTTGGTTATTTATTTTACTGTGAGCAGATACTTAAAGCTCCCCTAAGAAACTTTTGTTTTGTGCTTATTTCAGCACCCCCTGTGTGTACATTGTGTTTTCTAACTAAACTCACCGGACGTCTCTGCTGAGGAAAGGTCAAAAACAATTGTTTTTGCAGATTGTAGTTCTTCAATTTGTTGTTTTTTGCAATTTGTAGTTCCTCATTTGCAGTTTAAAACATCATGAATAACTTTTAGAAGTATCTAGTCCCAGCACTGACAGTCCTGTTTGCTTTTGTTGGTCATGTAGAGACACATATATCATCCTCAGTCCATTTCGTAAAGGGTTAAAACCTCCTTAGAGTAGCTTTAAACAACTTCAGTCTTCAGTCAGTACTCGCTTGTTTTTAAAGGTCATTATGAGTACCGTGGTCCTCCTGGTCTTAATTTCTCTGATGGATACTTTGATCACCTGTGTAACAAGTAACACGTTTTCTCATGATACTCAGACCAAAAAATTCAGCACCAAACCCTGTGCACCATCTTTTAGTTGAAGATCACGCCTCCCATAATACTTTTGGAAGCCATATTGTGGTCCTGTTCTGGTTAACATATCTCTTGTTCTTGTGTTTCTCTTTCAGGATGAAGCGAGCCACTTTCCTTCTGGTCTTTGGAGCTGTCCTGAGCTTCTGCCAGGCTCAGGTGTGTCACCTGTTTCTACCTCCTAGGACTAAAAGTTAAAGTGGGTACCTCTTTGTGTCTCACACCTCTGACTTAATTACCTGTTGCAGTCAGACACAGGCGCAGACGATACTGGTGGCGAGGAGGAACATGTGGAGCTCTTCACCACACCGGCGACCAAGATGGGCGCCGCCACCTCAGATTTTGGCTACAACCTGTTCCGTGCTTTGGCGAGCCGTGAAGCTACATCCAACATCTTTCTGGCCCCGATCAGCGTGTCTGCAGTGCTGACTCAGCTTTCTATGGGTGAGGACACAATTAGAGAAACAACACCCTATGAATCCTGTGGAGAAGTGTTAAAAACTGCAGTTCAACAAGTGTCCACTTGAGGTTAGCTGTGGGAAACCATGTACACACCCATTCAAAAAAGCCTCAGAATTAAACATGTTTACAATCTGGTTCAAAAGACAGTTTGGATCTGAGTAGCTCTTTTCTCTATCAGCACACACTGAACAGTGGGAGATTTTTTATTTTATTTTATGACTTGTTATTTTGAAGTTATTAAACTTATGAGTTGCGCTCTTGTATGGGCATGCACAAATTAACTGATGGTTAAAGCACCTTGTAACTGTCTGCAAAGAGGCTGAAGTCTCACCTCTTTACATTAGCAGAGTCTGCATTCCAACATCAAACCGGTAGAATTAAGCTTTGCTAGTTCAAGTAGAATATAACTATCTCACTTTTCACCGCCAACTTTATGTTGCAGCAGGAGGGAGGTGAACATCAACATTAGAGTATACTGCTGTGAGTTTTGTACAGGATTACTTGTTATCTAAGTTAATGTTATCAAAGTCCTTGTCCACTCTGAACCAACTCACAAGAAAAGGGATCTCATACGAGACTAAAGCGAACTATTAATTTCAAGCCACAGCCCTGAGAGGTTGCTGTTAAGCCAAATGGCCAGTCCAGTAGGTTACCTGGTTAGGTGCATGATCAATCAGGTTATTCCCCATCAGATGATGGATTCCCGTGCCTAGTGTTGGACTCACAACAGACCGTCTTATTCTGAATTGATTAACTCATTACCATTTCCCCTCCTGTCCTCTAGGGGGCTCTGAGCGTGCTCAGAGGCAGCTATACCGGGCCCTGAGGTACCACACTCTGCAAGACCCTCAGCTCCACAACACCCTGAAAGACCTTCTGGCCTCCGTCAGGTCACCTGGGAAAGGCCTGAGCACCGCCGCACGGATCTACCTGGCACGACGTGAGTCCATAGGGTGGGGGTTGGGGGGTTGTAGGGATAGGAGGTGAGAGAAGTCCATGCTTCAACAAACCACATCTGCCATTAATATGTCACAGAGCAAAAAGTCAGTGAACTGTTCATCAACAATAAAAAAAAGTCAATTTACGTCAAGGCTCCTCACTCCACAAACCCCCTTTTCTCTGATTAGCCAGCCCTGTGAGAGGCTGTTTGGGGGGGGGGGGGGCAATATGGGAATGAATAATACCTCCTCTTTAATTCCTTAAACTGAGTATAAGACAGTCTCTTCCCTCACACGTTGAGAGTGCTGAAGTTATATTAGATGTGTGTACCAAAGTTACAGTGTCAGAAACTTCCACATCAGTCTCACAACAGAAAACAGTTCCTCTGGTTTCTCTAAAGACGACACTTCCACACTAAAGACAACTTTCCTTCCCCTCGTTAATGTCGTTGTCTGCTTCAGGTATTCGTACTAGTCCAGAGTTCTTCACGCTCGTGGAGCAGCAGTACGGAGTTCGTCCTAATGCTCTGCAGGGAGGAGCAAGAGACATGAAGGATGTCAACGACTGGGTGAGTCAGCAGACCAGCGGCAAGGTGCAGCGCTTGCTGACCAAGTCTCTACCCAGAGCCATTGGAGTGAACCCTGTGAGCGCTGCTTACTTTCAAGGTAGGAAGACTTCTCTCTGTTCTCCAGAGGCCAGCCAATGAGCTGCTGTATTAGATTTGAAGTTTGGTTACCGCTCAATCTTTGTAAACAGGGAAGTGGGTGACTCGGTTCGGTCAGACCGGCGTGATGGAGAACTTTCAAGTGGAAAACGGTCCGTCTGTTCGAGTTCCCACAATGCAGCAGGACAACTACCCTGTCAAGATGGGTATCGATTCTGACCTGAGCTGCACGGTGAGCATTAGCAACAAAAACACCAGACCCCAGAACCACACTGAATCATTCTGACACCCTTTGGTTTCGCAGATTGCTCAGATCCAGATGCAGAACGACGTCAGCATGTTCATCTTCCTCCCTGATGAGGTCACTGCCAACATGACCCTGGTGGAGGAGAGCCTGACCGCTGAGTTTGTGCAGGATCTCTCCATGACGCTCCTCCCTGCCAAGGTCTCGCTCACACTGCCCACCCTGAGGCTCAGCTACTCCACCGACCTGCTGCCTCTGCTCGGTGATGTGGGTGAGTCTGAATCAGGGTGATAGAAAGCTGTGATGATGCATCATGTCCATTTATAGTCCAAGACCTCTAAGGCACAGGCTGTCTTCAACTGAGCAGCTGAAGTATTGGTTACAGAAACTGAAAGTCTGTTCATATTTTTTGCTGAACAGCTATCTGTTGTGTGCTCTTATTTTTTCCCTCCTCCAGGTCTCTCAGAGTGGCTTACAGACACAGACCTGGAAAAAATCGCTTCTCAGCCCATTAAAGTCAGCAGCGTCCATCACAAGGTGGTGATGGAGACAGCACCTGAGGGGAACCAGTACCCAAGTACAGCCGAGGCAACGAGCCACCTGACGTACCGAGTGAATCGTCCCTTCCTGTACCTGATCCGAGATGAGACATCGGGGGCGCTGCTGTTCATCGGCAGGGTGGTCAACCCCAAAATCCTGTCAATATAACACACACAGATTCACACACAGGACAACACACATACACACTCTTAGCGGGTCCTAGGAGGGGTTTGAGGGGTTTGCTTTGCTTCATGGTGGCAGAATATTTGATTTTACATGATTTTTTTACTTTTCATGTTGAAACATGTTAGCATGATCATGTTAATCTGACTCCAACATGCTGAAGCTCACAGAGGGATGTTTTTTACAGAACCAAATATTGTCATTTGTCTCATTAGAAATAAACTCGACAATGAAATGAATCTGTGGGGTTTGGGTTCTTCTGTCAAAGAGATCATTAGGTTTCTGTTTGAATACGGAATGAATGCACCATCTTTACAGCCTCTGAACAAGTTTTATACATTTATGTCTCTCTGGCTCTGGTCATTTTGTCACATGATCCTGCAGAACACACTTTGAAAAGAAAACACAAAGTAATGATTGTGAGATCAGGCAATGGGGCCGCCATGTTCTCCTAGGAGAAGTGAGAATTAAACAATTTAAAAATTAATTCAACAATTAGGAGCAGAATTCTAAGATAGAAGAAAGCCCTCAAATGATCAAAGGCAGAATTCAAAGATAAGAGGCACAATTTAAAGAGTAAGACTAAATTTGAGGATTGAAGGTGAAATTCAAAGATCAGCGACAGGATCCCATAGTCCAGTATCCCGAGAGGAGTCTCAAAATATGTATATATAAAATATGAATGTAATAAATAGCCCCTCTCTCCTTATCAACATATTTTGTGGCATCATATTAGTAATTAGGGTCCTTGCACTAGGGACACTATTGTATTGACCAAAAATTAGCACACAGTACACCTCAGATCCGGCCAAAATTGACCCCCAACATACCAAAATGTGCTCTCTAGCGACACTGAGACGTGCTAAAACGGCTCTGAATGGCAGTAGAAATATCATAGCGAGATCATACTAACGTTAAAATGTTTGTCTCATTGAGATGCACAAATTATATATAGACAATTCTGACCTATCTCAAACAGGAAGCCAGCAATCTGTCTTGTAAAACAAAACCTGGCCAAATTTTGGGCCAGAAACAAAAGTTATCTACTCTTAGGTCATAAGTGATATGGGCTTGAATTTCACTCAAATAACAGATAAGACCATGCTTTACAAAAGTTGTGTGAGAATTTGGTGTTTTAAAACAGTTTTCAAATCACAAGCCTTTAGAGTTGGTGAACCCCAAAGATGCCCTCTCAGCTCCCTCCAATAGAATGAATGGGAGAAGAGGATCCAGCTCCATGCAAGCTGCAGCAGGTAGGCCTCTAAACAAAAATAGTAAAATTTGTACATGGATGGATTCCTGACAAAATTTAAGACAAAAATATTTTATTTTTGGTGAGATTTGGGCAAAATTGTGGCATCTATGAGTTGCAACTGGATTCATCAGCTCATGAGGACCAAAGTCATCAACTGGTGAACAACATAGTTAACTTAAGATGCAGAGTTTCTTATTGGTGTTTTGTGGAAACATGGCTGTGAGCTGCTCATGAAAGCTAAGCTATGGGCTGACTGGAATTTTACAGAAAGCACTGGTTATCTCCTGTGCAAAATGCAATAAGAGGCAGCTAGTCATGTTTTCTATCCAACTTTCAAGCAAATCAGTGGAATTATGACTTTTTCCGGTCATTTTCAAGAATCTGTAATCTATGTTAAAGACGGGCTGTATAACGGGTTTGTCAGCTCAGGCCGAGGTTGGGTTCAGGGTTTTTCTGTCTTTAACTCAGGTGGACCTTGTACTGAAATATGTGGCTCCAGCCTTTCCCTTGTGAGATATGATACTGGATCAGTGTTGGTGTTTTTGGCCGCCTTGTTGCTGTTAAACTCTGGTTATAACCGTAAGTGGTATATGAGTGAATTCTAGAGGTTGTTCAGCAACTAGATTCTGGCGTGAACTCTGGATCTAATTTCACATTTTTAATTTTAAGCACAGGAGTAGACATTGACTAGACAAGAAAAAGGAATCAGGAAGTTGCCTAAACGCTCTGATTTCTCGTATTTCTTGCTTGCTTATATGATGAATGCGGATCGTCTTTACAAAGATAGTGTATTAGTTAAATCAGACTGCGTTTGTGTACCGTTTGACTTAGATGAAGATCAGAACACATTCTTTCCACACTCTTTTTCTTTGATGGTGTATGAGGTATGGGGTAATTGTTCTTTGAAAAGAAACGCAAACTAATCGAGAGCTGGTTTTCATTCAGTCATATATTTTATTCTTAAAACAACTAAAACACAGTTCACTCTTCAAAATAAAAGCATGTACAAACAGTTTTAATAGATCATTCAGCTGCTATTCAGTCAGTCAGTCAGTCAATCTTTAAGTTTTAAGGATTATTACAGTGCAAGTGAAAAGAAAGACATGAGCATAGATCATTACCTGATGGGTATACATTGATAACTGACAATTGAACAATAGAAGACATTCTCTTGATGTTTTTTGACTTCAACTAAAGATGATCAGATGTTCCTGACACAGACATACGGCAGATACAAATAACAGTTGTCATCATTCCAGCACTTTCCATCTGTAAGTACAAAAAAACCCACAAGAGTTTATCTTTAATTCAGTGCATTAACGTCACTACAAAGTGAGTTACATGGACAATAGAACAACAAACTGTCAACAGAGAATCTGTGTCATGAATGTTGCGCTGAGGATTGAATAAGTTTATCTTCAAAATTTATTAAAAAATGATTTCTTCAAGTCAATTTGAAGGACAAACAGAACATTACCTGCTGCTGCTACACATTTAAAAATGTCACATTTATTGTGAAGCTGACAGTTTGTTTGTTTTTTGGATGCTGGAGTCAATATGTCATAGTGAAAATCAACAGGTTTCAGATTTGAGGTTAATAAAACTTTTATAAGAAATGTTTTTTTCTTCTGAGGAGTCACTGCTGATCAGTTTACTCCACCCAAAATGTTCATGTTAACTTAAAAAAAACATCAACCTGACTGAAGTCAGTGATTTAACTCTAACATGCAATGAAATAAACTTTGACTTACCTCCAAAGTTCATCATAAGACAGTGCTCCCGACTCCTGAGGTTGTTTGGCTCACCTCGACACCAGTTGGTGAAAGCAAAATGTGAACTGTCACTCCACAGCCAAAGACCCTCCTGAAAAATCAAACAATATATATTACATGATGAGTAAAACACTTTAAAAAAAGATATTGTACCAAGTCAAATTTACATTGTGTGTCATTAGGGACATACATATTGTGCATCTGAGCCTCCAATCCATGTGACTGGAGACCTGTTAGTGGCCCTCTGTATCAGCCTCTTAACAAAGGTTTCTTCAGCATAGCTGTGAACTGATGCAAGGTTTCCACCCATAGCCCGACAGTTCCTCTGCAGAAATGACAAAAATGGGACAAATAAACCAAGAAGTGCAAGGATGTAGCAACTATGAAACTCTCAGCTAGCTTAGCAGTCATGGAAGAACAACTGTGTTTAGGGCAGAAAGAATCGCTTGAATAATTTAGTAACTTTGTTGCTATATTTAGTCATTTTTTAGACCCTCCTATTGTTTGGAGACGCTGGCGTGAAAGCCTGTATTGATCTCCACCACACACTGCTTCTGAACTAGCAGCAGCTCGTTGTTAAATGTCCATAAAGAGAGCATGGAAACATCAGCATGGATTTAGTGTTGAAGAGCTCTGGACTGAATCCAGATCAGTCTAATTACCTCGGCTAAACCCCAAGGCTGTGCTGCTCCATTGTAGAGAAAACAGCGACCACTGTAGCGTGTCCAACCACTGGGACAACCTCCCGAGAAGACGACACCATCATCTGCAAATGTAGAAAATAACTGTTGTAACCACCAAGAGGGACCTAACTTGTCTGCAAAGCACTCAGTAAGACTTTCTGAGGGGGTTGTGGATGAAGGACTTTGAAATAAGAAATCAGATTTCAGTTTGTGGACTACCAGCAGCTCACCTTCTTGAGTATGGGCCTCCCCTGTCAAATCCTCATGAGGCTCTGCTACTGGAACAGCTGGAGATGAAACACAGCAGAAAGTGATGAGCATCATCATTACTTCTCACTAAACACACCCACAAATATTTCTGCAGCATATCATAGCATTTGATGTGAAAAGAGCACATTGGACTTTACTGAAATTCAGGAGCAGCTCCTCTCCTTGGATGGACGCCTCCCCCGTCATTTGATCAGGCTCAGCTTCTGGAACAGCTGGAAGGTTTAACGTTATTTAAATGTCTCATTAGTTTCCACAACAGACTCTAAACAGTCCCTTCCATGTCTTCATGTTCCTCTTGGGACTCACCAGCAGTGTTAGTCAGGGCCATCCCGGCACAGACCAGGAGAAATGCAGTCAGCATCTTCATGGCTGAGTTGATGAAGGTCAAGAAAAAGACGAATGGATTCTCTTCTTTCCTCTTGGAGCTTCAGCTTCTTGTTTGGAGATGCTGAGTCTGCCGGCTCTTATATACCCTGACATATCTCTTTTTTTTTTGTTCTGAAGAAATTATTTGGTGTCTTATCAGAACATTTATATTAACCTTTACACTCAGGTTATTACTTTGATGATTTACCAAAGTTCAATCCATGAGGAAATGAACTCAATAATCAAGGGAACGTGACTGTGAGTCACGCATAAGTCTGAAGAGGATCAACTGTTATGACCAGAAGAACATGTTTTTTTTTTGTTTTTTTTTTGTATTATTTTTATTTACAGTGGGGAAAATAAGTATTAAAAGTGTCTACTTTTTTCTCATCACATTTATTTCCAAAGATGCAATTCAAACAAATTTTTTACCAGACATTGGTATTAACTCAAATAATTCGCACATGTAAAGAAATCAAAATGTTCAGGTCCATTATTAATGATAATGTGGAATTAAGTACGATAACACAGGAAAAAAGTATTGAACATCTTAACTGAGACTTATCTCATACTTAGTGGAGAAGCCTTTGTTTGAATATTCTTTGTTGTCCTCCGGTGAACCATTTTCTTTGGCTCTTTCCACAAATGTTCAATTGGATTTAAGTCAGGTGATTGACCAGGCCATTCTGACAGATTGATTTTCTTTTTTTGAAACCATTTGAGAGTCAATTTTGCCGTGTGCTTTGGATGGTTGTCCTGCTGGAAGGTTCAGCCACGTCTCATCTTCATCATCCTGGTGAATGGCAGCAGATTCACATCAAGAATTTCCCCATACATGGCTCCATTCATTGCTCCGTCAATTATATGAAGTTTGCCAATACCATGAGATGAGAAACAACCCCATGCCATGATGCGTCCACCTCCAAACTTCACTGTTGGTTTAATGTTTTTTGGCTGATGTGCAGTGCCATTTCTCCTCCAAACATGGTATGTAGTATGACAGCCGAAAAGTTCATTTTTGGTCTCATCTGACCAGACAACATTCTCCCAGTATGCTACAGGCTTGTCAAGATGCTGTTTAGCAAACTTTAAACCAGCTTCAACATGCCTTTTCTTAAGGAATGGAGTCTTGCGGGCTGAGCGTCCATAGAGGCCATGGCGATTGAGTGCATTGCCTATTGTTTTCTCTGTAACAATTGTACCTGCTGCCTCCAAGTCTTTATGGAGCACTTTCAGGGTGGTCCTTGGCTTGTTGGGTACTCTTCTGACTATCTTTCTGACTCCTTGGTCAGAAATCTTGCAAGGAGCTACTGTGTGTGGCCTGTTGATGGTAAGGTGGTGCTTCTTCTTCCACTTGTGAATAATGGCCCCAACGGTGCTGACTGGAATATTCAGGTGCTTTGATTTAAGTCTGTAACCAGTTCCATTCTGATGCTGAGCAACAATCAGGTTGTGAATGTCTTCAGAGAGCTCTTTGCCTTTACCCATCATGAGGTGTGTCGTATTTAACTGCTTGGTGAAAAAACGACCTTTTTTATTGGACCATTAATTTGCTCAAGCCCAGCTGATGTTTGTTTGCACTAATTGAAAGTTCAAGTAATAATTACTAACTGATTTCAGGTGGTATGTTGCATTTCCTTGCCAAAGTATACAGCCTTTCCATGGTGTTTTCAACACCATGTAAATGTAAAGAGAAAAAAGTTGACGCGCTCAACACTTATTTTCCCCACTGTATATTGGGTTTGACCAGATGGTTTAAATCAAAACTGGCCCTGACTAACTCTGCTGGTTCACATTATTTTCAGTAGAAATAACCCTTGTCTTTTATTCAGGTCTATACAGTACCCCCTGTACAGTGTGTGCCGATAGCGAAATGAATGTTTCAGACTCAAGATGTTGATTTGTTTTTTTTGTTTGTTTGTTTTTTTTTTTAATGCAGTAAAAGTCTGTTGTTGTTGTTTTGCTTGGTGTGTATGTGGTTACTGCTCTTTCTGCTATATGCCTCAAGTGGATTGTCAATGATCAGCAACCTTTATCACTTGTGCATAGGCTTCATTTCTTTAACCGGATGTTTCTCCTTGATCTACTTCCTCTTGGTAATATTTTTTTCACATTCATTTTCACTGTTATGCGAATGGCACCCTGCTCTACTTTCACCAACCCACCCATCTCCCTCTCCACCTGCCCCCAGGAAATAAAATCATGGTTTTTGTCCAACTTTCTAAAACTCTACGGTGATAAAAACTGACGTTCTCCTTATTGCTACCAAATCCACACTTTCAAAACCAAACAGTTTTTCCACAACCATTTTTCTTATCCTTAACAGCACACTGTCAACTGCCTCCAACCATCCCTCACTCCAAACAGCTTCACCCCCTGTTAACATCCTACATTGACTACTTCAATTTTCATCTGTCTTTTCTGAAAAGATAAGTGTCATGGCTGCTATCTTAACTATCCCTAGTAATAGTTTCCTGTCTGTAAATTCAACTTTGGGCTGAACGAATCAAAAACACTTAGATAAAAAGCTGCACGTGAAATGAAACCTTGATAACACAAGGTAATTATTACCAACACTGTTCATCATGTATTTCCACAGAACAGTTAAAATATCTGCTTCAAAGTTTCTGATTAACTTTTACAGCTTATGGTGCAAACAGTTCTACTTCCTGGGTCAGATGGCTTTTTGTTCCAGTGTTAAAGTTTACTTTTAGTGCTGCTGAATGTACAAATAATTATTTAATTTGTAGAATATAAATTAATACGGAGCTGAAAAGGTGAAACAAGCACAAGTAATTAAAACATGTTGGATCAAACTTAAAATTTGATTACCTAATTCAGACATATTTTTACCTTAAGTTTGATCTGGAGGCCCCTAATGAATACAGATAGATTTTCTTCAGATAAAGCAAAGACTCAGATGAACTAATTTTAATGCTACAGACGTTACATTTTGTGTGGAAATTTAAAGAAGCGTTCAGTTTGGGGAATGAGGAACATCATTTCTGCTCTCATTAAAGGCACAGAGAGAATCCAGCTCCTGCTTCTGTTTCTTGTCGATTCATTCCTTGAGCGATAGATAAAAGAAGAAAGATAAGAGATAAGAAAGAGAGCTCAGAGGTTCGTGAGAATTGGAGGGACAGATTCTTGGTACAGACAAACAGGCAGTGTTCACCACAGGTCATCCCAGCACTTTTCATCTGTGAACATCAAGAAGAAAGAGTCTTTCTGTGAAAACACAACATGGATACTTTTTTTTAACTCAGTGAATTCATACAAGCCAAGTTTGGAGTTGATCTGATTAGTGGAGGAGTAACAGTAAGAGGAAATCTAACAATCTAACAAAAAATCTAACTCATTGAAGTTTCTATAAATGTGAGAATCTGCTGGACTGACAGAAAAAAGTGGATAAAGTGAAACCGAGATTTTGCAGAGACATATGCAATGAAACTAAGACTAAGACTTGGAATTAACAGTTACAGTTTCAACTTGATTTGGCAGAGACAAATCAAAGATTATGACAAAGCAAGATTACATAGTTTCAGAGATGAAAACAGTGGAGATGAGACTCTGTAGAGACAGATGAGGTGAAACTGAGACCTGACAGAAACGGATACAGTTAAAATGGGGCTTGACAGAGACAGACAGACAGAAGGAAACTGAGAACCAAGAGCCAGCTGCTACAGGTACAATGAAACCAAGACTTTTCAGAGAAAGATACAATGAAACTGAAAGTGAGCAGAGACAGCTTCAATAAAACTAAGACATGGCACAGCCAAAAACAGTGAAACTGAGACTTGGCAGAGCCAGAGACAATGTTTCTGGAACTCAATAGAGACAGAAGCATTGTAAGTGAGACCTGAAAGAGACAGATACAGTGAAACTGAGACTTTACAGAAACATTCAGTGAAACTTAGACTCTGAGTAGATATTTGTCACTGTGACTAAAGATAAAATGACAGTAATTTGTCAAATGTGCTTTGAGTATTCCGAGAGGAAGCAATAGAGATGCAATAGACACCGCTGTTCCACCACAGTAATGGCAGCCGGCCACGATGGCAGTGCCCACAAATTAGACGTAATTTTGGTTGCCCTGCTGCTCAGCTGTACGTGTGATGTCACACACTGATTGACAGTTCAGTGCAGCTGGTCATGTGACTGAGCAGGAGAAAAAATACATCACCTTAACCGTGATACCTCTAAAAAGGTCAGAGAGGGATGAAACCTTGACAGTGGAGGTGAAACCGGCATGTAGGGACAGTGACAGTGAGAGGACCAGACCAGCTTTGATTTAAGGTAAATGTTTAAAAAAACATTGTCAAGATTTGCTCTGATGAGAAGCAATCTGCAGTCAGTCACTAGGGGGAGCTCTAACTGTTTCTGCATTGTGGAGCTGTGATGTTGTCTATATACATGACCTATCTGATTCTTATATCAGATTAAAGAATTGGAACAACATGTACATTTGGAAAGTTTAACTGGCATGATCCATCCTGCAGGGTTATGAGTGTTTTTCAGGCAAACTTAAAAAAGTTAAAAACGTTTTTTTTTATTATTATTAAAAACACAGAGAAAGTCAAGAATATTTTATGTTCAGTGGTTTGAGTTTGCAGTCATTGGACTGAAAGCTTTCTGCAGGCAGAGACGGCCTCTCAGATTTTTTCAACATGCGATCACATGGAGCTTATCCCAAACTCCCCAGAGCGCTTTCTACTGGAAAATATCTGGGTCCATGTTTGCTCTGCCTTTAAGATGATTCCTAACAGAGTACAAACTTCTCAAGCACATCTGAGTTAGTCAAACATGGGACAAGAAGCTTTGCTTAAAGAAAAGAATGAGTCATGGAGCGATCAGGGATTTATATCAGGAAATGAGGGATCAGAGTAACACAGAGTGTGTGTATTTGTGTGTATTTCTGTGTGTGTGTGTGTGTGTGTGTGTGTGTGTGTGTGTGTGTGTGTGTGTGTGTGTGTGTGTGTGTGTGTGTGTGTGTGTGTAGGTGTGTGTGGTGTGTGTGTGTGTGTGTGTGTGTGTGTGTGTGTGTGTGTGTGTGTGTGTGTGTGTGTGTGTGTGTGTTTGTGTGTGTGTGTGTGTGTGTGTGTGTGTGTGTGTGTGTGTGGTGCAGACATGTGGTTTAGATTTTCCATGAACATGGAAGAGATTCCTGAGGTTTCTGAAACACAGCCCAGGAGAAAGTGAGCTGACAGAGAAGGAAAAATAAGTTTAAGGAGGAGGAAGGAGAAGAATCTATGAGAGCAAAGGTTTTGAAAACCCTGACATCTAGAGGAAAAATCCATGCACTGTAGGGTTTTTTTTATACAGTTATTGTACATATGAACCAATCCCACTTGTCTGAACAGCTTCACGTCAGAGCTCACAAGAGGGCGACAAATGCTCAATTAAAACAGTCCAGGACTCTATGGAAGAGAAAAACATAAGTTTAACATCAGCTGCTGTTTTCTTCTCACAGTAAATTAAATTTAAAGCAATGATACCTAATTTCTAGCAGACTCGGGACACTGTTCTAGACACACCATCTTTAGTCTGATAAAAGGAGGATCATCCAGTGCTATAAACTCACTGATTTAGTCTTTTATGTCAAAAGTTTTCAACAGGGGGTCTGTGACCTTAGAGGGAAATTGCTGAGGCACTGCAGGGGGTCCATGACATTTTTGGTTACTTTGGCAAATTTTTGTATTTTCATATATTTGCTCCCAAATATCATATTTGTAGCAATGTTAATGTCATTAAAGACACATTAATGGATACATGGAGCCTGAAAATGTTATCTCTCAGTTAGAAATGCTTATGTTTAAAATGAAAATGGTAATTTGAATTGCTTGTACAAATAATTGACATACAACTGACAGACAGGATTGACATGAGCATTGGTATAAGTTGACAAGGTATGTTTATAAATGAGAGTGATAAGGCTACCCTACTCAGTGTACCTTGCAAATATTTTAAATAAAAATATAAACTTATCAACCTGTGTATTATTTGAATAGTTTAGTATTGAATGCCCAATAACAAGGTACATTAATAAATGGTACCAGGCCCGATTTGATATAAAACACAATTTGAAGAGCCCTGGTTTATGCTGTAGCTTTGGGTCATCTCTGATAGAGGTTTTTAATTCTGGCTGCACCTACTGCACCTTAATATTCCCTTAATCCATCTCTATTGCTTCCTCTCGGAATACTCAAAGCACATTTGACAAATTGCTGTCATTTTATCTTTAGTCACAGTGGAAAATATCTACTCAGAGTTTAAGTTTAACTGAATGTTTCTGTAAAGTCTCAGTTTCGTTGTTTATGTCTGTTTAGTTGCAGTTTCACTGTATTTGTGCCTTCCAGGTCTCAGTTTTACTGTAGCTAAATGGCATGTTCCAGTTCTACTGTCACTGCCAAGTCTAAGTTTCACTGTATCTGTCTCTTTCAGGTCTTACTTGCAATGTTCCTGTGCTTATTGAGTTGCAGAAACATTGTCTCTGGCTCTGCCAAGTCTCAGTTACAATGTATTTCTCTGACATGTCCTAGTTCCACTGTATCTGCCTCTTCCATAACTCAATTTCACTGTATCTGTCTCTACCAGGTCTCACTTTCACTGTTTCTGTCTTTGCTGAGTCTCATTTTCACTGTCTCTGCCAGGTCTCAGTTTCACTGTTTTTGGCTCTGCCATGTCTCAGTTTTATTGAACCTGTCTCTACTCACTCTCAGTTTCATTGTATCTTTCTCTGAAAAGTCTTGGTTTCATTGTACCTGTAGCAGCTGGCTCTTGGTTCTCAGTTTCCTTCTGTCTGTCTGTCTCTGTCAAGCCCCATTTTAACTGTATCTGTTTCTGTCAGGTCTCAGTTTCACCTCATCTGTCTCTACTGAGTCTCATCTTCACTGTTTTCATCTCTGACACTACATAATCTTGCTGTTTGTCTCTGCCAAATCAGTTGAAACTGTAACTGTTAATGCCAAGTCTTAGTTTCATTGTATATGTCTCTGCAAAGTCTCAGTTTCACTTTATCCACTTTTTTTCCGTCAGGTCTCAGATCATTTTATTTGTATCCAGGTCTTAGTTTTACTGTAGGACTAGGGCCTCTTTGTTCCTCTGTACCTGTAATGAGTCTCATCTTGATGAGCCCTAGTTTTAATTTATTTGTATCTACAGGGTCTCTGTTTCACTGTATGTACTTTCAGCAAGTCTGAATTTTGCCGTATCAAACAAAAAATAAATCAAGTTGGCTGAAATCTGACCAGAGCGGTTTGACCAAAAACTTTTAATCATGACATTTAACAGGCCAATAAGATGGACAAGAAGCTACATCAGGATTTGTAAAGTCTGAAACAATTAATTCACAAATTTCAGACTCACTCCAGCTTTCTGTAGCCAATACTCCAAGAGTCTGGAGGATAAATTACTGAGTCCAATCCTTAAAGAAACAACAGCAGCGACACTTCCTCTTCTTTTCTTGTTGCATAGACCTCTTTATGATGAAATGTAGCTGCAGACAGGAACACTGTTTCCTGTCTGTCTGTCTGTGACCCTTCACTCAAATTCAGGGTCAACATGTTAAACTGCTGAGGGATGATGAGGTTAAAACAGGCGACCTGAATCATGTTTCTCTGTTAAAGCTGACAGGACTCCTCCAACGCTGTCATTAAACTGGATCATGCTGTTTTTACCGTTTATTCCTTCGTCGTCTGACGTCTTAAGACATGTCTGAACCTGAGGATGAAACAGCTGCATCTGTTCTTAACAAACTCAACTGTGTCATCAGCAGAGTTCAGGATCATCACATTTAAATACTATGATCGAGACAATAATAGTTTTTTTAATCAAATCTGGTATGTTTCAGTGGTGCAGTTTGAACAACACTGATGGGGCCAGTCCAGCAGATACTCACATTTATAGAAAGTTCAATGAGTTTTGTGTTAGATTACCTCTTACTACTGGTCCTCCACTAATCAGATCAACTCAAAAATTGGCTTGTATAAAATCACTGAGTTAAAAAAAAAAGTATCCATGTTGTGTTTTCACAGAAAGACTCTTTCTTCTTGATGTTCACAGATGAAAAGTGCTGGGATGACCTGTGGTGAACACTGCCTGTTTGTCTGTACCAAGAATCTGTCCCTCCAATTCTCACGAACCTCTGAGCTCTCTTTCTTATCTCTTATCTTTCTTCTTGTATCTACCGCTCAAGGAATGAATCGACAAGAAACAGAAGCAGGAGCTGGATTCTCTCTGTGCCTTTAATGAGAGCAGAAATGATGTTCCTCATTCCCCAAAACTGAACGCTTCTTTAAATTTCCACACAAAATGTAACGTCTGTAGCATTAAAATTAGTTCATCTGAGTCTTTGCTTTATCTGAAGAAAATCTATCTGTATTCATTAGGGGCCTCCAGATCAAACTTAAGGTAAAAATATGTCTGAATTAGGTAATCAAATTTTAAGTTTGATCCAACATGTTTTAATTACTTGTGCTTGTTTCACCTTTTCAGCTCCGTATTAATTTATATTCTACAAATTAAATAATTATTTGTACATTCAGCAGCACTGAAAGTAAACTTTAACACTGAAACAAAAAGCCATCTGACCCAGGAAGTAGAACTGTTTGCACCATAAGCTGTAAAAGTTAATCAGAAACTTTGAAGCAGATATTTTAACTGTTCTGTGGAAATACATGATGAACAGTGTTGGTAATAATTAGCTTGTGTTATCAAGGTTTCATTTCACGTGCAGCTTTTTATCTAAGTGTTTTTGATTTGTTCAGCCCAAAGTTGAATTTACAGACAGGGAACTATTATTATTGATTGTTAAGATAGCAGCCATGACACTTATCTTTTCAGAAAAAGACAGATGAAAATTGAAGTAGTCAATGCAGGATGTGTGGAGCTGTCAGAAGTGAGGGATGGTTGGAGGTAGTTCACAGTGTGCTGTTAGAGATAAGAAGTTATCAATGGTTGTGGAAAAACTGTTTGGTTTTGAAAGCGTGGATTTGGTACCACCTCAGTTTTTATCACCGTAGAGTTTTAGAAAGTTGGACAAAAACCATGATTTTATTTACTGGGGGCAGGTGGAGAGGGAGATGGGTGGGTTGGTGAAAGTAGAGCAGGGTGCCATTCGCATAACAGTGAAAATGAATGTGAAAATTTTTTTACCAAGAGGAAGTAGATCAAGGAGAAACATCCGGTTAAAGAAATGAAGCCTATGCACAAGTGATAAAGCTTGCTGATCATTGACAATCCACTTGAGGCAAGCAGCAGAAAGGGCAGTAACCACATACCCACCAAGCAGTTAAATACGACACACCTCATGATGGGTAAAGGCAAAGAGCTCTCTGAAGACATTCACAACCTGATTGTTGCTCAGCATCAGAATGGAACTAGTTACAGACTTATATCAAAGCACCAGAATATTCCAGTCAGCAACGATAGGGCCATTAATCGCAAGTGGGAGAAGCACCACCGCACCATCAACAGGCCACGCACAGGAGCTCCTTGCAAGATTTCTGACCAGGGAGTCAGAAAGATAGTCAGAAGAGTACCCAACAAGCCAAGGACCACCCTGAAAGTGCTCCATCAAGACTTGGAGGCAGCAGGTACAATTGTTACAGATAAAACAATAGGCAATGCACTCAATTGCCATGGCCTCTATGGACGCTCAGCCCACAAGACTCCATTCCTCAAGAAAAGGCATGTTGAAGCTGGTTTAAAGTTTGCTAAACAGCATCTTGATAAGCCTGTAGCATACTGGGAGAATGTTGTCTGGTCAGATGAGACCAAAAATGAACTTTTCGGCTGTCATACTACATACCATGTTTGGAGGAGAAATGGCACTGCACATCAGCCAAAAAACACTAAACCAACAGTGAAGTTCGGAGGTGGAAGCATCATGGCATGGGGTTGTTTCTCATCTCATGGTGTTGGCAAACTTCATATAATTGACGGAGCAATGAATGGAGCCATGTATGGGGAAATTCTTGATGTGAATCTGCTGCCATTCACCAGGATGATGAAGATGAGACGTGGCTGAACCTTCCAGCAGGACAACCATCCAAAGCACACGGCAAAGTTGACTCTCAAATGGTTTCAAAAAAATTAATCAATCAAATAAAATGGCCTAATCAATCACCTGACTTAAATCCAATTGAACATTTGTGGAAAGAACCAAAGAAAATGGTTCACCGGAGGGCAACAAAGAATATTCAAACAAAGGCTTCTCCACTAAGTATGAGATAAGTCTCAGTTAAGATGTTCAATACTTTTTTCCTGTGTTATCGTACTTGATTCCACATTATCATTAATAATGGACCTGAACATTTTGATTTCTTTACATGTGGGAAATATTTGAGTTAATACCAATGTCTGGTAAAAATTTTGTTTGAATTGCATCTTTGGAAATAAATGTGATGAGAAAAAAAGTTGACACTTTTAATACTTATTTTCCCCACTGTAAATAAAAATAATACAAAAAAAACAAACAAACAAAAAAAACATGTTCTTCTGGTCATAACAGTTGATCCTCTTCAGACTTATGCGTGACTCACAGTCACGTTCCCTTGATTATTGAGTTCATTTCCTCATGGATTGAACTTTGGTAAATCATCAAAGTAATAACCTGACTGTAAAGGTTAATATAAATGCTCTGATAAGACACCAAATAATTTCTTCAGAACAAAAAAAAAAGAGATATGTCAGGGTATATAAGAGCCGGCAGACTCAGCATCTCCAAACAAGAAGCTGAAGCTCCAAGAGGAAAGAAGAGAATCCATTCGTCTTTTTCTTGACCTTCATCAACTCAGCCATGAAGATGCTCACTGCGTTTCTCCTGGTCTGTGGCGGGATGGCCCTGACTAACACTGCTGGTGAGTCCTAAGAGGAACATGAAGACATGGAAGGGACTGTTTAAAGTCTGTTGTGGAAACTAATGAGACATTTAAATAACGTTAAACCTTCCAGCTGTTCCAGAAGCTGAGCCTGATCAAATGACGGGGGAGGCGTCCATCCAAGAAGAGGAGCTGCTCCTGAATTTCAGTAAAGTCCAATGTGCTCTTTTCACATCAAATGCTATGATATGCTGCAGAAATATTTGTGGGTGTGTTTAGTGAGAAGTAATGATGATGCTCATCACTTTCTGCTGTGTTTCATCTCCAGCTGTTCCAGAAGCAGAGCCCCATGAGGAAATGACAGGGGAGGCCCATACTCAAGAAGGTGAGCTGCTGGTAGTCCACAAACTGAAATCTGATTTCTTATTTCAAAGTCCTTCATCCACAACCCCTTCAGAAAGTCTCACTGAGTACTTGCAGACAAGTTAGGTCCCTCTTGGTGGTTACAACAGTTCTTTTCTACATTTGCAGATGATGGTGTCGTCTTCTCGGGAGGTTGTCCCAGTGGTTGGACACGCTACAGTGGTCGCTGTTTTCTCTACAATGGAGCAGCACAGCCTTGGGGTTTAGCCGAGGTAATTAGACTGATCTGGATTCAGTCCAGAGCTCTTCAACACTAAATTCATGCTGATGTTTCCATTCTCTCTTTATGGACATTTAACAACTAGCTTCTGCTAGTTCAGAAGCAGTGTGTGGTGGAGATCAATACAGGCTTTCACACCAGAGTCAAACACTAGAGGGGTCTAAAAAATGACTAAATATAGCAACAAAGTTACTAAATTATTCAAGCGATTCTTTCTGCCCTAAACACAGTTGTTCTTCCATGACTGCTAAGCTAGCTGAGAGTTTCATAGTTGCTGAATCCTTGCACTTCTTGGTTTATTTGTCTCATTTTTGTCATTTCTGCAGAGGAACTGTCGGGCTATGGGTGGAAACCTTGCATCAGTTCACAGCTATGCTGAAGAAACCTTTGTTAAGAGGCTGATACAGAGGGCCACTAACAGGTCTCCAGTCACATGGATTGGAGGCTCAGATGCACACTATGTATGTCCCTAATGACACACAATGTAAATTTGACTTGGTACAATATCTTTTTAAAGTGTTTTACCCATCATGTAACATATACTGTTTGATTTTTCAGGAGGGTCTTTGGCTGTGGAGTGACAGTTCACATTTTGCTTTCACCAACTGGTGTCGAGGTGAGCCAAACAACCTCAGGAGTCGGGAGCACTGTCTTATGATGAACTTTGGAGGTAAGTCAAAGTTTATTTCATTGCAGGTTAGAGTTAAATCACTGACTTTAAGGCAGGTTGATGTTTTTTTTAGTAAACATGAACGTTTTGGGTGGAGTAAACTGATCAGCAGTGACTCGTCAGAAGAAAAAAATATTTCTTATAAAGGTTTTATTAACCTCAAATCTGAAACCTGTTGATTTTCACTATGACATATTGACTCCAGCATCCAAAAAACAAACAAACTGTCAGCTTCACAATAAATGTGACATTTTTAAATGTGTAGCAGCAGCAGGTAATGTTCTGTTTGTCCTTCAAATTGACTTGAAGAAATCATTTTTTAATAAATTTTGAAGATAAACTTATTCAATCCTCAGCGCAACATTCATGACACAGATTCTCTGTTGACAGTTTGTTGTTCTATTGTCCATGTAACTCACTTTGTAGTGACGTTAATGCACTGAATTAAAGATAAACTCTTGTGGGTTTTTTTGTACTTACAGATGGAAAGTGCTGGAATGATGACAACTGTTATTTGTATCTGCCGTATGTCTGTGTCAGGAACATCTGATCATCTTTAGTTGAAGTCAAAAAACATCAAGAGAATGTCTTCTATTGTTCAATTGTCAGTTATCAATGTATATCCATCAGGTAATGATCTATGCTCATGTCTTTCTTTTCACTTGCACTGTAATAATCCTTAAAACTTAAAGAATGACTGACATGAATAGCAGCTGAATAATCTATTAAAACTGTTTGTACATGCTTTTATTTTGAAGAGCGAACTGTGTTTTAGTTGTTTTAAGAATAAAATATATGACTGAATGAAAACCAGCTCTGGATTAGTTTTTGTTTCTTTTCAAAGAACAATTACCCCATACCTCATACACCATCAAAGAAAAAGAGTGTGGAAAGAATGTGTTCTGATCTTCATCCAAGTCAAATGGTACACAAACGCAGTCTGATTTAACTAATACTCTATCTTTGTAAAGACGATCCGCATTCATCATATAAGCAAGCAAGAAATATGAGAAATCAGAGCCTTTAGGCAAGTTCCTGATTCCTTTTTCTTGTCTAGTCAATGTCATAATGTACCGCTGAACCTTACCGAGCAGATGGTTTGTTCATTAAGTAATTGACAGGATATGGATAACTGTATGAAAGATTTTGAAGCAGTATTCACACAGAACTGGGTAAGTGTAAGAAAGGGAAAAGGAATGGTAATAAAGGATTAAGTCAACCCTCAAAGCCGAAATGGAATAATGGACACTGCAGTTTCTGTGGGACAATCTGAAAATATCAGATTTTTTTTTAAGATATAAGGATAACCATATGAAGAAGAGGTTGAGGAACCATTGTAAACAAAAATGAAATGAAAATATAACAGGGATCTTTTATTACATATTGATTGGTCGACCCCAAGTGACTTAAAACTGCAGCCCCTCCAGCTACTTTGAGCTACAGGCCTGAAATAGTTTGTGCAACTATCATGCCAATACTTAGACAAAAAGTCTCTTTCAACCATAGTGAATTCCAAACAGGAAGTTTGGCAAATTAGAGTGTAATATCCAATGAGACCCTCAAATTCTGATATCTTGCCATGAACCAGAACGCCATTGTAGCTCCTTCATATAAGGTCTCATCTGCCTCAAGTTTTGCACACACCATCAAGGTCCACCTCCCAACACATTTGTGAGTTCCATTCAATGCTACTGCAATAGTGCCACCCTATTGAAATGCATGTTAGTATGTTTCATGTACATTGTCTAATCTGTTTCAAGTTTAACTCGCAAGATCACAGCTCTACTCTGCTTCAAATCACCCACATTCTTTAATAATCTCTAACCCACATCACTGAAGATGATAAATGTATCAAAGTTTATCCCATATCTAGTGGTCAAAACAAGTACTGCAATATACTCTATGTGAAAATTACCCATGTATGTTTACTGTCAGGCAGTGACAGTGACATGCCCTGACAGTGGCACATGGCTCATCTGGATCAGGGATGGGTACCGAATTAGGTACTTTTATAGGTACTGACCAAATTCTGTCAAAAGTACCAAGTATCGATTCATGTAAAACCAAAAGGTACCATGTTTAGGTACCTAAATGCATCCTCGTGACTGCGAGGGAGTGGAACAGTGGGTGATTTTCTATGCTGGACATGAACACAGCATTGCAAGGTTATATATTGAAGAATAAATTTGTAAAATTGATTTTTTTTATATATTTAATTATTAAACAAATTGATATTCCTTACAACACAAACACAAAAAAGTACCGAAACTTGGTACCGTTGAGTACCAGTACCGATTGCCAGGTACCGGGCATCGGTACCGTATTGTTTCAGATGTGAAAGGTACCCATCCCTAATCTGGATTTGATACAAAAAGTAAGAAAGAACGCAGATTTTTGTTGTTCTTTTTCTTTATTTTCATAATATAAGATCCCCTTTAACTTGGCACACAAATCTTAAAAAAATAAGATGTATGGTTTTACACTTGAAAATACAAAACATATACATATGTATAATTTCACAGAAAGAAGTTCTGTTCATGTTTACAAAACTTAAACACATTTACATTCACAACTTGGTTGAAGAAAGCATTCAATCATTTCAGATTTCAGTGTTGTGTGTGAACAAATAAAAATGATGTCATGATGCTATGTTTTCATGAACGGTGAACTGAACCGCTTAGTTTTTAACTCATGGAAGGGAATGTGAGAGAAGTTCACTCCTGGGGCAGTGAATGGCTTCTCACAGCCCGAAAGATAAGGGGAGGTGCTGAGAGATGGCGAGTGGTGACGGGAGGTACCGAGAGATGCCAAGCACCGTGATTTACTTTGCTTTATAGCAACAGAAGTCATATCTACTACTACGGCACTCTCTGTGCATTCAGCATGGCTCATCCTGCAGACAATTCACACAATACATATACGTTTTTTCTGTCTGTGATGCTATAACAGCATACAGGGATTCATTTATTTGGGGAATTAGCTTGAGGGGTGTGGATTAAAGCATGTTTGGCTTTACTGAAAAAGAGAACTTGTAGCAAAAAAAAGGAATGTGAAGTACTTTATTTTATGTTCATGAACTAAGTTCAAATTTTTCAAAAATGAATCATAAAAAAGTGACCGGGTTCATTTATATTGGTGTGAATTGAACTTTGAGTTAGCTCCTTTTTTGTGTGAGCTGGCACAACACTGCCAGATTTACAGTTTAGGTGATTAAAACAGCCAAACAGGTAACATACAGCACTGCCTTTCTAATGTCCAGCAGGGGGCGACTCTTGAGGCATTTTCCTATCTTGTATGGACGAGAAAATGTTCCTTCTTCCCAGCTGATTCATTCCCTCAGTAAACATTTTTCTTTGTGAGTTTATGGCCTTACTCCTTAGTCTCAAGTCTTCTTGGACTCAGCATGCATATTTAGTAAAATAACCACAGGCTGGTAGATCCCTGCTTCTGAAAGCTAAGCGAAATCTTGTTCATTGTTGAATTGTTTAATTTTCATAGATGTAAACACATTTTGCCAAAAGTTTGTTTCAAGCTACAGAAAATTCACATCGTCATTAACCTCACAGTAGGAGGGAGTTACAACTTGTGAGAAAAAAGCTAGCAGCAGAGTTAGCCAATGAAAAAATTCACCAAAGTACTCTGAAGGTTTTGCTCCACTGAAATTGTGCAAATAAAACAGGATACTTATTTAAAACGTCCAAATAAAAAGTAATAAAGGAGTGATAAAACATTCACTGAGGCAATAATTGCCTCATTCAATGCAGATAAATGTTACAACAAATAAGGGTCTAATTCGTGAACACCTCTGCGAACACTCCTGCACAGTTGGAATCAAACCAAACATCTGCTGGAAGAAGTTTTGTCATAAATGTTAAAGTATGTTTCACATCTTCAAACAGAAACACTGGTTGATTTCTGTTTTTTTAAATCAGTCTTAAGTGAAAGCTTCCAGGCGTTTCGAGTCCTCTTTGTTTCTCCAGCTTTGTTTCCTTGAGTCAACAAATCTTTTCACAATAAAGCATGGTCAAAAGCAGCACAAGCTAACTGTAGAGTCATATAGGATGACGTTGCCTTGTCTGGTTTCTACAATGGCATCAATCTTTTTTGTGTGGGCTTCGTCTCTTTCTTACTGCCCTCTACTGGTTTGTTGATGTAGTGCAACAACTTTTTTTCCATCCGCCACTGGTCTGATATGTTTTATGTACAGGACTTCAGGTTTTGGTTACAACACAGACGACGATAGGCCATAGAAACATGTACCTCCTTCACAAGACGTTCCTTGGAAGGAAAGATCCCAGGATTACAAGTTCCTGGTTCTGTGGGTGGATAAGTACCTTTTAATAGTATTTAAAATTTAATCCTTCTATGATGGTATCTTAAGTTTTACATTGTACCTAGATGAATGTTACTTTCAGCATGCCAAAATAATATCACATAGATAACCAAACAGAGTTGACTAATTCCAATATATAAAAAAATCCTTTGAAAGGATGCTGTTTTTTCTTTAACTTTTTTGTGTTTCTGTTGGTGTTTTATTGTGTAAACATATGGAAAATGGTCCAAACGCTAAAAATTATTCAGCTTTTCTTCTGGTTACTTAAAGCTTTACAGAAGCATTCAAAACTAAAATCCTGTGAACAGTGTCTTGTGTTTATGGCTTCACAGTTATGGTTAAACAAGCTTCTTTGTTTTCAGCTACAGCTTATCAACAATACAGATATGTCTTATTCGTTATAATATGATAATCTGATAAATGAAAATTTGGCCCCTTAAATGATAGTTGATATGTTCGAGGTTTCCTTTATAATAATCTGTATGTACACATTTTTACTCTGAGTGCAGTGACTCTGTTGTCAGCAGAGTATGTCCAGAGTTGGAAGTGTCTGAGCCTTGTAAATTGGTGGACTACTCCTTTAACTCGAAGGAACTCTGAGCTTTGGTAGCATCATTCTGTCCTCGTCCTCTGTGTCTCTCTGTCCCTGCATCCTCATGTCATCATCCTTCAGGTTTTAACTCCCGTCAGTTCAATTTCTTTGGAGTTTTCAGGTGCTTTCTGCCCGTTGACCAGCTCGTACCCTCCCTTGTGGCTCTGCTCGGACTCCTGATATAGACCCCTCCTGCGCAAGACCACGACCGTCAGCAAGAAGCAGAGCAGCCCCCCACACACAAAGACCGCCTGCAGACCAATGAACCTGCAGAGAACAGTCACATGAGGTTTATCGTGGACGCTGTGGTTTGAAGGTTTGAGGGGCAGGGTAAGGATAAAATTTGAGGGAAACCGAGGACTTACCAGGTTTTAAAAAGAAAGAATTAAATCTGTCGGGACAGGACTCAGTATTTTTTATCTACAACCAGAAAACTTTTTACACTGAAGTCTAGACCCAAAGTTGTGCATGACAAAAAAAGAGATGCCACTCTGGGTGAAAAATGTGTGTAAGAGCTCACCTGTGTCTGAAGCGGTCCAGGTCATAGTAGAGGCAGGAAGTCTGCTTGCCACACTTTTTACCCCACAGGAGGCAGGTGGTGTCAATAACACTGCCATACAATACCGGGCCTGGCATGAATGCTACATAAACACACATTTACAACAGTTGAATAAATCAAGAAAAAACACACTTTTTTCTTTTTCACAGTAACAGATTCCTGATATTTTCAGACTTTTAACTCCTGTGTCACAAACCTGACTGAAAAAGTGAAAAGGAGCAGCTCATATTGCCTCCACATGTGCACAAAACCCCCGATAAGTTCCTGAATTTTTCAGTTATAGCCGCACATGTTGACACAAACCACTTAGGTAATTACCCTGACTTAACAAATTTCTCAAATTTCAGGTTGAGCTGATGTGAATACATACCTGGGGAATTTAGGGAAAAACTTTCATTAATGTGCACTGTCCCTTTAAATAACATTCTAAATAAATAAATGCAAGAAGCACAAGTGCAAAAAGTTCATTAGGAGGGATAATATCATTTGAGAATGTTGTAGATGTCAAAGCTACAGTGTTGAGAACTCCACCTGTTTTTATTGTTTGATTTACAACCAGTTAGCATCACACCAGCTTGTTTGTCTGTTGTTTTGGAGCAGGACTAATTAGATGGATGAGAGCGTATCAGCTTCTATCAGCATATCAGCCACCTTCTGTAGCAGAGGGTCATACATTTACTCTTGCCCAGTGCTCATGTCACAGGGCAGACTTCACGCTGTCATGCATGAAAAAAAAACTTCAGAAAATGTCTGTGACAGGGCTAAAAATGCCTGGAATTTTTCAGGCATGAAAACACAAGATTCATTTATTCATTCATTCATTTATTCATTCACTCATTCATTCATTCAGCTGTACTACAAACACTCTGTGTGGTTGACTCACCGAGCACCCTGAACAGCATGTACTGAACTCCCACTGCAAAGGATTTGTCCTCAGCGGGCACGGTCCTGCAGGAAAGACACAGTCATGATACAATCCAGATATTTTTCCTGGAGCTCCTTCTCTGCCATCTGGAGTTCATTTTAAAGCTCTGCAGCTGTGTGTGAAGGCAGACTCATTATGTGGAATCCTGTCACAAGTATGAGGTGAAAGCGTTACTAACCAACCTGAGACTAGTTTGGAGTTAAAGTGAGAACCAGCGCTCTAATAATATAGAAGCTTATACATTAAAAACTGCAGTTTCCAGGGTCCACTGGAGGCTGGCTACACAACACCACAAACTACATACACACCTATTATGACAGAAGTCCTGCTGTGATCTTTGATCTTTGGAGGAACATTCTGGAATGTCGCATTCCAGAGTTCTAGAGTGCCTCGGAATGTATTAGAGAGACAGTAGCTGAAATTAAGCATGGGGGAAACCTAGCAGACAGCTCAATGGGGACCGACCCACTGCAGGAGACAGACCCTGGTGGACACTCGGGGTGCAGCAGCATTTTATGCATCCCCTGTTTTCAGCCATGTAGATTGTTGCTCAGCTCAAATGATTTTTTTTAAGTACTTCTAAAGTCGAGGTTGTGTGTGTTACCTCAGGATCATCATGTAGGATGGTGTCTGTGAGAAGGAGGCAATGAAAGCTGTGAGGCCGATCAGGACCATGAAGGGAAGGAGGAGGTGGGAACATCCGCTGCCACACGTCCCCGGTAAGGCGTAACCAAAATCCTTCACACAGCGACAGCCCGTGTAGTTCTGCACAAACACACAAACTTTTAACCTCCTGCTTACTCAGCACAGGGTGTTCTCTGAGGGTGGTGCTATGGGGCAAATCTTTTTGTTGGAAACGTAAAAAAAAAACAGCATTTTTGTACTTGGGGGTTCTGTTCTCTGAAAGTTTACTGTTTCTTGGGAAGCTGCGTAATGCTTCAGTCAGAGAGGGGGCCAGATTAGGGAGTTAAAACAAAGCCAAGAGGGATAAATAGTTTGTGTCAGGGAACATCTGGAACTCGTCTGATTTTTACTTTCACTTTCAGTCGTAGAAATGTGGAATTATCACACAAATGAACAAATGAGTTATAATAACTGAGGGGAAGCCACACTTTACAGAGAAATGCTTCTAGCATTAAAACTTTTCTCAAGATGAAGACACGTGCTGTGGATTTTCTTGTTGATGTAAACCGTTAGCAGACAGGTCTGGTTTCTGGTTGACATGTCTGGACCATTTCTCTTGAAAATGAAAGCATATTGGTTTGTTTCTCAAATACCAGTGCAGTACATCATGACTTTTATCGCGAAATATCTGAGGATAAATCAATTAGGCTTTAGTTTTGATGCAGGTCCTATAAAGTCATTTTTATTGAAATTATTGCTCCTTTTGGGGAATTATTAGGTTTTAAAAAGGTTGTTGTGTCTGCATCACTATGCAATACTTCACTTGACACTAGTAGGCAGTGTGGTGTCTAGAATTGCCTGAGTTTATCTGGTTTAGAGGGTCCAGGAACTTGAACCCTCCTCCTATCCTCAAACATTGGTAACACATTTTTTCTTTTGAAGTCAAGGTAACCCCAGAAAATGATTTACATTAAGTTGTTGACCAAGTTTATTGATCACATTAATGGTCACAAGAGTATGAACCCAATTAATTTTGGTCATTATGTGACCTTTCGAGTAGCGCCACCACCAGGATAAACTTTCGGTTCTAGAATTGTTGTTGATGATGTTAAAAATGTATTTGTTTCTTTCTTTTAACCTCATTTTTTTGTGGTTGGTCATACTCACCTCTGACCCCACTTAAATTAAGAAAAGTGATGAAATATAAAGGTAAATAATTCAGATAAGTTTAGGTCCCTGAAAAAAAACTTTCCCCAGAACTTAACTGTTCCTGCTGCCGTTTGTTGATCTGTGTTTTCACCACAGACCAGTGACCCGGAAATATGATGCAAAACAGCACTAGGTCAGTAGAGGGCAGTAAGACAGCTATAGTGTCCGTTAAATCATACCTGTGCAGGTGTCTCAGGTTTTATTTTTCTTATCTGTCTGTGAGGGTATAATCATAAAAAGTTTTGATGGACTCGTTCAGGGCTTTGATTTAAGACCTGGAGTGGGTGGGGCTTAACAACCACAGCGAGCAGGTTAGAAAAACACATACTGCTATTTTTTGGTGTTTCCACCACAAGATGACATAATGGTTTTCACTGTGACATTCATAAATATGATATAATATCCAAAAACTGAGAAAGTGAGGAGCTGGAGTTTTGCTCTGTGAATCTTAATTTTGTGCTGTTTGTAGTTTACTTAGGGAACAACAGAATCCATCCATGAAACATCATCTGTTTCCTCTTGACACAGCTCAGTCTATGAAGTTTAGTCTTTATTGTTTTATTGTGCAGTTGATTTATGACAGATGGGATTCAGATTTCTGCCCTCGGTGATTTAAATATGCACAAACGGCGACAGCACACAGGGATGCTATTTGTGGTGTGTGGTGTGAAACAGACGTATGGGAGTAAGTCTTCTCATGAATCGAGCCCACTGTGTTTAAAAAAATCAGACTTCATACTGTTTAAGGCTCAGGAGATAAATCAGTGTTGTGTTCAGTGACAGGAACCAATCAGCTCCTGTTATTTCAGCGCTCATGGTTGGTGGTAAAGGGGATGATATCACAGTGTTTCTTTCACAGCTGCTCAGCCTGTTCATCTGCTCTTTTGGGGCTTTTCAGATATAATCTTCCTCTCACTGTCTCACCCACAATCACACCCTGTCCCTGAATTTATTCACATTCCAGTTTCCCCCCAGCTTCTATTTATGTGTCAGTGGTCTTAAGTGAAAACAGCCAGCGTTAAAGACCTAAAGACCAGAGAGAAGCCAACTTCAACAATCTCCCCAGCCCTGAACTGGACTACTGACACTGAGAGTTTCACACGGAAAGCATGAAACTGAGAGGAGCGGTCGTTTGAGCTTCTTAGCTTCGTGTTGTTACAGTCTTATCATAAAAGCCACTTTGAACTCCTTCATGTTCAGGTAACCTGTAGGCTGAGGTCTCAAACAGGCCAGAGGTTGTGGCAGAATTTTGAGAGTGGAAAGAAGTAAAGGCGTTGCTATCAGATTACAGTGTTTCCTTTAAAAACAAACGTGTTTATCGTAGACCAAACTGGTCAGAATACTTACACTTGTTTTATTGTTGGTATCCATCTCTACAGCAGTGCACCCAGCGTGGCACGGAGACCTGAACTCTACACGGTCTGAACCACACACCGGGTTGAAGGCCTCCTGAGGACACCGACAGCTGGCGCTGCAGGACAAGGCTTCAGAGCTGAAAACACAAAGACAAGTTCAGACTTTTAATACTTCAGAAAGAGTTCTCAGTGCCCATTTGACTCACTTTAAGCTCAAATAAAGTTTGAAATGAGTTCCTAATAAAATCAGTTCCCTTCATAATAAAGTAGTTCCCTGTAAGTGATGAAACCAGTTCATCACTGTGAACTATGTTTTGAAATTAGTTCCTCATGTTTGTGAAATCTCTTTCCTCTATGTTTGGCACGAGTTCTCTGAGGTTAAAAGAAATACAATAATAAAAAGTTACTCGCTATTGATTGGTATTAATACTGATTGGTATAAATACTTCCCTGTGAAATTAGTCCCTAGGTAATCGTCCCCTGTTACTTAACCTGTTGGTTGTGAAAGTAGTTTTCTCCTTTAGAGAGTTAGTTTTTTTCATTAATAAAATCAGTTCCAGATTAGTGGAGACTAAGTTCCACAAAAAACGTTGGACATATTCCCTTTAAGTAGCGGTACTAGTACCAAGTTCAGTTCCCTTCAGAGATTGGAACAACTTCCCTGATAGTTGTGAAATTTGTTCCCTCTTGGAGTTGTTATAAATTGTCTCTTAGCGGTGATATCACTTGCCTTTGTTTCAATTACTTCCTTGTTTTGGGGAAAAATAGGTTCCTGCTATTAGTGGCATTAGTTCAGTATTATTCATAAAAAAGTTCCCTGTTGCATGTGAACTGTTTAATATTGGAGCATAAATCAGTTGTTAAATTGGATCCCTGTGAAGGGTAAAATGAGTCCCTGATATGAAGGTAGGTATGTTCCCTTTGGGTGCTGGTTTCAGTGGTGTACTCAGTTCCCTTAAGGGGATAGAATATGTTCCTGATAGTGGTATCACCTGCCTGTCTTTTATTTGATTAGTTCTCCTTTCATGATACAGTTAGTTCCCTGTTAGCAGTGTGCTTAGCCCTGCTGTTATTGGTGACATAAGTTTCCTGCTTGTGTGATGTTGTTGATGGAAATAGTTCCCCTTGGGGTAAAGAAAGTTCCCTAATGGTGATTATTATCTGGCTTAAAATCAGTGTTTTTATTAGTCCTCCGTGTCCATGCAGCTTGTGAACCTGGGTAAAGTAAAGTTCCTGATACCTTGGTGGGAAGACGCCAGCGACATGCTGTGTTGGGCAGCCGATGAGCAGCAGCGGCGCTGCACAGAGCAGACCGAGCAGGATGGCAGCTGTGCACAACTTTCCAGCACTGCTGACCGACAGATTCAACCTTCGCATCAGAAATCCACCCATGACGGTACCCAGCACTGCCAGAGGGATACAGATTCCTCCTGGAAGACACAAACAAGGAGGACTTTGACTTCCTGTTCGGCCACAGCTTCAGTTTGATTTTAAACCTTTTATGAAACATCCTCTGAGCTTGGTTTACTCTCTTACCAATCATCATGGTGGAAAACGGGACCGTCTGGCTGAACTGTTTCTCAATAAACTTGGCCATGAAGGTGGCAAGTCCAGCCAGCAGCGCAGCCAGGTTAACCTGCGCCAGAACCACCAGTAGGTAAACTGGGGCCCGCAGGGTCCGCAAGGCAATACGGGGAAAGCCTGGAGAACAGAGGGGAAGAGTAGTAAAGCCAAGAAGAGGTTTTTCCTTGTGTTCCTTGTGAAATATGAGAGCCCTAATTTCAGAGTTGGATATCTTACAACTTTTAATTGAAATCAAAATTGGGGGGAATTTAAACTCTGAACGCCAAACTTCAGTCTTGCTTTAAGTTTGCTCTGATGGTGTTAATCTTGTCACAGTGACCCCTGTTCACTGACCTCAAGTTGCCCCTTCTGCTGTCTCATCAGACTGGAAATGGAAGCTGTTGAATAGAGACTCTTACTTTTGAGGAACTGAAGGAGAGAGAGTTCCTGGGATGGGTTTTTCTGCTGCTGCTCGCTGTCTGGCATGGACTCATCGTCTGCATCGTCCTAGACAGATACAGAAGCAGAACATCACGTGCTGGCTCTAGAGGTTTCAAAACATCCTCAGTTTGCAGACCAAGCTGGATTTAGAGAGGCTGCCAAGGCTCAGCATGTTCAACAAGTTTACATTCATGGTTTCAGTGTACCATGTTGTGCTGTGGCACGTGGCATGGCATGTGCCATGAGCTCTCTGATTTATTATCTGTTGTTGCTGCAGATCCAGGAATGTGGGGTTGGTAAAAACATGTTGCTCACATTGACAAGATACAACCAGTAGTCAGATCAAACCCCCTCTAACTGAATTAGATTTGATATGAGGATCAGTAAACACAGGTATGGTGTAATCTTCTAATCATTGTAGTGGTCTGAGCAGTGAACGGTTATCAGACTTGCACTTTGTTGATTGAGACTCCTGATATGATTTTGGCTACAAACTTGGAGCCTAGGCCAGAAATAGCAATCCGTTTATCAGTCCATCTACATTCCTACACAAACCTGAGGACAGGGCTGAGAGTGACAGACAACCATGACCTAAGGGGCCCAAGGCATAAGCAAACTAAGTGCAGGCTTAGGACCCTGCAGCCACAAGGCCCTTAGAGCAATCACCAAAACAAAAGTACATTTTTTTTGCATGTATGGGTGATGATTACTATATGATCAATGATATATTATTGTACAAAAACACAACTCCATGTCAACAGAGTGCTGCTGATGATGTAGGCCTAGTGATTCTTACCCCTTTATCCTTTAGGGGAGAAGGGAAGGAAAGGGAAAAAATGCCAAGATAAAAGTTTTTTTGCATGTTGGAATGTTTATCAAAGAGTTTTTGGAAGCCATTAACAGCAAATTAGCTTAGTTAAAAATGAGAAAAAACAATCTTTTAGCTGGCGTGTAAAATAGCTTTATATTCATTTGTGTAATACTATGAATAGAAACAGAGAGGCCTAAATCAAATTTTGCTTCGGGCCCCATGGAGCCTTGGACCAGCTCTGCCTGAGAGCTTTCTTCCTTCCATCAAGTGGTGGAAATATCAAGTTCTGATGTCATTTGATTGATTTTGGTGACATTCTATTTCTTTGATCTCATTGTATGCCTAATATCCAGAAGCAAGAGACTCCTTTTATTCTTCATCAATACTGCCTGATATTCAATTATTGAAACATGGGGTGCATCTCAATGCGTTAATTTCGTGCCTCCTCCATCCTATCTCCTCCGACGCACCGGAAGAACTTTCTTAGTCCCAATTTTAAAGACTGTCCCAAAGCGATATTTGTGCTCAGAGGAGAGAGGAGAGAGGATGGAGGAGACTGATCGGAGGTGCTATGATAGAGGAAACACAAGAGCTAGTTTTGCGGAAGTCTTTACACTGACAGACACGCCCCCATATGGAATATCACTCTCTGATTGGACGCTGCAGCAGCTCAGACTTTACATGAAACTTCACAAACACAACAGAGTTTGATAAGAGAGAAGCTGAGGACAGGTACAGAGGATCGTTCAGAAACTGATCATAAATCTGGTAATAAAGTATTTGCTGTGAGTTTAAAGCACAAAACACTGAACACAACATTATCAAATAAATATAACGGAGGATTAATACTGAAATCTAATAAATAATATCTTCCTGAAACACAATAAACAAGGTTATATTAATACATTTCAGAGTTCACGTTCAGATGCACTTTAGATAAAGGCTAAATAATTCATAAATAATCGAACAATTGTGCATTTTACCGGTAAAGTGACCCTCAAGCTTCTAAACAGCACACAGAATAAACAGAGATCAGGTTTTCTTCATGGTAACATGTTTGTTAAACTGGTTAAAGGAACAGACAAAGCTCTGTTACTGTTTTATGTTTGATCTGAGTTATTACAGTGCACATGTGCAGACACACAAACAGCTGTTAGATGTTAGATGTTTATCACTGAAACACGTCACTTCATGTGACGCTCCAGAGGAGAGGACGTCCCATTGCTCTAAAACCGAATCTCCTCAATCCTCTCTCCTCTCCTCATTTCCTCTCGTCTCTCCCAGCATCTCTGATGGGAGGGACTAAGATGCAAGTGAACAACACAAGTGGAGGAAGGAAGGATGGAACTTTATCGCTTTGAGAAGCACCCATGGTCTCATTTAGAGTCACACAGTCCTGGAAACAAGGGAGGAGTCAGACGGGACACCTGTGTGACATGGTAAATGTGTTGCTCAGGGCTCTGTTGAAGTTTGAGATCCTCTTTTGTTCCTTATCTAGGATAACATTCTGTTTCGAGAGGGGCCATTTACTTGACAACTGTTTTAGGGTGAAACAAAAGTTTCGGCCTCAGGTTTACAGGGAAACAATGTTTTAGCCGACCTATGAAAACGTTTAAAATGGCCTCCAGAGTGTAACTTTTTGCCCCAGGTCTCCTGCTCCTGTCCTTCCCTTGTTATATATCACTGTCTTTTTTATGTTTCTTGGACGGGATGATACTGAAATGTAATTTTGTTTCTCTAAAACATGAGCAACAATGAATAAAGCTATCAGCAGCAGCAGCACATATCATATATGGTGTTCATTTAGCTTCTTAAAGCCACTCTAAAGACTGATGGTCGGCATTATTTCAACTACCTACATGTTTATACACATTATGGTTAAAATGAACAAAAAGATGAATGACACAATTTTTCAAAAAGTGATGTCAAAGTATAAGAGCTCTCCCCTCTGATTGTCTGCTATATAGTTCATGAAGGAAACCTATTGGCTACATAAGCTAACGACATGTCCTCAATGTTCCAGAGGAAACTTTGGCCTCACTTTTGCACAACAGAGGGCGACACCATCCATCTTTAAATACAGTAAATGTGTGAAACAAGCTGCTGTTGATGTTATTTTTCTAATGTCCCCCAGAGAGAGCATGCTGGGAGCGCTCTGCAAAAACGTGGATGGTTCTTATGGACATAAAACACACAATGAGTTATAAGGTGGTTTCTGTTATTTATGCATAGATCTGTTTCTGAGCAGCACAGAAATATTCAGGCTGTGGAGAAGATACTGAGCTGTCACAATAAAACCAGTAACCATCAGAGAAATGAAGCATCTGGTGCCAGCTGATTGCTCAACTCAACGCTCTATCAGCTCTGCATTCAAACACACAGCAGCCAAAGTACACAGAGTCAAAGTCCAACAAGTGAGGCCTCGGAAGTACTTTCGATTTTAGAATTCCTTATATAAGAGACATTTACACCATCACAGAGGACGCCTCAGGGCTTTTTTGATTCCTATAGAGCATGTCACGTCTCACTGTTAAACATTTACAGAAAGAAACATAATTAAATTTGATGGATGATCTGTAAATCTGCTTCGGTAAAAACCTGATCACAGAAACCATAAAGGGCATCAACAAACTGAAACCATCAACACGATACAGTCCTATGACTGAATGTGACACAGTAAGACAAAATGTCAAATGATTTAACACTACGGAGGAAAATTCAACACAATACAATTTGATAAGAGAGAATGTGATTCAGTAAGCTACAAGATACCATCAATGATTTGGTACGATGCATTGTGATACAATATGATAAAATCTGATAGAATAGCAAACGATTTGTTGTGATACAATTTGACACAATACGATTGAATGCATTGTGATATCAAACTATTCTATAAGATAATTAGATAAGATAAAATATGATATGATACGAAAGAATTAGATTAGATACAATTTAATACGCTCGGACTTGATGCATTATCAGGGGCGTATTTAGCTGTTTGGGGGCCCAAGGCAAACCCAGTCAATGGGGCCCTCCATCTTCCTCAGAGCTAGACTTGCCTTCCCTGGGTCCACTGTCTCTTTCCGAGAATCAAGGTATGAGACAGTGCTAATCTTCTACATGGTAATTTAACGCAACTAAATGCATTTCCTCAAGTTCTGTACTTTAGTTTGATTTAGAAAAAAGTGACATAATTTAGTCCACTTTGTCCTGGATTTGAAATCTTTTATGGTCAATTGACAGCTTATTTGTCCCACGGTGGGGAATTTACAGAGTAACAGTAACAAACAAGAAAGTATGACGTGAAAAACATTACAATAGGTAAATATTGAAAAAATAATTTAGTAAAGAAAAAATATGTAAATATCAAGCACAACATAAAACTGGAAAAAAATCTACTGACAGAGGTGTATTTACAGTTACCATACTTTTTGGTGCTATTATTTTAAAGTTAATGTATTCTTATTTGACCCCCTGTCCAGTGAATTATGTATCCAAAAAAGAGATTTTATGCGATAATGTTTATCACCAACTCAAAAAGTTTGATTTTCAGAAAATTATCCTATTTCCTGGGCTAGATAAAGTTCTTCAAATCCTAAAAGTCTTATATGTTTGTCTCAGATCTCAGAGCAACATTGTATTTCCTACTTGGTTGAAAATAAGAAGAAATGGGTGGGGGGGGGGGGGGGGGGGGGGGGGTTTACCACTTTCTTCCTGAATCAAATTTTCAGATGTGTTGTAACATGGAATAGCCCATTGAATAAGAAGGGAGGGGGAGTACCCAAAACGATCATTAAAGATTGAGCCTTTTGGTGGATTTTTTTAAGCATGTGAAGTAAGATTTAGAAATACAGAAATGCTTTCAATTGAAGAGAACTTCATAAATCAGTTTTTAAGAGATGCTTGAGGGCCCCTGGGAATCTTGGGGCCCCAGGCAACTGCCTGCGTTTGCCTGATTGTAGCTACGCCCCTGTGCATTATGATACGATACAATTAGTTGTAAGAGGATAGAACAAGATGTTATAGAATATGGTGAATTAGGAAACAATACAACAGAATATATACATTAATTTGCGGCACACTATGATACCAAACAATTAGATTAGATACAATTAGATATAATACGATTCAATTAATTGTCATACGATACGATAAGACACAGTTTAATTTAACAGGTTACTGTAAGTTAGATATGATACGACACAAGATAGGAAACAACACGGCGCAACACAAAAACTACACTACACAACACCATACAACACTACCACAAAGGATTAGGACCACATTGGAGAAAAAAAGTAAATTCACTAGAATAATGTCATAAATTTATGAGAATAAAGTCAAGAAAGCCCCCGCATCAGTGTGGTCCCCCAAATTCATGACATAAAAAGTAAATAACTAAATAAACACTTTGGTGTGGTGGTCTGTCTGTAGTTGTTTATTTTTCTGACATACTGAAAGTAAAACACCCTTCCTGTTGGGTCTGATATCTGCAGTTTAAAAACAGAAAGTGCTGAAGTTAGTCTGCAGGGAGCTGTTTCAGGAACGCTGTTGAGCAATTGTTTGGCCTCATTTACCTACCGTTTCTTCAACTTAGTGTCAGAGTTAACCGCCTGAAACACATTCCTGTTAGGACTCGTCAGGGCTATGGGAAACAGTTTGAGAGCGTGGCTTCAAACTGCAGCCTGTCAACCTTATCATTGTGGTTTGTTTATTTCATCTCATGTGTCTTGTTTTGACATGATGGGACATTAAAAATAAAAGTATTGCATCAGTTTTTCTCACCCTGGTTTGAAACTGCTTGCATTCAGCAAAAGAGACCTTTAGGTTCCACTCCAGCTCTGTTCAGCTGCAAAGTATGACTGATAAACAAACCTGCCCAACAAACCTTCGTTAACAGCGTCTACATTGATCTTAGAAAGGTTAAAGCATTTGGATTGTTGGCATCATCACAGTGAGACACCAAACGAGGTCAAACTGCAGAAAGCTGCAGAGCAGGTGAAGGTCATGTTGATGCTATGAGTCAGCTGTAATACTTTCTTAATGACTTGGTGTTGTCACCTTTTGCTTTCTGTGCCACATTTTCTCAGTCATGCTATGATGTGGCACTAAAATAATCAATGATCTTCATCTGAATTTATCTCAAATATTTTCTCCAAAGATTTGGAGTTCCCTTCAAACATTGGATTTTGAACGTCACAAACAAGCCCTCTTGTCTCGTCTTCAGCTCTGAAGTTTTATAATCTCAATCTTTAACGGTTGTCACATAGGTCAGAGTGATAAGAGGAGCCATCATCTCACAGACCGCTGATATAAAGAGATTGAATTAAGCAATAACATCACTAAAACTCATTGGAGGGTTCAGAATCTGTAATGATTGATTTCTCTTCTGAGCGAAGCGGTAAAATCTGACGATCAGTTTCTGAGTTATGAAGCGCCAAAAATAACCAAAGGGTACTTTACAGAGAGATGTCTAGACAGAGGTCTTTTTTAAGTGCTTACAGAAACACTACTTACAGAGATGTCAGAATCACTCAGTTTACAGAGGTAAAGGTGACTCAGTGCACCAAAGGCAAAAATGAAGACACTTCTGAAATGTGAAATTTGCACTAATGTACATTTTTACTGTTGGATCTTAAGAAGGTTGTAAGTGGAGTTCAAAATACAAAAATTAGAAATGAGTGTGAGACCAAAAAAAAAAAAAAAAAGGAGAAAGCAATTTATTGTAAACAACAGTTAAAGTGAAATAGTCTGTTCATCAGCTTAAAACCCTTTTGAGATCCAGCAATGCCAATTGTAAATTTGTGCAGTTTTTCAACGGGTCTTTAAATGTTGAGTGACTGTATCAGTGGTTGAAGTTTGTAAAAATGATTGAAATCTCATCTGCAGAGGTGGATCGACAAAGGGTCGAGCTGAACGACGCCCTCCATTGGTAAAATATGTGCAATAATAAGTACAATAAGACTAGTCAATCAGATGATGAATTAGAAACAGGAAATGACGGTTTAGCCTGAATAACTCCGCCCACATGACCCAGAAACAGACATGTCTATGGCTTGGTCTGTTGGCTCACCTCTTTGGGCATGTTCCTGGGAAAGAAGAGGTAAGGCAGCGCGGTGAGGAAGAGGAGGCAGGACGCCACGAGGAAGCCAAGCCACCAAGCTCCCACCCAACGCAGGTCCTTGTGGTTCAACTCGATCTGGTCTGTAAACACAGCAGAGGAAGAGTTGACCATGAAGCGTGACTTCAGCACTTTGGTAGAGTTTCACTGTCACGCCAAGGGTTCACTCCTCATTCATCAAAATCAGTCACACCAAACATTTTAAGATCATAATAACTCCATCACGTGCTCCACACAAGACACACAGGTGTGTGCAGTTAAACCTGCACAGCTCTCTGGGAACTTTTTAACCCTTTGTGTCCACTTTTAACTTTAGGTTTATGGGGAAACAAAACGTGCAAGGAGGTCTTGATCTCTGCAGAAACAGCAGCAAATAAAACAAAATGTTCAGCAAGTATTTATGAGTCATAACACAGAGCAATGAGCAACTGGTTCAGCAGTAAAATACTGGTTTATTACCAGAACAAGCTCACAGGGAGGTACGACTCAAGTTCTTTACAGACACCACAGACCTCCAGGGATTTAGAGCAACCACACACACACACACACACACACACACACACACACACACACACACACACACACACACACACACACACACACACACACACACACACACACTGTGAGGTTTACATAAGGAGACAAACACAAGACCTGTATATACAGCCACGTCCACTTAAATACACATATTATACATGCATGCTTTCACACATACAGTGCAAAGACCTTTGGTCACACACACACACACACACACACACACACACACACACACACACACACACACACACACACACACACACACACAAACACACACACACACACACACACACACACACACACACACACACACACACACACACACACACACACACACACACACAGTGAGTCCCACAGTCACTCTACATTTCATTCACACACCCTTGGAAGCTAAAGAGGAAGTGAATTGTTCTAACAAGCCTTCACTGAAAGCACAAATCTTTTAATCTCAGTGGCTTCAAACCAACAGACGTCATCAAACTGTCACAGAGCCCAAACCTGAGTCACCTGCTGAAATATCGACAGAGACTGGGAACAAACTTTCACCTTCTGCTTGGGATATTTTGAATATTAAGACTTACTGAGTTTTACGCATCCATTTAAAAGTGTGAAGATAGCTGCAATAAGCAATATTCAATGCATATTAGGTGTGGCATCGAACTCAAACAGATCTAATTTATTGGACCAAAATGGGTCACAAACTTTTTAATTAGCAATGTAATCTTTGAATTTTGCCTTTGATCTCAAAATTCTATCTTTGCTCTTAAATACGGCATTCTTTGATCAAAGGCAAATTTAAAAAAAAAAATCAGTTGCTTACTCCATCTTCCATATTAAGGCCATAATTGACAACAATGTAACCGGTGAGGCAGCACTGTGTGCACTTGATTAGAGGTAAAACATTCAAAGGAAATGTAACAAACACCAATACAAGAGTACTGTAAATGTCTGCCTTAAACACACATCCCAATTTTTTCTGGACCCATTTCAGGGAGCAATGATGTTTTATCAGTAAGGCTGAGTTTAGTTCTGGATGGCGTCAAGGATGTGCAAGTATGTCAATTAATCTAATAACTTCACTTCACCAGATGTTCAAAAGGTCTAAGGGAGTGGAGATCTCTAAGAGCTTCTCTGTCACAATAAATACATTAAAAAAAACAGCCTGAGCCTGTTGCTTCTTTGTTAATTTAACTCTGTGTCAGCCATCTGTCTTCCTAGCTGCTGCTCTCTGCTCTGTCTAAGGCTGTGACAGAGGGTATGATGAGCATTCATCAGCTTTAACACTGAAACAAACAGAAATCCTGCTGAGGTCAAGTGGCTGCAGGAAGTCCTCCCGTCTCTTTCACAATAAGAGTTATTAATGAGCCTGACAGGAGGTTAGTACAGTGTCTCAGTCCAGCTGAGAATCATCAGCGCTTTGTGTCTCCTCACCTTTGGATAACTTGTCAAAGTCGACGTAAAAGCGCAGCATGAATGATCCAGTGATGAAGCCGAAGGCCGGTCCAATTGAGGTCACAGCCAGGAGGATCCCTGAAAGGACAGGAAAAACTTAGAACAACAACAACAACAACAACAGAGATGAGGAGAGGTTTGTGTCCTTTTGCTCTCTTCTCTCCTGTCTCAAAGTGAATTATCATGAATAACGTTAATGATAACAACAACACATATATTACTAAATATTTATTAGTGTTTTTATCTTTTTTTGCTGGTAAGTGTGCTTTTTAGGTATTTACAGTAAATGTTGAAGATAAAATGAAGATGTTAAAGCTTATGTCCGACCTACTGTTTACGACCAGAATTTTAGAAAGTCACTGGAACTTTGAAATGTTTTTGAAATACTGGAGTCATACACCGGTATGAATACTGAGAATTTGGGAACGTTTTGAAAGTTTTAGAATTCTGCTGTGATTCTGGAATGTTTTTGTAGTCCAAGAGGGTTATTAAAATTCTAAAATGTTATTGGAATTCTGGAATGTTACTCAAACTTTATTTAAGTGTTGCTGGAATTCTAACATCTAACATATTACAGGAGACCTGAAATTCTAGAATATTCACAGCATTCTGGAATGGTACCAAGATTCTTAAAATTTCTGAAATTCAAGGATTGTTTGGGGATTCTGGAGTGTTCCTGGAATTTTAGAAAGTTACCAAAATTCTGGAATCTTAAAGGAATATTGGGATGTTATTGGATTTCTTGGAATGTTATTGAAATTCTAGAATGTTACTAAACTTTTAATTAAGCATTGCTGGAATTCTGTAATGTTAACCATATTCTGCAATGCAACTGGAATTCTAGGATTGTTTGCAGTGTTTCTGGAATTCTAGAATGATACCACTGTTGATACCACTATTCTGGAATGGTAAAGGAACACTGGAATGTTACGTGAATTCTAGAACTTAAATGTGATTCTGGAATGTTTGAAGAGTTCTGGAATTTTACCAAAACCAAGAATGTTGTTGGGATCCCAGAATGTTACTCAAAATTGAAAGTGTTCCTGAAATTCTGAAATGTTACAGGGATATTGGGAATCCAGAATGTTCTTGAAGGTTTAGAGTGTTTTCAAAATTTTTGAACTCTACAAAAATTTTAGAATTTTACAGAAATGTTTCAGTGCAACAGGAATTACACAATGCTAGTAGCAGTCGGGAATGCTACTGAAATTATACAACGGTATAAGAATTCTAGAACATTCCCGGGGTTAGCGAATGTTACAGAAATTGTAGACTAAAACTGAGATAGTGGAGCGGTACCACAATTCTGGAAGGTTACTGGTCAAACTGGTCAGCCAAATCAAAGTTTACTGTAAGCTAGCATGTAGACCCGTTTATCCAAGATCCAGATGACTGTCCTGAGTGTTGAAAATGGATGGTTAGGTTTAAAACACACTCCTTTATAATGTTATAACTTAACAACTTTATATGACAACAAACTTCACATGGTTTGTTTTTAAGATTTTAAAGTAAGCTCTCTCTGGAAGACTACAAGATTCTTCTTCTTTTTACAAATTTTGGTAGACTTTACTCTGTAGAGCTTAATGTTCCCCCCAGAGACAAGCTGGATGTAATGCAGCCCTGGGTTGACAACAGCCTTAACTTATCCAGTGTAAATCCCTGTGGAACACTCAGTAACACAACCAATCTACCTATGACTGAACATTTTTAGTTGGGTTATTAAAGGAAGCTGATAAAGTTCTTCAACCTTATGATCAATGAGTTTCAAGCTTCCAGTAATCAAACGAGGAAGTGTTTCTCCTTTTGACCGCTTCAGTAACTGAACTCCTCTGTGTGGACAGTGTCCAGTCTCAGACTGCTTCCAGGAACAGATTCAAACAGGTCTGATGTGTAAACAGAGTCTACAGATTCCTCAGGATGGTGTTACTCTGCGGGAGCAGCAGATTTCCTTACTTGAGTATGTTCAACGTTTCCAGAGAGAGTTCTGCCTGAGTGCAGAGACGCTGAGTAACGTGAGTCAACATCATCCCTGATAAGGTCTCCAATCTGCTGGTTGAACACTTTTATTTTCTTTTATGACCCCTTATTTAACCGGGGTACTGTAAGTTTAGTGCAGGTGATGTGTTCAGGTAAGGAAAGGTTCACCTGCCAGCTTCGCACCATCACCTGACAGGTACCTTAACCCGTCACACAGCTTTCATGTAACCAAGAAGACATTCTTCAAAGCACCATTTCCTTACTATCTGAAGGACAGTTTGGTCTCATTCTGACATGTCTTAGAACTATGCTGGAGACCATCTGGTATCAGACAGTTTACAAGATAAATTACGAAGTAATAACTCATAACTGAGCGCGTCCCCTGCTGACGTACCGAGGTACAGCGGAGAGTTCTTCTTGCTGGCGTAGTCGTCGATGTAGGAAATCCCAAAGGGCTGGATGGGTACCGCTCCAATCCCCAGCAGCAGCTGACCTAGCAGAAGCAGAGGGTACACCACCCGCTGGGCAGGGCTCTCCTGATGGCTGCAGCTCGGATTAGTGGATGATGTGGTGAAGGTGCCGTCTGCTTGGCAGAGGCCGGAGCTGTTGTAACCGGGCACTGTCAAGAGAAAACCAAAATATGAAACCATGGATAAGATTGAAAATGAAAGAAGAGATTCAGCGTCCTGATTATACTGACTTATCGAATACCGATCAGGTTGATTTATTGTATCTGTGAGCAGCTTCCTTGAACTCTATCTGGTGTTTTTTTTTTTAACATGACAGATGACACAAAGAATGACGCAACAACATCAATTCCTCCTTACAAAATGTTGTGTGTGAAAAACCTGATTGGTCAATCCAGGTAAAATTTAAATGTTGCAGTTCCTCCAGTGACCAATAGAGGTTATTTGGCAATTCATGTAACATCATATAATGCAAAGAAAAGAGCATCTGTGTTTGAACTCACAGCTGATCCGGTCCGTGAACTCATACGGCCCGCTCAGGAAGTGCGGCAGCGCCATCAGCAGTGACGCCATGCAGGCCAGCAGAGCCCCCAGCCCAATGAAACGAGGCCTGTGGACACGACTCCCGAAGAAACTCACAAACACAATGAGAATCGTGTTCCCCACCTGGGGGTAGGAACACACAGAGTTATGCTCACCTACTTTCATCCTGACAGAAGAACCAGACCATGATGGTTGTGTCAGAGAAAACTGATGATGACTGATTCTTCTGGTTTTAAAACCAGGACTTCACATAAACATGTGTGCTCCTTTATCTCCATTTTTATGAGAGCAAAGACCAGATTTTGAGAAATGACTGAGGGAAATGAGAAAATAGACACCACTGACCTCGTTGAAAGAAGCCAGCAGGCCAGACTTCTGGCTGGAGAGGCCGTATCGTCTCTCAATGGTAGAGATGGAGCTCTTCATATAACCTGATACCAAGAGCTGAGCCAGCTGCAGCAGACTGTGACAGAAGACAAAAAACTGCAAGAAGAAAAAGAAAAGGAAAAAGGTTAGAGAGGAGGAAGAGTCCAGACATGGCTTCAGGATCAGGTTTTTTTTAAAAAAAAAAAAATTCCAGAAATGAAACAGGAGACCCAAACTGGGTCAAAAAAAAAAAAAGTGAAGGAGTGGAAGGTTCATGACGGCCTGCAGAGAGGAAACGTCCACACAGAGCTTGCTGAACAATACCAGGATGAACCTCAGGAAGAGAAGTATTCTCTGACAACAGAAGGGACGGAGCAGCAAAGAGACAGGGGTCAGAACTGAGGTGTCAGAGTTACATCCAGAAGAATCCACCGTCACAGAAAGCTTCAGATTTTTCCTATCTCCGTATCATGGTCCAAGCTTTGTTGATTGTAAAGTTAGTCTTTGTTCATGGCTTACATTCTTTTCTAGCAACCCAATCTCAGCATCTGTTGCTAGTAGGGAATAATGTATAGCCCCATTAACACCGAGCGGTCTAGTTCAATTCGTTTGAGTATGAGCCACTTTTTGGTACCCTTCTGTTGGGGTGCTAGACATACCTATCCAACCCCAGAGGGTGGAGCTAGAAACACTGCAGTCCATTGATTGGTTGACAGAACCGTCACTTCACATGTGACAGCGATAATATAAAACAACACACAACCCTGTCATGTTTAAATTTACAAAGATAAATTTCAAAGAAGACAAATCGCTGGATGTCTTCCACTGTTGCTCTTTGTTTACTGTGTCGAGTTCTTCTTCTTCTTTGAATTTATTAGTGGGGTACATTGTATTGCGCTATCTGTTAGCTCTCTGACCAAGTCCAAAGGTGTATTGTTAATATCTTAAAAAATATATTTTTTATTATATTACATCATTTGTAACATTAAAGACTGAAGCTGTAAAAATATGTTTATTTGTTTAAAAGTGATGAAAACAAACAAACAAAAAAACAAAAGGGCCCCACATAAAAATGAAATGGGTCTTTGACTTTTTCTGTAGAGTAGAAATAAACTCCTAAGAGCTGTGAACGGGTGAGCTCTGGTGTGACTGTGCCCTGTTTGTCTCTCCTTTCGGAACTCATGGGAGATTATGGGAGAGTACAACCTATAGATCGCCCCCTGGCGGCCATACAAAATCTATAAATTAGCAGCACTGTTGTATAAGCCGAAGGGTTCAAAGCATGTGAAAAAGTAGCAGCTTATAGTCTGCAAATTATGGTACATAGCTGACCCAGCTAGCAGCATTCGGCTTACACGCTGCCTACCAAGAAAGGCAAAGTTGGCTACGGAAACACAAAAAGGATCAGGCTTTACCGATCTAACCTGTACCAAACTGTACTCATCCATAGCGGACCACTTGGTGGAAATGGGGGCCCTACATGCCTCTGCAAATGACGGTGAACTATTCATGGTCTCCAGTGTGGCTAACCGTTAGCATGTAAAAGACTTCCTTTTTTGTCTGCTGTTGTGTTTAAAGTCAAATTAGAAGTTAAAACAAACCATAAAAACACATTATCATGTTGCCCCATCATCTGTTTGTGGACAGTCTCAGTTTCACTATAAAGCATCAGCTCCACAGAGGCTCAGCTTTAAGCTTAGTCAGGATCTAGAAGTAGTCCAGTGTGTGGCCTATCCTTCAGTGAAACATGAATCCCTTTTTTTATCAACACCAGGTTATGGATATGATGCAGAGACAGACCTTGATGCTGTTGAAGAGACTCTTGTGCTGGGTGGAAGGTCGTGACCCTGCAGGGTCGGACCTCATGGCTGGATCATTTGCTCCCATGATTCAAATTTTACTCCACGGATAATCAGAAGCAGACCTGTGGACACAAACACAATCAGATTCAAAAAGATACTCCTTCACATGCATTTCTGGTGTAGTTTTTTAACATGTGTTATTGAAATATGATGTTTTTGTTTGTTTGTCTAGCTTATCCTGAAAAATCTTTGAACTTCTCAGAAGTATTTGTGGATGGTTTTATCTTTGTTTCAACTAAACTGTACAACAAAAACTCAGCAAACCTGCACATTAGTAAAAAGGTACCCTGACAGCACCATCAGCTGACTGAAAAAGCAAAGAAAAAGACAAACAACGAAAGTCAAGACAGAGCACCAGCCAGAGGAACAGGAAGGAAGATGTTGCTTATCAGCAGAGGAATGCCACAGTCGGCTGATTTTCTGTTCGATTCACCTTAAACCAAAACAAACTGACTCCAACTTCACCGAGCCACCCCAGAGGGTCCCAGTAGACCTCAGACTGCTCCAATATATTACAGCCAGACCACCAAGAGAGACAAGACCTACAAAAGATCCTCTGTATCTTATCAGTTTTGGACAAGAAATGAAATGAAGAAATAAAAGTGTTCCGTATTGAGTATTTTTTTTTACTATTTGTTTTAAATTGCAGCTATGTTGTGTCTCCATGATGCTGGTTTGTTAGTTAAGCTTCTATTTTTTTTCTTAATCAAAAAGCTTATTTTATCACATCAGTTTGGGCCACTCACGTAAAAAAGCTTTAATTCTCTGACTTTGTTCTGGGATAACACACCTCCTCTGTTGCAGACTTTTGTAGAATGCTAAAGCCTGAAGTAATGACAGCACATTTCCCCTTCAAAATGCTTGTATGAAAGGCCAATTCCTGTGGCAGGGAGAGCACACCTTCAATCCTCATAAGTAAATGGCAGACTAAAGCTGAAGGCAGGGAGAGAACTCCTTCACTAACACCACACAACCTTCTATATGCTTACATAGAACCTAAAAGCCTGATGTAGGGAGAGCACATCTCTTCTAGCACACACTTTCATGGGGTGCCAAAGTTTGAGAAGAGGAGAGTACACCTCCCCTTCAAAGTGCTTGCATGGAATTCCAAAGCTTGAAGTGGGCTGGGCACATTTTTCCTTTTCACATGCTTGTATGAACAGCCAAAAGCCTGATGTAGGGAGAGCACACTTTCTCTTCCACATGCTTACTTGAGGTATGTAAGCCTTAGGTAGGTAAAGCGCACCTCTTTTTTTGAGTGCTCACATAGAATGGCAACACTTGGGGTGGGCTGGGCACACCTCCTCTTCCACATACTCACATAGAATGCCAAAGTCTGAGGTGGGGAGAGCACACACACCCTCTTTGTAGCGTACAGACATGAAAAGCCCATGCAGGGAGAGCAGCAGCAAAGACTCTTTATGATTCTCTCCCCACGCAGCACTCTTTTGTAATTTGAGGACAACTGTACTCTTGAAGGGGATCCAGGAACTGGCTGGTTAAATTTGTGTGAGGGTTGTTATCAAATGATTTTTAGGATTTTTTTTTTGATGACTGATTGTCATTCACATTTAAAGTTGTCTGTTAAGCTTAAATAACTTATACACACTTTAAAAGCAGAACTAGTTTAATAGAGGGTTCTCTCAATTGATTGAGGGACACAGCTTTTTAAAGGACAGAATCAGAATACATGTGATGTGCTCATTTCAGAGAATTTTCTTTCAGACCTCCATCTAGTGGCCGTTAGGGGAACTGCAGGGTGATATGTGGTCAGCCCTCCAAGTATAAAAGTAGTGATGGAAAGTTGGAGCAGCAGCTGGTGTACGTCACTCTAATCCAGGAATAGTGTCTGTGATAGTTACAGAGAGTCCCTGTGGGCCAGACTACTTTTAAAGCACTGATAACGAATTGTTTTGATGAAGCCAGTCAAAAATAAGAGTGTCTCATTCCAGAGTAGTCCCACATGATAAGATTTGATCAAGAAAACCTGAGTTATTCATGCTCCAGACACCAACAGAGACAGGTAAACAGCTTGAATAAGGGTAAAGGAAGATGGTTTAAGGTTTTTTTTATCTCTTTTAAAGGTTGTGATTCCTTAATAACAGATTCACAAGCACAATATTACTTGTAGTCCTTGTAGTATATGTATAGAAGCAGAGCCATGCGAATTGAGCAGATGTAGAAGTTGAAATGTTTATGCAGACCTGAGTTTCTGCAAACAGCAGCAGCAGAGTCAGGATGTAACAGCAGGAGAGTCAATAAACCAAAGTCTGCACAGCATGAGTTCAGTCTGGAGAAGCAGGATCTTTGCTGCTGAGAAGTCCTGATAAAAATCACCAAAGCCCAAGGAGGAGGTGAAAAAGTTCACTCAGACTCACTGTGAAGCTGCAGTTTCTTTGAATCTCTGTCCGCGCTTTTGAGCAAACCATGCGATCCTCTGACAGTCCTCAAATCTCTGGCCCTACAACCAAAGAGGAGAGGGAGGAGGAGGAGGAGGAGGAGGAGCCAAGGAAGGAGGAATCTGAACCCTCAATGTTAAGGGAAGACTTTCACTAACAGGGAAGAAAAAAAAAGAGGAGGAGGGGGAGGAGCAAGAGGAAGAGGGGTCGAACCCTGCATATAATCTGCCTGAGAACTGCACAGGTTTAAACCCACGAGGAAACAAAACCCGGCAAAGTAAAACAGCGCTGTAATTTATTAACAGAAGAGTTTCCTGGTTAAATCACATGCAGAATGAGCTGCTAACAGCGGCTGTCTGCAGTCTATGTAAAGCTGTAGATTTAAGTATCACTGAGTTACTTTAATCCAGAGGAAAAGTTAAAACATGGACATGTTCAGGTAGGGTCTGTGGGTAAAGGAAGCTCCTCTTGTTGCAAATTTTAACTAAGTCAGAGTTTCATGTGGCAACTGAATGGCAACAAAAATCTTCTGAACTCAGACCTAAAAAAACAAAGGAACAGATCTTTTAGGTTGAAAATAAATCTCTTTGAAAATGAAGTGGAGCTCAAATTCTAGAAAATCAAACCTAAACCCTCAGTTTGTCCTCTCACATAATTAATTTTGTCCTAATGAAGACAACTGTACTACAGTTAAAGCCAAAACAGAGGTATTTTAAATTTTATGTTGACACTTGAATTGACCAGCAGGTGGAGCCAAAGACAATCAGCCGATCATTAAACACATTTACTATGAGACAGTGTGACAGGTACAGCTAAAGAATCAGGCTTAAAGTATTCTAAAATGTGTCCCTGCTTTGATGAAATGAAGGTTTTTCTAGAAAATAAAAAAGTTACAACTTTCCTCTTTGTTGAGATTTTTTCAGTTTGCATGTTTAAAAGACCATAACCAAAAAAAAAATATATAATGTAATAATCGTTTAAACCTTTTTTCAGCTTGGCACAAAGTTGGGTAAGGAAGGGGTCGCAATAAAAAATCATAGTGATAACAATTTTTTTGTTTTGTTTTGTCATTTTTCTTTCTTTAATGTAATTTTCAGCATTACTTTACTGACAATATATTTTTTTCTCATCGTTTTACTTTTTTCTATAAATAACTAATTTAGTAATATCTAAGAATAATATCTAATATTATTCTTGAAATGATAAATAATTTTAATTTTTCTTGGGACATTCGGTCTGTTTACTCACAACATGACTATTTTTATAAGCACACAACAGAAATTAAGTTAATATTTTTGCAAAGTACAGTGGTAGTCAAAGTATTGGAACACCTAAGAGGTTTCATTAGGTTTTATAACAAATTAATATCCAAAAAGTCACTTTGGGCTATAAACCATACAATAGAGCCATCATGAACAGATTTAACCCATCCTCCTTATTAAGAGGAACTTTGAGAATGATGGACTGGAGCAGACTTGGTCGGGTTGTACGCCTTTGTCTTGAGTTGCAGAAGATATGGGAAGATATTAGATTTGAAGCTCTCAGGAAATATATTGACACCAAGCCAAATATGTGCTGCTGTGGTGGACAAATCAAATATTAAAGTTAAAGGAGATAAAAACAAAATGACCCTTCATCTGAGATTTGTTCAAGGACAAACATCTTCCTGTTTCAGGATCAGGATGAATTTTTGTCTAGTAACAATATTGAACCTTTTTTCTTTTTCCTCTAAAATTTGAGACTTTTTTCTTGTCCTATAATTTTTGTGTACTTATATCATCAACTCTATTCTTATAGGAGTGGTTCCTAACATTTTTTGGGCCATGACCTTTTTTATTTACTTTTTTGAACTTTTTTTTTCGTTCTAAAATTAGATCTTAGTTTGCCGACATGTTCTTTGTGTTGTCTCAAGTGTCTTGAGCTCAGCAGTAAATCCGTACTGGAGGAAACTTTTGTCGTATTCTCTTTGTCTTTTTGGTGTCTGTGTCTCTGTTCCTCTGTCTCTGAACTGTCTTTACACGACCAGGGGCAGAAGCAATCTTTTCATTTTGTTTTCTGTTTCCCAGACTGACTCCAAGTGTCAGTAAAGCAAGGGGACTTAACTGTGCAGCTCAGACATTTTAACATGCTGCATTTAATTTAGCTAGATTTAAATTCAAGAACGTGAAAGTACAAAAGACACTTCCTTTAGATTGTGTGTATGAACCTTCTGGCAATTTTTCTCCTAACATTATCTTTTTTTTCTCTGACCTTCCTGTCTGGTTTTACAGGTTAGATTTTAAAATGAAGTACAAAGATGTTTCATTCAGTCAGGTCAGAAACACAAGAGAGAAGAGGTCAGACTGAAAAAGGTTTTTTTGTTTGTTTTGTTTTGTTTTTTTTGTTTTGTTTTTTTGCATGAGGTAAAGGTGTTAGCTTGCTTTAAACAGACAGACTCAGTCCTCATTGTGGTAATGAATAAATAAATAAATGTCTTTTTTGATGTATGATTTCAAAATCTGGTTGACTCACATCAGATCCAGATGTTGGATGTCTGCAGGTCACATACTTGGATGTCATAACCTGCAGTGAGTCATCCTCTATGACTCACACAAAAGGAATGGACTAAATATCTGTTTCCGTGTCACAAAGCTCTTGTTTCCATACATTCTTAAACTATGCTGATGGTCCACATGAAGACCTGGACCTAGAACAGAAATCAGAGGATGTTTGATGAACTCAGGACTTCACAGCTGAAGAAATAAAGTTCTCTGTGACATGATAAAGGAAACTTCTTGTTTTTTTCTTGTTTGTTTGTCGGGGACTGAAACTTTTTGCTCTCTGGGAGCTTAGGGGACCAAACTGCCCCTGGTGAGTAATCTAATGAGTGCTACTGTTTCTGAAAGCACTAATGAGGTCCACTGTGAGCTGCTAACTAAAGAAATACTTATCAACAGTTTATGATGGTAATTAACCTCAGAGGAGAGCTGAGAGGTTGGCTGATAGATGTTTATCAGAACTTTAAGGGAAACAGGTCGGTAATGAAGCTACGGGGACGAAAAGTCTGAACCATGACAAAACAATCCTGCCATGAAAACTTACACTGATAAAAACAAAAGGCCTTTAGATGTACTGAAGTTTTACCAAAAGAAAAAAAAGAGATTTTGTTTCTTTACTTGTCCTTATTCTCTGAACACACAGTCATTGAAGGACCCATACAGTGACAGGCACCAAACAAATATGCAGAATAATCCTTTTAACTAACTTAATCACAACTTCTTATATTCCACCGCCACCTGAAATAAAACTATTCAAAGTTTAAAAGGCTGGAGCCCTCAAGAGAGCAGCTCCCTGTCCAACTGTCCCTGGATGTCTCACTACAGCCTTTAATTCTATTAACCCACAGGTCAATGAGACACCTGGGAGCTCCAGGACACTCATTACAGCCCCATATGATCCAGGTGGACCTACCAGTCCAGTGACATCTGAAGAAGAAAAAAAGGCATTGCACTACACCTCCAGACCATTAGAAGGCAGTAAGAAAGGGGTTGAGGCTACACAGCACAGATGATGCTATAGAGACAAAAGCTGCATTTCAACCACCAGTACCAGGGTCTAAACTCAGTTCTGGGGGATAAATTTACCCCTGAAAACGGCCCTACCTGGAGGCTGGTACTTTTGAGCCCCAGAACTCATCAGATAAGTATTTAACAATAATCTAAAGCTGTTTGAGAAGAATGTGGCTGCTCCATCAATTAAAAACATTCAGCTAACAGACCTGACTTCCTAAAGTTCCTGGATCTCTGGAAAATACTACACATGGTTCCTGCTGATTTCTTCAGATTAAAGAAGGTAAAAGGTTGTTTTGTTGGTCACCTGTCGTCTGCTTCTGCTGTGCCTGGGTTCCACCTTACACACCAGGAAGTGCCAAACAGATTGGCAGCCTGTGATTGGCTAATGAAGAGGTGTGGAACGTACCATGTGGAGTGAGAGTGATGACTTCATAAAAGGGATCAGAAATGTGTGTATTTGAATATTAACTTGATGTGAGTGTGTCTGGGTAATGATCTTATAACTTCATGGCTATGTTTGCAGCAGTTAGTGGAGGAACTTAAATTTAGATTGTGGTGCTTCTAACATCCGTCCTGAGAGCTGAGTTCTTAGTTTAATATGGAAATGTTTGCTCACAGAGCAGCAGGAGTTTGTTGATTAAGTTCAGCTGCTGCTGTTTGGAGGTCAGCACCCCTGCAGAATCCCTTATGGTTCTTATTGACTGATCATCCTCAACACAGAGAGCTGGTGTTTACATCACCCAGGCTGTGGATTAGGCCTCGGGGCCACCTTCATGAGGGTTCCCCAGCACAGAACAGTGAACTCAGTAGGTTCAAGGTTCAGTCTCTTCTTCTGTGTCTCAAACAAAAATCAAAACCAGAGATGGACTCAAAACTGGGGCAGGGCTGCACATGACTCTGACTCAGTGTCCAAATCATGGGTATCAAAGTCATCCTTCATTCATCACTGGTTTTATAACTGCTGCAGAATGAGGGCAGCTGACAGGAAGCTGATGTTTCCAGTAAAAAAGACTTTTGTTTGGATTGAGTTTCTTCACTGTTTTTTTTTTTAAATTTATAAATATTCAGAGAGCAGAGTAGGACAAAAAAACTCCTCTCTTCAGCCCTCAGAGATTTTACAAAAAGAGTCAGATGATTTAACGCCTGTTCTTAAAACCAGCATCTGTTATTTTTCCTCCTTTTTCTGTTAACTGGTAAATAACCAGACAGGAAACAAAAAGTGAGAGTCGACCACACCTGGAGGCTTTGCCCCCTTGTGGAATAAGCTAGAACTGATTCGAAATCTAAACTTGGCACAAAAACACAGCTTTAATTTACAGCTTCACAACAACCTGCTGCTGCTTCTCTGGACTAAAGTCTGTATATAGAATGGATAGTGTGGCTCTGCCTTTTACCTTTGTACTGTCTTATCTTTTTGTAGCTCTCCCACAGAGGTATCTTACTATTCTTGAAAAAAATGGACCAAAAAAAGCTATCAATCATGGTCAAATGGGACAAGGAAAAAAAACTGTTTTTAATCTCTAATAACCAATGAAAAAAACTTTCTGAAGAAAGGGGACTTGAACACAATGAAGCCAAATTTTATCTTCTAAAAATATGAAGCCCAGGATTAAAAGCTGCAAATGATCTGTCTATCCCCTGATGTATTCCAAGATGGGAGTTTAAAAAATTATTGTGATAAAAGTTGCGTTTTTCAGTGGCTAAACTCTTTGCACAGCTCAAAATATTTTAAAGATAAATTAATAAAAGTAAAGGTACACCCACCATAACTGTTCACAAAGGTTAGGGCTCTATTCCTTATACAATGTGAAATATCCACTCTTGCTAGTGACCTCTAGTGGACACCAGAGGAACTGCAGTTTTACCCTGCTGGCTGATCAGTTTTTACTTTTAACAGCTGATGCTACTTTTCCTAAAGAGATTTTAAAGAAGGAACAGATGGTTTAGCGTCAGTCCTCGAGTCATTTTTTGCGTTTGCACCAAATAAAATCATCAACTCATTGTGACCCTAAATCTTGAGCTATGTCTTATAATCCAGGAGAAGACTCTCACCTGATCGCAGAGTTTCAAGAACACAGGTGCACCACAGTGACAGCTGTTACCTAGTGACAGAGCCTCCCGTTGCATGGAGCTTTGATCTTTAGCTCATAAAAGGTCAGGGCTGGTCTCAAGTTCAGGGCAGAGGAGCTGCGTGTCAGAGAGGTAAACACGACACACACTCCTACTGCTGCTGCAGCGATGCTCAGGTTCAGATATGATCACCATTAGGTCTCAGTTTAAAGGATTTATCTGGTTCTTCTCAGAGGTAGAAGAACATGTTGTAAACCTGTTTCGAAAACATGAATGTGTTCAGAGTTTTCATATTTAGTTATTGTTTTTTTGTTTTTTGTTTTGTTTTTTTGTAAATGAAATCCTTGAGTCTCATTGAGTCTCAACTCTAAACTGTGATTTGAATTAACAGATGTGTTTTTAAACTCTGAGAGCCAGGCAGTTTGGGGACAAGGGGACAAAACTTAGAGGCGTATTGCATTCACATGAGTAACGAGATACTGTAACATGAAATAACATAGGAAAATATGTTTAACCGCAGTTTGTGTTTCAGGTTTTTGTAAGAAGGTGATGTTTTATTATTCTTCTGTCTACTTTGCACAGACACACCACAGGACTTCATCTGTGCAGATTTGACAGCTTCATGTTTCAAATTTCTATTTTAATCCATTAAACCAACATTTCTCACAGTGAAGTCATGAAGGGGTTTCTCACACTTGATGTCTACTTTTTTTATTTTGTGTGATTATGAGGCAGTTACTCATCTTTGTATGATGTAATATCAGTCTTCACACTGCTGCAACCTGTCTGTTCTCTACAGATGACAGAAACACATTTCAGCCATGCTCATTATTTGAAAATAAATTCAATATGAGAGAACTTTTTTTTTATTTTAGTAAAATTTGTTGACATTTTATCCTTCTGTTTGCATTTGATGCACCTGTTGAGAAGCCAAAGGGCACTTTGATAAGATTTGATCCACTAAGGTCACTTTGTTTACTTTATGCCCACTTTATTCTGCAGGTGAGTCATCCCAGGGGCTTTTGGTATACATTTTATTCACTTTAAGAGAAGTTCAGGAGGCATTTCTTCACATTTTATCCTTCTGTAGGACAGTAGAGGTCACTTTGTCCACATTTTAACTCCTGGAAGGGCATCTAGATGGTACTTTGTTTTATCTTTGTACACTTTTTGTGTGGCAACTAAAGCTCACTTTTATATACTTACAGTATTTCTCTGCTAAAACACATTTCTTGACATCCCCAAAATCTGAATAAACATTTAAAATAAAGCAAAACAAAGTAAAACATAAATGAGAAATTTCAATTTCCTTCTCTTCCTGGACCACCTCTTACACTCTTCCTCTGCCTCCCTGGCTTATATTGGATTCCTCACATCATTAACCCGGGTGTCATACATTTTGAATTGCTGTGTCAAAGCTGTGACACCTGTGCTCCAAATGTGTTTAACTTTTGCTGCCTGTGCTTATCATTATGAAACATGAGTCCATCACAGTGTAAAATTGTGTTTTAGCGAGTAAATGTATCTGCTGGTTGTGTCCAAATAGGTAAAAAAAAAAAAAAAAAAAAAAAAGAAAGGCTGATGGTTTTGCAGTGACTAAAAGTGACAAAATCTATGATGGCTTCAGGCTGCTAAGAATTTGGGTTCAGACAGTGGGATTAGAGTTTTCACAAATGAGAAATATTCTAATACACTGTTGAGGCAGCAAGAGGGTATTTGTTCACATAGTATCTTTTACCATGCCAGGGGGTACCTCTGTTTATATTTTTCTACAGTCAATGCATCCAAAAGGCACTTTGTTTCTATTTAATCCACTGGTTTGGTACCCAAAGGGCATTTGTTTAAATCTAACTTTTTGAAGGGCAACAAAAGTTATTTTGTTTATATTGTTTCTCTCCTATCTCCTCTGGTCCCACCAGGCATACCTCTCTGTGTTATGGAGAACCAGACTGTTGCTCCAGATGTTCTGCTCCTGGAGGGGTTAAAGGTCAGCCCACAGTCCCATGCTGCCACTTTTGTCATCCTCCTCCTCATCTACATCTTCATCATGATGTCCAACATCTGCCTAGTGTTCCTGATCTCCATGGAGAGGAGCCTCCACCAGCCCATGTACCTGCTCTTCTGTAACATGAGTATCAACGACATGTTTGGCTCTACGGTGCTCATCCCTCGCCTGCTGAGCGACCTTCTTCTTCCTGAGGCAGAGCGGTTCATTCATTTCATCGACTGCGCCATTCAGGCGTTTTGTCTCCACCTGAATGCCGCCACCTCTCACACGGTGCTCATAATCATGGCTTTCGACCGTTACGTGGCCATCTGTAACCCCCTGCGATACGTCATCATCATGACCAACAGGATGGTGGCAAAGCTGTCTGCGTCAGCCTGGGTGGTTTCACTGGTGTTGGTGTTGATTCTCATCAGTCTCAGCGTGCGGCTGTCGCGCTGCAGGGCCACCATATCCCACCCATTCTGCGACAACGCCTCTCTGTTCAAGCTGTCCTGTGAGAGTGTCCTCATCAACAACGTCTACGGCCTCACCTTCACCACCGTCCTGCTGGGCTCCTCCATCGGCAGCGTCACGCTCACCTATGTGAAGATCGCCGCGGTGTGTGTGATCAGTAAGAACAAGTCGCTGAACAGCAAAGCCCTGCAGACCTGCGTCACACACCTGGTCGTTTACGTCATCATGTTTTTCTCAGGCATCCTCATCATCCTCCTCCATCGCTTCCCTTACCTGTCATACGAAAGGAAGCTGGCGTCCATACTGTTTCACGTGGTGCCTCCTGCGATGAACGTCATTATCTACGGGCTGCAGATCAAAGCCGTCAGACAAAAACTTTTAATCCTATGTTTACGAAAAACAGCAGTGAGTAACGTGGAGTGACCAACTCCAGAGTTCACTCAGAATAAAATAGTTCCCCTCATGAAACGTTTCTACAGAAAAACAACTTGATTATGTAAATAAAAGGTCATATCCAGCTGATTGAAGTATGTTGTATTTTTCTGACTTTATAAATTCAAAGAAGACCTATGAGTTATTTTTATTGCTAATCATCAAAAGTGATAGATAACTTTTTTTTTATTCCTACTCATGTTATGGGACTTTTGGTGTCCACTTTTTTTAAGTGGAGATCTTTTTAGATAACTTCTCATCCCTGCTTCAAAAGTATCAGTAACAGTTACTGAATTAGTTTTTGAATTGGTATCAGTTATACCATGGGTCAGAGTTAGATCATTAGAATCAATATCAGCATTGGTGTCACAACCAGTATTAACATTCATGGTTTTCCTGATGGCATCTAACAGCATACCATCTTTAGGACCAACCTAGGCCCAAACATCAACAAATGCTATCTGCTAAGCCAATCATTCCCAAAGTCTGGGTCCTGACCCAAAGGTGGGTCGCCAGAGACTTTTTATGGGTCACCGAATTAGTTTTCAAAATGTTTACACGAAATTCATGCATTCCTGAACCAGAAAAAGTCTCCCCTTGCCAATTTGTTTTATGATGATTGGCTCCTCACACTGTCATAGTTTGTCATGTTTTCATTTTGAAGGGAAATCGCCCCAATGATTACTTTAACTGGAAACATGTAACTGTTTTCAAAAGTCTGAAGCTATGGGACTCAAAAGCTACTCAAACAACCAAAGCCACACCACTGTATGTTTTTTACTGTTTTACAGCACTCAGAGGAAAACACTGTCACTGTGTCACCGTCACTCATATGAAAGAGCTGACCCATTGAGTATTGGTTTTGTTAGTTTCCAAAAGAAAGATTTCAAGTCAGATTCAAAAACCCTGAGTTTGAAAGTCCAAAGTCATCACTGGATCTTGGACAGGCACGCTGAAAAAGAGGCATGGACTGATACTGTAACCTTTATTCTGGATGAACATCGCAAATTAATATCTTGTCTTGAATAACGCATGACAGGGACACAATTCTGACAAGCAAGCAGGCCAACCTGTATAGTAAAAATGCAAGTATTTTCAGAGCGTATGCCTAACAAAGCTGTAATGCATTTGTCAAAAATGTTAGGCCCGTTAGCTGGTACAAAGGATGTAAAATGATGCAGAAACATGATTTAAGCCCAGTTATTCTGTCGATTGGTTTACAGATTGGACAAATTTTGGATTGGGTCGCCATGGCTTGTTCCCCCCAAAAAGTGGGTCACATGAAAAAAGTTTGGGAAACACTGTGCTAAGCTATGTATGATGGAATATTAACCACTACGTAGAAGTGAGCATGTTTTTGGGCTATGGGAGGAAGTTGGAGTACCTGGAGAGAACCCGTGCATAAACAGGGGGGACATGCAAACTCCACACAAAGAGGCCTATCAGATGGACCAAGGTTTGAACTGGTGCCTCTTGCCTCTCTTGCTGTGAGGCAGCAGAGCTAACCAGTGCACCACCGTGCAGCTCTGCATGCCATTCTGTTTTGTTGAATTCCATTATTTTCTATTCAAACTTTTTTTCTTTTTAACTTTAGTGTTCTCTAATAAAGCAGAGGTTAACAGTCCAGCTTCAGTTCTGGTTCTACTTCCTGTTTCTCATTAAAGGGGCCGAGCTAACCAAAGGCCCCTGTAGATAATAATCTTATTATTAACCATCACCTCATATAACCCCTGATGTCAGCACTTCATGAGCTGAGGTTGAAGCTTATTTAAAGTTGCCGTGGTCCTTCTTTAGAGTATCAGTAGGAGATTCAGGTGACCTGAGGTAAGCCTGACCCACACTTCACACAGACTAACACTGTTCTCACTCTTTTCCTCTGTGTTCACTGTCAGAGGATGTTAAATCTGATTTATCTGATATGTTGGTATATTTCTATGACTGACATTTAAGAGTTGACATTTTTAGGAGCCATGATTTATTTTATATTCATTTTATTATTAGACTAAAAAAGCATATATATCTTTTTGGCCGTAAAAAAACAACAACAAATAAATCACACAGGTTTAATCTTCCAAATCAAACGTACTGTGAACTGCAGGATGAGTTACTATTATTCTAAATAATCATGACGACATTATATTTACATCCAGCAGCACCCCTGTCATCAGAGCAACACTGTTAAATATTATTTATCAACAATATTCTGTGATATTTATTATGTTCTCCTATGTTCTTCGTTTTCCATTCCATTGATACTCTTTGATCTTATTTGATGTTTTTTGATGTTAACCTATGTTTTAATGATCAAATCCATTCTATCCTTTGATGTCTTTTGATATTTTTTGATATTATTTGATGTTCTTAATGTTCCATTCCACTCTATTGTTTGATGTATTTTGAAATTCTTTGATGTTATTTAATATCCTACGATGTTCCATTCTTACCTCTTACCATGTACTTTGATGCCTTTTATTGCTCTATTCCGTTTTATTCTTTGTAATTTTACATTTATTGATAAATTTTTTATGTTCTTTTGTTCTTTTTTGTTCTTTTTATTGTATTTTAATATTGTATGTTCTTTGATGTTCTTTGATCAGCATGCTTTCTTAAATTGAAATGATCTGTGTGTCTTATTTAGTAGTTTTAGTTTTATGCTGTCAACAGATGTTATTTTGACTGACTGTCTTTGAACGCATCATAGGTCCTCCCCCTGCAGGATGGAAAACACAACTTTCAACTTAGATGTGTTACAGCTAGAGGGGTTAAAGGTCAGCCCACATGCTTCCATCCCCACCTTCATCTTCCTCCTCCTCATCTTTGTCTTCATCATGGTGTCTAACTTGGGCCTGGTGGTCCTGATCATGGTGGAGAGGAGCCTCCATGAGCCCATGTACCTACTCTTCTGTAACATGAGTATCAACGACTTGTTAGGGGCGTCCTCCGTCATTCCTCGCCTGCTGAGTGACGCCTTCACGCCAATCAAACAGCGTTACATCAGCTACAATGAGTGTGTGGTCCAGGCTTTCTGTGCTCACGTGCACGCCGTCACCTCTCACACAGTGCTCATGATTATGGCATATGATCGTTATGTAGCAATCTGCCAACCCCTCCAATACCCCACTGTCATGACCAACAGGATGGTGGTGGTGCTGTCTGTGTCGGCGTGGGGTGTATCCTTTGTCATGATCATTATTGTTGTGTCCCTCAGTGTGCGCTTGTCCCGGTGCAGGAGTTTCATTAACAACCCGTACTGTGACAATGCCTCACTGTTCAAGCTCTCCTGTGAAAACGTCCTCGTAAACCACATCTACGGACTGAGCACTGCCTTACTCACGATGGTGTGCTCCCTGTGCAGCTTGGCATACACCTACATGAGGATCGCCATGGTGTGTCTGAGCAGTAAGAACAAGACTCAGATCAGCAAAGCCCTGCAAACCTGCACCACACACCTGATTGTGTACATCATCCTGCTCCTGTCAGGAAACATCATCATCGTCCTCCATCGCTTCCCTCACCTGGCTGACCAAAGGAAGTTGGCATCCATCCTGTTCCATGTGGTTCCTCCTTCTTTGAACGCTATTATCTATGGACTGCAAATAAAGGCCATAAGACAGAAAATAATGATGATATTTAACAAACAGAAGTGAGGAGACGAAACCCAGAAGGTCACCCTGTTAAGGGTTGACCTGTGAAGTTATATTTTGTCAATATTTAATGATGCTTATTAGTGTCGAACAAAAGATTAATTTTAGAGAAAAAAAAGGAACATTATTCTATGTTTTTAAGTAGTGAACCTAGATTTTATGAAGATCTCTGAAAGACTTTTCCATACCACAAGTATTACCTTAAGACCGGGAGAAAATTACACAAGTCCACATTTGGATCTTTAGCAGTTTGAGGATCAACAGTTTAAGACCATAGCCCCAAAAAACAGAAAACCACTGTTTTTGTTGATTACTTTAAAAAATGTAGGTGCGCTGGCTGTGAGTAGTGAAGATGGCTTCATGGAGGGTATCCATTACAATCTCTCTTTTCTCTGATTTTTGTTTTGTTTTGTTTTGTTATCTGTGTTTTGTACTGTTATGACTAAGTGTCTTTAAGTATCTATAAATTGCACTACATAAATCTAATTGTATAATAATAATAATAATAATAATAATAATAATAATAATAATAATAATAATTATTATTATTGTTGTTGTTGTTGTTGTTGTTGTTGTTGTTGTTGTTGTTGTTGTTGTTGTTGTTATTATTATTATTATTGTTGTTGTTGTTGTTGTTATTATTATTATTATTATTATTATTATTATTATTATTATTATTATTACTACTACTACTATTGTCTGAAACTGATGCCAATTTCTGTAAACATCCCTCACCATCCATCTCCAAATGTTCTCTATTGGATGAAGCTTCCTATTTTTGCTAATGCCAGAGCAGTGACATGTAAATTCTTGCAGAGCAACCTGGACAGGAAGTCGAGCAAAGACACCAACTATAAACAGCCAGTGACTTTCAAAAAACAACAAAGCATGTTCAAACCAGATGGAATTTATCATGACTACAACAACAAACAGACATAATGAGTTGCACCAGGGCCCTGTTCTACGAAGCAGGATTACTGCCTAGCGAGGTAGCTTTGAGGATAGGTTTCGGATTCCCTGTTCTACGACACGGGATCACTCCTCAGCGAGGCGAGTCTCCATGGCAACACACGCTGAACGGCTAACCTGCTCCGGGGCAGGTTAGGTTGCAGATTGAACTCGCGGACTATTAAAACCCCGCCCACTGACCAATGAGCCCTCACGAAAAAATCGCTTGTCCGTTCTTAGAGGATCCCGTGGGCATCGGAGCTCGACCCACTGACCACCTTTATGAAAGTTACAGGTTTTCCAGGAAGGGGTTGGTAGTACATGGCACTTTCTAAAGGTAGTTAAAGGGAAAAAATCTTTTGTGCCACTATCATCCTGAAATAGCACTGTTCACCATGCACTTTTACTGTAACATGCAACATATCTGATTTAGTTCTTACGTGAATTTATTCATTTGTTCATTCCTATCGTGTTTACATTGTTGTGTGATATGTAACCCACATGAGTCCTACATGAATTCCTGTTACAATTTTAATACGGGCAATAAAATTTTGTCATGGAACAGAAGTGTTGGCATTGAAGATCTTATTACGGCAATGAGAGTTCTTCATTCCCATTAACTACCTTTAGAAAGTGTCATGTATTACCAATCCCTCCCTGGAAAACCGGTAACTTTCATAAAGGTGGTCAGTGGGTCGGGCTCCGATGTCCACGGGATCCTCTAAGAACTGACAAGCCATTTTTTCGTGAGGGCTCATTGGTCAGTGGGCGGGGTTTTAATAGTCCGCGAGTTCAATCTGGAACCGAACCTGCTCCGGAGCAGGTTAGCCGTTCAGCGTACGTTGCCATGGAGACTCGCCTCGCTGAGGAGTGATCCCGTGTCGTAGAACAGGGAATCCTGAACCTATCCTCAAAGCTACCTCGCTAGGCACTAATCCTGCTTCGTAGAACAGGGCCCAGGTAAAGGGGCAACAGGTATGATGTTTGCAGCCCACCATAAACCAGGAGAGGATCATCACTGGGGTGTGAGTTCAGGGAACTCCTAAGTCTGTGACCCTGGAGCTGCGTGGAGATCCTGACACATGCCCGACAGCAAGGTGATGTTTTAATAAATGTTTGCAATCAAATGTCAGCAAAACTTTTTTTTGAAGCTGAAAAAAAGCTGAAATATACAGGGGCCAGCCCCGAAGCTTAGTATAACACAACTATGTACAGGTTAGCTATTTGACATGCCAGTCAAAAGATCATCTTTTCATGTTTTTAATTAGCTCGCTAATTTGCTGAAGCTGAAAAGAAGCTGGAATATACAGAGCCAGCCCTGAGCCCTGAGAACCAACTGTGTTTGTAACTGAAGTTTGTCAAAGAGAAGTGAGCAGCCATTATTAGCAAATTAGCGAGCTAATTAAAAACAAGAGAAAACAATCTTTTGGTTAAATAGCTAACCGGTACATATTTGTGTTATACTAAGCTTCACCTAAGTTGTTGTTTAAAAATGCCGGGTGACTCTCGTCCACTTATTGTCGTCTTGTTTTGGAAGTCGCGCTGATGACTCATCGATAAAGACATTGTCTGACCAATCGGTAGCCGGCAGTCGTCATCTTTTTTAGTATCAACTCAGCTGGCTTGGAACCTGAGCGGAGTAGGTAGCAAAACTCCCCCGGAAGGTGGGAATGGTGGGAATGGTGGGGGGGTCTAAAAATTAAGTTTTTTTGCAAAGCCTTTGTTGAGGTGTTGAAAGTTGCTGTTCATCAAGAATCCGCATGAGGCTGGCTGCAGAAAGACCAGAAACTACACACACAACAAACCAAAAACACAGACTTTTATAGCATTAAAAAATAATAATAATCCCAGCCTGGTTCAAAAAATGGCCCCTGTCTGAAATATTAATTGCATGGGCAAATAGTTGTCACATTTTCAGCTCAGCATCATTAGATTTGGGGATTTATTACATTTTTTATTATTTAGTTATCTATTAATAGTTTTTGATTCAGCAGTTTAGTCAGGCCTGTGAAATGGACAGCCTATTGGACCCTCCAGCTCAGCATCAGTGAATGTTTTGGGTCTACCACATCACTTATTCATTCATAACCCTCAGGATCTTTCTAAAATCTAAAATGACTGACACTCAGTACATCCAATCTCGGCAGCAATTGTGGGTTGTAAGAGGCCAAATTTAAAGACAAAAAGCCTTTTTTCCTTTTTTTTTCAGGTCACGACAGGGTGAATACCTGAATGGAAATGGCATAAAGACAGATTTATGTGATTTTGACTTGTTAAGGATATGCCCTTAAACATTTGATTAGCTGATGAACAGCTTGTTTCTCCTTTTTGCGTTTTGAAGCTCTACTTACAATCTGATTACAATCCACAGGTGTGAAATGTGAATTCTTGCAACTTTGTCCCAGTATTGAATTTTTTTTTCAGGGGCATGATCGACATTTCACCAAGGATATTTTCTTACAAATTTTCTTTCTTCCCTGGTTGCTCATTCATTTTAAACATTTAAGGAGAAACGAGGGAAGAAATTGCAATAAAAGATGTCATCAAAAAGTAGACCACAGAGAGTGGAGACAAACAAAGTGAGGATACTCCTGGTGACGTTGTTGTTTCCAGTTGTCAGCAACAGTTTCCTGGTGACCAGCGGAGCAGCTGAGCTCAGACAGCTCATAAAAGATGTCAGTCAGGGCTCCTCTCATTAGACTGGAGGAGGTTCACATCAGCAGAGGTAACACTGACACCAACACACACAGCAGGGAGGATTGTTCTCTTAGGGAGGGAGTGAAAAATAAATGTGATGCATGTTTCAAAATCAGACTGTTCAATAGAAATGCAAACATGCTGCTCTTCAGCTCACTCAGGTGAAATCCTGAAGTGATAACAGGTTTGTTGTTTTGATTTTAGAGCTTTATCCTCCATATCACACAAGAATGAGGCTGTTTGATATTTTTCTGTTGGCACTGTGAGTGCTGCAGAATCCTTTTCAGTGAATCTAAAACCTGTTTCATGTCATTCCTGCTGAAGCTTCATTTTCTGCTTTAAGAGTTCAGTTTTACAGGATTTCATTGTTGTTTGGCTTTTCCTCTTCATAATGTTCATGTATTCACTTGTTCATGCACACATCTTTGCAACATACATAAGCGTGACCAAACATGCAAAAAGCTTAAAGATGAAAGCATAGTGGTTTTGTTTTTTCCTGCTGCAGGAAAAAGACAAGATTTAAAAGCTTCACTTCACTTTTTCTCAAGAAGATCGAGACATTAAAGGGAAAAAATGCCTGTAAAATGATGTCACTGGGAGCTCTTTTTAAGGATTCTTTTGAAGTCTGTCAAAGGTTTAAATTTTTATCCATAGGGTCAAAGGTTTTTTTTTTTTTTTTTATCCGTGCATGTCTCTGAAGTTTCCTCCCTCATTTGCATAATCAGGACTCTGCATGACTTAAATATAAATCTAATAGCATGTGTTTTATTTTAGTTTATTTACATGAATGATGTATACTAATTAAAATTTCTATAAAAGTGCCACAGCTACCCAGAGGCCAGAGGTATAATAAGCTGCTGAAAAAAAGATAAAGTAAAATAAATCATGTTTTCACAGAGAGCCACATGTGATATTGTGAAAAAAACAAAAACAAAAACAAAACAAAAACAGCAGCTCTGAATGGATTATCCGTTACGAAAGTACAGTATTTACTGTTTTAGTGATCCAAACATCCTTGTGCCATCATTACAGACTGATGAAATCAAAGCTTAACTGTCCCTCAGGCGTCTCTTGATACCAGATAATAAGTGATGAGTTTTCTGCAGTGTTAAATGTTGAGTAAACATCAGCAAACTCTGCTTCTGACCAAGGAAAATGTTCTCCATTAGGGGGCAATATGGGCAAAATATGTCAGAATCAAGACTATTTTGACCAGCAAACAACATTTTAGACCCTGATCCTGCATTCTGAACTACTATTGCTGCTCCATTCATAACTTTAATCTGGTCTTGTGTCCTCTGATGAGTTTTTTTGAACTCTCACATTTTCACATCCTGATAAATCATTTTTTTGAAAAGCAACAGCTGTAAAAGTTGTTAAATTTCTGCAAAATACACATAGCTTTGGCTTTATACAAGCTGCCTTTGCACAGTCCAGATGGAGTTTAGTGAGACCTGACAGAAAGACTTTGGTTGTGAAAATGTACATGAACAAAAAATCTAATAAAAATTACTGTAAACTCCACAAACATGCATCCTAAACAGCTGAATATCTTTTGTACCCTCCTCAGGGTCCCTCCCTCTTAAACATGGAGAATAAAACTCTCAACATGGATGTTATCTCCATCGAAGGGTTAAAGGTCAGCCCACAGGCCGCCACTCTGGCCTTCATCCTCCTCCTCATCATCTACATCTTCATCATGGTGTCTAACCTGGGCCTGGTGGTCCTGATCATGGTGGAGAGGAACCTCCATGAGCCCATGTACCTGCTGTTCTGTAACATGAGTATAAACGACTTGTTCGGGGCATCCTCTATCATTCCTCGCCTGCTGAGTGACGCCTTCACACCCATCAAACAGCGCTACATCTACTACATTGACTGCGTGGTCCAGGCCTTCTCCGCACACTTCCATGCTGGCACCTCTCACACAGTGCTCATGGTTATGGCATATGACCGCTATGTTGCCATCTGTAACCCTCTACGATACGCCACCGTCATGACCAACAGGATGGTCGTGAAGCTGTCAGCAGGGGCCTGGGTGTCAGCATTCTTAGTGGTTGCGATTCTTTTGGGTCTCACGACCCGCCTGACGCGCTGCAGGCGGATTATAATCAACCCATTCTGTGATAATGCCTCTTTGTTCAAGCTCTCCTGTCAGAACCTCCTCATCAACCACATCTATGGCCTCTTAAGTGCCGTGGTGCTCCTCGGCTCCTCCCTCGGTGGCATCACGCTCACCTACCTGAGGGTGGCCATGGTGTGTTTGAGCAGCAAGAACAAGGCGCTGAACAGCCGCGCGCTACAGACCTGCGCTACACACCTGGCCGTGTACATCATCATGCTGGTGGCCTCTTTCACCCCCATGATCTTTCACCGTGACCCGCAATGGGCTGACAGTGGGAAAGTGGCATCCGTCTTGTTCCATGTAATCCCCCCAGTCCTGAACCCCCTCATCTATGGGCTGCAGTGCAAAGAACTCAGGCAGAAGATCTTTGGCCTTTTTCACAAGAATAAAGTTCTGGATGTTCAAACTGCAGTAAAGGTTCAAAGTCTCCATAAATAACTAGAAATAAAGGTCTTTACACATCAACTTTCCTCATACACTGTGGTTATTCTCTGCAATTGTGAAAAAAGTTCTTTATAATTCAATCTTTGTCTGCAAAACCTTAACAAACATCATCTTTTAGAGCTGGATCCATCCAGTCATGCCCAGAACTGATAGGCCTAACCCGTTTTTGGGCCAATGATCAAACATAAAACTGTGGATTATGAACATGTAGTTATGTAAAAGTAAGACTAATTTAAGTCTTCATAGTGCCTGTAAGGGGTGTCAGTAGCTGTATGTAAATTATTAGGAAAACATTGCCTTTAGATCTGATTATAAGAATTAAAGAAGCTACAGACATCCTTGAAGAGCTTAATTTTTGCTTAACAGAAGTATGGGCTGAGATTTGTGGCACTTGAACTGAAGCTGAATTGTTATATTTACAGACATCCCAAAGACAATTGGGCCCTGTGTTCCCACAGCCCACAATTCATCACTATTTTGATAGTTTCAATAAAAAAAATAGAAACTATTCAGATCAAAAAAGGGTTTTGGCTGAAGCAGAGCTTATAACGGATGCTTGTTTTAATGTCTTTGAGACAGACAAACAAAAACAAATTTTAGAACAAAATGTGACTGCTCATAGGCTCTTTTGAGGCCAATAGGACCACATCCTTTCCAAAAAGCAAAGATGGGGACCCTCGGACATCAAACTCATTCTGCCACTTTGCAAATACAATGAAATACATCAAATACAATGTTCCAAAGCTCAGCTCATGCAAGGACCCAAGGTTTATAACACTCAAAACCATAATTATAATTATTGACAAAGCAAGGCCCAGTATATAAAAGTTGCAAATACTATGACAACTTTGAACTTGATAAATTAGCCTATATCTAAAGTTTAACACTTTAGTTGTCAGATTCCTTCAATTACACTGGGACTCGTCAGCCATGTTTAGGCCTCGTGTTGTTCTGTTGTGAAACATATGAATAGCTATCGTTATGTAATAATAACCTCACATTGCTTCGATGTGATTGGCTTATTCATTTGGCTGTTACAAAATTTAGCCAATGAAAAATGAGAGCATAGTCAAGAAGGCGTAAAATTGGCCAATGGGAGTGCAAGGCGTCACTTCAGTTATTTCATTTCTTCCCTTACGTAGGCGGGCTTCAGTTGGAATCGCCATCTTGTCGTCGCCGCAGCAAGCAAAGAAGGACGACAAACGGTGGGAAAAAAACACCGTAATCGAGGCGTTATTTCTAATTAAATCAAGTCGGAACGTTTAGATTCATGAGTTCATGGACTGCCTGATCATAAATGGTTATGCTACCAGTAACAGTCGTCTAGCTATTCCTGGCTCGCTCGCCTCAAAGATGGACGACACGGCGGCGAGGGACGACGCCTGCCGAGAGTACCAGTCTTCTCTGGAAGACCTGACGTTCAACAGCAAGCCGCACATCAACATGCTCACCATCCTGGCCGAGGAAAACCTCCACTTCGCCAAGGATATCGTCGCAATTATTGAAGCTCAAATAAGCAAGGTTTTTATAAATATAGAATACTTAAATTTCAGTTGTTTCTGTCCATGTACGTAAAAGGCCTAGGACACGATGGCGGCTACCGTTTGTTGCTCGACATGTCGCATAGATACGTTGCATTCCATTGTTGTGGTTACCGAGTAGTACTACTTTATTTTAACGCTTATCTGTTGAAATACTATAATATATTCTTAAAACATCTCCTCAATAGTTAATAAAACGACTTAACAACGTAAAACGTACTGGTTAACGTCAAATTAGTTAGACGTGTGAGCTAACAGGCTAACTGTTTAACACGTGATGCTATTCTCAAACTTGATGACTCATTAATAGTTTTTAAACGTGAAAATGCCAAGGGAAACCTGTTGAAGTAAGTCATCAGTTGATTCTTGACTTTTTACTTCCGGGACATATTACAGGAATGATAGTGCTACTTACTAATTCCAATATTATTATAGCAACGCAATGACCTGCATACAAGAAAGACTCCATATGCAACAGTGGCCAAAATTGTTACAACAACCAACAGATCTGACAACTTAGAGCATTTTCAACCAAAACGTAATATACATAGGTAATCATTATTAATCAGTTAAGATAAGGAATAATTCCAAAGCTTTTAAGAACCCCAGTTGGCAAATTAGGCCAAATTTGTGGGCACGTATCTTATTTGAATGTTCAGACTAACAAAAGGACACGCAGAGCACCAGCAAAAAGTACTCACTCCAGCTAAATACTGCCACAACCATACTTGACTAAAACATTATTATTGCACCTCAATAGGTTGCTACTTTAGCAAGACATGCACACATAATGTAGCTCTAATGCTTGACTATGATTTTACGCTGCCATGTGCTTATCCGATGAGGCGTAAACGCCTGTCTTGAAACTACATTGAGTTGTAAAGGTCTTGTAGTGTGTAAACCCCTTAAAATTGTGTCACTTGCAACCATCTGGTGACTTCTGCTGTGGTGGAACCTGTAGTACGGAATCACTTCTTAGAGAAAGAGCGTAAAAATGAATAATAACGTACCACACTGTATTTATGGGTGCCCTGCATAACATCTGACATCACTTTACAAGATAGTTTGTAAGAATGCAAAAGTAAGATAACGTGCAAGATATGGCACATTGTAAATAATAATTAAAAGATTGTAACAAAGTTATTTTAAGTTATGAATTTAACCTTGTAATCGCCCAAACCCTACAGCTTCCCTAGAAAGTCAGCGAGTGAGGAAAGGATTAACTTTATAAATAATTACACATAGTTGAAGTAGTTTTTAACACAGGGAGAAGATCAAAGTGCATCACAATTAAGTAAAAAATATGGATAAACATTCAAAAAGGCTAAAATATTTATAAAATGTTTTGTCGGAGCCACAGAAAGAAGTTGACCTATTTGTGGTGTCGTAAATCGTTCTACCGCTGCAGGCCCAGTTTTGTCACTTCAGCTTCACTAATTTTCACACCTAGTCAGTCTAAATATCCAGACTTCTATACCTCTAAGAATTGCCAGGCCTCATAGATGTCATTAATGGATTTTACACAGGTTTTTTGTGCCGTCCACCTCCTATAGAAATGCATCTCAGTCAGCAGTTTAGTTCAGCCTCTGTGTGCTCAGTGTTTGCACGTTTACCACGTAAAGCTTTACTCACTTTGACCCGAGTTCCTCTGCATTAATTCACTAGTGAATTTTGATTTACTGAACTGTCATTGAATGGTTAAAATGTTATAATAAAAAATGTGAAATGTGCTTTTTGTCATTTTTTATTTCCCAGTGTAATTTATTGGTATGACTCTGGTTCATATTCACAGACTTGAGTCTGTATTAAACAGACTAATTTAACTGATGCTGCTCAGTCAGCAGAGTTTAAATGCAGCCCCTTTAACTTTGGTTAACATCAGTGGTTTTCTTAATAAGTAATGGGATTTAAACTACCGAGGGGTAAAACTTTAAAGGGTGTGAGTGAACCAAACTAAGTGAAAGATTCAAACTGCGTGGGTAAAGTACAAAGAGTGGTTAAAAGAAGAAACCCTCTTTGGAGGTAAACCGGTTCCTGCTGACTGGACTCCTGTTTTTTTTTTTTTTTTTTTTTTTAAACCTCCATGGCTACCCTTTTCCTCCTCTGATCCTGAGGCTGGATCATTTCTCAGATGCTGGACTGATTGCTTGATGTTGGAAGATTTTTCTGCAGGTTGTTTAACCCTTTGAGACCTATTGCAGCGGTGGAGTAATTTTTTGTTTAGACTCCAAACTGAAGAAAAATGCACAGACTATGAACTCTTTTTGATGGACGTATCCTCCCTCTTTTTCCTGATCTGATTTTTTCTCCCCCCACGTTCTGATTCGGATTTTTCACACGGCGGGTGGTGATTGGGAGAGCGTTTAGCCCATGTTGATGCTGTGAAGTTGTGTTTTGTTCTGAAATGTTGGTTTAACCCCTGTTGTGTTCTAAACTTGTCGAGTTCTCTATTGCTCCAGGCCCCGACAACCGAGAAGCTTCCAGTTTTGTACTTAGTGGATTCCATAGTGAAGAATGTTGGAGGAGAATACCTTGCAGTGTTTGCTAAAAACCTAATCACTTCATTTATATGTGTCTTTGAAAAGGTACAGTTATCTTTGCTGCTGTTAAGTTTTGTTATCAAATCTAAGCACTGAATCTGTTTGGCAGCCCACTTCACTTTCCCTCCTGTTTGTTGTGTTGCTTGCTTTTTAATGTGATCTGCTCTCTGCTCCTGCTCACTTAATGCCATAACTTAGAGCTGCTAATAAACTACGGGAGGGTGGGTTCATGCATTTAGATCTTACAGAAATGCTCTTTAATACCTTCAGATTCTGTTTTTAAATCTCATAGTTGTAAGATGATAGTTAAGTTTTGATGTAATACTGAAGTGTGTCTTCAGGTGTCTCTGGGTAGCTGTGGACCAAGTCATGTCCTCTGTTTGTAGGTGGATGAAAACACTAGAAAGAGTCTGTTCAAGTTACGCTCTACGTGGGACGACGTGTTTCCTCTTAAGAAACTGTACGCGCTGGATGTGCGGGTGAACTCCGTCGACCCAGCCTGGCCCATCAAGCCTCTGCCGCCCACCGTCAATGCCAGCATTCATGTCAACCCCAAGTTTTTGAAGCAGGTGTGTATGAGCTGCAATGACACATCAGATGAGAACTGACTTTTTCTCTGAGACCTGATACACTCTGTTTATTTAAACACATGTAAATTGTGGTTGTTTCAATACTTTGGATTGAAATACAGAACATGTGTAGCCTTTTGCCACTTATGCTTGTGTCTAAAGCTCCTTTTTTCAGATAACTGTTTAAAAACCAAGTAGATGCTCTAACTTTGTAGCTCAGGACTCTGAAAAAGATCTTCCCACAAAGATGCGTTGGAGACTGGTGAATGCACAAACGGGCCAATTCAGAAACAAAGTAACATTAAAAAAAAAAAAAAAAAAAAAATTTAGCTGATCAGTAGCAATTTCTCTATTGCTGTACACATGTTGCCAAGTCCCCTAGTGAATCTACCCCATCTGATACTGTTGTTATCCTGGTTTAGTCCCCAGGGGGTCTTCAACAAAGACAGATTGAAAATTTTCTGTTTGTGTGATTTTATATCAAATTGAATCTCTGTTGATATTTTAATAACAACGGATGAAATATGTAATTGTGACCCCTGTTTTGGGATCCACAGCTCTAAACCACAACAAAATAACCAATAAGGAAACCTCAGGTCTTAACTTGCTGGAAAAGTCTGCAGCTTTGAGTATGATGATTGAAAACAGACCTCTCCAAACATTTTCAAAATGTGCGATTTGCATGTTCTGTTTGGCTGCAAACGTTTGATAGCGCTAACCCCATAGAAGCATGTCTCCAGAAAAATAAACATATTTTATTAAAAAGCATCAAATTGATTGCATTTTGGTTGAAGGTGGTTGCAAGTGCACTCTTAAAAAGTGTGCATCTGGGAAATTTGGCTTTTTCCATTAAAATATCCACTGCAGTTGGCATTTGATACTTCTTATTGCTTCCATATTGTACAACGTACACAATGAACAGAAAAAGTCCCTGAAAATGAAAAAGAAAAAAACTCTTTATTCTCTTCTTCCTGGAGGTAAAAATCTCTGAGTATAGTTTTCAAACCTCTTGCTTTCCTCTGTCTAACCCTTTGTTTCATTATGTCTTCAGTCAGAGGAGGTGTCCTCTCCTCCTCCTGTCCAACCCGCCCAGCAGAGTCCACCCCAGCCTCCACCTGCAGCGGTGTCTGCTCCTCCAACGACTCCTCTTGTGAGCCAGTCCAGCGTGACCCGGGAGCACATGATTCGACAACAGCTGCTGGCCAAACAGAGACAGCTACTAGAGCTGCAGCAGAGGAAGATTGAGCTGGAGCTGGAGCAGACAAAAGCTCAGCTGGTGAGTTTAATATGGTTTGTCTATGTCTTGTTTTCATGTTTGAAGGGCATACAGGATGAAGTTTTCATGACTTTGTGTCCTTAGGCTGGAGGTTTCGTGATGCCTGTATCAACAGCAGTCTCCACTCCACCAGCAGCTAACACGGCTCAGACACCTGCCAGTCAACCTGCTCCTGCGGTCCGACCATGGATCCCCCCTCAGACTCAACCCGACACTAAACCTCCAACCAGAGACCCTCGTCTGAATCGTGCTGGCCCTGTGGCTGCTCCACAGCCCAAAGAACAGCCTGCTGGGAAAAAACATGACACCAACACGACAGGAAGTCCAGCTCTGACGCCTGAAAAGAGCAGACCAGAGAAGACCAGGACCCCGAAGAAGGAGGTGACAGAGGAGAAACCAAAATCCAAGTCTCCATCTCCGATGATCAAAGGTGTTCAGAGTAAAACAAAACAACCAGAGGCTGAGGTTCCTAAGTCCACAGAGGGCAAGAAAGATCCCCGTCTGAAGAAACGCACACAGGACAAGAGCATGGACGCCAAAGATGAAGAGCTGAAAGAGAAGAAGAGATGCACGGACAAGAAGGAGCGAGAGGTTAGGGCAGACTCTCAGAGGTCCACCAAAGGAAAGCTGGTCAATGGCTTTGTTGGCAAACACGACCGTGAGGAGTCCAAGGACAAGCCAGAGTTCAAGACTGGAGGAAACGCTCGCACACACGCTAGGAAACGAACCCGCTCACGCTCCAGGTCGCGCTCCCCAACTTCATCCCCGAAGAGGAAAGACAGGAGGTCCCCTAAGAGTCGAACCAGGAGCAGCTCCCTGTCCCCGTCCCCCTCCCACAAACCAGGGAAACCCAGAAGAGTCCGTGCAGATGAGCCAGAGCACGGAAAACCCAACAGAGAGGACCGCCCCACGCCCAAAAAGAACCAATCAGAGAGCAGGAGATCAAAGAGACCCACAGAAAACAGACACTCTGAGCTTAGAGACTCTCACTCCCCACGAGGACACGAGGGAGGAGCCAAAGAGGCGAAGGAGACAACGCATCGCTGGAGGAGTGGCTGGGAGGAGAACAAACAGTGAGTTCATAAAGCATGTGAAAATTTAACTCCAGATTTTAAATTATGGATTTATGAAAGACAAAAGATTGAATTTGAGAAATTAACTGTTAAATGAGCTGAAGCTGTAAAAATAAAACAAATTTGTCTTTTCCAGTCTTAAGCTCTCAGAGGAGTCCCACACCAAGCCTGGACCACAGAGACACAAACAGTACGGCACCCCAACCCGACCCACCACCCCCAGGACCCCAAAACATCGCCTCAGCGTAGACGCCAACCTGCAGATCCCAGAGGTCCTCAACTCTGCCTCCAAGAAGGATCTGCTGAGGAGGGTATGTCACAGAATTATCACCTGCACAAGTTTAAAAAAATCCTATGGTTCCCTTCTGTGGTTCCTGTGTCACATTAATACAGATCAGAATTGTGAAAATGTCTGTTAACTGTCTGCAGGCCAGTCAGCGTCTGGAGAGTGGTGAAATCTCCCAGGAGGACTTCCTGAACATGGTCCACCAGCTGAAATCCTTCTTCCAGTACCAGGAGGAGAAACAGCAGCACTCAGAGAACTGGGAACTCCCTGGAAACTTCCCTGTCAAGAAACAGCCTCTGCTGACCACTCCACCCTCTGCTCAGCCCTGCCCTCAGGACACCTTGAATGCAGCAGAGCTGACGTACTACGAGCACAAGTCCAAGCTGAGGAAGACTCAGGTCACACACCGACCTGTGGGTGAGGAGTGGGAGGGGGGAGAGAGTCCAGGGGAGGGTGAGGGGCCGGGATCGGATGAGAAGACTGCCAGCCGCAGCGCTGGACGCAGGGCGCCACAGGAACGTCAGGGTGAGTAAGGATGACGTTTTAAAACATCAGCAGCTGTTCACTGGTCCGTCTCTAAAATTTGATACTTTCACAGGTGAAAGGCGGAGCAAAGAGCGCGAGGAGCCGCTCCCTCCATCTGGCCCTATGATTGAGGAGTACAACCACGGGAAAGAGTTCCCAACCCTCAAGTCCCTCCCTGGACTCAGGTTCAGGAGGAGAGCCGACCCCAGAGAGCCCGGTAAGTCCAGAGCTGCTACCACCACCTCAGCCACCTGTGTCATGACATCACTGACAAACCTCGCCTGTCATCTTCGTCCACAGAGGAGTCAGAAGTCAGGGACTGGAGCTGCAGTGTGTCACGGTGTCAGTCAGTGAGGAGACAGCAGGGTTAGACCCTCACAGAGATCACAGTCTACACAGCTAACACAGGGGGTCCTGGGAGATGTAGTCAGATGTTAGAAAGAGAGAGGGCATTTCTGCGCTTTTAGATGAAATCATGAGACTCTTCTTCATGACTTTGTTTCGTGTTTCCAGCTGAGCGAGAGTGGAACTCACCGCTGACAGAGAGACAACGCTACGATGAGCACAAGAGTGGTTACGACGCTCCCCGCAGGTACGCCCCAGCTGCTGATTCCAGGCACCCTGACCCTCGCCGGCCTGAAGGGCCCATCTCTGGCACCATGGTCCACGGGAACTGTCCAAGCCCTGCTGGACTGGAGCCCCCACCCCCGAGGTTTGAGCGTGAGCGTCTCTCTCCTCTTCATCAAAAAGACTCTGGAGAGGCAAGCCCGATCCCTCGCTTCGAAAGTCCGAACAGTGAGCATTCAGATGATGGGCCCCTGGACATTGCCCCTGCTCACATTCCACCCAAATCCATCTTGAAGGGCCCGGCACGAGCAGGGCCCCTGACATCAGCCCGTCAGCACGACTCTCCTGGGCACACGCCACCGCATGATGGAGGACCAACCCCCTCCAGATACGATGGTCCTGCACACATGGGCCCTTCAAGACAGCACCCCCCAGGGTGGTACGAGGGAGGGGGCCCAGGACGCTATGATGACACATCAAGGTTTGAGGGACCCCATCATCCAGGCCCTGGGAGGTTCGAAGGAGGTGCACCCTCACATCACATGCCAGAGAGGTTTGAGGGCCCTCACATGTCTCACGGTCCAGTCAGAGGAGGGGACGACATGGGACGGTTTGAGGGGCCAGCTCATCCCCAAGGGTCTGGACGCTTTGACGGGCCTCCTGTGAGGTTTGAGGGTCAGGGACCGGGACAGGGTCACTTTGGGGCCCCTATGCAGCGTTTTAACAATATGGCCCCTGGTCCTGGTCCAATGGGCTTCCAGCAGCAAGGGCCCATGCACTTTGACGCCCCCCAAAACCAAATGGGCCCTATAAGGTTTGAAGCCCCTGGGCCCAACCGCTTTGATGGTCCTGTTCAGCCTGGACCCCGGTTTGACCTCCCCAACGTCCCCCAGCAGGGAGGGCCCCAGATGTATGAGTGCCCTCCTGGACAGCAGGGACCTCTCAGGTTTGCCCCCCAGCAAAACCTGCAACCCCCCCTGAGGCCGATGGCCCCACCCATCTACGAGAACCCGATGGCGCCCCAGCAGAACTTCAACATGGCCCCTCAGAGGTTCTTGGAGCCCATGAACCCTCAGTTCTCCGGGGGACCAATGGGGTTCCAGGGACAGCAGAATATTCAGCCTAACACCAACTTCAACATGCAGCCGAACCCGCCCTTCAGCCAGCCAGGCCCCACGCCCTTCTACAACCCAGCTGCACCTGCTGTCGGCATGCAGCAGCCAGTGAGTTATGCACCTTTCTGTCACACCTGTGATGTCACTTATTGGTCAGCTGAGTGTCTTCTTTAGATGAGCCCTTCCTGCTCACTAAGTCTGGTTTCCTGTTTTCAGGTGAACATGATGAACATGAACCAGCCCCAGCCGTTCCTGCCTCAGAACTCAGTGCCTTACAGCCAGCCAGGTGAGACTGCCGCTCAGTTCAACTCACTTTAACCTTACAGCAGTTTGTCCATGGGGCTGATAGGAAACAAACCCTGACACTTGAATGATGGAAAATGATTTCTTTATTGTCTTTTTGTAGCGCCGGTCATCCCTCCAGAGAATCACTTTGGTCAGGTGGATGTAAACGACCTTCTGTCCAAACTCATCTCAAACGGCATCATCAAACCATCGGTGCCTGAAGCCACGTCCACTGCCAGCACCGGTCAGTACACCACCAGGGTCCCCTGATCCAACCCTGAAGCCAATAGAACCAAGCACTTTTTGACTCTGTGATTGTTTCTATTCCAGGCTCTGCAGCTCCGTGTGCTGCTGCCCCCACTGTGGAGGAGGAGGAAGAGGAGGAGCAGGAGGAGGAAGAAGGAGACGTCCCTGACCTCACTGGCTTCAGCATCGACGACATGAAACAGTAAGTGTTAATACACACACACATGCAGGGTCCTTTCTGTGTTTATATTTAATTTTTAAATCATGGTTCACCTGTGTGTGATTGATCATCAGGCGATACGAGAGTGTGGTGACACGCCTCTACTCGGGGAATCAGTGCTGTCTGTGCAGCATGAGGTTCACTGCCATGCAGACCGACATGTACGCCGACCACCTCGACTGGCACTTCAGACAGAACCACGCCGGGAAGGTCGCCAGCAAGAAAGTCACACACCGCCGCTGGTACTACAGCCTCACGGTGAGAGAGCACTCACACAGGTCTAGCTGAGGGACTTTCAGAGAGTAAGTCTACTGATGGAGTCTAGAGTAATGTTTGTGTGTCTCTATCAGGACTGGATTGAGTTTGAAGAGATCGCGGACCTGGAGGAGCGAGCAAAGAGTCAGTTTTTTGAGAAGGAGAATGAGGAGGAGGTTCAGAAGACTCAGGCAGCCGCAAAGGAGAAGGAGTTCCAGAGCGTCAGAGCCGCCAAGGACCAAGTGGGGGAGGTGAGACTTGATGAAGGTTTCCTCCCAGCTCAAGGAGGTTGCTAGATTTATAAAGCATGACGACTCACTGTTTGTTTGTCCTGCAGCTCTGTGAAATATGTCAGGAGCCCTTTGAGACCTACTGGGTGGAAGAGGAGGAGGACTGGTTCCTGAAAAACGCCATCAGGGTCGACGACAAGGTAACACATGATGCAGAAACACACTGAGCATAGGCAGACAATAACGCAGAGCAGACACGTAAACAGTAATGACCAGCTCCAAAGGCAAAAAAAACACAGAAGAAGAAAATAAAGATCCAAGTGGTCTGGATGCTAGTTGGGTAATAAGGGGTTAATGGCACGTTGAAGGAGTAGGCCTGAAATACCAAGAACAGTTTTTAGTTTGGCCCTCATCAAGCCTGAAAGCAAATTGAAAGGCATGACATTATTTCTTTTCATAGAGCACTCTGTGTTATAACGTCCAGAGGCAAAGAGCTCAGGAATGTCGTGACACCACAAGGGCAGAGAGAGCTCTGTCCGAGGCAGACATGCTGAGAGGATCATCCTAGAACGATAAAAGCTTTGTAAAGCCTGGCCAAAACTATAGTTTTTTTTTTTTTTATTCTTAAAAGATTCTGAAATCGGGTTGTATCACAGTCATAACTGAGAATTTTCCCTGATCGTTTTCTCTTCAATCTTAAGCACGCACTTACTACAAGATTTAAAAATACTGTCCAGCACACACAGCAGGATTTCACCAAGATTATTTGGCCAGATAGCAACGCACCACATGTGCTCAGTTGTTTGATGTGATGTTTTAAGCACGCTGGTGGGACAGGGGGAGAGAGCAGCAGAGCTGTCTGCAGAAGGACAGACGTGAAATTATTGCTGAATCGGGGCGGTTTCAACGAGTCTGTGCGATGATCATGGGGTTTAGGATCAATCTGTCACCCGCTCACACTATAAGATAATCTGGACCAAACATCAGGCCTGACTTTGGTCCTTGATCAGATGCAGTGTGAGCCAAGCTAAAAAGAGCCACTAACGTAAATCTTAGAGTGCAGAGCGTTGGACTGTTTTGGAAACCTGTTGGTCACTTTGACTGAACATAATCCTGACTAAACCTTGATGGTCTTGTATGTTTATGAATTTCTCTGAAGTGTTTGTTCCATATTTTGATGTGTAAAGCTCTTCCGTTATTAATTGTTCTCCTTCTTGTTTGCAGAACTTCCACCCAGCCTGCTTTGAGGATTATAAGAATGTGAGTAACTGAAGAACAAATGGTGTAAATAATAAAATCCAACCCTTCAGATGCTTAACGAGCTGTTTTTTTGTCTTCTCAGTCGTCGTACATCGATGTCACGCCATCTCCCAGCAAGCTACTCACTGAGCACCCACTGACAAACATTGTCAAGAAAGAGGAGATTGACCAAGAGGAAACATCTTGTTCTGTTGCTGCTGTCACCGCCATCACTCCACAGGAAGTCAAGAGTGAGGAAAACAGCGAGCTTCATGAAGTGAAAAAGGAGGCGGAGCTTTTAACAGAAGCGCAATCAGAATCGGTGGAGTAACGCTGCTGCTGCTCTCATCACTTTGTTTCTGTTTTTGGAGGAAAACGTGTTTTTATGGTGCTGAGCTGAGCGCTTAGCATCCAACCCTTAAATACATTTTAGTATTTGGATACTACGTGACCTTTGACCTTTTCTGGTCTGTTTCTGTGAATTAAATGAAAACTGTTTATTAAGAAGAGAAAGGTTCTGTTTGGATAAAAGATGTAAATGATTTAATTTATAAATTAAAGTATTTTTTGGTATTTCTGCTGATGGAGCTGTTTGTTTTCTGTCAGGCTGTAGTCAGGTGGGTGGTTTCACAGTGACCATAGTTTCAGGTGTTTCACTGCGTTAAAGGTAAGCATCATCTGATCGGACGGCTGCAAGCTCACCTGCTGGTGGATGGAGAATCTACTGGTTTTCTTTGGTTGATTTTCAATAAAAAAAGTCTGAAACTTGTTTGTGTTTGTGTGGAAAGTGATTGATCTTTACTCAGTTTTATTGTTATTTAGGTTCAAACTCTAAATAAAGGTTCAGTGGAGTTAAACTTCTGCCTCAGTGTCTTTATTTCCTGCCAATGGATGATCATACAAATCTGGAAACACATTGTACAGTATTGTAAAGTATTTACACTATTTTTAATGAAAAACAGAGGAGCTCCTTTAAATATTAACGATTGTAGCAGCCGCAGTCTGTAAAAGAGTAAACAGGAACTAATTTATGTGGAGGAAGAAGGCAGGTAGTCCCCTCTTCACCTCCACAGGCGGTAAACTCCAAGCGCAATGGCGAGGCAGGAAAACACGGTGGCTGAGGAGAGAACAGCGTCATGTAAATATTACTACTGTTACAGCAGTGCATGATGGGAATTCTGTGTAACATACCTGCCAGGTAACGGATGGTCTCCAGTTTGAGGGACTCCAAGACAGTTTTCAGTGAGGCCACCTGTAGGTCCATTTTTTTATTGATCTCCATGTTGTCATGCTCCAGGTCGGTTTTCTGATGATCAACAATCACATGAGAAACTGCTGATGGGTACTGCACCCTTTAGAAAGACTGGCAGTATAACAGGTTTACTGTAGTAGCTCTTACCTTGTGGTGGAAATCTGTACTTGCCTCCATCAGTTTCTTCTCTTGTTCAGTGAACTGAATAAAAAAGGAAAACAAAATCAAACATGGGCTACTCTATGTTGGCTTAACAGGACTGTTCCTTCTTTTCCAAAAGCAAAAAATCCTCTTGATTTTTGGGGGTGGGCTTTGAACATATCCAGTAGTTACCTCCAGCTGATTGAGTATGTGACATCAAACTGCAGCCTGTCCTACAATTCTTCTTTAACTAATAAAACTCAGTAAAGGCGAGTTAGTGCTCACACACCATGTCAGAGATCCGGCTGCTCTCCAGGTTAATGTCCAGTTTGGTTTCTGCTCGGACTTTCTGACTCTCCTCCTGAACAGAAACACACCGTCACATCCAACAGACTGTGCGTGTGTGATATTAACATATAGATTACAACCAATTTATGTACTATAAATACAAACACGACTCTGACCTTCAGTCTGTTCTGCAGTTGTTCTAACTCTCTCTTCATTTTCTATGACAGAGAAAGACAGAGATAAAGGAGGAGCGGTTAATCTGCCTGATAGTCTCCTTTTTCAAAAACTTTGAAAACTTTCTCATACAGAGTTCTCAGATCGCAGGTTGGCAAACTCGCTTTTCTCCAGGATCACCATGTCCTTCCTGATGGAGTCCAGGTGAGCCATGATCTGCTGCACCGCGATTTCCTTTGAACAGACACACACACATACACAAATACAGAGAGTAAACACACTTCAGCTGGGAAAAATATTTAGGGATGCACGATATTGGATTTTTGCCGATATCCGATATGCCGATATATCGAAACCCCTTTTGGCCGATACCGATAATCACAAGTTTGTTTGTTTTTTTCACTGTAAAGAAAGCTAAGTCTATCCTGTACTGGAATTTATATGTTACTCTTATTGTGACGGTCTTATTTGTTTAAGAAACACACATAAAACAAGACAAAAACATTTGATTTTACCATAAATAAGAAATGTACTTTTTCAAACTCAAGACATTCAGTATTGAAATACGGAAAAATAATTTCTTTAGATCACATGAACTTTAAAAGTACAATGCATTTTAAACATAACCAAGTTGCATTTGATTATTTTAGAGCTACTGTAACAACCTGGTGACAGACACAGAGCTCTGCAGTGCAAATAAATGAAGTGCTACATTTTATTTAAGGAGCTTATTTTTCAGATGGTAAATAATAATCCTAACTGAATAGCACCTTATCGGCTGTGCATATCGGCAGAAATGTTCATATCTGCCAATAGCGATAAACATGTTTTTAAGCTTTTATCAGCCGATACTGATATTGTGCCGATAACATCGTGCATCCCTAAAAATATTTATCTACAACTCACCACTAACACACACTACACTGTGTGTTTCAGTCTGTGAGCTCAGGAAGGCTAGAGTTCTTCTGACAAATGAAAACATGTAGTAGAATTCATTCATTTCAAAGCTTAATAAAGAAATGACTCCGGGAATATTTTTAATGTTAGCCAATATGAACCTGAAGAACCTAAGGCACATAAAAACCTGAGGGGACAATAAGGATTGGCTCTATTCTATTCTGTACCATTCCACACTCATTTCAAAACTGTAGCAATCCATCATCACTCTTTTCTGTTCTATCGTGTACGATTCCATTACAAGTGGTTCTATTCCAACTCAATCTTTTCTATTCCATAGTACTCAACTCTACTCAATGTTTTGCTCTTGTAACTCATTCTATTCAGACCTACTCTGTCTCATTCTTTTCCTTTTCACTCTATTCTAATCATTAAATTCAGTTTCATTCAACCCAGTTCCAAGTCATTTTACTCTATTCCTCATCCTTATATTCTAGTCGGAACTATTCTTTTCTATTCCACATCATTCTATTCATTTTCAATCTAACTCAATCAATTCAATCTCATTCTATTCTGTTCCAACCATCTGTTTTCTAGTATATTTATGTCTGCTCTATTCTAACCCACTTCATTCTATTCTAATTCATTCTATACAAAATTTATCTGTTTTATTCTCTTAGATCTGGTTCTATTCTTGCTCACTTATTTACATCCCATTCTATTCCACCTCATTCTTCTATATATTCCATTTCATCTAGTGCCAACTCATTCTAATACACTCCCCTGCTCACTGAAGCTACAAGCAGCTCCTGTGATGAATGATAAGTGTGATCCTCCAACATTTAAGCATCAAAATTCTGAATTCCTCTTTTGTGTTCCTTTCTTTCTTGTTTTTAATGACAAATTAAGTGTGGTGGACGAACGTGTTGTACCTGGTGAGGTTTCGTCACCATGTCTTTGTACACCATGTCCATGTTGGCTGTGGTCAGAGTGACTAGAGCAGAGACGATCAGCTCCGCCTGATGCTTTGTAAAACCTGAACACAACAAAAAAAAACTAAAGCTGCGTCCCAGTATTTCATGATCATCTTGTGTTTATGTCACTTCGATTTCTCACCGCTGCCCTCAAGCTCCGTCACCATGGTGTGGGAATCGAACGTCAGCTTTCTCTGTTCCAAAGGTGTCAACTCCACTTTCCTCATGTCAAAGGTCGCTGCAAGTGTCGTTGTGTGGAAATCTATTTGACCATACATAAATTTAAAATAACATTTATGATCATCTTGGGTCAAATGATAACAAATCACTTAATAGTATATCCCTTAATATAAATGCAATCAAGTTAATTCTGTGAAAGAAATACACAAAACAAGCGATGGAGGACCACATCAAATAAAAATGATTCTCAAAATAAATTCATGATGCCATAAGAAAGAAAGGGTGATTTTCCCAGCTTAAAGTTTGAGACTTAGAAAAGTAAAACTGTGGAATTTCAAGAATAAAGAATTACAACAATAAAGCTACAATGTAGAGACAGTAAGGTTGAAATAAAGCCAGAATTAAGCTTGAGTGAAGTTATAATATTATGTTAATAAAATTGTCATTTTACATTAATAAGGCTGTGATGGAGTGGTAATAAAGCAACATTAGGAAAAATAAAGATGTAATTTTTTGAGAATAAAGCTGAATTATTTGTGGTGTAAAGGAATAGAGGTTGGAATGTGACAAGAATAAAGCTATATTATAAAAATAATAAAATGTATAATAAATTGATATAATGATGTCACCCATCTGTTTCTAGAACGGAGTTTTAAAGCATATTGTCAACACAGGCCATATTGGAAATGGGGCAGGCTCTAAGTCTCAACACTAACAGCTATAGGGCGCCCGCCTGTCAATCACCTGAGCTGTGCAACTGATTGGGCAGACTTGAGATCTTAATATCCTAAATACAAAAAGATTTAAGTCTACAAGAAGTAATTAGGGGACTAACCATGGCTATGGTTGATCTATCTGAATACCAGGAAAGCTGATAAGAAAACATCAGCCAGCCTCCTGCTTAAAAATTGGAGAACGTAGATTGTTTTGGAAAGTGAGCTATAACAAATTTGCATGTAGACAATGTTTACTGCGTTATCGCGTCATTTAAAAGGTGAAAGTGAAAAATTTTCATGAACAGAGGTCAGCAACTGTCTTGGGATCTCCGCTTGTTGCCTGGCAACTGTTCCCACCTCGTTCTGTTCAATCTGAGTTTGCGCAGTAACGTCTCTCAAGGCTCAAAAGTCAAGCATAGGACAACAATCAAAAGAAACAGCTTGCTTTTGGCGTGTCTCAGACTCAGAGTGTTTTGCGGCTTGTGTATGAATATGACAAACTGTAGCTTCTTAATGTGTCTATTACAGTAGATCAGACTCACCTCTTCGTGTTCCGACCCGTCGCAGCAGGTAACACCGCCGCAGAAGCGCGTTCATCCCGTTCATAACTGCTGCGTCTCTGTGTGTGACTAAAGTACACTAAAGCACTTAAAACAGCTGGAATGGATACTGACTAACTTTCAGTCAATGATTCCACTGCCAGGAGTCACACACTGCTCCGGAAACAGAGAAAAGTTGTCTGAACGAGCTGACCCGATGCTGCATTCAGTGACCGTAGGAATCCAACAACTGAGCTTTGTGTAAAGGCGAGCAGAAGAGCTTTATTTCGATTACCAATCGAATAAATTTGATAAATAAGGGCCACAAAAATAGAAAAAATTGAGTGACAGAAAAAAAACTTAAAATAAGTTGTTTCCCTTGACGTTTTGACCGCAAGGCACACATTTCCAGGACCAAACTATCAATAAAGTTTTTGATTCAAAACCAACAGCATCACTGTCATGGCGGCGCCCGTGGCTGACAGTTGGAGCTGGTTTCCAGTGTTAGCACTCGGAGTTTCTCTCCTCAAGTGTCTGTTTATCAACGCCTAGTGAGTGGGGAAATTTTATGCAGATTTTATTTGTTCAGTGGCTCACAAATGGAGGGTACCTTTAGTTGAAAAAGTTGACAATTTTTGAGCTGCTGTCATGGCTGTTAGCATCGAGCTTACACACTCAAGAGCTTAATATTTACTACAAGCTTGAAAAAGTAGTCTTTAACTGAACTCTGAGGTTAATTACGTTATATTTGCATGTGATTCGGAATTGGTATTTTTTTCATTATTTATATATATATAATTTTAATTAGTTATAGGTATCACATTGATAAGAACTGACAAGAGGGGGGCTGTGTTACATTACGTGTTCTAGACCAATTTTAAGCCGACGTCATCGGTATGGACTTTCGGTAACGAAGTGGCGTTTAGCTCCATTCAATCCAACAAGTTAGCGTTTTATTAACACTAAATTAAATCTATAAGCAGCACAAAAAGCCTGGTTGCTATATGGTTAGTTGTCGGAGACTACACCATACCATGGAGTCAACTGCTATCCAGTTCTGACCGTTAAAGAGCTGCAGGTGTTCTGGAGAAAAGAGTGACCGTGCCAACTGTTGACTCACAGCCGACCGTGTTGATGCTGGTCGGCTGACTGAGAGTCACCTGTGAACGGGGTCACTATTTACACTTTACACGCTTTAAGCATCCACTGGCCTGTGTGTTTATACTCTTTCTTGGCGATATACACGTTGCATTTCTCTCCTAAAACCGAATGTCTCTCGACATGTGTAGTTTTTTTTTTCACATGCACTCAATTTTTCTCATGAACATGGGAGTCGTTTACCACCTGTCAACTTGGTGTTAATTAGGTAAAAAAAAAAAAAAAAACACGATTTTTAACTCCCTCTAAAAACCATTCGCAGCACTCCTGTTGCCAAGATGCACGCGCAGCCGTAACTGTTTACTAACAGTAAATTTGTTCATTAACCTTAGGCGTTTACCGACAAGGGCCTCCAGGTGGCGCCGTTACTTCACTATTCAACCGACGATGATCAGTGAGAAAACAGTCAATTATACGATTAAATATTTGACACAAGGCGAAATAATGAGATTAAAAAAACACAAAGGGGCATTTCTATGCAGTTTTGAAAAGAGGGGAAAAAAAGTTTTTAAAAGTTGTGAGATATTATGTGACATAATGAGATCGTCGAATTACTTGAGTGTGAGTCATGAAATTCCGATTATGAGATGAAAATGAGATGTGAGACTTTCAGTGATGACACGTGAGCTATAATTACATTAATCCCTTTTTACTTACTTTTTTAAATTTTAACTTTTTATTTTTGTAATTTTGACTTTCTTTCTTATGACACCTTTTGGATTTCCTTATTCATCTGGTCCAATTGGTCCTCTTATTTAAAATATCATTCTGGTGGAAATGAGCTTCTATTCATTTCTCCAAGGAGTTTGAGTTATTGTGTTGTGATGTAGCTCTTAAAGCTTCACCATATGCTTTGTTTCGTCTGAGTCGCTCTCTGTGTCTGTGTGTCTGTCAGTCACTCCACAGACTTCGAGGTGCACAGGAACTGGTTGGCCATCACTCACAGTCTGCCTGTGTCCCGCTGGTACCATGAGGTCAGTGGGGATTAAATTTATATGTTATATGCACTATTCCTGTTCACATGTGACAATGAATCTGACAGGTGAGTACCGTTTCTTCCTGTCCCTACAGAACAGTTCAGAGTGGACTCTGGACTACCCTCCGCTATTCGCCTGGTTCGAGTTTGGTCTGTCTCAGGTGGCTCAGCACTTTGACAGGAACATGCTGCAGGTGGAGAACCTGAACTATGCCAGCCAGGCCACTGTCCTCTTCCAAAGACTGTCGGTCATTTTCACCGACCTGGTTTTTATCTATGCTGTCAGAGAGTGAGTCCAGACACAGCGCTCAGGTTAAACCCTGATGAATGACGTCTTCACCCCTAAGGTATGCAGTGAGTGTCAAATGCTCCTGATTGGCTCCTTCCTCCTCCAGGTGCTGCAGGTGTGTTCAGGAGCGGAAAGGCTCCCGAGACGTTTTGAACCAACTGTCCTTTGTCCTCGCGGTTCTGCTGCTCTGGAACTTCGGCCTCCTCATCGTAGATCGTATCCAATCAGAGCTCAGACATTTCACTGTATAAGATAATATCAGCGACAACATTTAACTCTGGACGCAGACAAACATCCTTCACAGTTTCTCTCAGATATTCACTTCCAGTATAATGGCTTCCTGTTTGGTTTCCTGCTGCTGTCAGTGGCCAAACACCTGCAGGTACACACGCACAGTCCACCAAGATACAACACTTTCGATGTATAAGTTCATCTTTTGTTTTTCTGTTGTATAGTCTCAGCACCTGCAGGGGGCACTGCTGTTTTCTATCCTGCTCAACCTGAAGCATATCTACCTGTATGTGGCCCCGGCGTATGGCATCTATCTGCTGAGGAGCTACTGCTTCACTCAGAATAACACAGGTAGGACAAACACACCTGATCCTCTGCTGATTTTGTTACATGTCCTCACGTTTGGTTTGTTTGTGTGCAGACGGCTCGGTCAGGTGGAGGAGTTTCAGTCTCCTGCGCCTGCTCACCTTGGGTGCCATCGTGATCTCAGTCTGCGCTCTGTCCTTCGGCCCCTTCATCGCCATGGTTAGCAGAGTGTTCCCTCTTCAGCGAACAATCACGGTTTCCCTAAATTATGAGCAATTTAATTGAAGTTAAAGAAGATATGACATTGAGATGGAGCTCTGTGTGCAAATTTTCCCCCTAGACATAAACAAAATATTACTGAATGAAGGATTTCTGATTTATTTTCAGGGTCAGCTCCCTCAGGTCCTGTCTCGTCTTTTCCCCTTTAAGAGGGGCCTCTGTCACGCCTACTGGGCCCCCAACATCTGGGCTCTCTACAACATCCTCGACAAGATCCTGGTGACGCTCGGTGAGCTTCCATCTCCTCCCGAGCATCGTCCAGTCAGCTCACTGGATGTCTCAGTAACTTGTTGTCTCTGTTTGAGCAGGCGTTCGGCTGAAGCTGCTGCAGGAGGCAGCGCTTCCCCGGGCTTCTATGACAGGCGGGTTGGTTCAGGAGTTTCAGCACTCAGTCCTCCCCTCGGTGTCCCCCACCATCACACTTGTCTGCACTCTGATCTCCATCCTGGTGAGTCACAGCAAGCTGAGGCTGAAAGATTAATCCTGGAAATTCAGCAGCGATCCACAGAAACTACAATTTACCTCCTGTCTGTCTTTCTCTTTCTCTTTGTATCTGCAGCCGGCTGTGGCATCTATCTGGCGACGTCCTCGTGGTGCTCGGGGTTTTCTGCGCTGCCTGGTGCTCTGCGCCCTGGGCTCCTTCATGTTTGGCTGGCACGTCCATGAGAAGGCCATCCTCATTGCCATCCTGCCGCTCAGGTCATAAACCCACAGTGTGCGCTCTCTGTCCTCCACCCTTTCACCCCGCCTTCAGAGCCATTTCTGGATTTGACTGGAGGCTGTTTCTCTGGTTTGTCTCTGCAGCATCCTGGCAGTGGAGAGCAGTGAGGATGCTGGGATATTTCTGCTTCTTAGCACCACAGGTCATTACTCGCTGTTCCCACTGATCTTCACCCCCGCAGGTAAAAAGCTGGGAGAGAGGAGGGAGGTCAGATATGTGGAGGATTCTTATTGTTTAAAACCTTTTTCCCTGTATTGCAGAGCTGCCCATCAAAGTTTCTCTGATGCTGATCTTTGTGATCTTCTCATTCACTGCTCTGAGGAAACTGCAAAGGTAAACCTTTACTCCCTCCACACTGAACTAACGGTGTGTGTTTGTGTTCAAGGAGAGTAGAACCAAGCCCTTAAGTTTTTATATCACTGGATTCAAGTCATTATTTATGATCATAAGGTCTGAAGAGAAAAAATTGGAATGTTACAAAAAAAAATATGATTTTAAAAATAAAGTTGCAATACAACAAGATTGACATCATTATGTTACAAGAATTGAATCCTTGTTAAAATGAAGTTTATTTCCCTAGAGAAAAAATGAAATGTTAAAAACTAGGAGTGATGCGGAGAAAGGCAGGTTTTGGTAAGTTATTGATGTCTCACTGCCACCTGGCATTCCTAAGTGACACCTGCCAACTGCACACTGAAACCTTCCAAGCACACAGTGCCATGTGCCAGTCTGACAGTTGCTCAATGACACCTGCCAGTCCATCAGCAACGCCTGCCAATAGCACAGTGGCACCTGCAATCTGCACACTGACACCTGCCAATCTGTTAAAGACACATGCCAATTGAAATAACATCTGCCAATTGCAGGTGTCACTGACATATTTGCAGGTTTCACTGAGCAATTAGTAAATATCACTGACAGATATACAGTTATCTGTTATAAAGCTGCTATGGCAGATGTGTTCCAGTTTACCTGAGCTGCCTCATACCTGTGCAACATGAACAAACCTATAGATTCCTGTTGGACTCCATTATCCAGAGTGCTCTGCTTTGCATTAGTGAGATTACTGTCTCTCTCTTCTCAGTGGTCCAGGCTCTCTGCTCCACCCTCTTGAGTCCATCTACCTGCTCGGCCTGGTTCCTCTGGCTGTCGCCTGCGAGGTTGTCTTCCCTCTGTCCCTTTGGCAACAGAAACTGCCCTTTCTCCCCCTGCTGGCAACATCGGTGTACTGCTCCATGGGCGTGTGTTACTCTTTCCTGCGTCTGTACATCAGCCTACTGAGGGAGGAGAAGAAGCCCAAACAGCAATGACACGATTGAAAAGGTCAAAGGTCAGATCAGTCAAACACACTTGTACAACATCTGACTGATGACCAATGAATGTTTGGACCAATCAGGAGGACATGACGGCCATCTTTATTAAAACTGTGTACGGATCAGATCTGGAGTGCTAGTATCACTTCCTGCATCACCAACGAGGACGATTAGAGGACAGATTACTTCACTGACCACAAAAAACAACCTTTGATAACGGCTTTAAGTCCTCGTCCGGCTTTCTCTGCTTTTTATAGATTAAAGTTAAATGTTTCAAAACAAACAGGAAGTCTAGATGTTTTAAGAACACTTTAGTCTGGTGCCGTTTAAAGCTACCTGGAAGCGTTTCTTTTTTGTTTTTGATAGTTGTGAAAAAGAAATGCTGATTTCTCCCTTTAGGCCCAAAAACACAAATAAGACCTTCAACACTTAAAATTTATCCTACAAGGTTATTATTTTTAACACCTGTAAAACCAAGCCTGGGTACATATTTCAGAGCGAACATCTGCAACAAGCCAAACATTTAATAGTTAGAAGACAGCAGAGCAGATTTTTTAAAACCCTGTAGATACAGAGGCTTTCATTTTTATCCACAGAGGGTGCCAAAATCACGCAGTCCTTAAAGTTTATCACATGAGCTATAAAGTTAGAATTAAGTGATCAAAGTCAGAAAATTCAGTGTAACAAAATCAGGAACTGAAGTATTTTTCCTGAAAAAAAAAGAATACTCCGAAATTAGTCAGAATTCTGTTACATCACAAATCTAAAAAAAAAAGGCTGAACTGTATAAAAACTGTTGGATTTCTAGGAAAAAAGGGTCGAAATTCAAAATTTTGATTAAAAGTCAGAATTATTTGTCTAGAAAAGATATACTTGACTTCGAGAGGATTACATAATGTCCAAAGAGGAACCGCTATGATCACCTTATCCATAAAGTCCTTCACAGGAGCTTTAAAAAAGTATACTTTGTAAAAGTAAGAAGCTAATAATCTCATCACAAAAAGGTTAGTATACTCTGAAATTAGTCCAAATTCAAAGAAAAAAGTTTGGTCTGTGTGAACAGGTAAGAAGTCTGAATTGTGAAAATATATGGAATTAATATATTTGATTTTCAGAGAATAACATTATGTCAGGGGACGTGAGAATCACACAATCCATATTGTTTATCACATGACCTACAAAGGCAGAATTTAGATTCTGAAGTAAGAATTGTTCAGAAAAAAATCCAAAGGTTATGAAAATGTATGACTCCTACAAAAAAAGTCTCAATTGAAAAAAAGTCTCAATTAAGGGAAAAAAGTCTGAATTTTGAGAAGGTTTTGGAATTAAATATGATTTTTGACTCGTTAACATTTTGTCCAAAAGGGTTGCTAAAATCACACAATCCAATGAGCTCATCAGAGCGGCTTTAAAGTCAGAACTCTGTATCAGAAACAAGAAGTTTAAGAAGAACTTGTGGATTTTAGGGAAAGGTCAAAATCTTACTTTGTCTCAAATATGTGAAAAAGAGTCAAAATACTACAAAGAAAAGTCACAATTTAAACAAAAAAAACAACTTTTGACTCTTATTTGAGAATGAAATCTATTTGATATTGAAATAATATAGTTTTATCTTCAGGTAGCGTCAAAACCACAATCCAGGATGCTGTGAAACTGAGTAAAGCAGATCCTAATCCTGTGTGAAATGAAGTGATTACACTATTTAAAACCGACAGTTAGATTGCCTCACCGACCTGAATAAGTGAACATAGACCCAAGGAGCAGTGAAGACATGTTTGATGTTTGTTTTTATATATTTGTTAATAAAACTGGCCTGGATGGTGAGACGATATTCATGTCTGACTGCAAACTTTATGACTTTTTCAAGGTTTAAATGAAAGAGAAAAGAGTTTGTTTAAAAACTTTATTGATAAGGCAACACAAACATGATCAGTTAAAATGAACATACCTTGTTTTACAGGACACATTCTCACTGTAAAAATCTCTATTGCACTATGAGAGCTGTCAGCTTTAAAGGTGTGATTAGACTGTACGACTAGCAGCTTTAAGGACAAATGGCCTCTAACCCTCGAGTCTACCACCGGCTCAAACATCCTCCTCCGTCGTCCTGGTCTCGTCTCACACATCAGCGTATAAAAGTAAAAATGTTCTCCGCACTCAGATCACTCCTCCACTTCAAAATGAGAAACCAGACAAACAAATCTACGCTTGACTAACGCTGTGAGAGAAGAAGAAAATCCACAGTTTCAGCATTCAGGCGTGTTGCTGCTTCTTTACGTCAAGTCAGATCAGGAGAGTTTACAGTCTCATTTTTCCTTCAGTGGAAAACCAAAGAGAGACAGTGTGAGGGGGAAATCTCCTTTAGTTCGACTCTAATCACAGCGTCTGGCTGCGGCGGCTGCCCCGGTTTGGCCCAGGATGAATCTGTGGCCTGGTTCCAGAGGAGCTGATGGATCAGGTTGTTGAGGATTATTTTAGGCTGGATTACAACGCTCTGCTTAGCAGGGACAAACAGAAAAGGAAACTGGATCTGAGTGCCTCCTGTACATTCTTAAAAAACAGAACACATCCTGTTTGATTCTTCCATGTTTGTTTGTTTGTAAAAAGTTTCTCAAACCTCTGCTTCATATTTCTTCCCTGACCTCACTGAGCTGCTCCTTTCAGAATAAAAGCCTGAGCTGTCAAGGCTGTGGCTAATTTGACTCCATTACAGCTCAGGCAGCTCAACCTATTACAACATAAAGAGGATAAGGACCAACTCCCAGTATCTTTGCTCACACAGTCACAGCTCTTCACCAACAGGGGACTCTTACAGATCGCAGAATCCTTCTTCACATTGAACCAGGAGTGCCATGATTGGAAAGTCAGTGTTTTATTTGTCCAAGCCAATGGCAAAGTGTTAAAACCTGCAGTTTCTTGAGAGTCCACTTGAGGGCCGCTCCAAAAGAACAGGACTCCTCATTGACTTAACTTTGTATGCTCTTGGCAGGAGATGATCATTTTTCAACCCATTATATTTGAATTTGATATTTAACATTTTGCATAATCAGGGGTGTGGCTTATTTAACTGACAGGTGGGCACACTGTTGCTGTTCGATGAAATTTGCTGATTTCCTGTGATCGTGAACTGAATATCCTTTGTCTTTTAACTGTTGCACTAAATCAAAAAAACAAAAGGAAATACCGGGACTTGAAAACCTTTTGCTTGCTACTGCTAATGCTTGCTTTACATCTTTGATCCTTTTTACTCTGAAACAGTTTCTTTTGGTTGCAGCTATGATGCGTGATGATGCTAGTGATGATGCTGTTTAGGCTTTTTCACAACCCTTGGACTCACAGTGGGTTCGAAACTGATTAAAACCATGAAAGGTCACCCAGACAGGCAGCAAACTAAAGGAAGAACCAACAGGAGAGGATCCCTCTTAGTTTCAAATCAACAAAATCTAAAAGGACTGTAGTACCACAAGAAATTGTCAGGGCAGTTTTCAGCAGAGGAGCTAAAAGTTCAAATAAAACCGGTGACTTACAAAGAGGAACAATTCTTTGGTGAATAGTGAAGGTTTCTAGGAACAGATTGTGTGACTTTGGAAAGAACAGGACGTTTTTTTTGTAGTTGACTACGATACAATCTGGGGAGTGTTTTAGTGTTATTCTTGTCCCCACACCTCCGGTCCTGGTCAGTCTGCTTTGTGCTGGTCGAAACATGGTTGCTCCAGCATCCATCAAATATAAAAGTCTGTGTATGTGCCATAGATGACTGCTGGAGAAGAGATGGACCAAACAAGGATCTGGTGGAATTTAGCCTTGGACAAACATGGCATCTCTGAACAGAATCACTTCTCAAATCAAAATAATGTTGAACACTTAGGTTGGACATCACAATATTGGTGGTGGTGGATGACTTGTGAGGCTGCTGGGGAAAAGAATCATCAAAAGTCTTCATCAAAGAATGATCTTTGTCAAAAATGAGTTCATTTTCCACTCTGATACCTGGAGAAAGGGCCGAACGCTGGGAGGCTGGACAGCCAGTCACAGTGCAAATTTCAGTTTTACATTTCCAACATCCATTTGAATCCCATAACCACAGAATATCAGGCGCCTCCAAGAAGAGTCAGGGAATGGGGACAGGGTCTGGTCTTTGTGGGATGGGGAGTTGGAGCTGATCTGTATGATTTCATCCTACACTTAGGGACTTAAGATTGGAGGATTTGTGCTTTCATCAGTCTTTGTAGTCCTGGCTCTCACTCATCCCGCCCGGCCCTCCACGATGATCACTAACACAGGTGTCAGGTCCATCATTTTCTTCAGCATTTCCATGATGTCTTCATGGTCTTTTGCTCCCTCGATGAATTCCTCCAAGGTCAGCTCACCTGGTCCAAAGAGAGGTTAGGGATTATTACAGGAAACAGAAACTAAAGGGTTTGGTCATGGATACAAAACAGAGCTTGGAAAATCCAAACATCTGAAACAGTTCCCAACAGAGTCTGGTTCCTGCGGTGAGTCAGTCCCCATCGAGCTCTATGTTAAAACAAGCTGCAGTTCCCTTCAGTGTCCACTAGAGTCTGTCTCTAGCAGTAAGTCCCCATAGAGCTCCATGATAAAATATCAAACTTAACAACAGAAATAGACATGTTTACTGCCGGGGAGAGCAGTGCTATCAGGATCCTCACCACCAGATGCCCGGTCCACATCTACTGCTGTGTATTCCTAACATTCCTAACATTAGCATTGTTAGCATGTTACAGTATTGGCCATATCTTGCCGTACCTTCCCCCTTTACGTCGATCCTCTCAAATATGAGTGATACGATCTCCTCTGGGTCAATGTCTCTGTTCCGTGTGATGTCTTGGATGGCCTGTAGGGGGAGACAAACACAACCTCCAATTTTAAAAAAAAAACACACGGAAGAGAATCTTAAATACTGCACTTTGGTTTATTTGTTATTCTGACTTTGAATAACTGTGGGTCAAAGGTTCAGCCTTAAAGTTTATTTTTCTTTTTTTTTATACCCTTCATTAGCCTGTATTTAATGCTGGATAATCTCCACTTTTTAAATCCATGAATATTTTAATTTCCTATTTCACTTGAACTTCTCTCTGAGTCCCAGCATTACACCCTCCCCACATCAGACCGGAGTCCCTTACACCTTTCAGACTGGTTTCACACCCAGCATAACTGGGCTGGAGACTTTCGACCCACTTCACTGAGCTCCCTGTGAGCCTGAGATTGAGCTCATTCAGCAGATTAACACTTGTCTAATTTCAGAGTTAATCCAGTTCTCAGTGAGAGCAAAGCAGTAGCTTCAGTCGTGCTGATTCACTCACTGCTCTTTTCACCTTTAGCTTTGTCATTTTGGTCCTCACTGTAGAATAGTGTTTTATTCAGCTTCCTCAGTATGTTTTATGTCCATAAGCAAAAACATTTCCTCGTTCTGTTTGAACAGCTTCCTGAAGCCACAGGGAGTAGCTGCAGAGGAAAAAGTTCACATATCGATTGACATCAATGTATTTGACTAATCCTGAACTGAGAGTACTACTACTGAAAATAGAGAAGATGTAATGATGTGAAGACATCCTGATAAAAATAAAGATTTAGGTTTTAAATACAGTGGAAATGTTTCTGGTGTTAAAGTTGGGACAGAAACAACTTTAGCAGCATGGTTTAATCAGTCAGGATTTTTAAATTTAACATCCATATTCACTGTCAGTGGGTAGATAGGATAGAATAGAATAGAATAGAATAGAATAGAATAGAATAGAATAGAATAGAATAGAATAGAATAGAAAATACTTTATTTATCCCCGAGGGGAAATTCAGGAATGTCAGTTAAATAATAATTAAATAGTAAGATGTCAAGTAAAAGACAGTAGGAGGAGTTTATTTTCACTGCTAAGATACTTAGAAGATATACAACTTTGTCCAAAGAAGTAACAGGAGCTTTTAATCAGACTTTTTAAGTTCTGCCTTTTTTTTTTTTTTTTTTTTTAGAATTTTGGGATCACCCATTTATGACTCTTATTTATGTCACAGTGCTTAGAAAAAGAGTGTGAAATTGTTTTAACTCCTTATTCTATTTATGTCAGGATTCTGAGGAAAAAAAATAGCAAGAGTACCAAGAAAAGGTTGGAATTTGAAGAATAAAGTCAGAATTTTATTCAGTTACACAAAAGTCAGAAATCTAAAAAGAAACTTAGAATTTAAAAAAAGAGAAAAGTTAAATTTCTGGGAAAAAGTTCTAACAAACAAGTCAACATTTTGAGATTGAGTCACAGTGCTGGGGAAAACTAATGAGTGGGGGAAAGTTGGAATCCTTTGAAAAAAGTCACTGTTCTGAGAAGTTAGAATTCTATAAAAAAGTTTAAAAAAAATAAAATAAAATAATAATAATAACAATAATTATCGTGAGAAAAAAGCCTTAATTGTCGCTAAAATATATGAAGTTCCAGGCCCAAGAAGTCCAGGGCTCTGAAGAAAAATGTACAATTTTGAAGAAAAATCTCAGAACCGCAATAAAAGTCACTATTCTGTAATAAAAAAAAAAGTTTATGGGAAGATGAAAGGTCAGACTCCCCAGAGGAAAGTCAGAGTTCTTTAAAAATCAGAATTCTTGGGGGCAGATGGCCTAGCAATCTAGGTCATGCCCCATGGGGTTCGCCCTCAAGCGGGTGGCTCTGGTCCGAATCCAGCCTACAGCCTGTTTCCCGCGTGTCATTCCCCACCACATCCTGTTTTTGACTCTATCCACTGCCATATACTGTCTGAATAAAATCATAAAAGGCCTTCCCAAAATAAAAAAACTAAAGCAAAGACAGAATTTTAAGAAATAGGGTGGAAATCAAGGAAAATATCAGTTGAAATTTAGAATTTAGAGAAAAAAAGTCAGGGTTCTAGGGATAAGTTTTGGTTCTGAAAATAGTGTGAATGTAAAAAAATAAAAACACAGTCAGTTTTTGAAAAGGAGGGGTTAAAAGGAAAGGGTTTTCAGACTCTCAGAGCGCAGCCATGCTGGCCATCCATACTGTGCCCAAGCATACCTCAACCCTAAAGTCCAGTTCGTGTGGCCAGTGTGACCGCAGGTACGCCGGGCACAATTCACTTCTCTACAATTTGGCATGCTTAGGTGGTGAGTTTTGACACACTTGATGCACAAGCACATGGACAGCCTATATGATCCATGACATATGATGCAGCCTGATACAACATCTGCATGCAAAGTAACCTTGTTCACACTTGTCTCTTTTGGTCGTTTTTGGCGGTTCCAAGCATTAATAAAAGAGGATAACTGTTATTTTGACATTAAAAGAATAATCAGCCGAAGAAACATCATCTATTGTTATAAACACATTTAGAAAGTACTCAATATATACTGACCTGTCACTTTTTTGCCACTGTTTTTTTGCGCTAGCAATTATTTGTTTATTTTTTTATAAGAAAACTGCTCAGAGTGGAAAAATACTAAATCTAAAAAAAAAGACTCAAGATTTGTACTGTAATGTGTAATTTTTTTTTGTTAAAATTAACATTATAAATTTGGTATTGGAAAATTGGTATCATTCAGGAACCAGTATCCAAGTGAAGGTATTGGTATCAGTACAGGTACCAAACATTTTGATTGATACCCACCCCTAAAAAACCAGTGACAACAACACAGACTGAATCTTCTAAACACTAAACTGGTTCCCCGACTTCTTCCTGTTGTTTTACCGAGAAGATGGTCTCCAGCTCGTCCCTGTCGATCTTTCCGTTGCCGTCCTGATCGAATAGTTTGAAGTACCACTTTAGTTTCTGGTTGATTTCTCCTTTCAGCATCAGACTGACAGCTGCAATGTACTCCACAAAGTCGATGTAACCGTCCTGCAGACAGAAAACAGCGACATTAAAGCTTCATGATGTTGTTTGGAACAATAGTTTCAGAGAGATCATCTGTTTGTACAGTCCTCCAGATTTAAACCATGACTCCCTAATACCTGAAATTACTGAACACACCTACCAGTTAAGAAGAACATCAAACATGCTAACTAACCAGTGTCATCCAAATAAAACTCAGCAGTCACACTGCACTGACCCATTAATCTCATTTCATCAGAGCTCTGTTTATTCGTCTGCAGCTGATTTAGAAACATTACACAACAAAGGAAGCTAACTCAGGCTGCCTATTGTGTGGGTGGAAAGTTAGCGCTGAGGCTAACTACTATTGAACAATGTGTCCAAGTCTGACGCCATGATCTAAATGTAGCTCCAACGTCTGGAGCGGGGGCGCCTGACTCAATTTGAGGCACGTTAAAACCTTTGTTTACCGGCTTTAGATTGTTTGTCAGCATTTCCTGTTTGTAACAACCTGTCCACAGTCTACTGAGATCAAAAAGATGTAAAGTTGAAAATTTTAACATGGAGCTCTATGGGGACTGACTCACTGCTGGAAACAGGCTGTACTGGACACTCAGGGTACTGCAGTTTATTTTTACATGGATAATTATTGGGGCTGACAAACTGCTGGGACAATCAATTTGTATCAATCAATTTTTATTTGTACAGAGACAAATCATAACAAACATTAGCTCAAGACAGACTCTAGTGGACATTAGAGGTATTGCAATTTTAAGGACCTTTACTTTTTGGTTAGTGTTTTGATACTTGAGGTTGTTGTTCGACTCTATACTGCAATTTTAAACATTTTATACCCTCGTGTTCAAATATGTTACTAAGAGTCATGAAGCACTGACAGAGATACAGCATATTGCCTTCAAAATAAAAGCTCAAATAGCTTCATGTCCGAGGTAAACAAAGTTATATTTTTCGTTTTTTTAAAGTTTTTCTTTGGTTTTAAAAAAAAATTTAAATCAATAAAAGACCATAAAAGAACCTGTAGGTCCCTCAGTGTCCACTAAAAGATGCCTCAAGCAGTGAGTCAGTCCCCACAGAGCTCAATAATAAAATGCTTTACAGCAGGAATAAACATATTTGCTGCATCAGTTTCACTTTTTTTGAAAAAAAAGACAGCCTGGTCCAAAAATGTTCCCACCTCTTTAGATCACATTAGGGATTTAAGGGAGGTAGACTTAGAGCTGGCAGGCAGGTATGTTCGACGCTGCTTTAACCCCACCCCCTTGGTATCCCACGAGCTCAGTAGGAGGTTAACTGGAGTCAACCTTTCCAGGATCTTTTGGCTTCATAAGACCTCTTCAGAAATCACGGTGACTATGAACTGTTCTATGCAGGGATTCCCCTTGTGGTCATCTCTAAAATTTCTTGATAGTTTCAGTTTTAATATGAAGGTCATGTTTTCCTGGTGCCCCACCTTGTTTTCCAAGCTTGTACGAGCATGATCACAACACAACCGCTCATCAGGATAACCCACACCAAAACACAGCTGACTCTAAAGAGCCCCCCAGCTGTAAACCTCTGCAGCGTTTCAACTCTGACTCCTGAGCTCCTTTCTTTAATTAATTTGTTGTCGTCTGTCTCCACACTCCAAATCAATTGCTCCTCAGACAGATTAATGCAGGACTTTGATCGACTCCCCTAATTGGCTGATTGAGCAGCAGAGCTGTTAATTGATTGGTGGGTGTTTGCTTGATCTCTACGCGCTCTGCATTGCCCCACATTAAAACATCTCTGACATCTACGTCTGACAGGTGATCTCCAGGTGTCCTTCCGTTTGCTCGATTCTCAGAACACCCTTCCTGACCCTCAGCGCCAAATGGGAATCCACTTAGCTCGCCATAAACACACACACACAGTGGGGATCAAACCAGCGAGCAAACTCTGTAAGCCAATTAGAGAGGGAGAGAGTGCCGCCATCTTTGTCCTCATTTTTAACTCGTGAATTCCTGGAGCAAAATAAAAAAACCAAACAGCTTTTCATTTTCAGCAAATCAAAACTTCTGTAACAGAAAACAAACATTACTGCTCTTTAAATTTCAAAATAAAAGCTTAAAGGTATATTTTACTTTGAACAAACATCATTCTACAAATCACCTAAACTATTTTTCTCTTATTTCTGTTTTAAGAGTGATCCGATACGTGCTGATTTATTTCTTCAAACATTAGTGAGGAAATAAAAGTTTGACCTCACTTTAGGACTTTTATTCTTTGAATGGTGAAATGTGTTACTCTTGAAGTTCATTTGGGGAAATCAAAAAAAGCTCCATATGAGGCGACTAGTTTTCTATTTGTTAAAACAGGAAGTTGACTAACTGACCAATCAAAAGATAAGACAACTCAGATACAGTCAAACCAAGCATGTTTTATCTCACATGGAGACACTGGAGTAGAGCCTGAGCTAGTACTACCAGCCTTACAGACCAAGCATGCTACACTACGATACAACATCTGTATCTGTAACTGTTTACATCCAGGTAGTAGAGCTTTATAGCATCATGGCAGCAGAGGTTAACCAGAGCTACAGCTCCAGACAGTGGAAGGAGGCTGAACTGCAGTTTAGACCCAAAGCATGACCAACATTTGAGGCTGTCAGTTATAGAAATATCTACAACATCTGGATCATATGCATGCTAATTTGAATTATGGTTTCTGAGTATTTGGTTTCTGAATGGAGTTGTTCCTTGTGTTCATATTGACCAATGCTGAGCTCTACACTTCATTAAGTCTTTCCTCTTATAGGGCCCTCAGTTTTAACCTCTCAGACATCAGAGCTCTAACGATGGCCTGTCATCATTGTGATTCCATCCCTGTAGCGCAGACAGAGTGAGCTATCATAGATCATTCTCCAGAGATAACCCTCCACTAGCCTAACCTAAGGCTGTGAATAACTGAATGTTTCCGTCTTATCTGGTCTCAGATCAGTTTTATTTTGGAGAATAAAAGTGGATTATTGCTCGTAAAGGTCCATTAGCTCACCCTAAACACCTGAAAACAATGTCACATGACCTGTAGGTTAACTCCCATCATGCATCTGAACCTTCATACTCTTTGTTTTAATTTTGATGTGATTCTTTGTTGTATACCTCTACACCTGGGTCACTTTTGAAAAACCAAACAGCTTCCTTTGGACATGTTGAATTTTTTTATAGTGTTTGGTGTCAGCAACCAAACACTCTTTTTGGTTCTTATAAAAATTCAACATGAATGCCTCAATTCAATCTCCTCTTATCATAAACAACATTTTAGCATTTGATTTCCTAAAATAAGTAAGAGTCATGTAATTGAACTAGTATTCTGCTGTTTCATCAACAATGCTAAGTCACTGTTTTCTTTCTTTTTTTTTTTTTGCAAGTGAAGAACAAATATGGAAGTATTATGTTCATCTGTGGAGCAAAAGTACTGAATTCAAATGATAAGTAAAAGTATCTGTTATCAAATCTGGACTTTAAAGAAATTAAATTACCAGAGCAGAACACTACTCAAAGATGGAAGTCCTGCTGTATTTTACTTTAAAAATCTCTCCAACTGTAGCGCACTAAGTGTGAAACTTTTATTAAATTAATTGTTCAAGTTACTGTGAATCTGAATCTACCCATCTACCCGTAGCAATTTGAGTTCAACAGCATCAAGAATGTTTTGAAACTTAGACTGTGACAAATTATTACTGTACTTATCCTGTATGTAGCATATTAACTGTGAAACTTTTTACTTAGCGCTTTTTTTTTTAACTTAGACTACATTAAACTTTTTTTACTGTGACGCTCGAACAACACAATGTTTAACCTAAGTCTAAACAATAAGCACTTTTACTGTGAAGCCATGTGAAGCCCAAACATGGTCACACTTAACTGTGAAACTCCAACTGCTTGAAGCTTTTAACCATGAAACTCCGACTACAAAGCTCTCAACAGGTGAAACTTAAACAATAAGAAGTACAGTTAATGTTAATTTTGACTCTACACATGTACTTTTACTGTGAAACTACTACTTTATAGAACTCTTGCGTGAAATTTAAGCTACATCATTTAAACTGTAAAACTTGAGCCAAAGGAAGAAAAAACACAGTTAATCTTTATAAAAATAGATTAATACATTTACTGTGAAACTCAAACTCCAAACACATTTTAACTGTAAAACTTAAACAAGATGAAGTCATTGTACTGCAAAACATCAGCTACATAAATTAACTGTAAAACTCTACCAATAGTATGTTAAATGTGATGCCAATTCAAACATTTCAAAGTTTAAGCTAAATTCAATAGATGTACCGTGGATCTTCACCTTTAGTAAGTTTACCGTGGATCTTCATGTACTTAAAGTTTATTCAGTGTTAAACATATTTTTCATAAGGGACATTTACAATGAAACTAAAACTACAGAAACATTTTTACTGTGTAACTTCAACTACATAAAACATAACTATAAAACCTTTATTTAGAGTCAACAGAACTCATCACAAAATGTATTTTAAGCATATAACTACAACTTGATACCGAATTATTGTGAAATATAAGCTAAATGAAGCAAATTTATTATTTACTCCACCTAAAGTAAGTTTACAGTGAATTTTTAATTTCACAGAGAACTTCCTGAACTTTGCAAAAAGCACATTTACCATGAAACTAAAGCTAAAACACTGCAGCTACTATAACCCTCACACTTTCATTTTCTACCTCTACGAGTAGGAGAGTTGCTTAATCCTTATGTGAGTTAAGGATTCACTTGTAGCTTCGCCTGTTAAAGTAGTTAATTGTTGTAAACCTAAAAGATTTTAAAAAACTGTAAAAAAAAAAAAAAAAGCAAATAAGCAAATAAAAAAGCTATCAAAGAGAAAAAGGAAATATTTGAAGTAGACAAGTAAAAAGCACTCTGTTTTTGTTTTTTTTGGGAGGTGAAGTTTATTTTTATCCTATATACCTGTTTTCAGAGGTTTACCTTTGCATCATCTTATTTTTATTATTTAGATTGAAAATTTTCTTTTTCCAGTTTTCTATTAACTTTTTTACTCTTTTGAGTCCAGCTTCATGGTTCTGCGTGATTTAAAGCTCAAACAGATTTAAAACTGGATGTGTTATTCTGTGTGTTTTCACAATGGGGGGATCGTTAAGGCTTAGACTGAATCCAGTTCTGTCGAGCATATTAAGAGGCTTCAGGTTTAAAATCAAACACTGTTTTCTCTATCTTTTACATTTCAGAGAAAAGCATTTCATGTTTTACAAACCCCGTCCATGTCGAAGGTGAAGAAGACCTGGTCCACGTAGCTGTTAGCGTTCTCGCTCATGCCCTTCAGGCCCAGGATGGCCTTCAGCTCAAACAGTGTGATCAGGCCCGACGGAGACTCCCTCATGAACTTGTTGTACCAGTGGTGCATGTCCTCCGCCAGGATGTCGTCGAGGTTCGAGCCGTGGTTCCCCATTGGTGCCGTCCGACAAGAGCACCGAGGACACAGAAACGAGAAGAGGAGAAGGTAGACAGGTCCTCCTCACACCAAGGGGGAGAAATTTATCCCGCAAGAGGCGAGTCTTGCAGGTGTCTTCTGTGCTGTGAGTGAGGTGAATTGGTTGGACAAAAAGAGCCAAAGTAGTCTCAAAGTGGAAATCCTTGGCCCCTCAGGCCAGCAGGCTTCAGCAGCAGGAGCCAGCCGACGTCCAGGCTGTAGTGACTCTGCAGCCAGAAATCAGAACTCAGGACTCTCTAACCCTCTTAGGACCTGCAGGAAAAAGCAACCGGCCCCTGAAATAACTCCCTAATGAGATCAGAGTGTCCTGCCGTAGAGTTCTGCTGCCAAGGGCCGAGCCAAGAGGCTTTAACTGCCCAGGTAAGGCGAGGGAGTGAAGCTGACCCTGGATGCACGATAGTTATATAATAGACTCACCTGGTTGTCAAGGTTCAGAGGGAGAGATTCCCCGCTGGGACTCCCAGTGAGGAAACTCCTTGGACCCATCCTGAGGGACTGAGTCCTGTGTGGAGGGGACCAAATCAGGTCCCTACCCTTCCATAAATCAGTCAGACTCACAGGTGGAGGGAGTTTCAAAGTTTCTCAGGCTGTAATGTCTAAAACATAATCCTGGAAGGGCTTCTAGAAATACGTACAAAAGAAGGTGAAGAAGTTAGATAAAACACCTGACGAAAACAAGATATGGCTGAGATTTAAATGCCAAACTCATCCTGGCTTTGTTTGAGTTAGGGTGAGATAAAGAGGTGGGCCTTTAGCCTCTTTACAGACAGCTACGGGGTACCCACCTGTCAGTCAAGTTAGCCTTGCCCTTATAGGAGCAAAACTGCTAAGTTTAATAACTTACTGATGACACTCAGCCAAACATGTCAGTGGTTGTCGACTCAGATTCACTATTTGACAGGGTCACTGATACACGATGAACCGGTGAACCACTGTGAACCAGTCTTATTGGTAATCTTAAAATACGAACCATTAGTTTTCTGATATATTTGGTGCATTCTTTATCTAGACATATTTTCTGGCTTCCTTATTATAGCCCAGGTCTTAGTGGCCATTGTACCTGCCTTTGGTATGGGAGGTTCTCTGGTTTATTAGCAAGTTCATGTTTTCATATTTCACAGCCTGGTCCACAGGTAATGCAGTCATAAGCACTGAGTGACTTGTGTATTTAAACTCCTTTTTGGGGTACAGGCTGCATTTCTTCACTTAAAATGTCTGAATGTCTGTCCACTTGAGGTTTTCCATCCACTTACTGATTCCTCACGAATCTGTGAGTCATTTTACATCGGCTAAATTGGTGTTGTTTAGGTTTTTTTTTTTTTTTTTAAAGGGGTTTTTGATGGTTAAAACCCTCACATCGCTTTACTAACCATTGTAGTCCACAGCACTTAGGTTGCCAAGATGTGCATGCAGCTGTAACTGTTTATTAACAGTAAATTGGTCTATAAACATGTTGCTTTCTGCTGTGAAGATCGGCTTTTGGGTTATGTGTGTATATGGATTTAAGTGGATACTTGAAGAACTGCAGTTTTTAACTGGTTTCCAGCTCAAACACTCTTCACTGATCTCAGGTTGCTGTTTTTAAAATCCTAATTTCAGAAACTATTTCTTTAAGAAACATCAAGGTTCAGCCATGGAATCTAAAATTCCCGAGAGTCCCTCTCAAGATAAATAGAGCTGGAAGTTTCTGAGTGGTTACTCTTTGTTTATAATGCTTCTTCTTTTAAGACGATGACAAATCAAATCAGCCTTTTAGAGATAATTTCATGTAAATATCAGAACAATCATCTGTCTGACAGAGTGTATCTGTAGACTAGAAGTTTAGATGAGAACAGACCAAGAAAGCTCTCCAGCTGCCCTCAGGTTGACCACACCCTGCACTTCTGTGCATCACTCATCAGCCAAAAATAGCACAGAGACACGATTTATACCACAGTGTACAGGTTTTATAACCAAGATCCCTACATAGATTAACCTCATTAAGGACAGTGCCAATTTATCCACCTGCAAATGAGATAAAGCTTTTATTCTTGGAGTTTGTACTCCTCTGTGAGGGACTGAAGTGAAGAGCTGAGATCCATTAATCAACTTATTCAACCGTTTTTATTTAGAGTTCAAGACATAACAAGAGTTATGCCAGGACACTTCACACCAGTCTAAAGAAGAACATTTGTTTTATCATCCAAATACCCAACACTGATCCAACAGAAGTCAGAAAACCCTCTGAGAATGACAGACAGGAAGACGTTCAGCACTCTGTGGGAGACTGTGTGAGCAAACAGTTTGAGTTTGAGAACAATGTTCCACAGAATGAGTGTTTTTTCGTCATCCAAAAAAATAGTTTCATCGTAAGATTAAAAGAAATCTCTCAACAAAAGGGACAAGGACCAAAACCAAGACTGGATGGGCCAGATCTTGAAAATCAGACGTGACTCTGTAGTTGAAGTGACCGCATGGACCTAAAACACCTCCAAAAACACAGTCTGTGGCTGAATACAAAAATTCAGCTTCAAATTATGTCATGCAAAGAGCAAACCAGATATAAACATGATCCAGAAACAACAGAGACTTCTCTGGACCTTTAAGATGGACTGAGGGGAAGTGGAAACCTGTCCCATGGAGTGATGGACATTCTTTTTGGAAATCCTGGACACTGTGTCCTCGACTCTGAAAAGCAGCACTGAGAGAAAAGGAAATTCAAACCCAAAGACCCTTTTGAGTTTTTGAGTTTCAAGAGTCAGGACAACCTCTTCGAGAACCACTCTGTCAAAACATAGACATTATCCCTTTGACATCACCCATGTTTCGCAGATGATGTTGTTTCTGGTAGGTTTGGAGCCAGACTCAGGTTGACACTATTGGAACTGCAGGTTGTCAATAACATTCTAGAACTCAAGGCCAAAACATCAGAGTTCTAGAATGTTCTGATGATTCAACAAACGTCCGCTGATGTCAAATATTTGAGAAGTGTGTCCTCAAATTTCTTTCATGAATCAGATTTACAGAACACGAAATCGTATCTGTAAACTTTTTTCCAATTAGTTTCCACAGCCTGTTGAAGACATCTTCAGGGAGTTGTAGTTTAAATAACATCATTATCTATTAATCCATTTGGGAGCCCTGACCTTTCACAAAAAGAGTCTGTTTCAGGCCCAGTGGGTCAGTGTCTGTACCTCCGCCCTGATCTGGTCGGTTCACTCATTACTTCAGAAGTCCTGTAGTACACCCCAACGTTTCCTAAAGCGGCATCCTGATTTTGCTGATCTGTTTTATTTTGGGCAGCGCTGAGGCTGATGTAGGCGTATCAGAGGATCAAACAGATTATCCAGAAACAGATTTACTCACAGCGGGCGCCTGCCAAGTTTCCCCCGTAAGCATCCCTCTCTTCCAGGTAACAGCCTCAGATAACACCGTCAGGTGGAGCCGGGCCAGCTGTGAAGATCCTACATTCAGCTCCTGCACCAACTCTCCTTTGACTCACCTTTTCAATCACAAGCTGCTGTTTCATTTTTGAATTTATTTTCCTTGTGTGTTTTTATTTGCCTTCATGTTGTTGTCTTCTTTTGTTTTCTTTTTGTGTTTACTGTTTTTGTAAGTTGGTTGTTAATTGTTTTTATTTGTTTGTTTTTATATAATTTAATGTATTTAGTGTATGATTTAATGTATATATGTATTTATTTTGTGTTCTTCTTACTGTTTTTGTCTTTGTTACCTCCACCAAGGAGGTTATGTTTTTGTATTTTTAGGAAAGTTTGTTTGTGTGTCTGTGAACAACATAACTCAAAAAGTTACAAACGAATCTTGATGAAATGTTCAGGAAATGTTCAAAATGGGATAAGGAAGAAATGATTAAATTTTGGAGGTGATCGAGATCACCGTCTGGATCCAGGATTTTTTATTTTAGGATTCTTCATCATTGTTAGATAGGGCCATTTTCACCATATATGTATATAACTCCAGGATAAATGGTCGGATTGCTTTGCAAAACAATACAAGACAAGGTCACCATAATTTCTGACGGATGTAAAAGTACGATCCAGATCCTGGCAATATTCTGGATACTAAGATCTGGAATATAAAATATGTACTGGGTCATCATAATTTTCAACAGTCAGGCAACAAATTATCGGAAAGTCTGCTGAAAGGGAGTATAACATTAAAGTAGGACCCAAGGGTTGCCTGACAATCACAATATGCTTGGCGGAGGTCTGCGCTCTCTGAGTACTTTTCTAGTTTCCTTTTTGATTTACAGAGGTTTTTATACTTTTCTCTGGCTATATATCATCACCTGTCCTGGTTGGTCAGATCGCAAGTGGGCTGCTGTAACTACAGGTGTAAAGACACCTCAAAGCTTCCTGAGGAGACCGAGTGGGAGTTCAAGTGACCTAGGTCACATTGAGTGTTTGTTTTGTTTTTTTTTAAATATTAGACCCTTGATTCAAAGTTGTTTTTTTTTTCAGTACTGTTCATGGAAGAAATAAAAATAAGGATTTTTCAGAGAAATAGACAGTAATGTAGAGAAAGGGGCATTTTAATTTTACTCCAAAGGCACCAGGTGACATTTCCGGTTGAAAATACTTCAAACAAGTTTTTTTTAACAGCATGTTGAATCTTTGCACAATTTTAAAAACATTATAAAAAAGATATTACATTTTAATAAAAGTGATATGGTTGGATGTTTGACGTCTCTGATAGATGAAATTGTGTGAAAATAGAAACATAGATAATTCAAAACAACAATCGAAAATAACCATCACCATCTTCTTCAAGAGCCAAAACAAATTTACACTATAAAAAAAAACACTGAATTCACATTATATTCTTATGTAAAGACAGAAATCCAGGCTGCAGTGTGAAAAGGTTTGTTTGGAGGATTCCTGTAAGCTGGTTTTAGGAGTTTCCAGTTTAAACAGGCCATGACTCTTTGACAGGTAGTACAGTTCAGTTCCTCTGCCTCATCTTCATCACATCAGAGTTCACACAGAGCAGGCAGCAGCTCCATATGTCCTCTCTGTTTGTCTGCACAGTCCAAAGCATCACTTAGTCCAGACTCCTAAACACAGGTCAGACCACCTCACTGTCCAGACTGCTTAACGGTGCAACACAGTCCAGATCCTTAAAGAGTCAGAGCTCCTGGGGCTCAACAGGTCTGCAGAGCTGATACTCAGCTGGTTGAACTTTGACATGCTGCCCCCTGTGGGCGGAAGAAGATACAACAATTAGACATGCTTAAAGTAATTCTAATACTCAACACTTGCCACATCCAGCAGATCTTCGGAGCCTGATCTACTTTTGTCCACCTGAGTTTTTCTTTTGTGTAGAGTTGGGATCTTTGTTTGGCTGTTTATGGTCAGTGTTATTTTTTTCTTTTTGTTTCTCTTTTGGATGTTTTGTGTGTTTTTACTGTATTAGATCTTACTCTCATTATTTATTTATTTATTTGGGGGCAGGTGTGATTTTAAAAGCTTTCTACTTTTCTATTTTTCCATTTTTGTGGTTTTTGTCTTAATTTGTTTTGTTTTTATTTCTTCGTTTTTGTCTCTTTAAATTGATAAAATTTTATATGTAAATGTTTTGTCTCTTTTTATTTACTTATTTCTTTTGTAAGTATTATTTTTGTATTTGTTTTGTTTATTTATATGTTTATTTGTCAGTTGGTTGTTGTTTTAAAAATGTTTGTTGTTGTTTTTATCATTTTTGTCTTTATGCACAAAACTAAATATTTTTTTTAATTACTTTTTTGTCATTTACCAGTTTATTCATATAACTTTTGTTTTCTTTTTCTTTTTTTTTTTTGAGCTACAAGTAAAAAACTAAAAGATGTATGAAGCAGTATTTCAGTTATTTAGAAATAAACATTGTGCCCAAGGTTATATTAGTCACTGCTGTTGAGTAAGTTCCTGATCATGTTTCCCAACTTTAAATCTTCGATGCAGCTGAAGCCACGCCCCTTATCCACCCTCTGGACTCTAGTGGACACCCAGGAAACTGCAGGTTTTGGGACTGGGGCACTGGCTGAGTCTGATTTGACTAAAATGATCAAATTGTTCAGTGACGAAGTTGTTGTTTTGTGTCCGGAGTCATCACCTGGCTCTTTTCTTCGTCTTCTGTGTTTGCCGATGCTTCAGATGATCCTTCTTCATGTTTTTTTGCCGAGTTTTCTTCCTCCTCCTCCTTCACTCCCCCTGATGAAGACCCTTCTTCCTTATTTCCAGTGTTTCCCTCCTTCTCCTCTTTCTTGTCTTCCTCTCTGGGCTCGGTGTTGACCTCTGACCGCTCTTCTTCTTTGGTTTCATTTTTTGCCTCTTTTTTCTCCTCCTTTACCTCATTTTGTTCATCCTCCTCCTTTTCTTCTTCTTCTCTTGTTTCATTATTCGGCGAGCTCAAACCGGTGTCTCCTCCGTCGGTCATGGTGCTGATGTCGTCTTCACTGCTGGACTTCCTGTGGCGGCGGGATGGTGGGCGTCGCCGTAGGGAGTGACGAGCTCTTCCCTGGAGGACCAATGAAAGCAGAGACAGAGAGGTGAGGTCACCACCTAACAGGCTGATGCACCTGCACAGGTGTTAACATGGTGTTGTTCTGGACCAATCAGAGGACTGTGTTTCACACAGTGACAGAGTGACTAACCTTGTTGATACTGGACAGGATGGTTCCCTCAGCTGCAGTGGGAGGGGCTTCAAAGGAGGCGGGGCCTTCTTCAGCTGAGGGCGAGGGTATGACAGGAGTGATGGGTGTGGGTGTGGATGGGGTTGTAGATGCTGTAGTTGAAGGGGCGGAGCCAGAGGGGGGCATGGGGAAGGTGGGAGATAGCAGTCTGAAACCGGGGCTCTTTGGAGAGGGGTGAAGCGCTGTGGGCGAGAGGGCAAGGTTGGCCTAGAGGGAGAGAGAAGTGCGAGTGATGTCAGAGTGATGTCAGAGTGATTTAGTTGCATACTGGGGGTCTATCAGCATCCACCTGAACTCACCTGCAGCTTCTCTATAAGAGCTGAATTCCTCTTGGCTTTGGCAGGTTGAGGAGAGGTGACCTCTGCAGGTGGCTGATAAACACACACATACACACATACACACACACACACACACACACATACGCACACGCACACACACACACACACACACACACACACACACACACACACACACACACACACACACACACACACACACACACACAGTGAGGTTGATTCTTAGTTTGTCAGATGTCAGATTCAGGAGGATCATGTGACCCTCTGATGAATGTCAAAGTCCGTCTCACCTCTTTGTCATCTGTCTGAGTTTTGGGGAGCTGTAAGGAGCGAGGAGGTCGTCGCCTCACTGGCTTCTCCTGGTTAACAGAACAGAAATTAACTTTAATTTCATTCATCACATATGGTGCAGCTCATTTGTCTAATATTTCTATAAAATAATCTCCAAAAGGCTGATTTGAGTTGTGAAACTCTTCCTTCGAGCATCCAAAACTAACAACTAATCTAACCAATCAGAAACCTCCTTTTGTTGACCTTTGGAGGGAGATTCTAGAATGTTGGATTCTGTGACAAAGAGTTCAAAAGTTTCTGGATGTTTCTTAAAGAGACAGTGCTGACATTGAAGAGTTCAAGAGGGTTAAAGAATGCTACTACTTTTACTTTTATCACATTATTGAGGCTATTTTTGTATCAATCTCCTGAAAAAAAAACTTTCCTGTTGCAAAACTTGATGTTTTAGCTCTTTAAAAAATACCTTTAATCCCATGTATGTGACTTGTTGTCTTAGTTTTTTTAATCTTTGTTTAATGTGCCTATTTGAGCATTTCTCTTATCACCCAAGCTTAGTTTGTTGTTGGACAGGCGCTCGCCTCAACAGGAAGTTGCTTCACTTTGTTCCTGTCTCATTCATCAGACATTAGCCACAGCGTTTTCTTCTATAGATGCACTTGTCAAACTCTTTCATGTTGCTTTTTGGTCTGTTTTCATGTTTGATTTCTCTAAAGTTTGTATTTAATGAACAGAGTAATGTTTAGAGTTTGCTCCCAACACACTTTGAGCTTTTAGCTGTATAAAGAAGATAAAACAAAGTATTCCATTTAAATAAAAACAGATTTTGATCATGAGCATAAACAGAAACATCACCATTTTTGGGGAAAAATATCTGGAAGCTTTCTGAAAGCATCGAGTTTACACACACTTGGCCTCATTTCCTGTTTCTTCATGTTTTTACAAACACTGTTGAAACTCAGAGACATGTGACTGAGCAATACCACTGAGATCTGTTGTGTTTAGGAACAGTCTGAAAACTGGCTTCCACTGCTACATGTCAAATAAACATGTTTTGGATTGTTGATTTATGTAGATTATCTTGCTGTATATTTGTTGTGCCCCCCTTTGTTTGACTGTTGTGGACTGTAATGAACTCTGCTTATGTATTTTCACACTTGAGAAATTAAACTCACTGTCTCTTGTCCAGCAGCATCATGTGGAGGAGCTGAGCCTTTGAATCGCCCTGCGAGTTCAGCCACAGAGCAACGGGATGAAGCCTCCTCCTGAGGGATGGGAGACAAACTTTAATATTTACAGTTTTGGACAGTGACCCCTGCTGCTCCGTGATGTCCTGCTGCAGGTTTAAAGAAGAGGTATTGTTTTGTTTGTTTTGTTGTTGTCTTCACTCTGTCCCTTTAGCACCCAGTAGTATTTTCACATGATTAATAGGTCATAAAAATTACTATCATTTTCTCTTCAGTGTTTAAAAAAACGTTATTTCAGCCGTAATCTTTTAGCTCTTGTCTCTCTGGGGCAACCCTTTCACTTTGATTAGTGGGCCCTATGCAGGCCCTTTCTAGGTGGAGCTGAGGAGAGATCTCTGAGGCTTAACTCTCCAACATGCCATGAACCAGTTAAAAGATCTTTAGGTAATGATGTCATCATTTCAGCAAAGCAAGTCTCCTTTAGATTTCATTAAGATCTCAAAAAGATCTTGTGATTTAGATTCACAAGATCTAGATTTGCTTACAGATTGAGGTATTTCTCCTACATGGGAATATGTAGAGGTTTGACAATCTGCACACACTCATTCTGACTATCCATCATTAGTAGAGTAAAGTACCCCTCTTTAAGTTAATGAAGACATCTCATTAAACATCTCGTTAAACATCTCCTTGAACTTATTTATGTAGCCAATCCGAGATTGGTATCAAGGTTACGCAACATGTTTATATCAGTAGCATTTCTTTCTATCAACACTTTCTCTTGAGTGATATCAGCACTTGTATAATGCCTGCTGATTCATAAAGGGAGAAGGACGATACTTGATGATTTATGTGGAGTTATAGAAGAATGATCCTTTAATTTAGTGCTATGTTCACACTATACAGGGGGAGTGTTTCACTTTTACCACAGTCCTTAAAGGTGCCAGAAGTTCCCAGAGGCAAAGAGGTAAAAATGTTAACAGAAGATAATAGACTTTTGACCAATCAGGAGTGTGTTTTATTCCACTCTTTAACTGAACGATACTTCAGGTCTGTTTAAGGAGCAGACAACTTTTTTTTAACACACACACAGATTTGTCTTATACTGATATATAATAATCTCCAATGGGCTGATTTGATTTGTGAAACTCTTCATTAGAGCATCCTACACTAACACTAACCAATCAGAAACCTCCTTTTGTTGATCTTTGGAGGGAGGTTCTGGAATGTTGGATTCTGTGACAAAGGGTTCAAAAGTTTTTTTGATGATTCTTAAAGAGACAGTGCTGACATTGTAGAGTTAAAGGGGTTTCTGGAAAGCTGGTCCCTTTAACACATGAGAACTTATTATCTTGAAATTTAACTTCTACTTTTCCTTTTATCACATCATTGGAACTTTTTTGTATTGATCTCCTGAGAAATTAAAAAAAAGAAAACAACAACAACAACAACAACAACAACAACCAAACTTTCCAATGGCAAAACTTTGTGTGACCTTTTAATCTAAGTTTTTTTTTTTTTTAATCTTTGTTTAATGGGCCTATTTGAGCATTTCTCTTATCATCCAAGCTTTAGTTTGTTGTTGGACTGGCGTTCGCTTCAACAGGAAGTTGCTTCACTTTGTTTCTGTCTTATTTATCAGACGTAAGGCACAGCATTTCCTTCTATGTTCTTATCAAACACTTTCACGTCGCTTTTTGGTCTGTTTTCATGTTTGTTTTTGTCTGAAGTTTGTATCTGATGAGCAGAGTGTCGGTCAAAGTTTGCTCCCAACACACTTTGAGCTCTTTCTGAAAGCGTTGAGTTTACACACACTTGGCCTCATTTCCTGTTTCTTCATGTTTTTACAAACACTGTTGAAACTCAGAGACATGTGACTGAGCAATACCGCTGAGATCTGTTGTGTTCAGGGACAGTCTGAAAACTGGCTTCCACTGCTACATGTCAAATAAACATGTTTTGGATTGCTGATTTATGTAGATTATTTTGCTATGTATTTGTTGTGGCCCCCTTTGTTGGACTGTTGTGGACTGTAGTGAGCTCTTCTTATGTATTTTCACACTTGAGAAATTAAACTCACGGTCTCTTGTCCAGCAGCATCATGTGGAGGAGCTGAGCCTTTGAATCGTCCTGCGAGTTCAGCCACAGAGCAACGAGATGAAGCCTCCTCCTGAGGGATGGGAGACAAACTTAAATGTTTACATATTACTATTTACTTTAATATTTGAATTTCCTGTCAGTGTGTCTGACAGTCTTTAATTGCTCGAAGGTGGTGGGAGGTGTCATAATTACAGCACAGCAAGTTTCATTAAGATCTCACAATAATCTCAAAAAGATCACATGACTAAGATTCATCAGATCTAGATTTGCTTACAGATTTAGGGATTTATACTACATGGGCATATGTAGAGGTTTGACAATCTGCACACACTCAATCTGACAATCCAGCATTGGTAGAGCAAAATACCCCTTTTTAAAGTTAATGAAGACATCTCATTAAACATCTCCTTACTTTAAACACATTCATGTAGCCAATTGAGATTGGTATCTAGGTTACACAACACCTTTATATCAGTAACATTTCCTTTAATCAACACTTTCTCTTTAGTGATATCAGCACCTATGTAATGTCTGCTGATCCATAGAGGAAGAAAGGCCATTACATTACTTACAGATAAACATGGCGTTATAAAAGAATGGTCCTTTAATTTTAGTACTTTATATACACACTATAAAAGGACAGTGTTTCACTTTTACGACAGTCTTTAAAGGTACCAGAAGCAGCAGAAAGGTAAAAATGTGAACAGAAGAAAACAGACTTTTGACCAATCAGAAGCATGTGTATTTAACGCTTTAACTGGACGATACTTCATGTCTGTTTAAGGAGCAGACAACAAGTTACACACACACACACACACACATACACACACACACACACACACACACACACACACACACACACACACACACACACACACACACACACACACACAGCTGTTGACGTGGGGTTGATCCCTGACCATTTCAGCTGAAGGTCTCGCATAGCTGACATTCACCAGATAATGAAATCACATCGAAGGGAGGACACACACACACACACACACACACACACACACACACACACACACACATGCAGACGCAGGGTGGTGCTCATTCTTTCCATGCTGTGTTTTAAACCACAAATTGAAGGCAAAAAGTGACAGAAACAACCGTTAAACCACTTCCTCTGTGTGTGACAGAATATGAGCTGTGTGTGTAGGTGTGTGAGTGTGTGTGTGTGTGTGTGTGTGTGTGTGTGTGTGTGTGTGTGTGTGTGTGTGTGTGTGTGTGTGTGTGTGTGTGTGTGTGTGAGAGAGAGAGAGAGAGAGAGAAAGAGAGATCACTTCTTGTCTTTTCATTGAACAATCCGCCCAACTGTCTGCCGTCACTACAACTCCCATAAGGCTTTGGGAAAATCATGATGATACGAATGATAACGACACAAAGCCCCGCCCTTAATCAGGTCAGCTCTCTTTCCTCTGTGTTTCATGGATAAAAAAGAATGAATTAAATGAGACTCAAAGACATTTTATCTCACTATCTTCATTTGTATCTTTACATGGTGACTTTGGTTTTTTCATTGTAACTTGAAACAAAAGTTGTGTCCGCCCACACAGAGCTCCATTTCAAGATTAATTGCAGTTCCTTGAGTGTCAACAAGAGTCTGTCTTCAGAAAGCCCATTAATTCTTTTATTCTGGTCTTAACTTGGAACTAGTCACATGATGCATTAGTTCTCAGGTTTGACTTGAATAGTTGGTAATGACCTGGGATCTCACAGGTCATCTATTTGAATTTCAATTAACGGTACCTGCCGGTCTCATTCTTGGTCTTGACTTTGGGTTTAATACAGACCATGTCGATACCTTGGCATTTGACTTGGGAACTTGTTTCCTTCATTTGACATCTCACCAGGGTTTTGTGGTTCTTTACTTGACTAGATTTTTAGGACTTGCAAACCAGATATAAGAAAAAAAGACTTTTTTGTCCAGACTTGAAACTTGACACACATGATGTTAAGATTTGGTAACTGACTATTGTAATTAACCATGAAGGAACTTGTTGGTTTGGAATCTTGACATGAATTTTTAAAGCTGAGATTTAACCTAGGGACTAATTTGAGGCTTTGTTAACTTTGGCCTGAGACTCGTCTTCTAACTTTATTACCAACTTTGGTAACAAAAGTTTGTTACTAACTTTGTCAACCAACATTTCACTGGTCATATTTTGGTATTTTACAAATGGCACCTTTTGGTTTTCACTTTGGTTTTAAGTCTTGACTTGAGGTTTGACACGCAAAATCTCAGTGACATGAAAAATGACTTGTAAGCGTGTAGTCTCTATTTGGCCCATAACCAGGTTTCTTTATGAATTGACATTGGTCTGGATCTTGGGGACTTGCAGGCCAGGGGTGAATAGTAGACTTGTTTGTCATGACGAAGCTCTACTCAGTATCTATAGTTTTGGACTACCTTAGAAGACCTTGCTGTTCTTGACTAAAGACTTGGCATCAAACTAACAACTTTTTGGGTCTTGATTGGAACTAGAAAGATAACACATTTCTTCTCTGTTCTGACTTGAATAGTTGATACTGTACTGGAATCTCACAGGTCTCGTATCTTGGATTTTAACCCACGGTGCCTGTTGGTTTCCTCCCTTCACTGTCTCAATTTGAGGCTTGGTAATAAACTTGTGAACATGTGGACTTAATTTGAACCGAGGTTTTGTTCCTCTTAACCCTGGACTTGAGACCTCACATGAAAGTTTACTCTGAACTCCTGATGCCAGTCTTGTCCCCAGACTGATGATAAAAGCATGTGTTTTATTCAGAAAGTGTCTGCTGTGGGGTTATTTGCATGATGATGACAGATATGTAAGGCATTGCAAAATGTCCTCTAATAAAATACAAATATGTGAAGCTTTCAAGTGCTATCGGAAAGCTCGAACATTTGGCTTTCACTGAAGCTCACATGGCGTATCTGGCGCTAGCTGAAGTGTAGTGTTCTGATTAATGTGATTAGTGCTGTGTTTGTGGTGGGGGATATTTAAAAAAGCACTGAAGGACATTTTTACTTCAGATTTTGATCTATTTTTAGAAAAGATTTTATTAAATGGAGCAGAGGCAGCAGATCATTAAACTGTGGCACAGGAGAGATCAGAGCGTTAATAACTGAAATAAAGGAGCTGACGACACTCCTGCTCCACAAACACGTCCAGCATGTTGATGAAATCTGATGCAAAGTTAAACTTCACTGCTCAGCCACTACACACCACTACACACACTAACGTCGGCCTGCAGATTAATTTTCATCCCAGTACACAACAAAACAAGACTGCAGATATATGAGAGTCTGTGGTTGGTGGTGGAATAAAAGTTTAAAAATATCAAAAGTAGCTAATCTCTGACACTTTTTTTTATCTTTATGCACTCACATACACACTCTCTCACACACAAACATACACTCACAGAAAAAAGGTAAGTGTTTTACCTCCATCCTGCTCGTCGTCTGCCTGCGTCCTCGTTTATGTCGAGTATGTGTGAGTCTGCCTGCAGGTTAAATATAGAACCAGAGTCACTACACACACACACACACACACACACACACACACACACACACACACACACACACACACACACACAGAGCTCATATTCTGTCACATGCTCATCATTTCTCTGCGGTTCATTCTGCAGCTCCATGTTGATTCATGAGATTATTTTCACTCACAGAAACCAATCACAGCGATCAATAAATCAGGTTTTAATCATCTCATGTCAGATTGAGCGCACTGTAAAAACAGTGGTGTTAAAACAAAGAGTGTTTCAACAGGGAAACAGAGGCAGAGCAAGCTTGAAGGTGTAATTATAATCTGGAGGATTATAGGTCTCAGCACTGATGTGTGCTGCAGAGCATAACAGTAAAATTTAGACCTTACAGTGAAAAGTCTGACAGATACAGTTCAGGAAACACCAACAGTCATTTCCTGTTTCTGTGTCACTTGGTTTCCCCACTGACCCCGCCCCTTTAACACACCAGTAACATATCTTCTGCTCAGAGGAATGTGAATAAGAGAAGTCTTTACATGATTCATGGAGAATCCATAAGCTAAAAACTTTAGCTGCCACCAACTAACTTGTTTGGTTATAGACCTGAAAGTCTCTTTTTGAGAAAAAAGCTCAACAGGCTGTGACAAGTTGATCTCTAATCACATCCAGGTAAAATGGACTGACACAGTCGTTATTGTAATGGTCCAAAACGACCTATGTCAATCCAATATTATATGTTAATTATAATTCATATGATACAATAAAAAAATTAAGGCTATTCTATTCTTTATGTCATTCTATAGTTAGATTACTAAACCAAGTGGGATGGTACAATACAAAATGTTAGGTATGGTACTATCTGATCCAAAAGGTTAAACTGAGATTCTTTGTGAAACAATGTGATACATAATAAATAATACATAACAAAATACAGTATGGATTGTACGATGGATTAGGCTTGCTTATGATACAATGAGATGATGCAAGACCATTGGCTAGGATGCTATAGAATAGAATAGAATAGAATAGAATAGAATAGAATAGAATAGAATTAAAATGAACTTAATTCAATTGAACTGAATTTAATTTAATTTAATTCAATTGAATAACTTTATTACTGGCCAAGATGTTATAGAATAGAAACAAATAGAATAGAAACAAAGAGAATAGAAATTAATAGAATAGAATATAAAAGAATAGAATGACTTTATTAATTGCCAGGATGCTATAGAATAGAATAGAATACAATAGAATAGAAAAGAATAGAATAGAATAGAATAGAATAGAATAGAATAGAATAGAATAGAATAGAATAGAATAGAATGGCTTTTTTGATTGCCAGGATGCTATAGAATAGAACAGAATTGAATTGAATTGAATTGAATTGAATTGAATTGAATTGAATTGAATTGAATTGAATTGAATTGAATTGAATTGAATGACACTATTGATTGCCAGCATGCTATAGAATAGAACAGAATAGAATAGAATTGAATTGAATTGAATTGAATCGAACTGAATTGAATTGAATCGAACTGAATTGAATTACTTAGTTGATCCCAAACTGGGAAATTGTTGTGTTGACAGCAACAATTTACAGAGTAAATAGAAAGATACATTATACGATAAAATAAAATGTATACATAAGCACATGGTTAGAACAAGATACAACAATTAAGATTGTGAGAGGTATGTCCACCTGCTATAAATCAACAAATTAGGATAGGATATTATTTTATTTAATCCTTAATTTTGCAGTATGATGCAAAATATAAGGTATGGTACAATATGATAATATTGGCTAGGATATGATGCTTTATGAATAAGTATGATAACAAAACAATAAAGTATGGCTTGTGCTATTTGATCTGATAGCTCATGATATAATAGGATACAATATATGATACAACTAATTAGGTGTGATACAATGTGATAAGATGTGATACCTTACTAAACAATGTGAGACATAAGTAAGGCTATGATGCTTCACAGTGCGCTTTGGCTAAGTATCCTGCAATATTCTAAGATAGGCTATGATGGGATAGGATTCAATAAGAAAGGGTTCAAGTGATACAATATTATAATCTATGCTATAATACTATATAATTAAATACCATGCAATACATTAGGATAGGTTAGGATAGGATAGGTAAAAATACGCCAGTGAAACAGAACAATAAGATATTAAGTGTTACAATACAGACCAATATGATAAGATGTGTCATCACAGAAAAGGCAACAACAGGATATTGAATGCTACAACACGGTACAGTTTAATACAATACACCATGTGAGGATACAATTTAATACAATAGGATACAAAATAAAACAAAACAAAACTTTGTTGAATGTAAAATAAAAGAATAATAAGTGAAAACATGCTTGAAACTCTCTTCCTCGACCCCTACCTCTGAATTCTGTCTGCAGTCTACACCGTCACTTTATTTAAATGCTTTTATTTTTGCTAAACTTTTGAAGTTGTATGTATTTATTGAAAGAGTAGTTTTCTTCAAGACAAATACAACTGTAAGAAAAAGAGACATAATATTGAGGGGAACACTGGAACAACTGTGGATGAGACTGAGTTTAGTAAAAAAAAAAAAAAAGGCAGATAAGTGGTCATCTGAAGAAGGATTTACTCTGTTCCGGTTTGTGTGAACTGCAGCGTGATATTCGCCCAAGATGTTGACATAGATGCGATGAAGAGGAGCCTGTAGCCCGTTGAGACTTTTCGCCGTCTTCTAAAGGGAAGTTAAACCTCTTGGGTGGAGAAAGTTACGTCTTTCATTTCTGCTTTCATGTTCCCTCACTTCTGAGTTTTTACCAACTTCATTCTGTTTACATAAGGAGAAAGTTATAAACTGACAGGAGCACAGAGGAACACACCATCACCACCACAACAACAACAACAACAACAAACAGATCTGTGAAGGACTGTCGTCTTTTAAAAGCACTTTAAGACGCCAAAGAGTTTTAGATTTTTACAGATAACCAGACAAAAAAAAAACATGAAATAAATGAAACTTGTTTTTCAGGTGGATCTCAGTTTCTCTTCCAACCAATCAGAGGTGGCGGTCTTGAGCAGGGTGTAGAAGGAGGAGGAGTGAAACTGACAGGAAGAAAAGCTGTGAGGGAAGAAACCTTATAAGGTGACATTTTGTGGCTAGAGACACATTACACAATTTCACCGCTTCTGACGATTGCACATAAAAAACACACAGCACAGTTTTCTCCTTGGATCAGGAAAAACAACAGACTTGTCAGTAAGACTCACAGGAAGAATTTGATAAGTTGACTTTGAATAAAAATAAAAGACATGCAGTCTGACTTAATCAATACTTACTCATGAGTCCATCTGCACTCTAACCCAAGGACTTGAAATGACTTGTTATCCTTTAAAAAAGAAATCATTGAAACTTTGGAGGGTCATGTTCAAGCATCAAAACAAATGGACTTGGTGGACTTTATTAGACTCAGGAAATGTGGCTGACTCTCAACTTGGGAATGAACTTGGGATTTGGAGGTTTCACTTTGAAACTTCTTGGGCTTGACTTGACACTTTTCTAGACTCGACTGGACTTGATTTTTTGGTCTATTCTAGGGACTAGATTAATATCCTGTTGTTTTTTAGACTTTGCTTCAGGTATTTTTAATTATGTCTATTTGGACCTAGGCCTTACAGGTATGGACTCAGGATTAGGCTTGGGAACAGTCGGTCAAAATTTGGGAGTTGGCACAGGATTAGTTGTCCTTGCCTTGCGACTACATTTAAGGTACTGATTTTTTGACGGGAGACTTGAAACAAATTTTAACTCAGTTGAAAAAGGCTACATATTAACTTGTTTTAGCTTTTATACACTTTGGCTTGTTTGTCTCAACTTGGGTTTGACTTGGGTCTTGACCTTGGACTTGTAGTGCATTGTCCTAGATGAGTAATGAAACAGAAGATGTTCTCAACCTGGAGCAGTTGGTCTTCATTTGGGACCTGACTAGAGAGTTATTGGTCTTGACTTGGACACAAGGTTTCAAAATTGGGAGCTCTTATTACTGAGTCTTGTTAACTGGAAGCTTGACTTTTATATGCCAGGTTTTGAGTTGACTTGGGGCTGAACATAGGACACGTAACTGTTCATCGTTGTTCGGGACTTGGCTGGGGATGTTTTTGGTCTTGACTCTGGATTGATTTTTCCAAACTTTTGGTTTTTTGTTGAGAGGATGTTGCTGGTTTTGACTTGAAATTTGACATCAAACCTACTAATTCCTGGACTTGACTTGGGACTAGACACATGATTCATTAGTTCTCAGTTCTGACTCCAATAGTTACTGACCTGGGATATCACTGGTCTTCGTTTTGAAATCTGACTTGTGGCATCCACTGGTCTTGTCTTTGGTCTTGACAGGAGGCTTAGCACAGGCCATGTCTGTGACTTGGTAAGTAACACATAGACTTGTGGTCATTATTTGATTCCTTCCCACAGTTTTATTGTTCTTGACCCTGGACTTGGTTTTGGGGACTTGCAAGCCAAGATAGAAGACTTATTCCTGATTTGACACTTTGCTCTGAACTTCTTATTTTAGTCTTGACTTAACACAAGATGAACAATTTGAAATCTGTCTTGATTTTTTATCAATTAAAGATGCTATGAGGAGGATCTGTTTTAATTGGACTGCCTCGGCACCTTCTGGCCTGGATTATCACGCACACTATCGTGAAGACACGATTTCTAACCAGGCGTGTTTTTGTTTTGGAACAAATTTTCTTTGCTCAAGACAACTTTTTTTACTGGATACAATGCAACAGAATAAGCTTTTTATCAGTTCAGTTGCTTAGTACTTCGCTTACTGTTGTTTGAAAAGTGACAACAAGCGAATGCTGTAAGTTTGTACCGTACATCAGTAACCGGCTATTTGTAGCGCTGCAACTTATCTGTACGCTAACGTACAGATAAGCTAACGATAAATCGGGAAGCTACCAAGTAGCATTTTGAAATAACCTACATTGGTGATTGGTGAAATGATAATCTCATTTTAAAGTGTGGATTATGATCAAGCATATATCTAGAACTGAGACTTTTTCAAGATCACTTAGAAAGTCCTCACAGCCTCTTTAAAAAAGAACTTGCTGGTCTTAACTTTGGACTTGTTTTGTAGAACTTGTATGTCTTGCAGAGGGGGACTAATTAACAACTTGTTTTCACCATAGACTCTTATCTGAACCTTTAATTTTGCATCATGACCAAAAACCAGACGCAACAACATTCAATTTTCACTGGATTGGTTGCCCTTTACCTGGGACTTCACAGGTCTTCACTTGAAATTTAACAAAGAATTCCTGACATTTGGGACATGGTTGTGACTTCGGACGTGGCTACTTGGAAACTTACTTGACCTGAGATGAGTAGTAATGTGATTTGTGGACTTGGATTGTGAGCTTACTTTACTAAAGTTAGGTAAGAATGGGGGAACAAGTCTCTTTTGAGTTAAGTTACCACTTAGAATTTCATTGCAATACATTAAAAATTTGTGTCATAATTTCCTGTCTCCTGACTGCATGTTTAGATGTTCATATATTATCCATAACATATGACTCCATAATTAACACTTGTGACTTGATAATAAAGGGTCTGGCAGTTACAACACATTCTCTGAAACACATTATTTGAACCATCAATCATTTAGATGGAGCTGAATCTGACCTCTCCTCAGTCTGCTGCTGTTTTTGAGCAGCTCTGTGCTGCCACCTTGTGTAGGAACATCTGCTCCTATGTAGCAGATAACCTGAGCTGTGGAGAGGTCAGTGAATGCATCACAAGTACACTTAAATATTTGAGCAATTTACTTTATTTTAGTATGGTTCCCCTTTGCTTTTTCAAGGTGTGAATATTAGTTAAAACATAAACTGCAGAAAAAGAATCAAAAATAGTTCACCTTAAAGTCTAATTTTTACTGTTATCTAAGCTTTCAGTACAGAAAGAAAAGATTTGAAAAACCAGGAGAAATAACTTTCAGTAGTTTATTTATTTCTTCATATTCATAAATAGAAACATCTTCCTACAACAACAACAAAACACCTTTGTGTTGTGTTGGTCTGATTCAACAGCTTACAGAGACATTGTTTAGTTCATTGGCATCGTGCAGTGGGAATTCTGGGTAACAGAGTCCTCATACAGCAGCTCCCACCTCATGGACAGCTGCTCTCTATTAATAAACACAATGTGACATTTTGTTCAGAGCAAATGGAGTTGATTTCATCTAAACTCCATGTCCTGCTGGACATACTAAAATAAAACACAACCCAGCTGGTCTACCACTGTGTGTGTGTGTGTAGATATTTTGTAATAACCTTATATTTCCTCTGCAGGTGATTCAAACAGTGATAATAAATTAAATACAGCTGGACACAGGAGGATATTGACGGAGACATCTTCATTGATTGTTTATGCAGTCTTGGTTCAGAGATATAAAAACAATTATAACACAACACAAATTTAGTCAAAAGGTTGTGCATCACTGAAATATGAAAACATGTTAACTTGTAAACACAACAACAACAACAAAAATTAAATTATAAACAAAAAGTCTTTGTAGCCTCTTTGGTTCAAGAGCGATGCTAATGCTGACACTTCTTAAACCTTTATTCTCTAGGACCAGCAGGGGGCGACTCTTCTGATGTTAAAATATGTCCCTTGAGAAAATGATTCTCCTTCACAGCTAATTTAAGATACTTTGATCACATTTTATTGCTTTGCTCTCATCCTTTTGCTCTGATCCCATTTAAAAAAGTTAATTTCCATCAGGGGGATACTTCTCTTGTAGGTAAGATATGAATTCATTTAAGTCCTTCTCAGCTGGTGTATTCTCTCAGAAACATTCTCCTTTATAATCTCCAGCTCTTGTTTCAGGTCTTCTTCGGTACTGCGTGATGTTGATTCAGTAAAACGTGGTCCCATTTACAGTCACACAGAGCATGAAGCAGTGGAGGAGTCAGACAGGAACCACCTTGATAGATCAACTTAATTCTTTTTTTTAATCCCCACCTTTTCTTCTTTGGCTAAATGTTTCCTCGTCCGACAAAAACACAAGTGCCAAATGTCAATGTTCTCCAGCTTAACAAAAGGTGGAGCTTTGTTCTCAAGAATTTTGGGACAAACGATTGAGAAAATGTATGAAGACGTGGTCATCAGTCCAATATTCGGGCCCTACTTTATCCACTGCTCATGGTGGTCCGTGGGCACCTCTTCTTTGGCTCTTGTGAATGAATCAGTTGTTATGAGGTGTCTCCTAAGTCTTCTGTCCACATCAAATGTTTCCTCAGTGAAAAAGCATAAAGGACCCATCAGTTTGACAGGCAGGTGGATAAAAAGTGAGTGAAGGTGTGGTTTGTTGATCCTGATGAGGGCTTGTGAGTCTCCAGCACATGAAGCAGGTTTGAGGTCCGTTCAGTGGCGTCCCTGTTTCTTCTTGAAGATCTTATTAAAAGCATTTCTCCTCCGGCTGCCAGATGATTCACTCTCCTCTACCCCATCCTCCTCCACAGGACTCCTCCTGGTCGGGAGCTGGAGGCCCGTCCCTCGGCTGCTGCCCGATGAGCTGGACGAGGTGTTGCCGAGGCTGTCAGTGGTGTTGGGCGTGATGCACAGGGAACGGGTGGAGCAAGAGGAGGAAAGGATGGCGGCTGAGCTCCCTCGAAGCTCCCCCAGACTGGAGCTTTTTTCCAGGCCCCCTCCTCCACCTCCCCCTCCGGCGCCCTGACTCTGCAGAGGGTGGAGCCTAGAGGAAAGAAGGAAGGGTTTGGAGCTGTAGAGACTTCGAGACTCTTCATGAGAAAGAGGGAGGGCGGAGTCAGAGTCTGAGCGGTTCAGGATGTCCCTAAAAATGAGAGGGAGGAAGTAAAAATAACAGAAGGTAAACTTCATCCTTGACCCTTTAACTTTCATCCTTTTTAAACCCTTGACTTTCTCTTTTTTAATACATGAGTTATGAATTCTGTTTGATTTTTAACTATAGTAAAAGATGGGCTGCAAAACCACTTCCAAAAACAGGTGCTAAAACACTAAGAGCTCCCCCTGTTGACTGGCTGCACAATAGCAGGATTATTTGTTTATCAACGCCGGATGCACGCACAACTAGGGTGCAAAAGCAATGCGGGTATAATGGTTTGTCAACTGACGTGGGGGAGTTAACCACTTCCAGGTTTGTGAAGTAGCAGTGAGTGGACAGAAGAGATCAGAAAGTGGACAGATATTTTTAGTGAAGAAACCCAGCGTGTACCCAGAGAGCAATTTAAACACACAACTTTCACTCGATGCTCATGACTGCATTATCCGTGGACATTTACCAGACTGTGACAGACCAGGACATAAACATGTGTCAATAAATCAGAAACCCTCCCAAACCAAAAAGAGCACACAGACCCGGTTCATAATAAAAGAACCAAAAAAACATGTCAAGAGTTAATTATTTACCTGCAGACATCGCTGGTGTTTCAGTGTAAAGTGTGACCCTGTTAACTGGTGACTCTCAGCTGTTAATCACATAGACTGTATATAGAGTGGACAGCGTGGATCTGCCATTTATCATTGTACGGTTTTGAAGCCAAAATACCGCTGTCTCAGGTGCCACCATTGTAGCAGTTTGGAGCCAGATTCTGTGCGGTAGAGACGATGAGGGATTTTGGGAGAATCTGAGTGGAGCTGGGTGACAAAAATAATATATATTTTTTTTCTTTAGAGAGTCTAATCACTTCCTGACTCTACCTCCCGACATATTTTACCATCCCCGAAAAAAATACACGAGAACGGCAGCTGTCAATCATCATTAAACATTACATAAAGCCTAGTTTTTAACCTCGTGTAACTACTGAAAACAAAACTTATCAGAAAAAAAGAGGACTTGGGTACAAGACAGCCAAATGATATCTTCAAATCACCACAACAATTGGACGTGAGAAACATTTCGACGAGGTGTAATCATTTTTTAAAGTTTGACCACAGCCCATCTGGAATGGCTGGAAAGCTATATTTTTAACCCTATACTGCAGCCAGTCACCAGGGAGGACGTCTATGGTTAATCACTGATACTGTCGGCTGAGAGTCACCAGTTAGCATGGTCGCTATTAACTCCAAAACACTAGTTGCTCTGTGACGGTCAAAACTTTGTACAGTATCGTTTCTAAAAACTGACCACGGAACAACAACAACAATTTTATGCCGATAACAGGTTGACTTTAGTGTTTGAAAAACGCTAACTCGTCTGAATGAAAGGAGCTAAACGCTGCTTCTGCGGTGAAAATGCGTGCCTATCTTTATGATGACGTAGACCAATAATCCCTCTATGGGTCATAAACTCCACCTCCTCCATGTTGACAGACAGGGCATGGGTAAAATTCTAAAATCCAACATTGCCTCTTTCATTCTAGATAGTTCAGTTTTTCCTCTTCCCCCTACTTTTGACTTTTGTCTTGGAATCAGACTTCTGCCTTTGATTTTGAATTAAACCTTCAATGTTTCATTTCTGCCTTTGGTTTTTGAATTCAGTCTATTGTATTTGATTTCTGCCTTTGATCTTTGAATTATCTCAAATCTTAAAGGCAGAATTTCAAGACAAAAAAGGGGTGACTTCAAAAATTAGTTATCAAACCCTCTATTTTAGGGTCATGATTGATAGCTGGTTTGACCAATGAGGCTCCTGCAGTGCTGTGTGAACTGAATAATCAGAGTAGAGGAGGAACAGTAAGGAGAAACATAAAAACACAAGAGTCACTGAACTTTACATAACCATGGGTATCTAACACATACAGGAATCTGTCCTGCTGTGGACTGGACACACCTGAGACACCACGCTTCACAAACAATCTAACGGTGGGTTTGGTTAGAAGAGGGGGCAATAAGTAATAAGCCCACTATTCAAGCAACAGTTGTGATTAAAACTTGTAACACGCTCACCTGTAATATCTGTTCACTAAAGTCTGACTTCTCTTTAAACCTGTGAACTCAGGCTCATTATAAAACTCAAAAGATGTGAAATTAGATCCAATTTCTGTTTAGAACAACGCAAAGGTAAAACAGTTTGTACACAAAATCCCCGAACAACGAAGCCAACTCATTCCTAACATGTTAGTTCAATAGTAACCACAGAAAAGCGGTCATGCAGAAAAGATACCCAAAGCTGCCGGAGCGACAGCGCTGCCTCTGGCCCGCTGCAGCACCCGCTGCAGCACCCCCTGCAGGCGGGAGGCCAGATGTCGCCTCCAGAGAGTGGAAGTAAGAAGAGTGAAAAAGCAGAGCGGAGAAATGGGTGGTGCTCTCTGTATAGGGAGAAGAGGAGGAGGAGGAGTCTGTGGGGGGAGGACAGAATGAAAAGACAGGAGGGTGGGGAGGAGAGGTGGGGCCAATGGAGGGGTGAGACAGGGAGGAAGAGAGGGAGGGGGAGGGCAAGGGAAGGAACTCCAGCTGGCCAATGGAGCGGCTGCGATTCTGCCGGGGCTGGCCAATGGGAGGGTGGCAAGATGTGATCAGGCCGCACCCCTCCTGTTTGGGTAAATCCTGCCCTTCAACCAACCTCTGAGAGCCAAACATCACAGCAGGGTCTCCTATCCTCTGTCGCAGGGGCATCAGACTCTGAGCTGCATGAGAGAGAAGAGAAGGAGGAGCTTAACAAGCATGTTAACGAGGCTCATTATTTATAAATATTATTACATGATAAGACAAAGCAAACAAGGGGAGGAGCTAACATGAGTGTTTCCATGACGGCTGGGTTTCTGAGATGCCGCTCAGGGGCCACAGGTCGCTGACTCGCCGGTCCATCTGCCACGCTGCATCTGCAGGGAACCAAACGGGAAAGAGATTAAAGACAAATGAGCCAATCAGAGGGTAGATGGACAGTTTGTCCCTTAAGGGAAAAAAGAAAGCTTCCACGTTTATGTTTTATTTTTACATCACTAAGAAAAAACTGTCTGATTCTGTCTGAAGGACACCAAGTAGATTAATCCGCCACTAAAAGTAGTCCTGCAGACAAATTTACAGGCAGTAGTTTGAGGTTTGATAAAAGTAACCTCCCCCAAGCCTGAGGCAGGTAGAGCACACCTCCTCTTGCTTTTATGTGCATGCATGAAAAGACAAGGCAGGAAGAGTCCACGTCTTCGCTTCCTCTCTCCTCCATCCTCTTCCCTTTGAGCTGCACTAAGAGCTTTGTCTTCTCCTGGAGGATCGCTCATTTTGTGTGAATTTGTGGCGGATGGATTCTAACTCCTGGACTTACACTGCAGCGTCCCAGGAGACAGGATGTCCTCATCCATGTCATCCAAGTCATCAGAGAGGAGAAGGTGCTGAGGGGTCGGAGGTCGCAGGCCCAGAAAGGATGGGTCCAAGTTGAGCGCAGCAGCCAGTGCTCCCAGACCTGGGTTATTGACTACGCAGAAACCCGTCAGGGACTCAATCTGCTGCCAGCGGTGCAGTTTCTCCCGCAGGGCTGCTGTTACTTCGGCCAGGGCCTGTCTGAGGGGGGTCGGGTGTGTCAGAAAAACAGGGGTGGTTAAAAATCAAGGAACCTTTACTTCACCTTCATCTTCAGAAGTCTAAGGAAGTCAGGGGTCAGGGGTCACTCACTTGGCGGAGAGGATCTTGTGGTCAACGTCGTCCAGTGAGGAGCTGTGAGCCACGTGAAATGTCCCGAACAGAGAGCTCCGCTTCTTCTTAATCTTCTCTGCCTGTAACATCCACGATCACTTTCATCATCATCACTAGTCTGTGTGTCAGTGCCTGTGTGCGTGTGTGTTTGTGCCTCTGTGTGTGTGTGTGTGTGTGTGTGTTCCTACCCCCTCGCGGGCCTGCAGCAGCTGTCTCTCTGCATTTTGTTTCTTGATGTTGTAGTACTGAACCTCGATCTCGTGCGTCAGCTGCAGCCATTTCTGCAGAGCCTCAGGTGGAGCCCAGCAAGCCCGGGACTCTAGCTCCCGCTCCGCCTTCTTCAGCGCCATGCGGACCTATGGTGAACACACACACTCATCAGGCATCAGAAACACAGCGGTGTGTCCTTTCTCTGTCTGATGTTTTGGAAACATTCATCACAGAGCGTTTTCAAGACGTCAAATCACCAGGAACTGAAGACAGGGATACTTCATGGAGTCCACAGAACATCAGTGGATCTGCAACATGACCATGTCAGGTGAGTCTGTTAGATGTGTGTACCTGTTCCAGCTCCTCCTCGGCGTACTTTTGTCGGCTCCTCTCGTTCTCAGTCCCTTCTCTGAGCTCTCTCAGGCGCTGCGCTTCCTGTTTGGCTGAGTTGATCTCATTCCTCAGCTCCTGCTCCACCTTCACCTTCTCCACCTGAACACAGCGCTGCTCCTCCTGTGCCTTCTGCAGCCTGAAACAACAACAACACGTTTAAGCAAAACACGATCCAGTATCTTCCTGTTTTATTTTGTAAGTCTTGCTGAGTCTTTTTGTCTTTTTCAGACTTTGGGAGTTTCAGTTTTTCTGTTTGAGTCGTCTTAGGTCTTTTATATTCCACCAGGAGGTGCTGTGCGTTGCTCTGTGTGTGTGTGGGTATGTTTTTTTTGTAGGGGTTTTAATTTGTGGTGGAGCAGGAAGGAATGTGCATCAGTGTGTGTGTATGTGTGTAACAGTATATATGTGACCTGTCCTTCGCACATCAGCACCTGTTTAGATGTAATTTGCTGACACAAAATCCTGTCCATCTGATCACACACACACACACACACACACACACACACACACACACACACACACACACACACACACACACACACACACACACAAAGGAAACCCTTGCTTGTGTTATTTAAAAGCTGTCATTTGGCACGTTTTAATGCAGTGATAGTTATCTGTGGGTGTTGGTGTCAATGGGGGTGTAATGGTAAGAAAGGCAGCAGTGATAGTTGCTTTAATATGTGAAGTATTCTTTAATCCTGTCCTTGTTGTCTTCAGGAGTGATGTTTAACTTTTGTTTTTTGTTTTTTTTTGGTGTTTTAGTGACCCCCAAACAAGACTGTTACCATGTGTTGAGGCCAAAAGAGAGGAAAAATCTCTCCCTTGTGTGTCAACTCTAAGAGGAGGTGAGTCTCAGCTTCACTGTAAACAGTACAGAGGCTTCACTCTGTTTGCTGAAATAACATCATGATTAGGGATAGTAAAATGAAGAGCTGGGACTTAAACGCATTAATTAATTAATTAATTACCGAAAAGGATGTGCAGGAATTCTAGAATTCCTGAGATCAAGGAAAGAATTCTTTTCCTGATCTCAGAAATCTCTGAAATTGTATTCATTTTTAGAATTCTAAAATCATTGTTAAGTAAGTTTTTGAATGGAAACTAATTCATATCCATTTTTAAAATTAATTAATTTTATTTATTTAATTACTTTATCAAATTAATTTCTGAAATTAATTTACTGAATTAACTTTGAAAATTGATTTTAAAAATAAAGGAATCTGATTAGTTTTTAGAGTTCTAGAATCCTGCAATCATGGACAGAATTCAGTCTGTGATACAGAATTCTAGAACTCTTTAAATTCTTGAATTCTTGAACTCCAGCTGTTGATCTCCATACAGACAGTGGACATAGGAAGAAGTGGTTTTAACATCAGTCCAACATACATTTTAGACCATGAGTCTCTTCAAGGTATTTAAAACCAAATGTATGCAGTAACACATTCTCTTGTTCATAGGCTGGTTCCTTCAATAGTTGTTGTGTAAAGCTTATTTCATGAGTTTCATCTGCTCTGTTTACTGGATTCATCCACTCGTGACATAAAGTCCAACCCTACTTGTGTTTACAAATACTTGACTGAAGCAGCTGATAAATCACAATGTTAATCAAAGACAAAAACCGCTGGATTACTCAAACCAGTTAGCATAGAAGCTAGTACTGTGATGAAACTGCTGCAGTTCATTTGTTGTATGACTGTCTACTACACTTTCTGTTTCAGTTTCCTTTCGACTGAAGGCGAAACAAGACCATTCAGGGGAGTTTACAGAGAGTTTCACAGCGACCACAGAGACACCAGCAGCCCTGCAGGCTCAGAGACAGTCTGAGGGAGCTGAAGAACTGAGTAGTATCAACCAGCAAGTTACAACATGAAACACACACACACATATATTTATGTAATATGTGGTTGTATATGTCTTTGAGAGTGTGTGTGAGTGAGTGTATGCCCGGTGTGTTAGGTCTTAGTGTGTTTTTGTGTTACAGCATGCAAACTGAGCTGCTGGCTGTTCTCTGTCCATATAAGGACTGAAGACAGAAAGGTTCTGCAGAGTGCAAACTCACTCACACACACACACACACACACACACACACACACACACACACACACACACACACACACACACACACACACACACACACACACACACACACACAAGATGAGTTATTTCCTCCCAGTAGCTGCAGCTCAGTCAGAGTTTGAAGGTTAATTTCTGTTCATTTAACACAGGTAACAGGAATCTGAATTTAATCAGATTGTGTGGTCAGCTGACAGCTGTTTGTCCTCTAGGTTACAGGTCACAATTGGCCTTATGTCTTTACTTCCTGGGTGGACTAACTGAGTGTCCACCAGAGATGGCCTCTAGTGGTTGCTTGGGGAACTGCAGTTTGCTTAAACAAGGAGCTCAGTGGAGACTGATTCACTGCTGGACACAGACTCTAGTGGATACCAGAGGAAATGTAGTTTTGTTTCATCACTAAAGGTTTCTCTTATGTTGTTACCCAACATTTACAGACACTGAAGTGTAAGTATTCTATTGCTAACTGACAAAGCTAATGCTAATGGTAGTATGCTATAAACTTAGCCAAATAGGTTAAAGGATTATATGACTTTGCCTAATATAAGACGATGAAATAAAAACAAAATTAAATTTATATTGTAGAAATGTTTCTCAAGTCTGATTGTTGTGGTGGTTTGAATATGCAACTTGTAATCAAGTTCTGTTGTGTCTGAAAAGTATCATTTTTATTAGTTATGAGAGGTTAAAAACAAGGCTTTATGTTGATATGAGTGTATTTTTTTCAGGGATTGTAAAATATTTTGGGAGGGAGAGCCAAGAAGAGATTAGACTCTCAATAGGAAAAAAAGATTATTATTTTTGTCACCCGGCTTTTCTCAGATTCTCCCAGAATTCCTCACAGTCTATACTACTCAGACTCTGGCTGCACAACGGCTGCCAGTGGCTGTGCCTGTAAGGAATATAGTTTGGCTTCAAAACTGTACAATGGTAAATGATGAAGCCACACTGTCCACTCTATATACAGTCTTTGGCTGATTGGCTCTGATTGGACAGCTCTCTGGATGTTTCCTGGTAACAGATTTAAGCATCTCTGATTCTATTTTTACAGCTCTATGTGCGGCATTTATGCTATTAATAGGTGAGATAGTTCGATCAGTCACAGCAGAGCTGCAGCTGTGAGTAAACAGATGAAGAGCTCGTGACTTTGGGTGTTGAAGTATAAACCTGGTGCTTGTAGAGGAATCTAAAGCAGGAACATACTTCTGAGGACAGACCCTGAGAGTCTGAAGGACTCACTTTTCCTGTACGTCCATCAGGCTCTCCTCAGCCTTCTGCAGACCCTCCAGGTCCTTCATCAGCTTCCCCAGGTCGTCTCTTGACTTCCTGGTCTGGACGTATGCGAACCAGCAGCCACCGAGCGCCATCAAGACAGACACGCCCAGAACCAGGTCCTTCCACCTGTTCTGTCGGCCTGAATACCAACACATTCATAAGAATACAAAACACAGATATGAGCAGGACTTTACATTTACGTTAACACTACAACAAAGTTGTAAATCTAATTCAAGTAAACTTTAGCATGTCATGGTTGGTTTTATTCACGTAACTCTGGGAAACCACTAGCCACAGTGGCTATTGAGCAAAACAGTTAATGTAAAGCCCTGGATATGAGCACAACAAAATGAAATGAATGAAAATTCTGTTTACAATGAGAATGCTCTTTAATCTTTTAAACATTAGGGTAAGTGTTAGGTTACCTTAAAATGGGGGCAATAATGCACGTTCATCGCTATTCTACAACTTTTTAACAAACGAGCCCCTGAGGTTTGTTTAACCTACAGATACAAAATTTGGCACAAACACTGGAAACATCAAAACTTCAAAAAAGTCTTTTTTTAGCCTAACCTTAAACACCACAGAGAGTCAGCCACTTTGACTTTATTTTTGACTTTTTGTGGGTGGTTAATGTTTATTTTTCCTCCTCAAAGTACCAGGAACTTTTAGTTTCCACTACAGCCTGAAGTTTGATTTAGTGTATAATTTATTTTGCATGTTTTATTATGTTTGCTTTGGATCAGGACGTCGTATTTTTACAGCAGTGACAAAGGTGAGTAAGCATAATGTAAATAAGACCAGAGAGGTTTATATCATGGGTTGCATGGCTTATGTCGAACACACACATCCACACACACAAATCCACACACACACTCTGACCTAAGGGGGGTCCAAACAGGACGATGTCCAGAGCTTTGAGCTGCAGTTTCTGGGCGTGACTTCGGTCTACAATCTTCAGCACGGTCAGAGTTAACGTCGTGTTCTTCACAGCCAGCCTGCAGGAAACACACACACACACACACACACACATACACACACACACACACACACAAACACACACACACACACACACTCACACACACACACACACACACACACACACACACACACACACACACACATTATAGACAACTGGAAAATTATGTGGCAATGTCAACAAGCCTGTTTTTAATGATCAACGTCTCAAAATAATGTGACATAAACCCTCAGAGTGAGAGAAAGTTACTTTAACACCTTTATTCAACATGTTAAAAAGCTGTGATGGGCATTTTGAGCAAAGATAGTTCCAAAAACATGCACCTAAACTCATTTTTTTGTTTCTCCAGAACTGTTCCTTCTGTTTTTCTCCACTTCTGAATCTCACAGAGCTGCTCCTGTTCTGCTGCCAGCGGGTACTTATGCTGTCTGAAGCTGTTTAACATTCTAATGCTATTATGAAACTTTTTCTGTTTAAAAGCAAAAGGAAACAGCTTACAGATTTTGTACAAACACCGTCTGAGATGAGAGAATAATTACATGGACTCTTTTTCTGATATTTGAACAACAGGACTCATCCTTATTCCTAGACTTTTATTTTGTTATTTTGTCTCTACAGGGTCAGAAATCTCATCTTGGAGAGCTCATCTTCTCTTTTTCAGGAGCTGTTTGATATTTTTTCTCTTGCCCAAATGGTTGAAGATCTTGCATTATTTATTACCTGTGATGTACTTTGTTGCACATGGGTTCCTGTGCAGTACCGTTGTACTCCTGATATCACAGTAAAGCTTGACTTGTCTGCCATTTGGATTTCCTTGCTAGCCCAAATGGTTGAGGAGTGTGTGTGTGTGTCTTTGGTGTTCCACAGGGGATCTGTTTTGGGACCCGGTTAATTTCCTCTACAGGCTTCCCCTGGTTTTCCCTGAGGTTACACACTGGCTGCCTGGAAATTTCTTTCAGCTTAACTCCACAAAAACAGAAATCCTTTTAAAAGGTCCTTACTAGACCTGTGTGTGTGTGTGTGTGTGTGTGTGTGTGTGTGTGTGTGTGTGTGTGTGTGTGTGTGTGTGTGTGTGTGTGTGTGTGTGTGTGTGTGTGTGTGTGTGTGAGTGTGTTACCTGGGTAAAGCCTTCCCGTCCAGCTGGTGTCTACTGAAGATCTCAGAGTACTGAGGGAGCTCCACACTGAGGACCAGCCAGTCCACCACCTGCTGCACTGTCCAGTTATACACTAAACACACAAACACACACACATCAGTCCAGGCAGGTGATGTGTTGCACCTGTACTTTGTTTTGTTTATCATCTCACTCCAGTGTGGATAAACACAAACAAACAGCTGTTTGTTTACATTTGAGACACTTTCATGATTGAACCTCTCCACTCCTCGTCTCCCTCTTGTTTATTTTTGCTCTGACTCCTTTTTCTGTCTTTCTCATGTCTTGGGGGGGCGTGGTCACTTTTTGGGGCAGGAAGTGACCTCTGACTGCTTCCATCAACATCTTTGATCACAAAAACTCCCCAAGTACTCTTAAATTCCACTATTTAATCTAATCTATAAAAAACTAAGCTTTAAACTATTTTTTTGAATGGGTTTTGGTTTGGTGCCTGAGAATCAGAGCTGATGAAGAGTTTTCCTTTTGATGTCTGACTTTTTGTCTGTTTGTTTCTGAAACAGATAATTTGTCTTTAGGGCACAAAACCTGGCATTAATTTTCTTCGACATCAGTGAGCTTCAAAGCAGAAGAGTCAGTGGTCCTAAAATTTCTAACACATAAAACAATTCATCACTGAAAATAATCATTTTACTGAACACAGTAATATTTTATCAAATGCATAAATTTTATATATATTTTTCAAGAAACACAAAATGACTTGCAAATTTAAATTGTATTTTCAATACATTTCATCAAATGATGAGTTGATTATTAGAATTTGTAACATGCTGTTGTATTTCTTTATATATTTAATTATTACCGCGTTTTAAAAATGTTTTGTATTTAAAGTCACTTCTTTTTAATTTGTAATATTATTTGTGACTTTCTGTGTTCAATTAAATAATTTTCTTTTTTCTCCTTTGGGGAAATGCTGAGATGTTTTGTACTTCTGTGTATTCTGTTTGGCTTTCTGTTAAATGTCTTTTGAGGAACTATAATGTTTTCTTTCACTTGACCTTCAGGGCCACCGTAGCAGTGTTATATACAGATAACTATGACTAAGTCACTTTGATCCTGAAGTAAATTAGTCTCACAATCCTCTGGCAGATTCTGTCAGTAGACAGTCTTTATTTATTTTATCTTATATATTTTAAATTGTTCTTTAAGCTGTTTTCTCCTCTTGTCCCTGAACCTTAATTTGAAAAGATCAGATGCCGTCAGGAAGTTTTTCTTACCCTCTGAGCTCTTCCAGGCGCTCCACATGTCCTCCACGCTGATATGCAGGTCTGCTCGGTGGAAGCTGCTGTGTTTGGCTTTGGGGTCGTGATATTTCAGATCCTGCCTGAGAAACTGGGGAGGAAGAAGAGGAAGAGGAGGAAAAGATGGAGGAGAATGAGGAGAGGGAGCTTTAATATCATGAGTCTATGTGAGCTCTGCAGCTCTGCCTCTCATTGCAAAAAATGTTATTCTGAGAAACAAGAAAAAAATAAACATTTGCTTTTCCATCACGTTAGGAAAACAAACTCAGATCAAAGATTTGTTTTTAACCCTCTGAAGAGAACATGCTCGGAGCTGCTGATGGAAAAGAATTGAGACATAGAAACAACAAATAAATCACAGAAAGGGGACACAAGGTTAATAAAGTATAAATCTATAAATCTACAACTGATAAAAAATCAAGTTCAAAATTAATTCACAATGTTTCACGTCTGTCTCACCTCATCCGTCTCGGCTGTGTCCACTGTCCCGTCTGCATCGTCGTCCATCAGTTTGTGGATGCTGCAGATTGCCTCGAAACTCAGCAGAGAGTTCTCATCTTCACAGAGCTGCAGGTCTATTGCACACAGATCTACAACACACAGCCAAGAAGAAGTCGTTTGGTCTGACTTGTCTTTTGCAACATGTTTATATTCTTTATTACTCCAACCAGGGAAGATAAGTTATTAAACCTGAGTCAGGAAGGTTAACTTGAGCTGTTCTGACTTATACTACAAGGTTTAAAGGTTTATTCTTGGTGTGTTTTAACAACAAACTGTGAATTATTAGAAAGAGAGAGTGAAGAGAACGTCTGATAGCCGGCTTAGTGTTCATTACATAATCAGGAGAGAGATTTTTAGCAGCGAGGTCACATCCAGAGCACCAGGAGAGCTGAGCTGTGACAAATGTCCTCTGTGTCCCCTGAGCCAAAATCAGCAACATTAAGAATAAACATCCATTCTTTCTGCCTGCCGTCTTTGTTTGGATCTGAGACGGAGACACACCACAGCTCCAGTGAGAAGACGGTGGAGAGAGGATGACTTCTTCTGGGAAACTTTCCTCAGTTTGATGAACAAAAGGAGCAAACTGTAGGGGAGACCGGGGACGTGATCACGCTGATGTTAACTTCAGGGTTTGTTTAATAATGTTCTGTTGGAGTCTTCTTCCCCACTCCAAGGTTTGATCCTTCCTCTCAACAGACTTCCTGTCACGCTCAGTGAGCAGCTCGAGTCCACGAGCCATCCATCACATAACTCATCTGCTGCCGTCGTCACGGTAACACAGCAGACTCAAACACATCGCATACTGAGTGAGAACTTGATTCATGACTACATTTGGTCATTTCAGCTTGCCCAGGGTCTCTGCATGATCGCTCCTCGCCTGCATCTGTGTGTGTGTGTGTGTGTGTGTGTGTGTGTGTGTGTGTGTGTGTGTGTGTGTGTGTGTGTGTGTGTGTGTGTGTGTGTGTGGAGCAAAAGATGAGGGGTTTGTGAGTCCTTTTTCATCTTCCTCTCCAACCTTAAACCAGTTTGGGTCTTTCTCTGAGTTTTCAGCAGAGTTCTGTCCCTGATCTCAGGATTCTGGACCTCCCACAGACCTAATCTTCCTCCTCCTCTTCTTCTGTAGCCCTCAGGTTAACAAACATCTTTAAAGCAGTTTTCTCCTCCTCCTGAGGATGGACCTAACAAAACTTGACTTTTGACTTCTGACTAATCTGCATCATGATGTTGCTATTTCATCAAACTGAAGAGACGTTCACCACAAGAAAATGAGTTTGTGTTTCAGCTGCATACCACTGAAGGAGGATAGAGTGAAGTTTACAGATGGGACATAAAAATGTAGAAACTGTGAAATATTAGAAGTGTTCTGGTTTCTGTTTGTAGTCTGAGTATTATCAACCAATCAGGTGTCAGCAAAAAAAACCATCCCATTCTCGTTGAGAAGCAGTGGGTGATAGAGATCAATACATGTTTTCACATGAGTCCCCAAACTGTTTTAAAGTCACTAGATTTGTTGCCAGTTGCTTTTTTGAAAAAAAAAAAAAAAAAAAAAAAAAAGGCACTAGAGCGGTCTGAAATTTCCCAAATATAGCAACAAAGTCGCCAAGTTAGTTGGCAACGCTGGCAACAGCTCGAGCTCCAGACTTCTGAGGTCAAGGACAGAACTCTAAAACTAGCCTTGAACTGACCAATCAGAAAACACCTCACAGCTATAACCAATTAACATCAAATGGCCATTAGGCGGCGCCACACAACTCTTTAGGTAGAAATTGGGCAAATTACTGAGTGAAAGTGAGTGGGGAGAAGGATCACCTGAGGTTATGAAAATCTTTGTCTGTCTGTCACTTGAGTCCAGGTGTGGTTTGTTGGAGCGTGTGGGCTCTGCTCTAATTGGCATGACTGGCTTCGTCTTATAATGAAGCCAAGATCAACCTAGTCTGATGACGACGGACTCGAGATTCATGTCTGCGTTTTTGTGAATACTCATTCTGCCATGCTTGGTGTAAACTCCATCTTGGAATAAGGGTCTTATTTTGGTTTGAATAAGCTTCTATTTTTGTGAGTGATTTTTCAAAAAGGTCTATTTTAAAGCTCTGACCTTTGCTCACGCTCTGTTCCTGTCTTCTTTTCCCCGGGTTGTATTATTTATCTTTACTCCTGCTCACTCCTTAAGCTCCTTTCGCCAAACGTAACACCATACACTCCGTTGCATTTCACTCTACTGTGCTCTGTCCTGTTCTATTGCAGTGTTCTTGGTGTCTTATCCCCCAACAGAAAAGTAAGCTGGATTTTCAGGAGTTGATGTCTAAGTTTTGGAAGAGTGAATTGAAAAAAAATGTTGTACGAAAATCTAAAACCCACACTCTGAGCACAGAGGTCCATAAAGACATGAAAAACCTAAAACGTGATGGGTGATAGTGTTTTTAAAACCTAGCTTCAGTTATTTATCTTAAATAAACCCTCTCTGTTCCTCCTCTGTGACCTTTGACCCCCTCATGTTCTACTGGAGAGCAGAGAAGGAGCCAGACGCCAGATTATCCGCCCTGCAGAATAAATATCAGCTGTTCTGTGTGTGTGTGTGTGTGTGTGTGTGTGTGTGTGTGTGTGTGTGTGTGTGTGTGTGTGTGTGTGTGTGTGTGTGTGTGTGTGTGTGTGTTCTGTTTAAACAGAAGGACTCTACAGGCTGCAGGAGCTCACTGATGGTTTCAGACTCAGGGAGGACAGGGGTGAGGTAGAGAAACAGTGAGAGGTAACAGGTAAAGGAGTGTAATATCAAATCATTGTGTTCAGCAGCTGATTAGAGGCTGATTTCATGGCTCTGTTTTTATCTATTCCAGGGTTTAAAGGACAAATAGGCCCTCATCATTCCCCCACTTTTTACACAGTGGAAGATATTCAAACACAAAAACAGCTACAGAGTACTGATTTCCTCAAGCTAAGTGTCTTTTCTTATTCTGTTCCGGTCTGTATTTTGTTATGCATTGGATAAAAAAAATACAGACAAACACTGTTTTAATGGCTCTACATTATAATGGTTTCTTTCACTGCCAGGCTGTTCAGAATGTTTTTGTGGCTCATTTCCAGCCTCACTCAGAATGCAATCTTACTATGTTGCTAGGCGCCGCCCTGTTGGCTATGGCTGCCTTTTGCAGCTCATTTGTTGGTCATGGACACCAAACTTTTTGTGGTTTCGGTGACATTTTTACTACTTTTTCTCCTGTGTTTGTCTGGAGATCCTACATGTAACCATGGCCACATTGTTTACATGTGGACTCAGCTGTAAGCAACCTGTAGCATGTCAATGCTAACTGGTGTAAGGCCTGATGTCTACCCACAAGGTGAGGAGAAGGAGGTGAGGACGACGTGCTGGTTCTCAGGTGCGAGCTAAGAAGTGGTGACATAGACCTGTCCTACTATCCATCGTTATTGGGAACCTAAGATCTATCTCCAATAACATGGACGAGCTAGCCATGCTAACCCAGCATCAGAGGGAATACCAGAAGGCAGAGTAGCATCATGCTATTCACACACATGGCTAATGGAGCTAACATCAGACACCAACGCCAAATTGGAAGAGCTTCACCTGCTGTGAACAGACAGGATACAGGAGACAGAGATGGAGCATGACTGAAGAAGCTCAGTCCTGGACCCTGTGGAGGTGGAGACTGACTGAACTGGAGAACGATGGACAAGCTGTCGTCACCTACTTTCTTATGGGGCTTTTTCGCACTTTCTATACACTTTTCTTACTTTTGTTTTCTTTATTGCTGCTGTGACTTCGATTTCGTTGTACTTTTTACAGTGACAACAAAGTTCTATTCTATTCTATTCTATTCTATTCTATTCTATTCTATTCTATTCTATTCCTTTCCATCAAGTAGTTAGCCCCTCTTTTCAAAAATCGATAGTCAAACTATGTCACTGTCAAATAAGAACCGTTATATGTCGCTATTTGAATTGGTACTCCTATCAGATTATGGTTAGTCTGGTTGCCTATTCCCAACTAAGGGTACTTGTTTTACAGTATTGGGACAAGCAGTTGAGAACATATTGTATGCATGTATGATTCTGCACTCTCTGTCTCCTTCCTGGTACTGGTGGGTTGGCGCTGGGTCCCTGGTCTGCTTGACGCAAGGCTGGGCAGAGGTCTAATCCCTATCTCTCTGTACTGGCTTACTCCCCTTGAGTGCATGTGTGTGTGTGTGTGTGTATTTGGGGGGTCTCAGCTGTCTCTGTGTTGACTGCAGTTTGTAACGTCACTCAGAGTTGAAACCTGACGCTGAACTTCAGATTAAAACATTTAACACAGGTCTCTGCACGGGGACCACCACAAACCCCCCTGTCCTCCAGATTGAGTCCCCTCACCATCTGATCAGACACCACAGAAGAAGAGAGTGACGGCTGATGCTGGTGAGGATTAGCATCAGCAGCTGGGAGGATAAAAATACTAAGATAATAGAATTAAACAGGAGGAGGAAGGACGAAGCGGTCACACACCAAACATCAGGCATAACACACTACAAGTCCCATCATGCACTTCCTGATAATGAAACTGATGAAACAGGAAATGAGAAACGTGGAGCAGATTTTATGTTTCTGTCTAACTTCAGCAGCAAAGGTTAAAGTTGGAGCAGTTTGAGGATAAACAGACAACTGAGCGGGCATGTTTCTCTGAGCAGCAGGGATAAAAAAATAAAAAACGTGACAGAGGATATCAAATGAGAAAATGACTCCTCTCTTGTCCTATTGGCTGTCAGAGCTGATGGTTAAAACCTACTCCAAGCAGATCTGCATCTGTCACCACATTTCCTGTGACATCACCGACATTTAACCTCCAGGAAGCTGTGGTTAGCAGCTAACGGCTAGCCGTGTTGCTATCTCTGCTGCACACAAACACACTGCAGATAAAAAGGGTTTAATTCATCACATCTCTTCCTCCTCCCAGGAGAAAAACCAAACACACTGAAACCAGACAGTTTAAACTTTTACACACATTTTCAGAAAACCCTGTTAAACTCAGCCTAGAGACAGTTTTACTCCAGATGTTGAAACCATTAACCAACAAACACAATTTCTGCTCTTTTTGTAGCTTTATGAATTTTACATCCCCTTCTCTGTTTTTCCACTCATGGTTTTACAAATGTTGTCTATATAAAGTTTTGTTCAGCTTTTGGTTTACATTCAATTTTGGCACCCCCTGATCAAGGTTATATCTCTGATCTCGCTGCTGAATTTTTTTTTTAAAGAGATAGTTAGAGGAAATGTTTTAAAAAAGGCCAGCAGTCTGCTGCTGGGAATCAATCAGTTGATGCTGATCTAGATCTCATGTTTCTACAAACACCCAGTCAGAGAGCTCAGTTTAGCATCTCTACCAGGAAGTAACTTTCCATAAAGTTTGGCAACTGTTAAAAGCAGTTGGCTGACAAAACTTGCCAAGACTCCCAAAAAGTTGGAGTTATAAATGAACGAAACATGAATTAACATCTTGTGATGGCAAAGAGATGTGAAAAATTAGTGTAAGATGAGAAATGACAAGCTTCAAAGATGGGAGGTGTTTTACAAACTCTTCATGGCTGTCATCAATTTCATGAATGAACGCTCAGAAGAAAACAGGTCCTAACCGTTGGCCCACTTAGTCTAAGATTTCTGTTTACAGTCATTTTTTAAAAGCAAGTGTTTTTATATTCAAAGTACAATCAAGAATGAACACCAAACATGAAGATCAGAAAACTGCAGTTACCCGAGAGTCCACTAGAGTCTATCCTCAGCAAGTGAGTCAGTCACCATAGAGCTCTTTGTTAAAACTGTACAGCAGCAATAAATGGTTTCCCTCATTGTTACATTTCAGCTACTGTCTCTTTAAGACACTTTAAAGCACTCATGAACTCAACACACTGTAACCTTACATTCCAGAATGTTCCTAATAATATCAGAGAGCAGAATAAAACACAGAAATTATAAATAACTCATCTGTTTACGGTAGATTAAGGTTTAAAGGGAGGGAGATTTAGGGGTGTGGCCTTTTTTTCAGACGTATAGATTCTAAATTCTACAGGGTGGGCCAGAAAAATGTACCCATCCTTTTTTTTCCGAACTATCCAAAAAATGCTTGCAGACAAACATTACAAACATTGAACACAGTCTCTATACTTTATTCGCTGTCACCAAAAAGGCCACCCTTTGCCTTTGTCATGGCCTGGAGACGACCTGGCACTGCCTGGCATGAGCGCCACACTATTTCTGCATCAAGTTTTGACCATGACTTCATCAGAGCTATCCTCAAAGTGGTGACACTGCTGTGAGATACTCTTGAGACCTCCCTCTCCATCGCAAAGTCCACTGGATTGATATCCAGACTTGACGGAGGCCACATGTTCTTGTTCCACAAGCCAGGAAAGTGCTGCTTGCACCCACCAGGCCTGTGTGACATTGGATGTGTGAGCTGCTGCACCATCTTGTGAAGACAAACTGGTTTCCAAACGCATTGGTACACCAAGGCAACACTTTTTCTTCAAGTATCTGAAGGTACACCTGGCTGTTCACTTTCACACCTTCCTGAATGAAGACCAAATGAGACTTTGAGCCATCAGATGCAACAGCAGCCCACACCATGACTCCAGCTGGCTTCTGCAGCCTTCGGGTAGGTGCTGTGCGCTATGTGCATAAACCCTATCATTCTGGGAATTGACCACTGCCTGAATGGTGAAGATCTTGTCATCAGACCAAACAAGGACTTTGTCTGCGGCACTCTGGATCTCCTGCAGCATCATTTTCCCCCTGTCAAGCTGTATTTTCTTAGGAGCAGCTAAAATCAGTTGTCTGTGTCGCATTTTTAGTGCCTTTAGTCCGAGATCCTGTTTGACGATTGTTCTCAGTGAAGTTCTTGAGATGTTCACTTCCATTGCTGTTGCCCTCACGCTCCTGCAAGGATTACTTTGGATCCTCTTCCTCACCATCTCAACAACCCTTTTGGTCCGGACTGAACATTTTCTTCCAGGGATTGGCTTGCTGGTGGTATTGCCAGTCTCCTTGTATCGTTTTTGTAGACAGTCTTACGACAAACATTCACCTTTTTCATGATTTGCATTGTTGTCAGTCCAGCCTCCTTTAAGGCCACAATCTGGTCACGCTTACCCTTTGATGCCATACTACATCAAAAGCTATGCCTTTTAAGAGAAACTTTAAGTTTCAAGGACAAAAGCTAAGCAAACAAAATGGAGATATACGATGAGTAAATCTTTCTGGCCCACCCTGTAGATTAACAGGAAGTAGCCTCAGTTAGCATTTGAAGTTTGGTGACCCTCATCTTTTAACTTCATTCATCCATGAGAATAGAGCTGTGACTTAATCTATATAAGAGATGAAGAGTTGAGAAAAGTGCCCCTGATGCTGACTGGATGACCGATGTGTGTGTCCTACCTGAGGCTGTGTCACTGTTGGAAACCAGGTGGTGGTGATGGTGGTCTGTGTGGGAGTGGTCATTTCTGTCCAGTGAGGCGTGGGACTCGACAGACAAACACAGTATGCACACACCCACCAGCCACACACACACACCCTCCATCTCTGAAAAAAAAAAAGATAGATATGTTACTTTTCATCATTCATTCGAAACCAACAATGGCAGTTTGTTCGGCTAAAAGTGAGCGAGGCTTAAGTCCCAATGAGGCAAGACGTCAGATATGTGGGATGTTGTTGTTGTTGAAGCAGTAACAGCACAGGGCGATGGAAGAAAAGTTTGTGATGCTAACCAGCAGACCCATTACAGGGCTCACAGTCTGAGTCGGTTCAACGCGTTGTTACATTTTAGAGGAGGAGCAGGTCAAGCTACACACATGCCCTTGGATGTAGATTCAACACAGAGGTCTCTTAGGTAATTTCAAGCATCTTTAAGTACATATGTGGAACTTTCCCCACATATAGGGAACTCTCATTTCAGCATCAGGAACCAGGGTCTGAATTCAGTTCATGGGAAATAGTCTTTCTTGGGGGGAAGGAGATACTTTTCTAAGGTCTAGGGACTTTGGAGGGTGAGGTCTGCAATGCTTAGTGTTTCTGATTGGTAGAGTACCTACATTGAGTAAAAAAAAGTGACTTCATGACACCACCGGACCAGTATGGGGCAGTTAAACAACAAAAAAGGTTTTTGAAATGGCTTTGACCATGTTCCAGTTAACTGGAGACTTTGAGCGGGATGCATCCTTCTCAAACAGCTTTAGGAGGTACATCGCGACTGGAGGCAGAGGGAGGGGGAATAAAAACACAGTGGCTGCTCCACCATTCTGAGATATTCAGCTTGCAGGACGTGACCCTTCAAGTCCTGGACTAAGGCAATTTTAAAGGGCACATTAATTACCCAAGAATTTCATTTAGACCCTAAACAAATATCCCCTGTCCTGTCAGTTTAAGTCTCTGAGGTCTGGGAGGCGCAATAGAGTTCCTCTGGCCAAAGGTCTTTTTAAAAAATCTTTTATACCAAACGCTATTTTAAATGCAACTTAGTGACAAATTCACAAAATGACCTGAAGTGTTTTAATACTGTGTTTTATTTGTTTAACTTGATCTTGTTTTATTCATACTTTTATATTGTGTCTTATGTTTTTATTTATTACATTTTTTTGTATTTTAGTGCTGTCGGTCTCTTGTGCTGGTGAGTCAAAGCCAATTTTCCACTTTGGTGGACCATATAGACATATTCTATTCTATTCTATTCTTTTTTTTTTTCTATTCTAATAGTTCCCCAAAAAGTAATTAGTTCCTGAGGAAATTTTCCACGACCAAAAGACTGACAGTCAGTGGGTCTAATGTTAAGCCTTGGGGAACACCCATTTCCATACATTCCTCCCTACAATAAGATGATAAGAAGCCATTTAAAGCTTGCTTGGAGAACTTATATTTACTGAGCTCATTTAGCAGGATGTTGTGGTTGATGCTGTCAAACGCCTTTTTAAGGTTATGGAATGGCAGATTTCAGATTGTTGCTGTTTCTGTGAAGTATTAGTGCCAAAACCCAAAATTTCTCAGGTTATAAAATCTTTTAAATGTTACTATAAAATCTCTGATATGAAAGGTTTGAAGTTGTTGAATAATGATATAAATTAAGACATCAACTGAAGCGTTATCAACCATTGAATCGGTTTGAATGTTTGAGGAAGGAGCTACTGATGCGTTCACTGACCTCTATTGGCTGGAAAAAAAAAAAAACAAGTTTGACGTTTCCAGCTTCAAAGACTTTATCTTCAAAGAAACCCTTCCAAACATCACCATCGCCGGACTAAAACCACCTAAACATCGACGCTTTGAGGATTGATTTATGCACCTCCAGTAGAGAGTGTAAAAGCTCGTCTTGATTTCTTAAAGCGGATGATTTTCCTTTTAAACTTGAATAAAGTTATCCCTGCTATCAGAGCGAAGGTCTCACAGCTGCTCAGTTTCACACCAGCATCCAGCAAAAACAAGTTTCTAAAGCTGCTAAAATACGCTTTGAAAAAGCCAGAGAAAGGACCTCACCTCATGAAGAAGTGGTCGTTTAATCCATCGATCCGAGCTGATCTGACCGATCCCGGATTGACAGATCGATACAGAGCGAAAGTGTAAAGATGTTAGAGTTTCTTCTGCACTTTTCCGCCCGGAGAGTCAAACTGCTGCTGAGAGAATACACACACACACACACACACACACACACACACACACACACACACACACACACACACACACACACACACACACACACACACACACACACACACACACACACACAGAGCGAGAGAGAGTCCGCCTGTTACAGACCTGTGATGCGTTCAGGGACCCATCAGAAGCTCGGATTATACTCATATACTATCAATCAAGCTTTATCGCGCTAAATCATAACAAACGTTTGATCGGGGCATTTTTCAAAAGCAACAATAGATCTGGATCATAGACTGTAAATGTTATTTTATGTACAGAGACCCAATAAGTCTGATCTCATCTTAACCAACCATGTGTACAGACCTTAGCAGCATTTAGCAAGTTGCAAATAATAAAATGTTAATTCGTTTCAAATTAATCTCTCTTCAAAAAAAGTCTTCAGTAAATAATTTATACAAAATTAATGCAATAACTATGATTCATGAAACATTAGTGGAGATTAGTTGATTTTTTGAGGGGGGGGTTCCCTCTTTTCAACAGCACTTGAAGGCAGCATGTCTCAAGTACTGATATAATAGCGCCACTAAGTGGACAAAGTGAGGAGATGCAGGTAAGACTTTCGACAAAAAGAACTCTGGTCACAACCAACAGTGAAGTAAAACAGAACCGTAAATAATAATACAACAAACAAATAAATTAATACGGAACCACAGCCACTAGACATCAAACTGTCGATCAAATTGAAATGCAAAGAGCAAAAATAAATACTCACCGAACAGAAATGATACTCAAAATAGCCACAAAGACGTAAAAAATGACAAAGAGAGACCACATGCCCCCCCCCCGAAAAAAAATAAAAAAAATAAATTATATATATATATATATATATATATATATATATATATATATATATATATATATATATATATATAAAATAAAAATAAATAAATTTATAATAATAATAATAATAATAATAATAATAATAATAAAATTTAATTAAATTAAATTAAATTAAATTAAATTAAATCAAATTAAAACAATTGTCTCTATTTAAAGAGAAACTCAAAACAACCCAAGAGGGACTCAAATAGGACGACAAAGACACAAAACAAAGTAGTGAAGTAGCAAACAACCATAACGAGCTTCAACACAACCACAAAGATTAAAACAACCACAGACACAAATAAGATCCTCTAAGAGACTCAAGGTGGCGACCAAGAGACTCAGAGGAAATCCAACGCAAAGAGGTTTGAAGAAAGTTTCACACTGAGAGGAAGATGATTACTAAAGAGTCTTAAAATCCTGGAAATCGAGTGGTGGGCGGGGCTTCATACTTGCTGCTCTCTGATTGGTGCTCAAAATTTCTTCAGAAACATGAAACACAAAATCTTTTAATGTGACTCAATCCTGGGCTGTACAGAAATTCACACACACACACACACACACACACACACACACACACACACACACACACACACACACACACACACACACTCAGAAAACTTCCTCAAACTTGCTCCACCACTTCCCCTCTCTCTTCTCTCGGACTTCCTCCTCTTGATTAGCCCCGCCCGCTCGCCTCGCGCTGAGATACAGATCCGCTCTCACATACACATTCACACATACACATACATCCACTGACCCCGTCACACTCTGACAGTCACACACACGCACTCACACACCCACGAAGCGCGGGACTGAGCGGAGCTGCGTGCCCAGAGAGGAGGACTGATGACCGGTGAGTCTGTGCTCCTCATCTCCCCGGAGCTCGAGGACCACTTTGATCAGCTGTGTGTGTGTGTGTGTGTGTGTGTGTGTGTGTGTGTGTGTGTGTGTGTGTGTGTGTGTGTGTGTGTGTGTGTGTGTGTGTGTTTCCTCTCCCTGCCCAAACTTTTAGCTCCTGGATTGAATTCCCATCAGTTGATCGATCAGTTCTCCAGCTGATCAATATTCTCCCTGTTTGTGTGATTGTGGGCGCGCGCGTGAGTGAGTTTGTTGACGTTGATGCAGGAAACTGGAGATGGAGAGGGACCACTCCCTGTGTGTGTGTGTGTGTGTGTGTGTGTGTGTGTGTGTGTGTGTGTGTGTGTGTGTGTGTGTGTGTGTGTGTGTGTGTGTGTGTGTGTGAGACTTCTTTTCTAACTTTGACATATAGAAAAAAAACACCCCAGCTCAAACAGCAGAGAGTTTACATCAATCACTAGTCAAACTTCAGGTCTTGTACCCTGTCAGTACCTTTAGGTGTTTGGCTCCCATGTGTCTGGAGTCAAAGCCCAGGTTTACACTGGTAGGATCTGAGCTCTTGGTCATGGTCAAATAAAGTCTAAACTATAGTCTGAGTTCAGCTCGAACTGAGCTGGTTCAACATTTTTCACTGTTTCAGTTTTGATTTGGTCAATATTCCTGTTCTCTGTACTTTCTTGGTCTAACTTTGTCTGTTTCAGGAACCACTTTCAGGTTAAGGTTCATGTTACTCCATTTGTACCTGTAGGTAGATTTGTTTAGTTTGATCCAGTATCGTCTGGTGTTTAGGCCCAAGTCTTGTCCTGTATTACCGAAGCTGTCACCCAGGTTAAAACCAGATTGTTGTTGTTTCCTTGTTTTATGGAGGCATTGGTCGAACATCGTCTGAAGTTAGAGTCCAAATTTAACCCCACAATTCCTGTTCTTGATAAAAAAAAAGTTGCTTAAAACTGTCAGATATTTTACTCCAGGTTTAGTGTGAGACTTGGAAAACATGTTTTTGTTTGTCAGCCCATTATTATTTGGTGTTTAAGCCTTGGTTTGGTCTACTTGTCGCTAGTTTGTTTGTTTTGGTACACTCCGTTCATCCCCAGAGTATTAGCCTCTGTTTGAGCAATTATTCCTGGTGTTTTGGCTTTGGTTTAGTCCCCTAATCCTCAGAGTTATAGCCTTGGGTTTGTCCATATTTTGGGGTTGTTTTAGCTTTGGTATGGTCCAAAATTTAAGTTGTTTAAAGGTAGAATCTGCCGGATTTTCCTAAAAAAAATGTCAACTTTTACAGGAAAAATCCTGTTCAATCGTCACTTCTGGGCCTCTATGTCTGTCTGTGTGTTGATGTTTTGGTTGTATCAGGACGTTTCTGGATGGAACCTAAACATAGTTACATCAGCCAATCACAGCACAGTGCGCAAGTGACTTTGTGTGTTGATTAGCGAGTGGAAGAAGCTATCCTGAGCGGCGAGGATAGTGGACGTAGCACGAAGCATTAAAAACACATCTAAAGTGAAATGAAATGCCAAACAGATAAAGCTTTTTTCTTAAACGAGGGTGAAGCTTGGCTCGACTTTCACTTGCTTTCAGGCACTTGGAGAGCAACACAGGACAAAGAGCAATGTGAGTTGGCTTTCTGCTAACCAGGTATGTGTCAAATACCTGTGATTAGCTTGTGCTAACATGCCAAGTCAGGTGCACGGCTCTGGAGTCTCTCCCACATAGAAACGCGATGCTGCAGGTGGTTGCTAGGCCAGTGAATGTGTTTGCTTAGCTTTGGTTGGAGGCTGTACGTGTTCACTACCACTGGTACTGAGCCAAGGAGGGGGAGCCCAGTTTGAATGGTGTGTTTACTAACCAGTAACAAAAATTCTTGAAGACCCTACCTTTAAGCCTTGGCTTTGTCCTTTGTTTTTGTTTTTTATTTGTTGGGTTTTTTTTTAGGTTTAATGACCTTCGTTTACTCCATTCTTTAGAAATATATGAGCCTTTGTTTCGCTCATTTGTCTTTGATGATGATATCCTGTTTATTTATTTATTTGGTCTGATGTTCTCTAACTGCCTTTGTTCAGGTTTTGGATTGATACTGTCTGACGTTGTAGCCTCTGTTTGACCCTGTTTGCTCAGTTTGTTGAATCATGCTCAGTTTTTAGCCCAGGTTAAGTCCAAACTTGTCTGGTATTTTAACCAGGGTGGGCTCATAATGGTTTAGTAATCTGTGAATTTAAGACTGACTTCTTTTGACCTTAGCTCCAGCCATTTTCCCAGTCGATTTCTACTGTGATCAGTTGTGTTGTACCGCTTGTTCTCAATGTTTTGTACAGTTGAAGTTTTGAGTTTGAGGTAGGGGTAAAAATGAGACATCAGTCTAAAGTTTACCTGCACATCACATTCACTTGACTGAGCCATGAAGACTCATTGAGGTCATTTCACCACAAGCATCGGCCTGTTTGAGGTAAATATAAACCACCTGCGATTGTTAATGTAGAGCTACAGAAAGTAGAAAAGTAAATTTTGTTGTTGGAATATTTGAAGATCTAAAATTATCAAAATTTGTTGGCAAGAACAAAAAATAGCTCTGACTAACATTTCCTTCCCACGCTGGGAGAGATGACATCACACAGAGCGTCAGCAGTTGCACATGCTCAGATGTGATTGAGAAACATCTCAGTCAGTTTCATATTTCCCAGACTAAAACAGGAAGTTCGAGTGTGAGATACGTCAGAGATCACAAACTGAATGCTGATGTGAATCATCCAGCGACAATAATCTATAAATACAGTCCTCTGACTCATCACGTCTCAGTTTGTCTGACATTTAGTCTCATTTTGGCCCAAGTTTCTGGTGGTTCATCCTCTGTTTGGCGTGGTGGTTTTGGTTGGCGTTTTCATGGTAGCTTGATCCCAGGCTTAATTAGTTATAGTTCTCTTAAGCATATGAGCGCTGGTTTGGTTAGATATATTTTTTTGTCTTCAGGGATTTCAGAGTTACCTGATCTTTTAGTCCTTATTACATTAGGTTGAAGCTGATTCTTTTTATTTTTTTATACCAAAGTTCTGTCTGATAATTTTGTTTTTAGTTTGGTACTCCATGTGCAAAGCCAAAGTGCAAAGTGGTCCAGTATTTACCAGAGTACTGAATCCTTAGTTAGTCCAACATTGACTTGTGTTGTGGTCCAGCTTTGGACTTTTGTAAGAGTTTGGTCAAAATATGAATTCATCTTTAAGCACTGGTTTGGCTCAGTATCTCATGGCCTCCCAGTCTTTATAAGTCCAGAATTACCTGGTGTGTCAGCCCTGGTCAGGTGTGGTGTCATGTGGTGTTAGGGCTTTCAATAAGTTCAACATTCTTTGGCACGTTGGATCAGTAGTTTCTGTTGCTTTTAGTATTGTTTGATCAAATGTTCCCTCATGTTTCAGCTCTTGTTAAGCCAGACACCTGTCTGTAAAATCACCTGGGATGTGGTCCTGATCAGATGATGTTTGTTCTCTAGCTCTGGATTGGCTCAGCAACTTCTGATGTTACTCGTACGGTCTGCTCAGGTATTCCCTTAGTTTTTGTCCCACTCTCAGGTGTTTTGGTCCAAGACCACTACCCGTTTGTTCAGATGTTGTCTTCTGTTTCAGCCGTGGAATCACCCAAATAGTTTACGTATGCAACTCTTATTTTGCCCCGTGTTTTTTGGTCTATTTAGCACTCTATTGATTAACATTTACTGATGTTTTGGTTGTGTTTGTTGCTTCAGTTTAGCCTCATAGTTGCTGGTACTTAAGTCGTAATTTGGTCCCGTATTCTTACAGGTTTTGGTGCTGAATTGAGGGAAACTTTTTCATGTGAATTGGTTTGGTTGGATGGTCATTTCAGCCCAAGTTTGTTGTTTGCAGTAGCTTTATTAGCCTTAATTTGATCCAGTATTTTCATGTGTTGAAGTCATGCTGTGACCTGTTATTTTTTGACAGTTCAATACCTGTTTTTGTCAGGGTTTGGTATTTGATATGCTGTGATATTTCTGCTGTTGGTTTGGCCTCAGGTACCTGGTTTTATCCTTGTTTGGTGAAATAATTTGTCTCTTTGGACTGTCAAGTGTGTTTAATATCTTCACTTATTTTAGTGTTCAGTCTGTTCATCCAATGATTGACTTTCAAGGTGTTTTAGTCCTCACACAGCAAAAAGCTGTCAGCTAAATGTAAAACTCCTGTTGCTCAAAAAAAAAATTTAACAGCACAAACAGTCTGACAGAGCGTCACACTTTAACCTCCTGAATCCGGGTCCACAGTTTTGAATGTTTGTATGTGAACTCATGTAAACTGCTGCTCAGACTGTTACTTTTCCTTCACACATGCCGTTGCTGGATGAACAGAGCGGTGGTCAAACCCTTCCTGTTTCGGTTTCAACACAGACCAGTTCCTTCTTGGCCGAGACCGTCTGTCTGTTGGGGTGAGGGGGGGTTAGGAAACACTGCTGTCTTAAGGAAGACTTTCCCTGTCAGATTGAGCTTCTTGCACTCACTCAACTGGGCTGTGTCAATAAGAGTGAGGCTATATTTGAGCAGAGATTTGGAGCTAAAGAGCTAATTAAGCATTATCAAACCATAACCCAGTGTTTTTACCGTCCTGTAGGATAATTACTGATAATGGTTTGGTCCAGTATTTCTTGGTGGTTCCATATTTTGGTCCCTGTATTCCTAAGAATTAACCAGTGTTTTTTCATAACACTCCTTAGTGTTTTGAGCCTGGTTTAGCCAAATATAGATTCACGTTTAGCCCGAAATTCCTTGTTGTTTTCAGCTTGGTGAGGCCCAGGATTCCTTGGTGTTTTAAGCGAGGTTTGGCCAAGTATCCCTTAGAATTTGAGCCTGGTCTTGGCTGGTATGACTTGATAGTTTGAGCCTGGGTTATCCCAGTATTCCTTGGTGTTTTAAGCCTGGTTTGGTGCAGTTTTTATGACTGGGTGTTTTTTAAATCCTGACCTGGCTCAATATTGTCTAGACCAGTCCAGGTATTGTATCTATTTTTCAGCTCTTGCTTGGATCTGGATTATTTTGGCACCTGATGACATACATTATTGAGCGTTGGTTAGGAAAAATATTTTCTTATTTCTTACCCCCTAAACACATTTTTTAAAAGATGTTTTCCCACTGAATAAAAAAAAAGTAAAACATCATTTATTGGTTTTGATGCTTAGAGTTTATTTTAAGCCGGTGGCCTTAATTATGGGAATAGATGTCTCTTCTCTCTGATTTAAATGTTTTTAAAGAAGTTTAGAAAAGGACCACACAGCCTGTCAAATATTCCGGAAACCTCTAAGCTCCAATTTTAGAGTTTTTTTCCTGTCAGAGCCTCAGCTTTGCTGTGACTCGGTTCCTCTGTTGGTCTGAAGATTCGTCCTAAAGCAGCAGATTTAGACGAAGTGACAGAAAAAGAACACAGCTGACGAGACGAAACCAAAGTTGAAGAAGTTCCTGAAACATTGACAAACCAGAAAACCCATCAGGGTGTCTGTCAGCCACACTGTCTCTGTCTGATGTGATGTGAATGAAGTGACAAACTGCTGCCTGACATATTTTAACAGATTTTTTGTGTTATCTGAAACCATAAAACAAACAGCATGGCTTTAGTTTAAACAACCTGACTGTCATTTCTCACTCTGACCACCAGGATGTCACACAGCGTCAAGCGTTGAAGAGCTCAGATGCATTGTTTTTTTATAAGTCGTGCAAGTATATAACTACTGACTAAACAATGAGTCATTCAGACAGATGTCAGTTACATTTCTATGCAGACGACTTCCAGCTTTATACCTGTGTGTTCGCACAGGGCACAAGCCTTTCTGATTGTAACGTCTGGATGAGGAGAAACTTTTTCAAAACAAATGAAGATAAAACTGAGATTATTTTTCCCAAAGCAGCGAGAGAACAACTCACTCTGAGAAACTGTAACAGGAGAGTCACACATCACTGCCCCAGGAATGGTTTTAGATTCAGAATGAAAATGTTTTTTCTCATTTCAACAAAGTCAAACGTACTTCATTCCAAAAGTATCTCAGAACGATGCTGCCAGAGTTTCAAAGGCAGATATCAACAACAGCAGCCATACTGAAAAGCTTGAATCAACCTCACTTTGAGTCAGGATGAGGTAAAGAGGCAGGTCTTTAGCCTCTTAGCAGAGAGTCAAGTCAGCCATGCCTTTACATGCACTAGTATCTGTCTGTGAATTGTTAACGCCATGGGTAAGGGATTCAACTACTTGTATGCCATTGGCATGTGACTGCTCAGATCCATCTTATTCAGTGGTGGCCAAAAGTTTTGAGAATGGCACAAATTTTGTTTTCCACAAAGGTCATTTTTCATGGCAAGGAATGACTTGGCAGTTGATTGGCAGCTGCAGCCAGAGCAGGTAAATGCATGGGTTTGAATAACACACATACGTGTCTCTTTTAGTTCACTTTTTGTGGTCCCAAGCCAGCGGCAACCTCCTGTCCAAGAATATGAGACAATGTGGAAGTGCTAAAAACTGCTGTTTCCTGAGTGTTAGCTTGAGGCTGGCTCCAGAAGTACCAGAAGTCACAGACACACCAAGCTAAAAAAACGGACATTTTCAAAGCAGAAATTAACCTATTTACAGCCTGGTTCAAAACGTCTCCTGTCTGAGTCGCTAAATTTACTACCAGCACCCACTGTACGGGGGCTGAATTTTTTTCAAACTCGGCCATTCAGAGGATATTAAGATCGCGAGCTCACACAATCAAAGGCACAGCTGAGGGTCACATGACCGACAGGCGCCCTATGGCTGTAGGCGAAGCCCTTGCCACTACCAATATGGCCGCTATAGCAGATGTGCTTCATTTTCCGTTTCAGAAACAGACGGGTAACGTCTGCGAGACTTCGTCAATGTTTTATACAGTCCAGGGTCCCAAGCCAGGAAAAAGGCGGCGGGTTCGTATATTGACTTAAAAACAAGATGACTTATTATGCAAATTAGGTTAGGACTTTTAGCAACATCTGGGACAGCCAGTAGCAACTTTCCTTACTGAGGAGTTGACAACATTAGGTTGATTGCTATAATTTGCCGTAATGAGAGCAACGTTTTCTTTCAGCCACTGCCCAAATTTCTGATGAGTGAAGCCTATTTCTGTCTTCCTCTGATGTTCACATCACCAGAAAATGATCTCGTCATTTTTAGAAAACAACTTTTGTTATTTTTTTAAGATTATGCAATAAATTGTTCTCTTATCTGAAGAAAAGAAGAGTGGTTTTCTGGAGGTAACTGTAAGAATACATTAAAACAAATTCATTATCTGAGCTTCCATAGATTAGTTTGGGGATCTATCTGATGTTATTTTAACTTTCAACCCAAACTGTTTTATTTATTCTACTTCATTTTTTAAGTTCATCATTTTCTTTTTTGTTTCCATCTCTCTTTTGTGTATGTGCAAAAAGTGTTTCTGTATATAAAGAGAGTTGAGTACAGTTCAGTATGAAGAAATAATCTGATCAGTGATAATCTCATTTTAATCTGTCAGTCATGAAAGGACATCAGTTGAAAAGTGAGACTGTTTCAACACCAGTTAGGACTCCTTCGAGTGGCTTTGAGAAAACGTATGACCATGAATAACCACACGCTCCACAGAGACCAGAGTGTTTGTAGCTGGTTATAAACGTGTTTGTTCTGCTGTCAGGTTGTACCTCAGAGCTCTGCGGGGTTTGTGGACAGGCACCAGTCTTGGCTTGGTCATGGTTTGTGAAACAACAGTTAAGAGCAAACTTTATCCTATAGAGACGGGAACATTGAATTGACTCTCTGTGTTTCCATCCCTCTAACTTATTATGCTCATGCTAATGATTTACAGGCATTGACATAAAACAGTTTTTTTCTCATGAAGAGGAAGGGTGCTTTCACACACTGAGCGTCATCAAGCTCCTCTCTTCTTCCTCTTTTTTATAAACGTGCTCATTTCTTTCTTCCTCCTGCAGTCTCACTGTTCATCGCTGTTTCAGATTTGATGCTTTCTCTGGACGGGCTGAGCCATGGGGTTACAGGATTAGATCAGTAAGAAGACGGTTTGAATGATAATAATATCAACCACTTACTAACAAATGAAGAAGCAAATTTAAACATTAAAAGTAGGGTGTATATACTGTTTCTCTAATCAAGTGTTTAGTTAGAAAGGGCCACAAAGAGCCAAGTTAGTAAGTCACTAAACACAAGGTGTGGACTGAAGTGTTTTTTTTTTGTTTGGTTTTTTTTTAGACCACAATTTTCTCTTTAAAAAACAATATTTTTTTTTAATTGAAATTTGAACCCTCAATTTTAGCCTTCATTTATAAACTAGGTTGGAAAAAAGTTACCGCTTTTCCCCAGCAGAGGGCTAAATGTTTGTCTTTGGCTATCTAGAAACATAATGTCAGATTTCCAGAATGAAACCTAAAAACTGACTCACTCAAATATGGCTTCTGATAAAGTATGTAGACATCGTCATCGTCAACATCATCATTCAACTTTTCACATAGTCTGGTGTTAAAGGAGCAAACCAAAAATCCCAATAATCGGAAATACCAAAGAATTGTGATTTAAATCAAATTGGTGCCCCCAAAAAACAGAAAAGCATATCGTCCCAGCCCTATTTAACATGTCTCTAAATATGTCTCTTACATCTGGAATCAATAAAAACAAGCAAAGAAAATGTGATTGCACACATTTGTCAATCACTTACTCTGTGAAATTGCCCTTGAACTGTCTTGCTGGAAACGTCATAGAGAAATGAGCCATTGGAGACACAGGAAGTTTTCAACTAGTGCACAAACCTTTTTAAAGTCCTGTCTTTTTGGATGGTGACTATGATTTCTGGGACCAGAAGTGACTATATTTGGGAAAAAAGGGGTGGAGCCTAAGATCAACAAGGAGTTAGGAAATGCTAGCTATCAGAGACGTATAGTTTGTGCTCGTGGCTAAGTCGTTAGCAGCTAATGGGACATTGTTTTCCACAGAGTGAGACTCTGGTGTTGTGTGTTTATCAGAATGACGTAGCAGAGAGAGCTCCACTACAGTCAGCGAACAACAACCCTGATCCACAGACCTCCAACAGGCTCCAGCACCACAAACACGGACCAGAGGTTAAAGGCCGGAGACTGGATTACTTAAGGGCCACCAACCCCTATTCTTCCCCCCTTTTATCCTTAACCTACTCTAAAGTTTTTATCATGGATCTCTATGGGGACTGACTCACTGCTGGAGACAGACTCTAGTGGACACACAGGGAACTGCAGTTTATTTGAATATTACTTCTCAATGCTTGCTTGACCTTCAAATTTTGTTGTGTGGTCTTCAGATACACTTCAGCACAGTCAGAGTGACCCCTAGTGGGCAGAGTAATGTTGATATTTTATAAAGAACTATTGAGTAAACTGAAGCCGTTATCACTTTAAGATGCTTACAAACGGCTCAGAGGAAACAGTTTCTTTGAATTTAGTAAACAGGGGTTCAGTTTATTTCACCATGAAACCACAGAGACATTCTTCCACTGAGAGCTTCCTTCTTTCTGATTCCCTCTGAGTTACAAAAGGACTTCTTACAACACTTTATTTGATGAGCCTAACATGGATTAAAACGTAATGAAGGACTAAGCCTTTTAAATGACGAGTAGACAACACTGAATGTCTTCTTGGTTCACAGCTTTCTGCATAGTTTCACATCCAGACTGAAGGACAGAAAGGACTGCGCTGTAACAAAGTGAGATCAGAGGTGAAGCTTCCAGCAGGAGTGAGATCAGCCGACCTCCGCCCAGAGAGAGAAAAAAGGAGGGAGGGGTCCGTGTCCCCAGAGTCTGGGTTGAGAGTTTTTCTGTGAGCAGACATCTGGAGGGCGTCTTTCTGTTCACCATCGCGTTCCTCTGATCATTTTGTCTTTAAGTTTTTGAACAGCCTGTTCTCCATTTTTCTGCTTTTTAGTTTCAAGTTTCTTGCAAACAAAAGCTTGCTGACACAGAGACATCAAATCAGCACAAAGGTTCAAACCTGACGTCTCTGTTTTTACCAGTCTATTTGTCTTTTTGTTTAAGTTTCATAGTGAATAGAACCACCTTGGACATGTTATCTGAAGATCCTCGCATGACAACTTAGTGATAATTGTTTTAGAAAAAAAATCAAGCAGTTAGGTTGTGTTTTTTTTTTTTTTCACAGCTCTAATTCTGTCCTATTGGTGCCCCTGTTATATCTTTTCATGATTTACTGCTCAAAAATCTCTATTATTCTCTCTTTGGTGTTTTAGTAAACCCTGAGATCTGCCTCTGTCTGAAACACTTGCTGCTGTCTCTTTAAGTTCCCCACAAGACAAATCCCCTGCTTTCTGATTGGCCAGCCCTCTAGAAGCAATTCTTCCTGTCAATTTTCGCTGTACAAAAAGTAGGTTTTTCAGGTTTTCTGTGTCAGTAACATTTAATCAAGTTAATATGGACTTGGCTACTGGATCTGGATATCTCTGGACTTAGAGGGTGCTGATTTGATTAAAATTGCAATTCTTTTATATTTGCAATATTTGCAATTTTTGGTTCGATTTTTTAACACCACACCATTTGAAAAGGTTAAATGATAAAGGTAATGTCTACAAACTATATCAAGAGCCATATTGGCCCAATAAAATGCACGTCATGTGAGTCAGAGAAAAACCTTTCACCCTCTGCTGGAGAAAAGTGGTAATTTTTTTGTCCAATCCAGTTTATAAATAAAGACTGAAATGAAGAATTTGAAAATGAAAAAAAAGATTTTTTGACAAAGAATCACAATTTTGATATTGTCAAACAAAAAATCCTGATATATCGATTTTCATTTTTTTCTCCCACCAATACCAACTAGTGTCTTGAAGTGGTTATGGCGATCTCTTGAGTTGATTAGGACATTGAGCTCTCCATAGTTATGCTGAAGTCAGCCATGAGCCTGAGGCACATACCTTTTTTTTATTATTCTCTTACTGTTGGAAAACAGAACAGGAGTCTTAGGCCTCGTTTACACGACAACATTTCATCTGAAAACGCTAAAACGCTGTAAAAATGCAGTGAATACTAAGTGAAAAAAATCTGCGTTTACACTGAAACAGTGATGGACTGAAAACGCTGTAGTAAGTATGCCAGGCCTGCAGGTGTTGCTATTACTGTCTTGTCCAGAAGCAGCTTCGGTGAGATCTCCACCAAAGTAGAGTTGAGCCGGTCATCTGGTGTATTGGGGAATACTAAGTTAAAAAGTGGAGCAACAGATGCTCATTTTGTTGAAAGACAGTCAGCAGATTCAGCAGATTGAGTAGCACAAGCACAACATGGTAGTTCGTGACAATCATAACAACGGTACTGTTGTCCTGTTGTATGCGAGCGCCAGGTCGAGTGTGACGTCAGCGTTTCCACTGAAAACGCCAGCTTACTGTAAACGTCCGGAGCGTTTCAGAAAAATCCCACTCTGGAGGCTGTTTTCAAAAGTTTGCATTTTAGGTTGGCTGAAACGCTGTTTCCGTGTAAACACGAGGCTGAAACGCAACAAAACTTTTGCGTTTTACCCTAAAACCGTTGTTGTGCAAATGGCCCCTTACAATTCTTTGTGTGTTCACTTCTTCAGTAAAACTTCAAGCAGAAAATCCTGAATCAAAGTGTTCTTGGGAAACTGTAGTCCATCTGCCAAGCTAAGATAGCTGGTGTGAATAGTTGACGTAGGGTCTGGCAGGCAGTTCTGGTGTAATGTAAAGAATCTGTAAGGGAATGGTTATGGGTTATATAACGATGTAAATCGATTGTATCATTTCTAACCTGTTCTTAACAGCAACCAGTTATTGATACCCATCCCTTACCATAAGCCAGTTAGGAGATCCTTATGTGATGACATCATCACTTTTAGCAAGTCTCATGAAGGTCTTGTACAGAGTTTACAGACAGATTCGGGGATGTCATCAACAGATGAACATGCAGAGGTTTGAAAATCTGCACAGCGTGGGTCTGGAAATCCAGCACTGGTACTTTGTTCCACATTTAAATATTAGGAAGCAGAATACTCCCTCTTAAAGTTAATACTTCTGTTGGGAAAAGCCCTAATGAGGCAAAGCATGTAGAGAATGAAATAAAAGTTGAGGTGGTCTTTCAAACAAACACTGACACTTTGTGAGTGGAGCTGAAAAATGATACAGAAATAGAACCAACTGTTCGTCCAGCATGTAAATGTAAACAAAGTTTTGACTACGTGGGAGGAGCGTTTGTTTCACTCACACTGCTTGCATTTATAGATATGTGTGTGTGTGTGTGTGTGTGTGTGTGTGTGGGATAACATCTCTGTTTTGTTTGGAGACCGTTTCCTCCTGCAGAGATAATTTCCATAAACACAAATACTGACACTAACGCCTCCTCCTGCTCCCCCTGCAGGCAGACGATGGGACGTCACGTGTCTCTGAACAAACTGTGTTAACTAAACTGAACTGAAGCTCATCTGACGGCCAAAGGAAGACAAGCCAACCAATCAGATTCCCCGAGGTGAGCTCAGAACAGTTATGGGACCAGTGCAGGGTTAGAAACAGGAGCTGCTGCTGAACATGTCATGACCTGTGTGTTTCAGGTTGCTGCATGCTCAGAGGTCAAAGGTCATCATGCAGAGTATAAAGTGTGTGGTGGTGGGTGATGGTGCTGTGGGGAAGACCTGCCTCCTCATCTCTTACACCACCGGAGCTTTCCCCAAAGAGTACATCCCCACCGTGTTCGACAACTACAGCAGCCAGGTGTGTGCACGTGTTTTCATTAGCGCTCCATCCCCTCTGCTTCTCTGTGATCGAATGTTTGGCCTTTAAAATGTCAGAGACTGTCTGGTCAGGCTTTGCTGATGTGAAATGTCATGCCACATTTTTCCATGTTGTGTTGTTCCATGAGTCATCATGACATATTTTGTCACCTTTCTGTTGTGTCATGTCATGTCATGTCTTGTGTCGTTTTGTTGTGAGGTTGAATTCTCATCTTGTATCATTTCATATCATATTTTGTGTCATATTAAGTTGACATGACGATTTATGTCAGTTTCAGGCATCCTTGTTTCGCGTCATGTCAGGTCATGTTATTATCTTAACTTGTTTTAAACCTGTTTTTATTCGTGCTTTAATTATATTGTTCCTGATTTGACCTCTGTCATGTTTTACTGATTTTTATGCTCCTACTTGTAGCACTTTGAGATTTTCTTTAATTGTAGAGGGAGTTATGAATAAAATGTGTTATAATAATTATTATTGTTGTTGTGTCATATAATATGTCGTCACGTCATTGAGTTTTTTTGTGTCAGTTTTTGTTTTGTCAAGCTGTATCGCACATTTCATGTTATATTTTGTCAAGTTGTGTCATATTCTTGCCCAATTTGTATTCATGTGTTGCGTTTTGTTGTGTCATGTCAAAGATAGGGTCTGCAGGAATTTTCATTACTTGTCAGTGAACACAACGTTCAGACTGGGCTCCTCCTCCTTGGCTCAGTGCCAGCGGCAGCACACACTCACTGCCTCTGACCAAAGCTATGTGAACACACTTACTAGCCCAGCAACCACCTGCAGCATCACGCTTTTACATGGGAGAGACTCCAGAGCTGTACATCTGAGTTGGCATGTTAGCACAAGCTAATCCTAAGCTAACTCTTGCGCTCTCCAAGTATTGGAAAGTGAGTGAAAGTTGCGCCAAGCTTCACCCTCGTTTAGGAAAAACCTTCATCTTTTCTGCGTTTTTTTTTTTTTTTCACTTTGGCTGTTTTTCTTTTTCCTGTGCTATGCTAGCTGTTCAGGTTAGCTTATTCCGCTTGCTGTTATTAACACGCATAGTCACTTGTGCCCTGGGTGTGCTGTGATTGACTGAGGTAACCGCGGCTACTCTCCACCCAGAAACGTCCCGATACAACCAAAACATCAACATACAAGCAGGCAAAAAAAATCAGGATTTGTCTGGATTTTGGATGAAAAGAGTGTTTGTTGAATGGAACATTTCCCTGTTAGCATAAGGAAATCAGGGGAATAATGGGGTCATTTTGTCATGATCAAACAGCAATTTAACATCAAAATAATATTAAATATGTGTCCATGACCATACCTGTGTGTGTGTGGTGCGTTCAGGTGACGGTGGACGGGAGAACCATCAGTCTAAACCTGTGGGACACGGCGGGTCAGGAGGAGTACGACAGGCTGAGGACGCTGTCGTACCCTCAGACCAACGTCTTCATCATCTGCTTCTCCATCTCAAGCCCCGCCTCCTATGAGAACGTCAAACACAAGTGGCACCCAGAGGTCAGAGGTCACACACAGAGCCCACTCATACAAAAACAGAAGTGAGACTTTTAATTCAAACAGCAGAGGATCACCTGTGGTTATTCTATACACCTTCTCTTCAGGTCTTTCATCACTGCCCCGGCGTCCCCATCCTGCTGGTTGGCACAAAAAGCGACCTTAGGAATGACAGCGACACCCAGAGAAAGCTGAAGGAGCAGAACCAGACGCCCGTCACCCACCACCAGGGCACTTCCCTTGCACGCCAGATCCAGGCTGTCCGCTACCTCGAGTGCTCTGCCCTCAACCAGGACGGCATCAAGGACGTGTTTGCCGAGGCCGTGAGGGCTTTCCTCAACCCACAACCTGCCGTCAGCAAGAAGCCCTGCGTCTTACTGTAGGGCTGAACCGGACTGAACCGCATCGACTACACCGACTGATTCTGTGGCTGCACTGTCTGAGAGACTGTTAAAAAAATGTGTTTTAACATATGAGAGTTTTATTGTTGAAGAATCCATGAAGGTCTTTAAAGGCTCCCCTCTTTCTCTTTCATGAACTGGGTCTGGATGAACCCTCCTTGTACTTCCAGCTTCTTGAGGCTGACTAGAGTCCAGTTTGATGACCTGCAACCAGAATTTTCTCAGTTTGACTGTAACAGGTCACGCTAAGGGGAAATCTATCTAACTGCAGCGATACGAAGCCAAAATAATTTGATGTCATTCTGTGATTTAATGATCCTAAACAGGCTGAGAGGATGCTGAAATATTTACATTAGGATGCTGATCTGTAAAAAATCTGAGCTCAGGATTTGTTAGGTCTGTTTGCACCATGACGAGTAAGAAATTTAAAAATGTTTGACTGTTTCTGAATAATTTTGCTTTGAATAAGTGTGTGACTACACCCCCAGGAGTTTATTCCTTTTTAGACTGAACATGTCTGAGATGCTGAATGAATGAACGAATGAAAGCCTGTAAGAAATGATTAAAATATTATTTAACAACATTTCTACATCTGTGGTTTGGAATGAGTGCAGTGGTCTGTGCAGATTTGATACTCGGTCAAAGATAAACACTGAGGGAACAGGTTCAGGGTTCCTGGCTGCTCTAAAACTGCCAGCAGGGAGTCACTTTAGGAGTTGCACATGTCTTACAGCATAAAGAGTGTTTTAAACCCTGTGATCATTTTAGCAGTTCTGAGATAATTCAAAAGATCATTCAAAAACAAGTCATAAGTTTGGCATTTATCAATATCAATCACTAGGTTAAAGAAGAGATTTTTATAAGGTCTTAATGCTTTGTTTTATTTATTATTTTTTTTATCTAATGTTTGATTAAGAGGGATGATACATACAACATTGCCACAGGAAATGGTAAAATGTGATGCATATAAGACGTCTAGCTTCAGCTAATTTGCAGTCTTTGTCCCTGGTCAGGGCCCTGGTTATAATATTGTTTAAATTTAAACTGTTTTTTTTTTTTTTATGTAATACTATGATATAATTATGGTAACATTAGTGGGCTACTTAATTTTTTCATAAAACCATAACTTTAATCTCATAAAATTTTGAAATGAATCATGTTGACTCTAATCCTTTAACATTCCACCTTTATTCTTTTATCATTGAAACATTATGGTAACAACAGTACTTTATTATCATGACATTGGTAGCTTATTTCCAACAAACACGACATTTTTTTAATAAGATGATGACATTTATCTTTTGACATAACAACTTCATTCTCATAACAAAACAAGATTTTTTATGGTAATACCAGTACTCCATTCCTCCAATGTTATGAGACTAATCCTGTAACATTACACCTTTTTTGCTTTACAACACGATTTCACAGGATCAAGACTTTTCTTGTAAAATTACTACTTTCTTCATGTTTCTACTTTTTTTGTTCTTACATTTGGACTTGATTTTCATATCAATTTAAATTTTTTCTTGTTACATTTTAAGTTCTTTTTGAAATATTGTCACTTTTCAAAAATATTTTCCAATCCTCTGTCAGACCATAATTACAAAAAGAGAAAGAAATGCTACACAAAAAAAAGAAAAGGAAACACACACACACACACACACACACACACACACACACACACACACACACACACACACACACACACACACACACACACACACACACACACAAAAAGAAAAAAAAAAAACACAGCGGACAGTTGATCTCTCTGTGCTGCAGGACTGAGAGATACAGAAAATCATTCCTCCCTGCAGCCATTAGGCTTCATCGCCCCATAAAGTATACGCTTTTCTATTCTATTCTAATATCCCACTCTGTAAAATATTAACCTGAAAATGACACCTTTTTCAAAGTCAGCGGACCATCAAAGTAATTCTTGTTAATTGACTTATAGAATATTTAACCTGTTTACAAGTTTTAAATGAGGTCAAATGGTGATATCTCTGCTAATGTTTAGCTCACCATAAAAATCTGTTTTGGAAGTTATGAATGAAATGTTTAACAGTTTTCCCTTTATGGGATAGCAGCTGTATGTTTGGGTCTTCATCTGCGATTGCAATCTGAGCTCTTAAAGAGTCACATGTCAGATTTTACTCATATCTCATTATTTTCTCATACTGAAACTTAGAGAAGCCGTGTTTGAGCCTGAACTGTTTCTCTGCAGAGTTTCAGGATGTCGTCCTTTCCTCCACAGAGGCAGGGAGTCACTTCCTCTTCCTGTCCGTCCTCTCCTGCAGACTCTTTCTGTTTTCATGTTTGCTAAAACAAGTCCACAATCATGTCCTGAATCCTGTCCTCATTTTCTGTTTGCCAGGTTTTGGCATATTACGGGCCATTTTCCTTATACTATTTTCACATTAGTAACATATGATCGACCAGTTGCATGCTACGATGCTAACACTCTGTGTTGCTTCTTTTCAAGAGGAATAAAAAACATGTAACCTATGTTTTGGATTTTGATCAGATCCCCAAAAAATGCTCCAGCCAACGTATAACAAAAACACAAACCAAGCGGAGTGTAAATGTTTTTATTTAATATAAAGTGTTGCAACAGCACCAAACAGATGTCTAAGTGCACAAACACACTTACCAAACTGTGCACAAACATCATCTGGATCTGCTTCGTCACATCTGATTTTATTTTAAAAGGTTTACTGTAAACGCGCCAATACTCTGAATATCTGAGTGTAAGCCTGCCTGAAATCCACTCCACAAGGGTGCTAACCAACTCACGTTAGCATGTATAATTGTGTTTATCCTTACTGTGCTCTGAGTTCAATGTTTCCAAAAAGGCTGTTAAAGTGACACTAAAAGGCCACCGTACAAAATAAACCTTTGGATTTTACAGTTTAATACTTTACTCCAGCGCCACCCTCAGGACCAAAGTTGAAGTTTGTGTTCCCCCTTGTAACGACAGAGATGTGTTTTTAACATGATTAATTATCACACAAAGTTGTTTTATTTCCCCAACATCTAGCCTGATCACGTCTTCTCAAATCCAGCACATTTCTCTTCTTGCTGTTGGCATTGAGGTAAAAACAGAGGATGTTTTTACTTTAAAGAAACTTCAGACAGGTGGTTCGTGGTTCATGAGAGCGTTTCCAAGGTTCAACCAGAGCATCAAGATTACCAACTCTGGATAATCTGATGTTTTCAGGGCCAGTCGACCTGTCCGAGACGAACGTTTCAGCCTCACAGAGCAGCAGTCGGGTGTTCCTCACCAGGACAAAAGCCCTGCTCAGCTGTCTCACAGCAAACATGTGAATCTAGTTTAGCTGATGAGTAAGAAGCACACGAGGCTGACGGAGGAAACAACCAGCTGTCTGACACCAACCAGCAGAGAATAACTGGTCTGTTTTAACCTGAGCAGTGACGTGTTGCATTTCATCACCAGGAGGAAGAGAAAGACCAAACTCTGTGGACGTTTGCAGTTTTCTTTTGATTCAGGTTCTTTTTTCTCCGAATGACAAGTTCAATCCCGGGGTCATGATAAACTGACCAAGTTGTAACATCATTAAAAAAAACAAGGGTAAGGTTTCAGACAGAATTCTTTTTGGGCGTGAAGGTGGTGCTGAAGAGAAGTATTATGTTCACTTAAGCTGCGTTTCCTCCAGAACTTAACTGTTCCCAGACCTGACTAGATTATGCAAAACACCAGCGGACCAGCAGAGGGCAGTAAGACAACAACAAAAGCCTTTCAACAAAAATGACACCATTGAAGGTGACAGAAAGCTGTGTGGCACTGCAATTAGCCTGTTAGCATGGAGGATAATCAGCCTGTGCTGGTTTTGATGGATTTGGTGACACTTCAAGCAGACAAGCACAAGTGACAAAGCTATTGCCGGTAAAAAAAAACCTGTTCATTTTTGCAATCTAGGGCATGTAGACGGCAGAGATCAGCTCAGCTTAAAAAGCAACCTTGTTACCTGGAGACTTTGAGCGGGATGCATCCTTCTCAAACAGCTTTAACTCATTGTTAAATACAGATCTGATATCAAATTGAACTAGGATGCATTCCCAGTGACTTTTTCTGTGTCACAACAGCTGTTGTGAACTGGATAACCACTTACATGTTTAGCCGAAGGTCTCCAGTTTACAGGGTCACTCTTTAAACTGAAACACCCAGAGCTGACAGAGACACATTCACACACTGAGGCTCAAAGGGGACCATCGTTTAGGAGGCAATCACAGCTTTAGCTTTTGGAGTAAATTTATCCCCCAGAACTTAATTTCCACCTTAGTTCTGACCCTAGTCTAAATGCACATACTTCCTGGGGACAGTTCCTGTGGTTGAAACACAGCTTCAGTAAGGCTCTGTTACCAGCTAACACTTGGGCTGGTTTGGTGACCTTCGGCTGTATCCTGCTCACTACGACGTGTGTGAGTAGTGAACCTGTCATTCAGACTCTTAAAAATGTATTTTAAAAAAGTGTCTTGGTTAAAATGAACTCTCTGAGGGCTGTGGTCTGATTTCGTTAACGCTGCTTGAACAGATTTGTTGACTGGTTGGAGGTCTCTGGAGAAAAGTCAGAAGCACACAGGTGGTTTTGGAATGATAGAGTGTAATCTCAAAAGGCATCAGTATGACCTCTCACATCATGTCTGTGACACTTTCACCAGTTCACATTGTGTTAAATTCTAAGTCCAGGCGTCCCACTGGAGCGTCTTTTAACATGTCAGTATCTCTTGCCCTCAGGGGGCGTGGCCACGATCACCTCTTTGTTCCCAAAGTCCCAGAAGGCGGTCATGTGGAAGGCCATGTTGGAGAAAACGACCAGGTACTCACAGAGGGCAAAGAGTGTGTAGACTGCAGGGTAGAGAGAAGAGACAGGAAGTGAACACCTGAGGACAATCATCCTCCTGTAAACCATCAGAGCAGGACGCCAACACTCACCTCCTTTCTCACAGTACTTGTTGTGGCGTCTGAAGAAGTAAGCAGCAACCGCACAACAGCTGATATTAAACAGGAAGAGACGCAGCTTCCAGCGGTATGATGTCACTTCCTGAGCCAGACACAGAGAGTTTAAGACACTTGGCTGGTCTTCTGGGACCATGACAGACAAGCTTTTGTGATTACAGAGAGTAAATTGTTTTTCAGTCTTTATATTGTCCCTCTAATCGCTCTGTAGAAGCTTCACATGATTTACAGCTCAAACTCCCTTAACTGGTCTCAGGCTGCTCTCTTTAAAGGTGAGGTCTGCAGGAATTTTTGTTACTTGTTAGTGAAACTGGGCTCCTCCTCTTTGGATTAGGGCCACCTGGATCATCGCATCACTACATGGCAAAGACTTGAGAGCTGTGCTGTGTCCTCATTTGGCATGTGAGGACAAGCTAATCACAGCTAATTGACACATAGCACCATTTTACAACACAATGAGAACTAGAGCCTTATTTAGCGCTGTTTTTGTGTGAAAGTAACACGCTGAAAATTCTCTGAATAAAGCGTGAATGCAGACAGATATCAGATTTTTTCGGTGGGAGTTCGTTTATTCGTGTTTTTGGTCTAGTAAAATATGGCCCCGTCTGAGTGCAGAGGAAACCGGCAGAGGAGCAGGGAGGGGGTCTTTGGTGCGTGCGCCCAGGGCTTCTGCTGCACAAAAACACTGCTGTAGGGGTAATTTCTGCCCTAAACCTTGTGATAGGACCCAACTTGTTCCATCCGGGAGTACACACACACACACACACACACACACACACACACACACACACACAAACACACAAACACAAACACACAAACACACAAACACACACACACACACACACACACAGCTCTCTGCTTACCTCTGGGTTCACGTAGTGTCTCCTGATCACCTGCCACAGTCTGCAGGTAATGAGCATGTGCAGCAGAGAGCTCCCAATGAACACGATGAAAGCATTTTTATGAACACCTGCAGACAAACATACAAGACAGAAAACAAATTGAAACTAATTTGCCGCAGATCAACTGTTTTCCTGGCGGCGGTCGTACTCACTGTAGGTTTCGGTGGACGACACATATGTGAGCAGCAGCAGCCCAGTGTTTTCAGCAAGGCTGCAGAGGAGAGCAAGGCCGCTCAGCAGCAGCTCCGGCAGCTTCTCAAAGCGGCCGCGGTAGAAACGGAAGTAGGCGGCGGCAACCAGATAGCGCGGCGCAGAATGTAGGCCAATACAACAGCGCCAGATGTAGCGCTCCGGCACCTGGCCGATGGCGGCACTGATGGACGGGAGGTAGTTTGATACCTGCAGAACAGGAGAAGAGATTTTTGAAATTATTCTGGTGTAACTGAAGGTTTGCTTTTGATTTAGTGGTCAGTGTTTAAAGCACGTGAAGGAAACAGTCACAGTCACGTTGGCGAACATACAAAATGACAATCAAGTTCTGGTTCATCTAATATCCTATTCATTCCATTCTATGCTATTCTATTGTGATATTTAATTCTATCCAACACTATTTTAAAGTACTGTTTAACTCAAATCTAATGTTACATTCGTTCCGTGATGTTCTTTCTTATTTGGTTAAATTCAACTCAGTTAATACAATCCCATCCTATTGTCATATTCCCTCCCTTTTTTGACCGAAACAAATTAGCACTTTCAACTTTTGTCCCAGGATAATCTTCATATTAACCAAATACACAAAAATATGTTGTTTTTATTTACCCTGTCTTTCACTGCTGTGTGCGCACACATTGGCATTAAATATACCATACCATACCAGCTTTATTTATAGAGCACTTTTAAAAACAACCACAGCTGTAGACAAAGTGCTGTACAGGTAGATCAAATGAAATGATAAAAACAGATAATTAAAAACAGACAAATAAAAGAAAAACACTTTAAAAACAATAAAAAGCAAATAAAAGGCAAGTAAAAGGGAATACAAGAAAATAAAAGAGAATAAGACCAGGCAAAGAAACTAAGTCTCGCTGGAGTTAAAAGCCAAAGAATAAAAATGTAATATAATAAAAAATATAATAAAAATATCTTAATATCTTAATTGAATGTACATACTCGACAGTGAGTGAATGTTGAGTCCTCAGAGTGGTACACGAGTGAGATAAAAAGGCAGGCGATGAGGCCGGTCAGGGGTAGCAGGACCGTCCCCACAGCAAAGCTGGTGAACTGAAGCCGGATGAGGGGCCGGTCCCGGTCCAGGCTGCTGTACGGGCCCTGGAGCATCCTGTACGAACACCACAGAGAGGGCAGGACTTTAGGTCACAAGACTGTTTATTTTTTGCAGATATTTCTTCACTGCGCTTTTCCTAACAATTAAATAGGCAAGTAAACTTTCAGTATGTTTGATGCTTGCTTCTCTAGAATTGAATTCTACACTTTAACTACTGATATGATAAACACCCCTCATACTTTCAGTCAAGTCTTATCAATATACAATTCTTTATTCAATCTACAAAATGGAATTTTTCTATGGGCTGAGATTTTTGCCACTAGAAATTTAATTTGACTTATAATATTAAATTTATAAAGCATGCTCTGAAATTAAATTTAAAGTTTTAAAACTGAATGTATTTGCTTTGAAATTGTATTCAACCCACTTGAAAATTCAACAACAAAGATTTCAATTCCATGAACACAATGGAGAACTGAATTGAACTATTATAAGAAGTGGACATAAATCATGTAATGATCTTACAACACTGAACTGAGACTGATTTTTTTTTTGTTCCCATTATTTACAGGCTAGTAACTCGCAGCTCGTGTTAATCAGAACCTTAGATTATTAGAGTATTCACTTATATCACACAAAAAACGACCCAAAATCATCCAGAGCACCATTTATCGTTCTTGATTTTTGCACTTTTTAGTCCTGAATGTTTGTACTGCTTAGCTAAACACCAGGTTATTCAAAAGGTGTGTGTTTACCTTTGCAGGTGATGCTTTAACTGTCATGAGGGACCCACAGTAGTACACCCACACTGTGTATGCTAATAGTCAGCTTGTTACAGTAGCTGTTGCGCCGAGTTTAAACGTGAACACTCACCTTTACAGCAACCAAGGCTCCGAGGACCTGGTTCACCGTTTCACAGCCATTCAGCCTCCGCAGATTATCATTAATCCAATAGGCTAATCCCGTTAGCTCAGGTTAGCTGCTAGTAACATGTCATTATTTGCTAACGTTAGCTAAGAGTGTCCGTCTGTTTTGAGGTTCAATGCTCATCAAAGTCAATCTGTTTTTTAATTTTTAAACTTGGCGTGTAACTTTCTAAAGCCTACTTTGATCCGTTAAATGTCAGTGACATACTTTAAATTTAATTTTTATGTCTTTTCTAAAGATTCTCCGCCGGACACGGTGGCAGACTTTGACCGGCATCAGGTTAGCTGTAGTAATGCTGCATTCAAATGCTAACGGATAGTCCCGTTTTCCTAAAATGTAACGATGTCATTTATCAAACCTCGGTATGTCTACCAGCAGAAACTAACAATACGAAGGAAATATGACACATTTAAACAAAATATTTTATTTTTTTTGTTTCACACGAATAACATCGAATGTTAAAAACGCGATGATCCACTAAACTCAGTACAGTGTTCTACACAATACAAACATTTTGAATAGTTTGCTAACATGTACGTTGTGCCGCCTTGATTAATTTTGCCGTGAAATAAATTCAAGTATCATGACTGAGATGGCAACAGAAAAATTAGGACTTTTCAAGTTCTCCTGCTTGTTATGTAAGCAATAGCTCATCATCTCACGGAATGAAGTTTTTTTTTTCCAACAACACGTAAATGCACCGTGATTGGAATTCCGGCTCTTTTTAGCGAGTCAGTTCTTAGCTCGGCTCATCAAAAGAGCCGGCTCTTTCGGCTCCTCAACTTTTTCTCCTTAAATCAATTTATCAACGAAAATAATGGAAAACCATATGTGAAATAAACTACGAATGTATAAAAAAAAATCTTTACAGCATATGAAATGTTTATTTTTTGTATGACTTTATTGACATTTTCAACATGGAGCAGAGTTCTACTTGAAACAAATGAGGAACAAAAACAAAAGCCCAATTCAATGAGACCAAAAAATATAATCTCTGATTGTATTTTGTTCATAATCTTTTAACTACCCACACCAAAACAACAAAGACAAGCTTAGCAAACCACACAAAAATATGAGGGGTGCCTCATATTTTCCTCCTTTTATTCTGTTTATTCATTTTTTTCTTTTAAAAACACATTTTCATTTGCTTTCTCTCTCAATTTGTTTAAATAAAAGCATAAATAAGACAAATAAGACATGTTAAAATCAGGTATCGTACCCGGACAAAGACAATGCTGCCTGAAGGAAATAGGAAAATACATTTCATAATTAAAAAGTCCCGGGATAAATAACATTAATCTGGCATCACTATCTATGAATTCTCAGGAGACAAACAAGGGTTTATGCTCTCTCCAGAGGTGATGGAAAGTCAGGCCACAGCCTTTTCACAAACTTTTCTGCTGTTGTAATGTCGTCAAAACGATTTGAGCGTTTGACAACAACGTCTCCTTTCTCACAAAACGCCAGCTTCTCTCTCAGTTGGTTCACATCAAATTTCAGCACCTGAGGCAGGAAATAAAGCAGGAAGATGATGTTACCAGGATTCCACCAGCAAGTGAACTTTTAGCATAACAGCTGCGAGGATCACACTATGAATACCTGATCATCAATATGTAAGGCCACAGCAACTTGATCCCAAACATAGAAGTTTTCAGACCTGGCTGTTTTCACCTCCAGCTGCTTTTCGTCATGCTTCCTGACTAATTCATACCTGACAAACACAGAAACATGTCACTCGAGCTGTTAGTCGTGTAAACCGCCCAGACAGATTATTTGTCTGGTGTTAACACCAACACGTTACTTTGTTGTTTGAGACCACCTTGTGTATTAGATTGACATGGTCCTGATGTTGCAGCTTCTGGCTCTGCAAATACTGCTGCTGGATGAGGAAGTGTTCATAAATAATTATTTCTCATATTTCTTCTTCTTCCTCTTCTTTTTTTTTAATATTCTGTTTCACTTTTTAGATTTTCTTTTCATCAATCTTTCTTTCTTAATTATCTTTTTATTATTTTAAATTTAACGTCTTATTGATGGAATATTTTTCGCCTGTCATACAATTTCTTTTAATTAATTTTCTTTTCTTTTTTATTTCACGTTTTTTTTATTAAGTATCTCTTTAAATCTCTAATTTCTCTTTCTTTTGAAAAATTACCTTTTTGTTGAAATTTATTGAACTAAACTTACTGACTTTATTTTTATATTTTGTTTTTATTTTTTCTTTTAATTTGAATTCTCCTCCAGTTTTTCTATACTTTCTTGTTTCTTTCTTTCCCTCCTTCAATCTTTCTTTCTTACTTACTTTCTTTCTTTAACTTTTCTGTCTCATTAAATTCTCCTTTTTTAAAAAAATAATCTAATCTCTCTTTTTTGCCTTTTAAATTTCCTTTCTTTCAACTTTTTACATTTTTTTCTATATTTATTTTATTTTTTCAATCTTTTTTTAACATTTCTTTTTCTGTCTTTCTTTTTAAAATTTACTGACATCAAATTTCTTTTTTTACTTTGTGTGTTTAAAAAATTCTTTCTTTCTCTATTTATGTTTCTCTTAACTTATTTCATTTTCTGTTACTTTTTTTAAATTTTCTGTCTAATTAACTTACTTTTTTTTACTTTTTATTTTTTTAAAGTTCTTCCTATATTTGTTTTTCTTTCTTTTTTCCTTCTTTCTTTTTTCTTTTTCTTTCTTTGATTCTTTGTTTCTTTCCTTTTTAAAACTTCTGTCTCATCAAATTCTGTCTTTTTAAATTATATGCCTTCTTAAATTTCTTTATGTCTTTTCTCTTTCCTTATTTTTTCCTTTGAGATCATTTTTTTTTTTTACTTGCTTTATACCTTTAAAAGTTTCATTTTTTTCCTTCCTACTTCTGCTTCAACTGTCTGTCTTTTTTTTCTTAGAAGACAGACAAATGATGAGAAAAATGAGAGTGAATTGTTTTTGTGACACACTGAGGTCATTTTTTTGCTAAATTTATGGAGATAGAAGTTAAACTCAGCGTTATCTTATTGTTAGTATCATTAACTGAAGGACTTTTCTCTGTCACATGACGTAGCCTTCGCGAGCTGTCTGACAGTCTGAAACTTTACCTGTGTGTTTCACACATGGCCTTAGACTTCCACAGGAAGCAGCCATCTTTGTAGGTGCAGATGTAGTCTTGGACGTCAGTCAGTAGCGGATGGTAGGAGTACAGCTCCTGATTGGCCGGGCTGTGGACCAGCACCACGTACATTACTTCCTTTTTGTAGAGAACGGTCCGCAGCACTCGTATGACGGGTTCAGCTCTGGAGCAGAACTGGAGACAATAAATGGCATCTCACTTAACAGCTCACTGCAACGTAAACTGATTCAAATTAAAGCTCCTGTGAGGGGCTTTGTGCTCTTTAGAGCCCCCTGTGGACAAAGTAGGTAGTATGTAGACCCATTTAGAGAGCTACCAGTCTAAAACTTGGTAGTTTTTTCTTTCTCCTTCCCTATCTATCTCCAGGTATCAGGTTTGTGTAATAGCTAGCCAACATGATGTAAAAATACACATCAACAAAAATATTAGTGCTTCAAAAGTTGTCTTCAGTGAGTTAATGATTATGTCAAAATGTTTCATCTTACCTGTCACACAGGATTTTTTACGTTTAATGTTAAACATAAGAGGTTACGTTTCATTCTTTAAAACTTCCTCTTTCATTTTTTCCTTTTTATTTTCTGTGTTTTTATTTTTCTTGGTTTCTCATTCTTATTTCTTGCCACTCCAAACAAAGTGGTTCAACCACAGGAGGGGTTACCTGGTCTTTGTAGGCCTCCAGCACCTCCTCCACAGAGAAAGTGAAGCGGTATGAGCCCAGTCTGGAGCTCTTCAGGAAGGCCGGGGAGGTGGCAAACTTTTCCAGGAAGCTCTGCTGGCTCTGGATCTGCTCCTCAGTCCGATCTGGGTAGGTGGTCTCCAGGAGCCTCTTTTCAGCTGCCTCAATCTCCTCTGGACCCACATCCAGACTGAACCACATCAGCGGGCTGTCCCTGGATCTCCTAAAGCCTCCCGTCCTCCTGATGCCCCACAATCCAGCTCGGTTGGTGTCATGCTTCAGACGAGACACGTGAAACTCAGGCTGAGGATAGTCTGGGATATATCCTTTGAAGAGGTACTGGTTTTTGAGACCTCGGGCGATCACCTTCAGGTCCTTCAGCTTCAGGTGACATCCCTCTACGATGTGTGCCTCTTGTCCTCTTTCATTGTTATTTGTTTCCATGCTCAGACACGGGAGGATTTAAAACGGTGAGGAAAGAAAATGAAAGCACAAAAGAGCTTTTAAAGAGGACTGAAAAGATTCTGTCAACAAAATTGATCTCAGCGCTACGACTCAGATAGGACACTTCCTGTTGTGGTGGTGTGAGTCATGTGATTTACAGAGGTCCCATACAAACACACCCCCGGTCTCTCATGTGCTCTCACTGCCGTAGTGACTTTGTTCTCCATTCTCAACTTTACTTTCGGTTTTTCACTCTTTAGCTTTGTGAGGAGCTGTTATGGTAGAACCAGGTCAGATATGAACAACATCCGTCTTAAGCCACTTTTTAAACTTCTTTTCACATTAATTTTTATTGTTGTGGTATTTGTGTTTGACTAAGAAATACAAAGCAACCAGGAAACCACAGGCTGCCTCCCAAGTTCAAACAAGTCAGAAATCTTATGTCTGGGCACAAAATCAACATAAAACAGGGCAAAGGTTATTGAAGGTGCACAAGTCTGCACAGAAGATAAAAGCTTGTTTCAAACATGATGATCCCACTGTACGCTGTGGCTGTTGCAACATCACAATTTCGCTGGGAGAGTGAAAGTGCACAACACAAGAATGACTAACCACTGCAATCTCAACAAATTACATCCATGCACTCAAAACATCACAGGTTTAATCTCCCACAGATACAACTTTAATCTCAAAGAAGATATGTCTTGAATCTCCTAAGGATATGCACGCATAATGTCGTGAAGATGTGACTTTTGACAAGACATGTGTTTGTTTTGGAAATGAATGGAGATTAGACCGAAAGAAAATTCTTTGTTTAAAGACCCCATATTATGCTTCTTTTCTGCAGTTTAATATGGATCATTGATGTCTTTATGAAATGGTAGTCACATGTTTTGGTCCAAAAAGCCAATAAATCAAGCCCAGCAGCATTGTTTCCAGGCTATCATAGCCCCTCTGTTCAGAACGGTCTGATTTAGTGGGCGTGACCTTCATATGTAAATGAGCCACCGCTGATACCGCCCCGCTCTTCCACGTCACTGAGATCGGCGCCACGAGCTCCGAGTGCACAATGTTTAGAAAACAGCAAAGCAACAGGCTAATGGCAGCTAAAGTTAGCATCCTGAAGCTAACACAGAGACAGGGGGGACACTGAGGAAAAGGTCTTACATCTGTTCCACAGCACACAGCATTTAAAATACTCACATTTCCAGGTTTGTTGGTGGATGGTTGGTAATGCGCCTGGATTCAGGACCAGTCTATTCGCTAGCCCTCTGTTGTACTGTCCAAAGTTGGAAAAGCAGTCGGCCATGAGGTGACTAGCACACACATGCACAGTTTTACTGAGTGTAGCTGGCACATTTCCTTGATAAATGAACTCGAGCCACTTAGTCTTATCTTCTTCAGAGATGGGAAGCTTGTGCATGGAACTATGTGGCTGTTTACAGCCAAAAACAGAGCAGTGATGGCTCTCTTACTTTGGCATTCTCCTCCCCTCCAGCAGCGGGGAGAGGAGTGGGCTGGGAGGGGGTTCAGGGTATTTGCTCCGGTGGACCAATCAGGTCAGACTTGCTCCTGATTGGTCAAAAAAGGAAATCGCTGACGTTGGCAAATCCCAGAAATTCCAAACAGCTCGTTTTCGGTCAGGATTTAACATTCACAAGCACTACTAAGTGCAGGTTCTGTCATTAAATATCACATTTTGTGGGCTGGGAGGAAAACCAAAGACCCACAAATTTCACTAAAATATTGATGTGATTTTTGCACAATATGGGAACATTTTACCAGACACAACACCACAAGGTAAGTTATTTATTAACAGTTACGTAGAGCCGTTGTTTGATAAATTACAACATGCAAACTTTGTCAGTTTGTGTTTAAGCCTTTAGCTTGAGCTCTATAACTGTCTCCTGTTCAGCTTTCTTCTGCTCTTCTGTCATTTTTCTGTCTGACATTTAGGATCCAGTGTCTACCACTGTTTACCACAAAATCAATCCAAGAAATCGTAAAACCTTGTGAATTGGGAATCTTGTTCTTAAAGCTAGAAGACATTTGTGAGTTACAGCCAGATAAATACCAACTCCCTCCCCAAACCGGGGAACTATCATGGAGCTGGAGGCTTATGAGTGTTTGCAGAATATTTCCTCTAACAAGCAAGCCAACAGACAAAAAACACACCACTATGAGCAGACCAGCTAAGGTACAAACATGGTGGATGTAACAGGACTTATTAAGAGCTTTCAACTCTTCTGCTGAGGAGAACCAGCACACTCCACTAGGTTAACGTTAAGATGATCATACATGAGTTTTTCTGGCTTCATTCACTCATTTATTCAAGAGGGTCATAAAACTCAGCACTGAAACAAATCAGTCACGCTACAACAACCAATCAGCTCAGAGTTTCTCTGATGACATCCCCTGTGGGTGGATTTGCTCCCCCAAACATACACCAATAAGCAAAACACATCAAAGTACAAAAATACATTCTTCAAAACTCAAGACTAAAAGTGAAATACCTGAAGGTGGTGCTCTAACGTTAGGACAATTCATTCTGCTTCAATTACGTTGTAGCTAGCATGGACATAAACATCACACCAATCCGAACTCTCTGCTTTTTCCTCTGTGTCCGGATGAAAACAATGGTGACTACTGCAATCCTTTAATGTAAGGGGAAAGCCATGAGGTTCTGGTTCTGGTTCTGCAGACAGAGAGATAAACATGTGTAACATCCACTAGTGAGGGGTGTTTTAACAAAACGGTGTAAATGTGAATTTGATGGTGTCGGATGTTTGACCTGGGAAACACAGCTGGCAGTGAAGTGCATGTATTTGTACGTGTAAGGACACGGGTCGCCTCTCATCTCTTCATTGTCCACATAGATGTAGCACAGCCTCCGGTTGTTACACCTGCAAGAGACAATCAGAATACACAGCGCTCCAAATTAATACACAGGTTTCATTTTTGTGAATATTAAAAAAAAAACTTCTTAACAGTCATTTCCAAATGTGTTCAGTCGTCAGATATAGCATATTTCTTCAGATTTGTGATTAATATTATGATTTTTATTGATCGAAAATAATCACATTTCCTTCACAGTTGTGTTGTGACTTAAACAAAAACATAATTTTCTCAAAATGTCCAATAAAACCTAATTTCCTTTCGCTGAGCATCAGAGGTCAATGATCAGCTGATTTAATATGGTTTCTGATGACTTCTCTGGTCACACTGTGTGCTGCACCTCGTATGGTTTTCCAAAGCTGTTCTTTGAGATCACTGTAAATTGTCTTCTTTGTATCTAACCACAAGGTCTTGACCTGGTTGAGGTCAGGTAAGCAGGAAGGCCAGTTTATTGAACCACCCTGAAAAGACAACCTCATCATCAGCTATGGCTGTCACAAACTTTACACCACCACTGCTTGACATCAAGGTTGAGTTGCAGTGGTGTGGCCACTTGAAATCCATCCAGATGCCCTCCGACCAGGTCCATCTGATAACTCATGTATTGTGAGACCCATTCCAGTCCAACATCCAGTAGACCTGGGTACATCACCAAGCCCCACAGCTCCAAAGATGTCCTTACTGGTAGCTCAGGCTGGGCTTCTTAAAGTTTTGGATTTCCTCCATTCTGATTCTTCTGGATGGATTTTTTATGGTTAGGCGATAACCCTTAAATTCCTTCAGTTCCCCATTGCTCAGATTCTTAACCAGTTTGACTCTGTTCCTCTTTGCTCAGGTCACTTTTCTTGCCCAGGGTGAACGTTAGTACTCTAGATGTATGCCCAATTGTAATCCACACTTTGAAATGACATTGTCACTGCCAAAATATATCCTTCTCATCTTTGAATAATAATTGCATAATGTTCAGTTTGGTTCGTCTTGGTTCATCTCGGTATGGCACACATTTTGTGGCATTTCCTTTGACTAAAACTGGGACAAGCCTCCTGACCTATACTGTCCCACCTTTCTGTTGGGGTACCAGACAAACCAATCTGACCCCAGAAGGTGGAGCTAGAAGCACAGCAGTTCGTTGATTGGTTAAAAATTTTTTACTTCTCCTGGCGGCACACAGCCTTCCCTGGAACAAAGCTTGATTGCCCTTTGTAAGAAAGAGCCACATGCTAATCACAAACGAAGGTAGTTTGCTGAATACCTTCCATCATTGCTCTGTGTTTACTGTGTCGCATTTTTCTTCTTCACTGGATTTATTTGCGGGGTACACTGTGTTATGCTGCTACGCCATCACTCTATTACATAGCTGATCGGAATCCAGCTTACACACCGTCTACTACAAAAGGCACAGTTGGCTGTGAATACGTAAGCAGGAACAGACTGTACCAATCAAACCCATACTGGACTGTACTGATCCACATTGGACTGCTTGATAGGAATGGGGCTTAAAACCCAATTTCATTCTAAACAGTAGCCTTCCAGATTTCCAAGAAAAGATCCCATGTATGATAATTTGGAACATCATCATGCTCATTTGGAAACCCATCTCACCATAAGGGTTAGCTGAACAGGGACTACTGGAAACCTCCCAGAAAAACACTAAAACCTGCATCAAGGATTTCCAGCCTGCATCAAGAAACTTGGGAACATCCTTATCCAGAACTTCACCAAGAACATCCCCACAGATCTGAACATTATAATACCAAGAAGTCTTACATATCACTCATGATCGCGGTGACGTCACGCCTGCAGTTGGTGTTCTGTTTTTTCCCATACATACTGTAGTTCAGACATTCATGAAGGTTCTGACGACCATAGAAAGCGGACTCTATCTGGATCCTCTCTCCATAAGCTGTGGACAAACAGAAACATCCATTAAACACGAAGATGGACACAAGTATTCAACAGGCCAGATGTGAGTGGGACTTACGACACTGAAACTGGCCAAGACGTCCCTCACAGATCGTACTTTCGAACAGAGAGGATGAAGAGGAGGTACCCAGCAGATTCTGAAGAGAGGAACGTGGAATGTATATCGGGAATAATGGTGGGAACAAGGGTTGAAGTGCCAAACGTCTTCTGCATGGTACACACGATGCAAACTTGAGGCTGATAAAAAGGCGGATCTGGTAGTTGATCAGAATGTCCATTTTCTGTTTGGTTGACAGTTTAGGTTTGGAGCTGAGGGGAACTTTGTCTTTGGTCTTTAGCTGGGTTGTTTTTTTTGAAGGGGGCATTTCAAAGGGACACTTTGACCCACTGCTAGTGTGAGCAGTTGGGATTTTGTTAGCAACGGACCGCTTTGTTTTCTTTTTGAGGGAATGTTCTGGCTTGTTCCCGGGAGGAGGTTTTGGCTTGTTCCTCAAGGGGACACTCAGCCGAACGCTGGAGAGACTTGCTTGTTTGTGAATCATTGCCACTGGCTTTTTGATGTGGGGAGGACTTTTTGTTTTTTTATCGGTGGTGACAGGTGGGTTTTTCTTCAGAGGACAAGTTCTGTTTTTCTTGGCAGGAACTTTTTGGTATTTGTTGAAGGGACACTTGGGTTTGTTGCTAACATTTATATTTTTGATTTTGCTTAAGGGACATTTTGTGGTCTTCTTGACTGGTCCTTTTCGGTGGTTCCTGAGAGGACACTTTGGGTTTCTACCACTGGCTCCCATCATGATCTTCTTGTATGGACATCTTGTTTTTTTCTTGACAGAAGCTGTTTTCTTTAAAGGACACCTGAGTTTGTTGTTGACAGAAACTTTATGGTGTTTGCTGAGACCACATCTCGTTTGTTTCTTGATGGGAGTTGTCTTGTGTTGACTGAAAGGACCTGTTGGTTTGTTGTTGACGTTTATGGTTCTGGTTTTGGTTACAGGACATTTTGCTTTTTTCTTAACAGTTGCTTTTTGGTTGGTCGTAATACGATATTTTAATTTGTTGCTTGGGGTAACTTTTGGCGTCTTCCTTACAGTATATGAAAAGTTCTTGCTAAAATCGCACTTTTTTTTCTTTGCAGGAACTTTTTTGCTGAGGGGATATTTGGGTTTTTTGTTGGTGAAAGCTGCCCAGTTTCTTCTGACATTGCATTTTGTCTTTTTCTTGACAGGAACTTTTTTCTTGGTGCCAAAGGGACACTTGTGTTTGTTCTTGGTTGGAGTTTGGAGTCTCTTGTTGTTTCTGGGGGCTGTCTGTTGGTTCCTGACAGGGACCTTCCAGGAACTTGTTAAGGGGCACTGTCGTTTTCTGCTGATAGAAAGGAGTGTGTTGCTGAAGGAGACTTTTGGTTGCCTGTTGTCCAAAGATCCTGGGTTGGTTTCTCCACTGTGAAGACAATGAAAAGATAAAAAATAGTTTTTATTTGTACCACATGGTCATCAATAATTCCTATCTGACTTCATCAGCGTTGGTGGATGTTGTCCGAGAGTAGGTGCACAGATTCCCATGTGGTCAACAATGAGACTCTAAATAGGATGAGAAGCTGTGAAGTGTTGCACCTGCTGTTAAAACAGCATGTGTTCAAGCAATAGGCTAAAATGTAAGTGTTAATTCCTCATTTTTTTCCTTTTGGTAAAGTTTGGACCCACTGGTCAAAACAGCACAGAGCTTAAGGCTCACACACAAACAAATGTTAGTGCGGAGGATGGCTAAAGCGGGTATATTTAAGCAATGTTTCTTTCATCATATGGGACCCTTAATCATCTTGGTCTTTCAAAGAAATTAAAGAGTAGCAGATCATCTTACCCTGTGCTCTCCTCTGGTGATGAAGACAGCGAAGATGAGGACTCACTGCTGGATTCACCTTTAAAGAACGGGAATAAGAAATTTCTTGCTTTAACATTCCAGCATTATCATAACTCTCGAACTACTCATGCTGTATGCTGCAAAGCCTGGTATTAACTTTAGTTATTAAAGTGTTTTGATTTATGCTGGACAGCACAGTCTGCAACAGTTTTTAAGAGTATACACATTTTATGTCTTTTTTCTTGCAAATACTGTCTAATCAGACTTAATATGAGCCACATTCACCAGACAAAACCAGGAAAAGAGTCTTCTTTTATGATTTCTACAACAAAATGATGCCTTTTTGAAGCATCAGAGCACTAATCCAAAGTAAACTTTATAGAGAAATGAATCAGCATGATCAGAAATAACTTAAATTGCAGAAACCATGTTTGGAGAACATTTATCTGACTTTGATTTTTTTTTTTTTTTTTTAAGTTTGACCAATGTCCCATCTGTTAACAAGGAGGAGGCAGGGCTTTATGAGTGGACATGATAACATCAATACTCACCAGTTACTGAAAGTAGAATGAGCACGACAGCTAGACCTAAAAGCAAGCAAAAGGGCAAACTCATGGAGACACATTCGCCAAATATACACAACAAAAAAGTTTTACCATGAAAACAAACTTATAGTTTTATACCAGTCAAAGACTTATAGGCGGGTAGAAACCCTGGGCTGTATAGAAAGATTCAGATTGAAAAGGAATATATATACCTTAGTTAGCCATAGCACTCAGCCTGTACTTATGAGGCAGTGCTGTCCAAAGTGATAATTTGTTCTGATGCGTTTCTGTTCCAACTCTGCTCCATTGGGTGTTGACTGAGTGTTCAAGTCTGGCACTTGGTTGATTTTGTTTGTGCTCTGTTCAGTTTTCATAGGATTTAAAGTTTTCTTCGCAATCATGTTATCCTTCAATCCACACCCTGAGAAAAACTGCTTCTCATCATTAATACAGGCAAAAAATGGATTTTGGAGTTTTAATCATAATGTTAAGAGTCTGATTGATCTGGATCAACTTTGACATCGGGATTGAAAAAATTAAAAGTTTCACCACCTGAACTCTGAACATCATTTCCAATGGTCTCAGCTTCAACCGTCAAATATTTTCCCAGCATCCCCCAAACACCAAACACAGGGGGGTTTTAAAGCAAATATTTCCTCACCTCGAGGCAGCGCACCTGTTCTCACCGGCCTATTTGAATATTTAGTCACAGTTTCAGCCCCAAACTATTAAAACCCTATTATTAAATGATGAATCAGCAGCTCCTGCACCCCATAAGATAAAATTGTATCTTTTTCAGAGAAATAACACCATCTGAGCTCTCGCTGTTGCTCTCACTCTCAAAGGATCCTCTCTGTTCTAGCCCAGTAGAAAATCAGACTCAGCCTCCAAAGGGAACACGTTCTCTTCTCACGGAAGGTTTAATCCAAAAAAATACTCACAGGACAGCAGGATCTGCTTCAAACGGACCATATCTGGTCTGGACTCTCATTGGAGATCCCGTCCAAGTTCCTCTGGCTGCCTTGAATGTGTTCAGTCTGTTACCAGTTGAGGAATGAGTGATGACATGACAAACATGACATAAAAAGGCAGTTTAAACAAACCACACCACTGGAGGGGGGCAGGCAGGTGACTGTTTACATCTACAATCAGCAGAAAGAGGGTCTGTACCTTTAAGAGCTGCAGAAGGGGAATAAATGACTTTCTATATTGGTATGATAACCATTTTATTAAAACACAGACTGTTCATGTGTCAGACAGCAGCTTCAAGGCCAAAGGGGTTAACACATTTCTGTGTGAATAAATCTGAAATTAAGACCAGAATGTTCAAGTGTTACACTGACTATAACCTACAGTTTCGTCTCTGTCAAAACAACACAATTTAGTCCTTTTTACCTTATTAATGTACCATTATTGTCCAGCTTTATTTAAATTGATTCAAATTCCCAAAGGTCAACTCTGTAAACATTTAACAACCTCAAATACTATTTTATAGAATGACAAAAATATTTCACAAAACTGGAACATCTAAAAAAACATAACATTCAGCAACTGAAAAAAAAATTAAAATCACTTTGCAAAAGTTACACAAAAAATTGCTTGACAAAGTATAGTAATTATTCATAAGTATGAATGATTTATTTATAAAAAAAAAAAAAGGCAGTATTGAAAAAATAATTTCTTGTTTCACAAAAATTGATTTATTCATTTGATTTTGATGAAATATTGCAAAAAATAATTTACAATTTATGTCTCGTTTATTTTTGTTAGTTTAGAAAAGAAACATTTTATGATCATGAAATAATTTCACTTTTTAGAATATATATTAGAAAATTCCAAATACAGATACACATTTGTAGAATCTATTTGGGTTCATTAAAGATTCATAAGTTGTGAATATTTCTATGGCACTTATCATTTGTTGAATACTTTTTCTAAGATAACATTATTTTGAACTTGTTTTTTTATTTAACACATCAATGTTTTTATTGAATTTTGTGAAATATATAAAGGCTTTGGGCTTTATATGTTTTGGTTTTTTTTTGTATTAGCTGAGATATATTTTTTCACTTTTTTTTTTTTATTTTTTATTTTTTACATAAAATAGTGTCAAAAAGAAGATAAATCATAACCACCCGGTGTGGCAGAGTTGTGTGTGTGTGTGTGTTAGTCCCTCCCCCTCAGGCTTTTCCAAACATGGAGGTGTACACACACTCCAGGCTGTGTGTACACAAACACAGCTAACATGCGACTGGCACAGTGTGCTGGAGGGAAGATGAATGAGATGAAAGGGTTTGTGAGAGTCTAGATGTTTTACATCTATCACAGATTTACATTTTTTTTCATTTGGTGAAAAGAAACGTTTACAAAAACAAAAATACCCAAACCGCAGTTACTTGAGTGTCCACCAGAGGCTGTCACTAATAGTGAGTCAAATTCCAAAGAGCCCCATGTTAAAGTACTGAGCAGCTAGTCTTTCAAGGATAAATCTGCCTGAGTAGTTCCTCCCAATGAGCTACTCGCAGTTGTACCTTTGTAAACATAACACTTAGGCCATGGTGCAGATGCATCCCAAAATTTTAGCCACAAAAATAACAGTTATTGAAATCCAAGGTCCTACATCACCAGGAAAAATTAATTCATATGTGAGTTATGACCAAGAATTTTTATGCAGTGATCATAAATGTTAACCCTTCCAGGTTCAAATTAAGTTTAAGCATGTTAAGAGCAACACAGCTCTGCCAATTGGTGGGATAGTGGGAAACTGTTTGTTGCTAATGCACAACTAAGTTGCAGTGATACTTCTGAGAAAACAAAGGCTCATAAAATGTGAATATGGAGTAATAAGGTAACTAGCAATTAGCTGTTGCAAATCTGCAACGTCTGCCTTGAGAGGGTTAAACTAACTGACTGAGACATCCTACCTAACTGATCAATATCCAAACTGATAAACTGATTGATTCCCTACCTCACTGACTGACAATCTAACTTACAATCTAGCTGACAGACAGCTTACCTGAATGATAGACTAACTGATACTCTACCTTGACATTCTGTCTCACTAATACTCCGCCTGGCTTACTGTTACCCTACCTGAAAAAATAATCCCCTACCTGACCAAATGATACTCAGGTTTCAACTCTTCTAATAGACTCAGCCACTATCCAACCTGACTGACCTATACCCTACCTGAAAGACTAAAGCTCTATCTCACTAAATAATATCCTACCTTGAAATTCCATCCGACTAATACTTAACCTAACTAGCTGATACCCAACCTGATCAAGTATTACCCAGGTTTCAATCCCTCTGATTAGTAACTCCACGAAGAAGGGTTTGTTTGATTGATTTTATTTGACTGCTGTAAAGTTTAATATAAACTCTCTGTGTTCAGATGTCTGAATAAGGACTGGTTCTCTAGTCCAGAGTGTAGATGTTCTCCTGGACTGGGCGTCTCATCCGGATCTCATAAATGATGTGAGGAGGCTCTTCAGAGGAGAAACTGTAATGAAATGTCAACAGGCAAAAATTATCTCACCATGTTGGACAGTGTAAACCTTTTTTTTTCAGTGGATCCTACACCAAGACAGAGGTCTAAAGACAGACAGAGGATGGACTCACCAATCAGACTTTAAGGCTCGGTTGTAGATTCCACCTGGAGAGGGAAAGAAAATTTAACCCAAACAATCTTAAAACCTGAAAACTTGTCTTCAGTCTGAAATTCAGTCTTATCAAATGTTGTTCAAAGTGATGGAGACGTACGTTTGAAGGCCAGAAAAAGAAAAACCGCCACCAGGATCGACAACATGGTGAGGGAGAGAGAGAGGACAGGGACATTGATCTGGAGAGAGAGTGAGGGAACGGAGTCCTCTACCTAAGAGAAAGAGAGACAGGTGTTCATTGTGATGAGATTCACAAAGGTGATTATGAGATATGAGACCTGAACCAGAAAAATATCTACAGACTACACCAAAAGAGCTGGTAGTTAAAGATGAGAGTAGGGAAACAGAGGGTCAAAGTCTGTCTTTACTGTCAGGGAGAAGCAAAGAGTTTCAGGCTGCTCCCATCCTTCAAACGTCTCAAATCAAGAAGCAAACACTGGACCGAAACAAAAACATCTTTCCACTGAGCAAGATGACCCTCATCTTATTCACATGTTAGCAACCATAGAATGACATCACGCCCTCCAAAAAGAATGGCTGATGGCAGCTGGGATGGAGAGCAAGGCCAGAACATTTCAAAAAAGGGCTCCCAGAGGCCATCAACTTTTTCAAGATCTTTCTTGTTTAGATATGGTTTCTCTTTGGTTAGAAGTCTAAGATGAAAAAAGCTAGCCTTGACTACAGAGCTGACCTTTCTGTTGGGTTTAAAAGCACCATCAACAATTACACCAAGATTACTGGAATGAGACCCTGTGTAAGGCGCTAGAGATCCAAAGGAACTGGCAAGGACCTGAACCAGATCAGGGCAACCAAACAAGACAACTTCTGTTTTTTTTTTTTTTCATTCAATTTTAAGAGGTTTAAACAGTTAGCGCTGCAGCCTCACAGCAAGGTCACTGGTTCAACTCCCAGCTTGGCCAGTGGGCCTTTCTGTGTGGAGTTTGCATGTCCTCCACGTGCATACGTGGGTTCTCTCCAGGTCCTCCGGCTTCCTCCCACAGTCCAAAAACATGCTCATCAGGTCAATTGGTCGCTCTAAATTGTCCATAGGTGTGAGTGTGTGTGATAGGTTATCTGTCAGTGTCAGCCCTGTGATTGACTGACGACCAGTCCAGGGTGTACCCCACCTCACGCCCAATGACAGCTGGGACAGGCTCCAGCCACCTGTGGTCCTGAACAGGATAAGTGGTTCCAAAAATGAATGAATGAAATCCATCTATGTTTTACATCGTGCATGCAGCTACGTACGGCTTGAAGAAAATCTTTTTTAGGGGGCTTTGATGGCAGATACACCTGCACAATGTCAGCAAAACAGTGAAAAGCATCATAGATCATGAAGTGAACCGTGCTAAAGCCCACCTCTCCGAAGCATGCCAAAGCAGAGAAGTGAATTGTGCTCAAGCACGGCATGCTTGTGGTCACACTGGCCAAAGGAAAGGTTGAAGCATGCTTAAGCATGGTACGGTCTGCCAGTGTGACCATAGAGAGGTATGATTGAAACCATCTCAAAGTAGTGCATTTGAAAAATTTTAAAGAGCACTTTCTGTACTGTCTTAAAACCAAACTGAAACAGTTCACAAACATGTGCCCTTTGTAAGAATTCTTGGAGCTTTCAAGGTGCTCAGGCAAAACTGGAAGTAGAGAAATGTGTATGTCTATTCACACAAACATGTTAACCTCAGAGCTTATTCATTCTCTATTTCTACAGTATACTGCTCGTTTACTGTTGAATGAACTCACCGTGACGGTGTCGGAGCGCAGCAGGGTGGAGTTTTTCTTCAGCAGGTCGAGCTGAGACGACAGCAGAGATTTCCAGTTCACTACAAAAAGCAAACACCAGTATCACCAGTTGGTCAAGCTCACCAGTGTGATACTGAGACCCATCTGAATGTGTGTGCCTCACCTGTGGAGGATGACTGCTCTGTGATCTGATTGGCTGTTGTTGTTGTTGTGGTTGTTGTTGGAGGAGAGCTGGTGACCAGAGCTAAGCGGGAAAAGGATTTAACATCTGTTAGTCACATGAAACTAAAATCAGCACAGTGAGTATTACAGTAAACCAGATGTAACGGTCCCCTTCCAGAGTTTCAAGCTTTATTCAAAGCAGCTCACCTTTCACCACCCTTAGGTTCATGATGGACTTCTTGTCATTGAAGATCCCGTCTATGTCCACCCTGCAGCAGTACGGCCCGCTGTCTGTCCTCTTCACGTTCACAATTTCCAGATCCATCTGTCCGTCCAGGACGTCCCCGGTCAGGCGGTATCTGTCCTCCACCTGCAACAGTACGATGTCAGTGCAAGAGCATTCTGGGAGTGATTCCACTAGAGGAAGACAGTAATTGTAGATTGAAGCATATTTTGTGTGGTGACTTTTTTAGAACGGTGTACCAAGTCTTATTTGTACAATATCTGAGTAAATCAAATGGAATGGAAATGGATGTTGTAGGGCTGTCTTGGCTGATACTCGGACATCAATCCGTGGATTGGCAGACTAGGGTGGTGGTTCCCCTTTTTAAGAAGGGCGACCAGAGGGTGTGTTCCAACTACAGGGGGATCACACTCCTCATCCTCCCTGGTAAGGTCTACTCCAGAGTGCTGGAGAGGAGAGTCCAACAGTTGGTTGAACCTCGGATTCAAGAGGAACAATGTGGTTTTCGTCTTGGCCGTGGAACACTGGACCAGCTCTATACCCTTGCAAGGGTGCTAGAGGGCGCATGGGAGTTCAGTCTTTGTATTTCTGGAGCGAGAGCTTGGTCCGTATTGCGAACAGTAAGTCAAACTCATTCCCAGTCAGGGTTGGACTCTGCTGGGGCTGCCCTTTGTCAATGATTCTGTTCATTATTTTTATGGACATGATTTCTAGGAGCAGTCAAGTGGTGGGGGGGAGTCCGATTCAAGGGTCTCAGGATCCCATCTCTGCTTTTTGCGGATGATGTGGTCCTGTTGGCCTCATCGAACCCTGACCTCCAGCTCGCACTGGGGCGGTTTGCAGCCGAGTGTGAAGCAGCCGGGATGAAGATCAGCACCTCTAAGTCTGAGGCCATGGTTCTTAGTCAGAAAAGGGTGGACTGCCCACTCCAGGTCGGGGGAGAGTCTTTGCCCCAAGTGGAGGCGTTCAAGTATCTCGGGGTCTTGTTCACAAGTGAGGGGAGAATGGAGCAAGAGATTTACAGACGGATCAGGACAGTGTCAGTGATGCGGACGCTAAACCGGTCTGTTGTGGTGGCGGATACAAGCAGCTGAAATAAGTTTCCTCTGCAGGGTTTCTGGGCTCAGCCTTAGGGATAGGGTTCATAGCTCGGACATCTGGAAGAGGTTCGGCGTAGAGCCACTGCTCCTCTGCATTTAGAGGAGCCAGATGAGGTGGTTCAGGCATCTGGTGAGGATACCTCCTGGACGCCTCCCTCAGGAGGTGTTTCGGGCATGTATGGGGTAGACCCAGGACACAGTAGAGAGATTATATCTCTCGATTGGCCGGGGAACGCCTTGGTATCCCCCTAGAGGAGCTGGTGGAAGTGGCCGGGGACAGGGGTCATTGGTTTTCGCTGATAGCACTGATGGCAATGCTGCCCCTGCTACCCGGATAAGCGGTGGAAAATGAGATGAGAATGAATGAGATGAGTAATTCAATGTTTATGATGTGTAGTAACCTTCCAGAAAAGATGCTGTGTTTGTACTTTGTATGTGTCAGTGTGTGCCCTCTCTCTTTTCTCTCTTCAGCTGTCCTATCAATAAAGGCAGAAAAAGCCCCAAAAACCTTCAAATGGTCTTCAAATAAAGTTAAACAAATGTCCTGACCTTGGAAATGACGCCGTTCTCGTCCGTCTGTACAAGAATGTTGCTGCACCAGAAGGTCCCACAGCCACGACCCCAACAGACCCGACTCAGGCCAAAACGCTTTACAGAGTACTGACAGGACAGAGAGGCCATGCTACCCTCGGTCACCTTAAAAGCTGAGACTGAAGAAAAGTGTACACCTGGAGCCCAGACAAACAAAAAATCATACAAAGAGACTGACGAAACAAGCATAAATGATTCTGGATTCTTCATTAGTGTTTATTATTTATCAGACATTGCTGATAACACAATTTTATACATGTCAAAATAAAGCATCAAGTTATCTGCAGCTATGGGGACAGTTTCCCTGTGACTTCAAAACTATGTGTAAATTATTTTTGCGAGTTGCTGCTTTTTAGAGTCTTATTAAATAAATGAATAAATGAAACAGTATGCATGTTTTCTCTCACCAGCCAGAAGAAGGCCCACAAAAACCATGTCCTTTTGGGGAATGGAGATTATGTTATTGTTCCACTGCGTCATATACAGCTTAGGTCAAAATGATCCGCTCTAAGTACAGTTAAACGGATGGATACATTTTTAAAGTAATTCTTACCTTGGTTGTTTTGGGTTTTGTGAAATAATTAAGATGCTCATAACTGTACATATCCCCCCTCAAATCAACTGGATAGAATAAAGTTTACTGGAGCTGTTACCATGCCTGTCTCTAACTTGTAACTGAATATTTTTAAAGTGTAATTTAGCGTTTGAATGTGGGGAACAGTCTGAATTTTGTGTTGTGATGCCAGCGCTCTGGTTCTCACCTGACAGGACGAAGAGGATGACGATGAAGGTCTGAAACATGAGACAGCAGCGAAGCACAGCGACGTCCATCCTGTGAGTGCATGTGTGTGTGTGTGTGTGTCCAGCTGGACAACAACACCATGACTCTGAGAGGGAGGAGCCACACACACACACACACACACACACACACACACACACACACACACACACACACACACACACACACACACACACACACACACACACACACACACACACATTTTGTGTGTGAACTCTGCATGATGAAGACTTCATTGATTCTCTGGATGTGAATGTCTGCAGTCTTTATGGCAGATTCTCCCAGTGTGCGGCTCAGACTGTCTGAATAATCTGATCAGATTATGATTGTTGGGTTGGATTGACTCTTTCTTTAAATCATTTCCTAAAAGAGGAAAACTGTAGCTGTTTTTTATAATCCTCCAGTTTAAATTGATCAAACTTTTAAAGGCCCTGTGAGGACTACAGTACCTATGAGTAAATGAGAACACAGGGTGGATAAACTGGATGGGTCTTAACTTCATGTTTATGAAACTTTATGATCTTTTTAATCTGGAAACAAAACTTTTGGATGTGAAATCAAGACGAGCAGAAATAAAACAGGAACGGACGAGGATGAGCGCTGAATGTTTGCAGTGATGGAAGGAAACTCTGAAAACAAGAGGACTTTGTCTGTATCACACACACACACACACACACACACACACACACACACACACACACACACACACACACACACACACACACACATACACACTGACACTGACCCTGGCTCTGTGGAGACGTCGCAGGCGCACAAAGGCTGGGTTATTCACATCCAGTTTTCCTTTTTCTTTCTACTTAGCCTCAAAAAGACTGAAAATATTCCGATTTGATAAAAACATCCAAACATTTTTTAAAATGAGGACGCAACAAGCTGAACTGAGAATAAAGACGTTATGTCACAAGGTTTACTTCTTAATGTCAGTAGTATGAAGTCAGAATATAACAAGAATAAAAAACAAATAAAAAGAAGAATTGGAAGAGATATATACACTGAGATTTAAATTAACATACCTACTGGTTTAAAATATGAAAAATTAAATACAACATTAACTCAGACTTGTCAGCTGACTGTAAAAAAAAAAAAAAAAAAAAAAAAAAGCTGCCTAAAGGCTAAATTTAAGCCCAGGATTTAAGGCTGTAATGTTAAAAGAACAGAGTTTCAATTTTTCACGAATAAAGTAATTATGTTACAAGAATAACTTTTAATGTAACAAAATAAAGTTGTAATCAAACATAGGTATGAAGTCATAATATAACTTTAACTAAGTCCCAAAGTCATCATGTTAGATTAGATTAGTGTCATTAAGTGAATTAAATTAGGTAAATTAAAAAATGTGCAAGAAGATATAAGTCTTATTCTAGATTGAAGTCAAAGTTTTACATGAATAAAGTGTGTCACTGTACTTTGGGATAAGATTGCTCCTGCCACTGTGACATTTTAATGACCAAGAATTGGTATGGTGACCAAATCCACTTTCATTCAGGGTCCCTGTGTTGCTCATATGTTTGTATGCAACTGCTACATCAACACACCCATCCCATTTCACTTCCAGTAACACTGTCCAGTCAGACCCTCTTTACTCAGGACCTGCTCCCATCCACCAAACCTGTCTGAATTATCTGCATAAACCTGCTTTTGTGGCATTAACATTACCTTTCTGCTGCAAGATCTGAAACCAGATCTTGCTGACATAAATGTTGTTCCAATTAAATTGCTTACTCAATTTTTTGTGTCACTTTAATTAATCAATTAACTAAATAATTAATTAATTTTATTTATCTATCTATTTATTTATTTGAAAACTCTACTTTGAATCTTCTTAAGACCCAAGAGTGCAAAATGTAAACAAGAACATTTTTTTTTCAACTGGTCCTTTAATTTTGTTCAGGTATGTATATGCTGCTGATTTTGTCTGGAAGGGCATGAATGGAGCCTCGCAAGGCTGCTCGGCACAGAGAGAGAGGAACAGACGGGATTAAAGTAGTAAGGGAGGCACATCAGCACCATCACTTTCTTAGGAAACAAATCGCAGCCGAGTGTGGAGTATCAGTAATGTGATGCATGTACGCTAGGTGGCGGTATGCGCCAAAAAGTTGTTGCGATCTGCCTGTAAATCCAGAGAAGAAGAAGAATCTTTCTGCTGAGGAAGAAGCTAACATCCAACATCTCAATATGTCGTGAAAACTGCAAGTTAAGGGACCCAACTGTACTTAGAAACATGACGGAATTATTTATTAAAGTGTACATTCCGTATACTTTGTTAATTTTGTCGTTTCAATCTGAATTAATAAGGCTTTCCTCCGCTCAAGGTATGTGTCTGACGTAGCTAGATAGCTACAAAACACCAAATGACAGTTAACCATGACGCTTCTCGGGGGCTTGAACAGCATATATCACTGTTAATTCAACTCAGTATTTAGGTTGTCATATCAGTGTTGTCTTGCGTTTCGTCCGAATGAAAAGCTAACCAGGTTTACCATGTTTGTTGCGGTAGAGTGTCGTAAATTGGTATAAATTCAGAGAAGTAATATGGCACTCACGATCAGCTGCTTGTAAAAGTATAACGGTTTGATACATGCATAAAGTTGGGTTGTGGTAAATACGCTCAACATTAAGCACCATCAAAATGCTGTCTCAAACGCTCGTGAAGACGAACAAAACGTTATGTTATGAATTTAAAGCCATCTTCAGTGCTATCTATCTATCTATCTATCTATCTATCTATCTATCTATCTATCTATCTATCTATCTATCTATCTATTGTGAGAACCCAAAACTGTCTGTCTCCCTTCCTTTCACTTCAAAAAGGGAACTGATTTCACATATTTTCTTTTTTTTAGATTATGAAGAGTCACCGGAGCTCCCACTATCAGAAGATGTGGTGCCAGACTTGGAGAACAGCCCTAAGTTTGTGGAGTCAGATGACTTTGACTCTTTGCCAAAGAGGCAGTTCAAAACAGCTGAGATCGCAGATGCCGTGATGGGGACTGAAGCTCCCATTGATCCATCTGACATCGAGTCCCTCTTCCCGAAGAATGTGAAAGACTTCCAGTCAGGTTTCTCACCACCTTGTGATGAAAGCAGCATGCAGTGCGGTTCACCTGCTCCAGCTGCTGGAATATCAGAGGAGGAGAAGAGTGTTGAATCAGCACAGCAGGTCAGTCACTGTAATGTTATAATAATATAAATTAATATTAAAAAAACATTTTAAAAGTGTTTTTCAAAACTCAAAGACACTGTACATGTGAAATCAATAATGAACAACGATCAGCATGTGTCAATGGTTAGACCCTGGTTATAAGACAACTCCACTTTTTCACATTATTTTCAACAAAAAAAACCTTGTCCTATTCACAGGGCAATATGGTATTTCATGAAGTACTCATACAGTTTAGCAATTAGGATTTGGCACACTAGTTACAGGTATCATATCCATGTTTCTTTCCTTAGTTTCTGAGATATCATAAACAAATAAACTTAAAATGGGTACAATTTGTAGCATCATGACTCGAAAAGATTAATATCTGTTACGTTTATCTTCCTTTGAAATAATCAAAATGAGAATATGAACCATCAGTGCAGCAACTGACTTCTCCTTGAATGTTTACCTCCAGGTCATTCTTGACATGGTGCATGCAGAAGTCACACAAACTGAGGAGCAGAACACGACAGAGACCGCCAAGACGTACAAGGTGAACTGTGATAAAAGGAACATCACGGGAATGGATGTGTTCACTGTGCAGGTCCTCAACGCTTCACAGGTAATCGTACTGCCTTTGAGTAAGTGAGAGCAAAAAATTCTAGTATCAAGTGTGTGAGTGTGCACAATCTGAGTTAGGCCATCTTTCTTTTTAAAAGGCATAATCTGACTTTGTTGGTAACTCCATTAAAACAAAGTGCAGTGATTCTTTAGGATTTTTTTTTGTCTTCTTATAGGACCTGATGGAGTTCCTAAACGCTAACAGCACAGAGTGCTCTGTGGTGCTGTTCTACACTGCCTGGTGCCAATTTTCAGCTAGCCTGGCTCCTCATTTCAACGCCCTGCCTCGAGTCTTTCCCAGCATGCACTTCATGGCACTGGATGCTTCACAGCACAGCAGGTAAATGGTCTTTTATACTTGTATCCAGGAAAGGAGCTTCAAGGAGTTTCTTTCTTTAAACCTTGGTTGATGTCTGGCTTGGTGTCTTGTGAAATTTAAATTGCCATTTTTCGACAAAGGTTTATGACTAATTTAAATTTATAACTCAGGGCATTGTTTATAAAAATACTTTTTTTTACTTTTTTGTGTCTTGCTCATCTCAATCTGTCTCTCTTCCAGCAGCCTGTCCACGCGGTTTGGGACAGTAGCAGTACCAAACATCCTGTTATTCCAAGGGGCCAAACCCATGGCTCGCTTCAACCACACTGATAGAACACTAGACACGCTCACCTCCTTCATCACTAACCAGACAGGTACAAACAGAGAGAAAACCATCAGAAATACCCACAAATGTCAGTTTGTGTGTACTCCATCTTGCTGTATTTCTGGATTATTGTTTGTGTTTTCCAGGGTTTGAAGCTGGCCCTGACAGCAGCGTGCTGGACACAGACCGTCTTGGCCCCCTGCCGAGTGTCCCAGTGAAGAGCATCGACTGGCTGCTGGTCTTCTCTGTCCTCTTTATCACAGGCTTCACCACGTACGCCATCCTGAGGACAGACAGCATCCGCTGGCTCATACCAGGACAGGAGCACGAGCATCAGGACTGAAAACACACACATGGACAGCTCGTTGTTGGATGTATAGATTTCATTTGCCATTAAAATAAAATTTTGCTTATTGTTTTGCCTCTGTTGTGTGATGAATAAATGATAACTTCTGCGTGCCTGTGTTTACAATTGTTTACTATAACAATATAATGAGTTGTATCTATTAACATTTTAGGAACTTTTTCCGTATTCTTTTATTTTCTGAGAAATAATGATAATGATGGTTATGACCATGATAATTGCTTAATTTACAGTTGAAAACAAATGTGTGTGCATGTGTCGGTTGAGTGACATAGCACAACAATTCTGGCGTGTTTCTCCAAAATCTTGAGGAGAAATAAAGACAAGGTAGTTTTATTCAACTGGAAAACTCTTTACGCTCATCCTAGAGTGAAGAACTAAACTGACACGTCAATTAATACGCATTTAATTTGTCTTTATATTAAAACTTTTATTAGCCTTTTGTTTTATGGATTCTTATGTAACTTATTAATTCATTTTTTAATTATTTTATAGATTCTTATATAATTTATTTATTGATTCGTTTTTTAAATTATTCTTTTATAGATTATTATATACTTTATTAATTCATTTTTTAATTATTTTATAGATTCTTATATAATTTATTCATAAATTCATTTTCCTTCATTTTTTAATTCATTTATAGATTCTTAATTTTTTTTTCTGTTAATTTATACTTTTATAGATTCTTATATAATTTATTGATTAATTCATTTATTTATTTATTCTTTTATAGATTTATTTTTGTAATTTGGCACTCTCACTGTTCCATAATTGTGAACTGCCTGCTTAAAGTGTTTTTTACTTTTTATTATTACGTTTTTTAAATAATTATAATGATACTAACAATAATAACCTGATATGGAGAAAAAAAAAATCCATGTCTATTGGAGGTCCAAGGAATGCAATTCATGCACTTTTTGTAGAAATATATTCATATAGAATTAACAATGAAATGAAACCATTCAATTCTTAAATTAGAAAATATGAAACCTTTGAGTTTTATACGTGTATTTGTTGTTGTGTTAGTATCATTTACAAAGGACAAACGGGATTTGGATATAAAAAGATAATGTGAAACTGAATAAGTAGAAAGAAAAATAATACAGATGAATGAACAGGAAATCAAGTATTCAGTATTATTGTAAACATTTTTGATCAGGCACTAAACTAAACAGCTACAATAAAATGTGTGAGCTAGTGAACGAGGGGAGTGTTTTGGGACTCACACACACAGCAGAAGTGGTGAAAGTTGAGAGAGTGGACAGCCGACAAAGGGCTGCTTATGTCGGGGTTAATTTTTAGCCTGAGGACGGGCAGATTGTGGCCCTGCAGCCGTCTGATCAGGCCGAGCAGTCTCTTGCTGCTGCCTCCGCTCTCCAGGGATAACTCGTCCAAAATGGTGAGAGCTGTGGTGTAGCTTATATTCACATTAATTTATTAGCGTCAGCATCTTATCTGCTTCTTTCTAGCGTCAGGTATAACAGGTACGTTGAAGTGTATGGAAGAGGCAACACATGCGCACATTCGTGTTCCATATTGTAACGGCTGTGCTGCCGAACACGCGCTGCTCTTAAGACAGACATAGCATACACTCCACCAAATCCCCCGTGTAATATGCTGCAATAAACGTTTATCAGTGAATTGCTTTTAAGATATACCCATTGGGTACAATATATATAATTACCATGAACGTTTCTCGGTTTTTCTTTAATTCGGCGTTAGTAGCTTGACGGAAAAATCATCCCAAATAATATTTTAGGTTAAATTCTGTTAGCATTAGCAGTATTAAGTAAAGAGGCTTCATATAAGTTATCGCATGTGACTACAAATTGCTAATTAAAATGTATCAGACATTGTTTTGTAATTAATGGTTTGTTAATGCTACACACTTATTATACAGCTAATGATGCTACCTTACCTGAGGTTGTAAACTTACAACCAGGATACATGTATCTCAACTAGAATGAAGTTTGGCTACATTTTTGAACGTGCTGTTGAAAAGTTTATGTTCAATGAAAACATAGTTTTAAAAAATTACTAAAACAAGACAACCTTAATTCTTAGATCCTCAGTTGGTAACTTGTTATGGCACAGGTGAGCAGTTAAGATTGGTTATAGGCTGCCCCCCTGCGGACATAGCAGAAAATAGCACCACCTAACATCTGTTAAACAAGGTATCCACAAAATCTTTTTACTATTGAAGAAACAACTTTCGTGAGAAAATGTACAGACAGATATGTGGAAACTGATTCAAAATTAGTAGCAAAAACAGCTCTATATGGGCACCATTAGTTAAACAGAGCACATGAAGACTGTACTCTTAACACACACACACACACACACACACACACACACACACACACTACATAGAATAAATCTGTTTAAAATGTTTGATTTTGTAATGCATATTGTTTTAAATGTAAAGACACTTTTTAGACACCCTGTATATAGATCATGCGACTTTTTTTCTGAAAAATTCAGAATCACCACATTTGAATCAAACATGATAAGAAAGAATTAATTAAGAAAATAAACATCTGAATCCAGTGATGCTAAGAGGAGAAACTGATATTTCAAATAGTTGTTTATTATAAGAGAAAATAGTGATGAAAAATAAAAACAAAAATAGGTTATAGAGTAAAGAAAAACAAAGATATTTTTGTGTCTTCAGTCTTCAGATGCACACTGGCTCTCTCCTGCAGACCGGGATCAGATGGTGATGGAGCTCAGAGCCTCGGGCTGGGTGGAGGTGGAAGATCGTGACGCCATCTTCAAAGAACTACACTTTAAAACCTTTAATCAGGTGTGTGAATTTATTTTAAATGATAATATTAATTTAAAGTAAAATTGGAATAGACTTAAGAAACTGAGGATTTAATTTCAGTTCGATGGTTTGGTTTAGGGGTTTGGGATATATATATTGTGAATTTTACAGGATGTAGTGTCATATTTTTTTTTTTTTTGAAAATTGTTGCTACTGATTAATATAACATTTATACCCCTTCAATAAAATATGTCCAGACTAACCAAACAAATAAATAAACAAAATAAATAAATAAGGAGCCACAGAACAAAACAAAACAAAATATTCTATCACCAATAACCAAAGTAAAACAAAAAACATTCACAACACAAACACAAGACAAGTTAAATATTAGACACCTCTAGACTGGAGTGAGGTATCTAGCAAACAAACAAAGCTGGTTCAGGTGGAGTCACCTGACAGAGCAAAGAAGAAGCTACTCAGCCTTCAAAATAAAATCCCTGCTAAGTTTCATCAATAAGGAAACAAAAAAAACAAGCAAAGGAAAAGAAATAACCATTAAAAAAATATCACAGACTAACACCTTTTAAAACCAAATGACTGATACCTGGGCATTTAGATACATTAGTTCCAGATATCAATTATCAGTGTCATGATCCACCAATATTCTGTTTCTCTATGGACCTATTTACTGTTTGTAAGTTAGGACTGTGTGCGCATTTGGTAGCAGAAGTGCAGCGAGTACAATGCTTTGTGAAGCAATGTGAGGGTGTTAACCACAGAAAAACACATTTCTTACTTTAACAACAATGACTCACAGGTTTGTGAGAAATCAGTGAGTGGATGGAAGACATCAACAAGTGGACAGCCAAGGGATGGGTACCTTTCACCTTTGAAACGGTGCCCAGTACCTGGCAATCAGTACCGGTACTCAACCACACTAATTTTGTGTACTTTTTTTGTTTTTGTGTGGTAAAAATATTAATTTGTTTAATCATAAAATAAAAACATTTTTCAACATAACATATTTATTCTTCAATATATAAACTTGCAATTCTGCGTTAATGTCCAGCATGGAAAATCGCCTACTCTTCCACTCCCTCAAAGTCACAAGGATGCATTTTGGTACCTAAACATGGTACCTTTTGGTTTTACGTGAATCGGTACCTGGCACTTTTGACAGATTTCGGTCGGTACCTATAAAAGTACCTAATTCGGTAGCCATCCCTAGGACAGACATTCATTGGACCGACATTTTTAGTGGAGAAAAGCAGTGTATACCCCAGAGGGAACTTTAAACACACAAGCCACTTGATATATACTGCGTTATCCATTGGCAATTACCAGACTGTATTTATAAAGTGATAATAAAGGACCCAGAAAACTGTCCGGACATAGAATTGCACCAGATATATCAGAAAATTAATGGTTTGAATTATAGGATTACTAATAAGACTGGTTAATCATTTGATAATATACCATAGTTTTATTTCAAACTTAAATCTGTTTGTGTTAATATATAAGTTTACTTATATTTATCCTCCGTAGTGAGTCGATGTTAGGTCATCACCTCGGCCCAAAACCAACATTTTTGTTAAATCCACAAAACAAAAACTTTTAGAATATCAGCAGTTAATATTATTTTATTGCAGTCAAACCTGGTTACCTGTGGTAGGATATAGAGGATACATTTAATAACAAAACCGCTGACATTGCTGGTGTTTCAGTGTAAAGTCTGACCCTGTTAACTGGTGACTTATCTCTGACACGTTTCACTGAGAGTCAACAGTTAGCAGTGTGACGACCCCATCTACTGGTCGTTTGCTGGCTGTCCCTTTCTGTTTTCAGGTGCAGGTGGGTGTGGCTAAAAGGGGTCAGAGAGGATTCGGAACACCTGGGCCCGGTGTTCCTGTATCCTATAAAGGAGGCTGGAGTCATTCCACCGTGGGGGAAGTTTTGTCGGCAGGCTGCTTCCCTCCACCACGCTCTGATTATATTTTGTTAAACAACATTACACTCATGCATGCACGCATTACACCACTGATTCACTGACTAACATTCTTATTCTTTTTGTAAATAAATTTTGAATTCCAACATGTGCTCCGTGTCTCCTCCCGGTCTTTGTCTCTGGCTTTGAGCCAGCCGTGACAAATTGGGGGCTCGTCCAATTGTGTTTAATTTTAGGCGTTTGTTGGCTTTGTGCGCCGTTAATAAATTGTACTGTGTTGCGTTTAACTGCTCGCAGGTGCCGTGATTTGGGGGTTTCCCTCGGAGTCGAACTGCAGTGACGTAAGTGTGGGGGTTCCCTGTTGTGATTGGTCTCGCGTGTGCGTAATCAGATGTAATCGGGTTACCCGGATCACCTGCGTGCGTTTGTTTCAGTTCAGCGGAGTTGGAGTCGTGGAGTGTGGTGTTTTTTTTCTTTCGGCCGTGTGAAGGTAAGTTTTAACATGCTGGCCTCATATTATTGTCGGAGCTGAAGTTACTTTCCCCTGGTAGGTACAGCAGCGCTACCCCTTTGGGTTTCGCTGGGTTTGTTATTTTTTTTAGTGCTGGAGTGAACGTGGTAGGGGGCATGGCCGTAAGTTTGGGGAGGTTGCCAGCATTGCTGGTCGCTTTACCAGGCGCGGTCACCAGTGCGTAATACCCGCCGTATGGGGCTCCATGAAGACTAGGGTGGAGATAGTAAGCTTTGGTCAGGCAGTATAGTGGGGACGCTCCTATTTGCCTATTTAAGCCAGCGTGTTTAATTCTTGCTCTCTGCGGTTCGGAAATTGTGGAATATGGCTCGAGTTGAGGAGTTTTTTGAATCTCCGTCTGAGGGGTTTTTGGATGGCTGTACTAAAGACCAGTTGTTAAAGATTGCGGACCATTACAATGTGGACATAAGTGATAAACGACTTAAAGACACAGTTAAGGCTATCCTAAAAGCTAATCTGTATGAAATGGAGGTGTTGTCCGTTTCTAAGGAGGATAGTCTCCAGGGCAAGGCGGGATTGTCTGTTCCGGTGTCGCAAAGTCTAACAGCCGGTTTGTCATTTGAACAGCAGAAAGAGTTATTGTTGCTACAAATGGAGCATGATAAATTTAAGCATCGGGCTGATGTTGAGAAGGAGTTGGCTCTTGAAAAATTAAAATGTGACACAGAGAAAGCCAGGATCGATTTGGAGCGTGATAAATTAAATTTGATAAAAGAAGGTAAGCTCGGCATGACTGCTCAGGGTCTCAGTGGAGATCGCTCCGCTGCAGACCGCTCGCCCTCTTTTGATCTTCTCGGTAATCTGCGTCTTGTTCCGAGGTTTAATGAGAGTGACCCGGAGACGTTTTTTTCTTTGTTTGAGAGAGTTGCAGATGTCAGGGGCTGGCCTGAAGCTGATCGTACCGTCATGCTGCAATGTGTGTTAACTGGGAAAGCGCAAGAGGCATACTCGGCTTTATCTGTGGCTGACAGTTTGAATTACGCGTCAGTTAAAAGTGCTGTTCTTAAAGCGTATGAGATGGTTCCTGAGGCGTATCGCCAGCGTTTTAGAAACAGTAAAAAAGGTGATAAACAGACCTATCTGGAATTATCCCGTGATCTGTTGAATTATTTTACTCGCTGGCGTACCGCATCCGAGGTTGAAACGTTTCAGGATTTGTGTGATTTCGTTGTGCTTGAGCAGTTTAAATGTGCGGTTCCCGGTCGGATTGCGGCTTATTTGACAGAGCAACAGGTAAAAACAGTTGGTGAGGCGGCTGGGTTGGCCGATCAGTACGTACTGACTCATCGTGATTGGGGAAATGTGCGTGGTGGCGGTGGTCAGAGGGATAACTCCATTACGCACGGATTTTCACCCGCCGCCTCGCTGAAATCCGCTGTAGATGTTGGCTTACGTGCAACAAATTCAGTTGATTCTGATAAAATTTGCAATTTCTGTCACAAGAAGGGTCATGTAAAATCAGATTGTTTTGCTTTGAAGAAGAAAAACAAACAAAGTAATGTTAAATCTGTGGCACTGGCGGCTCCACTGGGTAATGTCTCTGGAGATTGTCCTGTGGTTCCGGCAGTTGATCCTGTGATGTGTGATGAAGCTTACCTGCCTTTTATTTCTGATGGTTTTGTCTCTCTTTCAGCTGATGGCGAGAGGGTACCTGTAAAAATTCTCAGAGACTCAGGGGCTTTAGCTTCGTTTGTGCTGTCCTCAGTTCTTCCTTTTTCTAAAGAATCTGATACGGGAGATTCCGAGCTGGGCCTTGGTATGGAACTGTCTGTCTTGTCCGCACCTGTGCACAAACTTCACCTTTTTTCCGATCTTGTCCAGGGTGAGGTGTGTATGGCGGTGCGTCCAGCGCTGCCAGTGAAGGGAGTCCATGTTATCCTGGGTAATGGGCTAGCTGGCAGGCGCATGTGGCCCGCGGTTCCTCCTCCGGTTCCTGTTGTAAGTTCGGCTCCACAGATTGACGCTGAGACTGATGAGATTGGACGTGTCTTCCCGGAGGTGTTTGCAGCTTGTGCTGTGACTCGTTCACGGTCTCGTATGGATGAGGGTCCTGAAGAGGTGGATGCTAATATGATGTCTTTTGTTGATTTGTCTGATTTTCCGTTGTCTGTTTCACGTGCAGAGTTAGTGGCAGAACAGCATGTGGATTCCTCCCTCAAAGATCTGATGGAGGCGGTGATTCCTGTGGCAGAGCTGAAGGACAAGGCGCAGGGCTACGGTCTTGAAAATGGTCTTTTGGTGAGAAAGTGGGTGCCATGTGGTGAATTTGGTGTGGGAAACCCTGCTTTTCAGATTGTAGTACCTGCTAAATTTCGCAGATTGGTGTTGCAGCTTTCCCACGATAAGTCGGGTCACATGGGGGTAAGGAAAACGTACGATCGAATTTTAAGACATTTTTTTTGGCCTAAATTAAAGAAAGATGTCTCAGGATACATCAAGACTTGCCACACCTGTCAGATCGCAGGCAAACCAAATCAGGCTATTAAGCCCGCCCCTCTGCATCCAATACCTGCCATTGGTGAACCTTTTGAACACCTTATCATTGACTGTGTTGGTCCTCTGCCTCCCTCTAGGTCAGGTGCAAAGTATCTTTTGACAGTGATGTGCCAAACCACCAGATATCCAGCAGCATTTCCTTTACGGTCTATAACAACAAGATCGGTAGTTAAAGCCCTTTCTCAGTTTATTTCAGTTTTTGGCATTCCAAAGGTTTTACAAAGTGACCAAGGAACAAATTTTTCTTCCCATATGTTTGCTCAAGTTCTAAAACAACTCAATGTAAAACACTCTAAGTCTACAGCTTACCATGCACAGAGTCAAGGGGCACTGGAGCGTTTTCACCAGACGCTTAAGTCTCTGTTGCGGTGTTACTGTGTTGAGCTGGGCAGGGATTGGGAGGAAGGCTTGCCCTGGTTGATGCTGGCAGCCCGAGAGGTTGTTCAGGAGAGTACCGGGTTTAGCCCAAATGATTTAGTTTTTGCACATTCTGTACGGGGTCCTTTGGCTGTCCTTAAGGATAATTTCAAAAGTGGGGATCCTCCAAAAAACCTTATTGATTATGTCAATGGTTTTAGGCACAGACTGTATGTGGCAGGTGAGTTGGCCAAACAGATGTTGGCCACAGCTCAGGAGAAAATGAAGAAAATTTATGACAGGCACTCCAAGCAGCGTCAGTTTGGATCAGGTGACCAGGTGCTAGCACTGTTGCCAATCGTTGGGTCTCCCTTTCAGGCGAAGTTCACAGGTCCACACACAGTTTTAAAACAGACTTCTCCTGAAAACTATTTAATATCTACTCCAGATCGGAGAAGGAAGTCACAGCTTTGTCATGTGAATCTGCTGAAGCCTTACTACTCTCGTTCAGTCAATAGTGTTGCCCCTGTTGTCACTGCTTCAGGGTGTGCCCTGCCTGTTGCTGTTGCTAACACTGTTGTGGTTTCTCCTCAGACTGGGGTGGCCAAGACGGATTCTGGTGACTTTGATGCAGCAGTTTTGAGTGGTCGTCTTAACAACACTGAAGCTCTTCAGAATCTGGAGAATTTACTGGGGCATTTGCGGGAGCCACAGCGTCGTGAGTTGGTAGAGCTCGTGCGTAGTTTCCCAAGTTTGTTTGGTGACACTCCTTCGCAAACACATCTGATTGAGCATGACATAGAGGTGGGGGACACAAAGCCCATTAAACAGCGTTATTATCGGGTGTCAGCAGATAAGCGTGTGTATCTTGATGCTGAGGTAAAGTACATGCTAGATAACAATATTGCTGAGCCTTCATCTTCTAGCTGGGCTTCCCCTTGCCTGCTTGTCCCCAAGTCTGATAACACCCCCAGATTTTGTTCGGATTTTCGAAAGGTCAATGCTGTCACCAAGCCGGATGCTTTCCCTCTTCCCAGGATGGATGACTGCATTGACCAGGTGGGATCAGCAAAATTTGTGAGTAAATTTGACTTGCTTAAGGGCTATTGGCAAGTCCCACTTTCTAAGCGAGCACAAGAAATCTCTGCTTTCACTACACCATCTGGCCTATATTCATATAAAGTTATGCCTTTTGGCTTAAGAAATGCGCCAGCAACCTTTCAGCGCTTAATGAATATGGTAGTTGGGGATTTAGAAGGTTGTGCCGTCTATTTAGATGATGTGGTGATCTTTAGCCATAGCTGGGACAGTCACATGGCACGGATTAGATCACTGTTTGAACGTCTGGCAGCTGCACATCTCACCATTAACCTGGCAAAGTGTGAATTTGCTCACGCCACAGTCACATACCTTGGACATGTAGTTGGACAGGGCTTGGTTAGGCCAGTACAGGCAAAGGTGAGGGCAGTAGCTCAGTTTCCCACCCCTACTACAAAAAAGGAGCTGATGCGCTTTTTGGGTATGGTAGGTTACTACCGCAGCTTTTGTAGGAATTTTTCTTCAGTTGTTGCCCCTCTCACTGACCTGTTGAAGGGGGACGCTAAATTTGTGTGGTCTCCTTTTTGTCAGCAGGCTTTCCAAAACGCCAAGGCTCTCCTGTGTGGTGCTCCAGTGCTGGCTGCTCCATGTGTTGAAAAACCATTTATCTTGCATGTGGATGCTAGTTATGTCGGGGCAGGTGCAGTATTGTTGCAAACTGATTGCCAGGGGGTGGATAGGCCCGTGAGTTTCTTCTCAAAGAAATTCAACAAACACCAATTGAATTATTCAGTCATTGAGAAAGAAACCTTAGCTCTAGTGTGGGCTGTTACACACTTTGATGTCTATGTCGGTTCCGGGGTGCCGGTCACTGTTTTTACTGACCATAACCCACTGACATTCCTAAATTCTCTAAAATGTCCAAACCAAAGATTGGTTCGGTGGTCCTTATTGTTGCAGTCCTACTGTTTGGATGTGCGCCATATCAAGGGCAAAGAAAATATTGTATGCATGCACGCATTACACCACTGATTCACTGACTAACATTCTTATTCTTTTTGTAAATAAATTTTGAATTCCAACATGTGCTCCGTGTCTCCTCCCGGTCTTTGTCTCTGGCTTTGAGCCAGCCGTGACAGCAGGAACACTCGATAGAAGTTGATGGTATTGTATCTGTCAGCTGACTACAGAAGATCTAGACATTATTATGCCGCTCATAGTTAAGTGTTTAAAGAACGCCAACTTGTCTGAATGAATCAAGCTAAACACGGCCTCTGTTGCCAAAATTTGCACACTTATTTTTCAAGATGCCAAATCTAAATTGGTCTGTTGGTACTGAGAATCAATATCTGTCCACCTTAAATTTTTGTTTGTTTTTGGATGGTAAAAGACTTTTCTGAGCACTTTTGTCTACTAATATGCACATGCACATGAAAAAGTCTGGAACAATGAATATCTTTACTTTATCATGTAGGATGAATCATTCAGGTGCAGATTTGATAATAATATGAGTTTTAGTGACCTTTCTATCTGCATCACATGCGTTGTGACTTAATTGACACTTCATTCCAGTTCAGCCTCTTTGAATGGAAAGAAAGACTAACATGCAGGCAGGCAGCTCTCCACTTCTCCTCAGCACTGTATCAGGAGAAGTAAACTGCATCATCTCAAGGCCACTTAGCGGACTTCCTCTAATCCCGTCGTTAGTTGTTTTAGCCCCTAAAAGAGTCTGTTTTTACACTTCCCCACGTTTGAAGTCAAGAGGCTGGTGCTGACCTCCCCCATCTGCTCCCTCTGGCTCTACAGCCTCTCCTCTTACTCCGACACGTCAGGCTGCATTACCCTGAGACACACCAGGCCTCCAGTTGGCAGCAATTGGGGTTTCGATCAGAATGATTTCTTTCACAAACAATCAAATTGGTTAAAATGTTTCATCTGGTTCACAAACCACTAACAACCCCATCATTCCTTCTGGTGGATGTTTTTTTTTTTCTAGCTCTTTGCCACCCTCTCTACCCCGTCTTTCTCCCACTCTCTGTCTTTGTCTGTCTCTCATTCCCACTCTGTGCCCCATGTTATTGGGGAATGAACTCATGTTGTTCCAATTTTACACGCTGGCAACGCTCTCTGCTCGTCTTTTTCACCCTCTTTGATGCATTTTTAAAAACTCAAGCTTGTTTTTCACGACTCTTATTAAAGCCTTTTTTTACTGGGGCAAGGGTAAGGAAAGAAACACTGACTGATTTCCATTCGCCACTTATCTCTCCATGATGGGCACAGGGAAATCAGATACCCTGGGAGTTTATAATAACAGCTACAAATCATGTTAGTCTGTGAGTAAAAAGACTTCCTCACTGTGGCCTCTAGGGGGCTGTAGAGTTGTATATATGTGACTATGAATGCACAGTGGCAGTCTGTTAAAGTTGAATACACCAGGCACAGAGCCTCTCCGAGCTGCAAATTAACTTAAAAGAAAAGGAGAAAAGGACAGCTGGATTTGGTTTTTTGAGTTTATTTTGCTTTGATTACAACAAGTGGAAAGTGTTGTGATGCTGTTGTGACCTGCTCTGTAATTTATCTGCGGCATGTGGGTAAACCGTAGTCAGCAGGAGTTATTTTCCTCATCTACGCCAGTAATATCTGATCGAATTTGAGAGGTTAAATCCTCTCCTTGGACTCTCTTCGTCCAGAGCGAGTCACTGCAATCGTAGAAACATCTGTGTGTGTGTGTGTGTGTGTGTGTGTGTGTGTGTGTGAGAGAGAGAGAGAGAAAGAGCCTAAGTTTTTGTAGATTTTGCTCTGAGTTGTGTGTTTGTTATTTAGGTTGCAGTCACTGATATTGTTGACCAGCTCTATGCTGTGTTTGTTTACAGATGACCATCTGCTATACATTTCAGAGGATGCAGCGGAATCTTACATACAACATATGTGAAATGAGTCTCTTGAAGATGCTGTTTGTGTAGAGGAGGTGAGCTGTGCATGCTCAACTGTTGTCATGTTAGCTGAAAGTGACAAGAATGGCATTCCCTCTTTGTCCACAAATATTCACTCAACGCAGCAATGGGAGTAAATTCCTCAAAGGCTGCACTGTGAATGGAAAAGTTGCGGGTTGCTGTACAGTAAATAAGCCACTTCTTAACAAACTGAGAAAACTTCTTCAGCAGATCTCTAAAGTCAGTGCTGTATTTATTTTTACTAAAGGGTAAAAAGGGAAGTTTCCCAGAGTAGTTTTCTTCAAGTTTTGCAGACTATTAAAAGGCGATTGTTTCTATTTTATTTTTTTATTTATTTTTTTTTAATTCTAAAGAAAAATTGCATGACAAACACTGTTGATGGCCTTTTATAGAAAATAGAAACAAACAATAAAATAAATTTTAAATTAAAAATAAAAGGAATTCAAATTTTCAATTACAAAAAATGGCAAAATAAAACAGACAAATGATAAGTTAAAAAAATATCAGATAACATAAAACCCCAACAAATAATAATTAACGTTAATATTAATAGAATAAAAAATGCATAATTCATCTACAACTAACAAAAATGTAGATTATAATATAAAAAGAAAACACAACTAATACTAAATATAAATATCAGCTTAATAAAATTGACAAAATAAAACACAAAATTAATTAACAATACACATGATCATTAAATAAATTAAAAATATTTATAATTAATTGAATAAAAATGTCAAAATCTATAGAAAAAAATAACTATATTAGCTACAATATAAAACTTGAACATAAATAATGTTGATTATATTTATTCGGTAGAAATGCCAAAATTAGACCAAACAATAGATAAAAATGAACATAAATGTTGGTTAAAATATAAAAATTGAACACAAATAATAATCAAAATAAATATCAATTAAATGAAATATCAAAACTAGAAACATAGTGGTTGTGTCACTGCAGTGTTGCATATTTTTACTGCACAGACCACATTTTGCTGTAGTTTTATCCACAGGTGAAACGCCCACACCACACTCATCTTTCTCTTAGCTACGCTCTTGCTTAAGACTCTCGCAGCTGCCAACTTGACTGTTGCTAGTAGGCTAAAACAGCAGAGTGGAGTCGCCGTACTTCCGGTCACATGACATGAACGGGCTAGTTTGATTTTATGTTCCTGGGGGGCAGGTGTTGGTACAAAACCTTGGAGTAAATTATCCTCTAAGATTCAGGAGTTACACATTAAATTTTCCAGTTAATATCGATATTTGTCAGAATTGATCCTCAAATGAGTAGCATGAGTGTTGACACATATTTATACCACAGAATTAGTTACCCTGGTTCACTCAGTCTGTTATCAAGGTTTCAGCATCATTTTTGCTTAATACATGCAGTAAGTTAAGGTAAACTGAAACCGAAGAGTGTTCCTCTTGGAAAAGACCTAATTGTTGATTTTGTTTGCCTTCACTGACTTTATTGTGTGTATAAAAAAGCCAAAGAACAGTGAATTCAAAATGAAAACCAGTCTAAAAGGACAGAGAGGTGTTTTAGTCAGCTGTGCCAAACTCAACAGGAGCGCAAAAATACCTCAGAGAGGCGAAGGTGAGATGCAGCTGAACCCCACAGACTGGCTCCAGGAGCTGTTTTAAATCATGTTTGAAACACAGCAGCAGTTTGCGTCAAATATGTTTGTGCAACAGATGAATAACAAGTCTTTCAAAAAAAACATATAAAGTCATTACTGCACAACAAAGTGAATACAAAAACAAATATGACACAGACAATAAGCTTCAGCTGGAGTTCCCCAAGGACCCTAAACACATCACAAGCACCGGAAAAAGCTGCAGCGTCCACTCAGCTCCTGGACTTAAGTTCCAATTTGGAGCCTGAGGATAGTGCTGCTGTGTTTCCGCCTCCCCCCTGCTCGCGGTGCTTCGCTCTCTGAGTTTGATCCCCCTTTTTATATTCAGTGAGGGGCTCCCTCTGCTTCCAAATCTCCCTCAAGCCTCGGCCTCTCGTTACGGGCCTCGCTCTGCTTGTGTTCAATAAGTTGTCCTACAACTAAACCTGAGCCCTTGGGTAAACCAGAGTCTCAGAGCCGTCCCCCTTCCCCCTGCTCTACACATACACCAGGAGGCACACACACACACACAAACTCCATACCTATAAGCCCTTATCTCACACACTGGAAAAATGGTGGTACCTTGATTTTTTGTGTATGTGTTGTATGATGAAATAAGATGTAAAAAAATCAGTTGTGATGAGTCTACATTGGAGATTCAATAAACTCATTTGAATTGGAAAAATATATATAAAAATCAGCCTGAATATTTTTAATTTTTCAAGAATTTCATCATATCACTTTTATTTACATATTCACCTCACACATGCACTCACTCTTCATCCCTCACTCTCAGCGAGAGGCGCGTTACTCGGCTCAGCAGTGTTAAGTCTACCTCCCAGTCTCCAAACTGGAACTTTCCCTGGGAACTGGAGGCATCCTATATTAATCTGGTTTTGAGAAAAATGGCTGGAGGGAAGCGACGAGGTGTGGCGCCCTTCACGGAGGTGGTTAGATAATCTCGCTATAAGTCAGTGGGTAAGCTAAGATGGCTCCTGACGTCTGCTCTTTTGACGAGCCCGGTGTCTTTTTAAGCCCTGACTGGTAATGCTGCACTTAATGACAGGGTTTGCATGAGTTGGCCTTAACGCCATACTTGAGCATTACATGACACCCTTTACATAAATAGGAGCTGACTTGCGTGGACATTGCTAACACAGGATATTAGTCACTTAATGAGTGCTCACAACGTGCATCGCCTTAGTCAGAGTATCAAATTGAAGCTCTTCCGTGTCAGCTTGAGCAGATTATGATCTTACACACACAGCAGAGCGCTCTACATGGAATAACTTGGCTGCTTTGCTTCATAATTATCAATATTTTGCTTTAAGTTACGTGTCAACTTAGCGGGCAGCCTTGTCCGGCCAGCTGGAAGCCTGCAGAGAGCGGTTTTGGAAAGAAGAGAAATGAGACAAAAGAGGTGTGGTTGTCATCATCATCACCACCACCGCCGCCGCTGTGCAATTCACAGCGTTCTTGCCTCTCCCCGCGGAGGAGCGAAGGTTTCATCGCAGGGTAATCATCGGGTAGTCCTGGCGCTGTGTAACGCAGGAGAGTCTTCATGTGTGTTTCGGCACATAGCGGAGTGTATCCCAAGTCTGCGATGTGTGTACTGCATGTGTGAGTCTGTCAGAGGCTAGTTAAGAGTAGGCACAATCTGCATGCACTTAGTGCTGGCAAGACAGAGCAGGCGTTTCTAAGCCCCTGGACCGGGCGGCGGTGGAAAACCGATCTGTAAATAACAGACACATGTGTTTGAAACTCAGTCCTGTACTCCAGCCCATGGCCGCAAAGAGAGAGAAACACCACTCTGCTCCGACGTCAAATTGTCTCATCCAGTGTTGTATGACAATCACGCTGTAATAGCACCAAATCGGCCCCTCAGAAGCGGGTATGTGGAGAAAGGGGCACAGTGGGGGTCTGCTGACGGGTGTTTCTGATTATTTGAGATGGAGGCCTGGGTAGTGTCATGTCAAATTAGCTGAGTCTGACAGCTACAGCTTGTTGGGCCAGTTTGAGAGAACGCCTGGCTGGATGGATGGATGGATGGATGGATGACCTGCTGGCTGGAGGATTGTAGCCCATTCATTACAAACTGTGTATACAAAGCTCTCTGAGAGGCAGAGTCCTTGACCTTTGTTGACATAAGGCCTCAGCTGGGAGTCTCCTTTCCTTGTTTGGCCCAAGTGGAGGCTGTCGAGTTGACCTACAAGTGACTGACAGGCACAGCATCGCCACTTCGCCAGCATTGTGTCCCACTGCTCCTCTTACTGCCCCCGAGGGACCTCCACCTGTGGGAGAAGGCCGATGTAGGGCACCATTTCTCTGGCTTTTAAAGGATTTCAAGCTTTTTGGACATCCAACTCCAATTCATTTGCAGAGGGAGATTACTGCTTTTCTCGTGTTTTCACTCCCCACAAAGATTCCTTTCTCAGGGTTCATGTTGCATCTGGTTAAACTTGGCGTCTTCTGTTTCACATTCTGCTCCCCTCCAAATTATATTTTGCCCTTTGGTCCATTTGCACATTAGTTTGTTCATGTTGTTTTTCAGAGAGTATGTCACTTCTCCTCATTAAAGCAGTATGATGTAAAGTGTGTGGCACTTTGAAGTTTGGAAAACATCAACAACTTTTGGGAGTTATACATAATTTATTTAATTGCAGACACTATTATGGAAGAAAAGTTGTTTGAATATTTATTTTATTATTAAAAACATTTTTATGCTTTATGTGCTGACTCTGGGAAAGAAATCTTGAACTAACACTGAAGTGAAAGGACAATTTATCACTTTTAATGTCCCTCCCATATTTCTGAGCTTTTGTTTTACTCCCTTTGAGATCCTTGAGAGCCTACTTTTCTGGATGTTCCACAAACCAGATTGAGAACCAAAGGATGAATGGTGTTTCTTGTTAGATCACCCACAGTTTGAAACAAAGATACAATATAAGAGAATAAAATATATTATATTCATCCCCTAGGGGAAATTCAGGAGTCATAGCAGCAATCAAGAAACAAAGATAACAATGTGTATAGAAAGTGCAAAAAGATCCATTACAAGATAGATGATGACAGTTTGTCCATCATTCTACAGTTCAGCCAGCCTCCACCTCCACAGGGTCCAGGACTGAGCTTCTTCAGCAGTCTGTTCAGTCTCTGTCTCCTGTGTCCTGTCTGCTCACAGTAGGTGAAGCTCTTCAAATGTTGTGTTCATGTCTGATGTTAGCTCTGTTAGCCATGTATGTAAATAACATGATGCTACTCAACCTTCTGGTATTCCCTCTGTTGCTGGGTTAGCACGGCTAGCTTGTCCATCTTATTGGAGGTATATCTTATGTTCTCAGTAACGATGGATGGAAGGACAGGTCGATGTCATCACTTCTTAGCTCACACCTGAGAACTAGCGCGTTGTTCTCACCTCCTTCTCCTCACCTTGAGGGAAAACATCAGGCCTTGCACCAGTTAACATTGACAGGCTACAGGTTGCGGACAGCTGAGTTTACATGTAAACAATGTGGCCATGGTTACACATATATGTTACAGTTTTTTTCTCTTATTTTCAATACAAAATGTCTTTTTAGACCTAATATGGGCCACATTCAACTGATCAGTTCAGAAAAAATGTCTTTTTTCAAGTTACTTTAAGACAAAAATGAAGTCTGAATTTCTTGTAACAAGTCCCCCAAAAATCTGCCAATGGATCAACAGAAATTGGCTTGTATTTAGACATTATTCTACTTGCAATTTTTGTTCCATTTGAAGATTTTTTACCGTGTTACAAGCAATTCAGAGCTCATTTTTGTCTTTAAATAACTTGAAAAAAGACATTTCTCTGAACTGATGAGTTAAATGTGGCTCATGTTCCAGTATAAAAAGACAATTTTCCCCTAAAATAAGATAAAACACTTAAAAAGATTTCTGTTTTTGCAGTGTATGTAAAACAGACCCCAGATTCAGTGATCAATTTCATATTTATTTACTTTAACACTGAAAACTTATGACGCCTACTTTCTGTTCAGAGAAACAGAGAAAATTTGCAGGAGGAAGAGCATAGAACAAATCTAATTGATAAATCTCACTGATTGCCTCTGTAATATGATTTTTAAATCATAAAGAGACTCAATAGACACTCAGAATAACAACAAATGTTATTGGAGAAAAAATGTAGATTTTGCAGTTTGACTCGTGTTTCATCTGTCCATCTGCAATCCAGCCAACAGGGGGAGCTCTAAAGTTCCTGGCTTCACTTGTAATGGGTGTTGATGACTAAAATACAGGTCAGAATCAGTCTGACAGAGTGAGTATCAAAGGAATGTCATTATGTGAAATAGCAAATACAGAGGGTGAGTTTTTGTTTTTGGCTGAAAGGGGAGAATTTATGTTTTTTAACTCAAAAATCTGCCGGAATCCCCAGGTGTTCACACTGAATCCTTTTACCTGTCACTCAGTGTGCCTCAGCAGCAGATTAGTCAGAGCTGAGGAAGAGAAGAAAGAGAGGCAGAGTCAAAGCAGAGAGAAAGGGGGGCATGTTCAAACAACACCTGACATGACAGCCTGCTTAGCCATCTCCATTAGAGCCAATGAGAAGTGAGAAAAAGCAGACCGCCTCAGACTCCAAATTGGTGCCAGTGGGGTCAAGTTGCAGGAATATGCCAATTACTTAAATTGATCAGGAGACTGTTTCCTTGATAACCAATTTGATCGAGCTGCTGATCGTGTTACAGCCGCCGCCACGCTGCACGGGCACGGAGCAGGACAAACGGTAAAAAGGCTTAACGCAATTTCTCCAGCAGAGTAATTCTGTTTCGTCATGTCAGGTGATGGACGTGTCCGAAGCCCCGGCCTGTAAACAATGGCTGTTCAGTTGATTTAATTAGACAGGGAGGAAGTATTTAGGGGCTTAATTGAGATTGCAGAAGGGAAATTGCTCTGAAATAGCTCTACCTGATTTTTTTTCCTCTCTTCACCGTGGGCACGAGGAGGGATTTCTCTCTCCTCTTTGTAGATAATTAGAATAACCATAATCACTCCCTGGATGGGCTGTGATTGGAGAGAGACACATGCCAAAGTGGAAATATGAAGAGTGTGTGTGTCTGCATGCTGTCTGCTCCTGACGAGGGGTGTGGAAGTATGAACACATGCCTTCACGAGGGGGTCTGTGTGCACAGAGAGGCCGTCTTGTACTTCTCTCTGCAGCAGCAGTGGCTGTGCGGCAGACTGTGTGTCTGCAGGTTCAGACTGTACGTTTGCTTTTTGTAAATATTTGGGTTAAATTTGGAAAATCATTTAATCATTGTAAAAAATATACGTTTTAAGAACAGAAAAAGAAGTAAAAAGGTATAAAACTATTCCCCTCACAGTAGAGCTCATTATGAGGCTCATCTAGCATCATTTCAGGCAGGTAATTAACTGTTTGGGTCTTTGCTCTGGTCCCTCTTGTCCCGTTTGACCTGTTTGAAATGGATTTGTACTTTTTATGGGGGTTTTTTGTCCTTTCTTTTTTTCCCTTTTCCCTCAAAAGGCTGTACCCTTACTGGGTCTTTTTTTTTTTTTAAATAAGATTTGCTCCTAATGATTTACCTGGTAAACCCTTTTAACTAGACATGCACCGATCAAATGGCTGCTGATTTCCTTAATTTTGGGGGATTGGGGATTGGGGATTGGGGATCAGGAAGCAGAGATCCACCCATCCTTACATATGAAACTGATCTCATATAACTAAAGTTAAAACATAAAGATTTTATTGTTTTACTGGTATTGTTCAATGATTTTCAATAAAATAAGATCGGAACATTGAAGGTATATGCTGTCAGTTATAAAACATCAAAAATAAAAATTGGGCCCAAATCAGTATCGGCAGGTCAGGCTTTTTAAAGCTCGGTGATCAGCCAGAAAGTTGTGATTGGTGCACCCCTACTTTTAACACCTACCCACTAAGCATTAGACGTCTGATAGATGTGCAGATCACGTCTATATCACGTCTGTGGGTCCAAGACTAATTCTGGATGTCTACACAACATAAGGGTGGGTACCAAATTAGGTACTTTTATAGGTACCAACTGAACTCCATCAAAAGTACTGGGTGCCGATTCACGTAAACTCAAAAGGTTCCATGTTTAGGAACTGAAACGCATCCATGTGACTGTGAGGGATTAGAAGAGTAGGTGATTTTTCATGCTGGACATGAACACAGTATTGCAGGGTTTTATATTGAAGAATAAATATGTTAAATTGAGAAAAAAGAGATTTAATTATTTTAAAAAAATGATATTTTGTACCACATAAAAACAAAAAAGTACTGAAAATTGGTACCGTTGAGTACTATTAGGATTGCCAGGTACCGTATCGTTTCAAATGTGAAAGGTACCCATCCCCAACGCAATGTTCAAATTAGGCCCGCTATTTGGATGTCTAACCATGACCCTACTTGGACCTCAATATTAGGAATGGGTACCTTTCACATTTGAAACGATACAGTACCGATTCCTGGTACCAGGCAGTCGGTCTCGGTACTCAACGGTATTAATTTCTGTGCTTTTGGTAAGAAATATCAATCTGTTTAATAATAAAATCTAACTTCATTTCAATTTAACATATTTATTCCTCAGTTTTTAACCTTGCAATGCTGTATTCATATCCAGCATGGGAAATCATCTACTCTTTAACTCCCTCACAGTCTCAAGGATTCGTTTGGGTACCTACTCATGGTACCTTTTGATTTTGCATGAATCGGTACCCGGTACTTTTGACAGAATTCGGTCGGTACCTATAAAAGTAACTATTAAGCACCCATCCCTGGTCAATACGCAGTTCAACATTTGAACGTCAGCTTTTTGGACGTCAAGTGGATGTTTAAGCAGGAGTGAGTGAGTGAGTCCACTGTGCAAAGAGACATTCAAAGGACGTCCTCTCAGTTACTTTTTCGTCAATATGAATGTTTTGTGTTATTGAGGGAGATCCTTGTTATTTGACGGCTGAAGCAAACAGCTTTTAGATGCTTTACAACCACTTTCTGGCAATTAACAATTGGAAAAAGAGAGATACGATGTAACAATTATCACATCAACATTCGATTTTTCTTACTAAATCATTATTCAAATATCCAAAAGTCAAGACTCATTCCCTTATTCAAAGTTCCTTTGCATTCAAGTTTTTTCTTCTTTATTTAATATCCCATTCATTTGTTATCAGAGAGGTTAGGCACAATGTGCTACACAAACAGTTACATGAAGGACTTTTAGCTAAAATGTTTCTGGTAAAATCTTGCTGAGTTGTCTTTGATTGATGTGATTGTTTCTGTTTCTGCAGGCGTTTGGCTTCATGTCGCGCGTGGCTCTGCAGGCAGAGAAGATGAACCATCACCCAGAATGGTTTAATGTTTATAACAAGGTAATAACTTTCTCTACATCCCAGCCCTTTGCATAACAGTGATAAAAGCTGTGCTTTCATATTTATCGAAGAAATCACAGCTTGAAGAATCCAGCTGTGTTATCGTGGCTGTGTTATCGTTCCTGCTGTATTTGCAATGCCACGGTGGATTTATAACAAATTATAGACACACCAAAATCAATCAACCCCTGGATGAAGCCAGATTTTTTTGTGTCAAACAATTGCTGCTGTTTCTGGAGAGGTCTGTTCCACACTCAGTTTGTCACATACAAGAAAAAAAAAAGTAGCTTCATGCTCTAATCCTGTCGTTTTTCTTGTGGAAAGCTCTTCAAATATCTCTACCTCGCCTCCTCAAAGCCCCCCTACAACCCCAACACTCCTAGATGTTCTCTTTTCCTCCGCCTTAGAAATAAAGTAGCGGTTGATATGACAAACCGAGTCCCTGAAAATCTCTCCGCATTAGGCTGCAGCCGCTGAGTTAGTGTGTGGTGGACTGGGCCGCTCTAACAGGAATGCTGCTCCTAATCCACTCTTTATTAAAGTGGCTGCAGCACCGTGCTACAGGTCTCTGGGCCCCCGCAACACTTTCCACCAGACACTTTCTCACAAATCCCACTCCGAGTGGGCTTCAGCCTCCACTAAATACATGATCTACGCTGAGCTGCTGCTAATATTCCATTAATTTGTCTGTGTGCTCAGTTCTGTTGTCTTTGCTCTCAGTTTTAAGATGTGAGTTTACAAACATGCTCAGCTGGGCTGCAGAGCTGCTTGAAAGGGGGAAACGTCATTGGCTGAATCACACATTAGTGGGTGGAGCCAGAAAACACCCTGTGCAGTCAGTGAGAGTCTAAAAGGTCGCTTCTTTTGACTGAAACCAAGATAGGTCTCTGAATAAACGACCTGTACCTTCCCACTTTTTGGTACCAGATCATAGACGGTAAAAAAAAGGTGGACGTCATCTTGCTCGGCTTCAAGTGAGGTCGCCACAAAAACTGCTCCCCCTAGTGGCTGGCTGCAGTATAGGTAAAAAAATCTCTCTCCAGTCATTTCAGATGGGCTGTGGTCAAATTTTTAAAAATGAATACACCTCGTAGAAATGTTTCTCATTCCGATTCGTTCCGATTGTTGTGGTGATTTGAAGATATTATTTGGCCGCCTTAAATTCAAGTCCTCTTTTCTCTGAAAAGTTTTATTTTCATTAGTTATAAAAGGTTAAAAACGAGGCTTTACGTCATGTCTAACAATGACTGGCAGCTGCCATTCTTGTGTACTTTTTTACAGGGATTGTAAAATATGTCAGGAGGTAGAGTCAAGAAGTGATTAGACTCTCAAAAAAAAAAAATATTATTAGTTTCGTCACCTGGCTCCACTCAGATTCTCCCAGAGTCCCTCACAGTCTTTACTGCGCAGAATCTAGCTACACAATGGCTGCCAATGGCTGCACTTGTGATGGGGGTATTTTGGCTTCAAAACCGTACAGTAGAAAATGGTGGGGCAACGCTGTCCACGCTATATACAGTTTATGTGCCAGACAGACAGATCCGACCCCAAAAGGTTGGTTGCACTTTGTAACAAAGAAGACCAATAGATGTACTGTGTCTTTCATTATTGCTCTTTTTTACTGTGTTGCATTTTTCTTCTTCATTGGATACGTTGGACCCCACTGTGTCGTGTCAGCATTCGGCTTACACATTGTCTACCAAAAAGGGTACGGTTGGCTGTGGAAACGCAAACAAGATCAGGCTTTACTGATTCAACCTGTATCAAACTGTACTGATCCATACCCGACCACTTGGTGGAAACAGGACTTTAATAAACTGTTAAAAAATGCAATAAGCCAAAAAAGAATTGACAATTTGACACATATTTTTCTGATTAAAAAATGTCATTGTTGTATCCCTCAAAAGTGTAAACATAAAAAATGTGATGATGTGTTCTCAACATAGAAGGGGATGTAAACAACGGTCTGGATGGTAATGTTTTTGTTGTTCATTCTTAAAACTAGAATTCTGCAAACACATTGGAAGGAAACATGGGACATGGGACATATTTAAAACACATTTTGAAAGTGTAACTTCCAAGATTTCATATTTAAAAAGAATGATCGATCTTTCTTATCTGGTTTCAAATCTACCAGCAGTCCAAACTTCATGTGCAAATCTGTCTGTCAGAATCGTGTTTTGTTGTATCAAACCATGTGATTTGATCAGGGACCAATATCAGAGACGTTTGATCACTTTTTCATCTTGTCCTTTTAAGTTTTATATGAGCATGAATCAATATCTATTTTTGGATTCTACCAAAAGTTTAGAACTTTATTAACTTTACTGAAATAATGTGTTTGTGTCCTCACAGGTCCAGATCACACTGACTACACATGACTGTGGAGGGCTCTCTAAGCGGGACATCAAAATGGCCAAATTTATCGACAAAATATCACTTTCAATGTAATGTTTTTGCCATGATTCAGGAAGTTTGTTTTGTTTAATTAAAAACCATGATCTGTCAATATTGGCCTTGTTTTTTGAATAAAATCTGTTTAAAAAAAATCAAATTATCCTGTTTTTTTTGTGGATTATTTATGCCATATTTTTAACAATCATCCTGCAAGAATCAAACTCATTTTTTGGAGCGGATATGGATTTAAAACTGATTTATAGTTATGTATAACTCCACTCTCCCTCCTCAGTAAAATTATGTTTCCAGGTTTGTAAACCTTTGTCTGCGTTCCCAATCCAGGGCCCCATGGAGCGACTCTCCACGCTCTGATTTTACTCCCTGTTTTCAGTTGTGTTTATTTTTACACAGGATGAAAATGAAGTCAAATTGTACCGCAGCTGTCTGTTCGGTACTCTTCAGTGATCTCAGTCCTCCATCAGACAATGTTTTTTTCCTCTCAGACATGGAGAGTGGAATAAAATGAGGAGGTCTCAGTCAGAGAGAAGGGATTTATGTGATTTACGTTCTGAAAGGCAGACAGGGCTGCTCTGTTCCTGACTTCAGGAGGTCAGCAAAGAGAACAGAGTGTGATAAAAGCTGCATCAGGGGGGCGATGAACGCTCTGCCAACCTGTGTTACTATCTGTCTCCCTCTTTGTCTTCTCTTCCTCTTTTTGCTTTGAGCCTAGAGATAAAAACTCAAGTGTGAAGCTTTTCTTTCCCTTATCATACTCTTGGTGGGCTTCCCCCCTCAGGCAAAGTGCTGAATATGATGAGAGTTATGGTTTGAGGTTGTGTGGAGTCAGTCCAGACTTCTGTGGACTTACATTTATAACGTTTAATTCATCAGCAGCTGGTTTGGACCCCTCCCATCTAAGGAAGGATCCTGTTGATTCATTTGGCCAAGAGGGAGAAAATGCTCACAACATATCTCTATCCCTGCTGCTGGCTTTGACCTGGCTCAGGGTTCAGGGTTTGGACAATCATGGAAACACCTAGAACTCAAAAGCAGCAATTTGCAAGCCTGGTACATTTTGGAAAAATCATGAAAACTTTTCTTTTTTTCACAATTAATTGATACTTTTGACTTCATTACCCATTGTTAGCGACCATGTTGTGAAATACAAAGACCTGAATGTGTGTCAATGAAACTAAAATCTCTCCCAAACCAAAAAGATCACACAGGCAACTGAGTCTGAGACCTGGGTTATGATAAAGGAGCCCAAAAATTCGTCTAGATAGAAAACTGCACCAAATATATCAGAATATGTATGGTTTGTATTGTAAGATTACTAATAAGCCTGATAAATAGTTTAATAATAAACCATAGTTTACCTTTGAACATAAAATCTATTTTTGTTAATACAAAGGTTTACCTATGTTTACCCTCCGCAGTGAGTCCATGTTTGGTCATAGCCTCTACCCAAAACAAACTTTGACATTGAATACATAAAAACTGGATTCGGGTTATCAGCAGTGGCGGTCAAACCTGGTCATTGCTGGTGTTAAAATGTAAAGTGTGACCCTGTTAACTGGTGACTTATTGACCCACCATCAATGACACGTTCAGGCTAAGAGTCAACAGTTAGCACGGTCACTCTTTACTCCAAACCACAGCAGCTCTGTAACAGTCAGAACTGGATAGAAGTTGACTCCATGGTATAGTATTGTTTCTGACACTGAACAACCAGATGTTTTGTGCTGCTAACAGTTTTAATTTAGTTTTTAAAGAATGCTATCCTGTCTAAATGAATGGAGCTAAACACTGCCTCTGTTTCCAAAATCCATGCGCATACTTTTGATGACGTTGACAGTAAATTAGTCTATCTGATCTGGATGGCTCCTACTTGCCAGAACTGAGACACAGCCGGAACGCAACAAAGCCAGTGGGTGAACACAATGACTTAAATAGAAACAGAAATAGACCAGAGGTGCAGCTTGTATATTTTGACCCTTCAATTAAAGGTACCATTGGTAGTTTGATTTAGATACACTTTTTGTTATAATAGTTAAAATGATCTATATGTCCTGATGGTGAGCAATACATGATGAGTTCTTAAATGAGAGTGAATAATATCCACTATCTACAGCAGGAGAAAACCCAAGAAAACATCAGCCAATCACACCGATTAGGATCCAATCTGTTAAACCAATCAAATCCCATCCTGCCGTTTTGAGCCTCCTCCTGGGCATACATTTTAATCCGCCCTGACTCAATGTGTGTTCCCCAGTTTAGCTGTGTACAGGTTTGCACTCAGCAGAAGACTGGCAGAGAAACTACCCATACCCCGATTACTGGTAAAGACAGAGGCTTTCTTTTCTTTTCCTGTTCCCCTGCCTCTAACTAGTGCTCCTCTTGCTCGACCTCGGGCCTGTCCCCTCTGACCCAATGAGGAACTTGGCTCTGGGCTGTAGTCTGGATCAGCGTCTAATAAACTCTCACCACAAGCAAGCAAAAAAACAAAAATCGTGATATTTAAGGAGTCCTAGAGAAAATGTTCATGTACTATTTGTATTCTAGCTTTACTCCTGATATTGTGTCACAGGTAAACGTGTATAAAGCTAGCTTGACAGTTGCGAGTGCTAACAAAAGTCACGTTTGTTTATTTGTTTTTTAGCTTTATGTTTTGACGTTTAAATGAGACATGACATGACTCGACGTGGTGCAAAACATAAAATGATGTGCTGAGTCCGTCTTTCAGTCATTCACAATCACAGTCGCGAATCAGCGGCGCTGGTGCATGTGAGCGGGGGCGTTACTTTGGAGGAGCTCCAAGGGGAGGGGGAGGAGGGGCTAGCGGAGGCCTTACGAGATGCTACATTCGAATTCATGCTAGTTTTTCAGGAAGGCCAACCTTGCCTTTAAGTATACAGGCTGCACAGTGGGTAGCACTTTGGCCTCACTTTCCTGATACTCAGGCTTCCTCCCACAGTCCAAAACCATGCCCATCAGGTTAATTGGTGATTCTAAATTGCCTGTGAGTGTGAGTTTGCATGTAAAAGGTTGTTTCTGTCTGTGTGTCAGCCCTGTGAAGGTCTGGTTACCATTCCATGGTGTACCTTGCAATTACATACACATCGTACTTTTGGCACTGATGGTCACCTCTTAATACAATTCTGATTTCTGCCTTAGTGTTTTTTTTTCTAACTTTAGTTTTATCAGTTATTTTATTTTAAAATTAGCCGATGTGGCATCATGATTGACAGCTCTGTTGAGGAATGAGGCTCCTGCAGCAGACTAACAAACAGGTTGAATAACAACCATGACAAAGAAAATTTGGACTATTTCAGAGGATGCCTGATCACGAAACAGAATACTGTGTGTTTATGCTCAGCAGGGGCTTGACGTAATGGATGTCTGCACAGAGACCCTCTCTGTTTCTGATACTTTACCTCACTCTTGAAGCAACATGACAACCATTACAGTGATCCCTCATATCCTCAAGAAAATGTGTTTTTCTTTCACAGAAAAAGAGAAACCTGGACCGACAACTTGTCTTTAAAATGGAAGAAGACAGCGTGAAACAGCCATTTATCTGTAAAACAGACAACAATGTGTTTCTGCTCACACAGATGAGAAGAGGCAGCCATCGTCCAGCAGTTCCAGGGTGCATTTGATCAAATAACTAATGTCATACAAATGTCTCTGCTAATGTTAAGCTCCTGGCTGCTTTTTGGCATTGACCGCACACTGTGATTACTATCAGCGCTGCGTCTGCAGAGAATCCCACAACTGACGAGCCCACATGCTAAACGCTGGCCCTGTGCGCTCCCCCCAGAGTCTCCAAAAGCAGACTTAAGTTCAGATTGACTTTCTAAGACCTTGTTATCTTTATTTGGCAGTATCACATTTCAACTACTGGTCTGCACATTAACCCATCCCCACACAGCCAGGGAGGATGTTCAACACTGGATGGAAATATGGGCCGCTATCACGCACAGAGGCTGCTTGGAAGAAGACCAGGAAGTCTCTCTGAAACCTTCTCTTTTACCTTTTTGTCCTCCTACGTCGCAGTCACATTTATTTGAGAGAATATATTTTCCACCTCAGGAAAGGAACAAAGGACCCCCCACTCTGTGCTTTTCCACTTTTCTCTCAGTTTGTCTGCTCCCTTTGTAATCTCCTACCCCCTCCCTGCTCTCTCCTTCTTCCTCATTCCTTCCCCTGTCTGCCTGTCTCCCTCTGGTTGTCCATCGTGTGTGTGTGTGAGTGTGTGTGTGTGTCAGACTGCTGGCGGTGCAGAATTAGTAGGTGAAGCTGAGAGCGGATTAAGGAGTCAGGATCCAGGGAGCTCACTAATGGGAGGTGCTGGCCTGGTTGCCTGCTGCTTCTGTCCATCAGCTGAGGCCAATTATCTGAAAGGGGGCCACATCTGGCCCGGTTTCAGCTTCTGCAGGAACGTCTGTCCGGTCACTTAAAAGTTCACCCCCCACCATCCTTCTCTTTAGATTAGAGATTAAGATTGGTGTACAGTTTGAGGGGCTAGGAAATGAATCATTTAATCTAGAACAAGAACGTATGAGAGTAATAAATCAATAGCTATCGTATCATTCGATACAGTTTCATCTTTCACAGAAATATAGTGCTGTTGGTCACATCATGTAACTTCATTGTGTTAAAATTAATTAAACTTTGAAGTTGTAAAGAAAACTCAACAAGGTGTCATTGGAATAAGGCAGGGGTGGCCAACCAGTCAGAGACCAAGAGCCACAAAAATTACCGTGGTACTACAAAGAGCTACATCACACACATTTCCTCTCACACATAAACGAAAGGATGCATTTGTAAGCGTGTTTCAATTCGTTCCAAGAGCCGTGTCAAAGACAAATTTTTGTTTTTACTGCAGAAGAGACAAAGTTTCATCTATCAATCTATCTGGACAGCTATGAGCACATGTGTGATGTAGAGAAAAGAAACTGAAACTTAAGTATCAATCTCATCACCCAAGTATTGATCAATACTGATCACAACATCAATATATCAATCATTTATATTGATTGGTACACCACTACTCATAACAATAATGAATGGATCAAAGAGCCACATGTGGCTCTCGAGCTGCAGGTTGGCCACCCCTGGAATAAGGTAATAGAGATTTCAAAGCCACAAAATACAGTTGATTTAATCAAACATAACTATCTCACTTAAATCCAACACTCACATAGAGATACTCTACTATTGCATATACTATTCATATTATATAATCACCTTTTATAAATCTAACTCAAAATATAGAGAAGATGACCAAAAATTTAATTAGGCCAATCTTTTAATTAGATATTCTCTGTAACCAAACTTGAAAAAACTGCTCCTTTAAATAATAAAAAAAAATGGCTTCAGCAAAGTGAACAACAGTTTTGTGAAACCAGTTGACCAGTTGTAGTAAAATCAACTCTTAACTTTGTTCTGGGGGAGCACTGAGTGGCCAATCAGATCTCAAGGAGGCCAACCCCCTGAATGCCCCTGCCTACAACTCCCAGAATCCCTGAGGTCATCTTCCACCAAAATTCAGGAACAGGAAAACTTATTTCTTCTTGTCTCTGCCCCTCATACTGCGGAAACTGTGCTCACCCCTGCCGCTGAGGCATCATGATGACTTCCTTTAAAATGCATGGAGTGTGTTTATCCAGATCCTTCGTACAGTAGGCTCTACCACCCATGCACAGACACACACACAAAGTCACAGACACACACTTTGCCTTAAAGTCACTTCAGTGCAGAGCAGCACAGCCACTAATCCTAAAATGACCGTCATGTGTCAGGTTTGTCAGAATCACTGCGGTGCTGAAACACAGTGTTGGCAGTCAATAGATCATTTTCTTAGGACGCCTATAATTATGATAATTGATGCTGTTGTACTTTGGCTTGCAACAGCATGCAGTTATTGGCCTTTAAGATGTGTGATCCACTATTTGATAATAAATCAGCTCCATAAATCAGTGTGTATTTCACACAGAGAGGAGCAGGCTTTTTATAACTGTTTATATTAAAAATGTCCATGTCTTTAGTTTAATTCAGAATTTATATTTAGAGCATGATGATCTTGTTTGCTCGTCTCTTATCATTGTCTGCCTTCAGTACCGAAATAATTGATCCTATTTAAGATTTAAGTTTTAAAAACAGTTAGCAAGGATATAGATTACCCTAAAACATGTCTACTGGAATAAACAGTGTTTATATCAGTGTTAACTCTTGCCTTTGTCAATGTGTTAGGTGATTCTTTTCTCTCTCTTTTTTTTTAATGGAAAGTAGGGTTTCATTATTCCAGGAATTTTCAAAGTTGGAACCTTTCTGCTGGAATTTACGGGAGTAAACTGAGAATATAAATTGGCTAAAACAACCAGATTTAATGCAGGTTCCCTTAAATATCTATGATGTTCCTTGACCACAAAGCAGCACTTAGCTGACTGCAAGGCTATTGAGGCCACACTCCCTTCATGCACTGTGCATAATGCCGACAGCACAAAATGACGACAGGCACCATCTGAGAAGTACAAAAAGTCAAGCAAGTTCTGATATAACTGTTCAGATTTTTTCCCAAGACTAACTTCTCATGAAAGATTTCTGGAAATTCTCTGCCCCTTTGCAACCCCAAGAAGAAGCCCTTGAATGCCTTCCACAACCAGGCCTTCAGTTTCCCACCAAATAGCTGATTGGACCGTACCATATCACTAGTAGGGGAGCTCATAACAAACACACACCTATACAGAATGAATGAAAGAAACTAAAATTTGTGAGCATTTTCTTACAGTTATGGCCAAAAACCATCATGATTTATCATTTCATGTCTTTTATAAGTGAGAAACGGCTTCATCAAAAGTCTTAGAGCAAAAACTAGTGCCTCCCTCCCCCACACTTCAAAATGGTACAACCAGGAAGTATAAAAAGGTTTGAGAAATGAATTAGGACCTTTTGCCAAATCACCGAAAAGAAGATCAGAAGAAAGGTAAGGTGTGTGTGTGTTAGCACTGGCTACTTCCACACAGCTAACTCATCTGGTTTTGGTTCTGGCTCACCTGTTGGTCTGTTTGCTCAACAGACACATGATTAGAAACATTTTCTTAGAGGAAATCTCCCTCTCCTGGTCTCTCAAATCCCTCATTGCCTCCCCTGGACTCTCTTTGGTCTCCAGGCCTTAGACACATGTGCATACTGAAGGCCACTTTGCTTAAATATTAACATATTTGTTGCTTGTGTAGATAGCTATAAAAATAGTGAGGTGTGGTTTATATATTCAATGTAATACTTACACTTTTGTTTCATTTCACAAATGAATAATTAGGATGACATAGCATTATAGAGCTCATCTGTTAGCAGTTAGATTTTTTTTCCCCACCAGTAAAACTGTTCACTGTGAGTTTCTAAGATTTTGAATGAAGTCTGTTTCAGATAGTGTGTGGTCATATTTCCCCTTTTTCGGTCGGTGACAAGGTGTTAAAAATTCAGAAGGAGTCTCAGGTTTGAGACAGAAGTATCCAGGGAGAAAAAAGATTGGGCCTCAAGATTGGTGTAGCCATGATGCCAATTCCTTAAATCCCCAGTGTGACGAAACTGGGTGTCCTGTTGCTGCTGCTGAACAGATAACGCTGATAACCCTTTTGCAGAGTTGTTGCTTTTCTTTTTGTGAAGTCATCATGGGCACTTCTGTAGTCTGCTATAAGTCATCAGCTATTAGACTCCAGAAGGTGCCTGAGAGTTTAGACATTAAAAATATCTTAGACTGTGAATTTTAAAATCATTCAACAGTCAGTGCATGTTGCTCGTCCTGTTCACGCCACCTTTCATGCTGAGTCTGACTTGAACAGTGTCGTCACTGATGCTTGCTCTGCTCGGTTACAATTTGTCTTTGCTGCTGCTCTCCCTTTGCTGCTGCTCTCCCTGCTTCTGAGAGATCAGAGCTTTACCAAACATAACTTATGAATGCAAGCAATTAATTCTCTGTAAGAATGGTCCTTGAATGAAATATGTGTGAGGACATCAGTGGACAGAGTGCACAGAGTTTTCAAAGGGCAGGAGGGAAAAGGGGAAAAAGGCACATATAGCGCAGACTCACCACTAAAGAGTACAATACATTCTGTGTGTTTTTGGCGGGTGTCTTGGTCTTCTAAGAAGACAGTTTATCATTTTTTTAACCAGCCAAGGTGACACGAGTGTGTTTTGCCAACCAGGAGAGCTTTGGCATGTTTTTTGCCATCTAAAACACAACTTAAGCGGGTGTTTTGGCTCCAAAGACAGCGCATTGGTGACTTTTAACCTCCCAAGATGGCACTTAAGTGTGTTTTTTCATAATTGGGCCACAAGGGGGGCACCACTGGTGGACATACTTTCTTTTAACATAGTCATTGGTACAGATGGTCAGATGGCGATTTTATAGAAATGCTATCTATGTCAGTGTTCTTAAATTACTGCCTTCTTTCCTCAGTGTTTCCACTTTGTAATCAGAAGTTAACTCCCTCTAAAGCAACAATGTCATTACTCAACTGTTGCAGTTGTCATACATTTCTAACTCGTAACAGTCTGGCTCGACTCAACATATGACTGTTAACCACGACTGATCAACAATCACATAGGTAGACTACGTTTACATCCCAATATATTCCTGTATTAATTGGAATATTGACAATAGTCTGATTGTGTAGGAGTCACCTTACTCTAATTGTCATTACTCGATTGAGCTCATTTTCTGATTATTAAAAACCTGAATAAGACCCCCGGCATATGCCTGTGTCAACCCGAATATTGGGCCATGTAAACCTGTGACTTGGAATAAGCTCCTGTTTAAGCTATTTGAAGGTTTTGGGTTTTTTTTCTTTACTGCTTGAACAATGTGGCAAGAAAGCAAAAGACCTCACAGTTTTGGGGCAAGCAGGATACAAACTCATTCAAATAATGAAAGAGTTGAATATCATGGAATATCATTTCAAAACACATGCAACAAGCTGAAGTGAGGAGATGAATGAGAGTTCTAGTCAAACTATGATGAAGACGGGATATGAATATCACACAGTACAGCGCTAAGGCAGGCGTCTTTGACTTTTTAGTGGAAATGTCAACACCGTGAGTGCAAAAAAATCATGATGCGACTACTGCTACAGTTTATCCAGAATATGCTGATTAACATGTAAACAGAAATATTCCAGTAGCTCAGCAATTTGCAGAGCATTTTTCACATTATTGCCTTAACCAGAATATGGACCTTAATTGGAATATGGTGTGCATGAAAATGTAGTGACTTTATGGTGTGGGCTGTTTGGTCCCCACGGTTCATTTGAAAACTGGAAACAGTGGGTGTGATAACCCAAAGTTGGATTTCCATAAGAAAAAAACAAACATGCAACATCTTGAGTCACTCTTTGTGATGTTGAGTGTCATGGCAACAGTAATCCAAATGCAATCAAATATGAGCAGCAATTCAGGATTCAGCTTGTTGGTTCACTTTTGTCTGAGGGTGGTTTTGTCCTCTCCAGATCTGAGAGTTAAAAACTTCAGTTTTCTACTGAAAGAGCTTTTGTTGTTGTTTTTATCCCATCCTGGACTTTCTTTTACAGCTGCTGGGGACCATACACAGTGATTAACGTTTACTTTGAATCATGCATTTGTCTTTTATTTTTTTAAAAGCATGCCAACGTTTTTTGGACTGAGAGTTATTTTCAAGGCAATCATTACTGTAATTGATTCAATTTTGGCATTGAAATCAACTTGCTGAGACTTGAAGCACACATGAAGCAGATATACTTTTATGAAAAAGTCATCCATCAGAGTGAGTCTGTTCTTATTTATTCAAAAGTCTGCGTTCAATTATTATGAAAGCAGACAAGATGTTCATTACTGATCCCACGCAAGTTCTGAGTCTTTGCCACTTTGTTTTCTGAAAACTCTGAAAATAAATTAAAAGTTATGATTTCCTGGAAGACTGAAAAGAGACCCATAACCCTAAAAACCTGAAGGATTCTGTAGAAAAGTAATGCTACTTATCATGATATTGTATGGTAAGGTTTCGAGTGTGGCAGTTACACACATGCACACACACACACACACGCACACACACTTCTCTAATAGACCCCTGCAGCTATTGTTTGATTACAGGCTCAGTGCTTCTATATTACAGAGTCTAGGTAGTGCTTTTGAATAAACTACAGGTTCAGATCTAAAAATAGGGCCTTGGTGTGTTTACAGGATGCAACAGGTGTAAGGCAGGGATCACCTGTGGAGACAGCAGCAGGCAACACACAGAAAATGAAGAGCATTGTTTTCATAGAGGAGGGAAGGCCTCAGTTTAGCTGTGCTTGTTTTCTGGATCTGGGTTCACATCTTCCCAGATTTTGAGACGTAAAACAGATAAAATGTCAAAGATCCCTCAGGTCAGGATGGTCCACAGCTGAACAGATTCTTGTGTAGACTAGAAGCAGACAGCATTCTTGTGCGCATTTGTCAGAAAAGCGGTCCACCTATCCATTCATTCTCCTTTTTTGTCTCATCCCATTTTGGGGTTTGTAGCAGCGTCCAGCTGTCATCAGCCTGTCACACGGCTGCAGGGGGTTGTTAATGTTTTTATTACTTGGCACATGTTCCATCTGTATTTTGGAGGATTCAGGCTTTGAGACCAAGGAGCAACATCCGGTTTAGAAAATGAAGACTATGTGGAAGTGCTGAAAGTTGCTGTTCATCAGGAAACCACTTGGGGCTGGCTGCAGAAAGACCACAAACCACGCCAAAAAAAAAAAAAAAAAATTACAGCCTGTATCAGAAGACAACTTACATTTTAAATGCTAATTTGCTATCAGTAACAGGGGGTGGATTTTTTACACAGTGGTTTAGGATATTCATTAGGATCACTAGTGTGTCCAATCAGAGGCACAGCCCAGCTCATGTGACTAACGGTGGCCCTATAGCTGTTAGAAAGGAAGCTCAAAGCCAGCGCCATATCCACTTTGGCCTCTGCCAATGACCAGCTTCATTAATCTGCATCAGGACCAGATAGTGCTCAAAAAGTTTTGGCTTTAAATGAGATTATTCATCCAGTCTGGACAGATTCAGTGTGGATGTGTATTTAGATGCATTTACTTGACTCTGCATGACTTTTCTTCTAGCTTAGAAAATGACGCTGTGTGCTTCCCCTTTTGTAACAACACAAAATATCAGCATTTACTGTTTGACTGTTTTTTAAAGCTCTTAAGTTTTTAGTCCCCATGTATGGCTCTTATATTGTATAAATCATTGATGTAGCCACACTGATGTCACCTACTGATTTCTGAAGTGAAGTTTTGAAGTCTATTGTTGGAAATGCTGACCCCTCCCACAAGGCTGGCCAAACAGCAGGCAAAGAAGTGGGGCTGAGGCACATCTGTGGGGTCCTTGTCAACAATTACAATGTACCTGCCCAACAGTCAAGTCAGCTACATTGATAGTTTTGTAAAACTTGTAAATCTTCCTGTTTAATCACAAATTTTGCCTCCAAAATAAGTGCAGACATGACATTCCTTAGACCTCCCTTGTACATAAGTAAAATTTTAAAATATAATTGTAATTATTTCATTTATTTCATATTCTTTCATTTCAAAACTTAATTTTGCTACCCAAAGTCAAACCAACACTTCAAGAGATTCCTCTTGCCAATGGGACTAAATGGATTATTATCTAAAAAAGTTAAAAACAACAACAACAATGATAACAACCTTGGATTGAGAAATGAGCTATTTGGACCACGTATTTTGATTTTGCAGGAAATAACAGCGTTTGGGTTTGGAGCCTTTGGGACTTTTGAAGCCTGCCTCAAGTGGACATTTCTGGAACTACAGTTTTGTGCACTTCGGCATGGGCATTCCTCCAGACCAGAAGCTTGAGCTTGATATGGCCAACCTAATGTTTTACTTTCTTTGATTTCATTCATTTAAAACTTTTTTTTTTTTATTGACTCTTCTTCAAATAGAAATATTTATTTTGAAATTGGAGTTGGATACAGTTCTTGTTGCCTGAGCCTAAAACTGTATGATGGGAGTACAGCATAATAATTTGGGCCTTATTCAAACTTAATGTGAGGCAGCTGTAATGCATGATGCTTCTGAAATACCTCTACCTAGGTGTTAGTGCATCCATGTTCCCATGAGCTGATAAACATAGGTGGTGCAACTCATAGTATTCATGATTACTCTGCAAATAAATTAATTTGATTTTTTTCTTACAAGCTTCAGAGGTTTGATACTATGAAACAGTTGTAGCCTATCTCTGACTCTTACAACTCACTTCTTTAAAATTATTTTGTCATAAGAACAATGAATCATCACATTTAGGAGCAGGAGCCAGATACTTTAGGTCTTATTACATCAAGTTTAAATTAACTAAGTAGAAGAATAGGTGTTTCTCTGACTCTTGTGTCGGCCTTTAGGTAAAGCCTGTTACTATCTGCAGTAAGTTTGCCTCTCGTCTCTCCTACTTTCTCTCTCTCTTTCTTTCTTTTTCACTCGCACATGCGCGCACGTCCCAGTGTTTTGAATGAGGTAACTTTTATAAGAGAAGGCTTCCTCACTTGTTGAACACGCTCTGGCTCACCAGCAGCACAGCACACGTGTTACACATTATTTCTGTTTCTTTCATTCTTCGTGATATCTCTCATAATTCAGTAGAGGGGGAGGGGGACGCCAATTCAAATATTTACCTTTAAAGCAACGTGTTGAACTTTGCCCTCTAGCTACAGGCGCGTTCACAATGCCGCGCGCGCCACTCTCACCTGGAAACTGGAATTGTGGGTAACTGTTACGACGCGCTGTGTATTTGTTACCGATCACCACGAGCCTCCATCCACACTGCTCTGGCCCCTCATCAAACATTTTCAAATCAAAGCTGCATTACAGTCACAGCCAGTGCGCATGCCCCCCCTCAGCAAACGTCCTGTTCCTCTGCGCGCGCGGGCGCGCCCAAGGAAAGAATTTGAGGCCGCACGCGGTCCTGTAGTTACTGTTGTGACTTGTTGTGAAAAGTGAACCTCAACGACACGAACTTCAGCTAACCAGTGACAGCCATAGAGGAAGTGGGAATGTGTCTCAATTAAAAAACCCGATCGTTTCAAACCGCACATTCAGATAACGAAAATAAAAAATATAAAAATGTGTATCCTACCTCATACTTAAAAAAGTAGCCTAATTGTCAGGGGTTATTGGTTTAATATTGTAGCCACGTTACAGAGCCATTTAAAGCCACTTTAGAGAAACACACTATGAAGCTAACAAATTTTAAAACATCAAAGCTATGAGATGTTATCGACACCCTGTATGTTAAAGGGGCATTTCAGATACTTTATGGAGACATAAAAAAGATAAACACACAGATAAAGAACCTGAACCACTCAGCATTTAAGAGTTTGAAGTGTTGAAATAACTCAGAATAATAGCACCAACACAAAACAAAAGAATAATAAAATTGAATCTTAAATTTTTTATGACCTTTGTAAATCCACTTTTAGAAACAAATAAAACGGGTTCAAGTAAGATTTCAATTAAACTCTAAAGTGACAAAATACTACGCCTGGTCCTGTAAAACATTGTATTATAAAATTCATTTAACCAATTCAAGCAAGTAAAGGAAATTACTTTTCAATAAGGAACTTTCAAGTGGGCTCTTTCTTTTCAGGAAAATGTCTAGGAGTAGCCTATTTCAGAGCATCTCTTATTAAAAATGCACAAAAGAGGACCAGGACCAGCGTGATTGACCATCAGTGTAGCACAGAATAATATGGGACAGTGACAAATCAGAGTTGATGTGATGTCCAAATGAAATAGGCTATTTTTAAAACTTGTTAAAGCAACGTGTTGGATGTTTGCTTGAATATGTAGTTTGCATTCCTGTTTGGGTCATAGTATTTTATATGGCTTACCACCATTTTTAACCAATTTAAGAATCAGTCCCATTAAACCGTCAAATGGTGTAACTACAAAAGCATGACAAAAAAAAATAAAGTCATATTCCTGGAAGTTATACAAGTGAACAAATAAAATGAGTTATTTATTATGAAATATTGTCCCAAAGTTTATTTGAAATAATTGACTACCAAACTTTATAATATGGGTTTTGTTGTACTGGGCTAGTTGGTATATATTTAATTTTTTACAGTGTGGTAGACTGTTAAAATCATTCATAAAAACTTTTTGCGCAATATCATATTTTTTATGAGAAATGTTGGTTACGCCGACAGTTATCAGTTACACCAACTGACCAAGTCTTTCAGCCGAGTATGTGATATTAATATTCATCTTAAACCCTACTGATCCTAATCAACATTTGATAGCATAACAAATCTGATGGGCGACACTAGCAGTTAATTATTTGTATGCATTTTTTTTTTCATTTATTTATTATTTTTGGCTATTTTAGTTATGATGGACAGCCGAGAATTAAATAGATCTGTTATAAAAAGTGTTATTGCAAACTGAGTAGGCCTAATGTATTCTGATTGAATGCAGTATTGCATCAAGAGTTTTTTTAAAGGTAGAATGCATTCACATTCTCCCTTGAATAATAAAAAGAGTTTCCAGCATAAGGCCTAAGAACAGACTTTACAGTTCCGCTTAATCATCGGTATATTAGCTCAAATTTAGACACGGGAGCATGCTAACAAAATGTTGGTTAGAATTAGGTTAATACAGCTCTTAAAGCTTGCAAAAACCGTTGCCTTCGTCTTGATGTATTTTTCACGTCGTGTGTACTGCAAATGGTCCAAAGTGTGATCTTAACCCCCAGTTGCACTGTCAGAGAGCACTATCAGTCCATACACACAATTATCTCGGCGCTAATATCAGCCTAACGGTGGGTAATATAGATATGGGGATTTCTACAGGTGTCAGGGAACAAGATATGGTATTGATTTAATTCCTGGTGTTTGCACTTTGACAAAGAGGCACAAGATTATAAGAAGTGGTTAAGTTTGAGGCGTTTAAAGCGTTTTGCGACACTGAGTCAACTTTGTAGCTTTGTCCGTTGGGAGACAGAAAAAAATAAACTGGAAAAAAAGCAAAGAAAATTTAAAGCATGTAGTCACGTCTTCTTTTTTTTCATCCCGCTGGATATCTGAGGATCAGACGCACCACTGCGCTCCCACTGCGTAAATTCAGTCCCATAAAGACGCAGGAAAACAAAGTGTGGGACTCCACGTGTAAGTGAGTGTGCATTGATCAAATATAATATACACAGAGCCGCTTGAATAGGCCTGCAGTGTGAAAATAAAACAAACAAGGAGGCATACACCGGAATATTCTCTGCAGCATTGAAAAAATGCGACAACCCCTAATTAGCCCCTAGTTTAAGACAAGGCAAAAACAAATAAAAGTTGAATTAAAGTATGCAGAATGCCTCTGAGCTGTTCATGTGGTGAACAATAAAGGAAACAAGCGTAAAAAAAATATATCACGGTTGAAGCAGGGACAACTGCTGATCCTTAAAAACCTTAATTTTCCTGACATAATCCCTCAAACCCGAGTGGATCAATACTCCGCGGATTATTAACTACAGGGTTTGTTTTGCTCCTTCATGATGAACATCCCCACTGAGGCTCTCTGTAACACATACCGAAAATAAACCTCTCTTTTCCGGCAGTTTATTCAAACAAACATGTTACCATAAACACAGGAGGACTTTGAATCACCTTTCTGTATACAGTTTAGTCTGATAAAGTCTTACATTATCGTACAAAACACGGCGCACTCAAAGTTAAACATGCGGGCTTTTCTAGCTCAAACAAGAAGCATTTCAAAATAAAAGTCTTTGAATGGGGAGGGGGCAGCCTGCACCCTGCATAGACGGTAAATAGAAAGCACACAGAAGCAATATAAAACATTTACACAATGGGCTAGATGTTTTTTCCTCACATGAGTCTGGATTTGTGATATGCCTGACATTTTTTTTTTCAATCATTGATTTGGTCGAGGAAAGCCCCGCCCCTCCTCCCAGGCTGCTCTTGAAAAGTAAGCAAGCGCATAAAGAGCAAAACAAAAACAAACATCCCATTAAGCCTGTATATATTTACATTAACATATTTACAATGCAGCAATGTAACACATCTTCATCATTTAAAAAAAAATCCAAGAATCTGGACATTTGAATTGCTGTGCAAGTTCACTGGTAAACACATAACACCCGCATAATCCATTTTTAAGATGTTTGCAACTTATCCAGTTAGTTGTCTTTGATTTTTTCCCCCCTCAATCCGCAGGTCGCCTCTCGGCTCTGTCACGTGTCCGTTCATCACATAGATTATTTCAGATTTGTTAAATTACAAACCGGCCCGTCAGCTGTTGTACTGACACGCGTTCAGACTGGAGCCCGGGCTCTGCAGGCCGCTGTATCCAAAGGTTGGGTGCTGTTTGGATTTGAGTCTGAGGGTGGCCAGGCTCGAGTTGCAAGTGTCCCGGTAAACACTGTACGGAGAGCCGGGAGGCCCATACGGACACGCGGATGACGACATAGCAGAGTTGATCCCTGAAGTGCCTATCCCGTTCAGGTTGCTGATGTTGTTGAGACCCGGTGTGGGCATGCCAGGCACAGCGGAGTGCCCCATCCCGGACGCCATAGTCATGGAGGAGATTGAGTTAGGCGCGGAGAACATTGACTGTGAGGTGAGGGGGCTCATGGAGTTGAAGAAGGTGAAGTTCTTGGTGGAGAGGGGCGCCGGGGTGAGGCCCTTGTTGGTCCAGTTGTTGTAGGTGTAAGCTGGGTACATGTCGTCGTAGGGCTGCATGAGGCCGCTGAACTGCGGCAGGTAACTGTTTTTGCACAGGTCCATTTGCTGGTTCCGCTCGCGCTTCCTCCACTTGGCCCTCCGGTTTTTGAACCACACCTGCAGGAGACACGCACGGTTAGAGCTGCGTGGTGTGGAGTCACGGTGCATCACAGACAAAAACGGGCTTGCTTTTTCTCATGACACACGTTTTCTAATTTTTTGTCCTGTGTAGTCTCAAAATTGTAAAATTGCATCTCCTAACTTAATGTGCCTATATCCAGCATTTCATTGCACATGAGCCTGATCCGGCCCACCTCCTCTTGGACCAGGGAAAAAAAGTGCTTCTTTGTGTTAAATAAAGTAAAGGCACCTCCAAAAAGCCGCCAGAAGTTAAATATTTAAAGGTAAAGTCTGCATTATTTATCAAGAGCTCCTTAACACAACATCTGTTTAATGTTCTCAGATGTCTAAAGGTTTGATGACAGCACTTTTTAAACATCTAAAAAAAAAAACTAGACCGCGTTTAAATGATCATCTGAGAGAAAAATGCGCACCACTGTGTATTTACCACACTAACAAACTCAAATATATTTTCATAAATGTCACAAACCCCGTTTGTGTGTTTCAGAAGGAGAAAATTGCACTTTATTTTCCAAGGAAACGTATCCTCTGTTTGACAGTTCCTAATCCTTTCTCGAGCTATGTAGGGGGGATTCAGACTGCCTCTTGTCTTCTCTGTTATGAACACATGAAACTCGCTTGATTCAAATCGGTTTCGCCTTTCATGAGTCACAGATGTAGATTTGATGGTCTGAAGTCAAATAATAATAACAGACAGCAAAAATCTAAACTTTTAACTTAAATTTGGTTCGATTTATCAAAATAAGTTAAAAAAAAAAAACTTCTGAAATCTGATTATTTTGATCTCTGGTGAAAAAGGGTACAGACCCGTATTAATACATTTACGGTAATGAAGTGGTGGACCCCATGGATTACTGGTGGGCCCCCTGGATGTGATTAATAAGTGACATGGTGCAGCTGTTTGCCTGGGATGTGTAAGATTTACTCTGTTACAGCAAAAACGCTATCGTTCAATAAACCAACCCCATGAAGCTGTTTTTATCTTGTATTTAATATTTGAAATAAATACTGAGGCAAACGAAAAAAGTCTCAAATAGAAAAAAATTGAACCACATTAACAATGTCGACTGATTTTCTTTGACCAGAAAAAAATGCTTTAATATAACTGAAATTATTTATTTACATAGCTTTATGCCATTTTTTTCACCTGTTAGAAACATATATCAAGCAACGTCAAAGCCTAAAATAAAACAAAATTATTCACAGCTTGATTTTAACCTCAGAGCAGGACGAGGAGACGAAAAAAAAAAAACTCGGCACATATATCCTCCCTTCGTGTTTAAAAGCTCCACCAGTCTGCACCCTGAGAGTCATTTTTAATTCATAGTAAAAACAGTTTACAAGTGCTCCCATCCGGCCGGCTCGCGCAGACTATTTATAGCCGAGCAGAAAGCAGGGGGCTGCGGACACACCGTCCACAAAGACGTGAGCGATTTGACAGAGCTGAAACACACAAAGCACCGCCTCTGCTGGTGTGAGCCCTCCGTGCTGAACTAACCCGTACAGGATAAAATGTCATTTAAATTTGCCACAGAATGAAATTAATAAATATGTATTATAAAGCCTCTCAGCTGATTAAACTGAAATCACTTTCATAATGAGAGGACAAATATCTCGATAAGCGCGACGTGTCAGTTTGATTAAACACAGGGAAAATCTGAGGGTCAAGTCCAAACACTTCAAAATGCCAAACATGTCACTAAATACGAGGGAAAAGGAGAAATAAAGAAATAAATCAAAAACACTCAGGCTGGATTGTGCCACAAAGCGCGCTTCACTATGTTCACATACTCGCAAATTGCTTCATGAAATTATCCTTCTTTAGTTGTAAAAAAAAAAAAATCCTGACTGCTCTACCAAATTTTCTTAATGCAATCTACCCTCCAACTGACCGTAGTGTTTTTGATAAATATGGATTTTGCATGTAGGCCTAAATGAAAACCAAGTGTGACTGTTATAGGTATGACGCGCAAGAAAGAGCAGCGCGGACACCTGTGTGTATGGATACATAATATTTCGGCTACATATGGTGTGGTCATGTATAGCCGACATACTCTGCGCTCACTAGGTGTAAAACCAATTTATTTATTTATTTATTCATTTATTTATCAAGGATAGGATATATTAGTTTAAATTTCTTTATAAAAAATACGCCAGAGTTAGCCAAAATGCTAGTTTTCCTCTGTAGTCCCAGGCCAAATTTTAGGAAAGGCAACCTAAAAAGCACAAACAACAACAACAACAACAACAACAACAACAAAAGCAAAGCGGACTAAAATCTTGGGAGTTGGGGTGCGGGGTGGGTGACAATTATTAGAATACGTACAACACCACAAACAAAGTGGGAAAGTAACCATAGACATGAAATACATGCAAGACAAACAGGAAACAGCTTTAAGTGAATATTCAAACCATGCAGAGAAACGACATAAAAAAACGGGAAGGAATGCAAGGTAAACAGGAAATACATTCAGTTATTATTGATTTATTAATAATAAGTGAGACTGCGCAGAGCTACACAAAAAGCAATGATTCTTAATGTGCCACCTTTTCCCGAGCCTTCTTAAATTAAGTTTAAATAAATCCACAGATTAAATCACACATAAGAACACAAACTACACTTCCCTAATTAATATATAAAAATGTACTGTTATCCTTTCGAACTGATCCAGCTACATATGACCGCATGAATAACCTCCGTGGGGACAAATAAGGGTCCAGAATAGTGATGATGTCATCAACAGATGAATTCCCCATTGGCTCCATTAGCAGCACGGATACACCCGTAACGAGGATGATAGTTCCAACAAATACAGTTGCAGACAGCTCACCTCTGATGTGTTGGGATAGATTTAATCTGTTATAAATTATCTGTTGTGAATGCACTTTTTCATAGACTCGGTGTTACTCGGTTGTCAGATTATGCACGCATTCTGAGCATGGAGGGACTCTGGAAACACAGTAGCGAGCTGTCAGTAAGGGAAGGCTGCAACCTAAGATCGTTTAACTGCTCAACTTTGTCCCTCTGCGTCGTGTGTTTCTGAATTTTGGTGACAAATTTGGCACAAAGTAACCCTTTCCAGTCACTGGAAAACATCCCCGTGAACCTTGGCTAAAGCATATCACTTCTTGTTTCAGTCAGCACGCAGGGATAAGCAAAATTTTATTTATTTATTATTTATTTATGTATTTAAAGAAAAACTGAAGTATCAAATAGAGAAGTTTTATCGACAGGATTTTTGAAGAATTAAAATAAGGATGAGAAATCAGAAACTGTGTGTAATGGATTCGATATCCCTTTAAGCAAATCAGTGGTCAGTTAGCATCCAAATCTGCGGGAGTAGGAGGTTTTAACACATAACTTCTCACCCATTGAGCAACAAGACATCCAGCCTTTGTTTCTCTACTTTATTTTCTTTATTTTTTGTCTTTACTTTAAATAAATCTATGTTTATAATTAGAATCCACTTCCAATCCACTATTTATTCATATTCACTTTGAAGTTTATTTTTTCAAAATGTGTTTGGTATTGCTGGAAATATCCCATATATCAGGAAAAGGGCTTTTTAATTTACCTCACAATAGTGCTCTTTTTGTTTCTTATATTTTGCTTGTTAACCCTTTTTGCGCACACTTTACGCACGGCTTGCAGGCCTCTTACCCGGACTCTGGCCTCGGTCAGGTTTGTCCACACGGCTATTTCCTCTCTGGTGCTCATGTCCGGGTAGCGGTTCCTCTGGAAAGTTGCTTCCAGCTCCTGCAGCTGCTGGCTGGTGAAGTGAGTGCGCTGCCGCCGCTGCTTCTTCTTCTTGGGATCGTCCGCGTTCCCGTCATCGCTCCTGTGTTCAGCGCTCCTCTCCTTCTCTGTGGATCATATATCAAAGTGAAAACACTGTTATAATACGGCTGAAATGTACTCCTACTTTATGAAGAAATAATGGATTTTACGTCCATGAAATGGCTCTAAAATTAAATGGAAAAACAGAAGAAGAACTTAATCTGGTCTACTCCAGGAGGAAAGGCCTTTCTGCTGAAAATAAGCCAGAGAGGGGAAAAAATCGAGTAAAAGCTTTTTGCTTTCATGAAAATACGCACCATACAAGGGGTGACAGATTAAGCCAAATATTTATAAACATGTCTGGGACATTACATGGATTCTTTCAAACATAATCAGATCTAGCTCGTCGTGCGTTGACAGATCAATACGACTTTCTTTACGACGAGGTCTGCCCACTCTTATCTGCTAACTGCTATCTTGTATTCTTATTGTCCTAACAAGACTGCCTCGTTAAACTGAAGGGTCAACACGTGCAAAGGTGAAGCACGAAACGGGAATGGTTTCTCATGAGTGTTTGCCGAAAATAAAAGCGCAAGTTAAAGCCACGAAACCAGTTTTGAATTCCAGCCACAAACTCAAACACCGAGAAACACAAAGACAGAATTTCTCTATTTCTTCTTCATCCAGTTAGAGAAAAAGTTTTAGTGAAATCAGAACAAACATATTCCACGGGAATCGTAAACACTGACCTTGTGTCTTTCAGTTTAGATTGGCGCACGGCTCAGATATTTACGGTTTTGTTTTAATGCATTCACTGACAGCAGGCCAGGCTGCTCTGCACATTTTTCCCTGACAGACCTCCTTGTGTCCTGCCAAGTGTTTGGCGAAGCCAGTGTAATAAAATATGGGGTGTAACTGCACCAAAACGGGATTATTTTCCCTCTCCTTGTATAACAATGAGCAGCTTCAAAAGTAGGGCGCAATCACAACAGTTTTTAATAGTTTCCATACATTCCGTGGCCCCAGCACACGGAATGAAACCACCTCTGGCATTAAGCAAGCAACGTATTTCCCCCCTTTCCCCCTCAGCAAAGCCTCTAGTAACCCCTGTACACATGAAGACGGAAAAATCAATCACCTCTGCACCAAGAAGAAAGAATCGAGCAGCTATAAGCCCTCTGTCTGTACCTGCCAGCTCTGTGTCTGAAGACTCGCTGCTTGAGTTCTCTAATGTTTCTCGGCTGCTGTTGGAAGTTCTCGGTAAATGAAACGCGGGGCCCGAGTCGCGGGGCTGCGGTGCTCTCACGGCCTCTGCGATTCTGTCCAAATTCATCCCACCTTGGAGAGAAGGATGCGTTAAAAACGTGAGGAACCGAGGGGAATCCTGGTGTGCACAAAACTTTTTATCTTCCCTTCAAAAGCTTAAAAAATCCACCCGCTGTCTCACACACCGCGACATGAGAGTGTGAGCCACGCAGGGTGATTTTCCAGTTTCCACACTAAAAGAAAGATTCTGAAAAAAGGAGTGCATAGCCCTCTGTTCCTCCTCTGTGACAGGCCAGTGCGCGCACTTCTCCTCCGGTGCAAAGGAACCGCTTCTGTCCACTCTGACTGAGAGAAGAGGCTCCGGTTCACACAACAGACCCACCCATCCAACCTCCCCAAATTGAATGAGTCCCACCCACTGGGCTTGTCCGTCGCAAGAAAACATCCACCCAGGCATGATAGCTTGACGTCAGGCTCAAACAAGTGCTAAAACGTGCTGTTACGCATTGGATCTCTGCGTCTATTGAGAGAAAACTATCAAAGTGCTACAAAAGCAAAAACAGAGACCTTTTTGAGATCAACAGTCTGTGCATATGACAGAGCAAACCGGTGCAGGATGAAATTTTCTTAAGAGAAAAATCATCCTACACTTTTTTTTTTTTTTTTTTTTTTTTTTTTCAGTTCTCGTGAGCGCGCAATGTGGAGCTTTGCAGCCTGGAAGTAAAATGGGCCTTTTATTCCTACAGGCATGTTTGAAATTCACTCAGGTGCCCACACACACACACACACACACACACACACACACACACACACACACACACACACACACACACACACACACACACACACACACACACACACACTGTCGCTCTGAGCTGAATAAACATTTGCCATCTCACGCGGGCCTGCCCAGTTACTGTCCTCGCTCTGTGAAAGGTGCCCGATGATGTGGAGGAGATTATTGTGCGCACTGTAAACTGTGTCAGCTCATTGTTTCACTACAAATAAACACTCAGGGCTAATAACAAACGCTGTACCTGAGCGGCAGAGCAAACACTGACAGGGGGTTCCTCTAAATACATTAGTGAACATTAATCTGCAATCTGTCTGCCCTCACAGCCACCCATCAGAGATTATCTAACCTTCATCTCTGCACAAACAGGAGTCAGACTAAACTGAAGCATCCAAACCTTTCAGCGTAAATCCTCTTATTTTTGATCTGGTCTGAAGATAACTTCAGTGCAGCAGCTGCTGAAGGGTAAAACTGCCCGTTACGCGTGATAAAGGTGCCAAGTCAAACAGGACTATTTCAAATTCTAGTTCTAAAAAATAATCTGATCTGAATGTTTCTGCTCGGATTATAATCTGTCATTCCTGACACGCGCAGCGCAGATAGAGTGGACTATTGCTTCAAACAGGCTGCAGCTGTTTGTGCAGAGAGCTGCAGAGCTTTATCCAGATGTTGGTTTGTTGATCTGGGAGTCTGCTTCATCTCAGTGTAGGAATCCTGTAGTTTAATCAACTTTTTTTTTTTTTTAATTTGTTTTTGCGTGTGGGAAAGCGTTTTGTCAGTCTAGATCGCGCCAGGTGAAGATGAGGGATTAAATCAAGCGCAAGTTAATTCTGTTCCTTGAAAATAGCAAAAGCAACTTGTTCCCCTTCATGTTATTATCGATTTGGAAATCTAAGCATTAGATAGTAGATTTCTTCCATAACAGACCTGTGTGTGGTCTAATAGGTGGTTGCGAACGGGTTAGCCACCTGCTCAAGCAGCTTAAAGTTAGACGCAAAAAGACGAAAATCATGTATTTTGACCCTAACTTGGGAAAAAAAAGCGCCTATCAGAAATTCATCACAACCAAACTGCACGTTGTAGAAGAATAATACATGTAAAAGAAAAAAATACCACTAAGATCGATGAATATCAGATTTTAGCGCCAGTTTGAACAGAGAGGAGGGAACCTGTGTAAGCATAACTGAGTTGAAGTACAGTCTACTGACTCAGAGCCCCACACCTGCAACCTGAGCCCGGCTCACCTGCCTTCCTGCTCGGTGGCTCGGCCTGAGCTACTTGTGTCTCACGCAAAACACTCACCGGCTCAGACCTCCTCTCCTTCAGAGGACCCTGCCTGTCACCGGCGCCAGTCTGGAGCGTTTTGGGCCTTTGTGTGTCAGAGACTTCTGACATGAGATCCCCGTCCGACCGGAAAACTTCCCTGGAGGCCTTTTTAACAGACAAGTGTGCAAACTCCCAACAATCAGGTTGACTTTTTCCATCTTCATGTGTAGAGCCTCTTTATGCCCTCACACAGTGGGGCTTACAGGAGATCTAGATTACATGTCTACACGCCAGAGTCATGCTGTATTAACTCTATGTACTAATATCTGCATGGATAGGCCTTTCTTTGTTCTTAGACTGGAGTTGTTTCTGTTTTTAATGACACTTTGGCTTCAATGCGCACCATGGTGCCCTCATGTAGACCTGTAAAAACTTTAACCTCCTATTATAGTCATCATTCCTCCAAAACGATCCCCTGCCTTCCCATCTACGTGCGTAAAATGGCTTGTGTGAGAGGTTTTGCGCAAAATGAGGAGATTTTAACTTAAACCCACTCATGATGTGTGGGAGTGACCTCGAGGACCTGTTCATATCACCCTGTTAGCAGGTGGTGTTTACTATGCAGATTGTAAAACTGGAAATCGGCCACTTTTGCTTTGGGGTTACCGGGTACCTCCAGTGTGCAGATAGAGGTTACGAAGGTTAGGCTTGAAATGGAAATGCCATAAAAAGAGAAGGCAGGCTGGCTCTGGAGTAGCAGACAGGATTTCCAGCACCTTCCCGTGCTGGTCCTCCGGCTGATATTCTGGGCCTGATAGATGGCGGTAATCTAAATACTCAGCCTCCTCAGCCTGCACCCGGTCCTGCGTCCTGCTCCTCCTCCGCTCTTGGAGGGCACTTGCGTGTGATGGATGACTTAAAAAGCCTTTCCATCCGGCAGGACAGGTTAAAGGCCAGTGGCAGTGCAAACACTCATATTTTTCCGCCATGAAGTGAAAATAAACTCAGTGAACGCCGTTAATCACACACCAAACACACCGAAATACAGCGCTCATGTGTGTTTTTTCCTCTCTCTCATAAATGTAAAGCAGGAGTCAAGTCAAACCACGAGGCCAGAGGAGACAAAGCATTCAGAAAATTAAAGGGTGGCGGAGCTGCAGTGGAGATGTAACAGGACACGAGGGGTAACAGGAGACGGAGGGGGCTGATTGTTTCCAGGGTTACGCGTTCTCTGCTCGGTCCAAGGCCTGTTTGACCTGCGCGTGACGATCAACAAACAACCTGACGGAGGGGGAGTGCAGGCCAGGTGTAAATAAACCAACATGTATTGACACACACGGGAGGAACTGTGCGTAAAAACGCCAAAACTGGTTCATTTCCCTAAAATGACTCATCTAACATCTATCTCTCTGGATGTGCTGCGTGATTACGTCTCAGAGGGCACCAACTGTGGATTTAAAGGTTAGAAAATAAATTCAGGCCTTATCATCATCTCAAGTGGGGAGATTTTTAAAATACACGCTGGATTTGTTTAATTTTATGGATACATTTTACACAAGTGCTGCTCTAAAACACACACGCGTCTTTTTACGGATAGAGGTCTGTTAGCGTGAATTTTCTCTCCCGGTGCCAACACTGTCACTTCAGCCGGACTTGCAACCATTTCATATTTTACGCTTCTCAACAAAAGATTTCAGAAGAGGGCTTCATCTGACACTCCATTTTGGTATGTTTTCTTTAAAAATTAAAATAATACACCGTTTCTTAATGTAATGTTTATACTTTTTTAATTTTTCTAATTTAAAAAAAAAATCTCTCATTACCCCACATGCAACCCAGTAATCCAGATGCCAAATACTGCTGATGTTTTCCATTTTACCCTCATAGTTAAAAACCCTTCATTATTTTTTTTGTCATGCACCACCCCCCAAACACGCAAATTTAATTTGAAGCATATTTCATTTTTATACTTTTTGCTTATTGTTAAGCTTTTATTGTTATACCCCAATTTCGTCGTTTTCCACTCTTTGTTAAAAAAGAAGAAACGTTAAAAAACAAAACAACAGGAAGCAATTACCAGAAAACAGTCGCAGAGAAAAAAATGAAGCAGATCATTCATGTGCAGAAGTAACATTTAACAACACAGCTGTAGCCTCACTGTTACCCAGCTCTAACAGTTGATTTCGCGCATTTGCATCTCATCAGTCTGATATTTCCGCATGTCCTAAATGTCAGGCGCATTGATCCAACACTGCAGAAGTTGACACAAAATTTATGTATAAATAGATGAAGGTGAACGTGCAGTTCTGACTCCAGGTCTGCAGCATTATTTGTTTAAAAATAGGCTATCACTTTGATTCAATTCAATTCAATTAAAAAAAGCAAAAACATTTGTCACGGGGGCAATTAAAAGGCACAGAGCTCAGAAAATTAACAACAGAAAACTAACAGTGTAAAAAAAAAGCACACACACGTATTTTTAAACCTAAGTAAAAGGTGCCAGTTTGAATACAACTGAAAGCTTAAACTTTACTTAAAATACGAAAATGTAGAAGGGTAGAAAAGTTGTGCAAGTGCTGATTCAGCTTTCAAAAGTAGGGATCACATCTTCTGAAAGGAAGTTATGATAATAAAATCGTAGTAGACTCACCTGGATCCCCACAAGAAATCCCAGTCTTCGACAGATTTAGTTCCATTCCAGTTTTCTGGAAAACAGAAGAAGAGACCATTTCTTTAAAATAATAATAATAACAATTAAAGAACAATTCAAATTCTTTTCACGAAGTAAAAGGGTTAAATTCAGCTTCTTGACGTTATTAAATTTTCAAAAATATCATCCAATGAACAAAACCTAGCTTATACAATAACTTAATAGTAGCCATACTAATAGCTGTCTCTCTGTTTTTCCTCCCCCCCAAGGTTGTTCTATTTCTTGTGTATTCTACTGAGCCATACCTATCAAAAAACACCTTTTTAAATATTTAATCATCTTATAATTTGGTAACTTAATTAATTATTAACTAAATTAACTGACCCAGTGTTTCTTTGGTTCTCCTGGAGGCTTTTACATGTTTGAGTCATGTTGTTTTGATATGATGCGCTTTTACGCTGCTCTTCCTGATTTAGGCCTTCAGAGTTTACCTTTGCCATGACAGTATGTACACACACACACACACACACACACACACACACACACACACACACACACACACACACACACACACACACACACACACACACACACACACACGGAGCCCCTCTATCTGAAGGAATCCCTTCGCTTTGCCTTACTCCTCACCTCGCTTTTTGGCTCACTCTGCTTCATTATGGCTTCATTTAGAGATTGATGCACAACCAACACTCTCATGCTACTCTAGGCGTCATTTAATTGTCAAATGTGCGTTTCCTGGTTAGCTATGAGTCTATTTCAGCTGCTTCTAAATGTTTTTCTCTTCAGACGCTGCTGCGGTTGCTGTGCGTAAAGCTGTATTCTCTCTTCGGCCTCTCTACGGTCACTGGACCTCTCCTCTCACTGCTTGATAGACCTTCTTTTTGTAACTACCATATCAAATACAGGCTAATGTGATGAAATCTGCATCAGCTAAAGCATAAAGAATCAAATACTGATGCTAGCCAGCCGACTGACAGTGTCTGGATTTGAGTTTTCACTCTTCCTGAGCTGAAAGCTGAAATCCAGCGACCTGACAGGAGCTGCGTGTTTGACTCACCAGCTGCTTCCCAGCGGAGGAAGACGGTAGGAGAAGAAAAGAAAAAAGAATAAAGCCTCAGAGTTTCTCCATGCAGGTGCGCAGTAAATCCAATTTACGCGTCTGCTGCGCGTAATCGCTGCGTCCGCGGTAATCAGCGCTTTGGTTGCGTCCCTGCGGCTGCCTTGGTTTTCTTCGCCAGCGCTCTGCAGCACGCCTCACGTTGACGTCACACCCCCTCCTCCTCCTCCCCCCCCCCATCACCACACCACTGCCGTCGCTATCCATCTCCCACCTCTCCAGTTGTCATCCTCTTTATCCCCCATGCGTCTTCAGTCTCCTCTTCATCACTCTGCTCCAGAAAAAATTAAAGAGTTTCATTAATTATAATCCTCATCTATACCTCTTTTTATTGGATGACGTCATCGACATACCTTTCATTTTTAACTTTTCTAATCCAGTTTTGTTTTCTCTGTGGGGGTAAAGCGCAGATTTTTTTCCAAGCACAAAGTATCCTTGAAAATAAATCACAAAAATGTATTACTCATTTGATGCTCCACTTATTTTTTTACACCACCAGTCTCGTGGAAACTGACTCCTATTCAATTTCTGAATGGAAACAGAATTTTATTTTTTAAACGGTTCAGTGTTTGAGTCTTTTTGAACCATATTTTTTTGAGTGTAATTTAAGAAAAATGTAACCCTTGGATTAAAAAAAGTCTCGTGTCAGTCCTGGTTTGACGTTTTTCTTAGTTCCTGAAATGATACAAATTCACCTCTACGGACTTACAGATACATTGAAACAGTTGTTATTTATTTGATCTATTTGGTTACAGGTTTAAATTGGCTTTCCACAGGAATCATGCCCACATCACTTCAGTTATTTTTATTTTGGTGCACCATTTTTTCCTGACAAAAAGCCTTTAAGCATTTTCAAGGATTAATGTCTGAATTTTATATGATTGAAATATTTGAACGAAAAGAATCAAAGAGGAAGTATTATTCGATCTTTTGGCACCTGTTAGTTTAAGGTTATTTAAAGAATGGATTGTTTGAATTCACATTTGTTAAAGTATGAAAACATTCACAAATTATTTTTTGACCTGCCGTCCGACAAACATTAATTAAGTTTTCTGTACTTATTTAAATCTTCATAGTTAAATTTGTTTTAGAAAATCAGTAAATAGTGAAAAAAGATCTTCTGAACTTAAAATCATACAAGATATTTCTGTCAGAACACAGAAGGAAGCTGGGATCAAAATCTCTCGATGTGTGTTTTTGTGCTTTTTGAACCGCTGTGGCGCAGAAACGGGAAAGAGAGAAACAAAGACGCAAAACACACCGCGACCAAACATTTCTATAAACCTTTGAGCTACAGCAAACAACCCGATGATAGGGGGTCAGCTCTCCAGACATCAGCGTGCGCTGTTTTGTTACACTGAAGGCCTGAAACAGGCGAAGAGACAGAGCAGGCCGCCGGTAGCGAGGCTGAGATTAAAGCAGATTTGGGCTGTAAATCCGCGGGTTGAGAGGATCACTGAGAGGAGGACTTCCGACAAATAAATGACACCAAGAAAACAAAAATAATGCATAAAAATATTAAAATCCAGTAGTGCGTAAGGGCCTTTAAAAGTGTAGCTCCTTATATCAACTGCTTAAAACAGAAACTCTCTCAGGCCTGATATGAAACCAGTTCCGTGACAGAGCTGACATTTCCAGCCGCACGTACTTCAGACTACGAGCTCCTTCTTTTTGGCCTGAGACTTTGGAGAAAGTGTGAAATTTGTCCCACCCTGACACTTTTCCTTTCAAACTCGGCCAAGAGCTGCGCGAAGGCAAAGCCCGGCTCTGAAAGAGGGATCCTGGAGGGATTACAGCGGAGCTGCGGGCCTCCCTCCAGGACACGGACAGACCTCCTTCCCCATGGTGCATCACGCAGACAGCAAGGGTTCTCTTCCCCGGGGTTATGTTTGGCGTTTTTCCTCAGATGGGTGCACAGGTGAGATACAGTGATCAGGCCTGAGAGGTGCAAAAACTCAAGATCATGACTCTGTTTGGAGTCTTTTACTGGCTAGAAACTGGTGCAGCTGGATTTTTAAGACCAAACAGGCAAATTTAAAATTAATTAATCTGAAATAATCAATGATTTTTGTTGCACTTTAACCATATTCCTAACCTCTTCAGTGCTTATTTCACTCTTTGGTGCTCAGCTTAGCTCTAAAGATCATTTAAACAGTTTTATCTCTGTACGTTTCCAAAGGATTCAATAATTTGTTTGTTTATTCTGAATTTTTTTAGTCAAAATTGACAAAAATCTAGTCTTTACCCCATACCTGCTTTAATAGAGCAAGGCCTCAACCAACATGAGCGACCCCTAAATGTGCAACTGTATCCACAAAATAGTTATAATAATAGTTAATACTGGCCTCTGTAATTGTCTACCTGTGAGGCCTGCATTGCTAAATCATGACACACACACACACACACAGACACACACACACACACACACACACACACACACACACACACACACACACACACGCGGCCTGTCTGTATAATTAGGCAGTAGGCAGGCAGGCGGGCAGGCAGGAGAATGCTGTGATTACTCAACGAGTGACTCGAGGAGTTAAGTAGTGCCCTGAAGGTGAGGCCGCGGCCTCATCTCTCCTGTGCAAATAGGGGGAGGGATTATTTAGCCCGTTTGGAGTGTGTGCATGTGTGTGTTTCTGTGTGAAGGAGGGGTGTCTGTGGCCAGGGCCTGTCTGATGGTCACCCCGCAGCGTAAATAGTCATTCCGACATAACAGGAGGGCTGATGCTCGCTGGGAGGAGAGAGATGGAAAACAAGATCACACCCTCTCCGAGGTAGATGGGTGAGTGTGGAGGTAACATTTCACACTAAGGTCTCAACAGTCCTGTAACTAGTAAGCCATCCTCAGTTGCAGTTTTTAAAAACCTGCCTGGACTCAGACACTATTTGTAACCACGCATGTACAAAAAAATGCCTCTTTGATGATATTTTAGATTGAAAGTCTTTGTCTTGTTGCGGTGGTACATACTGTTGATCTTTTGGCGTGCCTCCCCAATAGCCGACACTTAGGCCCTGTTTCCGCCAAGCAGTCCAGTTCGCTTTATGTTGGTACAGCACGCATTTTGTGGTGGTCCCTTTGACTAAAGCCTGAACAGGTCCCCAAATTACTGACCTGTATCTTCCCACTTTTTGGCATCCTTCTGTTGGGGTGACAGACATGCTGATCCAACCCCTAGAAGTGGAGATGTAAACCTTGCTGTCTGTTGATTTGTCGAAAGAATCATCACTTACCATGTGACAGCGGTGATAAAGAAGGACCGGTAACTCTCCCTCTTTTAAATCTCCAGTCCACTTCATGAAAATAACTTTCTTTTGGTTTGGAAAATGGTGTCAGGAAAATGCTTACACTGTGTCACGCTGCTTTGCCGTCATGCTTTTATGTAGCTGATGCAGCTATCGGCATCCAGCTTGCATGCCACCTACCAAGAAGGATACTGTTGGCTGTGGAAACACAAACAGGATCAGGCTTTACTGATCCAACCCGTACCAAACCAACTTGATCCACACCGGACCACTTGGTGGAATTGGGCTTTGGTGTCAACATCTGACTTTGACGTCCTTGTCCATGTGTTTGCCGCTAGCGAAAGCCCAAAAGCACACCCACAAACATAAGCACATCCCAGGAAGGTGTGAGAGTGCTTACAGAGCAATGTCACAGCCACATCATCAATAGCTTGAGCTCTCTGATGTGGACTTGAGATGTGGGCTACCCTGTAGTGCTGTGGTTAGCGCTGTGTTCCCTCTGGCTGCTCTGACTTCCAAAGAGATGCTCGTGAGATCAACAGGTCACGTGTGGTTGTATTATCCAGAAGATTAGATAGAGACATCCTCCAGCACCAACAGTTACACAGATGTTCAAAGAATTCATAGAAGACAGGATTTTTAAAGAGGCTCCTCTTTTTCTCTTTAACCAGACTCCGGTCCAGGATGGTCATAATAAAGCCGAGCTGGTGGCATTAACATGTGCGGCCTGTTTCCGCTGAGTGAGGAGCAGAGAAGTGCTTTTGAAGCGTACGTTGCCCACACTCTGTCAAATCAATCAGGAGGGTTTTTTGAGCCTGATACTGGGCAGCTTCACAGGATGGATAGAAAACCTTCCTGCAACTTCACTGCCACTCCTCTGATGTGTAGCAGAACCCAAAAGTCCTGGTGCCAAACACCCTGACCAGAAATCAGCCATCGTGATGCAGAAAGTTTCCACTACTATGGATATGTAGCTTCAAATGTGAGTGCACCAGGATGAAGTCACCCTCTCATCACTGGAGCGATTATGAGCAGTGGCTGCTTCCCAGTTGTATTTTTTTTCTCTGTAAGCAGCACTCCCCATTGAAGTGTGTTAGAAACACAGATGTCACAGTTTCCAATCAGCGGTGAAATTAGTGATGTTTTGATTGCGCAGGGCTCGGAGATTACCAACGTAAACAGGTCTGCTGCATAGATCATCGTTTCAAGAGGAGGCATCGTCCTTTTTTCCACTTTATACAAACTCAGCAGGGCTCTGCAGCTTAGTGCTGATGAGAAACGGACGTTCAGCTTCCACATTTTTATTTCTGCATCAACATTGTGTGGGCTAATGTGAGGTTTCTCTTTGGTGGAACATTTTAATGGATGACCACCAAGACCGACTAAAAACCATCACACATTCTGCTCAAAAACTTCTTTTAATCGTTTTTTTGGGCTCATTAAAAAACACAGGGAGCTGTTTTTTGGATCTCGGAAAAGCTGATTTCTTAGACTTTAAACAAAATTTTACAAATTAAAATGATTCACCAAATCATCACTTATTCACTATTGACCTCTGGAGCTTTCAAGGTCTCATATTCTGCTCCTTTTCTGCAGTTTAATATGGATCACTGATGTCTTCATGAAATGGTAGCAACATGTTTTGGTCCAAAAAGCCAATAAATCAAGCACAGCAGCATTGTTTCCAGGCTCTCATAGCCCCTCTGTTCAGAATGCTCTGATTTAGTGGGCGTGGCCTTCATATGTAAATGAGCCACCGCTGATACCGCCCCGCTCTTCCACGTCACTGAGAGGGGCGCCACGAGCTTCGAGTGCACAATGTTTTGGTGACAGCAAAGCTCATTTACCGTAACATTACAGGCTATAACAACAGGCTAACCGCAGCTAAAGTTAGCATCCTGAAGCAAACACAGAGACAGGGGGGACACTGAGGAAAAGCTCTTACATCTGCTCCACAGCACACAGCATTTAAAATACTCACATTTCCAGGGTCCCAGGTTTGTTGGAGGATGGTTGGTAATGCGCCTGGATTCAGGACCAGTCTATTCGCTAGCTCTCTGTTGTACTGTCCAAAGTTGGAAAAGCAGTCGCCCGTTAAGTGACTAGCACACACATGCACAGTTTTACTGAGTGTAGCTGCCACATTTCCTTGATAAATGAACTCCAGCCACTTAGTCTTGTCTTCTTCTGAGATAGGAGGCTTGTGCATGGAACTATGTGGCTGTTTACAGCCAAAAACAAAGCAGTGATGGCTCTTCAACTTTGGCATTCTCCTCCCCGCTGCTGGAGAGATTTCTCTCCAGTGGACCAATCAGGTCAGACTTGCCCCTGATTGGTCAAAAAATGGGATTGCTGATGCCGGCAAATTCCCCTAAATCCAAACAGCTCGTTTTAGGTCAGGATTTTACATTCACAAGCACTACTAAGTACAGGTTTTGTCATTAAATATCACATTCCGTGGGTTGGGAGGAAAGCCAGAGACCCACAAATTTCACTAAAAAACCTAATAAAGAGATCTTTGCACAATACGGGACCTTTAACAATTTCAGGTTAGATGACTGGCTTGTTGTCTGACATTTTGCATTTCAATGTTAGAGATCCATTTTTTCTTCCTGGTTTAAAGAGTTTCTTTAAAAAATAAATAAAAAAAAAACACCAGTAGAAAGAAAATAGTATTATCTTGTCACCACTGTAGAGGACACTAAGTTTTGTGTGTTTTTGGGGGCAGTTTAGCACGTACTTTTGGCTCCCAAAGGGAGGTTTTAGAGTGTGTTTTGGCTCCCAAGCAGACACACCACTGCACTGCATCTGCATGGCACCTCACAGACAACCATCACAGACTGAAAAAACTTTACTGGACTTAAAGCATCTTGGATTTTCTGCCCCTCCACTCTCCCTCCTGACTCCAGACTCCTGATCACTGAGCAACAGTTCCAGTTGGCTCAGGCTCAGAGGTGGCTCGAGATTAGGAATGTGACAGTCATGGCTTCTGTCCTGAAGACATCTGTGCACGGTGGCTTTGATGCTTGACTCCAAACTCGGTCTATGAGTTGATCAATTGTCGGTTTTTGATAGTCCTATCAAGCCTGTGGTCATTCCTCCTTTCTTTCTGCACTTTTCTGTTCCTCGCTTTTTTACTTGTTTGGATAAATGAAGAAAAAATGTTTTTTTTAATAAGATATTTGCACTTTTTGTCGTGAACCATTTGGATCCAATTTGACCCTTAAGTACATCTTCCTTTAAGAATAGAGATAAAAAAAACTTGAAATTTTGATTTTTTTTGGAGGGATTTGTGTCGCTGGCTCTTGTGTCATGTTGTGTCCAGCTAGTTTAAAGAGAGGAGAGGACAGCAGCTGCAGGGACAGAGGATACATGAGTCCTCATGGATTCAGTCCAACAGGATGTCAGGTCCAGAGACAGAGGTCCTAAACAATAAACCATCTCTACTTTCTGCACAGTCAGATTTCAAGCTGCAGATATTTCCTGCACAATGAGGTTTCCATATCTGTTTGTCCCTTCGATCCACTTGCATGTATAAATGTTGAAACACCTTGAGCTGCACAAAGTCTGTGTTTTATTACATGTTCCTGGTTTGTTGCTGTATACTCCACTTATCCTCACTGATACTTGTATTAGAATATATTTCAGTATAATTCACCAAAAAATAGCCTTTAAAGAAATCAACCCTGTTTTTTCCCTTTTTTTAGTTTTTGAGTTTTGATCGATTGTTTTATTTACCGCCCCCCTCCAACATCTGGATTCTGGCCTCTGGAGCGACACACAGCTCTGAACAAGCCTGGCTGAGGTTTGCCGAGCTCGCAGATTTATGGCAGGGGCTTATAGCATTCTGCTGTGTTTGGGATAGCATTGCCCCAAGCTGTCCCGCTAAGATCACAATGCTCTCTCCTCCCCTGACTCCCCTCAGCTCTCAGTCCAACCTCTGGCTCACCGAGGAACACCACCTCCCTCTGCTTCTCTCCTCGGTCTGTTTCTGTCACCAGCAAGGGACAATAAATCTGTGCGGTCATGTGGCTGCCCTGCTTACAGCGTGATGTTGACTGTTTGGAGGTTTGGAGCTCAGCGAAGCCTTGTGGTTCTTCACATGTTGGTGATATATGAGAGATACAAAAAGACAACTTCGTCACTATCACTGATAACTGATCATCTTTGAACAGATTAAACTTATTTTGTATCCATCTCCAGCTCGCAATGCCATCTTTCCTGTAAAAGACGACTTGTTGCTGCTCATAAGTGTCCCCTGGCTCAAGTATTGTTCTGTTCTGATCGTAATCCACACTTTAAAACGTGATTATCAGCACCAATAAAGGTTATTTCTTAATGCTATTTTTTCAGCTTCCCAATCAAGTCAAATAGGACTGAAATGATTCATGGCACGTCAAAGTCTCTGACAACTATGGAATGAATATCCTATCTGAAATCGAGAGCATTTTGAATTGATTTGAAAGCAGTATTTTATTGATTTTGTGCTCAGATTTTGTGATATTGTCTCTCTAACCTCTGCTCTTGCGCTCAAATTTGCTCTGCGCGTGCTCAAACTGTGTCCTTGCGCTCGGATATAATGCTGCTTGTGCAGATTTCCTGCGCTCACACTCCGGTTCTTCCTCTTGCACTGAGGGAATTTCTGCTCACAGATCTCTCTGCTCTCGAATTTTTTGTGGATCAACTAATAGAAGGCTGACTAGTATTGACCAATCAGATTATCCCTGTTTGTTTACGGGTGTGTTTGCTGTTGTTCATGGAGTGTCACATACGGGCGGGCACTCTTTCAACTGGTTCTGGTTTATCACCCCCTGACCTGCAGGTCTGTAATAAATGTGATTTCTTTAATTTTTTTTGTCCACTGTTAAAATCAAATATAATTCAATAAATACACGAGCACCCATGTTTTTAACTGAAATAGCTATATTGTATAATCATAACTGCATGACACAGTGCTCTTTGCGGTGTGCTGGTGGAGAAAACAGTGTCACCATCATGAAGCTAGCAGACAACAGCTGATAAAAAATGGACTGACAGAGTCAAGAAAATCCGGCAAGTTGTTTTAACTTCTTTTAATGAAAACTATATTGGGCTGTGTACTGAATATTTAATCATAATCAACTTAGTATTCAAACAGTGTAGGTTGGTATTCAGAGAAACCAGATGCCTGAGCTTGGATGGACTGATATGATTGCCGTCAGTGCTGCCATGCTGCCAGTCAAAACAAAAATCTAACGTATGCAGAACTGGGCAACAAACAGTGAAAAATTTTGGAATCGGCTCTTCTGACTCTCTACAAGCTACTGCAGCTGCAATTTTGCACATAGCACATCACCATTGGTAACTACTGTACAAAATTAACCTACTTCAAATCCAGTTCACCTCCCATCCTGCTCATTCGGCTCCAAAACTGATCTTGATATTTTCATTTATAATAAAAAGTACCAGCAGTTGGAACAAATTCATTATGATGTGAAAATGAGGATGTTAAAGAAAGCATTAATAAAAGTTAAAGGATTAACACACCTTTGCTTTACCCTGAATGTCATAATGAATGTGCTTTGCAGTATTCTTATAGACTGTTGTCTCAGGAACTCAGCGCAGTGTTTCTGAAGAGAGGCTTTGAAGCCTAGCGATGGTGGATGATGCCATCATTGGAGACAGTAACTCAACCTGATTTTTGTTTAATCTAAAAACAGACGGAAAGATGCAGACCAGCTTTAGTTTTATGGCTAACACCTGCAACATACCCACCTGTTCCTCATGCCTCAAACTAAAAAAAACAATCTTCAACCCTTACTTTTTGTTATCTTGATTAATTTTAACAAGTTTAATTTTGGCTGTAGACATGCTTGTTTGACTTCATTACTCAACTGGAGGTTTTTAATTTCACTTAACCTGAATCATGACGTGGTAGAAAAGAAACTCTACAGTTCTGTATGTTTAAAAAAATGTCCTTTTGTTGTAAAAAGTAGCTGTAATTTCCTCTATTTATTCCCTTTCTACTTTTTTTTTTCAAGCTTATTTAACCAGGGGAAGAAACGGGTCATGATTGAAAATCTCTTTTTCACAAGTGTTCAAAATAAAAAAATACCAAAGATATGTCTTTAAATCATTCAACAAGAAAAACAATAATTTGATCTTTAGACATGCAACTCTTCTTCTTAAAACTAATCTAGTGCTAAAAAGGCCTCAAAAGACACTTTTTAAAGCTTTTGTCAGTGAAGTTAAGGTGTTTGTTCTGGTGCTGGAGGTCAGGGTGACTTTTGAACATCGTTGCCAATAAGTATCTTGTATTTTCTCCCTTTTTCTTCAGTTTCTGTCCATAACTCCAGCGTGACATTCACTGGCTTTTAATGTGTGCATGTGCTGTGTACTATGTTGCACATCTCTGCAGATTTGCTGCTCTGAATGAAAACACAAGGAACAAACATAGGACATGAGAGCTGCTAAAGGTTACTCAAGGAGGAAGGCTGCACCCGCCCCTGCACAGGGCCTGATACATGTGTATATAAACCGACTGACAGCAGGATGGAAAAACAACCTGGCAGCGAGAGAGAATGGAAAGTGGAGTAAACCAGGCAAAGACAGAGAGTCCAATCTGACCCGCCCAGGTTTCGACCTGTAGCTCTCTTTGTATTCCCCTGCCACAAAGATTTATTATGCAAACATTACCATTCCCAAAAATACATATTGAAACAAATTTTGGACAAACACAGCAGACAAAGTGAGCGTCCTGCGCTGTCACGGGAGTTTGGAGCTCAGGGCGAGGCGGTGAAGCTGCAAAGGAGAGCAGCAAGAGAGTTAATAGTCTCGCTTCAGGAGCCGTGAAAAGGTGAGCAGGCTGGGGCGGCGATGTGGGCCGTCACACAAGAGTGAAGGACTGTCAGACGAGAAACAAAACGGAGGGAGGGATGATTAAGAGGCTCCCTGCCTGTCAGTGTACCTGCCGGCTCCGAGAAACCAGGCTGAGAAAAGGCTTGAACCCAGAGAGTGTAAACAGTTGTAAACACACTCCCATGTTCAACTGTCTCACACATACACACACATTTCTGTGCACTCATACAGCTGTCTGTCCTCAGAAAATATGTTCTCATAGGAATGTATGGCTGCAGTTTGGAGGTCATTCACCGTCTCGGCTGGATGCTAGCTTATACGTACTGACATATGGTTTGATCATGGCTGACTTTGATCTTGGCTTGTTCTGTAAGAGACGCTCTCAGCAGTGTCTTTTTGCCACAGTGTCAACAGGCAGAGGTGAAATGAGCAAGAGTTGTTTTGATTGTGATGATGTGTAATGAAACTGTCAATGGAATCTCTTTTGTTGTTGAGGGTTAATTACTGTTGGTAAAGGGTTTGACCAACCAGAATTAAGTATTTAACACAGCCTGGTGATTAACCAACCAGAACATGACTTCCTTACTTGAGTGAAAGTACAGATCTGCTTGTAAAACATGACTCCGATAGCTATAAGTGAAAACTGCTCTGTCAAATTATTAAGTTTGAGTGCTGAAGTACTCGCTTTTTGAAATACTTTCAAAGGGCTGTGAGGCTATAGAAAAACTAGTGTTTTTCCATGATAAAGACTCCATTTCCCATGAGCATTTTCCTCCATTGTCATGTGGACATGACTCTTAGCAAGGCATGTTTATTTTGAAGCAAATGAAAGGAGAGCAGATCTTATTTTTAACACTAAGTTTCTGTGTTCAGGACAACTTCTCCCTGGATGCAAAGCAACTTGGTAATTCCTTTATTTTGTAGTTATGTAGCTGGCTGTTGCTATTACATAGAGCTATAGTTTGAAGGGCGACAACAATCAAACTTTGTAAACTCAGTTTGTCACGTAGTTAAGTAGCCAGTTATATTTAGTGTAATGTTGGTGAATCCTGGTTATATCCTACCAGTGCCAATCTTCCAGAGCCCACATTATTGTCAGAAAGCCTAAGGGACCTTCTGACAATAATGGGGTAAAGGGCCTTCTGGCTAACAGGCCTCCTGAGTTTCTGACTAACAAGCCTTCTGATTTTCAGACAAATGGGCTCCCGATTTTCTGACAAACAGATCATATTATTTTCTGACTAAAAGGCCTAATTTTTCAGCTAATGGGACCTCTGATTTTTTTGGGTAACGGGCCTTCTGACTGATGGAGAATAGGACAGACCAACTTCAACTTCACCAAGCAGAGTAACCTCACTCTTCATTTTATTGATAGACTCTAAAGTTTGAACAGACCAGAATAACAGCTGACTGTGGGTTGAAATGGACATTATCAGAAACAGCTTAGCCCATGTTTTAGCTTTTAGCTCATGTTTTATCCTGTGCTCTATCACTCTCCAGTTTAGCTTTCTTTTGCTCTAACTTCCTTTTTCTGTCTGACAGTTAGGCTCCAGTGTCTTTGAAATCAAAATTGACTATGGATACTGAGAAATAGCATTGAGAAATATCCAATTTAGGCACTGAAAACCTCATCTTAAAATGGTCAGGTAAATTCTTTGAAATCCTTGTTGCCTGGAAAAAATGAAAAGAGGACAATGTTCCACTTTTATTGGCTCTGACTTCTTTTTCTTGAACTTTTTTTTTTTTTTTTTTTTTTACCATTGCTTTCTTGTGATGGAGGCAGGTCCATCCGTAATTTGACGACCGCTATCTTTTGGCTTCTTAACGCCACCTCAGAAACTAATATGTGATGCCATCCATGTTTTGCAGTCTAAGGTCAAAAAGCACCATGCATTTGTCCACATGTCCTTGGGAAGCTCAGCTTGTTTGTCCATCAATAAAAAGTCAACCCATAGACTGGATAAAACATGGACGTAGTCTCCCCAATGTCACCCGTCTGTTTCTGAAACGGAAAATGAAGCAGCTATAGCGGCCATATTGGTAGTGGCAGGGGCTTCGCCTACAGCCATAGGGCGCCTGTCCGTCACATGGCCCTGAGCTGTGCCTCTGATTGGGCGATCTTGCGATCTTAATATCCTCTGAACGGCCGAGTTTGGAATAAATTCACCCCCTTACAGTGGGTGCCGTTAGTGAAATTAGCGATTCAGACAGGAGACGTTTTTTGAACCAGGCTGTAAATAGGTTAATTTCTGCTTTGAAAACTGCTTTTTTTGGCTTGGTGTCTATGTGACTTCCAGTACTTCCGGAGCCAGCCTCAAGTTGACACTCAAGAAACAGCAGATTTTAGCACTTCCACATTGTCTCATATTCTTAGACCGGAGGTTGCCTCTTGAATCAACCACATCTCAAAGGATTGTGCTCCAAATTCAACTCACATGCTCAGAATTGAACATCATTTCAGCACGAATTACATACACACACTCTCACACACACACTGCTCCACCTCAGGCTCACATCCTCTCTTAAAAAAAAAAAAAAAAAAAAAAGTGATGTATGTGTTTTTCAAAAGGACATGCTGGTGAAACTCAACATGCCTCCTCTCTTGTCTTTCCTTCTCAGACTGAAGGTATTCAGGAGGGAGAGGACAACGTCGCCCCGCTGGACAATTTACTGCCCTTCTCTGGGAATTCCACATGATCCAGGTATGGGAAAAAGCCTGCGCTGTGAACTCAGCCTGGCAGTTTTATCTTGATCGGTAGATAAAACACTATGTGCTGCTTTAAAGACGTACAGGGAGAGTCTTTAGCGAGAAGCACTTTAGCTCCTTCTCACGTTCTGGCTTCTGATAGAAAGATCTTACGAACAGTGCGTCATTAAAAAGGCCAATAAAAGTGCACTGAGGTCTGCAGCTTCTTCTGAAGACTCCTCTTTAAAACGTCACACTTGTGGGGAAATAAAAGCCTTTATATCAACTCGTCAGTCATAATGTCTTAAATACCAAACTCCTGCTCTGTGAGGGAACATCAGGTGTTTACATGACTTAGGATTAGAAAAATTTTGTTATTCATGAGGAAGAAGCCACATGAGTAGAAGATATTTTTTGAAATTGTCCTTTAATTACAAGTTTTTCATGGATTAAATTTGTGAGAAAGAGTTTCAAACATTCTTAAAATGACAGGAAGCTGTTTTTCATTTTAAAAACAAGTAAAAATAGAGTAAAATATATAGAATGGAATAAAACTTTATACCTTTAGGGAAATTTTTCTGTGGACTCAGTGCTGAAATCATTCTGCCATAATAATACATTTTAGTTTTACAGCACTTTTCAAAAACCCAAAGACACTTTACAATTGTTAAAATCAATACAAGCAATAGAAAGAAAAAAAAAAGGTAAACAAAACAAATCAACAGTGTAATCACAAATTGAAAGCTAGCTTTAAAAGGTGAGTTTACACAGGCATTGGCCACATTAAGCCAAAATATTTAGATCATTTAGGAAAAAACAAAAGAAAAAACTTCCTGGAGCAGCTAGTTTCTTCCTTCTTCCTTCCTTTCTTTCTCATTCTTTCCCATGCCGCTCACTCGTTCACTAAGCCAGACACACAGACACAGGTATGGATTAGCACAGGTATACACACTGTTCACACACACACAGGCACACAGTAGCCTGACCCAGCAGCCCCTGTTAAAGAGGAGTCAGGGAGGAGGAGGAGGAGTAGGACGATGAACTCCTGGGACTCTGGTTATCCTCAGTCAGGAAGGAGAGTTTTCCCACAGCAGCGCACGCAAACGTCTTCACATGACTTTTCGTGTTACTCGGCGTTTAGCTCTCCAGTCTCTCCTCCTCCTTCTCCTCCTTCTCCTCTCTTATCTGATGATGTAGCCTCAATAAAAAGTGACCTCTGTGGTGATCATCGTAAAGAACAATCCCCGTCCTCAAACTGGGGAACAGAATGTTTTCTCACTTTGTCAGTCTGAGCTTGATACTTCACAACAAATTAAGTTTAAAAGTTTTAAAAAGGTACAAAAAGATTAACACGTGACCATCTTAAATCTGTTTATTGGTTTACAGTTTAATACAAGTGCCAACTTTTGAAGTCTATTTTATAGTCTTAAAAAAACTGAAGCTGGGTCTCTATTTCTGAACTCCTTTTTGGATTTAAAGTTTTCATTTCTAATGTACAGAAAAGGTTGTAAACATGCTCATGTTTGCTGTGTACTAATTTGCTTTGTTAAATGTGTGTGTGCGTGCGTGTGTGTGTGTGTGTGTGTGTGTGTGTGTGTGTGTGTGTGTGTGTGTGTGTGTGTGTGTGTGTGTGTGTGTGTGTGTGTGTGTGTAGTTCCTGATACTTCTGGAGCATACCTACTAGGGTTGGGAAAAAGTTTTTTAAAAATCAATCAATTGGGATTTTTTGTTTGACAATATCAAAATTGGGATTCTTTGTCCCCAAAACTTTTTTTTTTTCAAATTCAAATTCTTCATATCAGTATTTTTTTTATAAACTGGATTGGAAAAGAGTTACCACTTTTCTCCAGCAGAGAGAATAGTGATGTGCATTTTATGGGAAAATATGTCTCCTGATATGTTATCATCATCATCATTTAACTTTTTCACAAGGGCTTAGTGTCAAAAAAGCAAACTAAAAATTGTAAAAATCTTAAATATCGAAGAATTGCAATTTAAATCAAATCAGCACCCCAAAAATCGTAATAGAATCAAATTGCGAGAATAGCATATCGTCCCAGCCCTGATACCTACTCATGATTTCTGCGGGAGTCTCCTGCTTTTCTTCAAAATTTTCTCATTGATACTGTAACAGACTGGATAATGGGAATGTGTTGCTGTTAAAATGAGCTGTTTTATGTTGGAGAATTACAAAGTTCAGTGAATGTAACACTCGTGATGGGCGGTTCAGCAGGAAAAAGGTACTGAGTGATCAAATGAACAGTTAACATCAACATGTAGATTAAATCAGTTTCACAGATGCTACAATACCAACTAAAGGCTTGTTCATAAGTACTGTGTAGGTTACATGTGCTTAACATGGTTAGGCGCCGCCCTGTTGGCTATGGCTGCCTTTTAGCAGCAGCTCTCTCTTCTTTGCCCGTTTCTTGTATTATCATTATTTTTTTTATCTCTTTTTCATAATCTTTGTATTGGAGTGGATCATTACTTTGTATGGCTTATTTGTTGGTCATGGACACCAAACATTTTGTGGCCTCAGTGATATTTTTACTACTTTTTCTCCTGTGTTTGTCTGGAGATCCTACATTTAACCATGGCTGCATTGTTTACATGTGAACTCAGCTGTTAGCAGCCTGTAGCATGTCATTGCTAACTGGTGCAAGGCCTGATGTCTTCCCACAAGGTGAAGAGGAGGTGGTGAGGACGACGTGCTGGTTGTCAGGTGTGAGCTAAGAAGTGACGACATCAACCTGTCCTTCCATCCATTGTTATTGGAAACGTAAGATCTATCTCCAATAAGATGGATGAGCTAGCTGTGCTAACCCAGCAACAGAGGGAATACCAGAGGCAGAGTAGCATCATGCTATTCACAGAGCTAACATCAGACACCAACACCACATTGGAAGAGCTTCACCTGCTGTAAGCAGACAGGATCCAGGAGACAGAGACTGAACAGACTGCTGAAGAAGCTCAGTCTTGGACCCTGTGGAGGTGGAGGCTGGCTGACTGGACAATGATGGACAAGCTGTCATCATCTATTCTCTTATTGACCTATAAGGACACCTACCACCTTGTAATTAGTTCATGTATTAAAAATGACAATGTAGAAATTCTCCATTCTGTTGCTGATGGGCTTGTTTGTTTGAGCAGCTCACAAAGAAACACCGCTGTAAAAGCCTTTGCACACTGACTCCTTTTGTTTTCACCTTAAATAAATACAGGTTAAAAAAGCACAATCCCATGTTATGTCAATTATGTTTGCACACCCATCCCAAAACTTTTGTCCATCAATATTACTTTCACAACAAGTCAATTTTTTGTACGCTTGCCCAGCTTGGTTCCAGGGTTGTTTGACCATTCAGAGACCTTGTGGGCTACTCGCAACATCACATTTTCTGTTATTTCAGACTATGTTTAGATGATGAATGAAAACTTGTGTGTCTGTGTCAAGATTCAGTGATTCAGTGAAACTTTCTGAAATTGAAGAATCATTGAGGTGTTTTGTTACTCATGAAGGAATCTTTTGTCCGAGAAGGTTTGACTTATTCCATTTGTCTAGCTTTAAATATAATCGTTCTTCCAGTCAAATAAAGAAAAAGACATTTAAGCACAATAATTACACATAAACATGGGTAAACAACATTAGTGAAGGTGAGTAAACCAATTAAAGTAACTTGTGTTTACTCTTTACTTTCTTCCCCAATCTGCCCACCTTCTCACGTTGGTCTGTCTCTTAGTTAAACTCTTCCTTCCTCAGTCTGTGCGCCCGTGGTTGAGATCATCAGACATCTTCCATCTACTCTTGATGTCAAGAGATAGTGAACATATGGTATACACTCAGTAAAACAGGCATATGTGACTTTGTTTTTAGACTTTATTGATTCTGTGTGTGTGGGTGTGCGTATGCCATTACAAACATTTTTCTTTAAAAAGTAAAACCAGTATTTGATCAGTGTTGAACTTTAGAGAGCTGCTGTTTTTGGACTGAGGCTGCCAGCCGAATAATCTCCACATATTCAGCAGAGCAGTGGAAATGAGGTGCCTTGTGATGCATTAAAACCTCAAATATCAGAAAAATACTGGATTTTAAGGGACCATTGAGTCATACCTTAAATTTAATGACTCCTATGTCATGTGCATTGGTCACGCTGAATGAGGTCATACAGAAATACTTTCTGCTAGATCACATCTTTCCCCTCTTTTACTGTCTGAAATTCCTTTGCTTCCTCTTAAGTTCAGTGCAGCTTTTGTTGACGAATTTCCTCTTGAGTTTACCTTTAAACCAAGCATCAGGCTTTAAAACAGCAACCACCTAAAATAAAAGTTTGAAAAAAAAGTTTCCTAGTGCTCAAAGTGGTGAAGATGACTTCGTGGAGGATCATCCACTGTCTGGATCTGATGTCTATTTTGATAAACTTCCATCTCCATCCATCCCCAAATGTTCTTACTGTGATTTAGATCAGGGGAACACGCAGGATGGTCCCAAAGAGTGAGATGATTCCTCTGGAAGAAGTCCTTTGTTAGGCAGGCATTGTGAACTGCAGTGTTGCTCTATTGAAAAACCCAGTAATTACCACACAGACCAGGGTCCTTAGTCATGAAGGAGGCCCCCGACAATATCTCCACGTGGTCAGCTGCCTTTTGGCGCCCCTGACCAACCTGAGGCTCTTTTGTTCCATTGAGGGTTAAAGCCCCCAAATCATGATGATTTTTTCTCCTCCTCAGAGAACAAAACTTTCTTCCACCTTTCAATGTCCTACATTTGGTGCCCTCTAGAGGTGGGAGGATTGATCCACATAGCGATTATTTCAATACCAACGATGGTTTTGAAATTGAATTTATACCAGTGTAAAAAGATCGAAGACTCTAGTTTATTTTTTTCTCCTGACTGCTGTGGTTTTATAAAAGTGGCGACCTGACTGTGTCTGTCTGTATAAGTGCCGTTGTGTGTCACAGCGCTCCCCCCTCCCCCATTCTGGTTTTTGATGACACCATCACGTGGCTCAGCAGCACCAAGGAAACAGGCAAGCAGACTCCAAAAAAAGAAGTCTGTTTTAATCTTCATTTTTTTACCATTCATTTGGTGTGATTATTCTTTACACTTTATTATTTTCAAAAAATGAGAGCAATAATGGGTGGACTTTTATTTATTTTTTGTATTGTAGTCTTCAACTCTGTACCTCAAAAACGATTTTGTTTTAGTTTTACCTTAAAGTGATAATTTTTTGCACTTTATTTTATCAAGAAAAGAATTCCACATAATGTTTTGGGAATTTTCATTTATTTATTTATTTATTTTTTACTGTTGTATTGTGTCGGGACATAAATGTTTATTATGACACTAAAGTAATTTATAGCCACCTTTAAACTTTACCCCAAAAATCACAAAAACACCTTAAGGTCAGCAGTTTGATGATGCATCAACCTTAAATATTAAAAAAGTATTGGTCTCAGTGCTTTGATATTGCATCAACACCAAAATTCCCAGTATTGCCCATCTCTAGTGCCCTGTGAAAAAGTCCTAACAGGTGACTTTGTGGCGTTGAAGAAGCCTTGAAGATGTTTTTTGTTCTTAAAGCCCTTCCCTCTTTGATGCTATTTGATGGTTATTGGGCCTAATTATGTGATCTGACGTCTCATTTATGCTCTTTACTGTCTCCTAGAGTTGGAAGTACAAATGAACTTTGGCCTCGTTGACAAATTCTTTACATCATTCTTCAGACCTGCTTTTTATGTATCATCTAAAACTGGATACTTTATTAGTTCAAGAAATTTAGAATAAGGATTTAGGATATTCTGATTAGCCTGTACATGAGTTTTACTGCTGAACACAACTTATTTATTTATGGATGAACTGGTTACATGTTGTCTGATATTTGGTCCTGCTCTATGAGTGAAATGATTTCGTATTTAATGAAAGCATAAAAGTAAAGAAATAAAGGACGAAAATAGGTTTATGAAGAGAGACCCATGAGCTGTAAAAGTTTGGCATCACTACACAGGAAACATAAGAAATAAAGAAGCCAGGAAGCCTTTTGAATTGCAGCACATGCTTTGAATGCTGAACCAAACCGTTGCTGTTTTCGTCCAATGTTTTACTGACAAACGTAGCTCTGTAAAAAAACCTTTAACTGCCATTAAATTCAGGAGAAAACAACAATAAATCACTCCTGAAGCTGCAGTGAAGCTGAACAATGCAAGAGATTGTAACTTTCCACCAATGCTCATTTGGTTAAAGCTGCCAATTATCCTAAGTCGGTACCTGAAGTGAGTAAGAGGATGACCAGATTTGGTTTAAAATAACAGATATGTTCTCACATCTCTGGAATTTTTTACAGTCACACCCACAGAATCATTACAGGTTGACAATTATCGTGCGGTGGGCATCCAACATGGCCGCCACATTGTTAGGCCTCGGGTTGACCCCAGGTTTATAAATTAAAGCGTAAAGTTTGTGTTCAGGTCCACAGAGAAGCATTAATGTTCTGAAAACATGAGGTTTAGAAACGCTAACGAGAAGAAGAAAAGCCGCAGACTGGAGCCACTGATGGTGGGAGGAGGGTGTGTCAGGTGAGAGCCTTTCTCAGGTAGGTCTGCCCAAACATGACGGCTTGTTTACCTGTCAGGTTGTTACTTTTGTCTGGGCCTCCCACGGGAGACAAAAGAGACGAGGCTTTAGCTCCTCTGCGATGAGGACCACCAGTGAAGTGTGTGTGTGTCTTTTTGTGTGTCTGCACATCCGTGTTCATCTCTACGTGTGTTACAAACTCTCACGTGTTCCAGTGCGAGTTGTGTTGTAGCTACACATGCGCACTGTGCAGTTGTGTTCTTCCATGCATGCGCGTGTGTTTGCACATGCGTGTGTGTGACCCTGAGCGCCTGTTGTGTTTGTTTCTGGGCGGGTTTGTGTACAAATGCAAACATGTGTGACTAATTCGTTTTCGGGAGCAGCAGACAATGCTCACAGTAGACGGCTGAGGAATTGGGTTGAGGGTGAGAGGTGTGTGTTTGTGTGTATGGGTGTGTGTTTCTTTGTGTCTGTCTAAATATGCGAGGGTATTTGTGTGTTGTAATTTGAGCGCTGTCATTCAAACAGGAGTCTTCCCATTGGCTTACTGTTGGCTTACAGTATACAGTGTCAAACCTGATGGATGTGATGTTTGGATGCTTGATTCAACTGTTTGCCATAAGAGCAGAAAACTGTCAGCTCACTGTTCTGTGCATTAATTACATGAAGCAAACAGGACAAACCTTTGACAGTTAATCAGATACAGTAAAACTAAATTCAGGGTCCTCAAAGGGAAAGTTGTTTTGAAATCTAAAATAGAAACTAGCAGCGATCTGAAGTAACACTTTAACAGAACTCAAACATCAGCTCATTAACAAATCATAAGACTCATTGGCACATCTTCCATTACCAGTCATTCAGAAATTCAATGGACATGGACTGCAATTAATATTTAAAGAGATTTAGCCCAGTCTGAGGACCCTGAATCTTCTCTGAGAGGGAAAAAGTGAGAAAGCTTAGAGGGTTAGAGTCAGGGTCAAATGTTAGGTACGTGTCAGACATTTTTTTCTGTGCCTAAGAAAAGATTGCTTGAGAGATTTTTTTTTCTCCCATGGTTCTCAGAGCTGTCGGTACAAGATGAGTTGAATCAAAAATAAAATTGACACATAACTAAAATTTATAATTGCAAATACCTCAATAACCTCATTCCTGTGGTGCATAGTGGTCTCTACGGTGGATGGCTATTGCGCTCTGATGCTCCACTCCATTGAGCTTATTTTGGTGGTCAGACTTTGTAACTGCAAGTAAATTTTTTCTGACTCCCAGAAAGCTACACTTGTGGACTGCTGCTAGAATATCCAGCCAATCTTTCTATTTAACTGATTAAAAAATAAATAAATAAATAAATAAACAAAATAAAATATAATAATAACAATAATAATAACAACAATAATAATAATAATAATAATAATAATAATAATAATAATAATAATAATAATAATAATAATAATGATAATCTTAGTGATGTTATTCAATTTTTATTGGACATTTTGTTTCAAGTAAGCAGTCAACTTGTAAATTATGATTAATTACGTGTCCAATGAAAAGGACATCATGAAGACAAAAATGGACTTTAAATTGAAAAAGGAAACAATACAACTTTTCTGTGTCCATCAGGATTACTTTCTGTGAAGAAACCACTTAAGTTGACTCCTCTTTCCTCTTCTGTTGTGTTGTGGAGAATGCATTTGTGTTGTTGCTTTTGTAAATGGTCTCACACCAGCCACCGTAAAAATGTAATAAAAATTGAAAACCAATAAAACACTTAAAGGAAAAAAAAACTCTTACACAGGTGTTCACAATTCATGCAATAGACGGTAAATAAAAGACAACTTTTTTCACCTTGAATACATTATGAGTGCGTTTTATTCAAGGTGTATTCATTAAATGCCAGAGTTTGTTGAAACAGACGGCCTCTCTCCTCTGTGAAGTGAATGGTTAGCTGTCACTCATAAGTCAGTATGAAGCCAGGGGGGAGAGAAATAAAGAGACCAGTCGACAAAGGTGATCAAAAGTAGGACAAGGAAACAACTGAGTCAGAGGTATAAAACGTTTTTTCAAGGAAGTGGTTGACAAAGGGGAAAAGATAAAAACGACTGCCAGACAATGCTAAAAAATATATAGACAAAGTGTCTGAAGATGGCAAAATGTGAAAACATCTCAGTATGACTCTGAGAATCACATTAAAACTTTGCCAATCAGCAGACCTATCTTCCATTTGAAAGCCTGGGTTTATCCCACTTGAATGTGATCATTTAATTTTAAAAGACAGATAGTGTATTTTTTTTTTAATTACTACAAACTGAAATTCATTTTTATAAATTTTTATTAATTTCTATTTATTCAATTTCAAAATAATCATTTCAAATTTAACTACATTTTTTATTGATAATGTGCTCTTTAAATTATCTGGACAAAGTTTTCATTCATCCTTTAAAGCTTTTTTTTTTTTTAATGGTATTCCTGCTCATCAGAGGGTTGAGTTACCATGGAAGAATAAAAGTGTGTGTCACTGTAAGCAAAGTAGAAAAAGTAAAAAAACAACAACAAAAGTATCAGATAATATCAGAAAATCAATTCAATATGATTTTTGTTACATGTTTTATTTTAGTGAACACTTAAAAAAAAGTGATTAATGAAAAACTTGAACACACTGAAACATTGAGAGGGGCTAGAAATCAATTTAAAAGACATTAAGAAGATGACACACAAAGGCTAAACACCAACGCACAAAGGAAGCACAGACTGTTCTCAGCATCACTACGGTAACCAAATGCACCTCCACTTGTTACACTTCAGGAACACTCAGGAGGTCGGTACCGGACGATCTGAGCATGTCAGAGACAGTGAAGTGTCAAATTATGTTTATTTAGCTTGATTCAAACCTTAGCTTCATTCATTTTAAAACTCAAATATTATTATTATTATTATTATTATTATTATTATTATTATTATTATTATTATTATTATTATGAAATTCTTGTTTTAAATTATCAGAGCCTTATCATTAAAAATATAAGGAAAAAAAAAGACAACAAAAACAAATCACACAATGCCCTTTTTTTTTGCATGTAAAATACATTTATAAAAAATCGATCTTCACAACTAGGCTGCACACAGCCAGTCTAAATAACCCCGTGTGATGATTGATTAACCATCACAGAATGTGTCATCAAAAGGAGCCATTTTTTTTGTCTAATTCCTCACTTGTATCTTTTTGGTTGATGTTTGCGAGGTTTATAAACCGACACTATCGAGCATTGTCCAGCATCTTCCACCATTTGCTGCTTCGATGTCGGTTGTTCTTCGGGGCGCCATCCATCGCTCGCACTCCAGGTGTTTATCATCGCTGGATCAGTAAAAGCTCTGAAACAACACTGAGATCACCTCAGGACTCTAAAAACTCTCCTTTAAAAGCCGACTAATAAAAAAAGCTCATCAGCGAGGCAGGGTGACCCCACCTGTCCAACAACAGGAGGAACTCTGGCACACTGAGACTTTACGAGACTTTACTCTAGATTAATAAAGAATGATGTAAACGTGCTACAGTCAGGATTTAGAGACTGTTTTAGGGTGAAGTTGAAATGACAGGCATATTTGTGCTTCTAGGGCAATAGCTTGTGATAAAAGTACATTTTTTTATGTTTTTCATTAAACATAGGTTAAAATTATCCGTGACCATCGTAAAAGTTCTTGTTTTTGCCTATCGAAGTGAAATTTCTGAAGGCTTTAAGGTGAAATTCACGTCAAACTGACTTCTAAGTGTGATTCTGCTCTTGAACTGATAAGATTAAGCTCTTTGCTCTCTGAATTGTGACCACCTTGAGTCCATTTTTTAGCCTTTCTGTCTAACCGTGTACCTTACAGCTTTAGCCCCAGTCTTCTGTGTGTGTGTGTTTTGTGTGTTTGACAGAGTGTCTACCTGTGTGGCAGAAGGTAAGCCAGGTAATCTCTGTTTGTCTCAGTCTGAGGGCTATAATGCTGTGACTCATTCCTCCAGCGGCTGGGCTTAGACCAAAAGCACTCCATCTATCACAGAACCCAACAGTCGCCACTGTCATTTACCCAGTTAATCCCTGAATGCCAAATTAATATGTTAAGTATAGGTGTGATTAAATGATGTGAAAGATCGACTGTAGACTCTGGATGTTTAGTCAGTGTTCTCATCTTTATCGCTGTTATCCCACAGGCTTCGGCTCTTTCTTTCATGCCGCGCTGTGTGGGCGATGCTGCGGTGTCTTTTCTTCTTGGAATTTGTTGATGAGACGTGGCTCTTTATTCTCTCAGTCCTGATAGTTGTTGTTGGCAACTCCAACAATGTAGTTTGTCTTCTGTTTAATCTCAACAAAGTGCTCGCTGCGCAGCACCGAGCTTTAACCCTTTGCCTGTTTCTAGCTGCATATTTTAGTCTCTCTTCCTCCTCTGCTGCTTTCTGTGTTTGTGCCTCGGTTTTACGGTATCATTGGAGGCTTAAACTGGAGGGAAACTATAAAATGTGTAACTTCCTGTGCGGCCATCAACACCAAGCAAACAGGAATATAATACTGAATGCAACATCAAACAGCTCTTGAGTCCATTTTAACAAGGTGGCGTAATTCTCGTGTCTTGATTTGGAAATGAAATAAAGTTGAGTCTTTCACAACACTGACAAGCTTATAGTCGCCTATCTTCTATGTAGCAAGCGCTGTGGTGAGCCAACTTGAAGAATTACAGTGTTTCAATTTTGTAAAACACAAGATTACTTTTGATTTATCAAATGAGCCACCTTTGAGGGTTTCTTTTTAAGTTAAATGTTTCTTTTAAAGGAGCGGTGAGTACTATCTGGAAAAGCTAGTGTTTTTCCGGGACTACTCCATTTCCCATGAGCACTTGCACCCACTGTTATAAGGACATCACTCTTGACAAGGTGTGTGTTTGTTTTGGAAATGAATGGAGATCAGATCTTCTTTTTAACTCTACTTTTCTTTTTACAAGACTTTTTACTGGATACAACGCTAAGAGGTAAGGTATTTATCAACAGTTATGTAGCACTTTGGTAGTTTTGTGCGTGAACGGGTAAAATATTTTAATGGATGGTGAACTGAACCACTCAGTTTTAACTCATGAACGGGAGCAAAGTTCACACCTGAGGCAGTGAAGAGTTGCTAACAATGATAAGAGGAGTTGCAGAGAGGTGACGGTTTGGTGTGGTTACTGTCACAAACACTTTAGTCCTACTTTGATGTTATACTCCCTTTCAGCAGACTGTCTGCTACAATTTGGTGTTAGTTGCGGGTTTGTACGATTATTTGTTACCTGACTGTGTTGAAAATTATGATGACCCAGTTCATATCTCATATTCCGGATCTTAGTATCAAAAAATTGCCAGGATCTGGATCTTACTTTCACATCCATCAGAAATGATCAGGACCTTGTCTTGTATTGTTTTGCAAAGCAATCCGACCATTTATGGTGGAGTTATACACACATATGGTGAAAACGGCCCTATCTCACAATGATAAAGAATCCTTTAAAAAAGTCCTGCATCCAGACAGTGATCCGGATCACCTCCAAAATTTAATCACTTCTTCCTTATCCCATTTTGAACACTTCCTAAAAATGTCATCAAGATCCATTGGTAAATTTTTGACTTATGTTGTTCAAGGAGAGGGCTTAGAGGTCAGGGTCTAGGATCTTATATTTGTTCTTAGCTACTTATAGTTATTCATAAATTAGAAGCATTTTTCATTCAAAGTTAATGGAGTCTTTCTCAATTTTTCTTTTGTTACCGTAATCGTAAAACTTGAACCACAAATCCAATGCTGTGTCCTGCACTTGATGTGGTGACCATCCTTACAGAGCACCTCCTCTCCTGGTCACCAACTCCCATATGTCTCTCTCTTTTCATATCTCTTCTTACATCTTCCTCCCAGCCCCCAAAAAACACTCCTCCACCCCCTCCTCTTGTTTCATAAAACCAGCTGCTGCTGCTCTCTCTTGGGTTATTGAGCACTGAAAAAGAAGAAGCTCAATCCACACTTATAACACAGAGACAGTTAGAGATTTGAGCAGGGAAATAAAATATATATTTGAGGAGAGAGGATATAATATAATAATGGGGGCAAAATGTGAAAAAGAGAGGAGTCATGAAGACTCAGAGAGGTTTTTCAGGTTGCAGGGGGGTCTGTGGAAGCTGTCAGGCTTTGATCTGGCCTACACGTTGTGTGTTAGTGTGTGTTTGTGTGTCTGGCCTGTGAGTGAGGCTCATGGCCAGAGGCCAGGGCTGCAGGATTAGAGAGCAGGCACAGAAAACAGAGAAACTACCTCTCTTCAGGGTTGTCTATTTGTTGTAACAAAGGTAAATGTAAAATCTGAAACAGAGACTTTAAAATCTTTAAATCAGATCCATTATGTCGTCAAAGACTCAGACTTATCCTGTGCTTTTAAACCTTCAATGTAGTTATGTTTTTGCAGTGTTGACTTCACCAAGTTTCAACAAAAATCTTTACAGATTTTTATTTTTCATAATGACAGTGTAATTTTTTTCTCTTTCAAATTTTCTACAAAATTATTGATAATTTAAAAACTTAAACAACATAAATGAGACAAATAAGTGTTTGGTGTATTTTGAAAACCTTGGCTTCTATTGAACAAAATGTGCCTCAAATATGCAATTTGTGGTCACAGATTTTCAATAACTGACTGAGACGACTGGAATTGTGCTTCAGTTTCAAAGTCCCGTTGTTAATACATGAGCTTTAAGTTTAAAAGAAGGTCTATTTTTTGTTTGTATAAAAGAGGAATGAGCTGTAAGTAGTTTACTTAACCTGATTAATGCTGCTTAATCCTAGAAACTGCAGAACTGTGGAGGAGCTGGATTTAGTCAGAGAAATCATCCTGGTGTCATGACAGTCTGGGGTGTGAAGTTAGGTAAGAGGAAGTCATTTAGCAGGAATGCTTGGCAGGTTGATTGAGGAATGCTTCTGGTTGCATCATGGGAAATTTAGGGATTGTATAATTTAGACTGAAGTTAAAATCCAGAGTATAACAAAAACAAAATATATATATATATATATATATATATATATATATATATATATATATATATATATATATATATATATATATATATATATATATATATATATATATATATATATATATATATATATATATATATATATATATATATAAAAACCTTGAATTGCAGGCCACAGCCAAAAAACATTCAGTGGGATGCTAACACACAAAGATAATACTGACTCCCACCTGTCAGCTCCCTATACAGGTACCAACCAAAATGTTTAGCACATAAGTGTAAATAAATCTTTAAACTAATATAAATGGTTGTTACGCGCCTTTGGCTGCCTTTTGCAGGAGCTCTCTCTTCTCTGGCCATTTCTTATAATTTTTTTGCCTCTTTTTCGTAATCTTCATATTTGGAGTGGATCATTACTTTGTATGGCTCATTTGTTGGTCAAGGACACCAAACTTTTTGTGGCTTCAGTGATATTTTTACTACTTTTTCTCTTGTGTTTGTCTGGAGATCCTACATGTAACCATGGCTGCATTGTTTACATGTGAACTCAGCTGTTAGCAGCCTGTAGCATGTCAATGCTAACTGGTGCAAGGCCTGGTGTTTCCCCACAAGGTGAGAAGAAGGAGGTGAGGATGACGTGCTGGTTCTCAGGTGTGAGCTAAGAAGTGACAACATGGACCTGTCCTTCCATCCATCGTTATTGGGAACGTAAGATCTATCTCCAATAAGATGGATGAGCTAGCCATGCTAACCCAGCACCAGGGGAATACCAGAAGGCAGAGTAGCATCATGCTATTCACAGACATGGCTAACGGAGCTAACATCAGACATCAAAACCACACTGGAAGAGCTTCACCTGCTGTGAGCAGACAGGATCCAGGAGACAGACACTGAACAGACTGCTGAAGAAGCTCAGTCCTGGACCCTGTGGAGGTGGAGGCTGGCTGAACTGGACAATGATGGACAAACTGTCATCATCTATTTCCTTATGGAGCTTTTTGCACTTTCTGTACACTTTCTTACTTTTGTTTTCTTGATTGCTGCTGTGACTTCAATTTCGTTGTACTTGTTACAATGACAATAAAGTTCTATTCTATTCTATTCTATTCTATTCTTTTCTATTTTATTCTATTCTATTCTATTCTAAATGATCAATTTAACATATTTAAATCAATATATTTGATAAATTTATTCTTAACAACGATCTAAACTAAAGATGTCTGAAATGATCTGAGTATCAGAAGGAAGTTAAAATGTAGACAAAAGACTGATGAATAGGCAGCAGTCTGTGCTATAATTAGCTCCTCCAGGTGTGTATTTTTCCACTCAAAACACACACACACACACACGCACACACACACACACACACACACACACACACACACACACACACACACACACACACACACACACACACACACACACACACACACACGTCTTGTTCTTCCGGCCTGTTCAGAGGGTCTTACCTTTGCTCTGTTTTAATCAGGTAGAGTAGTGCTTCAGTAATCCACTCTCTGCATCCTTGCTGTGGTGGTTTTGTGTGTGTGTTAGTGTGTGTGCGTGAGAGAGAGTGTATGCAAGCCTGCTCGTCAGACTCAGGTCTTGTAGAGATTGAAGTGGCCTTGAGGTCAAAGGTCAGATAAACACAGCTGGCTCCCTCTCCTCCTGGCTGGCTCAGGAAAGCTGTTTTCTCCTTTTTTTTCCTCCTCTCTGTCTCTTCTTCGCATTTTATCTCCTCCCTTGTTTTTCCGTGTCAGTCTTTTTCGTCTCACCTCTGTCCGTCTTGTGATCTTTCCCTCTGCCTCTTTCTCTTCTTCCCTTCTGTTACGCAACTTCTTTTTTTGCATTTTCCCCTTTTCCTTCTCTAATCCTTTATGTCTATTTTCTGTCATCTCTCTTCCTAGCCCTCTGTCCTCCTTTCTTCTTTTTCTTCACTCTTTTGATTGCTCTTTATCTTATCTTTCATCAACCCATTTGTCCTTTCATTCTTGTGTCTCCTCAGACTCTCCTGTTTCCTTTCTACTCTTTGCTAGCATCCTTCTCACCCTCTATCTCTCCCTCCCTGTTTTTCTGTCTGTTACGTCTGCTCAGGGAGGAATGCTCTCTTGGTGCCCAGATCCATCCACATTGTTGTCAATAAATCAGCCTCTTCTGTCTTTTGTGTTTCTCTCTTACCTTTTGATCTTTGACCTTTTCTGAAGGTTGTCTAAACTATAAAGTTGAAACTATGTGGACGTCTGAACACAGCACAAGATTTTATTGGTTGAGCTTCTTCACTACGAATTGGTGCGTATGAATCTGGTGATAAATAGCCTCCACTCCTCCCTCAGCTAACATTTCAATGAATTTACATGTCCAAGACTTTTCCTGGAGCATCCCACAGAAAATTGGTGATGCCAAAATTGTAGCCATTGTGGAAAAATAAATTTGAAGTCACAACAAGGTTCAAGGGGAGGGGCAGTGGTAAGTGCTGATGCCTCACAGCAAGAAGGTCACCAGTTTGAATCCAGGTTTGAGCAAGGTGGACCTTATTGTGTGGCGCATAGACTGTATAATTAATAGATGTTGTCTCCCTGACGTCACCCACTCGTTTCTGGAATGGATTTTTGAAGCAGATCGGCTACCGCGGCCACATTGGAAGTGGCGGGGGCTTTGAGTACAGCCACTGAGCTGTCAGTCACGTGAGCTTAGCTGTGCCTCTGATTGGGTGAGCTTGCGATCTAGATATCCTCCAAACTGCCGGGTTAGAAAAAAGATTGAACCCTGTGTGTGCGGACAGTGAAATTAGCGATTCAGACAGGAGACGTTTTTGAACCAAGCTACTTTAATTTCTGCTTTGAAAACAGCTTTTTTTGGCTTGGTGTGTATGTGACTTCCGGTATTTCTGAAGCCAGCCTCAAGCGACACTCGAGAAACAGCAGATTTTAGCACTTCCATATTGTCTCATATTCTTAGACCAGAGGTTGCTGCTTGATGTGGAGTTAGCATGTTCTTCCTTGTTCTCCCTGGCTTCCCCACACAATCCAAAAGCATGCTTATCAGGTTAAATGGTAAGAGGTTATCTGTGCATCATCCTGTATCAACTTGTGATAGACTGGCAGTGAATGAATGGAATAATTAAATCAATAATCTTAATGCTGGAGTTGGTAATGTGACTCCTTGATTGGTAGAAAGAATCGTCACTATACAACAGCAGCAGCTGTATTTCTCCTTGCTGCATGCAGCGGTCTCTGAAAAGCCATGTGGCAATCACAAAGAAGACAAATTGCTGGATGTCTTCCATTGTTGCTCTTTGTTTTCTGTGTCGTGTTTTTCTTCTTGGTTAGATAAATTTTATTAGTAGGGCTTGAAGATGCTAAGATCTGTTTTAATTGCACTCCCTCACCACCTTGTGGCCTGGAGTCTCCACACACTGTCTTGTATTACTTTAAGCGAGGCGTGTGTTTGTTTTAAAATTAAATGGAGATCAGATCAAAACAAATTTTCTTTGTTCAAGACAAATTTTTACTGGATACAACGCACAGAGCTAAGGAATTCTCAGTACAGTTTCGTAGCACTATGGTTTGAAATGTGACATCAAGCAAATGTTGTAGCAGCCGGCTACATGTTAGCGACATTGGCAGCCTGGTGCTCTGATGTATCTGTAGGCTAACATCACAACAAGTAATCACTGTTAGTTTGTTAGTAGTTTAGTAGCCGTTTATAGTGCAGCTGGTAGCCCGGTGCTCCAAGACATGTCCATAATGTGTAATGTTAGTAAATCCTGGTTGGCTATGTCCTGCCAGTCATCTACCAAACAGAGCTAACGTAACTTCAGTCTTCATTTTATTGATAGACTCTCAAGTTTGAACAGACCACTGCAGGATAACTGCTGACTGTGGGTTGGAATGAACATTATCACAAACAGCTTAGCCTTTGTATCACTCTCCCATAATGCTTTCTTCTGCTTTTCTGTCAATTTTCTGTCCGACAGTTAGTGCTCCTGTGTCCACTATCACGACAAAATTAGTCATAGAAATTGTTTTCAGCAGAGAAAACACAGATCTCTGTGTTTTGTCTCTTCTCACTACTGAACTTCGTCAGCTGGCGTGGTGTTGTCATAGAGACCTAAACGTGCCATAAATCAATTCGGTCCTGAATGACCTGTCCTAGTAGCTAAGAAGTAGCAATTTAAAATAACCTGTAACCAGTAATATTGGCGCTAATAATCTCATTTTAAAGTGTGGATTATGATCAGGCATATATCTAGAAGGAAGACTTTTTCAAGATAACTTTCGAACTCCTCACAGCCCCTTTAGATCCCGACCAATATATTTCTAGAGTGACTAAAATGACTGTAACCCTGTCATACGACTCTTAATTTGTAACGTTCACTTCTTCTTCCTCTTCTTCTTCTTGAAAGACTTAAAGTGGATGTTTAACCTCTTTCAGTACTGGCCTTTCTTTAACCCTCAGTCCAAGGTCACTCTGACACTGTTCTACTTCCAAGCAAACACATTCTCATTCCCTAAAATAGATTATACTCCATTCCCACAAAGCTTTGCTCTCCGACTGAGACGACTCCTGGAGCACAAGATCCACAGCACATCAAAGTCTTCTTTTGAGGGTTTCCACTTCAGTCATGAAGATTAGGATGTCACAGGATAAGATTTATGAGTTTTGCAGTTTGTACATTAGCATCAAAAATACCTGCTCTTCCATTTCTCTGTTCATGTGTGAGTTTCTGTGTCATCTGACCCACACTGGGGAGTATTTCAGCTCTAGTGGAGTTTATGGGGCTGAATCCAGTTATCCCCTCCTGTATCTTCTTGCACTGTCTTTACAGACACCTCCCCCAGCTGATGCTGCCACAAAAACATGAGAAAGTGTCTTCCTCAGTTTTGTCAGTTGCTCGGTCTCAATCCGTCACCGCTCCCTCCTTGAAGTGTTGGGTTTAAGTTGTACATCAACGAATATCCCGGAGTAGCCTCAGCTGGCAGATGAAATGAGGTGTTACTTCAGGATGTTCGGGCTGTTTTCACAGCTCGATTGGAGGATCAGAGGGTTTGAGAATGCAGGGTTAGATTGTAGGTTGGGGTGAAAATTGGGAAGGAGGGGAAAGTGTAAATCTTCCTCCTCCCTTTGTAAACAGCATGGAGGTGCCCTTGAGCTTCCCAGCTGCTCAGAGGTCACCGATGTACAGTAGTAGATTTATTGCAGCAGAGCAGGTTAAAGGTGGTTCATAATTTCAGCATAATCGACTGAAACACGTGCAGATGGGTTGATTGTCTCTGACATTGCTGCAGCAGGTGTGCACTTGTTCTTCCTCTGGGCGTATTCATCATTGGATGTAATAACTTGCTCTTCTTTTGTCTGCTTTCCAAACCTCTCTGTTGTTTTTAACCCGCACAGGATGTGTCACATTTTATTTTTCTCCTCTTTGTCGGTGCCAAAGGGCATTTCTCCGACACACATTCTTGATTTCACAGCCTCCTCGTCTTGGCTCTGATTGCATCGTTGTATGCAGATGACAACACTGTCCAGAAACACAGATGGAATAATTCATGTGTCACCCCTCCCCTTCCTACAGCTACAACTAGCCTCACACTTCCATTACTGATCGTCTCCAACCAGCTCTACCTGCTTAATATGAAAACTGGCCCGCTGCAAGGTAGGCTGGGACACTTTGCATCGCATGCAAAGGAGTTGGTCGGCTCCTGACAAGAGGCCACAGCTGCCAAACAAGAGACGGCTTCATCATTGTCTTCATGTTACAGATGGATGGGAGCGCTGACAGACAGGCAGAATAAATTGGCAGGCGTATCAAGGACAGACGAGCTTACATTTCAGTGCTCCTCTCCCCTTTTTTTTCTTCTCGGTCTCATTCTTTTAGTGTCAAGGTGCATTTTTATTCAAATGCAGAGAGGATGAGAGACCGTTGGCAGGGTGCACGTGTTTTGTTAAGGTGATTTAATGCAAAGCATCTGCGTGTATCAGTTTGCCTGTGTATACAAAAGATCGCCCTCTGCATAACTGAGCTGTGGTGTGGGTGGAGAGCTGATGTGCACAAAGGACACAGTCCGGAATAAAATGGATGTTTATATTGCAATTGTGAACCATATATGCACGACAAGATACAAATATTATCATAAAAAGACAACTCCCATGTTCACAGCAAAACAATCCCTTAAACTTAAAGCTTAAACTTCAGGGATGTTTTTAATTTTGGGGGTCCCTGTTCCACGTAAGCAGTAGTAAAAAAAAAAAAAAAAGCCATGCTCTATCACCTCACATTTATGGGAAAGTCAATGTCAGTTTTGTCAAATTTTGTATCTGATGGCCAAAACTTTATGTAGTCTAACAAAACAAACCTAAACCCGTGCAGCCACGCTTAAAGGATCCACATTTTTCTGCAGACGCGAGCTGAAACATCAGCTCACACCGCGCTCTCCTCACATCAGTCCCTGATCTCTCTGTGCTTTCAGATGTTTTACTTTAAGATCGTGCTCTTGCAGAAAAAAACGTGACTGCACCTGTGTTTGTTCACCTTGTTGGCCCAGTTTTTCATTTTAATCCACTTCCTTCTCCCGACTGTCTGCTTGTGGAACATGTCGGCTTGATAACTGCAAACACACCAAGTTCAGTCATTATTCTGCAAGGAATACACAGCTCATCAAAGTCTGAAGACTTGCATCTAAAGAAGGTTCTAGGTAGAGTTTCAAAATGCAAAAGGAAGAAATAGGTGTGAGACCCGAAAAACTGAGTAGACAATCTATTGAAAGCGGCAATGAAATTGAAATAGTATGTTCATCAGCTGTTGGAAAGTTTAAACCCACAGCCTTTAAAAAACATTTTCATCATCATCATTTTCTGTCAGGTAATTACTCTGTCATTACCATAGACTGTATATAGAGTGGACAGCGTGGCTCTGCCATTTACCATCGTACGGTTTTGAAGCCAAAATACCCCGTCGAAAGCGCAGCCATTGAAGCAGTTGTGCAGCCAGAGTCTGCGCAGTAGAGACTGTGAGGGATTCTCGGAGAATCGGAGTGGAGCTGGGTGACAAAAATATTATTATCTTTTTCTTTCAAGAGTCTAATCACTTCTTGACTCTACCTCCTGACGTATTTTATAATCCCAGAAGAAAAACACACAAGAATGGCAGCTGTCAATCATCATTGAATGTGAAGTTAAACCTCGTTTTTAACCTCTTATAACTAATAAAAACAAAACTTTCAGAAAAAAAGGACTTGAATATAAGGCAGCCAAATGTTATCTTCAAATTACCACAACGGACGTAAGAAACATTTCTATGAGGTGTATTAATTTTTTTCAAGTTTGACCACAGCCCATCTGGAATGACTGGAGAGAAAGATTTTTTTTAACCTATACTGCAGCCAGCCACTAGGGGGAGCAGTTTTTGTGGCGAACTCACTTCGAGCCGAGCAAGATGACATCCAATTTTTTTCACAGTCTATCGTCATAACCTCCTGATGGCAAAGGCTAAAAAGCTTTCTCTCTTTGAATGTAGTCTGTTGTGGCTGCATAACCAAGGCCTCTCACAACACGCCATTGCTGTTGAGGTTGGGCGCAGTAAGACAGTCATTTTGAATTTCTTCAAAGATGCTGAGGGTTATGGAACAAAAAAGTCAAGTGATAGACCCAAACAATTTCACTGACCCTGAGCCGGAGGATCTGATTAGCTGTCCGTCAAGACAGGGGACAATCCTTGACTGAAATTAAGGCCATAACTGGTGCTGTCTGCAGCCCAAGAACCATCAGACGACATCTGAGGGAGAAGGGCCCCACGACCACGTCTCCAAAGACTTTGTCTCCTTCAACGCCACAAAATTTCCTGGTTGACTTTTTTTTTCAGAGAGCACCAAACATGGGACATTGAAAGGTGAAGGAAGTTTTACTTTCCTGATGACTTCCAACGTTACTGACATGACGAGGAGATCCCCCTGGAGATGTTTTCTGAGCGGCACAGTGGAGGGGGCGCCATCATGATCATAGGGCTTTTTCTGTCAATTGAACAATGGAGCTTCAGGTTGGTCAGGGGTGTCAAACAGCGGCTGGTTGTGTGGAGATGTTGCAGGGGGCCTCCTTCATGACTGAGAGCCTTGGTCTGAGTAGTAGTGACTGGGTTTATCAACAGGTCAACACCAGACAAAGGACTTCTTCCAGAGGAATAACCTCGCTCTTTGGGACCATCCTGCTTGTTCCCCTGATCTAAACCAGAGTGAGAACATTTGTGGATGGATGGAGAGGGAAGTTTACAAAAATGGACATCAGTTCCAGACAGTGGATGCCCCCTGATGAAGCCATCTTTAGCACTCGTTTCAGCAACGTTTCCATTAGACTCCTTGAGACACTTACATCAAGCTCCCATTTCTGAGTCCATTTTTCAAACTTTGATTTCTATTTCAGGGGAAGTTCAGCTTTTTTGGGGACTTTGGTCGTCAATTAATTGCCTTCTAATTTTGTTTTACTCTCATTTCTTCTTTTTGCATTTTAAAACTGCTAAAAAAAAATCTTTGACATACCACAGTGCAAAATGTAAATTCTTGTTTTTTTTCAATTGGTCTCAGTTTTTTTCTGTTTTTTTTTTTTTTCTTTTAAATTAATTAATTCATTTTATTTTTTTATGTGGCATATTTTTATGTCAAGTCTAATCTTTTTCTCATTTATATTTGAATCAGTGTGCCAATCCATGAAACACAATCCTCACACATTAAAAAAAAAATAGTTTTGTTATTATCTGAAATCCTCATCAAGTTTATTTAAAAAAAGGAGGCATACATGCTTGAACTTTCAGCTCCCTATGAAGATTTCAAAGATCTAAATAAAAAAAAGAAAAAAAAGCTCGATATCAAAATGTATGATTCCATATGCATCCTCATTTGTATGAGAGCCAGACGTCACATCAGCTCCTTGTTTCAGCTCATGTTTTTCCGCCCTGGTTTATGCCCAGACACCTTTTGTTGATGAATTATGTTCTCCATCTCCAAGGGGCTGTTAAGGTGCTCCGAAAAAAGGTCCAAGCAGTACATTAAGCCCAATTTCCATAAGCCTGGCCCCAAATAAGACGTTTGGTGGTGCTTTAAGTGAAACCTGAAGGGAGCGAAGGCCAGAGCGGAGCCAGAGAGATCAGGAAGATATATGGTGACATCAAAGCTTTTCCTTCACCCCACAAAACCTCCAGATTTAGCAAAAACAATCCATCCGATGTCGAAGAGGAAGAGGGCATGTGAAATCTGTTTCTGCTCTTTCTGCATGTGTGTTTGTGATGTGAAAGTTTTTTTCTGTCTCTTATGGCAGCTGAGGAGGGAAATGTTGGCATACATGCTGTATCGTTTTATGATGTGTGTGAAAAATTAAAGCTCTCACTCTTTGCTGATGTCGTGTGATCTGTTTCTGATTCACGATTAAAGAAGAAATAATGACACTCTTTATATTACTTTATCGATTACAAAGGGAGATATCAACATGTTCAAGACTGAAAAGGCTTCCATTGAAGCACAAAGCATGCTGGGCCATGGTTTTAATATACAGCTTTGATGTGTGTTCGGCCCATTTGTTGTGTTTTGTGTGTGTGTGTGTGTGTGTGTGTGTGTGTGTGTGTGTGTGTGTGTGTGTGTGTGTGTGTGTATGTTAACTTGTGTTACTTGTAATCCTCTTGGTGCCACAGCAGGTGGCGTGAGTTTTTTTTTGTGTGTGTGTTTAATATGTAAACGTAAAGGAAGACGCAATTAACGGCCTGTGTGTCTGTGGTAAGCAGAGCAAATATTTTTTGAGTGTAGTTGTCATTTTGTTTTTCCCTGTGTTTTACGTGCGTTGGACTCATGTTCAAAGGAGTTATGCGTTCTGTTTATTTGCTTTCGGTCACAGGAAATTCATTTACGCCAGAAACAAGTGAAGGAGGACGCATCAGCTCCATGTATCTGACTAAGAAGCACCTCAGTGGGTTTCAGGATGATCTCGTTAAGAAAAATAAAGTATCAATAATTTGTCTTTTCTAGATCAAACCTTTCACAATAAGTTCCACAGTGTAAAGATGATCCTACTTGGTGTCATCGGTAGGATCCATGTTGCCTCTGATCAAGACAAAAAAAAATAAAAAAATTAAAATAAAATAAAATAAAATAGATAAAAAAATAAATAAATAAAGGAATTGCAATACAGCATTTTTGGGGGGGGGGGGGGGGGGGGGGTTATATATTTTTTTAAATATATGACAATCAAAGAAATGTGTTCTGTGTCTTTAAATATTGATTTTCTGTAGAAAAAAAACTGTTTTTAGCTGCACAGTCTCTGTAACATAAACTTTTTTCATCTTTTTTTACATGTTTTCTTTAAAAAATTCAGACATGTTGTGACAGTATGGATGTGAGGTAAATCCAGGAGGAAAACAGGTGTGACAGTGATACCATTGTTTTGACAGCAATTTAAGGCAAAGTCCCCCCTGAATTATTCAGACAAGGACAATGAAGTCATTGCACGTAGACCCCATATGAGTCCTTTCTGAGCTCTGGCCGGAGAGAGAAAAACAGAGATGAAACTAAAAAAGAAAGAAAAGAATTGAGGCAAAAAGATGTTTAAGAAAAATTAGAAAAAACTATGAAGTGTGAAAAATAGAAAGCGAAGGACACGGCTGAAAAGCTGAGACTTACTGATGACTTACTGTGAGTCTCAGCTCTCTTACTCTGCCATCTAAGCCTCATGCTGACACCTAAGTGGCCCTCATTAGTCTGTTTGGAGCCTCCGCAGCCAGCAAGTGCGAGTTAGACAGAAGGTACATGAGAGGAGGTGATGTGATGGGGGTTAAAGTGGGGATCGACTGGATTTTCTGCAGCGGATAGCAAATGTAATCCTACGTTTCCACTGCTTGAAATTGGACCGGTTTACTCACCCGTACGCAGAGATTTTCTACTCATGGAGATTCTGCTTGTTTGAATATGTTTCAGCAGTCTGTGCCTTCAATTCGTTACAAGATGGAAAAAAATTCAGTTGTGCTAGATGTAGCTTATATTAACATCCTGTCATTGCTCAGACTGACGTCCTGATTGGTTGTTTAAGACACATTCTGTTTAAAGAGTTAATGTAGCGACTGTAATGTCAACCATTTGGCACCGAGTTTGGTACGGGTTGGATCGGTAAAGCCTGATCCTGTTTGCATTTCCACAGCCCTTCTTGGCAGGTTAAACATGGCAGGGTTTTGTTTTGCTCTTTACTACCCCTGCTGCTCAGGAAGTGATTATTTTTTTCAATCAATCAACAGACTGCGGTGTTTCTAGCTACACCTTCTTGGGTTGGATCGGTATGACTGGCACCCCAACAGAAGGGTACCAAAAAGTGGGATGGTACGGGTTGGTTATTTGGGGAACTGTCCTGGGTTTAGTTGAAGGAAATGCTACAAAATGCAAAAAGGAACCAAACTGAACTGCTTGGTGGAAACAGGGCTTATGTGTCTTTGAATACAAATATGAAGGCTTTAGTTTGCAAATGGTAAACAACATGTTAGTTTACTTGAGAAAGAAGTTGCATTTGCTTTCGTTAACCAAAGATATCAGTGCCAAAATTCAAAACCCATGGCTGTTTCGTGAGCTCATGGAAAAAAACTTGTATACCCTTGTGTTTAACTCAGAGTGAGATTTGATCTGTGGAGTATTCTGATCATGGCTATAAGTTCATATAACAGTTCCATTGCTGGTTAATTCGATGTAGTTCTCCTGGCTGGCTCGCCAAAATCTCCAGATGATCAACACGTACCACCTAGACAAACAAACAAAAATCATTAATTAGAATAAAACAGTCAGGAAATCACAACCAACAATGTCTGACTTTTGGTTTAAAAGAAATCTCCAAAAGCATCTGTAGCATGAACATGGCCTAGAAGAAAAGTTGAGTGACTGAATTCATTGTTTGCAACACACAAATGTTACCCAAGCTGATCATGTCCCCATTAATGCTTCACTTTAAGAGTTAAAAGATTAAAGAGTCATATTTTTTTTTCCATTTTAGTTGCCCCAATTTCCTCATTTATCTAAAAAATATATGCATTATCAGGCAACTAAGACAAATATTTTTGCCGCCATGTCATGCACTTCAAAAATTGTCCTTGTGGGAATGTTTTGGGTTTTTGGAGCCAGCCTTAAGACACTCAGGAACTGCTGGCTTTATTTGTTTCTTTTTTTTGTGCAGCCCCATCGGCTCCTGTTTTCAACATCAGAGGTTGTAACCTGGTTTAAAGCTACAAACAGAAACACTGAATGTCACTGTATTCGCAGTCTTCACACAACTACACACACACACACACACACACACACACACACACACACACAGAGCGCAGACAAAGACCTGGGCTTACACCTGTAAATGTGCCTCAGTGTTGTAATCCTGTGAGCCTCCACAATCCACCACTACAAAGAGCCCTGATGATGGGGTATTATGGCAGTATACTAAATATGGCCCACCCTTAGAAGTGCCTGAAATGAGATATTAATGCTGCTTCCCGACCTGCAACTGTTCCAACACTGAGCTGCCTTTTAGTTTGTCATTAGATGATGGATTTTAGGATGAATCACTGCTTCAAACTTTGTGGAATTAAACGCCTTTGTCTTGATTTGAACAGCTTAAAGAATAATTTGTGTTTAGGCCAAAGTTTTCTGATTTGGCTCTATCACACAATGTCATTAAGATAATGATGTTCTGCAAAATCTGTGTGATTAAAAAAGTACAATAATTATGCAAGTCTTAAACTGTGATTCCTGCTATTTATGTCTCAGGGTTTTTTCGAAATATAGGTCACAACAGGATGATAAAATGAGTTATGGTTGGGAACATTGTTAGCTCACTGGTAAGCTAACCTATCACAGATAGTCTGCTCGATCATGTGGGGACTTGAGTAATAATACATACGACATAATCTAAAAAAATTGTTCATTTTTTATGTGAGGATTAAAAAAATCAAATCACAGCATTAGCATTTATAAGTGTTGAACATTTTTGATTCACTTTCTTCTCCTGAATTTTCAAAAAACACAGTACAAAAAATACTGGCATTCGTATGATTTATAATATAGAGATCCCCATGTGTTGAACAATTCCTGGAGTGAAATAGCAGCAGCTCTCAGCGGAGAGGAGGGATTAGCAAAAAAAAAAAAAAAAAAAAAAATTTTTGTTGTTTTGAGAGTCTGATCACTTCTTGCCTCTTCCTCCCGACATAATTTATAGTCCCAGAAAAATAATACACAAAAACAGCAGCTGACAATTATCATTGAATGGGATGTAAAACCTCGTTTTTAACCTCTTATAACTAATGAAAGCAAAACTTTTCAGGAAAAGGAGGACTTGAATACAAGGCAGCCAAATGATATCTTCAAATCACCACAACAATTGGACGTGAGAAACATTTCTACGAGGTGTAATAATTTTTTGAAGTTTGACCACAGCCCATCTGGAATGACTGGAGAGTCAGATTTTTTGACCTATACTGCAGCCAGCCACCAGGGGGGAGCAGTTTTTGTGGCGACCTCACTTCAAGCCAAGGGAGATGACTTCCTTTTTTTTTTTTTTTTCATAGGCTGTGTCCAAAATGGCATACTAACGTACTACTCATACTAAGTGTGATGTCAAAAATAGTATGTCGTGTGTTCACATTAAATAGTATGAAAAGATTATGTGCGCGAGAATTACCCGGATGTGTACTAAATCGGTAAAAATTGTAAGTATGGGAGGTGGGCATACTAGTCACACTGACACGCCCCATAATGCATTGCGAGCCCCGAGAAGCAACTAAATTGGACCTACCTCTACAGGGAAACCTAAACGTAAGTACATAGAAATAAAGTGCCTGAGGCGACGGACAGATCGTCTTCGTTGTCTGCGAGCAGTAAACATTTTTTAATTTTTTGAAGAGTGATGAATTCGTCTTGAAACCGGTGTTAGCTAAAAATCAGCCGTTAGCAAACTTCCCGTTTTCAAAATAAAAGCATCTTTTATTATATCTTTAAGTTCTTTAACGCGTTTGTAAATTGGGCTCTTGTTTTGGAGCGGACCGGAAGTTTCTTCGATAGCATATTGGCGCTCTCAACAGAATGTCCAAAATGTCGAAATTAAATTTGTATCCGTGCGTTTTATGGCCCAAATGACCACATTTTGGTATTCTACATGATGACTTTCTCGCCTAAAATGTTCTTAAAACTTTCAAATGTGGCGAATCAAGTGAGATATTTGATAGCCTGGTGTGCTTCCATAGACATATGTGTGCTTCCAATTTTTGTCGTCGGAGGTTTTGAAAAGCATCATGGGAAACTGAGTAGTATACTACAGTGTAAACGGTTGGCACTCTAATCATACTAATAGTATGTAGTATACAGTATATACACAACGACCATGTAGCATGTAGTACGTTGGCATGCCATTTCAGACACAGCCATAGTCTGTGGTTCAATACTGTGGCAGACGTGTGTTTGCGATACATCGCCCCCTGCAGTTTGGGAACGGATGCCAATTTATGCTGCATAGAGTGTTAAAAAGTATAAAAGCCACACGTGTTGACTTGTGCTGATTCCGTGTGTAAACCACAACTCAGCCTTTATTTTGAGTAGAGTTGAAGTTTGGTTAACTTTAACCAGATTAGTTAACAGTTATTATCATATCTCAATCACCAGGGTATCAGGGTGTTTGGTTGACCTCACTAAGCACTGCTCACATTCAGGACGTCAACAAACATGAACTGACAAGGCACCTCTCAGATTAGCAGAAACTCATCAAAGAAACTCTAATATGAAGAAAATCCTGTTAGCTTTGGTTTGATTCAGCTAAAGCAACAACACAACTCATGGCAGAAACAACTTCCCTTCTCTTTAGCACAAGTCCAGTGCCTTCCAATGGTGGCTAAATCTCAGTTAGACGGACACAAAGGAGAGACTTCATTAACTGACACCACAGCCTCCAGTCAAATGTTCGGCCTGTTTGTCACAAAGTCACACTGACACGACACAATCATCCAGGTAGGGAAGGCATGCAAAGAAAAGGGCCGAGAATACACGCCTACACACACTCTCTTTCCTCTCTCTTCAGCACAATTGGAGTGTCAAAGTGTCAGAGCAGCAGTTTGAATAGCTGTAGTAATAACAGTTAAGGCAGGGCATCAGCGAGACGCAACACTGACACTCTTAACCTGCCTCCATCAACACACACGCGCTGCCTCACTGGCAAAGCAACAATTCTCTCACGGCCCTAGTCAAAACAAAGTGCAGCGTTCACACACTTTGCAAGCAGCCCAAAAAGCTCTTCTTCTCTACACACAAAGCTCCGTGTTGTATCCACAAAGAGTGCTCAAAAATCAACACGCTGTTCTCATGGAATCAAAAGACCCCAAAATCCAGCTGAAAGCTTTTATTTCCGATTGATTTTATCTGTTGGATCCTCCTCCAGGGTTGAAGGAAGAAGGTGTTTGATCAAGTTTTAAAAAGATCTGTAAAAAGATTAGGAGCAGTATCATCAAGAGGCTGTGGTGGCCTTGATAATGGAAGGATTGCCTCATTTTTTTAAAGGAAAGTATAGCTAAATATTTCTAACTATAGCCATTCACAGTTCAACACTGCAGAAGTACTTGTTAGTGTTCAAAACTGCAGTTCCACTAGTGTCCACTTGAGGCTGACTTCCAAAGCCCTGCAAGGCACATACACATCCATTCTAAATATCCCATTTTCATATGAAACACAAACATGTTTGACTCGACTCAAACTTTATTTAAAGAGCACATTTAGAAGAACCAAAGTGGACCAAAGTGCTGTACAGATTAAAAACAGCACAAATAATAATCTTAAGAGAAGATTTAAAAGCCTCAATTGACCCCACAGAGGTTGTTCAACAGCCGAGAGGCAGCTGACGCATAAGCTCAGTCACTTATAGTTTTAAGTCTCATTTTGGGGGTGACCAGAAGCAACTGACTGGTCAATCTCAATGTCATGGCCAGGACATGAGGTTGAAGAAGTTTGGCAGGTAGTCAGGGGCAAGGCCATTAAGAGCTAGAAGAAGCCAGTGCAGCGAAGCTAAAACAGGATAAATGTGGTCCTGCTCGGGTTAACCAGTTAGGAGACGGGCAGCTGCAGCTTTTGGACCAGTTGGTGGCGCTGGAGAAGTGAGTTCCCCAGTCCAAAATACAGGGAGTTACAATAATCAAGTCTTGAGTTACTAAAAGCATGGATCACAGTCTCAAAGTCTCGTTAAGGCAGGTACCCCTTTGCTTTCGATAAAATCATCAAATGATAAAAGCCTTTTTTGACGTCTCAGCTCACAAATTTCAGCTTGTTGTCAAAAATCACTCCAAGATTCCTCAAAGAACATTAAACGTGACTCACTAACTAATGAAAACAAAACTTTTCAGGAAAAAAGAGGACTTGAATACAAGGCAGCCAAATGATATCTTCAAATCACCACGACAATTGGACGTGAGAAAGATTTCTATGAGGAGTATTAACTTTTTAAAGTTTGACCACAGCCTATCTGGAATGACTGGAGAGACAGATTTTTTTTTTTTTACCTATACTGCAGCCAGCCACCAGGGGGAGCAGTTTTTGTGGAGACCTCACTTTGAGCCGAGCAAGTGGACGTCCTTTTTTTTTTTTTACAGTCTATGATCCCACCATGCTGTCAGTAGAGATGTTGATCCAAGCCAAATGAAAAACAGCAGAAAAAAAAAAAATCAACCAGAAGAGAAAAGATAACAGTGTCAAAGACAACATTACATATCCCTTTGTTTTTATTTGTATTATTTAAATTTTTAATTTTTAATTCTACTTTGCAAATAAATCAGGATTGATTCAGACGTACTCCAAGTGTGTAAAATGCCAGAGAAAAAACACTGTATAATGTTCCTTCGGTAAGCGCTCTCTAATTAAAGCAGAAAACAAGGATCCTCAGAGAAGAAATTCAGCAATGACTCTTAAGTTCTTTTTTTTTTTCTTTTAATCTTTTACGACTACATCACAGCAGACAGTCTGAGGTTAAGTCAATTACTCCCTCTTTCCAAACAGCAGATTTATGACCTGTAATCATTTCACAGTCTCACTTGTGGTTTTGCCTCAATCATCCACCATCTTTTTTTCTCAGCCCCTCCGCAAGTGAAAACACAATTTAGCTCCCTGACAGACAACTTTTGAAGAAATCTTCCCCAAAGGCGGCCAGCATAATTTCCACTCTGAAAGATTCAGGGATATTTTACACCCTCATTGTGTTTACACGGGTGGGTGTAAATGTAGCGTGGTGGTGAATGTTTCATGAATCCAGATCCCTTTGGTGAGCTTCACGTGGTTAAACGACAAGCTGGGAGGATGTAATGAGGGACGATGATAGCCTGGACAAGTCAGAGGGAGGTAATGAGGGCTGGTTGGGTTGAGAAAGCTTTGTGTGCAGATTGGGCTCCAATTAAAATGGGCGTGCAGGAGTGTTTTTAAAAAGTGTTGCTGAAAGACTGCAGTGTCCAAGCTGCTGGTTTTGGGAATACGTCTGTGGTTTGATCGGTTTTCAACTGACACTGTTGTTTGTGTCAGATGTAGCTCACTGATATTTTCCATCTATATCACCCAGGAGGAGGAGCTAGAAACACTGCAGTGAAGCAAAATTTCTGAAGTTTCAATAAAGTACAATTGTGCATTGCCAGTGTTCCCATAATGACTAGTTAAGCTTGAGTAAAATCTTGTCCCAGGAGATTTTATTTGCAGAATGCTGAAGAAGGAAGGGGGACTGTAACTGGTGGTAACTATAGATATCCCAAACATTTGAAGAGCTGAACTGACATTTTGATGGGTGTTACTGTGGTTGCTGATGTCAACAGATGAAGGCAGGGGGCGCTAAAATATTGTAATGTCCATCCGAATGCTGCAATGATGACGATGCTAATTGGTGAACGCTTGTGTTTTTTTAACTGGTCACTGTCAGCTATGACCACGCCAACTCAAAAAAAGGCAGGAACAAAACATTGCCCACATCACCCCGCTCACAGCCTTCCTGATGCCTTCATTGACAGTCAGAAACACCAACGTCTGCAATAAACACATAACTCACAGGCAGAGCTGTTACAAAAGGAACACCACAGTCTGCATGTGCGGCAGTGGACACATACTAGGGACTTCAATATCCAGACTTCTGAAAAAACACCTAATAAGATCGTAAAAAAAAATTATCCAAATTTAGGGTTTTCCAAAACTGAGGTCTTTTTTCATTGTGATGTTAAGGTTACACACAATTCTAAAGCTGCACTTCCACCAAGCAGTCCGGTTCGGTTCATTATGGTTTGGCACCGTTTGGTACAGTTAAGCCCGATCCCGTTTGCGTTTCCACAGTAAACTGTGCCCTCTTGTGGTAGGAGGCCTGTAAGTCGGATGCCAAAAGCTGCAGCTGTTAAACAACAGCATGACACTGTAGTGGAGTTACAAAGTGTACCCTTGCAATAAATCCAATGAAGAAAAACGCAACACAGTAAACAAAGAGCATAGATGGAAGACGTGCAGAATTTCGTCCTCTCTGTGATTGGCATTTAGCTCTTTGATACAACGTGCAATCAAGCTTTGTTTCAGAGAAGTCTGCGTGCCGCCAGGAGAAATGCAGCCGCTGTCTGGGGAAGTGACTATTCTTTTGACCAATCAACGGACTGCAGTGTTGTAGCTCCACCTTCTGAGAGCAGATCGGTTCAGTCTGGCACCCATACGAAAGGGTCCCAAAAAGTGGGACAGCTTGTCTTGGTTATTTGGGGATCTGTCCCGGGATACGTCGGTGGAATCGCCACAAAATACGTGCTGTATCAAGACGAACCAGTCTGCTTGGTGGAAACACGGCTTAAGTGCCATGAAAACGTGACTACAGACGGTAAGATGAGCAACAACATCAGCACTCATGCATCCCCAAACCTTGATCCTGCCTCCACCACACTGACAGTAGGTACTGTACTTACCAGAGACAAAGTTTGGCCTAAGCTAGACTAGACTCATCTGACCAAAAAATCTTCTTCCAGTTCCTGGATGTCCAGTTCTTGTGTGTTAGGGCCCAGTGACACAGGGCTTATGTCTTTCTCTCATTGATCAGGGGCTTCTTGACAGCCTTGCAGTACCCTAACGCCTCAAATACACCAGATACGTCTGCAGTGTGACCCTGTTGTGTTGCGTCTTGACTGCATATGTCAACTTACACTGGCTACGTGTTCAGTCTGACAAGCAGCATGACTGACATGGCTCTATTTTAAAAGTCACTGGGTGATTTTAGGTAGTTTCCGGACAAGGCTTCTTGTCCCAATTGATCTTCCCTATGCTTAATTTATGCGTCACAGCTCCGTGTCCGCCACAAGTAGGATGGCTGCATATTACCTGCAACTTGTCAGAGCAGCCTTGCAGACATACTACAATTGAACAGATTCAGTGTAAGTTGACACATTGATTTGAATGAAACCTTATTGATTCGTATGCGTAACAGCAGAGACACACTGCAGATGCATCTGGTGTATTTAAGCTGTGGGCTACATACAGAGTGTTCATTTCTTGCTAATGAAACACTTGAATGCCCAGATCTCGGTTAGTCTTCCCAGCTGTTGGTTGGTCTATATATCTGCAGAGTGGATCTAACTGGCGAAGGGTTTTATCTGCTCTCCCTGGCTTTTAAAAAAAAAAATGAACGATTTTTAAGGATTTGTGTAGTATTCTGGCTGTGACTATACCAAAATAAATTGCACTTGAAGACTTCAGAGTGATCATCAATGCAGTGTTTCAGAAATGTATGTAAGTAGAAAGACACAAGGTTGGTTGATTACTTTTATATATATTAGGTCAAAAGAGGAACAAAAAATAGTTTTGCTGAAAAAATGTTTTACATTCATTACTTCCAGACCACATTTGGATAAAAACGTAATATTTCACAGTGTAAGAAAATAAGCAAATGGTCAAAATCCACATAAAGACGTTTTTTCCCAGAATTAGAATAACTTTGAAGCAATTGGTGAGACAGTTTAGTTTTAACCACCATTACCTCTGAGAAAATGCTTCTTGTGGACCAACAGGAACGATTTGGATCTACATCTTGTCAAGGTTAAGTGGAGGAGGTGAAGGGCGGTGTAATTATCATTGCGTAGGTTTCCCCTCCAGTCCTCCTCGCTGTCTCTTTCGCTGTCTGTGTTTCCTTTCTCAACCTGACAGAGCGCCCTGCAGGGTGACCTGTCAATCAACACTACCATAGTAGCGCACACACACACTCACACACACAAACAAGGAACAGAGACTACGTAAAAATGTGCACACGTGAGCACAATTATTGTGCAATCAAACATGGCACCAATGCATATAAACGTGAGAAATTATTTCAGATAAATGGTAACAGTTGTTATTTCTTCCAGTAGAAGTCTTGCAGAGTCAAAAGAAAATGTGCATGTGCATTCAGAAAGACCAGCATGTGACTCTGAGCTTTTTCTTTTGGGGAAGCAACGGATTTATTAACACACCCCAATGACTCATCATGACTATGCCAATTTGGGAAAACTACAAATGATCTTTTGTTGGATGTTGCCGGAGGTGATCACAATCCTGGCAGGAAATGAATGTTCTTAGAAAGAGTGTGAAGTCTGCAAGGCCGCACTGAGGGTTTAGTGGTCTTCAGAGGTCTGCCAGGCCAGACGCACTGCATGTAGCATGTGAATTTGAAAAGTAGTAGAAGATGGATTGAAAGGAAAGAGGAGAGATGCAGTGATGCAGTGAAAAGTTACTAAGAGAAAGATGAAACCAATTAAAATGGGAGATCCTCAGAGGTGGCTTTGATTTGCTGGGAGGAGCAGGAAGGGAGGGACTGTTCAAGCTGCAGCATGAAGTCATCTTTGTTGTGACAATTTTCCAAAAATTAAAAGTTTCTATTTCAAGGATCATGAGAAAACATCATTCAGTGCAGGTTTATGCAATAATCCATTAACAAGCTGGTAATTATATCTGACAGCTTTCCTACCATCATGGAGCCAACGCCGCGTATTCAACCTGCACAGACCTGATGCTGAACTGAGCCGTGGTGAATAGATACAGCTAATCACAGGCAGTATCACTGTCAACAATTAGTTTGCTGTAGGTTTGATCAGTCAGGTAGTGTCATATTTTCTTGTCACCTTAATGCTGCAAGCAGAGCGGTGCGTGATGTTCGCACTAGTACTCTTAGTAACATCACCCACTGGTTTCTGAAGAGGCGTTTGAAGCCAGACAATAGCAGTCACCTTGTAGAAAATGCTGACTCTAACAATTTCAAGTCAACTCAGAAACCTGACTCATGACAAACAGCCACTACACACTTACAATACACTCGCAATAATGATCCTGTTAGTGCAAAGAAACAGCTCAGGTACAAGTATCAGGGGTGTAAGCATGTTCAATTCTGCTGGAAATAGGAGTTTAACGGGATCAGTGGAGTTGGCTTGGTTTTTTGGGGTCAGCCTCAAGTGGACACCCTTGGGACAGTTGCCCTTGTGCACAAGCAACCAAACAAAAAGATTAAGGAGTAGTCAATCTCACATTTCCATTAGACCTGGAATTATGAAAAACCTAAATATTGCAAAAAAAAAAAAAAAGTCTGATGGAAACACTGACATTTCAAAAAAACAAAAACAAAAAAAACCCTCGGATTTCAATTCTTTCTTTATTTATTTACTTTTTTATTGCTCTCATGAGGCAGTTTTTCAGATGTTGGGATGCTACAGTTTATCTCGAAAGTGCAATGGAAACACCTTTTTCACCTTTTTTGTAACAGCTCTGCTGCTATGTTCAGTGCAGATGTTGGTGTTTCTGATGGTCAGTGAAGGCATCAGGAAGGCTGTGAGCAGGTCAGAGTGCAGCAGGAGGGAGGGGCAGGGGTGTGTGAGAGTAGGCGAGCTGAGATGATGATTTTCATTCAGTGTTTTGTTTGCTCCTATTTTGAGTTGGTGTGGTCATGGCCGACAATGAACGGTGACGAAAGACACAAGTGTTGACCAGTTGGCATCAGAATTATTACAGCTTCCAGATGGACCTTAAAATATTTTATATCATGTTCTGGGTGCTGGGTTCTGATTGGCTGCAGGGTGTTCATTAGTGCTGGGACGATATGCTTTTCTTGCAATCTGAATCTAATACGATTTATCAATTTAAATTTACGATTTTTGCAATTTTTAGTTTGCTTTTTAACACCATACCATGGGAAAAAGTTAAATGATGATGAAAATGTTTACAGACTATATCAGGAGCCATGTTTTCCCATAAAATACCTTCTGATGAAACCCCCAATTTGTTCTTTTAAACAGATGAAACTGTGTAACTACAAGTTTTATAAGCTGAACATTCACCTTAGCTTCATCGGCTTGGCCTGTGGAAGAGCAGAGCTGTGTAACGAAAAAAAAGGAAAAGAAGGGAGAGGGCTGATATTTGAGAGGGGTTATTACAAGAATCTGTCTGTCTGATGAAGTGCAGATGGCGTCTCTGTGAATAGCTGACAGGCTACTGTCCACGCTACAGACTGAAAACATGAGCAGGTTAAACCAGTGGAGAACCTGCAGGGCAGACTGTTCGAGGAGCGTTTGTTTATATTGATTATAAGCCACAGAGATTATTTTAAATGCTGCATCTCTTAACTAATCAGGTTAGTCATGTTATTTTGAGAGATTGTTCACAGAGGACCACACCGAAAGGCCAAACTTTGCATATTTACTTCCACAGCAGCCAGAGCGTCATGTCTGTGAATGCAAGTATGAAAACAGTTTGTTTGGATCTTAAAACCATCACTGTAGACACACTCAGTGGAAGATTGTTGATTCATATTTACTCAAGCCCTGGCATCAAAGGAAAGAAACTGGATGAAGGTGTGCACAAACGTAAAAGTAACACTATTTTGATTTGATGTGAAAAGTAAGAAACCATACCAAAAGACATTATGTTTGAAGGAAGCTTACTCTTACTTGAGCTGTTTCTCTGACACTTTTTCCCAAGATCGAAGCAATTTAATGGGTGTTGCTGTTGTTGCTGATGTTGTCAACAGACCAAGGCATGGGGCGTAAAGTAAGGGATGGTTATCAGTCTTTTTCTGAAGATTGGTCTTGAAAAGAGGGGGATCATCTTATAATCGGGGTCGTCCTACATTGGGGTCAATATAGTAAGTCTGTGAAGTCACCTGTGCTAACGGTCCAGTGTTAGCTCTGTTAGCCATATCTGTGGATGGATGAATGGATGGACAGGTCAATGGCATTTCTCTCCAGCACACTGCAGGACCAGCATATCATCCTCACCTCCTTCTCCTTAGCCTGCAGGTAACATTGAGCCTAGCACCTGTTAGCATCAACACGATACTGTCTGCTAAATTGGAATCTCGTAAACTATCTATCTATCTATCTATCTATCTATCTATCTATCTATCTATCTATCTATCTATCTATCTATCTATCTATCTATCTATCTATCTATCTATCTATCTATCTATCACCATAATTAAGAAATTGTCTTAGTTTTTATAAAATAAAAGTTGTCATAACAAATTTTTGTAAGTATTGGTATCTACAATACTTAGGTGCAGTGTTGGTGCAGTGTTGTACTGTGCAACCAGTCCAGGTTTTTCTAGCTTACTTCTTTATGAGTTATGTGTCAGTCACCATCTGTCAGCACAAGCTGATAGTAGATGCAATTTGTTTACTTTTTCCCAGTTATTAAAGGATAGAATCTATGCTAAGTGTTTTGTATAAAGGGCAGAGCTAAATGGTGGTGAATGATAGTTTGGTTTTCGTGTACCTTCAATTGAAATTACATTGATTGCACTGAAATGGTTTAAGTCATGTTTAAGTCCAAGCTGCTCCACCAGCAACAAGCTCCTTGTCTTCCCCTCGCAGATGTACTGTCAATTTTGAACCTGAATGCAACTTAGTTTGTTTTATGATGTATTTGCTGAGTAAAATAAATGAATCCTTCATTCATCCTACAGCAGGGAATTAACAGAACAAGCAGTGTAAAGTGCAAACAAAGTTACGATATGAATGAAAAAATAGAATAGCATTACATTAACTGAACCCCAAATTCTGAAAGCGTAACACACAAATCATCGAAGTGAAATGAAGGCGACGTTGTGACTGAAAGGATTTCATAGCTGTCAGTGTCATATTGTTGCTCAGTAATCTTTACACCTAGTGATTGTCAGTCAATAGCATTTTATTCAAGTACAGCAGCCTGAGGCCAAACAGACATTTAACACCAACTGGTGACAGCTTACACCAACAGAATCTCCACCTGTGGATTTTCCAGATATCAAAACATTTACAGTCTGAGCCGCGACAGCCTCAGGACATGGGAAGTTTAATTTTGATTTTATCTTTGGCATCCTTCTGCATATTTCTTTTTTGTCTTCCCAGCTGTTGTTTATCCACATTTGACCTGCATCAGGACGAATGCCAAGCTAATGACACATATCACAGTGCACAAATCTACAGGTCACGTGACACGCTGACATTTTGAGACACATCTCAGGTCCTGACATTCCAGTTTAGCTGCTAAGATGTTTACCACAGATGTGGTGTTTGTTCATTTTTTTTTGAGCCACAGCCAGTCTGAAAAGTTATGGCTTGCAAGCTTTTTTTTTCAGATTCAGTTCTTTATTTCAAAAGAAAAATGCAATAAGTCAACAGTCACTTTGGGAGTAATGAAACATGCTTCTACGTCGTCGGCCTGTCATCTTTCCTCATGGATTTTAAAAAGAAGTGCAATGATATGATCAGAATCTGGAAGACCAGGGAAAAAAATGTTTGAAAGACAATGTTTTTAGCATCTTTTTCTTTATTGATAGGACAGATGGAGAGAGACAGGAAACTGAGGGAGTGAAGGTTAGACTTGCAGCAAATAGTCAAGGCCAGAAGTCAAACTAGGACTACCGCTTCCCCAAAAAAAACTTAAATTGCCTCGCCAATGGCATCTGAGATCGATTGTTTTTTGGAAGTAATCAATGTGCTAGTACTTTTTAAGAAGATTAAGAGCTCCCAGAAGACCCTCATGGCCATGCAGCAGCCTACAACATGCGTCCAACTCGGTGTGGGAAAGACCCACCTCTGTTGCTTTCTGATATCCAAAGAGAGGAAGGATGATGCCCTTTATGGCACAGAATCTTACAAGTAGCAATGGGTCAAAAAAATCCACAGGAGGTCTGTTTAGGTCCACACACAGAAATGAAGACACTACGTGTTTAAGGCCTGGCTCCGTTCTGTTGCGTGTTGACTGCGTTCGTCAAACTCACACCATTTGCATGTTCGGTCCGGCAAACTTCATGAGACAGTTGGAGATGTGAGACTGAGGAGTTCTCGTGCTTCCCATCCCACTGATGATCCTCCTTCAAGTTGGGCTCCTGGTCTGGACCCACTCATTATGATGGTTTGTTGCTTTAATCAAGATAGGTACCATCCGGATTTGACTTTTTTTTATTTATTTTGAAAGTCACTGTGTATTATTAGGTAGGTTGCATGCCTAGGTTGTAATGGTTAACTAAAACAAAACTAAAAAGGAAAACTAAAATTTTAAATATATTGCAGTTAACTCAAACCAATAAAAACTAGAAAAGAAAACAAAAACAATAAGTAAACTAAAACTGTATCTTGTGTTCACAAAACTAACTGAAACTAACTAAAATTAAAGACAAAATTCCCTTAGTTCTACTATTTGACAATATTAATAGCCTTTAGGATTTAAATTAATCTGACACATGTTCCCAACCAATTTTTGTCAACATTGTTTTATATAATTTATGTTTATATTTTTATATTAAGTTTATATTATTTTCTTGTGCTTAAGGCAGCAGGCAACAGTTCAGTATCAGCATTGACTGAGCAGTGAGCACTATGTTGAACTGGAAAATAAACTGTATTACATAATATTTACTCTGACCTTTTTGAATCCTGCACCTGGTTAATAAGGTATGAAAAAACTAAAACTAAACTGAAACTAAACTAAAACTAAACTAAAACTAAGCCTTGTTGCAAAAAATTAAAACTAAATAAAAACTAGAATGTCTTCTCTAAAACTAATTAAAACTAAACTGTAATGGAAAAAAAAAGTCAAAACTAACTAAAACTAAACTATAATGACAAATTCAAAACTATTTTAACCTTATTTCATGCAGAACTTCCTGTCCCACTTGATCTGCACTACAGTCGATTGAAACGTCACAGTTCTGACATCCTGCAAAAATAGTATTGTTGCAATCTGCCAGACCAGGCACGCAACCAGACTGCAACAGAAATGATCCAGTGTGAGGTGACACATGGAAGTGAATGGAAACATATCTGATCAGGTGCAGTGACAAAGCCGTGCTGGACTAGAGATGCATCTGGTGTATTTCAACAGTTATGCACTGAACTGATGCCACATCGCCACACTTCGCCTTCCCGAACGGGATCCCCCATCCTCAACCTGGCCTGGCTCTGGGGTGTAACTGTTCGGGAGTAGAGTCCTAAACTCGCTGGTAGATGTTCTAGCAGCTGCCTCACTAGAATTAGCTCAAAATGTCTATACTTCATCTTCATCACTGTTTGAGTTCAGTCTTTTGGAAGTGAGTCCAAAATTCTCAAGCAAAGAACTTTGCTTTTTCTAACACAACATATTTTGCTAATTCTTGGCGCACAGAGTCCACAATTTTAGGACAGTAACCATGTCAAGTGTAAAAAAAAATCCACTATCTAGCTGTATGGCGGATTTATGCAAGTTCATTTTGGCAATGTATTTGAAACAGCGCCCCCTATGTTTGGAAGCCTAACCAGAGACATTACTCTGTATTGTTCTGTGTGACTGAATTTACACCAAATGTCATACGGTCCATTTATGATATCAGCACATTTGTCAAACAGAGTTCCAAAGAGTTTTACAACAGAAAGACATGAAAAGACACATTACAGGATTAGGATTATATTAATTACAGAAAGTGGAGTCAGGCAGTTTTAGGATTAACATTACAACAGTTGGGACAATAAATATTAATTGAAATGAATAGTTGGAGCAGCTAAAGTTCAAAAGGTCCACCTGAACAAGAGGTCAGGGATATCTTACAGACTTCTGAGGAGTTCTGGTTTTAGTCCTTCAGAGAAATCGAAGGAGAAGAAACTTGTCGCCACTCTTCAATGATTTGTCTTCCCTGCAGAACTTCAGCAAAGAGCATCAAGAGTGTTTTTTCCCCCCCTGAATCTTAACTTTCAGGTCTCTGGTGTCCAACTTGTCCTTTAATTCCACAGACATATATGTCTATATGCATCGCTCACCCTTAAAAAGTTCTGGTCCTGTTTAATTGACTCGTCCAAGAGACAAGCTGTCACGTCCATCTCCCTTAACAACCACATCCACCATTTACCCCGTGGAGGATAATGGCCGGGAGGAAAGGTGCCTTTAGGTGCCTCCGAGCCCTCTCTTTCCTGCTACCTTGCCCTGATTAAAACAATTGAGGGGGAACACGCAGGGGTACTTGACCCAAACGGTGTATCGTACCAAATTGCTTTTGTTAGGTGAACCTGGCGCTTCGTCTGGTCTGCCCGTCTGCCCGTGTCCAGGGGGGATTTGAGATGCATATACATGAGCGCTGCAGGCAGGGAGGGGAGTCAGGTGGGGTTCTGGAGGCCAATTTAGGCCTGGCGGGAGAGGTGAGGAGGACAAAGGAGAACGGAGGAGAAGGCAGGAGGCGAACCTAATAGAGCTTCCTGCTAACAAGCCCCCATCTCTGGGCTTTAAGTCTGATGTCACCACATCTTCTTCACCTCCTCGTCTTCCTGCAGCGCTCACTGTTTGCCTCTGCATAATTTCCCACGCTCATTTCGGTATGCTGCTCTCCTGCCCTTCTCTCCTCACACACCAATTTGTATGGGCAGCAGTGAGTAAAAGACTTTTTCTCTTTCTGCCTCATTTGTGGAGGCAAAGAAGAGGACAGGTTCTGGCGTCTGTTTGCATGTTTGTGTGTGTATGTGTGTGTGTGTGTGCGTTTTCTATCTGTCTTTGTCAGACAGGTACTTTGTTAAGCTGCTGCCAATCATTGTCTGGGTTGTCTTTCTCTCCTGAGGGGCTGAGTTCTTTTCTTCCACGCACTGTTTGTTTGTTTGCGTGTGCAACCAAAAAGCTGCAGACAGGTTTAGATAAGGAGATTACATCTCAAACTTTTCTTTACTTTTTCACGTTTTCCATGCGTCTTTTCTTTCCCTCCAGACATGCGGAGGAGTTCATTGAGACAGAGTTCCTCATACACATGCCTCAGGCCTGGTGGGTGACAGGTCAAAAAGTTTCCCTCTGGCAATGTCTGCATGTTCAGAAACAAAGACAGAGTTCACAGAGACAAAGCTTGATGAATAATTAAACAAATAAACAAATAGACATTTTGCATTGTTGGCTCTTAAAAGATGGTTTCATGGAGGGCATTCACTGTCTGGGACCGAAGTCCATTTCGTTAACTTCACACGCTATCCATCCACAAATGTTCTCACTGTGATTTTGATCAGGGGAACCTGCAGGATGATCTCAAAGAGTGAGGTTATTTCTGTGTTGTCTTGTTGAAAAACCCAGTCATTACCACACAGACCAGGGCCCTCAGTCATGAAGGAAGCCTCCTGCAACTTCTCCATATAGCCAGCCACTGTTTGATGCCTCTGCACAACCTGAAGCTCCATTGTTCCATTGAAAGAAAAAGCCCCCAGATCATGATGGCGCCCCTTCCACTGTGCCACATAGAAAACAACTCCAGTTGGATTTTCTTGTCATGCCAGTCATGTTACTCAAAATGACGGCTTTTTATTTGGGTTGAGGATTGTCTCGTGTCTTGACAGACAGCCAACTGGACCCTCTGGCTCAGTCCTGGTGAAATTTTCTGGGTCTCCTACTTGAAGTTTTTGTCCCATAACCCTCGGTATCTTTTAATAAATTCAAAATGATTGTCTTACTGGGTACAACCTCAGCATGGTGTGCTAAGAGGCCTTGTTTATGCAGCTTAACAATCCAACCACAATCAGAGAAAAACGTTTTTTAGCCTTTGCCATCAGGAGGTCATTATAGTGTGAACACCTGAGAGAAAATGACACTGAATTCACATTTTGGGCAGATTTTGTCCTCTAAAGGCTGTGATCTTAAACATTTGATCAGCTGCTGAAGAGATTATTTCACTTCAAATGTTGTTGCCGGTCTTAAAACCAACAGTGCAAAATGTAAATTCTTACAATTTCTAAACTGGTCTTACAATTTTGAATAGGTGTGTATCAGCAAAGCCACATATTCAGCTTTGTGTGTTGTTCACACAAAGCAGGCTTTACACAAAAGTTGGAAAAAGTTGTCACTAAAAGTCATTTTTAACATGTTTTCTATCATAATTGTGAGAACACAAAGACACAGAACCGCTAGAAAGTGATATCAGTGTTGACATGGGTTGGTTTAAGGGCCTGTGTCCACTAACAAAGTTGTAACATTGGTAACACTTATTCACAGCATAAGGCATTGTATAAATCAAAAAACACCCGTACTATCAAGGTTTTTGTTGTAACTGTGGCCCTGAAAATTGGGTTCAGAGGACTGTCAGTGAAAAAAGAAGTTGTTGTTGCTGCTGATTGTGGACACAGGCCCTTAAATTTTCAGGTATCAAAGTTTAGCTGTACATTTGTTAGGATATCAAAACCTTTTTAATGTCTAGGAGTCATGATTAGCATTCCGTCTCTTTGCTTTTAACTAGGACACATTTTGTACATTTGGACTGTTTAACACAAGTAGAGCAGCTAAGCTTTGGCACATTAAAGTTTTAAGCTAATGCTAACAACAGTATCCTGAATCTCTAGAAATTCCCAGCATGCATCCAAACCAGCCAAGCCAGGCAGACACCAAAAATTGTGACAAATTCAAATGCAAAACCCCCTTTGACCCCCTAAAACCTCTTGAACAGAAACAGCTGCTTAAATTGAGTTGTGTTACCACTTGATCATTCAGCAGACGATCTGTCAGACATGGAGGGTTAAACTGAAGCCTTGTCCTCCCTGTCAGTCAAAGCAGAGTGCGATGAACATCTCTGTCAGAGACCAGCTTCATCCCCCTCCCATTGTGCTGCAGCGCTCTCATTTTGACGTCTGTGTTAAACAAGGTCTCTGACAAATCCTCCCTGCTGGCTTAGAGTGGCTACCTGGGGAAATCACAGCTTTCTGGGAGTGTGATTGTGTGCATGTATGTGTCATACATATCCATGATGCCACCTCTCCTCCACCAGCATGCAAGAATGTGAATGTGTATGTTAACTGCATGCAATGTGATGTGGTGTGACGGGTCCTGGGGGTAATTGACGGGCTCAGGCTCTTTGTTTAGGTGGTCTCTGGGGGGGCAGTTAGGCTGCCTGCGCTCAGAGCTGCAGACCTCCACTCATGGAGAATGCATGGAGGGATCTCTGGTGTATCTGAGGATTAAATGTGCTGTTAAGGGGAAGGGCCAGATAAGGTCAAAACAGGTGAAGTTTTTTGACATTATAAATGCGTGTTTCCAAGTCTCGCAAGTCAGCGTCATTCTATAGAGGGATTATTTGTTTATCAGCTACGCATTTTTTAACTTAATGTCATCACTTTGACGGACAGCAAAATGTT